>NC_091977.1:158247409-159447409 GCF_044704955.1 Pristiophorus japonicus | reverse complement strand
GGTTTCTTGCAGGAAACACACCGCATATTTCCCCTCCCGTAGGAGTGAAAAATTGTTAAATCTACGGCGTGCCTCTCTGCTGCCGTTGATGTTGTGGCTGGCTATGGTTAGCTTCATGACAAAAACATAGTGCAACCTCTAACTTAAACTACGGTGGAGGGAAGTGAGTGGAGTCGTTTGATGACCTCCACTCCCTCAGCAACCCAGCGAGGAACGATCTGAGCCGGCGCAGCTAAAGGTTTCTGATTTTGATAAGGCCCTGTCCGCACCCATGGTTTTGAAGGCGGCGCGGACTTAATGAGCAGCACCCGTTTGGACTAGATGGGCTCTACTGTGGCGACCCTGGCATTCCGCCAAAAAGTCCCGGAGTTTCTTGGCAGGAATGAGGGGGGACTCAGCGGCGGGCACGAGGAAATCTACCAGCTCACTAGAAATGGAGTCCAGATCTTCTCCTGCGCCCTCCACTGAGTCCCCGTCCCCCTCTGGGAGGTTGCCACCAGCAGTCGGTCTGTTGACTGCACGGGGTACGGCAAACGGCCCGGCTGCACCATCCGGCCCAACCTCTAACGATCCCACCCCCAGGATCATTGGCAGAGGAGTCCTCCCTGGGCTCCCCCTGGGATGCCAGGTCGGGAAGCAGCAGTGGACGGGGGTTTCCCCTCCGCCCCAGGCACCGGGGAACACGGAGAGATTGTGCCGAACAACAGCTCCAGGTCCTCCAAGTCCCCTGGCTCCATCGTCGGGGATAACGATTGGGGTTCCACACCCTCCCTGCCACCACCCCCCGGCCCAGTGGGTGGGCGTTCATAAAGTGCATTAAAATCTTCTTTTTCCGCCAGATCGAGCAGATCCCGGGGATGTCAATAATTGGCTGGGCGGGCTTGGACTCGGCCTCATCAGCCCCACCCGCCTCAGTCCCCGGCACGCTCGACCCGGCGGTGACATTTTCTTTTCACGGTCTCGTGCCCCCCGCAAGTGGCAGTTCTTGTTCCCCATCCCTGGGAGGCTCAGGCTGGGCAGCCTTGGATGTCTCGCCCTCCCGAGGGACAGACTCCCCCCCCCCCCCCCCCCCCCCCGCCTTCGGCGTGCATTGGGAGCGCTGGTGGGGGATGCGGGACTCGTGCTGGGCACCAACTCCTCCACGGAGGGACCTTGTCCCTCCTCCGCTTCCTTGGAGTGGTGCCTCCTTTTTTTTTACAGGAGGGACGCGGAGGCAGGGAGCTCTCCATGACTGCTGGGGCTCCCGCCTCCGCTCCCTTCTTCCGATCATCTTGCCCACGTCCGAGCCCGACCGTGGGTGGCAAATTCCCCGCAGAGGTGGGTGCGGTCAGGGGCTCGGGCCCGGGCTCAGAATACACCGCACTCGCCGGTGATAGTGGGGGGGGGGAGGCGAGCGCGTTGATTGGGCTGTGTGGCCCGCTGAGGGGACTGTCTGGAGGGTGTTTATTTGTTTTCTTCCGTGCCTTCCTTCCACGCGGCGCTCTCTCTCCCCCTCCCGCCGGAGGCCGCGAAGGCAAAGGCCCCCGACGATGTCCGCGCACCTACAGCTCCCGGAACGTGGATGGTACTGGGGGAGGAGTGGCGGCGGCACCAGCCTTGGCTGCTTTGGCTGTTTTAGCGGCCTTGGAGGCGGGGCAGTTCTTGCGGATGTGCCCCAGCTTCTTACAGGCGTGGCACCGCACGCCGTCCAATGTCCAGAAGACACGGTAGGCAATTCCCCCATGGACCACACTGAATGTACCCTCTGTTACTTCCCCCCGGGCCATTGAACGAAAAGCTGGCGCCGGAAGGAGAACACATGATGGTGGCTGGCCTCCCTGAAGTTGAGTGGTATCGGCGTTATCCCCGACCTCACCTCCCCCGTTTACGTAGGTGGGGGAGGAGGAGCTCACCGGGAACAAAGGGCGGGACATTCGAGATGACGACCCTCTGCGTGGTGGCCTCAAGAGGATACACCGGCAGGAAGGTCCCACCCACCGTGAGCCCCTTACTGAGGGTCAGGGACACCGCTCGCTCCGACCCCAGGAAGAACACAGCCTTCCCGTACACTTTGGAGGCGGTGACAATGGCCGAGGGGCTGACTACCCCAGCCATTGCCCTCACGCCCTCCTCGATGGTGGTGTTGGGGTGAGTGTAGCTCTTGACCCCGTTCTTTTTAGTAATGAGTCTGAAAGGTGGCGGGGCAGCAGAAGCTGCCATGGTCTTTGCTGCCATGTGCGCATAAGTTTGTGCTGGCCCCGCCACCGGCGAAGATGGACTCGCAATATTGGGGTCCCTTTAAGGGCTACAATTCTTTTTGGGGAACAAAAATAAATGTTAGATCGAGTGCCCCCCAATCTGGGGAACACTCCAGCCACTTTTCAAATACCCTTTTTTTTTAGTTTATTTTGTTGTTTTTTTAAAACTTTTTTTTGTGTTTTTTTTGGGCAATAAAATCATAAAGTTTACAAGTGCCCCCTATAAAAGGGGAGGGGGACACTAAAAACCCCGGCAATTAAAACAAATTAACCTTTAAAATATAAAATCAAATTAAAATTTGGTTGCCGGGGGTGACGATGCACTCCAGTCCTTCCGGCGCCCACCTCTCGCGGAAGGCTGCGAGCGTACCGGTGGACACCGCGTGCTCCATCTCCAAGGACACCGTGGCCCAGATGTACGCACGGAAGAGAGGCAGGCAGTCAGGCTGAACGACCGCCCGCTGCCTGGACCGGCTGATGGCACCCTTGGCCATGCCCAGGAGCAGTCCTACGAGGAGGCCCTCGGACCTACCCGCTCACCTCCGCACAGGATGCCCAAAGATCAGGAGTGTGGGACTGAAGTGCAATCAAAAATTGAGGAGCAGCCCCTTTAAATAATGGAACAGGGGCTGCAACCTCGCACACTCCATAAAAACGTGGAACACGGACTCTTCCAGACCGCAGAAATTGCAGGCGGCCTGGGAGCCCGTGAACCGGCTTAAAAATTTGTTGCACGGGACTGCTCCGTGCATCACCCTCCAGGCCAAGTCCCCGATAAATAGTGGGAGGACTCCCGCGTAGAGTGCACTCCATCGGGGACCCCCGTCTCCTCCGGACGGCAAGATGGTACGCCATGGCGTGTCCGGACGGCAGGCGAGGATGGCAAAGTTGAGAGTGTGCAGGAGCAGCCCGTACAGGAAACCCCTCCACGCGGAACTGAAAGGCACGAAGGGGATTTCCCCGAGGCGGCTCAAGTTGTGAGGCGCCGGCCCCCGAGGGAGGTTCCAGGGTTTGGCGCCGATGAGGAATTCCGTCCGGACGGAGGTCAGTTCGGATGCAATCTCCCCATGTGCTTGAGCCTCCTCGACACACCTAACGGAGTCAGGGCCCAGTGCTGTTTTTAGCGACTCGATGGCATCGGCCGCGCGGCGGTCGTCGGCCGAATTTAGGTGCCGCGCCAGCATGTCTGGCGCCATCCAGCCCGCTCCTCCGCCATCGAGCAGGTCCCTGACCCTGGTCACCTCACCAGCCACAGCCCTCTCGTCCGACTGCCACCTAAAACCTCGGTCGTGGAGGTACGGATTCCCGAGCAGCGGCTCCTACAGGACAGCCGCCACTCCAGCCAGTGGAGAGCTGCGCTTGGTGGAGACTTTGTTCCAGACCCTGGTGAGTTCCTTGTAAAAGACAGGCAGCTCCCGGA
The DNA here is from genome assembly GCF_044704955.1 of Pristiophorus japonicus. Taxonomy (NCBI): domain Eukaryota; kingdom Metazoa; phylum Chordata; class Chondrichthyes; family Pristiophoridae; genus Pristiophorus; species Pristiophorus japonicus. The sequence continues at coordinate 159,443,752 of NC_091977.1, read as the reverse complement.
GGGTGGTCCTGGCACCCCCCAAGTTCACAAACAGGAGCTGCGTGTCGTAATTGAGGTCGCGCTGCTGGCGGAAGAAATACGTCGCCAGCGCACGCCACCTAGGAGGGGGCTCAACGTAAAGGTATCTCTGCAGGGTCTGAAGATGGAAAGTCGCGAGCTGGGCGCTGACGCACACCAACGACTGACCGCCCTCCTCAAGCGGGAGACTCAAGACCGCGGCAGAGACCCAGTGCTTCCTGTTGTTCCAGAAGAAGTCCACCAGCTTCTTCTGTATCCTGGCGACAAACGCCGGGGGAGGGGTCAAAGTGACCAGCCGGTACCACAGCATAGCGGGTTTATGACTAGCGCTCGACCCCTGTAGGACAGCTTTCGGAGCAGTCCTGTCCAGCGCCCTAGGCAAGCGGTGACCTTGGCCTCCAGCTCTTGACCGTTCGCTGGCCAGGCTTCCTCGTCGGGGCTAAGGTAGACTCCCAGATAGAGGAGATGGGTCATGCTCCAGGCAAAAGGCCTGAGCTCCTCCGGCAGGGAGTCCATCCGCCACTGACCCACCAGGAGTCCGGAACATTTCTCCCAGTTGATCCTGGTGGAGGATGCAGCTGAGTAAATCTCCTGGCACTCACGGATCCTCCGCAGGTCAATGGGATCCTCTACCGTGAGGAGGACGTCATCGGCGTAAGCCGAGAGGACGACCTCCACGCCCGGCCCTTGCGGAGCCAGTCCCGTCAACCTCGTCCGCAGGAGGTGCAGGAAAGGCTCCACGCAGATGGCATATAACTGGCTGGACATGGGGCATCCCTGGCGCACCCCTCTCCTAAAGCAAAGGGCGTCGTCAAGGACCCGTTAACCTTAATCAGACACTCCGCGGCGGCGTACAAAAGTCGGATCCGGGCGATGAAATGCGTCCCGAACCCGAAAGCGCGCAGAGTTCCGAACAGATAATCGTGATCCATCCTGTCGAACGCCTTCTCTTGGTCGAGGGATAGGAAGGCGACCGACAGACCAGCCTCCTGGGAGTGATGGATGAGGTCCCGGACCAGATGGATGTTATCGTGGATTGTCTGGCCCAGGACCGTGTAGGACTGGTCGGGGTGGATCATGTGGTCCAGCACGGTGCCAAGGCGAGCAGACATCACCCTGGCGAAGATTTTGTAGTCCGTGCTGAGGAGGGAGACCGGGCGCCAGTTCTTAAGTAGGCGGAGATCGCCCTTCTTAGGCAGCAGGATGATGACTGCCCTGCGCCAAGAGAGGGGCATCTCCCTGGTCGCCAGGCTTTCCCCCAGGACCCACGCGCAGTTGCCCCCCAGGACATCCCAGAACGCCCTGTGGAACTCCACGGTCAGCCCGTCCAGCCCCGGGTCTTTTCCCCTCGAGAGCCGGGCGAGGGCACCGGTCAGCTCCGCCAGGCTTAGCGGAGCTTCCAGATTTTCGGCGACCTCCGGGCCGACCTTCGGCAGGTCCTCCCACAAAACTCGACGCGCTTCCTCGCTGGACGGCTCCGGAGAGAACAGAGCCCCGTAATATTCTCGGGCCCTGTTGTTAACGCCCTCCGGATCCGAGACGAGAGAGCCGTCATCGGCCAGCAGCATCAAGGGCTGCTTACGGACACCCTGTCTTTTTTCCAGCGAGTAGAAGAAAGGGGAGCCGCGGTCCAGATCCTGCAGGAGCCGGATCCGCGACCTCACGAACGCGCCTCGGGACCCGATGAACTGCAGATCCTTCAGCGCGGCCTTTTCGCTTCGTACACCGTCCGCAGGGCCGGGTCCTCGACGACTTGACCGAGACGGGACTCCAGATCGAGCACCTCTTTTTCTAGGCGCCCGACCCTGGCCGCCCGCCTCTTGGTCGACCCCCTCGCATACTCTTGACAGAAGACATGGACGTAAGCCTTGCCCACGTCCCACCATAGCCTCAAGGAGGGGAAGCCCCCCTGCTTCCTACTCCAGTCGGCCCAGAAACGACGGAACGAGTCCTGGAACCGTTCATCCTCCAGCAGCTGGTTGTAAAAATGGCAGTACGCGGACCCCGTCCTCGCGCGGAGCGAAGCGATCTCCGCCCACACCAGGTGCTGGACTGAACACGGCACCGGCCGCATGGAGGCCGCCGGGACGCAGGAAACGTACGCCCGAGACACGTAAAGGCGGTCGACTCTAGACCATCCAACTCCAGGCCTCACCCAAGTAAAGGCGCTGGAGTCGGGATGGAGATTTCGCCAGACGTCCACCAAGTCGAAGGACCCGACCAGGTCCCTCAACTTCTCCATCGCCGTCAGGCTCTGCGGGGCACCGGAGCGGACCCTCGCCTCAAGGTTGCAGTTAAAATCCCCTCCGAGGACAATGCAGTCGCCGACATCAACGGATCCTAGAAGAGTGGACACTTCTTCGAAGAAGCGCGTTTGCTGCGGGCCGGGCTGGCGGGTGTACACGTTCACTAAATGGAGCGGCACGTCCCCCAGGCGAACCGTGACATGGAGCAAGCGGCCTGGCACAGGCTCTTCGACCCCCAAGATCTCCGGCTGAAAATGCGGGGCCAGCAAGATAGCCAGCCCACAAGAAGTGGCGGTGAGGTGGCTCATGTGGACCTCTCCTTGCCATTTCAGGAGCCATGTGGCCTCTTCTCCCAGAATGGTGTGGGTTTCCTGCAGGAAGCACACCGCATATTTCCCCTCCCGTAGGAGTGAAAAATTGTTAAATCTACGGCGTGCCTCTCTGCTGCCGTTGATGTTGTGGCTGGCTATGGTTAGCTTCATGACAAAAGCATAGTGCAACCTCTAACTTAAACTAAAGTGCGGGGGGGTGAGTGGAGTCGTTTGATGACCTCCACTCCCTCAGCAACCCAGTGAGGAACGTTCTGAGCTGGCGCAGCTCAAGGTTTTCTGGTTTTGATAAGGCCCTGTCCGCACCCATGGTTTTGAAGGCGGCGCGGACTTAATGAGCAGCACCCGTTCAGACCATTTGCCCAGGGTCAGATGGGCTCTATTGCGGCGACCCTGGCATTCTGCCAAAAAGTCCCGGAGTTCCTTGGCAGGAATGAGGGGGGACTCAGCGGTGGACACGAGGAAATCCACCACCTCACTGGGTATGGAGTCCAGATCTTCTCCTGCGCCCTCCACTGAGTCCCCGTCCACCTCTGGGAGGTTGCCACCAGCAGTCGGTCTGTTGACCGCACGGGGTACGGCAATTGGCCCGGCTGCACCATCCGACCCTACCTCTTTCACGATCCCACCCCCAGGATCATTGGCAGAGGAGTCCTCCCTGGTTTCCCCCTGGGATGCCAGGTCGGGAAGCAGCAGCGGATGGGCGTCCCCCTCCGCCCCAGGCACCGGGGAACACGGAGAGATTGTGCCGAACAACAGCTCCAGGTCCTCCAAGTCCCCTGGCTCCATCGTCGGGGATAACGATTGGGGTTCCACACCCTCCCCATTACCACCCCCTGGCCCAGTGGGTGGGCGTTCATAAAGTGCATTAAAATCTTGTTCTTTTTCAGCCAGATCGAGCAGATCCCGGGGATGTCAATAATTGGTTGGGCGGGCTTGGACTCGGCCTCATCGGGCCCGCCCGCCTCAGTCCCCGGCACGCTCGACCCGGTGGTGACATTTTCTTTTCACGGTCCCGTGCCCCCCGCAAGTGGCAGTTCTTGTTCCCCTTCCCTGGGAGGCTCAGGCTGGGCAGCCTTGGATGTCTCACCCTCCCGAGGGACAGACTCCCCCCCCCCCCGCCTTTGGCGCGCATTGGGAGCGCTGGTGGGGGATGCGGGACTCGCGCTGGGCACCAACTCCTCCACGGAGGGACCTTGTCCCTCCTCCGCTTCCCTGGAGTGGTGCCTCCTTTTTTTTTTACTGGAGGGATGTGGAGGCAGGGAGCTCTCCATGTCTGCTGGGGCTCCCGCCTCCGCTCCCTCCTTCCGATTATCTTGCCCACGCCTGAGCCCGACCATGGGTGGCAAACTCCCCGCAGAGGCGGGTGCAGTCAGGGGCTCAGGCCCGGGCTCAGAATACACCGCGCTCACCGGTGATAGTGGGGGGGTGCGGTCGAGGGCGTTGATTGGGCTGTGTGGCCCGCTGAGGGGACTGTCTGGAGGGTGTTTATTTGTTTTCTTCCGTGCCTTCCTTCCACGTGGCGCTCTCTCTCCCCTTCCCGCCGGAGGCCGCGAAGTCAAAGGCCCCCGACGATGCCCGCGCACCTACAGTTCCAGGAACGCGGATGGTACTAGGGGAGGAGTGGTGGCGGCACCAGCCTTGGCTGCTTTGGCTGTTTTAGCGGCCTTGGAGTTATTGCAGATGTGCCCCACCTTCTTACAGGCGTGGCACCGCACAACGTCCAACGTCCAGAAGATGCGGTAGGCAGTTCCCTCATGGACCACACTGAATGTACCTTCTGTTACTTCCTCCCAGGCCATTGAACGAAAAGCTAGCGCCGGAAGGAGAACACATGATGGTGGCTGGCCTCCCTGAAGTTGAGTGGTATCGGCGTTATCCCCGACGTCACCTCCCCCGTTTACGTAGGTGGGGGAGGAGGAGCTCACCGGGAACAAAGGGCGGGACATTCAAGGTGACGACCCTCTGCGTGGTGGCCTCAAGAGGGTACACCGGCAGGAAGGTCCCACCCACCGTGAGCCCCTTACTGAGGGTCAGGGACACCGCTCGCTCCGACCCCAGGAAGAACACAGCCTTCCTGTACACTTTGGAGGCGGTGACAATGGCCGAGGGGCTGACTACCCCAGCCATTGCCCTCACGCCCTCCTCGATGGTGGTGTTGGGGTGAGTGTAGCTCTTGACCCCGTTCTTTTTAGTATTGAGTCTGAAAGGTGGCGGGGCAGCAGAAGCTGCCATGGTCTTTGCTGCCATGTGCGCATAAGTTTGTGCTGGCCCCGCCACCGGCGAAGATGGACTCGCAATATCGGGGTCCCTTTAAGGGCTACACTCATCCCAAAGTCACAATCCTGAAAGATCTTGATTTGCCTCGTTGATGAGCAGAGGGAACTCTTAATGAGAGCTTTATTTTTGACAATTGGGGAGGGGCCCTTGTCCCTCTGCTCAATAGTTGCTTTTTAAAAAAATATATATTAAAGGAGGCTCTCAGAGAGAGAGAAAGAGGAGAGAAGAGACAGAGAGAGAGGGGTGGGAAAGAGGGAGGCTGTGGTATCACTCCTCACAGCATTGGGTGGGTGTTTGCAGGGGGTGTACTCTCCCGATCACAAACAAAGACTTTATATTCTTCTGGCGAGGGGAGATGATGTCTTCACCCGGGATGGCTGGAACCACTCAGGCACAGTACTCCAAAGGATGTTAAGTAGTTAATTGGGAAAGATACTGCATCCAGGTAGCTCCAGCCAACCCGGGCCAGGCAATGGGGGAAGGGTGCTTCCAGTAGTGTGTGGGGCTTAGTTGTTCACAAGAACCCCACACACTTGCACGTATTCCCCCCCCCCATGATGTTCTTAATAAATCTTCTTTCCTCCCCCTACCGATTAAGCTAAGTCTTTTTTGGGGAGTGCACCAAAATACACCCATCTGTTGATTTTCACAATGGCTCTTCCTCCTTCCACACAGCCGGTGAGTAGTCGAATGGCAGCTGTTCCTTCCCTCTCTCTCAAACTCTGCAGCAGTAACAGGAGTATTGGCAGCTCTCCCTCCTCTCCCCTCTCCAGGCAGCAGGCCTCCTCCTCCCAGGCACTCAGTCTCCCTGTAGATGTACCTAGAAGGCAGCTTTTCTTCCTCCTCCTCTCACAGGCTCCTGGGTTCACTCTCACTCTCACTGTAGATGTAGCAGTATTAGCAAAGATTTAACATTCACCCTGCACATTACCAGTTCAACTATTTTAGTTGTGCACTTTAAACAAATGCCCCCTGCATTGGGGGTCACACTCCAAAATAATTTTTTTTGCAGTGCCCTTTTTTTTTTGCGGGGGGGTGGATTTAGGGCACTAAAAAGAGAAATTATACATGCCCCCTGGCTAAAAGGGGGGAGGGGCACTAAAACCGGCAGATTAAACAAATTAAACTTTAGACATAAAATCAAATTACATTTTGGTTGCCGGGGGCTTGTGATACCCTCCAGTCCCTCCGGCGCCCACCTCTCGTGGAAGGCCGCGAGCATACCGGTGGACACCGCGTGCTCCATCTCCAGGGACATCCTGGCTCGGATGTAACCGCGGAAGAGAGGCAAGCAGTCGGGCTGAACGACCCCCTCGACCGCCCGCTGCCTGGACTGGTTGATGGCCCCCATGGCCATGCCCAGGAGCAGTCCTACGAGGAGACCCTCGGATCTGCCTGCTCCCCTCCGTATAGGGTGTCCAAAGATCAGGAGTGTGGGACTGAAGTGCAACCAGAATTTGAGGAGCAACCCCTTCAAATAATGGAAGAGGGGCTGCAACCTCACAAATACAACATAGACATGGAACATGGACTCCTCTAGATTGCAGAAATTACAGGCGGCCTGGGAGTCGGTGAACCGACTTGAAAACTTATTGCATGGGACTGTTCCATGCAACACCCTCCAGTCCAAGTCCCCAATAAATAAAGGGAGGACTCCCACATAGAGAACACTCCATTGGGGACCCCCGCCTCCTCTGGACGGCAAGATGGTGTGCCATGGTGTGTCCGGACGGCAGACGAGGATGGCAAAGTGGAGAGTTTGCAAGAGCAGCCCACACAGGAATCCCCTCCATGCAAAATTGAAAGGCATGGAGGGGATTTCCCAGAGGAGGCTCAAGTTGTGAGGCGCCAGCTCCCGAGGGAGGTTTCAGGACTTGGCGCCAATGAGGAATTCCATCCTCAATAGCTCGACAACTCTTTTGTTGCAAATAAATAGACAGTTAGTCCAAGTGCCCCCTCATTAAAGTGTGGGGGGGGGGGGACATTCCAAAAACTTTTCAGGTGCCCTTTTTTTTAAAATGTTTTTTAGGGCACCGAGAGGCAAATTATACAAGTGCCCCCTGCAATAGCTCAACAAACCTGTCAGCATACTCACAGGTGCACACATTACAGTTTTTAAGGAGTGACTGAAAAGAGGAGAGAGAGGCAGAGAGGGTTAGGGAGAGCATTCTAGAGCTAAAGCCATGGCTGGCAACGGGGGAGCAATGGAAATCCGAGTTGCGCAAGTGGCCATAATTGGAGGAGTGCAGATATCTTGGGGGGGGGGGGGGCGGTGTTGTAGGGCTGGAGGAACTTACAGAGATAGGGCTGGGTGAGCCCATGAAGGGATATGGACACGAAGGTGAGAATTTTTAAATTGAGGTGTTGCAGGACCAGAAGCCACTGTAGGTCACCAAGCATATGGATGATGGCTGAAGGGGACTTGATGCAAGTTAAGATGCGGACAGCAGAGCTTTGGATGAGCTCAAGTTTACGGAGGGTGGTACGCAGGAGGCCAGCCAGGGGAGCATTGGAATAGTCAAGTCTGGAGGTAACAAAGGAATGGATGGAGATCTGGCAACCGACGTTCGTAAATGAACATACCACTGGGCAGTGGGTCCTTTTAATATGCATATCGGATTCTATAATGTCCAAAATGAAGTTTCCGCAGCACTTCTGGTAAAGTTATGGTGGCAGGGCGGGACCAGCTCCGAGAGAACTTCCTCCTTCGTTCTGTTGTGAGGACTATATTAAATACCAGTACTGGTGTGAGCATTAGATTACATAAGAACATAAGAAATAGGAGCAGGAGTAGGCCAGATGGTCCCTCGAGCCTGCTCTGCCATTTAATAAGATCGTGGCTGATCTTATCATGGACTCAGCTCCACTTTCCCGCCCGCTCCCCATAACCCCTTATCCCCTTATCGTTTATTTCTGTCTTAAATTTATTCAATGTCAAGCTTCCACAGCTCTTTGAGGCAGCGAATTACATAGATTAACAACCCTCTGAGAGAAGAAATTTCTTCTCGTCTCAGTTTTAAATGGGTGGCCCCTTATTCTAAGATCATGCCCTCTAGTTCTAGTCTCCCCCATCAGTGGAAACATTCTCTCTGCATCCACCTTGTCAAGCCCCCTCATAATTTTATATGTTTTGATAAGATCACCTCCCATTCTTCTGAATTCCAATGAGCCCAACCTACTCAACCTTTCCTCATAAGTCAACCCCCTCATCCCCGGAATCAACTTAGTGAACCTTCTCTGAACTGCCTCCAAAGCAAGTATATCCTTTTGTAAATATGGAAATCAAAACTGCACGCAGTATTCCAGGTGTGGCCTCATGAATACCTTATATAGCTGTGGCAAGACTTCCCTGCTTTTATACTCCATCCCCTTTGCAATAACGGCCAAGATACCATCGGCCTTCCTGATCACTTGCTGTACCTGCATACTATCCTTTTGTGTTTCATGCACAAGTACCCTGGCATTTTGCAATCTTTCTCCATTTAAATAGTGACTTGCTCTTTGATTTTTTTCTGCCAAAGTGCATGACCTCACACTTTCCAACATTATATTCCATCTGCCAAATTTTTGCCCACTCACTTAGCCTGTCTATGTCCTTTTGCAGATTTTGTGTCCTCCTCACACATTGCTTTTCTGCTCATCTTTGTATCGTCAGCAAATTTGGCTATATTACACTCAGTCCCTTCTTCCAAGTCGTTTATATAGATTGTAAATAGCTGGGGTCCCAGCACTGATCCCTGCGACACCCCACTAGTTATTGGTTGCCAACCAGAGAATGAACCATTTATTCCGACTCTCTGTTTTCTGTTAGTTAGCCAATCCTCTATCCATGCTAATATATTACCCCTAACCCCGTGAACTTTTATCTTGTGCAGTAACCTTTTATGTGGCACCTTGTCAAATACCTTCTGGAAGTCCAAATATACCACATGCACTGGTTCCCCTTTATCTATCCTGTTCATTACATTCTCAAAGAATTCCGGCAAATTTGTCAAACCTGACTTCCCCCTCATAAATCCATGCTGACTCTGCCTGACCGAATTTTGCTTTTTGTAAATGTCCTGCTACTGCTTCTTTAATAATGGACTCCAACATTTTCTCAACCACAGATGTTTGGCTAACTGGTCTATAGTTTCCTGGTTTTTGTCTGCCTCCTTTTTTAAATAGGGGCGTTACATTTGCAGTTTTCCAATCTGCTGGGACCTCCCCAGAATCCAGAGAATTTTAGTAAATTACAACCAATGCATCCACAATCCCTGCTGCTACTTCTCTTAGGACCCTAGGATGCAAGCCATCAGGTCCAGAGGATTTATCTGCCTTTAGTCCCATTATCTTATTATGTACCACCTCCTTAGTGATTGTGATCGTGTTAAGTTCCTTCCCCGCTATAGCCTCTAGACTATCCACTGTCGGAATATTGTTAGTGTCCTCTACTATAAAGACTAATACAAAATATTTGTTCAGAGTTTCTGCCAGCTCCATGTTCCCCATTACTAATTCCCCAGTCATGTCCTCTAAGGGACCAACATTTACTTTAGCCACCCTTTTCCTTTTTATATACCTATAGAAACTCTTGCTATCTGTTTTTATATTTTGTGCTAGTTTATTTTCATAGTGTATCTTCCCTTTCTTAATCATTTTTTTAGTCGTTCTTTGCTGGCTTTTAAAAGCTTCCCAGTCCTCCCACTGGTGAACAGTATATTAAATACATGACTGTTGTGGACACTGTATTAAATACCAGGATGTGAAGGGGCAATATTAATAAATGTGAGTGACCATCAGTTATAGTTCTCATATTCAGAGTATTACACAAATTTATAATTAATCATATCTCTGACACATAATTGGTTGCATCAAGCTATAATAGGGAGATCTGACTTAATTGCAGCTTTGGTCCATTAGAGATTCTGCAGACTGAAAATAAACAATGACATTTAACAAGGGAATGTGGACTGGAATGGGCATGTACAAATATACACTGGTGTTATTTCCTCCTGTAACTCAGTTATCCAGTTACTTATTTATCAGCCCATCAAACCCCTTATGAGTTTAATAATAAACATCAACTGACAGGTGTCAATGATGAAAAAAAGAGAGAAATATTAAGAGAATGATGTAATATTGCTTGAATTGTGCACTGACTATTGTTGGATTAGAAGCTTTGGGCTAGATTTTACACTTTTGTGCAGATTGCCCAAAAATGGGCGGTATTTCCGGCTTGGGTGGTAAAAATACAATTTCAGATCGCCGGCTTGTCGCCCATTTTCAAAGCCCCTCGTCTTCATTTTTAAAATTGGGCATTACCACGAGTGATATGAAATGGGCGTTAGCATTAAATCTCTGTGACCTTCTGCAGTAAAGTGTCGCCATCCTTAGTGAGGGCATGGCAATGCTCGATTCCCACGATTCAGGAGATCAAGGGTCATCATGACATGCGCAGAAGAGGAGACAGAGAGAGAGGGAGCAGAGAGGGAGTGAAAGCGTGTGTGGGTGTGGTGTGTGCTTGTTTGGCTGTTGTGGGGAGGCATGAGGGAGATTCACCAGCAGCAAAAAGCCTACTAAGCACCAATAACATAGTTGGCAGCGAGTTTTTGTCCAACAAATAAGATATAACATGGAAGGGATGGAGGAGGCCCTGGAGCTGTTAGCCAGGAACACTGGTGGCAGAGGGCTCCCAGTGGTCCCGGAGCGTGGCACTGCACCCCAAGGTGACGCACCCCCATTGCCAACGACACGAGAACCAGGAGCAACATCTTGCTTCTGGCTCGGAGCACGTTCCCACCTCGGGACTGTCATCTCCCGTATCCATCCAAGCAGTGGTTCGGCCGTCATCCCCCCCCCCCCGCCCCCCCCTCCCCAATGAAGCATCGCTTGAGGAGATCCTCGGCCAGGCGGCTTGGAGTCAGGAGGTGAAGGGGAAGGAGTAGAGGTAGGGAGGAGAAGCAGGGGGTGGGTGGGTGGTGGGGGGGGGGGGGCGGTAGGGAGGTTTGGTTTGTACAGAAATACTGATGATTTCACACAAATGGTCGGTTTAAATGTTTTTTATTTAACATAACCTTGTTACACACTGGCTCAGACAACTGCACCGTTACACACTGGTGATTCCTTAACATCAAAAAGGGTATAATTACACTTAATTTCAATCAACTTAAACTTTAACTGTCACCAAGGTCACCATTGATGTATAACTTGCACACCCAGCAGTGTGTCAGCTTTGTAAATACCACCAACGTTATTTCAGGCAAAGCGATCATTTATGAGCTCCTGACGTAAGAGTCTTGTAGCTATCATGCCACCACGGGCCCTTTCCTGCGGTCTACAGGGAGGCGGGTTCAGCATCAGCCTGATTGTGTGGCACGAGGTCAGCATCCACCTCCTCGTCCTCCTCTTCCTCTCCTGAGGTGGCCCGTCACACCCTTCTGGCAATTCTTGTCCCCTCCTGATAGTCAAGTTATGCAGCATGGAGCACACCACCACAAATTGAGCTACTTGTTCAGGGTGGTATTGGAGCTTGCTTCTTGAGTGGTCCAGGCATCTAAAGCGCTGCTTAAGCACGCCAATGGTTTTCTCCACGATATTGCGAGTGGCTCTGTGGCCTCCGTTGTATCGCTTCTTGGCTTCGGTGTGGGCGTCACGCAGGTGGGTCATCAGCCAGGTGGCGAGGCCATATCCTTTGTCACCAAGAATCCAGCATTGACTTTGTGGCTGATTGTTAAACAAGTCAGATACAGTGCTCTCACGCAGGATGTGAGCATCATGGATGCTGCCCGGAAATTTAGCGTTCACTGCCATATTAATTTGCTGGTGTTCGACAATGAGTTGCACGTTCAGGGAGTGGAATCCCTTGCAGTTCCTGAAAACCTCTGCATCCTGAAAAGTTGCCCGCATCGTGATGTGCGTAGAGTCTATTGCTTCCTGCACCTTGGGGAAGTTAGCAATTCAGTAGTGTTCTACTCATAATAAAGTAATGTAATGGAGTACTATACACATGAGTAAGTGTGACCTTAGCTCCAATGTGTTAGTACAGCATGGGAGGCCTGCTTGTATACAGTGCTCCCAAGGGATGCTGAGATCCCTTGGGACTCCAACAGGTATGCCTTCTGGTGGCGGTCTGATACAGGTTACCTCGGGTTGCATACATAACAAAGTCAATAGTACACTGATTTACAGGGTGAGATGATCTGGGACTTTTCGCTCCCTTGTCGATCGTCTCGGTATAAATGCAGGTGTGGGTGAGTTGGTTGGTTCTTCGCTGGGCTGCTGGGCAGCTGGCCTTGCCGGGCTGCTGGGGATGGTGAGTTCAGCTTCGTGGTCAACCGTAATGTCAGTTGCCACTTATGTGTGTGTTGGAGGGTCGAAGTTGGTGGTGTCCTCTTCAGGTTGTTCCTGGCTGTTTGTGAATCACAGTTTAGTTTGGTCCAAATACTTTCTGCAAGTTAGTCCATTTGCAAGTTTGACCTGAAACAGCCTGTTATGTATGCAACCCCAGGCAACCTGTATCATACCGCCACCAGAGCGCTTACCTGTTGGAGTCCCAAGGGATCCCAGCATCCCTTGGGAGCACTGTATATAAGCAGGCCTCCCATGCTGTACCAGCACTCTGGAGTTTAAATAAAGCAGCTAAGGTTACACTTACTCATCGTCTACAGTACTCAGTTGCATTACTTTATTATGAGCTTAACAACTGGCGACGAAATAACGAACAACCACGTGAAAATGCAGAGAACTGTTGGTATCCTGGAGAAATTCTCAGAAGGGGATGATTGGGAGGCCTTCATGGAGCGACTCATAGAAACATAGAAAATAGGTGCAGGAGTAGGCCATTCGGCCCTTCCAGCCTGCACCGCCATTCAATGAGTTCATGGCTGAACATGCAACTTCAGTACCCCATTCCTGCTTTCTCGCCATACCCCTTGATCCCCCTAGTAGAAAGGACTACATCTAACTCCTTTTTGAATATATTTAGTGAATTGGCCTCAACAACTTTCTGTGGTAGAGAATTCCACAGGTTCACCACTCTCTGGGTGAAGAAGATTCTCCTCATCTCAGTCCTAAATGGCTTACCCCTTATCCTTAGACTGTGACCCCTGGTTCTGGACTTCCCCAACATTGGGAACATTCTTCCTGCATCTAACCTGTCTAAACCCATCAGAATTTTAAACATTTCTATGAGGTCCCCTCTCATTCTTCTGAACTCCAGTGAATACAAGCCCAGTTGATCCAGTCTTTGTTGATAGGTCAGTCCCGCCATCCCGGGAATCAGTCTGGTGAACCTTCGCTGCACTCCCTCAATAGCAAGAATGTCCTTCCTCAGGTTAGGAGACCAAAACTGTACACAATACTCCAGGTGTGGCCTCACCAAGGCCCTGTACAACTGTAGCAACACCTCCCTGCCCCTGTACTCAAATCCCGTCGCTATGAAGGCCAACATGTCATTTGCTTTCTTAACCGCCTGCTGTACCTGCATGCCACCCTTCAATGACTGATGTACCATGACACCCAGGTCTCGTTGCACCTCCCCTTTTCCTAATCTGTCACCATTCAGATAATAGTCTGTCTCTCTGTTTTTACCACCAAAGTGGATAACCTCACATTTATCCACATTATACTTCAACTGCCATGCATTTGCTCACTCACCTAACCGATCCAGGTCGCTCTGCAACCTCATAGCATCCTCCTCGCAGCTCACACTGTCACCCAACTTAGTGTCATCCACAAATTTGGAGATACTACATTTAATCCCTTCGTCTAAATCATTAATGTACAGTGTGAACAACTGGGGCCCCAGCACAGAACCTTGCGGTACCCCACTAGTCACCGCCTGCCATTCTGAAAAGTACCCATTTACTCCTACTCTTTGCCTCCTGTCTGACAACCAGTTCTCAATCCATGTCAGCACACTACCCCCAATCCCATGTGCCCCAACCCTGCACATTAATCTCTTGTGTGGGACCCTGCCGAAAGCCTTCCGAAAGTCCAAATACACCACATCAACTGGTTCTCCACTGGAAACCCCTCAAAAAACTCGACAAATACTTCATGGCCAATGAGCTGGAAGGAGATAAGAACGCTGCCAAACGAAGGGCGATCCTCCTCACCATCTGTGGGGCAACAACCTATGGCCTAGTGAAGAATCTTCTAGCTCCGGTGAAACCAACAACCAAATCATATGAAGAACTATGTACACTGGTCCGGGAGCACCTAAATCCGAAGGAAAGCATTCTGATGGCAAGGTATCGATTCTACACGTGTCAATGGACTGGAGGGCAGGAAGTGGTGACTACATCACCGAACGAAGGCGCCTTGCAGGACATTGCGAATTCAATGGATTCATTGTGCAAATGCTCAGAGACTTTTTTGTGCTTGGCATTGGTCATGAGGTTATCCTTCGCAAACTATTGACTGTTGATACACCGAATCTGAGCAAAGCCATAAGGATAGCCCAGGAATTTATATCCACCAGTGATAACACCAAACAAATATCGCAGTATAAAGAGGTTTCGGCAAGTACTTTACATAAAGTAACATCGTTTTCAAGCAGGAATGCATATGGCAGAACACGCCGGCAGCTGCACAACCTCAGGTTGTTATGTATGCAAACCTGTAAATATCATGTCTAACCATCAGAGGGCTTATCCTCTGGAGTCCCAAGGGATCCCACAATCCCTTGGGAGCATCTGTATATAAGGAGGCCTCACAGGCTGGAGAAGCATTCTGAGAAATGTAATAAAGGACTACGGTCACACCTTTGAGCTTGCAGTATCTAGTCTGACTCTTTATCCAATATATAACAACTGGTGATGAGATACAGATGACGAACCCCAACGCAACAATGCAGAGAATTGTGGGCATCCTGGAGAAATTTTCGAAGCGAGATGATTGGGAAACCTTCGTGGAGCGACTCAACCAATACTTCATGGCCAACGAGCTGGAAGGAGAAGCGAATGCTGCCAAATGAAGGGTGATCCTCCTCACTGTTTGCGGGGCAGCAACGTCTGGCCTCATGAAAATCCTGCTCGCTCCAGTGAAAGCCACAGACAAGTCGTACGATGAGTTGTGCACACTGGTCTGGGAGCATCTAAACCCGAATGATAGCTCAGATAAATACGTGGCTTGAGGAGTGGTGCAGAAGGGAGGGATTCAAATTCCTGGGACATTGGAACCGGTTCAGGGGGAGGTGGGACCAGTACAAACCAAACTATGTGCACCTGGGCAGGACCGGAACCAATATCCTCGGGGGAGTGTTTGCTAGTGCTGTTGGGGAGGAGTTAAACTAATATGGCAGGGGGATGGGAACCTATGCAGGGAGCAAGAGAGAAATAAAAAGGAGGCAGAAGCAAAATATAGAAAGGAGAATAGTAAAAGTTTGGGCAGAGAAACCCAAGGCAAAAAACAAAAAGGGCCACATTACAGCAAAATTCTAAAGGGGCAAAGTGTGTTTAAAAAAACGAGCCTGAAGGCTCTGTGCCTCAATGCGAGGAGTATTCGGAATAAGGTGGATGAATTAACGCCGCAGATAGCAGTTAACGGATACGATGTGATTGGCATCATGGAGACATGGCTCCAGCTGGACCAAGGCTGGGAACTCAACATCCAAGGGTATTCAGCATTTAGGAAGGATAGACAGAAAGGAAAAGGAGGCGGGGTGGCGTTGCTGGTTAAAGATGAAATCAATGCAATTGTAAGGAAGGATATCAGCCTGGATGATGTGGAATCAGTATGGGTGGAGCTGCAGAATTCCAAAGGGCAAAAAACGCCAGTGGGAGTTGTGTACAGATCACCAAATAGTAGCAGTGAGGTTGCGGACAGCATCAAACAAGAAATAAGGGATGTGTGCAGTAAAGCTACAGCAGTTATCATGGGCGACTTTAATCTACACATTGATTGGGCTAACCTAACTGGTAGCAATGCGGTGGAGGAGGATTTCCTGGAGTGCATTAGGGATGGTTTTCTATATGTCGAGGAACCAACCAGGGAGCTGGCCATCCTAGACTGGGTATTGTGTAATGAGAAGGGACTAATTAGCAATCTTGTTGTGCGAGGCCCCTTGGGGAAAAGTGACTACAATATGGTAGAATTCCTTATTAAGATGGAGAGTGACAAAGTTAATTCGGAAACTAGGGTCCTGAACTTAAGGAAAGGTAACTTCGACGGTATGAGGTGTGAATTGGCTAGAATAGACTGGCAAACGAAACTAAAAGGGTTGACGGTGGATAAGCAATGGCAAACATTTAAAGATCACATGGATGAACTTCAGCAAATGTACATCCCTGTCTGGAGTAAAAATAAAACTGGGAAGGTGGCTCAATCATGGCTAACAAAGGAAATTAAGGATAGTGTTAAAGCCAAGGAAGAGGCATATAAATTGGCTAGAAAAGGCATCAAGCCTGAGGACTGGGAGAAATTTAGAATTCAACAGAGGAGGACTAAGGGTTTAATTAAGAGGGGGAAAATAGAGTTTGGGAGGAAGCTTGCAGGGAATATAAAAACTGACTGCAAAAGCTTCCATAAATATGTGAAGAGAAAAAGATTAATAAAGACAAACATAGATCCCTTGCAGTCGGATTCAGGTGAAATTATAATGGGGAACAAAGAAATGGCAGACCAATTGAACCAATACTTTGGTTCTGTCTTCACGAAGGAAGATACAAGTAACCTTCCGAAGGTACTAGGGGACAGTGGGTCCAGTGAGAAGGAGGAGCTGAAGGATATCCTTAATGGGTGGGGAAATTGTGTTAGGGAACTTGATGGGATTGAAGGGCGATAAATCCCCGGGGCCTGATAGTCTGTATCCCAGAGTGCTCAAGGAAGTGGCCCTAGAAATAGTAGATGCATTGGTGATCATTTTCCAACAGTCTATCGACTCTGGATCAGTTCCCATGGACTATACGGTAGCTAATGTAACACCACTTTTTAAAAAAGGATGGAGAGAGAAAACAGATAATTATAGACCGGTTAGTTTGACATCAGTAGTGGGGTAAATGTTGGAATCGATCATGAAGGACGAAATAGCAGTGCATTTGGAAAGCGGTGACAGGATCGGATCAAGTCAGCATGGATTAATGAAAGGGAAATCATGCTTGACAAATCTTCTGGAATTTTTTGAGGATGTAACTAGCAGAGTGGACAAGGGAGAACCAGTGGATATGGTGTATTTGGACTTTCAGAAGGCTTTTGACAAGGTCCCGCACAAACGATTGTTGTGCAAAATCAAAGCACATGGTATTGGGGGTAATATACTGACGTGGATAGGGAACTGGTTGGCAGACAGGAAGCAGAGAGTCGGGATAAAAGGATCCTTTTCAGAATAGCAGGCAGTGACTAGTGGAGTGCCGCAGAGCTCAGTGCTGGCACCCCAGCTCTTTACATTAAAGATTTGGATGAAGGAATAGAGTGTAATATCTCCAAGTGTGCAGATGACACTAAACTGGGTGGCGGTGTGAGCTGTGAGGAGGATGCTAAGAGGCTGCAGGGTGACTTGGACAGGTTCAGTGAGTGGGCAAATGCATGGCAGATGCAGTACAGGGCCGAAGTTTCGAGCCGCGCCTAGAACGGCGCAGTACCGACCTGGACACCCGTTTTTCGCGCCACAAAGTGCGTCGAAAAAAACCCTCCGTATTCTCCACATCCCTGCAGGTCCTCTGGCCCTTGGCGCAATGCAGCACGAGCTGTAGGGGGCGGAGCCAGGTCCCTGCGTTGAAAACAGTGCTGGGACCTCTGCACATGCGCGCTACAGTGGGCACGCAAGTGCAGTAGCTCCAGGTGCCCAAAACTGTGTGGGAGGGGCTCGAAGCATGCAGCCCCTCGCCCTGGCCGAATGGCCTCACTGGGGCTGCGTGCATAAGGCTCCTCCCACGCCCAGCTCCTGCTTCCTCCCGACCCGACTCGACTCCCGCTTCCCGCCCCCTGCCCCCGCCCCCGTACCCGACCCGACACCCGCACCTGCCCCCGGACCGGACCCGACCCCCGCCCCCCCCGCCCCCGGACTGGACCCGACACCCGCTCCACCCCCGCCCCTCCCCCCACCCCCGGACCGACCCAGCACCCGCTTCCCCCCCCCCCGCCCCCGGGACCGGACCCGACACCCGCTTACCCCCTGCCCCCGGACCGGACCCGACACCCGCTCCCCGCCCCCCCGCCTCCGGACTGCATCCGACCTGACCTCCCTCCCCCTCCCTCCCTCCCTCCCCCCGACCCGAAAAGAACCTACCTCCCTCCCACCACCCCCTCGACCCGACCCAACGCCACCTACCTGTAAATCTCGTGCTGGGGACGGGCCCTGCCCGAAGTCTCGGGCCCGGCCCGTTCAGCCTCCCTCCCCCTTCTCCTTCCCCCCCCAATCTCCTTCCCCCCCCCAGTCTCCTTCTCCCCCCCAATCTCCTTCCCCCCCAATCTCCTTCCCCCCCAATCTCCTTCCCCCCACCCAATCTCCTTCCCCCCCAATCTCCTTCCCCCCCCAATCTCCTTCCCCCCCAATCTCCTTCCCCCCGCCAATCTCCTTCCCCCCCCCAATCTCCTTCCCCCCCGCAATCTCCTTCCCCCCCCAATCTCCTTCCCCCCCAATCTCCTTCCCCCCAATCTCCTTCCCCCCCCAATCTCCTTCCCCCTTAATCTCCTTCCCCCCCCAATCTCCTTCCCCCCCAATCTCCTTCCCCCCCAATCTCCTTCCCCCCAATCTCCTTCCCCCCCAAATCTCTTTCCCCCCCAAATCTCTTTCCCCCCCAAATCTCTTTCCCCCCCAATCTCCTTTCCCCCACCCAATCTCCTTTCCCCCACCCAATCTCCTTTCCCCCATCTCCTTTCTCCCCCCTCCCCCTTCTCCCCCATCCCTCCCCCTTCTCCCCATCCCTCCCCCTTCTCCCCATCCCTCCCCCTTCTCACCATCCCTCCCCCTTCTCCCCATCCCTCCCCCTTCTCCCCCATCCCTCCCCCTTCTCCCCCTTCCCTCCCTCTGCTGCCCCCCTCTCTCCCTCTACCCCCCTCCTCCCCCTCCCCTCGCTGTCAGAAACACAGACTCTGACAGACAGAGAATGAGAGACACACACACAGACAGACAGAGAGATAGAGACACTGACAGAGACACACTGAGGGGGGCATCCCAGCACGCTGTTGGAGGGCTCCCGGTGCTGCAGTCGGTAAGTAGAAAATGTTTTATTTATTGATTTAAAAAAAAAATTATTTCTTATTAATTTTTTTGGATTGATTTATTGGTTGATTTATTGATGTATTTATCATTTATTATTGATGATGGCTTTTTATTTGTAAAACTGAAGTGTTTAATGTTTGTAAACTTCCCTTTAAACACCCACCGCCCCACCATTCCCTTCGCCTGATTTGTAACCTACACCTGATTTTCTAAAGTGTAGACAAGGTTTTTTTGAGCGTACAAAAATCTTCACTTACTCCATTCTAAGTTAGTTTGGAGTAAGTTTTCACTCACGAAACTTTGAAATCAGGCGTAAGTGGCCGGACACGCCCCCTTTAAAAAAAAAAAAATTCTGTTCCAAAGTGAAACTGTTCTAACTGACTAGAACTGGAGCAAACTAAATGACGAGAATTCCGATTTCTAAGATACTCCATTCTACACCAGTTGCTCCTAAAAATCAGGAGCAAATCATGTGGAAACTTGGGGCCACAATGTGCATAAATGTGAGGTTATTCATTTTGGGGACAAAAACACGAAGGCAGAATATTATCTGAATGGCGGCAGACTAGGAAAAGGGGAGGTGCAACGATACCTGGGTATCATGGTACATCAGTCAGTGAAAGTTGGCATGCAGGTACAGCAGGCAGTGAAGAAGGCAAATGGCATGTTGGCCTTCATAGCTAGGGGATTAGAGTATAGGAGCAGCGAGGCCTTACTGCAATTGTGCAGGGCCTTAGTGAGGCCTCACCTGGAATATTGTGTCCAGTTTTGGTCTCCTAGTCTGAGGAAGGACGTTCTTGCCATTGAGGGAGTGCAGCGAAGGTTCACCAGACTGATTCCAGGGATGGCTGGGCTATCATATGAGGAGAGACTGGATCAACTGGGCCTTTATTCACTGGAGTTTAGATGGATGAGAGGGGATCTCATAGAAACATATAAGATTCTGACGGGACTGGACAGGTTAGATGCGGGAAGAATGTTCCCGATGTTGGGAAAGTCCAGAACCAGGGGACATAGTCTTAGGATAAGGGGTAGGCCAATTAGGACCGAGATGAGGAGAAACTTCTTCATTCAGAGAGTTGTTAATCTGTGGAATTCCCTGCCGCAGAGAGTTGTTGATGCCAGTTCACTAGATATATTCAAGAGGGAGTTAGATATGGCCCTTACGGTTAAGGGGATCAAGGGGTATGGAGAGAAAGCAGGAAAGGGGTACTGAGGGAATAATCAGCCATGATCTTATTGAATAGTGGTGCAGGCTCGAAGGGCCGAATGGCCTACTCCTGCACCTATTTTTCTATGTTTCTATGTTTCTGATGGCGAGGTATCGGTTTTACACGTATAAGAGGTCTGAAGGCCAGGAAGTGGCGAGCTACGTCGCCAAGGTAAGGCGCCTTGCAGGACATTGCGAATTTGAAGGACACTTGGAGCACATGCTCAGGGATGACTTTGTGCTTGGCATTGGCCACGAAGTAATACTTTGCAAACTTTTGACTGTTGAGATCCCAACCTTGAGTAAAACCATAGCGATAGCTCAGGTGTTTATCGCCACCAGTGACAATACCTGTTATGTATGTGAACTTGTATTTACTCTCCAGAGCCACCAGAGAGCTCATCCTCTGGAGTCCCAAGGGATCCCATAATCCCTTGGGAGCATAGATATATAAAGAGGCATCACAGGTTGGAGAGGCACTCTAGAGACTTGCAATAAAAGACTAAGGTCACACTTTACTTTGAGCTCACAGTGTTCAGTCTGACTCTTTTTCTCCATACACAACAACTGACGATGAGACACAGATAGCGAATCCAAAGATGCAGAGAACAGTGGGCATCCTGCAGAAATTCTCGGAAGGGGATGATTAGGAAACTTTTATGGAGCAACTCGACCAATACTTCATGGCCAACGAGCTAGATGGGGAAGAAAACACTGCCAAACGAAGGGCGATCCTCCTCATCGTCTGTGGGGCACCAACGTATGGCCTCATGAAGAATCTGCTCACTCCAGCGAAACCCACGTAAATCATACGACGATTTGTGCACACTGGTCCGAGAGCATTTGAACCCGAAGGAAAGCATTCTGATCGCGAGGTACTGGTTCTACACCTACAAAAGGTCTGAAGGCCAGGAAGTGGCGAGTTATGTCACCGAGTTAAGACACCTTGTAGGACATTGCGAATTTGAAGGACATTTGGAGCACATGCTCAGAGACTTTTTCGTACTTGGCATTGGCCATGAAACTTTACTTTCCAAACTTTTGAATGTAGAGACTCCAACCTTGAGTAAGGTCATAGCAATAGCCCAGGCGTTCATTGCCACCAGTGACAATACGAAGCAAATCTCTCAGCACACAAGTGCTGCTACAAGTACTGTGAACAAAATGATGTTTTCGAATCGTAATATACAGGGCAGGTCACACATACCTGCAGCTGCACGTCCACAGATGTCTCAGAATCCACCATCAAAGGTGATGCATGCAAGGCCATTAACACCTTGTTGGCGCTGCGGGGGTGATCATCGTTTCCATTCATGTTGATTCAAAGGGTACGTTTGCAAGGGCTGTGGAACAATGGGACACCTCTAACGAGTGTGCAGGCGAGCTGCAAATCCTGTTAAACCTTCACACCACCATGTTGCAGAGGAGGACAGATCCACGGAGGATCACGGTAAACCAAAGCCTCAAACTGAGGAGGCAGAGGTACATGGGGTGCACACATTCACCACGAATTGTCCCCCGATAATGGTGAATGTTGAACTAAATGGACTCCCGGTGTCAATGGAGCTGGACATGGGCGCGAGTCAATCCATCATGGGCAAAAAGACTTTCGAAAGATTGTGGTGCAACAAAGCCTCAACTCCAGTTCGCACAAAACTAAGAACTTACACAAAAGAACTGAATCCTGTAATCGGTAGTCCTACCGTAAAGGTCTCCTATGATGGAGCGGTGCACAAGCTACCACTCTGGGTGGTACCGGGCGATGGTCCCACATTGCTTGGCAGGAGCTGGCTGGGAAAGATACGCTGGAACTGGGACGATGTCCGAGCGCTATCGCCCGCTGATGACACTTCGTATGCCCAGGTCTTAAACAAATTCCCTTCGTTGTTCGAACCAGGCATCGGGAAATTCCAAGGAGTAAAAGTGCAGATCCACCTAATTCCGGGTGGCGACCCATCCATCACAAGGCAAGAGCAGTACCGTACATGATGAGAGAAAGGGTAGAGATCAAGCTAGACTGGCTGCAAAGAGAGGGCATCATTTCACCGATCGAGTTCAACGAGTGGGCCAGTCCGATCGTTCCTATCCTCAAGGGAGACAGCACCGTCAGAATCTGTGGCAATTACAAAGTAACTATTAATCGTTTCTCCCTGCAGGACCAATACCCACTACCAAAGACCGACGACCTCTTTGCAACGCTGGCGGGAGGAAAGACTTTCACGAAGCTGGATTTTACTTTAGCCTACATGACGCAGGAACTGGAGGAATCACCTGCATCAACACTCACAAAGGTCTTTTTGTTTACAACAGATGCCCGTTTGGAATCCGATCAGCGGCGGCGATATTCCAGAGAAACATGGAAAGCTTACTGAAGTTGGTCGGACACACCGTGGTCTTCCAAGACGACATCTTGGTCAAAAGTTGGAACACAGTCGAGCACCTGCAGAACCTGGAGGAGGTTCTTAGTCGACTTAACCGCGTGGGGCTCAGGTTAAAACGCTCGAAGTGCTTTTTCCTGGCGCCTGATGTGGAGTTCATGGGAAGGAGAATTGCAGTGGATGGCATCAGGCCCACCAATGCGAAGACGAAGGCACCGAGGCCACAGAACGTGATGGAGCTGCGGTCGTTTCTGGGACTCCTGAACTACTTTGGTAACTTCTTACTGGGTCTTAGCACATTGTTAGAACCACTGCATGTTTTACTATGAAAAGGGGATGAATGGGTTTGGTACAAAAGCCAAGAAAATGCCTTTGTAAAAGTGAGAAAATCGTTATGCTCAAACAAATTGCTTGTGTTGTATGATCCATGTACGAGCATATGATGCATCGTCATATGGCGTTGGGTGTATATTGCAACAAGCTAATGATTTTGGGAAACTGCAACTGGTTGCTTATGTATCCAGAAGTCTGTCCAAGGCTGCGAGAGCCTACAGCATGATTGAGAAAGTGTGTCTATGGGGTAAAGAAAATGCATCAATATCTGTTTGGGCTAAAATTCGAATTGGAAACTGACCATAAACCACTTATAGCCCTGTTTTCCAAGAGTAAAGGGTTAAATACCAACGCATCGGCCCACATTCAGAGATGGGCACTCACGTTGTCCGCATACAATTACACCATCTGCCACAGGCCAGGCACAGAAAACTGCGCCAATGCTCTCAGTAGACTGCCATTGCCCACCACGGGGGTGGAAATGGCGCAGCCCGCAGATCTAGCCATGATTATGGAAGCATTTGAGAGTGAGCAATCACCCGTCACTGCCAGGCAGATCAAAACCTGGACAAGCCAGGACCCATTATCATCTCTAGTCAAAAGCTGTGTGCTTCACGGGAGCTGGTCCAGTATCCCTGTGGAAATGCAGGAAGAGATTAAGCCGTTCCAGCGACGCAAAGATGAAATGTCTATACAAGCAGAGACTGCC
Organism: Pristiophorus japonicus; assembly: GCF_044704955.1. Lineage (NCBI taxonomy): Eukaryota > Metazoa > Chordata > Chondrichthyes > Pristiophoridae > Pristiophorus > Pristiophorus japonicus. The sequence continues at coordinate 159,420,103 of NC_091977.1, read as the reverse complement.
TCCTGTTGGGCAATTGAGTAGTGGTCCCCAAGAAGGGCAGGGACACCTTCATCAATGACCTCTACAGTACCTACCCAGGCATCGTAATGATGAAAGTGATAGCCAGATCCCACGTGTGCTGGCCCGGTATCAATGCGGACTTCGAGTCCTGCATTCACAGATGTAATACATGCTCGCAATTAAGCAATGTACCCAGTGAGGTGCCGCAAGTTTATGGTCTTGGCCCTCCAAACCGTGGTCTAGGGCACACGTCGACTATGCAGGCCCGTTCTTGGGTAAAATGTTCCTTGTGGTTGTAGACGTGTAGTCCAAGTGGATTGAATGTGAGATTATGTCGGCTAGCACGTCCGCTGCCACTACTGAAAGCCTGCGGGCCATGTTTGCCACACACAGCCTACCCGGTGTCCTGGTGAGCGACAATGGACCATGTTTTACCACTGCTGAGTTCAAAGAATTCATGACCCGTAATGGGATTAAACATGTCACATCTGCCCCGTTTAAACCAGCGTCCAATGGTCAGGCAGAGAGAGCAGTGCAAACCATCAAGCAAGGCTTGAAGAGGGTAACTGAAGGCTCACTGCAGACTCGCCTATCCCGAGTCCTGCTTATCTACCACACGAGACCCCACTCGGCTCACTGGGATTCCACCTGCTGAACTATTCATGAAAAGGGCACTTTAGACAAGGCTTTCGTTAGTTCACCTTGATCTACATGAACAGGTAGAGAGCAGGCGGCTTGAACAAAGTGCATCCCATGATAGCGCAAATGTGTCACGCGAGATTGAAATCAATGATCCTGTATTTGTATTGAATTCTGGACAAGGTCCCAAGTGGCTTCCCGGCACTGTCGTGGCCAAAGAGGGGAGCAGGGTGTTTTGGGTCAAACTTTCAAATGGACTCATTCACTGGAAACATTTGGACCAAATCAAACTCAGATTCACAGACTATCCTGAGCAACCCACCTTGGACCCTACCTTTTTTGATCCCCCAACATACACACCAGTGACAACTGGCACCACAGTTGACCACGAAACAGAACCCTTCATCCACAGCAGCCCAGCAGGACCCAACACACCAGGCAGCCTAGCAAGGCCAGCTGCACAGCAGCCCAGCGAGGGCCCAACAAATGATTCAACAATACCTGCTTTCACACCAAGACAATCAACCAGGGCAAGAAGGGCCCCAGATCGACTCACATTGTAAATAGTTACACCTATGACTTTGGGGGGGGGGGTGGGGGGGAGTGTTGTTATATATGCGAACTTTTATTTACTCTGTACAGCCACCAGAAGGCTCATCCCCTGGAGTCCCAAGGGATCCCCTAATCCCTTTGGAGCACAGGTATTTAAGGAGACCTCACAGGTTGGAGAGGCACTCTGGAGACCTGCAATAAAAGACTACGGTTACACTTTATGTTGAGCTCACAGTGTTGAGTCTGACTCTTTCTCCATACACAACAATACCAAACAAATTTCTCAGCACACTAGTACTGTGAACAAAGTAACGTTGTTTTCGAAACGATATTAACAGGGCTGGACTTACACGCCAGCAGCTGCACGTCCGCAGATGACTGAGTCCACCATCAAAGGTGGTGAATAAAAGGCCATTAACACCTTGTTGGTGCTGCGGGGGTGATTATCGTTTCCATTCACACCGTTTCAAAGGATACATTTGCAAGGGCTGTGGAACAATGGGACACCTCCAACGCATGTGCAGGCGAGCTGCAAACCCTGGTAATCCTGCAAACCACCATGTTGCAGAGGAGGACCGATCCATGGTGGATCACGATGAACCAGAGCCTCAGACCGAGGAGGCAGAGGTATATAGGGTGCACACATTTACCACAAAGTGTCCCCCGATAATACTGAAGGTTGAATTAAATGGACTCCAGGTGTCCATGGAGCTGGACACAAGCGCAAGCCAGTCCATAATGAGCAAAAAGACTTTCGATAAATTGTGGTGCAGCAAGGCTTCAAGGCCAGTCCTGACTCCCATTCGTACTAAACTGAGAACGTACACAAAGGAACTGATTCCCGTAGTCGGCAGTGCTACTGTAAATGTCTCCTATGATGGAGCGGTGCACGAGTTACACTCTGAGTGGCCCCACGCTGTTCGGCAGGAGCTGGCTGGGGAAGAAATGCTGGAACTGGGACGACGTCCGAGCGCTTTCATCCGTCGATGACACCTCATGTGTCCAGGTCCCAAGCAAGTTCCCCTCACTGTTCGAATCAGTCATCGGGAAGTTCCAAGGAGCAAAGTGCCGATTAATTTGATCCCGGGGGCGAGACCCATCCAAGGCGAGAGCGGTACCTTACATGATGATAGAGAGGGTGGAGATCGAGCTGGACAGGCTGCAACGAGAGGGCACCATTTCGCCGATCGAATTCAATGAGTGGGCCAGTCTGATTGTTCCTGTCCTCAAGGGAGACGACACCGTTAGAATCTGTGGTGATTACAAAGTAACTATCAATCGTTTCTCACTGCAGGATCAGTACCCGCTACCAAAGGCAGACGACCTATTTGCGACGCTGGCGGGAGTGAAAACATTCACGAAGCTGGACTTGACCTTGGCCTACATGACACAGGAGCTGGAGGAATCATCGAAAGGCCTCATCTGCATCAACATGCACAAAGATCTCTTCATTTACAACAGATGCCCGTTTGGGATTCGATCAGCCGCGGTGATATTCCAGAGGAACATGGAAAGCTTGCTGAAGTCGGTCCCGTGCACCGTGGTCTTCCAGGACGACATCTTGGTTATAGGTCGAGACACCGTCGAGCATGTAAGCGTTTGGTACTAGCATGTGATGCGTCGTCGTACGGAGTCGGTTGTGTATTGCAACAAGTTAATGAATTTGGGAAATTGCAACCGGTTGCTTATGCATCCAGAAATCTGTCTAAGGCTGAGAGGGACTATAGTATGATCGAAAAAGAAGCATTAGCATGTGTTTACGGGGTAAAGAAAATGCATCAATATCTGTAAGGGCTCAAATTTGAATTGGAATCCGACCATAAGTTGCTTACATCACTCTTTTCTGAAAGCAAGGGGATAAATACGAATGCAGCAAAGAACCAACCAACTCACCCAAACCTGCATTTGTACCGAGACGATTGACAAGGGAGCGAAAAGCCCCAGATCATCTCACCCTGTAAATCAGTGTACTATTGAGTTTGGGAGGGAGTGATGTCATGTATGCAACCCTCGGCAACCTGTATCATACCGCCACCAGAGGGCATACCTGTTGGAGTCCCAAGGGATCCCAGTATCCCTTGGGAGCACTGTATATAAGCAGGCCTCCCTTGCTGTACCAGCACTCTGGAGTTTAAATAAAGGAGCTACGGTCACACTTACTGATTGTCTACAGTATTCAGTTGCATTACTTTATTATGAGCTTGACACAGCCTACTCTCTTCTTTGGCTATGACGGTGCCAGCAAGCCATTTGGGACCATGTCCATAGTTGAGTACAAATACAGGGTCATTGACTTCAATATCGCGTAACAAGTTTGCACGATCATGGTACATGCTTTGTTGATGCCTCCTGCCCTCGACGTGATCATGGAGATCAGAGAGAACTTTGTGTTGAGTGCCCTTTTCATGAGCAGCTCGGCTGTGGGAGCCCCGGTGAGCGAGTGGGGTCTGGTGTGGTAGCTGAGCAGGACTCAGGACAGGCGGGTCTGGAGGGAGCCTTCCAACACACGTTTCAAGCTTTGCTTGATGGTTTGGACTGCCTGTTCTGCCTGGCCGTTGGATGCGGGCTTGAACGGGGCAGATGTGACGTGCTTGATCCCATTGCGGGTCATGAATTAATTGAATTCAGCGCTGGTGAAGCACGGCCCATTGTCGCTAACAAGGACATCAGGCAGGTCGTGCGTGGCGAACATGGCTTGTAGGCTTTCGATGGTGGCAGTGGACGTGCTTACAGACATTATTACACACTCAATCCATTTTGAATAAGCATCCACAACAACCAAGAACATTTTGCCTCGAAACATGCCCGCAAAGTCAACGTGGATCCTAGACCACGGTTTGGAGGGCTATGACTACAAACTTAGAGGTGCCTCTCTGGGTGCATTGCTCAGTTGAGAGCAAGTGTTACATTGGCTCATGCATGACTCCAAATCTGAGTCGATGCAGGGCCACCACACATGGGATCTGGCTATAGCTTTTATCATTACTATGCCTGGGTGGGTACTATGTAGGTCGCGTATGAACATTTCCCTGCCTTTCTTCGGCAAAACCACGCAATTGCCCCACAAAGGACAGTCTGCATGTATGGACATTTTGTTTTTGCGCCGCTGGAACGGCTTGATCTCTTCTTGCATCTCCGCTGGGATGCTGGACCAGCTTCCATGGAGGACACAGCTTTTTACAAGGGACAGTAAAGGATCCTGGCTGGTCCAGGTCCTGATCTGGCGTGCCGTAACAGGTGACTTTTCGTTTTCAAATGCATCCATCACCAAGAGCAAGTCTGCAGGCTGTGCCATTTCCACCCCAGTGGTGGGCAATGGTAGCCGACTGAGAGCATCAGCTCAGTTCTCTGTGCCTGATCTGTGGCGGATTACATAGTTATATGCAGACAGCATGAGCGCCCATCTTTGGATGCGGGCAGAGGCATTGGTATTAATTCCTTTGCTCGCTGAGAATAGCGATATGAGCAGCTTATGGTCAGTTTCTAACTCAAACTTGAGACCAAACAGATACTGGTGCATTTTTTTCATCCCATAAACGCATGCCAGAGCTTTTTCAATCATGCTGCAAGCCCTTTCGGCCTTGGACAAACGCCTGGACGCATAGGCGACCGGTTGCAATGTTCCCAATTCGTTAGCTTGTTGTAACACACACCCGACCCCGTACGAAGATGCATCGCAAGCTAGCACTAAACGTTTACATGGGTCATACAGAACAAGCAGTTTGTTGAAACATAACAGATTTCTGGCTTTCTCAAAGCAGCCTCTTGTGATTTCCCCCATACCCAGTCATCTCCCTTGCGTGGCAACACATGTAGGGGTTCCAGCAAGGTGCTTAACCCGGGTAGGAAATTACCGAAATAGTTGAGGAGTCCCAGAAACAACCACAGCTCTGTTATGTTCTGTGGTCTTGGCGCGTTTTTGATAGCCTCTGTCTTGGTGTTGGTAGGTCTGATGCCATCTGCCGTGATTCTTCTCCCTAAGAACTCGACCTCTGGCGCCAGGGAAACACACTTCGAGCATTTCAACCTGAGTCCCACGTGACCTAGCCGACTTAGAACCTCTTCCAGGTTCTTCAAGTGTTCGATGGTGTCCCGACCTGTGACCAGTATGTCGTCCTAGAAAACCACGGTGCGCGGAACCGACTTTAGCAGGCTCTCCATTTCCTTTGAAAGATTGCCGCGGCCGATTGAATCTCAAACCAGCATCTATTGTAGATGAACGGACCTTTGTGCGTGTTGATGCAGGTGAGGCCTTTCGAAGATTCCGCCAGCTCCTGTGTCATGTAGGCCGAGGTCAGGTCCAACTTGGTGAATGTCTTTCCTCCAGCCAGGGTCGCAAATAGATCGTCTGCCTTTGGTAACGGGTACTGGTCCTACAGCGAAAAACGGTTAACCGTTACTTTATAGTCCCCACAAATTCTGAAGGTGCCATCGCCTTTGAGAACCGAAACAATCGGACTGGTCCACTCGTTGAACTCCACCGGCGTGATGATGCCTTCTTGCTGCAGCCTGTCCAGCTCAATTTCCACTTTTTCTCACATCATATCTGGTACCGCCTGTGCCTTGTGGTGGATGGGTCGTGTACCGGGAACCAAGTGGATCTGCACCTTCGCCCCCGAGAAACTTCCGATGCCTGGCTCAAACAACGACGGGAACTTGCTCAGAACCTGGGCACACGAGGCATCATCGACGAACGAAAGTGCTCGAATATCGTCCCAGTTCCAGCGGATTTTTCCCGGCCAGCTTCTGCCGAACCGTGTGGGGCCATCTCCTGGTACAACCTATAGTGGGAGTTCGTGCAGTGCTCCATCATAGGAGACTTTTACTGCTGTGCTGCCAATAACTGGGATCAGCTCTTTAGTGTAAGTTCTTAGCTTGGTATGAATGGGGCTAAACTTCGGCCTGTGTGCCTTGTTGCACTACGGCCTGTCGAAGGCCTTTTTGCTCATGATAGACTGACTGGCACCCGTGTCCAGTTCCATGGAATACTGGAATTCCGTCCAGTTCGACTTTCAGCATGATCGGTGGACATTTCGTGGTGAAGATGTGTACTCGTACACTTCTGCCTCCTCGGTTCGAGTCTCTAGTTCAGCCTGATCCGCCATGGATCGATCCTCCTCTGCAACGTGGTGGTTTGCAGCTCGTCAGCACATTTTCTGGAGGTGTCCCACTGTTCCACAGCCTTTGCACACATAGTGTTTGAAGCGGCATTGATGGACTCGATGATCACCTCCGCAGCGCCAAGGAGGTGTTAACTGCCACGCATTAACGTTTGATGGCGGACTCTGGGTCATTTGAGGTCGTGCAGCTGCAGGCGTGTATGTTCTGCCATATGTATTTCTGCCTGAAAACGACGTTACTTTGTGTACAGTACTTGTCGAAATCTCTTTATGCGAAATTTGTTTGGTGTTGTCGCTGGTGGACATTAATGCATGGGCTATCATTATAGCTTTGCTCGGATTCGGTGTTTCAACAGTCAATAGTTTGCGAAGAATAACCTCATGGCTAGTGCCAAGCAAAAGAGGTCTCTTAGCATTTACTCAAGTATTCTATCGAATTCGCAATGGTCCTGCAAGGAGCCTTAGTTCGGCGACGTAGCTCGCCACTTCCTTGCCTTCAGACCGTTGACATGTGTAAAATCAATACCTTGCCATCAGAACGCTCTCCTTTGGATTTAGATGCTCCCGGACCAGCATATACAGTTTTTCATACGATTTGATTGTTGGTTTCACCGGAGCTAGAAGATTCTTCATGAGGCCATAGGTTGTTGCCCCACAGACGGTGAGGAGGATCGCCCTTCGTTTGGCAGCGTTCTCGTCCCCTTCCAGCTCGTTGGCCATGAAGTATTGGTTGAGTCGCTCCACGAAGGCCTCCCAATCGTCCCCTTCTGAGAATTTCTCCAGGGTACCAACAGTTCTCTGCATTTTCACGTGATTGTTTGTTATCTTGTCGCCAGTTGTTATACTCATAATAAAGTAACGTAACAGAGTACTGTAGACCTTAGCTCCTTTATTCAAACTCCAGAGTGTTGGTACAGCATGAGAAGCCTGCTTATATACAGTGCTCCCAAGGGATCCTGGAATCCCTTGGGACTCCAACAGGTATGCCCTCTGGTGGCGGTATGATACAGGTTACCTAGGGTTGCATAGATAACAGGTAGAATCCTAGAGCCCTCTCAGTCTGTGCCTCCCTGGTCATAGGGAAGCTGATAAAGTCCATCCTGCGTGTGTACAGAGCTTCAGTGGCCTGTCTAATGCAGCAATGTGTGACATGCTGCGACATACTGCAAATGTCGCCAGCTGAGGCCTGAAAAGAACCCGATGCGTAGAACAACAATGCCGCAGTGACTTTGACCTCGACGGACAGCGCGATCCTGATGGTGCTGGAAGGCTGTAGATCTCCCCTGATGAGATGGCATATCTCACTGATAACCTCTTTGTGGAAGCGCAGTCTCCAAAGGCAGGTGGTGTCGGACAAGTTGAGGTAAGACCGCTTCCCCCTGTACTTGTGGGGGGGTCTAACATCTGGTCCTCCTCATCAGTCTGTCACGTCTTACATTGGGCACATAATGCTGTCGAACGTACATTCTGCCATCTCGAGTCTGCAGCATGTAAGTGGTCATCAAGCGAGGGTGAGAAAGGACAGGGTCCATTCCAATAGCTATCTGTTTTCCACCGATTGGTCACAAAGAATGAATGTTCCCACTAAGACACGTATTAAATTCCAACCATCCACAATATGATAAGATGTTTGTTCAGATGTTCACATCACCTGCAAAGACCTCCAGAGTACATCCGAACTCCCCTGAGGTTGAAGCAGAGCAGCCTTTTAAATGATGCACCATGTGATTTAGAACATGGCGTCCATACCGCTGTAAGTAGTTCCGGTTAGTTCCACTTTTTCCCGGCGTTTTTTTCGGCGAGCGATATTGTGGGCGAGATGTGTACGAGGTGCCGAAAGTAAGAATGGGCGATCTCCTGGGCATTAGTTTTGGCAAATTTGATTTTTACAACAAAAAACAGTGGCCAGGCAGTATTATTAAATCTCGGCATTAATTATGTGCTGAAAGTAATGCTGGTTGATATTATGGGCTTTGGGGTCGCCCATTCTGATGAATCTGCCCCAAAAAAGTGGGCAGGCGGTATTATTTTTTCTCGGCGTTACGCACATGCAGAAAGTAACGCACGGCGATAAGTGACCGAGAAATGGGCATCAGTTTCCATTTTGTGGCTAAATGGGCGATATCTGGCCGTTAAAGTGGACGTTAAGTGGGCATTATGCATGCAAAAAAATGGAAAATCTAGCCCTTTGTCCTGAAATGTTTTAATACGGATACTTATTTTTTTTAAACAAACTATCAGTCACTAAACTTGCAGCTCTACTGCAGTTACCTGTATCAGACCAACATTTGTGGCCTGTGATGCCATTTGCCGACTGAAGTTATACTGCTGACTGTGTATAATTCAGATTGTGCTGAGCTCACCCATAAAGGAGCTTTGTGTGTAGATGTCCTTTCATTGGATGATTAATTAATGTTAGGAGAGAATAAGCAGTAGCATCGATTTTCTTGTAACAAAGATTTTGTACGAATTTTTAAAATTCCAGTTGGACTGCATGGAAACTTTAAAAATGCTTTTTTGCACTGAGCTGGTGTTTTCCCGCAAGCTGTGCAAATTCGGACCAATAGGAGATGGCCTCCTGGAGAGGACATCATACTGCTTTAGTGTGTGCAGGCATAAAGTTGGGATCTGACTGTCAAGGTATACTTTTGATTTTTATTGCAATACTTCTGCCTTCACTTGTGTGGTTCTTTCACATTGATGCTAAAGTGGCAGTGTAATTGCAGACCAATTTTCACTTGAACTGTTTTGTCTGGGCTGGTAGAGTGATATTGGGTGTACACCAAAACAATTACAATTACAAGTACCCAACCCCTGACGAGGAGGGCCCCACTAGTGAGCATCTCGGTCAAGCATGCGTGTAGTATTAAATGATAATTTGGTTGTCATCATCAATGCCCACAGTTCTCAGATGACTTTGAGGAAACTGGTGAACACCATGCGCTCCCATGGCCATCCAGATGCACACTAGGGCTTAGAATATCAACGAGTAGTAAGGGAAACCTTTCCCCCATGACCATAAGTGGTCAGTGGATTTTGCCAAGCCCAGGAGCTGACCCATTAAGATGTCCTCTGATCTGTTTAACTCTCTGTGCAATGGGTAACCAAAGATAATGGCAAATACAGTAGTCTGAAGTTGAAGAACAACCCTTTCAGGGTAATAGAAAATGGGCTACAACCTCTGGCACTGTACTTACTTAGGGAAAATGGATTTGTCGTTGCTGCAAAATGAGAGCAGGGCTATGACACCAGAGAAGTGGCTCAAATGCAAGTTTGATGCCACTGTTTTATTTTCATTCATTCATGGGATGTGGGCGTTTCTGGCAAGGCCGGCATTTATTGCCCATCCCAAATTACCCTTGAGAAGGTGGAGATGAGCTGCCTTCTTGAACAGTAAAGGAGGGCAGTTAAGAGGTAACCACATTGCTGTGGGTCTGGAGTCACATGTAGGCCAGACCAGGTAAGGACAGCAGATTTCCTTCCCTAAAGCACATTAGTGAACCAGGTATGGTAGCATAGTGGTTATGTTACTGGACTAGTGATCCAGAGGCTTGGACAAATGATCCAGAGATGTGAGTTAAAATCCCATCATGGCAGCTGGGAATTTGAATTCAGTTAATTAGATCTGGAATAAAAAGCTAGCATCAGTAATGGTGACCATGAAACTACCGGATTGTCGTAAAAACCCATCTGATTCACTAATGTCCTTCAGGGAAGGAAATCTGCCGTCCTTACCTGGTCTGGCCTACATGTGATTCCAGACCCACAACAATGTAGTTGACTTCCATTTGCATATTATTTGTCTATTAAGCTTGCCACAGAAAGTTCAGTCAAGTAATTAATAGAGTAAGGACCCATTCAACAATGTGATAATTGAAACTGTGGAATCTCATTCCTTCAGAAAGTGAATTGTTTTTGGAGATTTAAAACTGTAACATTTAATTTTTTTGTTCTTACTTTTCCTTTCTGGTTCTTTTTTCTCTTTATCTCTAAACCCAATATTTCTTTCCCTCACTTTATATCTCTTTCTGTACCTGCTTTGACAGTGAATTCATCCACTCTTAATTCACACTCCCTCTCAGTCCTTTCTCTGTTTATTTCTCAATCCTAAAATTCCATTGGTTAAAGAGATACACTGTTGGTCCCGCTGTTCACCAAGGTCCCAGATGCTCTGTTGCCCTCACCACACCATTATCAGCTACACTTCCAGCAATTAAAAAGGCCAAACATTTTTGAGCTGAAGGATGCAGGAAAAGTCTAACGAAGGGGGCATGCTGTGAGATGCCCTACTCCTGAAAATTCTGGTCCATTGTCTTTTTCTAAAGCTCACAGATGCTGCTGATATGGTGTTTAATCCTGCATTGAGTAATGTTACAAAAAGACATATATGGCTCCAGTTGTGATAGACAGACCTAATTCTAAAAGCCCTTGTAATATTTCATAGCTTCATTATAGGATTTGCAATCTAGTCCATGGATTAAAATGGTCAAAATTCCCAAGCAGGAATCTGTGGTGTATCACTGGAGTTTTAAGTAAGAGATGACAGATCCATTCCTTTTTAAGATGTGACACAACGGAGAAAAAATAACAAATCCGAGCAAAACAGTCAAAGTTGGTGTGAAAGTATGCTATCCAGGACATTCAGAGTTCAGAGGATTACTGAGAAAGTAAAACTGATTATGTAGCGGATTTGTACCATGAAATGCATAGTTCAGCAGGTGTACTGGACTATTTCTTCAGTCTAACAAGGAATTCATAGTGTACTTAATCTTTAACAAGATGCTTAAACAATTCCATTCCCTAGTTTAACCTCTTCAAACTACCACAGTACTTGGACAACTTAGCACATCCTGCCTTTTTTTTCAGTTTTGAGCATACACAGAATCGTTCATTTATTGTTTAAAGAATACTTTAAACCCTCCTGGGCTGTCCAACTGCCAATGTTTTACCACAATAAACCCCTATCATAGACTCATCATCATCATCAATGGGGTTGTAAGATACAAGTGCAAATCCCATAAACATTTTAATGCAAGTTGTCATATTTAACAGAATCCAAGAGGAAAGTAGAAATTCCTACAAACTTTTGTAAGGATTGGCAATATTACACAAAAGGTACCACATGTACCAGAGAATTAAAAAAAGAGTGAAGATTCTATTGGTACAAACAACAATGAGATAAATGACCAGTTAATCTGTTCTGGTGATGTTGGTTGAGGAAATTAATGTTGCCCAGAATATTGCGAGAACTCCCTGTTCTTGTTTGAAAAAGTGCTGTAGGATTTTTATTTATCAAGTTGCACCTTCACCACTCAATCCACATTGTACCCTTTTTTAATAATACAGGAACCTTATTTTTTATAATAATATACTTTACATAAACCACTGACCCCCGGGGAAACAGCTTTTAATTCTATCTATATTTATGTCCTCTATGTAAAACAGTCTGTCGAACTAATCTGTTCACTGGCTGATCTCAACACTGGAACTGGGCAAGATTCCGAATTCTGCACTCTCCTCCCTCATTTGTAAGAACCTTTGCATTCTCACACTCAGGAGCAAGAGTAAAGATTTAATTGTAATATTGGATAATATAATATCATCTTTACCTCAGCTCTCTCGTTGAGCATACAATCACTCATGCTGAGACAGGAGCTGAGAGCCAGATCTCTCTGGCCATGAAATTTGGCTGTTAAGGCCTGTTTCGGCAAAAAAATAGTGGCCGCCTCACTTCCATCCACTTCCAGCATATCCCACGCCAACTGCCATTTTGGGAAGGTCGGCAGTGCGGCCATTGCCTGCACTCTCTAGAAATATGATAATGAGGCAGATCGTGATGTCAATCAGTGTGCAAAACTGATTTGATGCACAACATGCTATTTTCGACGCTGCCGCTCCATTCAACGCCCTCTCCAAAACACGAAGAGCTGACTGGCTGCACAAGGGAACACCCACAGGCGCTATTTAAAGGGATCATCAACAACTTGCAGGTGACTTATTTTTTTGATTTCTACTGGCTCTGTGTAAGTGTGTGCAACTGCTTGAAGAATTCTAGAGTTATTTAAAGTTGGTGAGGTGACAGGGAGTAATGCTGCAAGTGGAGAATGAAGGAGTTGTCATATGAGGAAAGGTTGAGCAGGTTGGGCCTAAACGCATTGGAGTTTAGAATAATGAGAGGTGATCTTATTGAAACGTATAAGATTCTGAGGGAGCTTGACCGGGTTGATGCAGAGAGGATGTTTCCCCTCGTGGGGGAATCTAGAACTAGGGGGGCATAATTTCAGAATAAGGGGTTGCCCATTTAAAACGGAAATGAGGAGAAATTTCTTCTCTGAGGGTCGTGAATCTTTGGAATTCTCTACCTCAGGTAGCTATGGAGGCTGGATCATTGAATGTATTTGAAGTGGAAATAGATTTTTGAACGATAAAGGAGTCGAGGGTTATGGGGAGCGGGTGGGGAAGTGAAGTTGAGGCCAGGATCAGATCAGCTATGATATTATTAAATGGTAGAGCAGGCTCGAGGGGCCAAATGGACTACTCCTGCTCCTACTTCTTATATTCTTATGAGAAGTTCTTGCTTCTAACCTCTTTCCACACTCGTAAACCCAGTCATGATGGTAGTGGTCTGAGACTGCATGAGAGCAGTCTGAGTTTGCAGTGCATCATTCAGACATTGGGTTGCTTCCGCCTGTGCTGCAATGGAAGCTGCGAGATTGCCCAACACACCCAGCATCATGGCTGGGTCCACAAGTGTTCTAATGGAGTTGCCCATTATTTCTATCCTGGAAATCATGGGCTCCAAGCTCTGCGCAAAGCCCTGTGCATTGTCAGAAATTTCTGCATGCTCCTTGACACTGACAAGAGGCTCCCTGGCTGGCTTGCCATTGCAAAAAGCATTTCTGTATGTGTGCCCATCACCCTTCTTCTGAAGGCCACTCCATCGAAGTCAGCATCTGAGTTTTGTGCAACAGAACCCATGTGCGAACTCGCCCTCCGGGGAGCTGCCACCTGAGCTGTCCTTTCCCCCTGCCCTGGCTGCAGCCCACTCATGCCCGGTGACTCCCCACATGTACTACCCTCTAAAGTGCATGCAGTGCCAGCTAGTGCCCGGGAGTGTCAGATTAAGTGGCAGTGCCTCTACCTTCACTATCCTCCTCTGCAATGTTGGGGACAGGCTAGGCTTGTGGCAGTTCTTGTGCCTTTCTCCTTTCAGATACCTAAGGGTTGGGTTGTAATGAGGATAGCAGGGGTGGGGGTGAAGCAACATGTGCATGCTTACACCATCAGCAGCTTGTAAGTGAGATGAGATTGTGGGATGAGGGGGAAGTGGGATGTGAGAAGAAGAATTAGGTATCAGCATAACTTCATAAGCAATGCTTTCAACCTCGTCGCATGCCACAGCCTCAGTGACGGCCCCTCTAATGATCTCCCGCACAGTCTCCTCCAGCTCAGTGAGGTTCTGAAGACGTGCATCTCCTCCGCCCGTCTGCTGCTGCTCACATCTGTTGTGAGCTACCATTGCCTGTAAGAGAAAGGGAAGTATGTCAGTAAGTGTGAAAGAAAGAAACACTTGCATTTATATAGCGCCTTTCACGATCATTGGACGTCCCAAAGTGCTTTACAGCCAATGACGTACTTTTTGGAGTGTAGTAACTATTGTAATGTGGGAAATGTGCCAGCCAATTTGTGCACAGCAAGCTCCCACAAACAGCAATGTGATAATGACCAGATAATCTGTTTCTGTTATGTTGATTGAGGGATAAATATTGGCCAGGACAAGGGGTATAACAATCCAGTTCTTCTTCAAAAATAGTGCCATGGGATCTTTTACATTCACCTGAGAGAGCAGACGGGGCCTCGGTTTAACACTGCATCTGAAAGACAGCACCTCCAACAGTGCAGCACTCTCAGCACTGCACTGGTGTATCAGCCTAGATTTTTCTGTTCAAGTTTCTGGAGTGGGACTTGAACCCACACACTTCTGACTCAGAGGCAAGAGTGCTACCCACTTAAAAAAAATAATATTTATTGAACATTAAAAACATTTACAACATCGTGATTGTTATATATGTGGACTTGTATTTACTCTGGACAGCCACCAGAGGACTCATTCCCCGGAGTCCAAAGGGATCCCATAATCCCTTGGGAGCACAGGTATTTAAGAAGGCTTCACAGGTTCGAGAGGCACTCTGGAGACCTGCAATAAAAGACTAAGGTCACACTTTACTTTCAGCTCACAGTGTTCAGTCTGACTCTTTTTCCAGACACAACAACTGGTGACGAGATACAGATAGCGAACCCAAAGATGCAGAGAACAGTGGGCATCCTGGAGCAATTTTCTGAGGGAGATGATTGGGAAACTTTTGTGGAGCGACTCGACCAATACTTCGTGGCCAACAAGCTAGATGGGGAAGAGAGCGCTGCCAAACGCAGAGTGATCCTCCTCACCGTCTGTGGGGCACCAACGTATGGCCTCATGAAGAATCTACTCACTCCAGCGAAACCCACGGAGAAATCGTACAACAATTTGTACACACTGGTCCGAGAACATTTGAACCCGAAGGAAAGCGTTCTGATGGCGAGGTACCAGTTCTACACCTACAAAAGGTCTGAAGGCCAAGAAGTGGCGAGTTATATTGCCGAGCTGAGACGCCTTGCAGGACATTGAGAATGTGAAGGACATTTAGAGCACATGCTCAGGGACTTCTTCGCACTTGGCATTGGCCATGAAACCATACTTCGCAAGCTTTTGACTGTAGGGTCCCCAACCTTGAGTAAGGCCATAGCGATAGCCCAGGCGCTCATTGCCACCAGTGACAATACGAAGCAAATCTCTCAGCACACAAGTGCTGCTACAAGTACTGTGAACAAAGTGATGTTGTTTTCGAATCGTAACATACAGGACAGGTCACACATACCTGCAGCTACACGTCCGCAGATGTCTCAGAGTCCATCATCAAGGGTGATGAATGCAAGGCCATTAACACCTTGTTGGTGCTGCAGGGGTGATCATCGTTTCAATTCATGCCGATTCAAATGATACGTTTTCAAGGGCTGTGAAACAATGGAACACCTCCAACGAGTGTGCAGGTGAGCTGTTAAGCCTGTTAAACCTGCAAACCACCACGTTGCAGAGGAGGACAGATCCATGGAGGATCACTATGAACCAGAGCCTCAGATAGAGGAGGCAGAGGTACATGGGGTGGACACATTCACCACGAATTG
The DNA here is from genome assembly GCF_044704955.1 of Pristiophorus japonicus. NCBI lineage: Eukaryota > Metazoa > Chordata > Chondrichthyes > Pristiophoridae > Pristiophorus > Pristiophorus japonicus. The sequence continues at coordinate 159,404,567 of NC_091977.1, read as the reverse complement.
TCCCCCGCTAATGGTGAATGTTGAACTAAATGGAATACCGGTGTCAATGGAGCTGGACACGAGCGCGAGCCAGTCTATCATGGGAAAAAAGACTTTCAAAAGATTGTGGTGCAACAAGGCCTCAAGGCCAGTCTTAACTCCAGTTTGCACGAGACTAAGAACTTACACTAAAGAACTGATTCCAGTAATCGGCAGTAATGTAAAGATCTCCTACGATGGAGCGGTGCACAAGCTACCTTTCTGGGTGGTACCGGGCGATGGTCCCACGCTGCTCGGCAGGAGCTGGCTGGGAAAGATACGCTGGAACTGGGACGACGTCTGAGCGCTATCGCCCGTTGATGATACTTCGTGTGCCCAGGTCTTAAACAAATTTCCTTTGCTGTTCGAACTAGGCATCGGGAAATTCCAAGGAGCAAAAGTGCAGATCCACCTAACTCCGCGGGCGCGACCAATCCATCACAAGGCGAGAGCAGTACCATACATGACAAGAGAAAGGGTAGAGATCGAGCCAGACTGACTGCAACAAGAGGGCGTCATTTCACCGATTGAGTTCAGTGAGTGGGCCAGTCCTATTGTCCCAGTCCTCAAGGGAGATGGCACCGTCAGAATCTGTGGCGATTACAAAGTAACTATCAATCGTTTCTCCCTGCAGGATCAATACCCACTACCAAAAGCCGATGACCGCTTTGCAATTCTGGCGGGAGGAAAGACGTTCATGAAGCTGGATCTGACTTCAGCCTACATGATGCAGGAACTGGAGGAATCATCGAAGGCCCTCATCTGCATCAACACGCACAAAGGTCTTTTTGTTTATAACCGATGCCCGTTTGGAATCCGATCAGCGGTGGCGATATTCCAGAGAAACATGGAAAGTTTACTGAAGTCGGTCCCATACACCATAGTCTTCCAGGACGACATCTTGGTCATAGGTCCACGAGCACCTGCAGAACCTGGAGGGGGTTCTTAGTAGACTCAACTGCATGGGGCTCAAGTTAAAACGCTCGAAGTGCGCTTTCCTGGCAACTGAAGCGGAGTTCCTGGGAAGGAGGATTGCAGCAGACGGCATCAGGCCCACCAACATGAAGACGGATGAAATCGAGAATGCACCAAGGCCACAGAATGTGATGGAGCTGCGGTCGTTTCTGGGGCTCTTGAACTACTTTGGTAACTTCTTACCGGGTCTCAGCACCCTGCTAGAACCACGGCATGTCTTATTACGAAAAGGGGGGCAAATGGTTTTGGGGCTGTTAGCACGAATGTTTTCCTGCAAGAATCACTCGACACTCTGGGTCGGTTCCAACACCAAAACGGCTTTTATTACGCCGGCGGGGAGAGAGCCTCTGGTTAACTCCAGGCACTCTACTCCACCGAACAAAGAAATTCATCGATATTTATATGTTTTACAATAGTTCATTACAGTTACTCAGCCCACTTTGGCTGGACACAATCCAATCATAATGATTATAGATTACATATAGGTTTAAATGGGCCAATAGAATTAACCCTGGTACATCAGGGGGCTGCATGATCAGTTTGTGACAGTTGGGGGCGGATCCCTATCCGTTTGATGCTTTCCAGGCCCCCCTTAACTTCGTTGCTCATGGATTCTGCCGGTGCCTAGCTCCTTATCTCTATGGTTGCTAGGCACCCTATATGGGGGTCACTGATTTGATGACATTCCGTACTAGGTACCGCAGTGTTCTATATACTATCTTGTCTCAAGCTGTTGATTCAAGTCATTCCTGAGACCAGGCTCTGCAGGGTCAGTGCTCAGTCAGCAGCTTTAGCTAACTTGGCTAACCGAGCTCCCATCATGCTTGGGCAGCCATTTTATATGTGGTCACTTTAAACCTATATGAGTTTAGATATATTCAGCAGGTGCCTAATGCCTACAACAATTCCCCCCTTTCAGTAAAGGGACTAGTCCTAATCCCCCTTTAACCGACTGCCCTACCTTTATTAGATTTTGTGCACGGCCCGGTACTCCCTGCCTCAACTTGCTGACCAATCACGCGGTTTCAGGAGTCCCGGTTGCTTAAATCAAATTGACAAAGGCCAAATCCTCCTGCCCCTTTATTAGACAGGCTGTTTATTATCCGGGGACCGGTCATGGGTCCCTCTTCGTTGTGCGTGGTGCCTGCATGCCTGGCAGGCCATTATGCCCCATGTTATTGCTAAGATCAATTGTATCCCGACCAGTATGTGTGAAATTATTCGAATCCAAGGATGGATGTTCACATTTATTCCCCAGTCCTAGACCTTTCTCCACCAACTCTGACTTTGTAAGTCTACATCGGTATCTTCTTCCAGTGCTTTGATTTTAGTTTGCAGTTGGTAATAGAGCCTTACGGATTGATCCACCCTGAGCCTCAATTCTCGTAATACTTCGGTTCGATGTGGGATAGGGACCTGATCTGGCTCATCATAATCCTGCAAATGATTGTGGAGCTGATCGGTTACATCAATAACTTCGGGCTTCCGGCTCCTAACCTGGGTGATATGCGCTTGCCCGATTGTGACAGGTCGTAGCGGCGCAAAGCAAAAGTTCGGCTGCGGTATTGGGCACTGCAGGTCATTATACTGGTATGAACGCTCTGTGGTAGAGATGCAGTATCTTCCCTTCCCTCCGTAGCCTGCCCTCACAAAGTGCCTGTGTGCGGGCACTATTTCTAGTACACATCCGTCGGTTCGGTTAAACCCGCACTCATCTAGCTCACCTCGGCCTACCGGGTGAGGACATACTGTGATCTCCCCCCTTTGCTTGCATTCTGTTAGGGAAATCCCGGTAAGTATGTCGTTTCGACGAACGGCGGAGGTGGTGGTCAGATAGTAACGTATGGAGACATTTTCCCGTATTACTCCGATATTCTCTAGTTGGTACAGGGGGAATGGCCCTGAGTCCGGCGTGGCTATAGGGATCATCAGGACTATCCCTATCCCAGTATTCCTACCCATCTGGCAATCTGGAATCGCTGGATATACTCGGGTCAGTCCCTTCAGAGTACAATTATCCAGTGTCCCCCTCTGGTTACCCAACTGAGCTAAATGTGAACTGTCTATCCAATTGGGTACTTCCCCGCGTTGGATCTGGTCGAGATTGTGGCGGATCTGTCCCACCATCCACAGACCATAAGCATGACGGAGTTGCCCCTGTCTTTGCTTTCCGGTATCTTCTTTTTCTCTATCAATGAGGTGATTGATGGTTTTGGCATGAGCTTCCAGGACTGAGATGCCATCCAACTGGATTTCGGCACCCTCCTTTCCTAGGTTGGCTTGGTCTTCCTGGTTTTGCTCCACTTTTTCTAATAACCCCTTCATCACCCCTCTAAGCTGTTCCACCCTCTCGTTTAACCCTTGTATGTCTATCGAGTTTACTACGGAGGTCCCTGTATTGAAGCCGGTAGCAACATCATTAACTATTCCCCTCTTTACCCTGTCCTCAGAATCTACTGGCACCCATTGCATCGGCAGCCTGCTGCATTACAACTTTACTGAATACATTGTACATTTTCCTTGACTGTTCTGTACAGTATTCCGGCATCTGGATGCCTGAAATATTGATCAGGACAGGCACAATTTCATGCTTAACATTATCATACAATAATTCTCCTTCGTTGTACATTACGATCCCATTTTCTGGCCCCTTGGTATTTATTGGACAAGGCAGTTCCTCGGGCAATGTAGTGGTTCGTACGGGGCGTGACGTTGGCGAAGGGGAGAAGCACACATACAGTGATATTGCAGCCACTCCCATCTCCTCGTAGTACCAACACAGCCCCACTCCCTTTTTGCGGATGACTGATTGCTGGGACTGCCCCGGAGGCGCACAAATTATGCCGAAGGTACATTCATCGGGCCCTTTGGCATCCCTCTGTTTAATGCAGCTGCTCCTTATACCCGTGGAGCACTGTACACATACCCGGTTCTTATTAGGATTCACTTGTAACCATGCATTAAAATAAGTCCTGTCCTTGCTCCAATCCTTAGTCGCTAGGATGCATATTCCATCCGTTAAATTAAACAAGACTCCATAGTTCATGTAGTTGTTTATTTCCTGAGTGCGCTGCAATCCGTTGGTATCATCCAGTGTTTGCGTGGGTCTTGAGGTTCCCAGTATCATGAGTCTCCAGAGTCGAAGTCACCACTGCGGTCCCATCTTGGTGAGTGTTTTATCTGAAAATTTTAAACAGATAGCCTGGTCGTCACCAGGTGTTAGGTTCTGGTCTACTTGTGTCGCTGTCACTCTGTGGAATCGGAGGTAAGGGTTCAGTTAACCATATTCTTTATAGTCATACCATCTCTATCACTTCATGTCCCTGTCTGGGCTGCCGTCGGTTTTGCATTTGAGCCTGCTGTGCTCGAGCCTGCACGATGACCCATCTAAATATTATCCAAACTCCAATCAACACCAATGCCACCACTATTCCTCCAAACATCGCAGTCTGCTTCACTGTTAGGTTGGGTTTGTGGACTACACCTACCCACCGTGGGGTACATTGGCTCTATTGCCATAGGTGATGGTGCTATGACTGTGCACTGCACTATCCGTCTGGTCTTGTTTTTTTTTAAACATCTCTTCCAGCCTGTTTATCTTAGCTTTTAACTCTTGACCAGCTAGTTCCGTTTTATTTTTATTCTGAATATCCCACCATTTCCTCTGTCTGTCAGGTGAGTCTTCTTTATTTTAATTCAAATTAGTAAGGTCCAGTGTAAAACAGCTGTCAATGGAAAGGGTTAACTCCTTTACAGATTTGTAAGAAGGCCTGATGTCATTTGCGTAATCATCCGAATTTCGTTTTTTTTTAAGTCTTTGTGCCTTCAAAACTTGCTTAGAAATTAGGAATCCGTTAAAACAGCAGAAATCATTAGTAAAGCCGTTAGAATAAAAGTCTTCTCATCAGGAAAGACAGCATTTTAGAATAAAGTCCAATTTTTTCTTAACTTCTAATTCAAGTACTTGTCAAAGAATTTAAAAAAAAAATTGATTTAAAACGAGACCACACATTTTTAATCGCTATTTTGTTTACTGAAATTCAATTTTGGTTTTTATTAAATTTCTCTCTGAGCACAAACTCTAAACTTCTGTGCCAGTTCAATTTTTTCTTTCTGTGCTGAGTTCGCATAACTTAAATCTTTTCTTCTCGTTATTTTCATACATTCCAACATTTCATTTTTTTTTACGGTCCCGTTCACTGGGCAAATCATGTGTTTTATTTCTCTCTCAGCACAAAATCTAAACATCCGTGCCAGTTCCATTTTCTATAAGAATTTAAAAATTCAGTAAGATTCTCTAATTCCCAGTTTTTTCTTTCTGTGCTGAGTTCACATAGCTTAGATCTTTTCTCCTCGTTATTTTCAAAACTCTCCTGCTTCTTTAAACTGTTCGGGACTTTTCTTGATAAACACTGTCCATTTTGGAAATCTTTTCAAACTGCAGTGAAACTTTCTCGTAATTTAAAATCATTATCAATGTAGAGTGTCTTTTACCTCCTCCAAAATGTTTTTTTTTCAATTAAACCAATATCTTTTTCACAGTCAATATCAACTAGTATTTAGTAAGTTATGTCTTTTTCCATCACAAACACCCCCTTTTTTTTTTCAACACCTAATTAGTGCGTTACGTCTTTTTGTTTTCAGATGACCTTTCTTCAAATAGTATTTTACACGGAGGGCTCGTGACTCCGTAAATTTGTTAATTTAAAATCATCAGACAATCGAAGACACTTTTTCTTTCAAATTCGTTCAATTTGTTTACTTTCAAAGTGGCATCTTTATCTTTTTCTTTTCTCCATAACTAGAACGGAGTCTAGCATGTAGGCTTTGAGGGCTGCTTTTCGTTATCTCAAATTCCACTTTCAAGGTCGTTACAATGTTTTTTCTAAACTGCTAAAGCTTGCTGTTTTCAAAAGTCCCTTTTACACCTTCGCAGATAGCTCGCCACTCGCCCAGGAGTTTGATCTGATCCGTGAAGGTATTTCTAGTTTGTTTCCAAACCTTTTAGTTTTATTTCTCCTTTTTTCTTTAAGAGATTTAATTTAATAATTAAATAAAAAAATTTTTTAGTTGAATCCATCTCGGTATTTTGCTGTGCCTTCTCTTAATATCTCAAAATCCCAATTCAAATATTGTAACTCTTTTTTTTTTACTGTGCTAGAAGCTTTTGCGTCAAGGTTTTACACAAAGGAAAATGGGAGTGTACTTCCCCAGTCTGCAGCCTCGACACACCCACACAGGCTTTTTTTTTTAAAGGCATTACAGTTTCCCTTCTCTGTTCTTTATCTTATTCCTAGACAGACATTCACAAAAGTCTCTCTTCATTCAACAAAGTTTATTGTTTAGCTGGCTCTATTCTTGGATCCATACTTCACTTAAGATAATCACGATCAGGTTTTTTAAAAAAATTTCTTACATATTGATTTACTTCCTCTGTTAATTTTACATGGGCTCGCAGTATCAAGGCCACAGCCTTTTCATTTTTATCTTTCTTTTCCTTCTCCCACCATTCCCGCCGATTTGCTGGCGGGTCCTGGGGGTCCCATCCTGACTTAATCATATTTCAATTAGTTTCTTTTGTTTTTCCGCCAGGTGGCGGGTAAGGGACCCTTATGATCCCCACTCGAGGTTTTATTGGCCATTCCTGGGTAGGACTAGAACCATTAGGAATCTACTCTCAGAGGTCCGCTTTCTACCTCGCGTAACTTGTAGTAGACCGTCTCCTGGCTACTGTCAGGTCACAAGTTCTGCTGTTACACAAACTTATACAATTCTTAAAACGCGTTTAAGCAATTCCCGCAGTGCCCCACGCCTCCTGAATGACTACCTACCACCGTTTTGTCTGTCGGTCCGACCCTGTTCACAGGTTTAGTTTCCGTTGGTCGCTGTGCACCGTCTGGTCTCCGGGATGTATTTTCAAATCACACTACTGGTTCCGGGAGATGTTGCTCGGTATCACGATCCCACGGTCTAAGTGTGTTCCCTACGCCTACTTACTGGCCGTCACGTGGGACAAAAGTCCTCTTAATTCAGGCTCAGGCTAGGCGTTTGAGATATTAGACCGTCTCCTCATGTCGATCAACCCTTTATAATTAAACATTTTTTATACTCACCCGGGTTTTTCCAAGGGCGTCCAGCGACTCCGGGAAATCCTGTTCGTGACGCCACTGTTAGCGCGAATGTTTTCCTGCAAGAATCACTCGACACTCTGAGTCGGTTCCAACACCAAAACGGCTTTTATTACGCCGGCGGGGAGAGAGCCTCTGGTTAACTCCAGGCACTCTACTCCACCGAACAAAGAAATTCATCGATATTTATATGTTTTACAATAGTTCATTACAGTAACTCAGCCCACTTCGGCTGGACACAATCCAATCATAATGATTATAGATTACATATAGGTTTAAATGGGCCAATAGAATTAACCCTGGTACATCAGGGGGCTGCATGATCAGTTTGTGACAGTTGGGGGCGGATCCCTATCCATTTGATGCTTTCCAGGCCCCCCCTTAACTTTGTTGCTCATGGATTCTACTGGTGCCTAGCTCCTTATCTCTATGGTTGCTAGGCACCCTATATGGGGGTCACTGACTTGTGGACATTCCGTACTAGGTACCGCAGTGTTCTATATACTATCTTGTCTCAAGCTGTTGATTCAAGACATTCCTGAGACCAGGCTCTGCAGGGTCAGTGCTCAGTCAGCAGCTTTAGCTAACTTGGCTAACCGAGCTCCCATCATGCTTGGGCAGCCATTTTATATGTGGCCACTTTAAACCTATATGAGTTTAGATATGTTCAGCAGGTGCCTAATGCCTAGTGTTTTGATATATTCAGCAGGTGCCTAATGCTTACAACAGGGGCAAAAGCCAAGAAAATGCCTTTGTAAAAGCGAGCAAATTGTTATGCTCAAACAAATTACTTGTGTTGTACGATCCATGTAAGCGTTTCGTACTAGCATGTGATGCGTCGTCATATGGCGTCGGGTGTGTATTGCAACAAGCGAATGATTTCGGGAAACTGCAACTGGTTGCTTATGCATCCAGGACTCTGTCTAAGGCCGACAGAGGCTACAGCATGATTGAAAAAGAAGCGTTAGCGTGTGTCAATGGGTAAAGAAAATGCATCAATACCTGTTTGGTCTAAAATTCGAATTGGAAACTGACCATAAGCCACTTATATCCCTGTTTTCTGAGAGTAAAGGGATAAATGTCAACACATCAGCCCACATCCAGAGATGGGCGCTCACGTTGTCCGCATACAACTACGCCATCTGCCACAGCCCAGGCACAGAAAACTGTGCCGATGCTCTCAGTAGGCTGCCATTGCCCATCACGGGGGTGGATATGGCGCAGCCCGCAGATTTAGCCATGGTTATGGAAGCATTCGAGAGTGAGCAATCATCCATCACTGCCCGGCAGATCAAAACCTGGACAAACCAGGACCCCTTATTATCTTTAGTCAAAAGCTGTATGCTTCATGGGAGCTGGTCCAGTGTCCCAGTGGAAATACAGGAAGAGATAAAGCCGTTCCAGCGGTGCAATGATGAAATGTCTATACAGGCAGACTGCCTTCTGTGGGGCAATCGAGTAGTGGTCCTCAAGAAGGGCAGAGACACCTTCATCAATGACCTCCACAGTACCCACCCAGGCATCGTAATGATGAAAGCGATAACCAGATCCCACATGTGGTGGCCCGGTATCGATGCGGACTTAGAGTCCTGCGTTCACAGATGTAATAAGTTCGTCACCATCCTCCGCCTGCTCCACGATGACATGCAGGCCGTTATCCTTACCAATGGTTCCATTACAGACCCAATCCACATCCAGACCAGGGTCAAACAGAGCTGCATCATCGCCCCAACAGTCTTCTCAATCTTCCTCGCTGCCATGCTCCACCTCACAATCAACAAGCTACCCGCTGGAATGGAACCAAACTACAGAACCAGAGGGACCCTGTTCAACCTTCGTCGTCTCCAGGCCAGGTTCAAGGCCACCCCAACCTCTGTCGTCGAGCTACAGTATGCCTCTGCACACATTCAGAGGCTGAACTCCAAGTCACAGTCAACGTATTTACTGTGGTGTATGAAAGCATGGGCCTTACGCTAAACATCTGTAAGACAAAGGTCCTCCTCCAGCCTATCCTCACCGCTTAGCACTGCCCCCCAATCATCAAGATCCACGGCGTGGCCCTGGACAACGTGGACCATTTCCCATACCTTGGGAACCTCTTATCAACAAGAGCAGACATTGACGATGAGATTCAACACCGCCTCCAGTGCAGCCTTCGGCTGCCTGAGAAAAAGAGTGTTTGAAGACCAGGCCCTCAAATCTGCCACCAAGCTCATGGTCTACAGGGCTGTAATAATACCCGCCCTCCTGTATGGAGCATGTACAGTAGACACCTCAAGTCGCTGGAGAAATACCACCAACGATGTCTCCGCAAATCCTACAAATCACCATGGAGGACAGACGCACCAACGTTAGCGTCCTCGACCAGGCAATCATCCCCAGCATTGAAGCACTGACCACACTTGACCAGTTCCGCTGGGCAGGCTACATTTTTCGCATGCCTGACACGAGACTCCCAAAGCAAGCGCTCTACTCGGAACCCCTTCATGGCAAATGAGCCAAAGGTGGGCAGAGGAAACGTTACAAGGACACCCTCAAAGCCTCCTTGATAAAGTGCAACATCCCCACTGACACCTGGGAGTCCTGGCCAAAGATTGCCCTAAGTGGAGGAAGTGCATCCGGGAGGGCGCTGAGAACCTCGAGTCTCATCACCGAAGGCATGCAGAAATCAAGCGCAGGCAGTGGAAAGAGCGTGCGGCAAATCTGTCTCACCCACCCTTTCCTCAACGACCATCTGTCACCTGTGACAGGGACTGCAGTTCTCGTATTGAACTGTTCAGCCACCTAAGGACTCATTTTTAGAGTGGAAGCAAGTCTTCCTTGATTCTGAGGGACTGCCTATGATGATGATGATGATGATGATAAATACTCTTTTAGGTTTATTCTCCTCCCCTTAAAAAACAGAGCATTCCTTCTTTGCACAATCACAAATCTAGCCAAACTGAACATTAAATTAATTGCTGCTCTGCTAGACTCGGGCAGAATCTCCTGTAATTCCCATCTAAAAATTGAGTCCCACAGGATTCCCATCCTTGCTCTTTGGTCCTCACCCAGCAAGAAAACCTCACACAACTGTCGAAGATAGTACTTCAAATCCTTTAACTGCGGACATAACACCAGTAAATGGGACAGAGTCTCATCCTGTGACCCACACACTGGGCAAGTTGCCACCACTACTCGCCCAATCTTATATTAGACTATCAAGGTAAAAATCCAGTTATGAGCTAATTTAAAATCCAGTTCAATCCACTCTGGACATTTAAAATTCACCCACACTCCATTCCAAATCCTGTTGAAGTCCAGCTGTGGGTATATACTCGGCCAAAACTCCTGACCAGCCGATGTCTTGAATCTTCATTCTCTAAATACTCCACAGAAATCTCGAGTATTATAGTTGTCAAATTGGACCAACGCTTCCCCTTTCTCCAGCAGAAAGCTTGGAAAAGTTCCTTTGGAGATTTGAGCATTTATTTCTTACATTCAATCCTGTGACATTGCCCTCACAATCTTCTCATACGTGATCATAATTTATTGTCCTCTACCTCCTGATCCTCCTCCCATACCATGTCCCTCACTACTGCTTCTAGCAACCAACCTGGAATTACCTCATATACTATATCTTTCACATATTTTGGGCTCAACTTTGGCCATGACTTGTAACAATTTTTTTTGGAGTAAGTTGTTTTTTCGGGCTTAAGTTAAAAAATGCCATTTTCCCCCCCAAAAAATTTGCTCCAGAGTACGTCAGTTAGGTACGATTTTTTTTAGGTCAGTTTTTTTTTCAAAAGGCGGCGTTCCCAGACACTTACGCCACTTTTGGCCATTTATGCCACTTTGGCCAGCAAAAACGTACTCCAAATCGACTTAGGTCAGCGTATGTGGCAAGCTCTGAAAAACCTTGCGAGCAGTGAAGAAAAAGCAGCGCACATTCGGCAGACATTAGGGCAAGAATAGGGGAGGGAAGGGAACTGGAGAGGACCTCAACAACCAAGCAGCAAACATTGCAAGGAAAAGCTCAAACAACTAAAATACTAATAAAAATGAAGTAAGTCCTACCACGATGTCACCGGGGGGGCGGGGGGAGGGGGGATGCTACGCAGAGCAACCGGAGAAATGCGAGCTGCTGGCTGCAATGTCACGGGGCGGGGGTGCGTAGCCAGAGAGAGAGGGAGAGAGATGCTGGTAAACAAAACACTCTTTCTCCCCCCCCCCCACCAAAATACTCTTTCTCCCCCACCTCCACCCAAACACATTTTCTCTCTCCCCCCCCCGCCCAAACTTTCCCCCTCCCCCCCAATACACTCTTTCTCTTTCTCCCTCCCCCTCACAAAACTCTCCTCCTCCCCCTCCCCCCCCCACAATACACTCTTTCTCTTCCCCCCCAAAACTCTTCTCCTCCACCCCCCATATATTCTTTCTCCACCCCCCCAAAAAAAAACCTCTCCTCCTCCCCCCCCCACAAACACTCAAGCACAACCAATAAATAAAAAATAAAACCCATGGTGTCCTCCGTTGACTTCATCCTTTTCCACCGTACTTGGTGTGTTTTCCATCATCTCTATCCTGCTTTCTACTGGGCAATTTTCTGCCTCTTGCACACTTTTCTCATTCTGTTCAGTGGCTGTGTCTTCCGCCTGCCCCGCTCTTCTGGCCACCTCCTTGTTGCTCAAGGGGCTTCTTTCTGCCTCACACTCACAACGGATGGGGCCTTTGTAACAAACCGCACAGCTCTCTGCCTTGCAGTTCCGAGCGATGGGTCCAGACTTGCCACAGTTACAACAGTACAGGTCTGCACAGCTTCTTATAAGATGGTCGTGTTGAAGACAGTAATAGCAAACCTTCACCTGGTTATCATGCAGTACCCGGAAGTATTGCACTCCTTGTATCAAAGTTCATACTGTAGGGTAATGACTTCACCCCCTCTGGGAACTGCACCTTTACATAACGGGTTCCATCTGCTACCCGCGTTCCTGGATAGTATCTCCTCTATTACTGAGCAAAGTTTAATGTCCCACGACTCCAACATTTTTATCAGCACATCTTCCTCAACATAAACCGTCAGAATGAGACCACCACCTCTTCATAATACACAGTTACATCCAAGTACTTCTCACCAACCGTCAGGCTCATTAAAAGTCTTTCCACCTCCTCCCCGCCACTGACCGTCACTTCAAATCCAACATTCAGCTTTGGTCAGCAAGCAAAGCAACTTCCCTCACCGCATTCCTCGTGTACTGCCTGGATGATATCCCAAGCTCGCATCTCCTTATCCTGGCAGTGAACTGTGTTTTCTTTTCCAAACCTCCTGAGGTCCCGGTCCAAATCTTTGGGCCATTTATTCTCCCATCTCAAAATATTTTCTCCCCTGATTAAATTCATCCTGGGAGCATTGTCCTCTGAGAGGCACTTGCACTCCAGGCCCCGTTTATAGCCCAAAAAGGCCCGAAAATTTGAACAAAACAACCTAAAAACCCATCACCGACTTTTTACAAACTCATTCCAACTCCTACAGTAATCAGCAGCACCTGCTCACTCATGGCCTCTCCCACGTAGAGAGTACTACCCACTGAGCCAAGATGACACTGGTGGCGCAGTGTGTCTGGGTGATGTTCCTGTCATGGTTGAATAGTTGGCAGGCTGTGCAAGATGTGCGATGTGAGTTTTGCAACAGTTGTAAGTGTGTGAAGGTGAAGTGAAGCTATGAGTCTGAGGTATGAGTTGTGATTGCTGGAGATTATTCGTAGGTGAGTGATGGGCATCTGGTGCATTGAGCAGTGTGTGAGGCTTGTGGTGCAGTTGGTGGGATATGGTATTTGATGATGCATTCACTCACCTTGACCACTCGTGTGATGTCATTAAACTTCTTGCGGCACTAAATCCAGATCCTGGGGCCAAAACATGTGGCACAGACGGCTCCTGCTATCTCCTCCCACTCTCTTCTGATATGCTGACTGGAAGGCTTCCTGCCCCCTGCGGGTGGAGGACCTGTCATTTTCTGTGCATCCCCAAGACCAAGGCCTCCAGTGCTGCATCTGAGAACCTCCTTGCCCTCTCTCTTCCCTGTTGGGCCATCGCTTCAGAGTAACAATGAGGTGCTTTGCAACAAAGCACCTCTCCTTTAAGAAGTGCAGAGAGCCGGCAAAATTATATTCGCCAGTAGACTGTACCTGATATTGCACCCTCACCCTCCCTGTTGAGCGCTAAGCCAACTAGCAGCGTGTTTAGCGCTGAGCTCAGCGTGCCACTCATGTAAATGAGCAGGCAGCATGAATTTTGCGTGCTTCCTGCGCCACCCGTTTTTGAGCTTAATCGAATTTCACCCCCTCTCTCTCGCATGGGGAATTTCTGTACGAACAGAAAAGTTCTACCCATTATTTATCCCAGCATTCTAGTACTGACACAGAGTGGGAGTGCGAATGTCTTGAGTGCCTGTATGTATTGTTGGGCTAGTCACTGCTTTTGTGCTTCATTGACCCTCTGTTATTTTTAAACACTTTGAAGGTCACGTATGACGTAATTCTCCTCAAAGTATCTATGTGCAACAGACACACAGAAAATTACATTGAGCAATCCTTCATCCAGTGTTCTTCAAATGTGACTGGGATCAGAAACTTTAAAAATGATTGCTGTATATGGTGAAAATTAAATAGATTGAATCCATACGTATATCAGTTATCTACAGTGAGCTTGATCTGGCCTTATTTATATACCTGTTTAAAACGATCTCAGTACAATCCCTTACAACAGCTGTATAAGTAAAAATAGCAGAATAAGAAAGACATCTGAACCATGCGTTTTATTTTTGTCCAATTTTCTCACCTGCTCGCCTCAGGATCTGACTCATGCTGAGGTATTGTTCCATAGGTGTCAGCCATCCTCTGGTACCTTGCCTAAGTGGCCATTCGTCATGTGTGAGCATTGACCCTAGCACGCTAACTGACTCCCTCATTAATAATTTTAAAAGAGAGTGGATAAGTACTTATGGACGAGGAGTTTAGAGGGTTACGGACCAAATGCAGGAATGTTGTGACTAAGCACGACTGCTCTCTCAAATGGGCTCAATTTTCTCCAGTGATTTGCAAAGTTTTTTTTGGAACAGGCTGTTCTTTTTGCCCTAAGTTAAAAAAACCCACAGTTTTCTCAATCAATTTGCACCAGTGTAACTCAGTAGTTACGATTTTTTTAGGTCAGTTTTTTCTTTAGCCAAAGGGGGCGTAACCTGCCACCTACACCAATTCTGGCCATTTAGGGAAGTTTGGCCAGCTGAGAGTTACTCCAGTTCTGCTTAGGCCAGCGTATGTGGCCTCTCCAGAAAAACCTTAAGGAAATCGGCGCAGGTAGGGAAATCGGCGCAGCAGATGTCCGGACACATTAAAAGAATTGAAAATACATACCAGCAACTTGTCTCCAACTCCGCCCGAAGGGTTTGCCGGTCGTCCCAGGTTCAGAGAGAGAGCGAGGGAGAGAGAGAGAAAGAGTGTGCGGTCCGGGGACCTAGAATGGGACCGGATCGGGAGAATGGGGACCGAGAATGGGACCGGACCGGCAAGCCCTTCTGGCAGGATTGGAGATAAGTTGCTGCTATGTGTTTTTCAATTCTTTTAATGTGTTGGGAGCTGGCTGTATGCTTCACTTTGCAGCCTCAGCTCACATTGTGTCCCTGGTTACCATGGCAGCCCGATCTTTTTGCCGCAGATCAAGGCTCCACCCTCAAGACTAAAGGCTCCACCCCCAAAACTAAAGGTCGGGTTACGCCACGCCAAAATGAAGAAATCCAACGAGGAAACTTAGAATTTTTTTTTGCCGTACTTCGGCCCCAAAAAATGGGGCGTAACTCTTCAAATATGCCAAAAAAATGCTTTGGGGAAAATTGAGCCCAAAAAGCCAGAACAGGCATGGCTGGCCGCAAGCCCTCCTTCTATGACTGTAAGTTTCCATGCTTCTATGACCTTGGAGGGCACCATAACCAAGCATGATACTCACTCAACACCCAGACATGCACATTTTCCAACAGTATAGAGATCAGATATGGGAAACCTGGCTGATTTTTCACTGAAGTGCTAACGCTTTGCATCATTGCGTACCTCTTGTGCTCGTTAATTCACTTCTCAGCAAAGTGCCAGATAAAAGTTTAATATTTTAAACATTGTCCCAGTCTTAGGGCTCAATTTTTCCTGGTCATTTGCGCCGTTGTTTTGGCGCGCGCCACTTTTTTTGGTGTAAGTTTTTAAATTATAGTTTCCCCAAGGAATCTACACCAGTGTAACTGAGTTAGTTACAATTTTTTTTAGATTAGTTTTTTTTGTCGTCATGTCTGTGCCAGTTTTTATCATTTTTCAAAGTTTGCCCCCCCCACCAAATTTATCCTAGGTCAGTGTATCTGGCCACTCCCAAAAAGCCTTCTGCTGAGTTAAGAGAGAGCAGCACACATTGAAAAATCGGTGCAGAAAGACACCATTGTTTTTCAACAAAGTTTTGGAGGGAGTCAAGAACACTTTAAATGTGCCGAATAAAGATTACATTTTTTTTATCTTACAATGGAGTAGATGGAAGTTTGGTGGAATTCTGAAGTTTTCATCTTTTTTTTAACTCACACACCACCACCGAATGTCTTTATCAGGGCTGGAGGGTTGGAGCGTCGGCCGGCAGAATCGGCCTCACGCCTGGACACAGGGGCTCGGCTGCAAAACAAGCCCGGGGGAGTAGGTGGCGATCGGAAGACTGCACTAGGCATCAAATGAGCCTGGGGGGCTTGGAGTGGGGTGGGGGGGGGGGGGCGGGGTTGGTGGATGGAAGGTGCTGTCAAGACTGCAATGAGCCCGGGTGGGGAGGGGGTCTTCCCGATTACTGCGCTGGCTCAGACCTGGGTGTGGTCCATGCAGACCCTGAGGGCAGAGAGAACAAAGAACCTGTCCTGCCTTCCTTCATGCCGTTTTGAGCTTCTTGCAAAAGTAAAATTTAAGTATGGGGGCAATACTGACAATGTCATACCTTGTGCGAGCCTTCTGCATCATGGTGCTGTGGAGGAGACAGTTGATTCGATGTCATTGCATGAGGAACCTCAGAGCCCGTAGGGTGCTTGGCAGGAGGCCTTACCCACCTCGGATATGTCGAGACAGGCGTTCATACCTCCACCGGAGTGTTGCAGACTGTGTCAGAAGACTGCATTTCCGCAAATAAGTTATAACTGAGATCTGTGAGTTGGTGAAAGCAGACCTGCAACCTAGAAGGATCAGGAGGACTGCTTTATCAGTTGAAGTGAAGTTACAGTTGCATTTTCATTCTATGCATCCGGATCCTTCCAAACTTCAACTGGGGATGTGTGCGCCATTTCTCAACATGTAACACATGTCTGCATTCAGCAGGTGACAGGACTGTGAGCTTCTCCAAGATTGCTGGGTTCCCAAAGGTACAGGGCTGCATTGATTGTACCCACATCGCTTTGCGAGCACCTTCGGAGGATTCCGAGATGTACAGGAACAGAAAAAGTTTCCACTCCATTAATGTACAACTTGTGTGTGACGACATGTATCGCATCATGTCAGTCGATGCAAGATACCCTGGGAGCAGTCATGATGCATTCATCCTACGCAAGAACGTTATCATGTTTCAGCAGCAGCCAGAAGGGCAGAGCTTGCTACTGGGAGACAAAGGGTATGGCCTTGCCACCTGGTTCATGACGCCCCTACACATAACCCAGATGGAAGCTGACCGGGAATACAACATGTCGCACATTGCTATGCGCAGCGTCATAGAGAGGACCATTGGCATCTTAAAAAAACGTTTCCGATGCCTGGACCATTCCGGAGGCTACTTGCAATACTCCCCTGAGATTGTCGGTCAGTTCACTGTTGTGTGCTGCATGCTGCATAACTTAGCCACCATGAGGCAGCAGCAGCTGGTAGTGGAAGACCCACCTGAGGTGAGAGTGGCTGATGATAATGATGAAGAAGATGCAGATGATGAGCAGGAGGAGGAGGAGGAGGATGAGGACAAGGAAGCCATGCAAGTATCTGAACCCGGAGCACGCCGGCGGAGGAGGGCGGGCCGTTATGCTCCTTTAACGATTGCTCGAGTCTTGCGCCAGCAGCTCATCCGTGACTGGTTTTCTGCCTGAAGGCTCAGCGGCAACTATTTCACATGGACCATGTTTACTGTTTGGACCTGTCCCCTAATTTTGTGTTGTGTTACTGGAACAAATAATGGAAATGATTTTTGTTTAATTCAAAAGTTGTGTTAATAATCAAACAAATAATGTAAAAGATTCAGTTTTAATTTCAAATATATTTTATTCAAAAGTTTTACAAACAGTTCTTTGTACCTAACTTAACTTTAATAAAATTATTCTGTATCAAACTCTAAAGTTTTCAGTTAAGATCACTCAAAAACTTCAAGATCACTTACTAACTTTTAAGCTTGTAAATTTACATAACTTACAAAAAACTTTTAATTTGAAAACAGTTACAACAGTAACAATAATAATAACAACAACAGCAGCAGCAAAGAAAGGCTGCACCCATCTCTCCTCCACCTTATTCTAAGACTGCCCGCCGCGCTTGGTCTTGGTGCAGTGGCACTCGGCAGTGGCGCAGTGTTTCTGGAGTTAGTACCAAGCTTACTCTTTCTAACATCTCGGGTAGTGTGCACCTGTTGAGCTGTTGGGGGGGCAGCAGTCGGCAACGTGGAGGGCCCGGCTGGGGTTCTTCAGAGGCTGGTCTCGAGATTGGACTGGGATTGGTAATTGATTCTGTCACTGAGTGTGTTCCCTTATTGCAGCAGCTAACTCCAACATGCCCTCCCTCATGCGCCCTGATAGTGTCTCAATGATCTCCAACATTCCCTCCCTCATGTTGAGCAAAAATGTCTCAACTACCTGCAACATTCCTTTGCTCATGTTCACTGAGAGTGTCTGAACTACCTATGACATTCCCCTCTCATGTTCACTGAGAGTGTCTGAATTATCTGTGACATTCCCTCCCTCATGGTCACTGACAGTGCATCAGCTACCTGTGACATTCCCTCCCTCATGTTCACTGACATGGTTTCAGCTGACTGAGATGTTCCCTCGCTCATGGTCTCAGACATCATTCCTATTTTGCATGAGAGTGTTGTTACTTCTCCCGACAGTCCCGATACCTCATCACCCACCCCACTGATGGTGTCCAGGAGTGATCACGTAAGGTCAATGCTCTCCACACTTGTTGCCATCATGTGAACCACATCTGTTAGATCTGGGGCACTGGGTGTGCCTTGCTGCACCCCACCACTGGAACCGCAGCATTGGACGGTGGGGCCCTGGGTGTGCCTCGCAGCACCCCACCACTGGGACCCGCAGCCTTGGACGGTGGGGCCCTGGGTGTGCCTCGCTGCATCCTACTGGAATCCCCAGCCTCGGATTGTGGGAAACCATGGAATGTCCCACCAACACTCAAACCACTAGTCAGGAAAGAGGCAGCACCTCAATGGGCGGCACCTGCACCTCCTCAAAAGTGAGTACAACAGTGGGGGCTTCATTCATCCTCCTCCCCCTTACCTCCATGCTCTTGGTCTAAAAGGTGGGATTCGAAGATGTTCTCTTCTTTCAGGCTGATCCTCATCTGAATCTTCTTCTGCATCATCAGGGATGGCCTCACGTTCTGCAAAATATAAGAGAACACAGACAAATAGTTAGCAGCAGAGGAGGGAGCAGGGTGGGTGGCATGAGTAGGCTCACACACCGCAGGCAGCAGGCTGATTTGAAGGACCACGATGAATGATAGCACATTGCATCAACCCAAACGTAGCTGACAGAGACATCCCTATGAACCGAAGCATGGTTAGCCCGCACAGTACTTAACATTTAGCAAAGCCAGACAGTGGAATTTGCAGGATTTACCCTCTCCCTCGAGTGTGGGCCCAGCTTGTACAGTGGTGGTTGCTTTTCTCCAGGCATAGAAACATAGAAACATAGAAAATAGGTGTAGGAGTAGGCCATTCGGCCTTTCGAGCCTGCACCACCACTCAATAAGATCATGGCTGATCATTCCCTCAGTACCCCTTTCCTGCTTTCTCTCCATACCCCTTGATCCCTTTAGCCGTAAGGGCCATATCTAACTCCCCCTTGAATATATCCAAAGAACTGGCATCAACAACTCTCTGTGGCAGGGAATTTGACAGGTTAAAAACTCTCTGAGTGAAGAAGTTTCTCCTCATCTCAGTCCTAAATGGCTTAGCCCTTATCCTAAGATTGTGTCCCCTGGTTCTGGACTTCCCCAACATCGGGAACATTCTACCCGCATCTAACCTGTCCTGTCCCGTCAGAATCTTATATATTTCTATGAGATCCCCCTCTCATCCTTCGAAACTCCAATGTATAAAGATCCAGTTGATCCAGTCTCTCCTCATATGTCAGTCCTGCCTCCCGGGAATCAGTCTGGTGAACCTTCGCTGCACTCCCTCAATAGCAAGAACGTCCTTTCTCAGATTAGGAGACCAAAACTGAACACAATATTCCAGGTGAGGCCTCACCAAGGCCCTGTACAACTGCAGTAAGACCTCCCTGCTCCTATACTCAAATCCCCTAGCTATGAAAGCCAACAAACCATTTGCCTTCTTCACCGCCTTCTGTACCTGTATGCCAACTTTCAATGACTGATGTACCATGACACCCAGGTCTCGTTGCATCTCCCCTTTTCCTTATCTGTCACCATTCAGATAATATTCTGTCTTCGCGTTTTGCCCCCAAAGTGGATAACCTCACATTTATCCACATTAAACTGCATCTGGACCCATCAAAGCAGCGACCCTCTCTTCCAAGGGTGTCAGTGGCTACAGATTTGCCAGGCCTCCTCCTGTTCGAGTTCTTTCCCTTTTGTTATGAGCCACTCTCCTCTGCAAAGATGAAAATACAACTTTTTAGAGAGGGAGTCTTTCTGCTGGGTGGGACATATGCAGCTGGGCACATTTACATTAAAATTGCAATTGCATTGAATAAATGAAAATATTACTTGCACTAACTACTTGCCACTTCTTATTGCACTGTCCTCCAGATCTCGGGGTGGTCACCATTGTACAGTAATCTTCTGCAAGTTGGTTCCAGCGTTTCTTCATTTCTTTGGGTGGAACTTTTATGTGACCTCTGCTTCTGCCATCTGGCCTCAATAACAGTAACTAGTGTCTCCACTTCATCCTGTAAGAAATTCTTGGTTCTTGCACCACGTTGCATGTTATATTGCAGCTCCGATTTTTTCCAATGTTCTCACACAGCACTCAACATTCTCAAGCTCTTTAAAAATGTCCGACTGCAGATTGGGAGGTGTACTGCGCATGCGCGCCCATTGGAATCACATCAAAAACGTCAATTTCTTTTTTGCGCATGCGTAGAAGGCATCGTTTTTTGGCGCAGACAGCAGGCTCCTCCCCCCGCAGCAACTGGACAGGCCGCGTGACGCCAAATTTGAAAAATACAGCGGGGAAACTTGGACAAATATTATTGGAGTATTTCTGGCCTAGAAAAACAGGCGTAACTCTGGCAATACGCCAAAAAAAAAACGGCCTTGGGCAAAATTCAGCCCTTAATGTCTTAGAGAAGATCTGAACAACGAGTTGCCTATTCTCTAAATAGGATTTTCTGATAACCGACAAAACAAACTAATTCCTGCTGACCTTATGGATTTTTCTTGCATGAATCTACAAAATTCAAATTATTTCCCCCTTCTGTGTAGGGTTTTTATAACATCAGATGTTGTGGTGAAAATGTCAATGAACTTCATGAAGGCAGGACGTGGGACTCATTTTAATTTCAAACTACATTAACTCTGAATACAATTACACTAATTCTAGTAGTTATGAAAGGGAGACATATTTTATGAAGAATTAAAGCTTTTTGATAAGGGCACATGTAGCAGTTTTTGCAATACTAATGTACATAGTCAGTTTCACAAATATAATTGAATATACATATTTCGATGAGTAAATATAACCTTTACAAATCTTTAGTTAAAACAAATCTATCAATCATTTGAATGATCAGACAAATGCACACTGTATCATTAAAACCTGTATCCTCAATTAGGTTCCATTTAGATAACTAAGTCATTTTGCTATTGAATTAACAAGTTTTACTGTCATTTCTGCTGTCTCCAAGCTGCCTTGTTTTGTGTTGGTTGCCAATCAATTTGTGTACTTTAAAAGGGCACTCTTTGCGAAATATTATTCTACTGTCAGCAGCAATCCATTAAATTCATTAATTTTGACAGCAGCAGAATCTGATTCAAATACATGGTTTAGTGCAATCGTGCATCAATCGATGAGATGACGAACCTGGCACAGTGCACGCATTCATGTGTTGTAACAGCATTCTTCATAGATGGGCAAACACATTTGTTGTCCAAGGCATTGCTGAATTCTTTTTGTCAGGTATGACACAGACAAGAATTACTTCTGCATTTTTATCAGTAATCAGTTGTGTAGTGGGGCCATTAGAATGAATACTTTGTCAGTCACAGGCACAAGAAGGACTCTGACAATATTTGAGGTACTTAGTAAAAACATTAGGGAAAACAAGAGAAATGACCAAAGAGCTTCCCATTAACTGCTGCACATTCTTGACATGGCTTCAAGTGAAAATGCACTAATTTGATTATCAGTGACACATAGAGAAATTAATAGCTGAGGCAAGAAATTCTACATAAGGAACCAATGAAAATGAACCCTTTGCAATAAAAAATTGTAGTTATGGAATGGGCAAATAACTGTTAAATTAACTTGTGACAATTAATCAGCTCTGTCTAACACCTGTGCATTTATCTATATCCCCAAAAAATGTTGAAGGGAATTTTAACACCCTCACAATGAGTGGGAAAGGGTTGGATGGATGTGGTTAAATCTGTAAATATGTGAAATCCGATCCCAACCCATTGTGAATGCGCCTACTTCCATTTTAACCGTGGCGGATTTGGGGGTGTCCAGGTAGCCTGCTCTGGGTCTATTATTATAATATGTTAATGAAGCTCATTTTCTGATATTTTTTGGTTGGCCGGCCGTGTTTCCAAGGATTTGGGAAACCCGGCAGCCAAAGGAAGGCGGGAGCAGCCAGATTCAGCTGCTATATGCGTTTCAGAGCACGGCTTGTGGGCCAGGAGGAGCAGGAGTGCTTCCCCCATCCCTCAAGCAAATCCTCTGCCATGACCGCCTGTGATTGGCCACTTCCCACCCTCCTCACCCCACCTCCAAACTCGTGATCTCTCTCAGTCCCCACTCCCTTCCGATTGCAGGTCCAAAACTGTCCCTTCCTCTTCCCTCCCCACCCCACCAATCCACCAACCCCACGATCTCAGTCTCTGGCTGTGGCCTTCTACCACTGGCTTTCCTGCCTGGCAGCTGGTCAGCCTCTCCATCTGGCCGGCTGCTACGCAGGAAACGGAGTAAAAAATGCTAATGAGATCCTGCCATTAAATTTCGGCAGGATCTCCACATTCCTTACATTTTCATGTTTCCCGGCCACAAACATGTGTGTCAGTTATGATTCCAGCCACTCAAAGGTTTTCCCTGTTTTGCCTAGGCTCCTTGGTGCCATATTTAGTAAAATACTGCCTTGATGTTGAGGACAGCAGGGATTGCGGGACCACTGCAGGAGGACAACGAGGCAGAGGAGGAGGATGATGAGGAGGAAGAAGATGACAAGGCAGAGGAGGGGGAACAGGAAGGAGGGCAGAGGCAGTGAGACAATTGGCCTTCCGGCTGGGCTGCTCGTGACTGGCTCATCAGACTCCGATTTGCATGAATGAAACCTCAGATCCCGGTAGCTCACCACGTCCTCTTCATCCAATCCCTGCCTCACGCCATATTACAGCATCCTCCTGGGCGCAAAGGTGAAATGAGAGAGACCGCAAAATATTCCAAACACCATTAATAAATTTATCTATAAACCGAGCACACATATCACATGAATTCTAATAACTAATGACCTTTGTGCCTTCCTAGGCTCACACCTCAAGGATAGTGACTTGGGTGAGATCCTGGAGATCGCTCATGGTAAAGTACCCTGGCATTAGTCAGCATCTTCAGGATTAGAGTGGAGAAAGTTAAGAAAAAAAGGAAAGTGATTATTTCGATGTACAGTGACAAATATAATATAATTTTCCTGTAATTGATTGGGATTATTTGTTTGTTAGCCTGAAATAATTGACCCCAGTTCTTCTCTGGAGGCTGCACCTGGCTACAATGTCATTGCAGTGCACTAGAGGTATTTGATGAAGTTTAAATTAATATAATGTAGACATGTCTTAGGCACATGGAGTACCTATGATTGGGCACATTCCCATTTAGTTGGAGGAGTTTCAGGTGTGCTGCAGGCCTTTAAATCCTGCAGTACCTTGAAACCACAATGGCTTGGTGGCTGGAACGTTTTGCTTTGTTGGATGCAGTTGATCTTCAGTACCATCTTTCCTGCTCATCTTGACCTGAATAACATTATAGTTGTAAGAACTTTGTTTGAACTGCTTGTAAAATTCTGAAGAAAGGATGGCAGGCAACATTGGCGAAAAATAAACCAGATCTCCTGCTTTGATGGGAAAGGAACAGAGGTGCTGCTTGAGGAATTGGAGCAAAGGAAATGTTCTTTCCACTCACTGAGGCCATAGGGTATCTAAAACTGTAGGACAACAAGCTTGGCAGGAGGTGCCACACAGAGTCAAAAGGGCTGATTTTCTTTTTGGGGTCTCCCATGGGTCTAATATACTGGAGGTGCTGGACCTGTGAGGACAGATGCCTGCAATTTTCTTGCATGGCCCAGGCGCATAGCCACAAAGCCTCAAGACCCAAAGATCATCTAGGGAGGAGGGGGATGGGACATTCATCCGTGTGTAAATCTTCTTTCTTTGGGCTTTCCAGAGATCCCTTCAGACCTTCTGGTCTGCAGAAAGTCCCAACACAATCGCCAGGTTTCTTTGGGCACCTCTCCATTGGGATGCATTGGGGCCAGATGCAGAGAAAACTGAGACAGCAGCCTTTTCAGTTCATCTCCCTGCTCTTCTAAATGCACACATGCCAAATTACAAAACTTGTAAAAGCTGACAAACAACTTCAAAAAACTCACTCTTGCTTCTGAGTCAGAAGGCTTTGGCTAATCCAGATACTTGAACACATAATCTACTTGTCTAGTTAGTGCAGTACTGAGGGAGTGTTGCACTGTTGGAGGTGTTGTCTTTTGGATGAGATGTCAAGTAGATGCAAAAGATCTCATGGCACCATTCAAAGAAGAACAAGGAAGTTGTACTGGTTGTTGTAGATTTAAACCTGTAAATACCTTGTTTAACCACCAGAGGGCTCATCCCGTGGAGTTCCAAAGGATCCCACAATCCCTTGGGATCACCTGCACATAAGGAGGTCTCACAAGCTGGAGAGGCACTCTGGAGACCTGTAATAAAGGACTACGGTCACACATTACTTTAAGCTTACAGTAACTGGTCAGATTCTTTATTCAAGACATAACAACTGGTGACGAGTTACAGATGACGAACCCAACCGCAACAATGCAGAGAACTTTGGGCATCCTGGAGAAATTTTCGCAGGGAGATGATTGGGAAATATTCGTGGAGCAACTTGACCAATACTTCATGGCCAACAAGCTGGAAAGAGAAGCGAACGCTGCCAAACGAAGGGCGATCCTCCTCACCGTTTGCGGGGCACCAACGTATGGTCTCATGAAAAATCTGCTCGCTCCAGCGAAACCCACAGAGAAGTCGTCCAATGATTTGTGCACACTGGTCCGGGAGCATCTAAACCTGAAGGAAAGCATTCTGATGGCGAGGTACCGGTTCTACACGTACAAGAGGTCTGAAGGCCAGGAAGTGGCGAGTTAAGGTGCCTTGCAGGACATTGCGAATTTGAAGGGCACTTGGAGCACATGCTCAGGAACTTCTTTGTACTTTGTACTTGACATTGGCCATGAAGTAATACTTTGCAAACTTTTGACTGTAGAGACCCCAACCTTGAGTAAAGTCATAGTGATAGCCCAGGCGTTCATTGCCACCAGTGACAATACTAAATAAATCTCTCAGCACACGAGTGCTGCTGCAAGTACTGTGAACAAAGTAAGGTTGCTTTTGAATCGTGACTTACAGGGCAGGGCTCACATACCTGCAGCTGCACGTCCGCAGATGTATCAGAGTCCGCCATCACGGGTGGTGAACGCAAGGCCATTAACACCTTGTTGGCGCTGTGGAGGTGATCATCGTTTCCATTCATGCCACTTCAAAGGATACATTTGCAAGGACTGTGGAACAATGGGACACCTCCAACGTATGTGCAGGCGAGCTGCAAACCCTGCTAATCCTGCAAACCATCATGTTGCAGAGGAGGACAGATCCACGGAGTATCACGACGAACCATAGCCTCAGACTGAGAAGGCAGAGGTATATGGGGTGCATACATTGACCACAAAGTTTCCCCCGATAATGCTGAATCTTGAATTAAATGGACTGTCAGTGTCAATGGAGCTGGACACGGACGCGAGCCTGTCCATAATGAGCAAAAAGACTTTCGATAAATTGTGGTGCAGCAAGGCCTCAAGGCCAGTTCTGACTCCCATTCATACTAAACTGAGAATGTACACAAAGGAACTGATTCCCGTAATCGGCAGTGCTACCACAAAGGTCTCCTACGATGGAGCGGTGCACAATTTACCACTCTGGGTGATACTGGGCGATGGCCCCACACTGTTCGGCAGGAGCTGGCTGGGAAAGATACACTGGAACTGGGACGACATCCAAGCGCTCTCATCCGTCGACGACACTTCATGTGCCCAGGTCCTAAACAATTTTCCCTCGAAGTTCCAAGGAGCAAAAGTGTAGATCCACTTGATTCCGGGGGCACGACCCATCCATCACAAGGCGAGAGCAGTACCGTACATGATGAGAGAGAGGGTGGAGATCGAGCTGGACCGGCTGCAAAGAGAGGGCATCATTTCGCCGATCGAATTCAACGAGTGGGCCAGTCCAATCGTTCCAGTCCTCAACGAAGACGGCACTGTCAGAATCTGTGGTGATTACAAAGTAACTATCGATAGTTTCTCCCTGCAGGATCAATACCCATTACCAAAGGCAGACGACCTATTTGCGATGCTGGCAGAGGAAAAACATTCACAAAGCTGGACTTGACCTTGGCCTACATGACGCAGGAGCTGGAGGAATCATTGAAAGGTCTCACCTGCATCAACAAGCACAAAGGTCTCTTCATTTACAACAGATGCCCGTTTGGGATTCGATCAGCGGTGGCGATATTCCAGAGGAACATGGAAAGCTTGCTGAAGTCGGTCCCGTGCACCGTGATCTTCCAGGACGACAACTTGGTTACAGGTCGGGACACCGTCGAGCACCTGCAGAACCTGGAGGAGGTTCTTAGTCAGCTTAATCGTGTGGGGCTCAGGTTAAAACCCTCGAAGTGGAGTTCCTCGGGAGAAGAATCACGGTGGACGGCATCAGGCCCACTGATTCGAAGACGGAGGCAATCAACAACGCACCGAGACTGTAAAGTCCTGTCCCTGCAGTACAGATTCACACGAGGCACATACTGAAGTTAAGGTCACTCAGGACCTGCACCTTTATTACACAGCTCTCGAATGCCACACTTGTCTGAGACCTGTCCTTATATACCTGTCTGGGACAGGTATCCAGTGTCCCCTGCAAGTGCACCCCTGGTGGTAAGGTAAGCTTGTGGTTACAGGTCATCTCTAGTTACAGTCATGTATAGCATGGTAAGATACAGTTATGTACAGTAGTGTGAGATACATGACAGAGACCACAGAACGTGATGGAGCGGTGTTCGTTTCTAGGACTCCTGAACCACTTTGGTAACTTCTTACCGGGTCTTAATACACTGTGAGACCCACTGCACTCTTTACTGCGTAAAGGAGATGAACGGGTATGGGGTAAAAGCCAACAAAATGCCTTTGAGAAAGCTAGGAAACTGTCATGCTCAAACAAATTGCTTGTGTTGTATGATCCATGTAAGCGTTTGGTACTAGCATGTGATGTGTCGTCATACAGTGTCGGGTGTGTATTACAACAAGCTAATGAATCTGGGAAATTGCAACCGGTTACTTCTGCATCGAGAAGTCTGTCTAAGGCTGAGAGAGCCTACAGCATGATCGAAAAAGAAGCGTTAATGTGTATTTATGGGGTAAAGAAAATGCATCAACATCTGTTTGGGCTCAAATTTGAATTGGAAACCGACCATAAGCCACTTATATCCCTCCTCTCTGAAAGTAAGGGGATAAACACGAATGCAGCGGCCCGCATCCAGAAATGGGTGCTCACGTTGTCCGCATACAACTATGCCATCCGCCACAGGCCAGGCACAGAAAACTGTGCCGATGCTCTCAGTATGCTGCCATTGCCCACCACAGAAGTGGAGATGGCACAGCCCCCAGATTAGAACCTGGACGAGCCAGGACCCCTTACTGTCCTTAGTAAAAAAACTGTGTGCTCCACGAGAGTTGGTCTAGTGTTCCGTTAGAGGTGCAGGAAGAAATAAAGCCGTACCAGCGGCGCAGAGATGTAATGTCCAAACAGGCAGACTGCCTCCGATGGGGTAATCGGGTAGTGGTGCCAAAAAAGGACAGGGATACTTTCATTAGTGATCTCCACAGTACCCACCCAGGCATTGTAATGATGAAAGCGATAGCCAGATCCCACGTGTGGTGGCCTGATATCAATGCAGACTTAAGAGTCCTGTGTGCACAAATGTAACACATGTTCACAGTTAAGCAATGCACCCAGGCAGGTGCCACTAAGTTTATGCTCCTGGCCCTCCAAATTGTGGTCCAGGGTCCATGTCGACTATGCTGGCCCATTCTTGGGAAAAATGTTCCTTATGGTTGTAGATGCGTACTCCAAATGAATTGAATGTGAGATAATGTCGGCAAGCACCTCCACTGCCACCATTGAAAGCCTGCGGGCCATGTTTGCCATGCACGGCCTGCCTGATATCCTTGTGAGTGACAATGGGCCGTGTTCACCAGTGCCGAGTTCAAAGAGTTCATGACCCGCAATGGGATCAAACATGTCACATCTGCCCCGTTTAAACCAGTTTCCAATGGTCAGGCAGAGCGAGCAGTGCAAACAATCAAGCAGAGTTTGAAGAGGGTAACTGAAGGCTCACTGCAGACTCGCCTATCCCGAATCTTGCTTAGTTACCGCACAAGACCCCACTCGCTCACTGGGGATCCCCCCGCTGAACTGCTCATGAAAAGGGCACTGAAGACAATGCTCTCGTTAGTCCACCCTGATCTACACAAACAGGTAGAGAGCAGGCGGCTTCAACAAAGTACATATCATGATAGAGCAAATGTGTCACGCGAGATTGAAATCAATGATCCTGTATTTGTGTTGAACTATGGACAAGATCCCAAGTGGCTTCCCGGCACTGTCATGGCCGAGAGGAGTAGGGTGTTTCTGGTCAAACTTTCAAATGGACTGAGCTGCAGAAAACACTTGGACCAAACCAAACTCAGATTTACAGACTATCCAGAACAACCCACAATAGACTCTACCTTTTTCGACCCCCCAATGCACACACAAGTGGCAACCGACCCAGCGATTGACCACGAAGCAGAACCCATCACCTGCAGCAGCCCAGCAGGACTCACCACACACAGCAGCCCGGCAAGGCCAGCTGCGCAGCAGCTCAGCAAGGGCCCAACAAACGACTCACCAAAACCAGCATTTGCACCAAGACGATCAACCAGGGAAAGGAAGGCCCCAGATTGACTCACATTGTAAATAGTTACACTATTGACTTTGGGGGCTGGGGGGGGGGGGGCGGAGTGTTGTTATATATGTAAACCTGTAAATACCTTGTTTAACCACCAGAGAGCTTATCCCCTGGAGTCCCAAGAGATCCCACAATCCCTTGGGAGCACCTGTACATAAGGAAGCCTCATAGGCTGGAAAGACACTCTGGAGACCTGTAATAAAGGACTACGGTCACACATTACTTTAAGCTTACAGTATCTGGTCAGATTCTTTATTCAAGACATAACACTGGTGACCATCTATCCTTCTACCCACATCACTAAAACAGATTATCTAGTCATTTATCTCATTCGTGTTTGTGAGATATTGTAGTGTGCATACTGGCTACTGTTTTTCCTGCATTATATAATGGTAACAACACTTCAAAAGTACTTAATTGGCTGTGAAGTGCTTGGAAAATCCTAAAGATTTGAACGGACCTATATAAGTCCAAGTTCTATCTTTAACTTCTGTTTTGAACTAGTATATGGAACAAATCTGATCCAAACTGAGAGCTCCTGACTCCCCTCTGCCCGCTTAATTTAATTGGGAGAAGTAGAAAATATCTCAAAACTAAACCAGAGGTAAGCCGCAGAGGATTGTCCTAAAAGTCATGATGGACACAAAGAAAATGAAACACTTTGAGGGGGTATTTGTTAAAGTACTGGAGGACCAGCTATCTCATTAAAAAGAAATCCAATTAGATTACAAGTTTTACAGCAGAATCTGCATGTGATGGCTGAGTGATTTTCATCAACAAAACTAACATTACAATTCCAACTAAATGAAACAAAAATGAAAATCAATCATGAAAGTTAAACTAAAACTGAAGAAACACATTTTCATACCTGTCAGTCAACTGATATGTGACTGAGCATAACAGTGTGTGTAGCAGACGGAAAGAGAGGCTGTTGGTAATGTGGACATAGTGGAGCCTTGTTGGATAATGTGAATAGACTTGAGTTTGATATGATGAGACTCTGATTGATGGTCCCTTGCACTACTAAAGGGTCTTCTGCTTTTGATCACAAAGCATTGAATAACATTAAAGGGTAAGATAGAAGTCAATTGAAAGAAAAGAGAGACAAAAGAAGGAAAGCGTTAGAGAGAGAGAGACAGGCAGAGTGGGAGAAATTGGGTTCTATAGCGTCCATTTTTTAGGTGCTAATTAGCCTTCTAAAGGGCTAAAATCAGGTTCTAGATGTGCGAGCACACTTCAAACTGGAAGTGCACAGGACAGCAACTTGGTACAGTCGTTTGTGCACATGCACCTAACGACTGTCGGCAGCATGCAGAGCAGGTAGATTATGACGTCAATGAGTGTGCAACGCTGCTTTGATGCATTTTGAATGCCATGCTCCAGCCAATACCTTATCTTAACCTCCCACAGCTGAACACACGTTCAACGGCATGAAGGACCTCCCACCAGTGCTATTTAAAAGAACCATGAACTACTTACAGGTTAGTTGCTGGATTATTTCTTCTGGCTGCTGGTGTAATTGTACACATTTTTGGAGCTTTCCTATAATTGCCTAAAGTTTCAGTAGTCTACAGAGAATGGTCTGGCTGCTGCTAAAGCACTTTTTTGGTGGTTTCAAGGCTTGTGCTGAAACAATTTGCTTCCAGACATGGGTGGCCTAGTAAACCTTCCTCTTGGAATTGAGCATGACTGGGAGAATGAAGAGAGGCCACGCAGCGCAGGACAAGCAGCTGGAAGAGGGAGGAGGAGGGGGGAAAGGGCTCTCAGTAGGAGGCGATATCCACCTTTAGAGAGCAATTATCTTACATGAACTTCAGTGATGACCAATGCATGAGACATCTTTGCTTCACTAAAGAGGTTGTGACTGAAATCTGCCAACTGCTGCAGCCACAACTGCAACCTCAAAGCTGGGCAAGGACCGCATTGCTGTCAAGGCTCTTCCAGGCTGCTGCTGGAGATATAAGCAACATCCCACAGTTTGCAGTAGACTGCTGCATAAGGGAGGTCATTGAGGCTCTCTATACAAAGAGAAACAGCTTCATCTCATTCTCTCTTGCCAGTGACAAGCAGGTGGAGCGAACATGAGGAAGAGGAGGAGCAGAAAATGGAGAAAGAGCAAGTGCAACAGGAAGTGGAGTAACAGGTTGAGGAAGGGAGGAAACAACATAGACAGCCCCTTTCTGCCTGGGCTTTATGTGATCAAATAATTCATGAATGCTACCAGTAGCTTCTACCACAACTCTCCATTCACCAACAGTTCCACACTCCTCATCTTTCCTCTATCACTGACCATCACATTGTCCTATTTCCGACAACACAAAAATAAAAGCCAGTAGAAAATGCACATTCCAATCCAAATTTATAAATAAAATCATGACATAATGCATACAGAAATAAACAAATTACTCTTGTGCATTTCCTTAGTGCCTTTTCCGTATGCCTTTGCCACACCTAGTGCTTCTACGAGGTGCTTCCCCGGTGGAAGGCTGCTGTCATTAAACCACTTCCTGCGCTGCCTCCATGTTTGACGAGCAACACTCCTGGCATTGACATCCTCTGCTATTTCTTTCCACTGCCTCCTGAGCATCTGGCGGGCCTCCTGCCACCCCTGCGGATAAAGGACTTCTCTTCTCCTTTCCACCTCTTCCATCAAGGCCTCCAGTGCATTGTCTGAAATCATTGGTGCTTGCTCTCTTGCTTGTTCAGCCATTGCTCAAAGTATCACAGCACTGATTCAGTTTTGAAAAATTCCCACCACTTGTTGCAGCCACAACGCACCTCCCCTTTGAGAGGTGCTGGCTGCCTTTAAATAGCATTAGACATGTGATATTGGGCCCCGTGTCAATCCGTGCAGCCAATGCGTACAGTGATCCATGCGCCCATTTTCAGGTCTTATCCAAATTCTCCCCCAGACAGCTCTGGATGCAGCTTTCATATTTTGCAGCTGCTGTTGTTGGGATTCTCCTGTATCCTTGATCTTCGTACAGCCACAGAAAGCCCTCAGAACTTGTATGCATGCACAAGTGTCTGTGTACGCAGACAATTTTTAGAGCATTCTAGAGCAATTCATAGCCTGGGCCAATGGAAGTAAATTTTTGCAGGTCCAGGTGTGGGTCCACGGAGAGCACTTCAAAATCGTTGACTGTTCATGTCTAAGTTATTGAAATGAGGCCCAAGGCCCAATTATGGCCGGTATTGGGCCTTCTGATTGAATGCATTCCATCTATTACAGACCCAAAACCGGCCATAACCAATTTCCACCTGAAAGTATGACGAATTAGGTTTTGCACCAGTCTAAAGCCTAACGGTAGAATCTCAAGTTTACTTGGAGCGACACCTGCTGAACAAGTTAGGGAGGAAAGGATGTGATTTGATAATATGTAAGTTTCAGTCTCCTAGGACTTGGGACTAATTCTGGATCAGGGGAGGTCAAACAGAGCAGTTCTAGTAAGCGGAACATAAAAAGTAATGAAGGTAGAAACGATACAGAAGCTGGATATTATTGTCGTCATCATCATCATCATCATAGGCAGTCTCTCGGAATCGAGGAAGACTTGCTTCCACTCTAAAAGTGAGTCCTTAGGTGGCTGAACAGTCCAATATGAGAACCACAGTCCCTGTCACAAGTGGGACAGATAGTCGTTGAGGGAAAGAGTGGGTGGGACTGGTTTGCGGCATACTCTTTCCGCTGCCTGCGCTTGATTTCTGCATGCTCTCGGCGATGAGACTCAAGGTGCTCAGTGCCCTCCCGGATGCACTTCCTCCACTTAGGGCGGTCTTTGGCCAGGGACTCCTAGGTGTCAGTGGGGATGCTGTACTTTATCAGGGAGGCTTTGAGGGTGTCCTAGTAACGTTTCCTCTGCCCACCTTTGGCTCGTTTGCCGTGAAGGAGTTCTGAGTAGAGCGCTTGCTTTGGGAGTCTCGTGTCAGGCATGCGAACAATGTGGCCTGCCCAGCGGAGCTGATCCAAGTGTGGTCAGTGCTTCAATGCTGGGGATGTTGGCCTGGTTGAGGACGCCAACGTTGGTGCGTCTCTCCTCCCAGGGGATTTGCAGGATCTTGCGGAGACATCGTTGGTGATATTTCATTAGCGACTTGAGGTGTCTACTGTACATGGTCCATGTCTCTGAGCCATACAGAAGGGCGGGTATTACTATAGCCCTGTAGACCATGAGCTTAGTGGCAGATTTGAGGGCCTGGTCTTCAATCACTCTTTTCCTCAGGCGGCCGAAGGCTGCACTAGCACACTGGAAGCGGTGTTGAATCTCATCGTCAATGTCTGCTCTTGTTGATAAGAGGCTCCCGAGGTATTGTACAGAGCAGGAGTTGGTAGATGATAGTTGAAGTGCAGACAATGATACAGCAGTTCAGTGTGCAGTAAATAAGCATATGATTGTGTGAGGAAATAATAATAAAATAAGTAAGCACATAAGGCTAGGGAGTGGGAGAAATGGATGACTCAAAGTTATGTATTTGAATGCTAAGAATATTTAAAAATGGGAAATTTGGAGGTATTTGCTGGAGAGGGAGCCTATAGTATCATAGCCATTACAGAGATCTGGTTCAATAATGGCACAGGTTGGGTAATTTCCAAGGATACATATTACTTCATTGATATAGAAAAGACAAACTGGAGGAGAATGTAGCTTTTTATGCGAATGAGAACTTGATTATAATCGAGATGAATACATTTAGTCCCAGTGTGGCTAGAAAAATCAGTTATGTACTTACGACTTGCTTTGAAGGAATGATTAGATACAGGAGTAATGCTTGAAAGTTGGAAAGTAGCTAATGTGACACCAATCTTTGAAAAGACACAGAGGAAACTACAGCTAGTGAGCCTATCGGGTGTTGTGGGTAAAGTATTAGATGGCATTCTGAAAGAAGGGAGTTTGAAACATCTAGCTAGGTATCATAAGAGCTAGTCAGCATGGATCTATCGGAGCGAGGTCTTGCCTGACATATGGACTGGAATAACTGGAAAGACGTAACAAATGTTTTTGGCAATCAAGATTCTGTTGATGTGAGAAATTTAGATTTTAGCAAGCCTTTGGATGTCATGTCACACAAGCAATTCGTCCACTGGGCATTAAGGCACGGAGCTCTTGCATTAGATAACCGCTCACCCATGCACCAGTGTGACCTTCCCATTTTCCAAACAGGTTATCTTTATCTGGCCCATCAGGGTGTGATTATTTAATTAGAACTATTAAGGGCTGAATCACATGTTTTCGCGATGGATTTGTGTTTAGTATTAGTATTTAGTACCCACAACTCTTAACTTAGGACAGCTGATTTAGCGTCCGCCTGAGAACCCGCCCAGAAAAAACAGACGGACTCAGGGTGCAGTTGTGAGTGATTAAAAAGATTGGGTGAAGAACGCTGCGTTACTGAATACTGTTGATTGTGAAGTTCATGTGCGTTTCTATTTTGTTTTATAAAGGACATTTAAGAACATTTTAAAAGGCAGGGGCCATGCTCGTTTGGGAGCCAGTAATCCTGGCTGCTATATTCAAATGGCTTCAAGCTGGAAGAAGGCTTATTGTTGATCATTTGCTACATAATCAAAGAGGTCGCAGGCGTATGGGGAGGAGACCTTACCCCCCGCCATGAATTTACAGAGAACATCGCTCATACCTACAGCTCTCTGAGGCACAGTGCGTTAGAAGGCTGCGCTTTTGAAAAGAGGTGGTCACAGAGATATGCCAGCTCATACAGGCAGACTTGCAGCCTACCAGCAGCAAAAGGACCGCACTGCCTGTCAGGGTGAAGGTGACTGTGGCACTTGCCTTCTATGCCTCCGGCTCCATTCAGGCATCAGCAGGGAATATGTGCTCCATCTCGCAGCACACTACACATTGCTGCAGTCGACAGGTGACTAATGCACTGTACACATGCGGAACGGACTTCATGAAGTTCCCAATGACCAGGGAGACCCAAAATGAAAGGGCTGTAGGATTTGGACAATTTGCTGACTTCCCCAAGGTTTAGAGTGCCCTTTACTGTACGCACATCGTCCTGCGAGCACGTTTACAGAATGCAGAGGTTTTCCTGAAACCAAAAGGCATTCCTCTCCATGAACATACAGATCATCTGTGACCATACTCAACACATCATGGCAGTCAATGCCCAATATCCAGGGAGCATCCATGATGCTTTCATCTTGCCTGAGCACAGTGTCTCACACATGTTCCAGCGTTAACCACAAGGTCAGAGCTGGATGCTTGGGGACAAAGGTTACAGCCTCGCCACCTGGCTCATGACACCTCTCTCGCGCGCTCTCGTCTGCAGAACAGGGGAATGCGAAGCACTCGCTTGCATATATGCACGTGAATGCTGGCACATCTACCTCTATGGCAGGAAATTTACCCTCCGTACGGATCACCACACGCTAACTACGTTATTCGCTACAACTGGATCTGGGCACAGACAGCTACGAATCAGCCGATGGTCAGATCGCCTTCATCAGTATAACTTTGATGTACAGTATGTCGCTGGCAGTCGCAATCATGTAGCTGACGTGCTCAGCCGCTCGACACCTGCTTCGGACTCTGGTGCTGATTTGTTCACAGATGTTTCTATATTCAAGAGGGAGTTAGATATGGCCCTTACGGCAAAAGGGATCAAGGGGTATGGAGAGAAAGCGGGAAAGGGGGACTGAGGTGAAGGATCAGCCATGATCTTATTGAATGGTGGTGCAGGCTCGAAGGGCTGAATGGCCTATTCCTATACCTATTTTCTATGTTTCTATGACATATGTCACGTCGCTCATCACTCAGTTCATTAGAAACCTTGTCTCCTGCGACAAACTCAAAACCGAATCACAGAGTGATGCTATGTGCCAGCACATGTGCCACTTCCTCCAGACTGTGTGGCCTAAGCAAATTCCGGAAGACCTGAAAATATTCCACAGACTTCGTGATGAATTTTCCGTTTGGAATGCTGGCTGCCTAGCTCATGGTGATAGAGCAATAATTCCCAAGTCACTTCAACAGCACGTTCTCCCATTGGCACACGATGGGCACCCTGGCATTGTCCGCATGAAGCAGAGATGTCGCGATTCAGTATTGTGGCCTGGGATTGACACTCGTATCGAGGAATTTGTCTCGCACTGCGAAACATGCAGTCTACGCAAAAAGGCCACAAACATCCGACCTACCTCCACAGCTCTCTGGGGCAGAGAATTCCACAGATTTACAACCCTCTGAGAGAAGAAATTTCTCCTCATCTTGGTTTTAAATGGGCGGCCTCTTATTCTATGACCTCGAGTTTTAGTTTCCCCTATGAGTGGAAATATCCTTTCTGCAT
Organism: Pristiophorus japonicus; assembly: GCF_044704955.1. Lineage (NCBI taxonomy): Eukaryota > Metazoa > Chordata > Chondrichthyes > Pristiophoridae > Pristiophorus > Pristiophorus japonicus. The sequence goes on along the minus strand of NC_091977.1, from coordinate 159,368,385 downwards.
CCACCTTGCCGAGCCCCCTCATTATCTTATAAGTTTCAATAAGATTAGCTCTCATTCTTCTGACTCCAATGAGTGTAGGCCCAACCTACTCAACCTATCTTCATAAGTCAACCCCCTCGTCTCCGGAATCAACCTAGTGAACCTTCTCTGAACAGCCTCCAATTCAAGTATATCCTTCCTTAAATATGGAGACCAAAACTGTACGCAGTATTCCTTGTGTGGCCTCACCAATACCCTGTACAGTTGTAGCAGGACTTCTCTGCGTTTATACTCTATCCTCTTGCAATAAAAGCCAACTTCCATTTGTCTTCCTGATCACTTGCTGTACCTGCATACTAACTTTTTGTGTTTCATGCACAAGGACCCCCAGGTCTCTCTGTACTGCAGCACTTTGTACTTTTTCTCCATTTAAATTATAATTTGCTTTTCTATTATTTCTGCCAAAGTGATAACCTCACATTTTCCCACATTATACTCCATCTGCCAAATTTTTGCCCACTCAAATAGCCTGTGTATATCCCTTTGCAGATTTTTTGTGTCCTCCTCACAATTTGCTTTCCCACCCATCTTGTAGTACATGACCTGCATTCCAAATAGCCAGAAATCGCTACAAGAAGTTCAGTGACCTCATCAACGATCATCACTATTCTGCAGCACATGTTCACGAAGTGGGGCCTCCCAGAGGTCATTATCACTGACGGTTTGCGAATTTCCTCACTCATCATGCTATCGAGCATCGCCTTACTGCTCAGTACAATCTTCAAAGCAACGGAGGTGTTGAGCTAGTTAACCATGGCTCATGACCCCCCTCTGGAACCTTCAGCCAGAAGCCGAGCATCGCTATAATGAGAGCCATGCAGCCACAAGCAACATCGTCGAACAGACAATTGGAGCGCTCAAGCAGCGCTTTCGATGCCTGGACCACTCTGAAGACTGCCTGCAATACTCCTCTCAGCAGGTCTCTGAGTTCATTGTGATGTGCTGCATGCTACACAACTTAGCCATCATGAGGGGACAGAAATTGCCAATGGGGATTGCAGGACCACCTCAGGAGAAAGGGGGGAAGAAGGAGGAGGAGGAGGAGGAGGAAGACGAGGAAGAGGAGCTTGGCGAAGAATCCATGCCACCACCACCACCACAGGGGAGGCATCATGGAGATTTTGCCGCTGCAAAAGCCTTATGTCGGCAGCTCATAATTGAAGGCTTTGCTTGAACTATGTTGTCTATTCCCCCTCTTATTCTGCAAATGAGACACTACGCAGGAATGGTTAAGGTGAACAAAAAGATGTATTAAACATTGTAACATTCTAAACTTTTTAACCTTTATTGTGAGACGTAAATAAAATAAAATAAAATTAGCTGCATCCAGCAGTGTGATAATTGAACAACATTATCAACAAAACAACATCATCCAGTGTGATACTTGAACATAATCTGTAACACAATAATAATGTAACATAAAACATACGATGCAACCAGCATCAATAACATAATGCAGCAACATCATATCCTGCCCACTATTTTTTCCCACCGTCTTTTGTCCCCCTTCCCCTTATCACCCTTCCTTGCCTGCTGTTCCTACCCAAAGTGGCACCAAGCTGGCGTGCAGCAAGGCTACCAGAGTGCTGCTTTGTTGGGGGGGGAGACAGTGGAGACGCCATCTGGTGACACACTCTACCAGTTCATAGCGTGGAAGGCCCGGCTTCTGACTGGTGAGCCTCTTCATCGGCGTCGCTGGTCACAGATGGTTTGGGTGTGACAGTGGGGAACGCAGAGAGTATGGCGGCAGGCATGGACTGCATCACTTACCCAAGCTGAAGCAGAGCTTGTGCCAGTGATACGCCACGCTCTCTGGGACTCCACTATCACTGCTGGAGGCATTGATGGCTTCACAGGCATCATGGCTTGCATTGACAATCTGCAACCTACCTCCGTAATGGTCGCTTTCAAACTGTTCATGCTAGCTGGAATCCTACCCAAGACATCAAGGAGCTGATGGCTGAACTGGATGCTCTCCCTGGACATTCCCACATGTCCAATTACACGTCTGCCTGTCTGTCAGCAGACCGACTTTGTTGACTCACCCTCCAGAGAGATAGCATGTGGGATTCAATGCCAGCACCGGATAGCTGCATGCCACAGCTCCCAGGAGCCCCGGATTCATCGAACCCCGAGAATGTCATGTCGTCCTCAGAGGAGCTGAGTGCCGATGGTGGAACAGGGATGGATTGATACTGTATCGGATGCTGCGCCGCAGTCTGCTTAGTGGTGTCCTCCTCTTCCTCCTCCTCCAGACGATGGCCTGACATGGAATGGTCCCTTGAGAGATGCTGTGCCTGTGGCTAGTCATCTAGAAGTAGAAAGCAACAGATGAGTGGATAGCAGCAGGGGAGGGGGCAGGGTGACACGAGGAAGGTCGCTCATTTGAAGGACTGTCACTACTCCATTATATCTAGTCCAGAGACGCTGCATCACATTGCCCCAAACCTAGTCCAGAGGTACTGCATGACATTGCTCCAACCTATCCCAGGGAGTGTGCAGGACATTGCCCCAACCCTAGTCCAGAGGCATTGCATGACATTGCCCCAACCTATCCCAGGGAGTGTGCAGGACATTGCCCCAACCTCTAGTCCACAGGTACTGCATGACATTGCCCCAACCTATCCTAGGGAGTGTGCAGGACTTACCCTCAGTATCCGAACGGGGGTAAGCGCCCCCCCCCCCCCCCCCCACCTAGTGGCTGCTGCCTGACCTGTGATGCTGATGAGGCCTGCCACTCTGTCCTCGATGTTGGTGTGTGGCAGGGTCTGAGGCGGACCACCACTTGTCCTCACTTGCTCGCGGTGATTATGAAACTTCTTTGCTTGCAAAGATGAAAATGGGAATGCTTACCATAGGTTCCATCTGCTCTTGTGGTACACACAGATAGCCACCAAAGCACTTAAACCATACTCTCTGAATGTAATACGATCCTCTGTTTAATGGCCTTGGAAGTTGCACATGGTTCATCAGGAGGACATCGAAGTGGGGAGCAATCTTATGAGATCTCAAAAAACAATCTTAATAATGTATAAAGATCATGCATGGTAAATAGGGTACCAAACTAAGCCTACCTATATGTCATGCATTTTAGGAGGCAACCCACAGCGTGCTGAGAGGCACCAACAGCATGAGAACAAATAGTGTGTCAGATTTATAATTGAAGTAATGAAGGAATACATGAATTAAAATCGAGCTCACTCTGACGACCCTTGTCAGATTATTAAACTTCTTTCGGTGCTGTGTGCCAGTCTGATCACAGTGCTGATCACAACCTCTTCAGCGATTCCCCTCAAAATCCTTTTAAATATGGATGGCAGTGGTCTAGATACACCCTGAATATGCAACTCCTGCCATCTTCTTTCCACAGCCTTCACTAGAGCTTCATTAGCCTCGTGGCTAAATCACCTGGCATGCTGTATGGAATCGTCGTCCTCCATGATCAAAATCCAAATGTAAAATGGCTGATTCAGCCTCGGTTGTATTGCGCATGCGTGCGGCTGTGCCCTGCATTAGCTTTTGCGACTGGAGACCAGACCAGAAGCGCAGAAGGAAAAAAAAAATTTGCGCATGCGCAGAATGGCCAATTTTTGCAGTGCCAGTACCTTCTTCTCTGGCGCAGAAAGTATGTGGTGCAACGCCAGAGTTAACGCTAATGCTCCTCGTGAACTGTCATTTGGCAAATGTTTCTCGCTCTGGCGCTAACGTTAACCTGCCGTTAAATTTTTGGCTCTGCTGTGAATTGTGCCCGGAAATGGGCGAAATCCCAAAAATTGAAAATCCAACCCCATATGAAGTGAGCACAGGCAACGGCAACACTGCCAACCTGCCCAAAATGGTGGCCACCGAGTACCGCGCTGGAAGAGGGCAGAAATGATATGGCAGCCATTTTTTTGTTCCAAACTGGTTCCAATTTCATGGCGTGAATTTCCTTCCTCCTGTAAAGCCCTCAAAGGTGTCATTGCATCAAACTTAATTTTCACTTCTCCAGTCACTCCTTATTTGAATTTCTTCAGCCCCACATCATTCTGGTCAAAATTACCAACAATAGTATTTTTTGATTGTAACTATGGCGCCCTTCTTAACTTCTTTGTGCCATTCAACGTAGTCGACCACTCCTTCCTTCTTCTCTTTCTATCCTCTCTAGTCTACCTCCTTTGCTTGTTTCCTCTCCTACTTGTTGAAATGTAGCAAGTACATTTCATGCAATGGTTTCACCTCCGACCCCCTCAGAGGTTCCATTCTTGGTTCTCTTTTTACCATTATGAGGAAGGATTGCCAACCTTGGGACTTTACTCTCTGAAGAAAAGCAGTACTTTATAAAGATCGTTAAGATTTTTTACACAAATAGAGAATTTGAATCTGGGAAAGTTTGTTGCACATGGAATTCGAGGACTAGGGGGGACATAGTTTAAAGTTAAGGGTGTCTGTTTGACCTGAATCTAAACCAAACCCCATATCTATTTCATCAGCAGGACCACTTATTTCTACCTACAAAACATCGCTCATTTCTGCCCTTACCTCATACCCACTACTGATGAAACTTGCACATCTTTGCCAATTCCAAGCTCAGCTTCTCCAATGTTCTCCTCACCAACCACTTGAGTTACAATTTACATAAACTGTAACTCATCCAAAACATCACTGTCCGCATCCTATCACTCTTGTCCTCACAAATTTCGAATTGCTTCCTATCCCCCAAAGCATTCAATTCAAAATCCTCATTTTCATTTACTCATCTCTCCTTGGTTCATTCCCCTCTACCACTGTAACATCCTCCACTCCTACTGCCAGTACACATGTTTTGCTTTTTAAATTCAGGACTGCTTTCCAGACCCCTCACCACCTTCAGTGACCGAATCTTCAGTTAACAGCACCACACACCTGATTGCTCTCTCTAAACTTCTCTACCTTACTACAGCTTTCCCCATCTTCAAAATCATCCTCAAATCCTGTCATTTTGACAATGCCTTCAGTTGCATCCCCTAATTCTTCTCCTATTACTAATCGGCATCTGTTGTTGCCTTTGTGAAGCGATTTGGGATGTTTACTATGCTAAACTTACTGCACAGTTGTACAGTGTTATTGTTGTATAACAACGATCAGAGGGAAGACTTTCAATCCTTCAATCTATGCTGGATTCTAATCTCGGTCTTGGAAGTCGTTGGAGGTTCTCATAAACCATTGTGCTAACCAATGCTGTATAAATTGATTTAAAGAATCCTGTCAAACTTTTTCTTTAAAAATGCTGTTGATATTCTGAGGAAGGCAATAACCAATATTATGCACCCTTGACTCTTGGTAATCCGCTCTGTACACTTTTTTTTTGTTCTTAAGCTTGACCTACAAACAGAACGATGCCTGTGAGCAAACTGGATGCAGTTGACAGCTGATGTCTGATCAAGGCTTTCTGTGTACACTTGTGTCATAAAGGTGACACATTTTCAATCTAGGGAGACAAGCAGTAGATTTCCTGTAAACATTATGGATGTGAGCTAAATATGTGATAAGAGTACAGAATGGAAAAACTTCCAGATTTGTACTTCTTGCAGTAGTATTTCAATACAGTGTCACTAAATGTAACAACAGTTACCAGGATGTATTAATATTTAAAGATGCTAAATTATCAATAAAGAAAATTCCATGGATCCAAATTATTTACATAATGAAAAAGAGTTCAGACAATGGTGGTGCTATAAGTTGTGCTGCACTCTGGTAGAACATGTGATCCTCTACTTGACAAGCTGCAGACCTTTGGGCCACGATTTTTCCTACCAGGTCAGGAGCGAGGCAGGTGACTTCGGGTGTGGACTGGAACCCTGCTCCACTCTTCATCCAGCTCTCTCCAAATGATTTTACATTGATGGGACCTGTTAAGCCCGCCCTGCGAGCTTCCCGGCCAATTAAAAGGAAGCAGATCTGGTGGCATCATTTGATAATGCGTCATCGGCCTTAAAGGATCCATGCCAACATTCATTTTGACAGTTGTGCTGTCAGTGTTCTGGAGCATTGAGGTGCTGCAAACACTGACAAGCACTGCACAAGGGTGCACGGCTGCACCCAAGCTCTCCTATCATAGAAACATAGAAACATAGAAAATAGGTGCAGGAGTAGGCCATTCGGCCCTTCTAGCCTGCACCGCCATTCAATGAGTTCATGGCTGAACATGCAACTTCAGTACCCCATTCCTGCTTTCTCACCATACCCCTTGATTCCCCTAGTAGTAAGGACTTCATCTAACTCCTTTTTGAATATATTTAGTGAATTGGCCTCAACAACTTTCTGTGGTAGAGAATTCCACAGGTTCACCACTCTCTGGGTGAAGAAATTCCTCCTCATCTCAGTCCTAAATGGCTTCCCCCTTATCCTTAGACTGTGTCCCCTGGTTCTGGTCTTCCCCAACATTGGGAACATTCTTCCTGCATCTAACCTGTCTAACCCCGTCAGAATTTTAAACGTTTCTATGAGGTCCCCTCTCATTCTTCTGAACTCCAGTGAATACAAGCCCAGTTGATCCAGTCTTTCTTGATAGGTCAGTCTCGCCATCCCGGGAATCAGTCTGGTGAATCTTCGCTGCACTCCCTCAATAGCAAGAATGTCCTTCCTCAGGTTAGGAGACCAAAACTGTACACAATACTCCAGGTGTGGCCTCACCAAGGCCCTGTACAATTGTAGCAACACCTCCCTGCCCTTGTACTCAAATCCCCTCGCTATGAAGGCCAACATGCCATTTGCTTTCTTAACCGCCTGCTGTACCTGCATGCCAACCTTCAATGACTGATGTACCATGACACCCAGGTCTCGTTGCACCTCTCCTTTTCCTAATCTGTCACCATTCAGATAATAGTCTGTCTCTCTGTTTTTACCACCAAAGTGGATAACCTCACATTTATCCACATTATACTTCATCTGCCATGCATTTGCCCACTCACCTAACCTATCCAAGTCGCTCTGCAGCCTCATAGAATCCTCCTTGCAGCTCACACTGCCACCCAACTTAGTGTCATCCGCAAATTTGGAGATACTACATTTAATCCCCTCGTCTAAATCATTAATGTACAGTGTAAACAGCTGGGGCCCCAGCACAGAACCTTGCGGTACCCCACTAGTCACTGCCTGCCATTCTGAAAAGTCCCCATTTACTCCTACTCTTTGCTTCCTGTCTGACAACCAGTTCTCAATCCATGTCAGCACACTACCCCCAATCCCATGTGCTTTAACTTTGCACATTAATCTCTTGTGTGGGACCTTGTCGAAAGCCTTCTGAAAGTCTAAATATACCACATCGACTGGTTCTCCCTTGTCCACTCTACTGGAAACATCCTCAAAAAATTCCAGAAGATTTGTCAAGCATGATTTCCCTTTCACAAATCCATGCTCACTCTCTCCAGATGCTAATGGAGTGAGTCACAACATGCAGGGAGGTTCTCTTCCCTTCCAATGGGTGGAAGAGACTTCCCCAGGACACCAACGCAGCCTGGTTGCACATTGTACAGGAGGACACAAGCAGGGATGTGGTCAGGAGGACCAGGCTACAGTGACGCAAATCTTTCAGTTATCTCAGTCAAACGTTACTGTAAACCCACACTTAACCTCATCCTGCTGTGCCATTCATCACATCCCCATCACCCTACTCCTGCATATCCTTACACCAACTTACTTTGCACCTCCACCCATCCCTCTCTCTCTATCTACATTATCACATCCCCATCTCACTAGCCACCCCTCACACTCACCCTCATCCTTGTCCAATCATATCAACTAACAATACACAAAGGTAGGCACTTGGGTCTTTTAACCAATGTTCATGTAGAGTTTCTGCTAATATGTTGGCAAACATTGAAATCTTTATTTTCAACACTTTGTGTTCTTGGACAGATTTGTGTGCACCTTTGGAAGTGGCTTATTGAGTTGTAGTAAATGGTGAGACATAAGGGTACCCCACACAATGGTGATGAGGGTGGTAGGCTAGGGCACTGCAGGGATGTGTTGGTGTGGGGTGGTGCCAACCTGCCACATCATGTAGCAGCCAGGGTGTGCAGCAATCAAGTGACGTAAATCTGACCATGGTGAGGTCACCCCTGGCGTCCCTTCCAATGGGTGGAAGCAGCATTGTAGTCGGGTGCTGATGCCCTGTGTCCTGTGCAGCATCAGGTGATTGTGGAGAAGGTTGGTGTTGTTGTTGTTGCTGATGCTGGTGTGCTCAGTGCTGCTGGTGTTGGGGGCTGATCATGGTGGGATTCTGAGGACCAAGATGAGACTTTTTCAAGGGCACCGATGCTGATGGAATAGATGGCAGCTGAAGTTGAAGTGTATTCCAAATCCTGAAGGCTCCAGCTTCTAAGATTGGAAATTGAACAGCTGTGACATGGTAGCTTTTATACCACTTTTGCAGCAGTCAACTTTTCACAGCAATGGAGAGTCATTGAGAACCTGACACACTTATCTGACGTGATCCCCGAGCACCGGGAACCTCGTAAAAAAGTAGGAAAAATTGTTGGGACCTGGTAAAATGCGGCTAAAATACCTGTAATTGCTTCTTACATATCTCAATTGCCTGACTCGCCGCTTAGTGCTGGTTCTGCAAACCATAGGCAGAGCCGGCACTTGGGAAATTAACAAGGATGCAGGTTTACAGCGGGATACTGCCCCACTGTCAATCATTTAGATTTTTACAGCAGACCTCTCTCTAAACCTGCCCTCTGAGCGCTGACAAGATTCTGGCCATGTTGTGAGACAGGCCACATCATGGGGTGAAAGATGGGAAGCTAAAAGGGAGAATTTTTTTTTGCCATTTTACACACCTCCTAACTGCAGGTTACAGTGCAGAGGTAATTTAAAAAAAACTTAGACCAGCCCACATTCTTGTTGTCATGTTCAGGAATACTTTGTGATGTGGATAGACCTATAGAATGAAAAAGAAAAGAGGACAAACAATAAATTTCCTGACAAAAACATTAACAACCAGAAAAAAAGTTTAAGAGTTACAATACAGTTAAATAAAAGCTACATATCAGTTTACATAAGGTTCTGATAATCATTTATTGAGCTCCATTACTTCCTACACTTTCAAATGTTGTGCTTTAAATAAAAAATCCTCATAGATGCAGTAACCCAGGGTTTTCCAGTCGTCTTCTATAACTGGCGGAAGAGCTGAAGAAACCTGGAAAAGTGGCATAAATTACATTTATGCCGTTTTTCCATGGTTTCCGCAGCTCTTCCAGTGAAGTTACGTTGGGAAAGCAGGAGAATCTCCTTGGACATTCACCCTCCGTCTCCATTCTGCACAGCCAAGATTAGAATTGCTCATGTGGGGAAATCGAGACTGCAAACTGATTTCTTATCATTCTGGTGCCCCAAGGCATTGGTGTACAGCAGAGAACACTTTATAACATCATGTTTAACTATTTACTCTTAAGTTTCCAAAACTGCAGCATACTGCTAGATATTTGTCACTCTATGTATAATATACTTGTAATGAAATTTCTTGTGCCTGTCATGTACATTAAGCTTTATTTATTTCTCTGTCATGATTGTCCAGATGTCAGTAATATTTATTTCCCCTTTAGTGTTTAAGTCTGTTTTTTCCTGTCTAAGTAATTATTTTGATTATTTTCTCCTTTTGTTATTCACCACTCATATTATGCAAAACCTTTGTCCCCAATTATAGCAGTATTAAACAATTATTCAAAATGTACTCTGCAGGGTAAATTCAGTAATCCCATGATCCCTTCGGGAAGCTGTGCTCGAAGGGAGCGTGAGATGGAGAATTGCCACTAGCCCTATTTCCAAACTGTGTTCCTTTTGAATATGGCTTCTGGCTGGCAGTGCGTGGTGGCTGAATTGGCCCTATATTTCTTAGTATACTTCTCCTTCTCTCTCGGTTTCATTTTGAGCATTGCATCATCTCGTCATCCCACGGTTAACCAAAATTGCAACAGGACTGTATATTAGAATAACACAGTACCTTGATTGGCTAGCCAGTAAACTATACAGCAAATCTATAAATCAATGGCTGTAAATGGCAATGGCATATCAGCAGCTATTAGCAGAACAAATGCTGAGCAACCAGATGATAATTATTAAGATCATCAATCACAGGACAATTAATTAATTTCATTTTCTACAGTTTTGAAGAATTGATTATGCAATTTTTACTATCTTCAATGGATATGGCAAGTATCCGAACCACAGTATGGGCCCAAGTTTCAGCTCGACTTGCTCCTGTTTTTTTGAAGCAACTAGTTTAGTATGGACTATCTTAGAAATCGCAATTCTTGGCATTTAGTTTGCTCCAGTTCTAGTTGGTTAGAATAGTTTAGTTTTAGTACAGTTTTTTTTTCAAAAGGGGGCGTTGCCAACCACTTACGCCTGTTTTTCAAGTTTAGTCAGCGAAAAGTTACTCCAAACTAACTTAGAACGGAGTAAGTGTCGATTTTTGTATGCTCAGAAAAACCTTGCCTACACTTTATAAATTAGGCACAGGTAGCGAGAGATGGGGGGGGGAAGGCAAGTTAGAGGGAAGTTAGGGGATTTTACAAAGCATTAAACACTTCACTTTTACCAATAAAGAGCCATCATCAATAAGAAATGATAAATAAATCAATAAATCAACCAATCAGTCAAAAAAAAAATTAAAAATTAAAAAAAGAAAAAATCAATCAATAAATAACAAATTAAAAGTTTCTACTCATCTACTGCAGCACCGGGAGCCCTCCAACAGCCTGCCAAAGAGCTGGTTGGGCGGGCCCCGCCACTGAAGAGGTGCTCTGGCGGGGTCTGCCGCTGAAGAGGCATTGCTCGGGCGGGGCCCACGATCAAAGAGGTGCTGCTCGGGCGGGCCCCGCCGCTGAAGAGGTGCAGCTCGGGCGAGACCCGCTGCCGAAGAGCTGCAGTTTGGGCGGGGCCCGCCACCAGGGAGGAGTTTGGGTGGGTCCCGCCGCCGAAGAGGTGCTGGTCAGGTGAGCCCCACCACCGAGGAGGTGTTCGGGCAGGGCCCGCCACTGAACAGCTGCTGGTCGGGCCGGCCCCACCGCCGAGCAGGTAAGGGCAGGCAGGCCACTCGGCCCAGGATAGGGGCAATGTCCCTTCAGCCAGGGATAGGGTCGCCCGGAGACAGGATGCGCTGAGAGGGCCAGGAGCTACAGTGCACGCGCGCAACCTCCACTGCGCATATGCGCAGCTGCCGGCACTCTTTTTGGCGAAGGGCTGTAGCTCCGCCCCCAGCTGCTTGTTTTGCGTTGCGTTGACTGAAACAGACCTGCTGGACTCAGAGAATCGTGAGGTAAGTTTTAGCCGCTTTTTCTATTCTAAAAAATAGGTGGGCCTCTCGGAGTGCGCCGTTCCGGGAGGACATCCGAAACTTGGGCCCCAAATAACTGTTTGGAAAAACACTGCAGCGTTCGAAGGAACGGTTGCACCTGGAACCTATAGGTAGGAGAGAGGACAGTGTGCACAATACTTTATTTATGTGATTAGAGAAGGCTGTACACTTAGACTGATTTATATATGTAACTGTTGTATATGGGGAGGCAATTTATTTCTTTATTCGTCTACTTGCAGTGGGTGAAGAGAACACTCGTTTAATTATTACCCATCAGTAACTCCATAGCAGGCCCATTATACAAAATAAAGGGCTAGAACCTCCACTTTTTTTTCCATGCTTAATGCCCGCTTAACGCCCACTATACCACTGAAATGACGTATAACGCCCAGATATCATGAATTTTGGCACAAAATGGAAACTGACGGGCTTTCTTAGGAGACTTATCACCAAGCATTATTTTCCCAATGGGCTTAACGCTGAGAAAAAATATTACCGCCTGCCCACTTTTTTGGGGCGGAATCAGCAGAATTCAACGCCCATAATATCGCCCAGCGTTACTTTCCGCACGGAATGAATGCCGAGATTCAATATTAACGCCCGACCACTTTTTTTTGTCATAAAGAGCATTTTTCCAAACTAGCAGCCATGGAGATCGTCCATCGTCAATTTCACCACCTCGCACACTAATCGCCCAGAATATCGCTCGCTCAAAAAAAGGGCCACAAAAAGAGGAACTAACTGGGATGAATGCCAGCGATGTGGCTGGCATTTGTTAAATCCCACTCTTACATGAGGAGCTGATAGCTGAAAGATTTGCCTGAAAGAGTGCTGATGTGAGTGACAACGCTGATACACTGCTGTGTGTGTGCAGCTTAGACATCAATGGTGCCCATTACCTTGGTACCGGTTAAAGTTTACGTTGATTGATGTTAAGTTGTATTTAACCCTTTCATGGTAAGGAATCACCAATGTGTAATGGTCCAGCTATCTGAGACAATGTGCAACAAGGTTATGTTCAATAACAAAAGCTTAATACCAACATTGGTCTGAAATCATAAGTATCACAGCCAATCACATCCAACCCCCGCCCACACCCCACATTTTCCACCATTGACATAAATCACATGGTCAACATGTCCACCAACACAGAATACAAAGGCAAAGCAGGAGCGTGGTCCCCAGCCCCCATACATTGCAACAAACTGCATACATCCAGATGGAGATATAACACAGTCATCACCTGTGCACATGCATCTCACTTTCCTTCCCCCCTCTCCTTCTTCTCCCCACCTCTATCCCTTCCCTTCCTCGCTCCATGGCACCTGTCCGAGGAGCTCCTCAGGCGGTGCCTCATTGGGGGGGGATGAAGGCAAATGCGGTGGTTGCACGGGTACGGGAGCAGGGGGTGCCGAGGGGGCAACATTCTCTGATGCAGAAGCAGGATTTTGGTCCTTGCTCTCATCTGTCGTTCACAGTGGTGCTCGGAACCTAGGGGTGGAGTGCCATGCTCAGGGACCACTGGGAGGCCTGTGGCAGCAGTGTTCCTGGCTATCGCATCCAGGGACTCCGCCATGCGCAGAATGTATTCGATCATGGTGGCTAGGTGTCAGGATATACCCCCCAAAGCTTCGGTGAGCTGGTCACCAATGTCTACAGTCCTCCTGGACAACTGTACCATCTCTCCGCTGTCACGTCGCGCTCGTGGAACAGACCTGCTGCGTCCACGAGGCCTCCGTGGGGTTGGCGTCGTCCTGGGGACAAATGGGGTGCCGTGTGGAGAGGTGCTTGGGGCCGGTACCTCCAGAGTGGAGGCGGGAATAACCAGAGGACCAATAGATGGCCTTGGGGTGGAATGGCTTCTGTAGGGTGGCGATGCAGGTTCCTCGAAGTCCGCGTTCTCATCTGTCGAGAACAGGCCCAGCGGATTGACGGACGAGAATCAGAGCTCTTCAGCACCAGATGTAGGATCGTCCGCCGACTCCTGCCCCGCTCCCCCACCTTCTGGCCTCTGTGGCCTTGCCTGGGGCCGCGCTGCTGGCTGAGCTGCAAGACACAAATAAGCTTGTTCGAGAAGGAGGTGCTAGGGTGACAAGTTGAGTCCAGCGCTACACACAGCATATGCATGACAAAAGCACCACCGCTCTCAAAATCATCGCAGACAGCAAATTTCATGACCATCAACACATTGTGCATTGCAATGATTTTCATTAGGCCAGCATTATTGCTATGACACTTTTAGAAATCATCTATCATATATGATTGTTCGGATATGAGTTGGTGTGGCATCTATTGACTTTACATCATGCAATGGTGTAAGCTTTACTCACGTGGCATCACTTCAGGGTCTGCAGATGTGTCCATGGCTGTCTGGGGGTGCTTCCCCACGAGTGTGAGCACTCGCTCCTCCATCTCTGTGATGTCGCTGGGGTCTGGTGGCCCCCCACCTGTTTGTTTCTGCACGGACCTCATCGTCGATAGCTTCTTCTGTAAAAGGTGACAAGACGATATGGCATGAGATCATTGCATGATATCATTGCTAGGTACTGTCACAGAAACTGATACAACACATAACTGACAGATGTAATCAAGATTATTATAATTATTCATTCTTTACCTGACGACGTGCACCGTGACCGCAGGCTTTGAGTGAAGCATTTCCGGTAAAAGTGCAAGACCTCACATCTGCTGATAGTCACTCATGACTGTTACAAATCAAATTATATAAATACATAAGTACATGTAAATCAATGTAATACTTACTCTTGTGGACCCCACAAGGTCGTTCCATCGTTTGCAGCATTGGTTGCCCTCACGCACCTCGTTGGTCACCGACAAGACCACCTCTGCTATCTCAGTCCATATCTTCTGGTAGGCCTTTGGGGTGGGCTTCCCACACCCTCCCTGTGTCAAATCACCCCAGCGTAACTCGACCTCCTGCAGGAGGGAGGCATTTGCCTCGTCTGAGAACCTCTTGGCTCTTTTGCGACCTCCAATGTGTTCCTCTCCCAGCTCACTGCTCTCTCCAGCTTCAGTCTCCACCGTGCTGTGATGCCTCCTCCTCGCTCTCCATTAAAGGCCAAATTCGGTCAAATATGTGGCTGGTAACAGCTAATTTTTGTTTGCCTACTTGCTGTGAAGCTCTAAAGTCTCTCTCCTTCCTCCCAAAGCAGCCACACCACACCCACCGCGTCTTCAGTCCTTCTGAGTTCCCTCTCTCTGTCTCCTCTTCTGCGCATGTTATGGTGACCCTTGACCTCCTGAATCGCGGGAATCGAGCGTTGCCATGCCGTTGCTAAGGATGTCTACACTTTACGGCAGGAGGTCAAAAAAATTTAACGCTATCGCCCATTTGATATCGCTCACGGTAACGCCCATTCTCAAAAGTGGAAACTAGGTGTTTTGAGAATGGGCGAGAAGCCGGCGATCTGAAAACCCTTTTTTACCACCCGCCCACACAGGAAATAATACCCATTTTTGGGCGATAAGCTCAAAAGTGGAGGTTCTATCCCAAAGAGTTAAACTGTTGTCACACAAAACCTTGTAACCGAGGACTCCTCAGTTCATAAATCACAATAGGGATTAAAGGGCCCGAGTTTGGTCAAACCTAAGTTCCGCCCGTGTACTGTCGAAAGGACCGCTAAGATCCTGACGGTACTTTGGGCAGAAGTTTGGTGGAAAAATGTGGAATAAACTGCCCGGTGGAAAAAATGGACCTTTCACGCCGATTCTGGGCAGCAGCGGGCAGTCGATCGCATTCTGGGTAGCAAATGCGATCCTCGGCAAAGTAACGCCAAGGATAGAGTCGGGCCCAGGAAGGGGGGGAACGGGAAAAAAATTTTTTTTTCAACAAATGGAAAAAAAACATTTCGAAATCCTTCAGAGAACCCTATCCACCAAAATTGCTGCAAAAGAAATGAAGGAAACAAGTGCATGAACCTTTTTTTGCAGGCCTTCATACTAACCGTTCAGGTAAGCCCTGCCTCCACACGACGGTCTCTTCTGCTGCTGGAGCAGAGGACCACCCGGACCAATCTGGGGAGTGAGCGGACGGGAGGACTCTTGTTGGTGTTGCATGCCGGCGTTCACCAGCGGACGCCAGTAGACGCTCCCCAGCGGTCTTCTCTCCTCGCCGGCGTGAGGACCTGACCAAACTCACTCAGAGGGGAGAGCGCCCAAAAACTAGGAGGACAATCCAGAAAACTCGGCAGCAGCCGGCGCTAAGTCCACCAAATTTGGGCCCTTTGTCTTTCATCAGAGTGTCTCAAAATTGCAATTATACTCAGCATGCCAACATATGCTACTCCCACTCGACTGACAGGGATTATGGAGCTGATCAGACACGAGACTCCCAAAGCAAGCGCTCTACTCGGAACTCCTTCACAGCAAACAAGCCGAAGGTGGGCAACGGAAACACCCTCAAAGCCTCCCTGATAAAGTGCAACATCCCCACTGACACCTGGGAGACCCTGGTCAAAGACCACCCTAAGTGGAGGAAGTGCATCCAGGAGGGCGCTGAGCACCTCGAGTCTCGTCGCCGAGAGCATGCAGAAATCAAATGCAGGCAGTGGAAAGAGTGTATGGCAAACCAGTCCCACCCACCCCTTTCCTCAACGACTATCTCTCCCACCTGTGACAGAGACTGTGATTCTCATATTGGACTGCACAGCCATCTGAGGACTCATGTTAAGAGTGGAAGCAGGTCTTCCTCGATTCCTAGGGACTGCCTATGATGATCCTGAGGGACGAGATAAAGTACATTATTAGAACAAAATCAGCGTATTCTCTCACCTCTTCAAATAAGGAGAACAAAATATTTATAAAAATGTGCAACTGACTTCACTACCAACATGCATGGAATTTAAAAACACATGGGTGGGATTGTGCGCTGCATTACCGCATCAATATTTTATCCCACTGAATGGTGGAAAGGTGGCTCATTCCTGACTTGTTGATTTCAGCTGTGCCATCATAGGAAGCATTGAGCAGAGGCCAGATGCCTCCACAAAATAAATGTAATTTATCACCACAGGTAACTGTCATGCACCTTTAAGAACATAAGAACAAAAGAAATAGGAGCAGGATTAGGCTATAAGGCCCCTTGAGCCTGCTCCGCCATTCAATAAGATCATGGCTGATCTGATCATGGACTCAGCTCCACTTCCCTGCCCGCTCCCCTTAACCCCTTATCCGCTTATCGTTTAAGAAACTGTCTATTTCTGTCTTAAATTTATTCAATGTCCCAGCTTCCACAGCTCTCTGAGGCAGCAGATTCCACAGATTCACAACCTTCTGAGAGAAGAAATTTCTCCTCATCTCAGTTCTAAATGGGTGGCCCTTTATTCTAAGATCATGCCCTCTAGTTCTAGTCTCTCCCACCAGTGGAAACATCCTCTCTGCATCCACCTTGTCAAGCCCCCTCATAATCTTATACGTTTCTAAAAGATCATCTGTCATTCTTCTGAATTCCAATGAGTAGAGGCCCAACCTACTCAAACTTTCCTCATAAGTCAACCCCCTCATCCCAGGGATCAACCTAGTGAACTTTCTCCGAACTGCCTCCACAGCAAGTATATCCTTTCGTAAGGGCAGGACATTCTTGCTATTGAGGGAGTGCAGCGAAGATTCACCAGACTGATTCCCGGGATGGTGGGACAGACCTATCAAGAAAGACTGGATCAACTGGGCTTGTATTCACTGGAGTTCAGAAGAATGAGAGGGGACCTCATAGAAACGTTTAAAATTCTGACGGGTTTAGACAGGTTAGATGCAGGAAGAATGTTCCCAATGTTGGGGAAGTCCAGAACCAGGGGTCACAGTCTGAGGATAAGGGGTAAGCCATTTAGGACCGAGATGAGGAGAAACTTCTTCACCCAGAGAGTGGTGAACCTGTGGAATTCTCTACCACAGAAAGTAGTTGAGGCCAATTCACTAAATATATTCAAAAGGGAGTTAGATGAAGTCCTTACTACTCGGGGGATCAAGGGGTATGGTGAGAAAGCAGGAATGGGGTACTGAAGTTTCATATTCAGCCATGAACTCATTGAATGGCGGTGCAGGCTAGAAGGGCTGAATGGCCTGCTCCTGCACCTATTTTCTATGTTTCTATGTTTCTATGTAAATATGGAAACCAAAACTGCACGCAGTATTCCAGGTGTACAGCTGTAACAAGACTTCCCTGCTTTTATACTCCATCCCCTTTGCAATAAAGGCCAAGATTCCATTGGCCTTCCTGATCACTTGCTGTACCTGCATACTATCCTTTTGTGTTTCATGCAGAAGTACCCCCAGGTCTCACTGTACTGCAGCACTTTGCAATCTTTCTCCATTTAAATAATAACTTGCTCTTTGATTTTTTTCTACCAAAGTGCATGACCTCACACTTTCCAACATTATACTCCATCTGCCAAATTCTTACCCACTCACTTAGCCTGTCTATGTCCTCCTCACACATTGCCCTTCCTCCCATCTTTGTATCGTCAGCAAACTTGGCTACGTTACACAGTCCCCTCTTCCAAGTCGTTGATATAGATTGTAAATAGTTGGGGTCCCAGCACTGATCCCTGCGGCATCCCACTCGTTACTGATTGCCAACCAGAGAATGAACCATTTATCCCGACTCTCTGTTTTCTGTTTGTCAGCCAATCTTCTATCCATGCTAATATATTACTCCCAACCCCGTGAACTTTTATCTTGTGCAGTAACCTTTTATGTGGCACCTTGTCAAATGTCTTCTGGATGTGCAAATACACCACACCCACTGGTTCCCCTTTATCCACCTTGTTCATTACATCCTCACAGAACTCCAGCAAATTTGTCAAACATGACTGCCCCTTCATAAATCCATGCTGACTTTGCCTGACCAAATTTTGCTTTTCCAAATGTCCTGTTACTGCTCCTTTAATAATGGACTCCAACATTTTCTCAACCACAGATGTTAGGCTAACTGATCTATAGTTTCCTGCTTTTTGTCTGCCTCCTTTTTTGAATAGGGGCGTTACATTTGCAATTTTCCAATCTGCCGGGACCTCCCCAGAATCCAAGGAATTTTGATAAATTACAACCAATGCATCCACAATTCCTGCCGCTACTTCTCTTCAGATCCTAGGATGCAAGCCATCAGGTCCAGGGATTTTATCTGCCTTTAATCCCATTATCTTACTGAGCACCACCTCCTTAGTGATTGTGATTGTGTTAAGTTCCTCCCCCCCCCTGTAGCCCCTTGACAATCCACTGTTGGAATATTGTTAGTGTCCTCTACCGTAAAAACTGATATAAAATACTTCGTTAGAGTTTCTGCCATCTCCATGTTCCCCATTACTAATTCCCTGGTCTCGTCCTCTAAGGGACTAACATTGACTTTAGCCACTCTTTTTCTTTTTATATACCTATAGAAACTCTTACTATCTGGTTTTATATTTTGTGCTAGTTTACGTTCATAGTCGATCTTCCCTTTCTTAATCATTTTTTTAGTCATTCTTTGCTGGCTTTTAAAAGCTTCCCAATCTTCTGTCCTCCCACTAGTTTTGGCCACTTTGTATGCTCTTGTTTTTAATTGGATACCGTCCTTTATATCTTTAGTTAGCCACAGATGGCTTTCTTTTCTCTTGCATCCTTTCCTCCTTACTGAATATATTTTTCTTGAGAATTGTGAAATATCTCTTTAAATGTATACCACTGTTCATCAACTGTCCCACACTTCAATCTATTTTCCAAGTCCACTTTAGCCAACTCTGCCCTCATACCTTCATAGTCTCCTTTATTTAAGCTTAGTACACTGGTTAGAGATCCAACTTTCTCACCCTCCATCTGAATTTGAAACTTAATCATGCTATGATCACTCATTCCAAGGGGATCCTTTATTAGGAGATTGTTTATTAATCTTGTCTCATTACACAGGACCAGATCTAGGATAGCCTGCCCCCTGGTTGGTTCCGTTACATACTGCTCAAGGAAGCCGTCCCTTCTGCACTCTATGAAGTCTTCCTCAAGGCTACCCTGACCACTTTGACTTGTCCAATCAATATGGAGGTTAAAATCACCCATGATTATTGCTGTTCCCTTTTTACAAGCCCCCACTATTTCCTGGTTTATTCTCCGACCAACAGAGTTGCTACTGTTAGGGGGCCTACATTCTATACCCAACAGTGACTTTTTCCCCTTATTATTCCTATCTCCACCCAAACTGTTTCAACGTCCTGATCCTTTGAGCCAATATCGTTTCTCACTATTGCAGTGATTCCATCCTTTATCAACAGAGCTACCTCCTTTTCCTTTCTGTCTGTCCCTCCGGATTGTCAAATACCCCATAATATTTAATTCCCAGTCCTGGTCACCTTGCAACCACGTCTCTGTAATGGCTATCAGATCATACCCATTTGTCTCAATTTGTGCCGTCAACTCATCTATTTTGTTACAAATGCTACGTGCATTTAGACAAAGTGCCTTTAAATTTGTTATTTTACTCTTTTTTCCTGCTTGTTTTCTCTCTTCTTCAAACTCACTTTCTTTATTTTTGCTTCTTAATTTCCGCTTTTCTCCCCTCCCTACTGAATCTATTTTCAAGTTCCCATCCCCCTGCCAAGCTAGTTTAAACCCTCCCCAACAGCACTAGCAACCAGCCCCCCCACGAGGATATTGGTCCCTGCTCCATTGAGGTGCAACCCGTCCGGCTTGTACAGGTCCCACCACCCCCAGAAGTGGTCCCAATGCCTCAGGAATCTAAAGCCCTCCCACCTGCACCATCTCTCCAGCCATGTATTCATCTGCTCTATCTTCCTATTTTTGTACTCACTAGCTCGTGGCATTGGGAGTAATCCGGAGATTACTATCTTTGAGGTCCTACTTTTTAATCTCTCTCCTGGCTCCCTAAACTCTGCCTGCAGGACCTCATCCCTCTTCCTACCTGTGTCATTGGTACCGATGTGGACCACGACCTCTGGCTGTTCGCCCTGTCCCCCCAGAATGCCCTGCAGCCACTCAGTAACATCCTTGACCCTGATACCAGGGAGGCAACATACCATCCTGGAGTCATGTCTGCGACTGCAGAAACGCCTGTCTGTTCCCCTGACTATGGAATCCCCTATCACTATAGCTCTTCCATTCTTTTTCTTCCCCCCTGTGCAGCTGAGCCACCCGTGGTTCTGTGGAGTTGGCTCTGGCTGCATTTCCCAGAGCCACCATCGCCCCCACCGGCACACAGAACAGAGTACCGGTTGGAGAGCAAAATGGACTCAGGGGACTCCTGCACTACCTGCCTAGTCCTCCTCTTCTGTCCAGGGGTCACCCAAACCCGATCTGCCTGCACACTCTTAAGCTGCGAGGTGACCACCTCTAGAAATGTGCTTTCCACGTTGCTCTCAGTCGCACGGATGCACCGTGGTGACTCCAGCCGCCGCTCAAGCTCCAAAACACAGAACTCGAGTTGATGCAGCCGGAGACACCTCCTGAACATGTGGTTGTCGCGGCTGTGCGAAGCAGCCAGGATTTCCCACATGCCACAAGATGTGCAATCCACATGACTGAGCTGCACTGCCATCCCTCAGTTATACCCGCAACTATCAAGTAGAACGAAACTCTAAACCTTAGCAAAACACACCCAGAAACTAATCAACAAACAGTTGATTTAATGAACTGGTTCTCCTTAGATAATAAGGATCACATATATTTACTTTCAGTTCTTAGTTACTTACTTACGTCAATGCCAAATGTTTCTTACTGAAAGCAAAGAAAAAGATAAAATACTCACCAATCCACCAGCCAATTACTTCGATTTCTTTTTACTTCTTTGTTTAGTTTCTGCCCCTGCTGCAGCTGGCCTCCCGAACGGCTGTTGCTCCAAGCTGCTGCCACCGCCCTTTATCCTCCCACGCCGCTCCGCTCTCGCTATACTGGCCTCCCGAACTGCCTTGGTGAAGGGCTAAAACCTTACTTTTTCAGCCAGCGTGGGTCTCTACCTGAGAAGACCAGGGTCCAGAGATCAGAGCAATATAGAATTGCCTTGGACTTGTAAATACGATGAGTGGCTGATCCTTCTCAATACTGTGATGCTTCATTTTTCTTTTGGCATGAAAGAGAAGGAGACATCTTGTTATATTCTAGTTCATTTGCACACTCAGAACTTCCATGACAAGGAGCTCCAGCAATCTTTGCTTCTACATGTGCTATTCAAGTAATTTAAATGATAACAGCAGCAAAAAAAGCCAAAGAATGCCATTCCTTTGCAGTGCAGGAAAGCACTAAATAGCAGTAAGAGATTATCCACTAATCCAATATGGAAAATTCTCACATGTACAACCAATTAATGCTGATAAATGAAACAAATGTGTTCAGATTTTATTTATTTCCTTGTCACTTTTAAATAATTTATTTTCAAATAATGTATGAGGTCATTCCAATTGAAAATCAATCAACAAAAGGCACTGTCCTCACAGAGGCCATTTCCTAACTTTCTACCAATTCCTGGATGAAATAAAAACAGAGAAACTGTGTAACCTTCAGAGCCACAATTCACATTTAGAACTATTTTATTGGGAAACAAAAATTACTTACTCGAAAGAGGAATCATAAGTGCCCAATATTGTCTGATAAGCCTGAATATATTGCATGAACAACAGTAAACTCTGTCAGGAGTGTCCAAGAATGCCTTTAACATGAGACATTGTGACCTTTTTACAACATCAATAGCTTACAAGAAAATTGACCACATGCTGCAAGCTCAATCTGGTATATTAATTTCAGCCACTCACTTCTCTGATCTAGTTAGTATGGTATCATCGGGTAGTCACAAATTACATGACCCAAGACCTCTTAAATTAACTTCACTTCATCACTGCTGCAGGATTGGGCAACAATGTTACTTTTTTGTGGATTCATTGTAGCTGGTATTTCCACAAACATATGATTGGTGCTCAGTGCTGATGTTGCACATCACTACTAACCTTCACTGAAGGACTCCAACATTATCATAATTCATATATTTTATAATCAGAGGGCATTTTCCATTGATTGCTGCTTTTTACATCTGGGCTTTTGGGACACTTACAACACATGAAAGAGGCTATTTTGATGAGATGAAAAGCTTGTTTCTCAGGCTCAGTCAGAATCTCTGAAAATAACCCATTCTTGTTTTTTCCAATAAGGAAGCAATTATTCACGTTGCCACAATTTTATTGTACCTATATTAATTGTGAACATTATATTACAATCGCAAAGTCCTGCAACCCCTCCAGTAATGCTCTCATATGGCAGGATTATCCCTTTAGGATTGTTTTATATATGCTAAGAAAAAACAAGAAGTCAGCAGGGAATGATGGCAGAAAAGGAAATAAGTAAAAACAAGTTATTCAGGTTCAAGGCAATCATTGGCTTTTTGAGGAATTGTTCATTGTTTCAACATTTCAACATCCACTGTATAGTGCACAAAAAAACTTTCCAACAAAGCCAATTGGACAAAACCCTTCACAGAAATAGTAAAACATGAATTAGTCTTGACTGTAGGAGTTACACAAGAATAGTTGTTTAATTCTGTTATACATATTGACATTATAGAAACTGAAATGCTATTATAATGAATAAGGATAAGTATAGGCCTTGCTGCCTCAAGCAGGCTGGTAGTATCAACTGCTGAACTACAAAATCAGTATGCTTCAAATGCTTGTTGCAAACACTTGAATCCTGGAATGATTTTGTTTGTCAGTAATGCTTTGCTGAATATTGGGAGGGTTTCCTTTGACTCCACTTAAAATACAACAGGGATGATTTTCCTGACACTTGCCTCCAGGCAACAAACAGTTTCCCAGGTGCAAAGGTCAGGAAAGTTCACCCTCTTATTTTTTCCGCTTCTCCATCCTCTCCTGAAGGCAATGATTTACTCAGGGGAGCATTTCTACAGACGAGAGCAGCCCTCCAGTACTTCCCCCAAATGGCAAGTCCTCATGTGCGAACAGTATGTTATGTGTCCAGAATAACCTTAAAATTAGAGCTACACCATTCAGAGGTGATGCCAAGATGTACTTCTTCACACAAAGGGTAGTGAAAATCTGGAACTCCAGCCTCCAAAAAGCTGTTGAGGCTAGGTCAATTGATGATTTTTTGTTTTAGCAAGGGTATTACAGGTTAAGGAACCAAGATGGGTAGAAGGAGTTAAGATACAGATCAGCCATGACCTGATCGAATGGCGCAACAGACCTGAATAGCTGACCCCTGTTCCTATGTTCCTATAATAGAGCCCCTGATCATGCAATAATTATAGCTAAATTCAATATTTTCATCTAAAGTCCACACATCCGCATATCAGATAAACAACATATGAATGTATTAAAATGACGAACAGGAAAAGACCAACTGGTCCTTCCAACGTGTCTCAAATAGTTGTGATGCATTATCCATCACAATACAGGTACTCGCAATCTACCATGTTACCTCCTGGGAGAGGTGGAAAAACAGATAAAATCTCAGGCAAGTAGGAGGAAACAAATCTGGAAGAAGAAGCCTTAATTGATTGTTCCATTCCTCATATTAATGGAAAAATTAACAACAACAACTTGTATTTCTGTAGCGCATTTAAACGTAGTGAAACATCCCAAGGCGCTTTGCAGAAGTATTATGAGACAAAAAAAATTGACACTGAGCCTTCAGTTTTTTGTCTCATAAGGAGAAATTAGGGCAGGTTGGTCAAAGAGGTAGGTTTTAAGTAGCATTTTGAAGGAGGAAAGAGAGGTAGAGAGGCGGAGAGGTTTAGGCAGGGAATTCTAGAGCTTACGGCCTAGGCAACAGAAGGCATGGCCACCGATGATTGAGCAATTATAATCAGAAATGCTCAAGAGGACAGAATTAGAGAAGCGCAGATATCTCGGGGGGGTTGTGGAGTTGAAGGAGATTATAGAGATAGGGAGGGGCGAGGCCATAGAGGGATTTGAAAACAAGGATGAGAATTTTGACATCAAAGCTTTGCTTAACTGGGAGCCAATGTAGGTCAGTGAGTACGGGGTGAAGATTGAGCGAGACTTGGTGTGAATTACGACATGGGCATCCGAGTTTTGGATTACCTTTAGTTCACATAGGGTAGAATGTGGGAAGCCACAGAGGAGTGTGTTGGAACAGTCAAGTCTAGATGTAACAAAGGCACAGATGAGGGCTTCAACAGTGGATGAGCTGAGGATATGTGGTTGAAAGTTTATTTCAGGGTCAAATATAACACCAAGGTTGCGAACAGTGTGGCTCAACTTCAGACAGAAGTTGGGGAGAGGGATGGAGTCAGTGGCTAGGGAATGGAGTTTGTGGTGGGGACCAAGACCAATGGCTTTGGTCTTCCCAATATTCAATTGGTGGAAATTTCTGCTCATCCAGAACTGGATGTCAGACAAGCAGTGACAATTTAGAGACCAAGGAGGGGTTGAGAGAAGTGGTAGTGAGGTAGAGTTGGGTGTCATCAGTGTACATGTGGAAACTGACGCTGTGTTTTCGGATGATGTCGCCAAGGGCCAGCATGTAGATGAGAAATAGGAGACCAAGGATAGATCCTTGGGGCACACCAGAGGTAACGATGCAGGGGCGGGAAGAGATGTCATTGCAGGTGATTCTCTGGCTATGATTAGATAGATAAGATTGGAAGCAGGCGAGTGCAGTTCCACCCAGCTGGACGACGGTGGAGAGGCGTTGGAGAAGGATAGAGTGGTCAACCGTGTCAAAGGCTGCAGACAAGTCAAGAAAGAAAAGGAGTGATAGTTTACCTTTGTCACAGACACAAAGGATGGCATTTGTGACTTTGATGAGAGCCGTTTCGGTACTGTGGCAGGCACGGAAACCGGATTGGAGGGATTCAAACATGGAACTGCGGGAAAGATGGGCATGAATTTGGGAGGTGACAACACATTCAAGGACTTTGGACAGGAAAGGGAAGTTGGAGATGGGGTGTTACTTTGCAAGGATGGAGGGGGTCAAGGGTTGTTTTTTTGAGGAGCAGGGTGATGACGGCAAATTTGAGGGAGAGGGGGACAGTACCTGAGGAGAGAAAACCATTAACAATGTCAGCTAACATGGGAGCCAGAAAAAGAAGTTGGGTGGTCAGCAGTTTGGTGGGAATAGGGTCAAGGAAGCAGGAAGTGGAACTCATGGTCAAAAAAAGAGTAATTCAGATCAAGAAGGTGCCAGTTTCATCCTCCAACCTGAATTGAGTTAGACGATTTCAGCCAGACAGCATGAGTGGAATTATATATTTGCATGAATCAGCACCTCAAAAGCCTGCTACAACAAAATTCCCCTCTGCTCCCCTTCCCATCTGCCTCAACTCCCCAGAGAAGCTAGGGAGTGCACCTTCAAGTGATCCTAAGGCCAGAGGAGTTACTGTAATCAGGGGCACATCTCTGTGATGGGCTGAAGTTCTGCCTTACCAAAGATGTGCCCAATGGAGCAACGGTGCAAGATCCAGGCTATAAAATCAGTTTGCAAATCAAAATATTATCATGGCTATAGTGAGGGAAAATCTTGACACAGAGGAGGGTACCGGCGGTATCTAGCTAATGCTTGCTAATTTGACAATGTGGTCCATTGTACTATAAAAGAATTAACGTGTTGTACAAGTTTGCCAACTCAGAGAAAAACCTCACATTGTGGAGTTTTTATCCAGTCATCTGTTTACAATCCCAAACATTCTGCACCAGAAGGTTTCTAAAGCTCGGGAATGTAATTTGGAAATTAGGAGGAAATGCAGAGTCAAGAAAAAACTTTTTCACCCAAAGGATAATAGTCATATGGAATACATTACCAGGAAAAGCTATGAAAGCAAACAGGATAAATGTGTTCAATAGACAACTGGACATGTTTCTGAAGAAGGAGGTGATTGATGGATATGGGTATGCAAGCTTGGCATCGAGATCAATCAAAACAAAGGTAGGCTTGTTGACAAAAGTGGTATTTTCCTGTTGCTAATAAATCCTATATGTCTTAATAAACATACTGATACCCCTGATAATTAACTGTAGACTATTACTCAATAATGATAGCATGACCATGAATGCCTCGGTGTTAACTGCGCAGGCAGCTATTAACGAATATGATATAATTGGGATTACAGAGATATGGCTCCAGAGTGACCAAGGCTGGGAACTCAACATTCAGGGATATTCAACATTCAGGAAGGATAGACAGAAAGGAAAAGGAGGTGGGTAGCATTGCTGGTTAAAGAGGAAATTAATGCAATAGTAAGGAAGGACATTAGCTTGGATGATGTGGAATCTGTATGGGTAGAGCTGCAGAATACCAAAGGGCAGAAAACGCTAGTGGGAGTTGTGTACAGACCACCAAACAATAGTAGTGAGGTTGGGAACAGCATCAAACAAGAAATTAGGGATGCGTGCAATAAAGGTGCAACAAGTTATCATGGGCGACTTTAATCTACATATAGATTGGGCTAACTAAACTGGTAGCAATACGGGAGAGGAGGATTTCCTGGAGTGCATTAGGGATGGTTTTCTAGACCAATATGTCGAGGAACCAACTAGAGGGCTGGCCATCCTAGACTGGGTGATGTGTAATGAGAAAGGACTAATTAGCAATCTTGTAGTGGGAGGCCCCTTGGGGAAGAGTGACCATAATATGGTAGAATTCTTTATTAAGATGGAGAGTGATACTTTATTTCAGAGACTAGGATCCTGAAGTTAAGGAAAGATAACTTCGATGGTATGAGACAGGAATTGGCTAGAATCGACTGGCGAATGATACTTAAAGGGTTGACAGTGGATAGGCAATACAAACATTTAAAGATCAAATGGATGAAGTTCAACAATTGTACATCCCTGTCTGGAGTAAAAATAAAACGAGGGAGGTGGCTCAACCGTGGCTAACAAGGGAAATTAGGGATAGTGTTAAATCCAAGGAAGAGGCATATAAATTGGCCAGAAAAAGCAGCAAACCCGAGGACTGGGAGAAATTTAAAATTCAGCAGAGGAGGACAAAGGGTTTAATTAGGAGGGGGAAAATAGAGTATGAGAGGAAGCTTGCTGGGAACATAAAAACTGACTGCAAAAGCTTCTATAGATATGTGAAGAGAAAAAGATTAGTGAAGACAAACATAGGTCCCTTGCAGTCAGAATCAGGTGAATTTATAATGGGGAACATAGAAATGGCAGACCAACTGAACAAATACTGTGGTTCTGTCTTCACGAAGGAAGACACAAATAACCTTCTGGAAATACTAAGGGGTTGAGGGTCTAGCGAGAAGGAGGAACTGAAGGAAATCCTTATTAGTCAGGAAATTGTGTTCGGAAAATTGTTGGGATTGAAGGCTGATAAATCCCCAGGGCCTGATAGTCTGCATCCCAGAGTACTTAAGGAAGTGGCCCTAGAAATAGTGGATGCATTGGTGATAATTTTCCAACAGTCTATCGACTCTGGATCAGTTCTTATAGACTGGAGGGTAGCTAATGTAACACCACTTTTTAAAGAAGGAGGGAGAGCGAAAACGCAGAATTATAGACTGGTTAGCCTGACATCGGTAGTGGGGAAAATGTTGGAATCAATTATTAAAGATGAAATAGCAGCGCATTTGGAAAGCAATGACAGGATCAGTCCAAGTCAGCATGGATTTATGAAAGGGAAATCATGTTTGATAAATCTTTTAGAATTTTCTAAGGATGTAACTAGTGGAGTGGACAAGGGAGAACCAGTGGATGTGGTGTATTTGGACTTTCAAAAGGCTTTTGATAAGGTCCCACATGAGATTAGTGTGCAAAATTAAAGCCCATGGTATTCGGGGTAATGTATTGACGTGGATAGAAAACTCGTTGGCAGACAGGAAGCAGAGAGTCGGGATAAACGGGTCCTTTTCAGAATAGCAGGCAGTGACTAGTGGGGTGCCGCAGGGTTCAGTGCTGGAACTGTGAGCTGTGAGGAGGATACTAAGAAGCTGCAGGGTGACTTGGACAGGTTAAGTGAGTGGGCAAATGCATGGCAGATGCAATATAATGTGGATAAATCTGAGGTTATCCACTTTTGTGGCAAATACAGGAAGGCAGAATATTATCTGAATGGCGACAGATTAGTAAAAGCAGAGTTACAACGAGACCTGGGTGTAATGGTACATCAGTAATTGAAAGTTGCCATGCAGGTACAGCAGGCGGTGAAGAAGGCAAATGGCATGTTGGCCTTCATAGCTAGGGGCTTTGAGCATAGGAGCAGGGAGGTCTTACTGCAGTTGTACAGCACCTTGGTGAGGCCTCACCTGGAATATTGTGTTCAGTTTTGGTCTCCTAATCTGAGGAAGGACGTTCTTGGTATTGAGGGAGTGCAGCGAAGGTTCACCAGACTGATTCCCGGGATGGCAGGACTGACATATGAGGAGAGACTGGATCGACTGGGCATGTATTCACTGGAGTTTAGAAGAATGAGAGGGGATCTCATCGAAACATATAAAATTCTGACTGGATTGGACAGGTTAGATACAGGAAGAATGTTCCCGATACTGGCAAAGTCCAGATCCAGGGGTCACAGTCTAAGAATAAGGGGTAAGCTATTTAGGACCAAGATGAGGAGAAACTTCTTCACTCAGCAAGTTGTTAACCTGTGGAATTCTCTACCGCAGAAAGTTGTTGATGCCAATTCATTGGATATATTCAAGAGGGAGTTAGATATGATCCTTACGGCTAAAGCGATCAAGGGGTATGGAGATAAAGCAGGAAAGGGGTGCTGAGGGAATGATCAGCCATGATCTTATTGAATGATGGTGCAAACCTGAAGGGCCGAATGGTCTACTCCTACACCTATTTTCTGTGTTTCTATATTACTATCAACTGCATCAAAAATTCTGGCTACTCCGAGAACTTTG
This sequence comes from Pristiophorus japonicus, assembly GCF_044704955.1. Lineage (NCBI taxonomy): Eukaryota > Metazoa > Chordata > Chondrichthyes > Pristiophoridae > Pristiophorus > Pristiophorus japonicus. The sequence goes on along the minus strand of NC_091977.1, from coordinate 159,339,199 downwards.
CGATCCTCCAAATCTGGCCTCTTATGCATCCTCAATTTGCTTCGCTCCTCTATTGGCAGACATGCCTTCAGCTATCTCAATCCTAACCTCTAGAATTCCCTCAATAAACATTCCTGCCTCTCTATCTCATTCTCCTCCTTTAGATGCTCCTTCAAATCTACCTGTTTGACCAAGCTTTTGGTCATCTGTCTCGGTGTCAAATTTTGTCTGACACCTATGAAGCACCTTGGGACATTTTACTACATAAAAGGCTTTATATTAATGTTAGTTGTTGTTGTTACTATGGCAACCACCACTATTATTAAAAACAAACTTCAATTTTAACAGATACTTTTATCAGTCATTAGTTGCAATAATATTTATGATTGAAATATCAGATGTGCCATTTATTGGAAGGTTGGGTAGTGCAGTGGGTTAAATGCTGGACACCAAAGCAGAAAGTCTTAGGTTTGCACCCTAACACGATACACTCTGATTTGCATCCTTTCAAGTTGTATTGAATGATTATCAGATCTTAGGATATGGGGAGTAACCAGGAGAATGTAAGATCTGATATTAGACTGTTGCTATATCTCCTGGTTGCTTGGGAATGGAAACAATGGTCTATGCTGCACTCAATAGATATTTTGGGGGTGAATTTCTGCAGAGGTTCTCCTGCTCAGCGAACCAGAATTTCAGCGGAAGAGCCACGGAAACCCCAGAAAATCGGTGTGAGAGCCCCCTTAGAAATTGACTCCAGCCTATACTTAATGACAACTGATTTCCCTCTCACTTTATCAAAAATAGTCCATCAATTGAAACCAGTGCATATATGTAGAATCCTAATAAAAAGTCAGGCAGCACTAATTTGCTAATTGATTGTACGTTAAAAATGATCAGGTTCGCTCATCTGCAGTCGATTAGTCTTTGAGTAACCAACGCATATTCCAATCTTACTGGGAGTCAGCTGCTGTCTGACTAATGGGATGTGCATTATACAAATGTGCATTTAATTGGCATGCATCTGTTTCTTAATGTACTGGTCAAGCATTTTCTACATGACTTTCACGAGTAACTTGTGTTGAGATTGATAAGATGCAATGAAGGGCTCTCCCTATGAGGCAAAATCTTTTACTGGGTTGCTTTTTATCTTTCGCTTAAGCCACATTACAGGCATCTATGCACTGTAACAGCTAATTGATTTTGACAACAGCCCAATCGATAATTAATCAAAGAACATGTTGTCTGAAGTTACACCACCAGGCTTAATGGAGGAAATAGCTTAGAATTTGGACAATTAAGTTTGGGGAAGGAGAAATGGTGAAGCAGAATGAATAGCTTTATTAAAGATATCTGAGGTACAGTATTGACATTTAGACTGCATTTCTCCTCCGCAATCCTGCCTGATTTTAGGTGGAATTCCAGCAGAGAATGAAGGAAAATGCGGGCAGTGATGCCTCTGCTGCTTCACCATTAACCATTATTTCCCTCTCCCTGCCCCACTGCCCCATTGGCAACTCCCCTTCTCTGTCTGCAACATGTAAGCGGGAGTCAGGGACCTGGGTCTCAGGTGGATTTCCCTCCCTTACGGCAGTCTTGCTCCAACTCTGCTGGGATTTTGTAGCCAGAAATGGCAGACTCCCACTTGGCAGCGGGAATCCCACTGGGAGCCTGTCATAGATGGGTGATGAACCCAAACCCAGTTTCTGCCGATGTTGGGGGGCGGAGAATCTACCCAGCCAGAACATCACTGCCGTGAGGACAATCATTTCCTTAATGCAAGTTTGAAAAAAGAGAAATTCCAATGCTATTTTTACCCTAAATGCTATTTAAGTTTAAATTCTACTTCCCAAGTACAAATTTCAATTACTTACACGGCCAATTCTAATTTCTAACGGCTAGACTTTCCACTTTGCTGTCCATTGCCCAAAAAATGGGCGATGTTCCAGCGATGTTCGATGTCCCAGCCTTACCGATCGCTGGCTCATTGCCCATTTTTTTTATCCCGATTTTCCACTCGGCGATAGGCCAGCGATGTCAAATGGGCGATGCAAAAGGTCAGCGATGTGACGCTCGCCCAATGAATAGCCAGCGATGTGGAAGGCAAAAGCTTCTCTAGCAACGGCCTTCTGCACATGCGATTTAAAAAAATTTCCGGTTGACAGCATTTTGCGTGTTTCGGGTATCCACACATACACAGTAAAGTCGATTGTGGTGGGAAAGAGAGAGAGAGGGAAAGAAGGAAAAGAGAGCTTGGATTAGGATTATGAGAGGATTAAAAGAGCAAAAGGTGATAAATTGGAAAAAGTCAGTGTGAAAACTCATTTGAAAGAGTGTAGTCAAAAATGTTAATTTTAAAACGTGAGTTCAAAATATTATAAAAGTTATCAAAAATGTCAGCAGCATCATCATCGGATGTGGAGGAGGCTCGCAAAAGGGCCAAGCCCTTCTCAGATGAGGCAAACGAGGTCCTCGTTCAGGCGGTGTATGCAAGGTGGGGCGAGTTAACCCGGGGTGGCAGTGGGAAACCCCCACCCCGGACGTACAGGAAGATATGGGTCGAGATTTCGGACATCGTTTCGGTGGCAGCTAATGAGGCGAGGGGGTCCGACCAAAACCGCAAACATTGGAACAGCCTGGTTGCGTCAGCAAGAGTAAGTACAAATTTTATATTGTATATTATTGTAATTTTAATATTAAATCTTGTGCATTGAAATATATTTTGTACACAGCTGGACACTTTAGCTCCTGACATTGCAGACCTCAATGGAGATTGTATTATTGATCAGCCATGATCATATTGAATGGTGGTGCAGGCTCAAAGGGCCGAATGGCCTACTCCTGCACCTATTTTCTATGTTTCTATGTTTCTATGAGAGATATGTTTGTGTCAATTATCACCTCGTATCCCCATTATGTGTTATAACTGTTAAAATGTCTTTCCATGATAATACAGATACCATACAGCTTATGCTATGCACTTTTCCAATTTTGCAGAGGAAGATATCGAACAACCGAGCCCAGCAGAGGCATATGGGAGGGGCACAGCTGCCTTACAACCGCTGAGTGACATTGAGGAGCATGCTGCGGCTCTGGTCGGGAGCTGCAGTCGAGAGGCCACCTCCCGTGGATCTGTCGGGCCCACTGATGTGTCACGTGAGTAATGTGGCAAGCAGTGTTAAAGTAATGTAATGCCGTTTCATGACAATATACAAATGTACGGTCCTCTTAATCAAACAGTATATCTCAGACTAATCCTGCCTCCACAACTCTGTGTTACTCACTTCCACATATATGTACTACCATATGTACTAACATATGATGCATTGTTATGTAATGTCTCCTGGTCTCATTTATTGTAACAGTGATGCACCTCTGCAATATGTATCTGCTATAATAAACTCAATAAGCTCAATTGTGTTTTGCAGGGCCCACAACACCCACAGCACAAATGTGCAGATCACCAGCGGTTCCGTTACAGGTGGTCCTCACCACGGGTGGGGAGGAGGAGGAGGAGGAGGAAGATACCACCGAGCCTGAGGAGGAGGAGAAGGAGGAGGAAGTGGATATGGAGGAAGATGCCCCTAGCATCCCTCATCATGTGGTGGAATCACCTGTGGGACCTGTGGCCATTACATCGGCATCTTCGACGGACGAAGCAGTGGGACCAAGCAGCGTGCTACTGTTGACGCCAAGGCGAGCGTTAGTGCCCTCGCAGACCTCGCGGAGGTTGTGTCAGCGAGTAGAGCACACGCCTACCCTGGCCGATCGCATGGATGGCTTGGCTCAAATGTGCAAGGAGACTGTCGCGATAAGTCGCGAACATCTCCAGGTGTTTCTGGACTTCAAGGAGACCTTCTCCCGGGTGTCCAGCAGAGGATTCAGCAGACCGTCACCACCAATGTCTTGCGGCAAGCATAGTTGGCGGGACACGGCGCTGCACCTGAACATGAGGTGATGCCGCAGACCACAAACGCCAGCACACAAGCGGGTCAGGAGGAAACAATTCCTTCTAACTCGGAAGGCGATCCCCATGCTTCACCTTCCCCTCCTACACCCCCCCAACAGGTGATCGCACCACCACCAGTTCCCCCACCACGGCAGGAAGTCTTGCCGTTGGCAGTTGCATGCCCGTGATGTCTTGGTGCCACCCAGGGACCAAATTGGGCGGGTGGAGCTAGAGTACGGGGAAGGAAACGTGGCCCCAGGTGATGTGTGAATATTGTTTTTGCTCTCTCTGTTAATGGTTTACTGTTGGGATGTTGTTTGGGAGGTTGGGTGGGAGGTTGAGTAGGTGAGTGGGTGGGTTGTTGGGTTGTTTGGGTTGCTCCTGTTGCAGTTGAAATTTAAATTTTGTTTGAGTAAAATTTTTTAATTACCTTTTACAATTTACAATTGTTGTGCATTTTCTTATAATAATGTAATAACATATTAATGTAAACAATGCCGACCAGACCGTGCAATGAGGTAACGTAGCTCAACGCTAACGCAAACGCTACCGTTGCTTTGCGATAAACGTAACTGTAACTCTCACTGTCCACATGGAAAGTTCATGCAAAGCGTTCATTTATGAGCTGCTCACTTTTGCAGCCGTGTAACTGCCATGGGGTTTTTCCAGTCTTGCGGGTGGGCGTGGGGACATGGGTTCATTGCCAGGTTGAATGTCCTCCCCGAGGTGCTCATCGGCCTCCTCCTGCTCCTCCTCCTCCTCCTCCTTCTGCTGCTCCTCATCATCTGCCTCTTCCATCTCCAATCCTTCTTGAGGTGGACCGGCAGTCCCATCTGGCAAATGTTGTCCTCTCCTTATAGCCAGGTTATGTAACATGCAGCACACCACAATAAACTCAGCGACCTGGTCAGGATGGTACTGTAGGCAGCCTCCTGAGTGGTCCAGGCATCTGAAGCGCTGTTTTAGGACTCTATTTGTCTTTTCGACGATGTTGCGTGTAGCAATGTGACTTTCATTGTAACGCTTCTCGGCCTCAGTAACAGGGTTACGTAGGGGGGTCATGAGTCAGCTGGCAAGGCCATATCCTTTATCCCCCAGCATCCAACCGTGGCCTTGTGGCTGATTAGCAAACAGGTCAGAGACAGCACTCTCACGCAGGATGTGTGCATCATGGATGCTGCCCGGAAAATTAGCATTTACTGCCATGATAATCTGGTTGTGGTCGACAACGAGCTGCACATTTAGCGAGTGAAATCCCTTTCGGTTATGAAACATCTCCGCGTTCTGTAAAGGTGATTTCTGGGTGATGTGCATGCAGTCTATTGCTCCCTGCACCTTGGGGAAGTTTGCTATTCTCGAGAACCACAAAGCCCTCCCGGTTTGTGCCTCCCTGGTCATAGGGAAGTTTATAAAGCCCATCCTGCGAGCGTAAAGGGCTTGAGTCACCTGCCGAATGGAGCAGTGTGTGGCGTGCTGAGAGATACGGCAGATGTCACCAGCTGAAAGGAGCCCGATGCGTAGAAGGATAGTGCTGCAGTCACCTTTACCTCAACGGGCAATGCAGTCCTGATGGTGCTGGCAAGCTGCAGATCCCCCTCGATGAGCTGACAAATCTCATCGATGACCTCCTTTCAGAAGCGCAACCTCCGAAGGCATGTGTTATCAGACAAGTTCAGGTAAGAATGCTTTTCCTTGTAAGTTCTTCGGCTGTAAGGTCTATATGTCTACGTGTTACTCTGCGACCTCTATGATTGACCTCTTCACTTAACCCTTCACTTAACATAAGCTCAGATGCCAACAGTTCTGCACTTACAAGTAATGGCAGAGAAGATGCAGCCCCCATTCTTTCACTGTTTATATAAATGCCTTTTCTACTACTAAACTGACCTTTCTATGAAAATAAATGAAAATATAATTATAATAAATAATCTAAGTTTAAATTTGGCTGCTTATGACTGTCAAATACACATAATTCACAAATTATTAGAGCACTCTTGTTTTTGCAACCTCCCTCCTTTCCTCCGATATTCAAACTGGTGTCAAAGTGGCGTTTGTAGTGCCGAGTTCTGTGAGTAGAGCCCGGGAAAAACAACAATTTCCCCACAATGTTGTTGGCGCGCGATCAGCCCGGCGATGTGCCGGCCATGTGCCAAAAGTTAGACTGGGCGATGTGCGGGCAATCACCTCAGCGATCAGCTCGGTGATGATCCAGCCTGAATTTCCACTTTTTTGTCAAAATGGGCGATGAATGAACAATATATGGGCAATGTGAAGTGGAAAGTCTAGCCCTAAATATAAAAGTGTGAAACGTGACTCAAAATGGAAGCAGTGATAACAAAATGTCATTTACACTGGGATGATTGTGGGAAAATGGTAAATTCAGAGGGAAGGCCAACTGCTGGATCCTTGCTCCCAGAACTGACACAGGTTGGAGTGTATGTCCTTGAGCATGTGAGGTAGTGCTACAAGTTTCCAATGAAGCTTGAGTGTATGCTGTGTAATATGGCCAAGGAAATAAAGCTGCTATTTGTTAATGCGCCTCATTCAAAAATATTATAAATAAAACCAAAGTGGGCCTCCATCTTTAATGTAATAAGGAATGCACCACTGAATAATAGGATTTGGAGTCTCCTATGAGTCCCCATGGGCTAGAACCTCTACTTTTGAGCTTATCGCCCAAAAATGGGCACTATTTCCGGCGAGGGCAATAAAAAGGGGTTTTCAGATCGCTGGCTTCTTGCCTATTCTCAAAACACCTAGTTTACATTTTTGAAAATGGGTGTTACTGTGAATGATATCAAATGGGCGGTAGCGTTAAATTTTTCTGACTTTCTGCCGTAAAGTGTGGCCGTCCTTAGCAACGGCATGGCAACGCTCGATTCCCGCGATTCAGCTGGTCAAGGGTCATCATGACATGAGCAAAAGAGGGGACAGAGAGAGTGGGAGCTCAGAGGCATTGAAAGTGTGTGTGGCTGTCTTGTGTGCTTGTCTGGCTGTTGTGGGAGGTACGACGGAGATTCACCAAAAGCAAAAAGCCTTCTAAGCAGCAATAACATAGTTGGCACCGAGTTTTTGTCCAACAAATAAGATATAACTTGGAAGGGATGGAGAAGGCCCTGGAGCTGGTAGCCATGAACAGTGGTGGCAGAGGGCTCCCAGTGATCCCCGAGCACGGCACTCCACCCCTAGGTTCCGCACCACCAATGCGAATGACAGATGAGAGCAAGGACCAAGATCCTGCTTCTGCATCAGAGAATGTTGCCCCCTCAGCATCCCCACACCCATAGCGTGCACCCACCGCATCTGCCTTAATCTCCCCCAATGAGGCACCGCCTGAGGAGCTCCTCGGTCAGGCGCCGTGGAGCGCAGGGTTGGGGGGGGGTTAGGGATAGAGTTGGGGAGAAGAAAGAGAGGGGGGAAGGAAAGTGAAGTGCATGTGCGCAGGTGATGACTGTGTTATATCTCCATCTGGGTGTATGAAATTTGTTGCAATATATGGGGGCTGGGGACCACGCTCCTGTTTTGCCTTGTATTCTGTGTTGCTGAACATGTTGACCATGTGATTTATGTCAATGGTGGAAAAAGTGGGATGTGGGTGGGGGTTGGGTGTTATTGGCTGTGTCACTTATGATTTCAGACCAATGTTGGTATTAAACTTTTGTTATTGAATATAACCTTGTTGCGCATTGTCTCAGATAGCTGGACCATTACACACTGGTGATTCCTTACCATGAAAGGGTTAAATACAACTTTACATCAATCAACGTAAACTTTAACTGGTACCAAGGTGATGGGCACCATTGATGTCTGAGCTGCACACACACAGCAGTGTGTCAGCGTTGTCACTCACATCTTTCAGGCAAATCTTTCCGATGTCAGCTCCTAACGTAAGAGTGGGATTTAACAAATGCCAGCCACACCACTGGCGTCCATCCCGGTTAGTTCCACTTTTTGTGAGCGGTTTTTTGAGCGGGCGATATTCTGGGTGATATGTGAGTGAGGTGGTGAAATTGATGGTGGCCGATCTCTATGGCCGCTAGTTTGGGTAAATATGCTCTTTATGACAAAAACAGTTGCCGGCGTTATTATTGAATCTCGGCGTTAAGTCCGTGAGGAAAGTAACGCTGGGCGATAATATGGGCGTTGAAATTGCCCATTCTGCTGATTCCGCCCCCAAAAAATGGGCAGGCGGTAATATTTTTTCTTGGCATTAAGCACATGGGGGAAAAGCCCATCAGTTTCCATTTTGTGCCAAAATGGGCGATATCTGTGCGTTATACGTTATTTCAGCGGTTAAATGGGCGTTAAGTGAGCATTAAGTAGGCAAAAAAGTGCAGGTTCTAGCCCCTTATTTCTAGTCTCAGCCAAGTTGATTGGGAAACCAACCATGCACTTGCCCAGAGGATAAATCAATGTGACCCAACTCAAGTGACATTTATAACATGGAAAAGGGCAACGAAGAAAATATTAGAAAATGAATAAAAAAATAAACTGATGAATAAAATCAATGTTGACTTATCAAATAGACTAAATAACATGGAGAATAATTATTCTACCTGTATTGGCATTTAACTGAAAATAAATACTCATTCTATTGTACAGTGTAACTTAGTTCTGTAAATGTTTTCAATTACATTGTGCATGGATTATAAACTGAAGCCTTTTATATAACAGCAGGACTCATTCAATCTGCCTTTGAATTTTGAACTTTGCAGCAATTGTGAACTCCCCAGCATTGCACTGGTTTCATATATTAAACAATAAACTCTGGGACTTCAGGCGATAACTTCTCAGGAAGGAAAAATAAATCCATACTTGTTCACTCAGTCCACACTTCCTATTAGTCCTGGGCTACTGAAACACATTGCAATGAGTTGAAGTTATATATAAATGGAACCAATTTCCCTTGGCTTTTTACAGTCACAGACTGTTTTAAGTCTGTAGGGGCAACACAATTAGGTAAAAAATTGTACTAGCTTTCAAAATTAACAAGAAGCCTAACTAAATGTCTGCCGAACCAATAAAAATGAAAAATAAATATAAATATATGTTTGAGCAATACTATACAGATACTATGCAGCTACAGTCAAACCTGCTTGTATGTAAGTCCAATTTCCAAAGCAAAACATTGCATACAAGTTGGAGAAGTATCAATTTTGCAGCGATTTGTTCCCCATTCCCTGAGCTGTCTGGCTGCTGATATCAGTTACCACTGCTGGAATTCAGCACTATTCCTTTTCTTTCTCAAGAAGCAAAAAATGCAGAGGAACTTTATTTGGAGATGGATGTTGTCCCCACCACCATAATGTAACATAAAAAACTCTACCAACTATAATGTTATTAGACCCTTCTCATTCACAGCATGGAGGCTGTTGGTCATTGAAGAGCATGAGGATGAAAGAGAAATCCTGGTTCCTGACCCCACAAACTTTTGTGGTAGCACAGGGTTCCAGAAAATACAGTGGAAATGCAAAGGAGGTACTGGAGTGTGGAGTGAAAGCACAGAGCACAAATTGGCTAGGATGATGAATGGGAGCCAAATGCAGTTTACTTGCATAATTGCAGAATTTATATAAACAAAATTTAAAAATGTACTGCAGTTCATATTTTTATGAGAATGCACAAATGTTGCATAGAATTTGTCTACAAGCAAGTTACATACAATTGAGCCTGGCTATATATTCAAGGCATTATTTTATTTCAATATGTGGTAGGTAAAGAGTTCTGATTCTATTTTACAATAATGTTTCTATCATACTTTTCATGTAACAAACAATCCCAAGGTGCTTTACAAGGGAGCAGCAAGAAGTGAGAGAGAATTGAGGGGAACTGACCAAGAGCGCAGCCAAAGAGGTAGGTTATGAGGAAGTTTGAGAAAGTGGGGAAAGAGGTATCAAGGTGAAGAAGCTTCGGAAGAGAACTACAAAATTCAGGGTGGCTCTGTGAGTTATGATGGAGCAGGGGAAGAAATGCAGTTTAGGCCAGAGTTAGAAAATTAAGGAGTGCAAGCTAGGATGCTTTCAAAGATAGAGTGAGGCCATGGAGGAATTTGGAAATTGATACATTGGGGGACAAGGGGCATTGAAAGTTGATGAGGGCAGGAGTGATGGGTGTGTGGGAATTTGTGCAGCATAGGATTAAAGGCACAAATTTATCGTGTCATAGCAATATTATCTTGTTACTCAAGTAGGCTTTTGACTTTCTATATAAAGACTACTCAGTGGAGGACTGGGAATATAGAAATTGCTTCATAAGTGTAGGAGAATTGATAATCATAAGAGACAAAGTCATAAGTTATCCTCATGCATGAAAACAATTTTTGTATTACACAGTTGCACAATTAGTATTTGCTCTCGTCACTCATCTATAATTAGCCTGTGCGTTGGGTATGGTGTGCATCCATGGCAGCTGCGCTGCTCACCATGGTGTTCATGAGATATCTGCTGTCTGTTCACAGTTGCTCAAACTCACACTTCTTAGTTGTCTAATGACCAATTAGCGACTACCCTTCTTGGGAGAGTTAAGTGGAGTCTCGTACAAGTTGAAGTGGCCCTAAAATGACAAGCCTGGCAATGGAAGATTGCGACTGAGTTAACCCATTGTGGTAGTCTTGGTAAATGGTATCTGAGACAGGCAGATCCGCAATCCTTGAGCACACTGTTACGGGTGATCTGGAGGAGTAGATTGAGAGCTAAGATTCTTCCCACTCGACTCTAATAGCTTAACATGTTGGATGGTCCTGTTGGGTAGCTTGTCAGGACTCAGTCATGGTAAACTGTATGGTTTTAGCTGGTCAAACTCCAGCAATATACTTGCACGTAATTTGTGGTCCCTAAGCCTTGTTTTACTTTGCTTTAGCAAACATAGAAACATAGAAACATAGAAAATAGGTGCAGGAGTAGGCCATTCGGCCCTTCTAGCCTGCACTGCCATTCAATGAGTTCATGGCTGAACATTCAACTTCAGTACCCCATTCCTGCTTTCTCGCCATACCCCTTGATCCCCCTAGTAGTAAGGACCTCATCTAACTCCTTTTTGAATATATTTAGTGAATTGGCCTCAACAACTTTCTGTGGTAGAGAATTCCACAGGTTCACCACTCTCTGGGTGAAGAAGTTCCTCCGCATCTTGGTCATGTGCACATACATGAAGAAGGTATGCAAACAGAAAATCTATCAGTTCGGATTTCTTAGTAGACTTTTAATCATGTTTCCATTTTGCCATCAGATGCCCAGATGACCAAAAAATATAGAATTAGCAAAAAAATGTGAGTTTCTTTTACAGTGTTGAATGTAACAAGAGTTAATCTTGTTACATGTTGGTGCTTGCCAGGAACAAATGAGAGGGGGCCGGGGGATTTGAATGGAGAAGCATATTACTCCATCACTGTCCCATTGCATGCAATTTATTTTAAGTTTTATACTACCATGCATGAGTACACTCAGTTTGCACTTATGATATAGGCAAAAGCAGTCAGGTCAATGCAAGCAGATAAGAAGTGACTGCTTAAAGAAGGTCCAGCTGTATTTATCCTATGATCACTTAAAAGGGCTGATTCCTTGATCGTGCACTCCAGGCAAGAAGTTGTGCTTACAGTGGGTGCTGGTCGGGAATTTGCAGGCTCACAGCCTTGGATTTTCTGACCATTAAATTAATCTGGGGCTATGAGCCTGGAAATTTCCCGACCAGCCCCACTACGAACATTGTTTCTCGCCGGAAACGTTCGATTAGGGAAAGAATAGATTTCTGAGAGCTGGATCTCAAAATGTGTTTTTGGACAATTTGGCTTTGTTTTGCATTTTTATTTACCTGGATTCTTGATGGCAACATTCTGGGAAATTCAGTTGTCTGCCTGAGGCCTCAGAGAGGCCAGGGAGGGAATCCGTCCACAATTAGCATCAAAGCCCATATAAAAGTTAATACTGAAGGATCTTGTGTTGGATGTAGTTTATGTAACAGTTGAGCATAGCTAATGCAACAGTTTGTTACTGTAGGCTGACCATACATCCCCGTTTTCCAGGGACAGTCCCCGGATTAGGTACTGTGTCTCCGGGCAAACAATGTTCCTGGAAGACAACAACCTTGGTCGTCATATACTGGTGACACCGCCCACCATGTCGTCAAACCATCGCATGACTGATGATTGATGGCGGAACTGACCAACCAAAACATGAGAAACTGAACTGCATCTATGTCATAAATAAATTAGCCGAATAATGTGCAGGCAGAGGCGGGACTATCCGGTGAAAGGTGGAGAGTGAGTGGTTGGTATATTTGTGAAAGAACATATTAAGAATGGAGCAGAGGCAACACACCAAATTTAAGAAAGTAAGTTTATTTAACTAGTATCTTTTAAGTACTTGGATAGGTCGTGTTCTTACTAATTGAGGTGTTTTATTCAACCCCTAGTTCTAAAGAATTCTGGCTCCCCAAAAATTATTTATTTTCATAGATGCTGATTGAGATGTTTGTTTTTGTTTCAAATTTCCAGCATATGTACATTTTTGTATCTTAACTAATCAATCTTTACCACCCATACATTCATTTTTAGCATCTTTCGTCTTTGTTTTTAGCTTGTGTGCAGGGATACTGAAATAAACACTAGTAGTACATTAGTCACTAATGATTAGTGGCCAATAGTTTATTGGGAATAGGGTCTAAGGAGCCATCAAGTAGGTCTCATTCACATAGAAAGAGCAGGAGGTAAGGGAGAGACTAGAGAAAGACATGGGTTCAGGGCTAGCGTACAGGGGAGCTTTGGGAGACGTTTGACTTGGTGGACAAGGTGATTGGGGATGTAGCAGAAGCAAATGAACAGATGGTCTTAATCTTTGTGACAAACAAGTCTGGGAGCTCCTTCCACGTGTTGTTAGTGAGGACATTGGAATTTCTATCATACGTATACTGGAGAAAAATCTGAAAGCTGAAAACCGTCAGCTACAGGAGGGAAGGTGGGCTGAAGCAGGAGCAGAGATGGGCAATGTTATGAGGGTGGAAGTGGGCGGTCATTGTGAATGATACGATTATGAAGTTGGGAGCTCAGTTCAAGGATGCTGCAGTAGTAAACCATTTGGTTCAACCTGAGATAGTGGACAGGGAATGGAGAGGAATCGATGGCCAAGGAATGGAGTTTATGGTGGGACTGAAAACAATGGCTTAGGTGGTCCCAATGTTTAACTGGAGGAATTTATGGCTCATCCAGGATTCGAGCAATCTGACAACACAAAGGCAGTGGAAGTGTTGAGAGAGGTGGTGGAAAGATAGAGCTGGGCGCCAGTCAGTGCACAGAAAGCTTGGAACTAATGAATGGAATTTTCGGTTTTCAGCGATAACGGTAGTTTTACGCCAAACTTACGGTTTTCGCTACGCTACCATTTTTAACCAAACTTTTGGCCTTTACGCCTGGGCAAAGGAGCATTGCATGATGATTCGCGACGCAAACCGCGAGTTTCGGCGACTTTAGTCCAGGACTGGGAGCATTGTGAGAGGGGGGGAAAAAATAAATTCAAAAAAATTCCCCAAAACATAAAAAAAAACACTCAAAAAACATTTACATGACCATTATGTAGCGAATCGGTGAAAAAAACCCTCTAACTTACCTTTTTTGCAGGTTTTCATACTTAGTACTGCTGACAGGGCCGCACCGACAGGTTTGAGCTATCGGTATTCTGGGCGCAGCGTACAGGACGGGAAAGTACGACGGTGACGCAATCCGCGGCGTTTCACTGTCGGCACACCACCACCGGTGGTACTTGAAAGCGCCGCTGCAAAGAGGTACCCGAGGATCCTGCTGGAGGTTCAAATCGCAGCAAAAACCCAGGCGCAAACCTGGCAAAAATCCAGCCCAATGGGTGGATGCTGCATGGTTGTACTTTGTGGTCAGCAGTGTGCAAATTAAAGATATTCGAATTATGTCCATCGGAGTCGGAGGGAAGAGCAGGAAAATTCGTCTTTTTAACTTTTTCACCGCCTCCCAGCACTCCAGGGTGCTGTTTGAGGCGCTGTAGGGGTGGGTGTGCATCGGGAGCGGGGTGATGGACACCACATCAACGTGGCCGTGATGATGTCAGCGCGACATGGACGTGCTCCGTCGTGCTGACGCGTAGCAATGTTCCCCCCCTTCACTTAAAGGTGGCCTGTTGGTGGCCCAGCCGAACTAGTGGATGGCGGTGCGACCTCCCCTTTAAGGGCGGTCGTACCGCCCAGCCACTGGCAACTTCCCACTCTCAAAGGTGTTGGGGACACCGGCCATTGGCGGATGCACTCCTGCGGGGCAATTTCTCCTGCGGGGGTGGAAAAGTGGTTGCCGCCAGTTGGTAACGGGTCGGTGCGTGGCCGACAGGTCGGAGCACCGGGTGGGGTGGATACACAGGGCACAGAGGAAATCCGTTTCTGCCACCCCTGGCCTGGGGGCAATTCTGGACAAGTCGCACCATCTGCCTGCCCCCGGTCGGAAAGGCTTTATTGCCCCGCAATGGACCTTAAAAAGGGGGCAATTTGCGCCCCAGGAACTCGGGCAAATCATCAGAGACTATTGATGGTTGATGGAGGTTAATCTCTACACGTATTCCACTAGCAGAAGTAAAAATGTTGTCATGCCAGTTTTCTTAAAATGTGGAGATAGCACAGTAACCATTTATAAAACTGTGCAAAATAAATGGCATGGGCAGTGATATAAAGAAAGATTTTCTGAATAAGTGGTATAGACAATGGGTATGAAAATTGACATTCCTGAACAGTGTTATTGTATTATTTATAAAGGGTGTCCGAATGCACTTCAATAGTGCATCCTCATATCCACAGTAATTATATGCACATTTGTTTTGCATTTGTGATATATATGTACAACTGTTAAAATATAGGCTGCTAAAAAATGTTGCCTTGCTACGCTGTGAAACCTACATTTTCCATGCTGGCTATTTTGCTCTGCTCCCACCCTGTACGTTCCTGGATTTGGTTAAGAAAATATGATCACCCTATCTTATTATCCATCTTGTGAGAATAGATAGTTAAGCCTCTATATACTGTAAATCTACAGTGTGTTATTGCTATTATTCATGTGTCCATTTACTGGTTAATGAATTGGTTTTGCATTTTGACGCCTAAGCGACAGTATACTGAAATACTGTATCACCCTCTGAATTTGAGGGCGATTGAAGGCACTTGATGTAACCAGTAAGTCAAAAATAGGATAAGGATTCTATGTTCAACCTGCAGGCTTGCTTCACATTACCTGAATATTGGGCAGGTAAAGGCCCACTTCCAGTCAGAAATGAAAAATATCTGTAGGCCCACAATGTAACAACTGTCTTGTCCTTTCAGATAAAATTGGATTGGAAAGTTTGTTTTGTGATGGCTTTTATGTCAGCATTGTGACCAAGAGGATGCTGTAATAGTCAGTAACAGACGGAAAGTAAGGTGTGGGACAAATGTTAAAAGGTGAATTGGAGTTGTGTTCACTGGTACCGCAGGTGGATGATTCGATCCCAGATATCACGGACAGGAAGGGGCTGTCTGGGTTGCCTCCTTCCTTCCTAAGAACAGAAGAAATAGGAGCAGGAGTAGGCCATTAGGCCCCTCGAGCCTGCTCCTCCATTCAATAAGATCATGGCTGATCTGATCTTGGGCTCAGCTCCACTTCCCTGCTCGCTCCCCGTAACACTTTATTCCCTTATCGCTCAAAAATATGTCTATCTTCGCCTTAAATATATTCAATAACCCAGCCTCCACAACTCTCTGGGGCAGAGAATTTCACAGATTTACAACTTCCTCCTCCTTCTCTTCCTCCTCATTCTCCTTCCTCCACGAGCAGCTTGTCCCCTTTGCTGTGTCTGCTCCATCTCCATGCCATGCTGCAGCCCAAGGGGGACTGCAACTGGAGCCCCAGGACTGGGAGCAAGTGGTCATCTCAGAGGACTTCCTTTAAGAGCCAAAGCGTTGCAAACATCCAGCAGGGCTCTCTGCACACTTTAACAACTTTCTAAATGTCTTACAGCAAGCTACTACTCAAATAAAATGTAAAGAAACCAGTCCAAATACAAAAATCTAAACTTACCTCAAAGTTGCCTGTGTCCCTTTAAGAAGCGCTGCGCGTGCTTTGGAAAGGGCATTAAAAGGACCGGTGATATCCAGAATAGGAGGTTGTGTGTCAATTCAGCGTTGCACATTGATTGATGTCATGATCTGACTAATTACCATATTTACACCTACCTCCTGGATCCAGGGACCTACCTAACCCACCTCCCATGATCGAAGATTCCCCCCCCAGGCCTCAGATTCCCCCCTCCCCCCCCACCCCAGGCCACCAATCCCCCCTACCCCCCCAGGTTTTTGATTCCCAACGCCCCCCCCCTCCCGCCTCTTCCCCCCCCCGCTCCAGGACCGCGACCGGTAAGTCAGCCAATTTTTTTTATGCACGCTACCTCCCCTTTAACTAGTGCCCTGCAAGTGGCCTGCAGCCTGGTACGCGTCTCCTGAAGATGTCGCTGTCATCGCCCGGCACAGCTTCAGGGGGTGCTCCCGAATCTTTGCTCTGGTGAAAACGGGTTGCTGCACACGGTGACAATGTCGTCATATCCGGCGCAGTGGAGCGGGGCGTTACTGGTTAGCAGCGGTGCTAAACTACCGTGGAATTTAGCAGGAGTCATTAGCGGTGCCGTGCCCAGGTGAAAAGCTGCATGCACCCTCGGGTTGCTAACCGGAGGTGCAAACGAACTCAGTTTCTCCCCCATAGTTCAGATTAGCATAGCTTCCACAGTAGTCAGAAATACAAGAAGAAAAGAAAGCCAACGTAATAAAAATTATTTACAAAAGGGTACCTTCACATTTAATCTTTTAATTGTTTTCCTTTCAAGAAGACAGATAGAAAGATTTATATATGTAGATATTGCTGTATTTTATTATTTGGTCATCTTTTGTTCAATTATTTTGTTTAATTGTTTAAACTTAAAAGTAGATCTCATGTTATGATGCTCCACTGTTTATTGCAAAAAGGACAGTGACCTATGGAGGCATTAAAAAAAAGACTTACATTTATATAGTGCCTTTCACGACCACTGGACATCTCAAAGCGCTTTACAGCCAATGAAGTACTTTTGAAGTGTAGTCACTGTTGTAATGTTGAAAACGCAGCAGCCAATTTGCACCTAGCAAGCTCCCACAAACAGCTATGTGATAGTGACCAGATAATCTGGTGTAAAGATGTTGATTGAGAGATAAATATTAGCCAGGACATAGGAGAATTCAGTCTGTTCATTATTCTGGGAATAATACTGAAAACTTACTTAGATATATGAGTTATTGAAGACACAGCTGAATGCACAGAGAATTGAGATTCATCTAAGTGAGTATTATAAGATATTGGAGCCGAAATCTAAAGTATGAATAGAAAAGACTCAAAAGCGTAACAGGGTGCAGCACCATTAGTTTTAAATAGGAAATGCCTATTATAATATCTGCGCTCAATTAGATAGTTGTAGCCCAATTTCCTCTCTTTTATTTCTCCTCTTTTGAATTCCCTGACTCTTGCTGGTTTACAGTTCCATTCGTGCTGGAAGGGCTCTGGTATCTTACCCAATTGGCAACTGCTAAAGCAAGCGCTCTACTTGCAACTCCTACACAGCAAGCGAGTCCCGGGTGGACAGAGGAACCGTTTCAAGGACACCCTCAAAGCCTCCTTGATAAGGTGCAACATCCCCACTGACACCTAGGAATCCCTGGCCAAAGACCGCCCTAAGTGAAGGAAGAGCATCTGGGACAGCGCTGAGCACCTTGAGTCTCGTCGCCGAGAGCATGCAGAAACCAAGCGCAGGCAGCGGAAGGAGCGTGTGGCAAACCAGACTCCCCACCCACCCCTTCCTGCAACTGTAATTCCTGTATTGGACTGTACAGTCACCTGAGAACTCACTTTTGGAGTGGAAGCAAGTCTTCCTCGATTTCGAAAGACTGCCTGCCAATGATTATGAGTGAGTCTAAACACTGACCGTTAGAAAGTTAGTCAATTGTGGAAGGAATTACAACTAAGTCCGATCCTGTATTTACTCAACAGCCACATGTCAACTTTCCAGGAGAGTCCATTAGATAACAACCAGTAGCACGGGTCTGGCTGATATCTTCCCCTCCATAACCAAAGGAACTCCACCCCTGCCTCAGCTCATCTGCTGCTGAATCACTCATTCATGCTGTTGTTACCTCTAGACTCACTATTCCAATGATCTCGTGGCTGGCTTCCCTTCTTGCACCCTCTGTAACTTGAGTTCATCCAAATCTCTACTTCCCGCATCCTATCTCGCACCATGTCCCATTCACCCATCCCCCTGTACTCGCTGACTTACGTTGGCTCCAGGTCCAGCAATGCCTCCATTTTAACATTTTCATCCTTCTTTTTCAACTCTGCCCTTCTCCAATTCTAGCCTTTTGCTCATCCCTGATTTTAATCGTTCCACCATTGGTGGCCGTGTCTTCGGCTGCCAAGGCCCTAAGCTCTGGAATTCCGTCCCGAGACCTCTCCGCCTCTCTACCATTCTCTCCTTGTTTAAGACTCTCCTTAAAACCTACCTCTAACCAAGCTTTAGAAACATAGAAACATAGAAAATAGGTGTAGGAGAAGGCCATTCGGCCCTTTGAGCCTGCACCGCCATTCAATGAGTTCATGGCTGAACATGCAACTTCAGTACCCCATTCCTGCTTTCTCGCCATACCGCTTGATGCCCCTAGTAGTAAGGAGTACATCTAACTCCTTTTTGAATATATTTAGTGAATTGGCCTCAACAACTTTCTGTGGTAGAGAATTCCACAGGTTCACCACTCTCTGGGTGAAGAAGTTTCTCCTCATCTCGGTCCTAAATGGCTTATCCCTTATCCTTAGACTGTGACCCCTGGTTCTGGACTTCCCCAACATTGGGAACATTCTTTCTTGCATCTAACCTGTCTAAACCCGTCAGAATTTTAAACATTTCTATGAGATTCCCTCTCATTCTTCTGAACTCCAGTGAATACAAGCCCAGTTGATCCAGTCTTTCTTGATATGTCAGTTCTGCCATCCCAGGAATCAGTCTGGTGAACCTTCGCTGCACTCCCTCGATAGCAAGACTGTCCTTCCTCAAGTTAGGAGACCAAAACCGTACACAATACTCCAGGTGTATCCTCACCAAGGCCCTGTACAACTGTAGTAACACCTCCCTGCCCCTGTACTCAAATCCCCTCGCTATGATGGCCAACATGCCATTTGCTTTCTTAACCGCCTGCTGTACCTGCATGCCAACCTTCAATGACTGATGTACCATGACACCCAGGTCTCGTTGCACCTCCCCTTTTCCTAATCTGTCACCATTCAGATAATAATCTGTCTCTCTGTTTTTACCACCAAAGTGGATAATCTCACATTTATCCACATTATACTTCATCTGCCATGCATTTGTCCACTCACCTAACCTATCCAAGTCACTCTGCAGCCTCATAGCATTCTCCTCGCAGCTCACACTGCCACCCAACTTAGTGTCATCCGCAAATTTGGAGATACTACATTTAATCCCCTCGTCTAAATCGTTCATGTACAATGTAAACAGCTGGGGCCCCAGCACAGAACCTTGCGGTACCCCACTAGTCACTGCCTGCCATTCTGAAAAGTATCCATTTACTCCTACTCTTTGCTTCCTGTCTGCCAACCAGTTCTCAATCCACGTCAGCACACTACCCCCAATCCCATGTGTTTTAACTTTGCACATTAATCTCTTGTGTGGGACCTTGTCGAAAGCCTTCTGAAAGTCCAAATACACCACATCAACTGGTTCTCCCTTGTCCACTCTACTGGAAACATCCTCAAAAAATTCCAGAAGATTTGTCAAGCATGATTTCCCTTTCACAAATCCATGCTGACTTGGACCGATCATGCACCTCTTTCCAAATGCGCTGCTATGACATGCTTAATAATTGATTCCATCATTTTACCCACTACTGATTTTCTGGCCACTTCAGCAGATGAGGGGGTATGGCTGACCGGTCTATAATTCCCTGTTTTCTCTTTCCCTCCTTTTTTAAAAAGTGGGGTTACATTGGCTACCCTCCACTCCTTTTTTTTTTAAGTTTCTCCTCCTCTCCGTCCTAAATGGCTTATCCCTTATTTTTAGACTGTGACCCCTGGTTCTGGACTTCCCCAACATTGGGAACATTCTTCCTGCATCTAACCTGTTTAAACCCATCAGAATTTTAAATGTTTCTATGAGATCGCCTCTCATTCTTCTGAACTCCAGTGAATACAAGCCCAGTTGGTCCAGTCTTTCTTGATATGTCAGTCCCGCCATCCCGGGAATCAGTCTGGTGAACCTTCGCTGCACTCCCTCGATAGCAAGACTGTCCTTCCTTAAGTTAGGAGACCAAAACTGTACACCAGACTCCAGGTGTGTCCTCACCAAGGCCCTGTACAACTGTAGTAACACCTCCCTGCCCCTGTACTCAAATCCCCTCGCTATGATGGCCAACATGCCATTTGCTTTCTTAACCGCCTGCTGTACCTGCATGCCAACCTTCAATGACTGATGTACCATGACACCCAGGTCTCGTTGCACCTCCCCTTTTCCTAATCTGTCACCATTCAGATAATAGTCTGTCAAATTTTGTTTGCTAATGCTCCTGTGAAGCGCCTTGGGAAGTTTTACTTTGTCACAGGCGCTAAATAAATGCAAGTTGTTTTTAGCATTAAGACCCATTGTAGTATCCCTACTGCTGCTAACTGGTCAACTTACTCAGCACAGACTTGGGACCAAATTGGAGACCTGCCAGTCTGTATAGCATTACCTTTGTTGATGATCCTGCCAAATTTGACAGGGATTGGGGAGGTCATCTGAATTACATGGCTGGAATAAATTGGGGACAGATCTGACCCCCTCCCCACCTCCCTTCCCCTCCGCCCCCGCCCCCCCCCCCCCCCCCCCGCCCCATACCACCTCATCTGCTGAAGTGGCCAGAAAATCAGTCAAAGAGTCCTGGGCTGGGGTGGATGTTGGTTTCCCACCCCTCTGAAGAAGATCTTAGGTGCCCCTGTGATCTCCATACATAAATTTTGAGGGTCCTGGCTGTGATCCTGGTCCTAGCAGCCTCTACCCCCCCGGTGGGCCCCGGTTTGTCAGCTTGTAAACCTGGCCTCACCAGGCTTCCGACAATATGGTAGGTTGTTAATAGGCCCAGGGGGCAGGAACCCCAACTTTTGGAATTACCGTCACCAGCCCAGCCACCGTTTAGGCTACTGGTCTTGAAAAAAGCAGGTGAAGGCTCCGTCCAAACAAGGCCAAATATGAATCCTTGCCATTTGCAGGTTCTGGTTCAGTTTCTGGCCTTTCTGGCAAACTTCCGCTGGAGCGACGCCAGATTTTCAGCTTCAAGAATACAGCTCACTATACATTACTCCAAATCTTTATTGCATCACACCTTTGAAGACAGTATAATATTCAGTCTAATTACTTATTTTATATAATTTTTGTTGGTGAAAGGCACATGTTTACAGCAACATTAAAGCACATTATTTGGGCAATTGTTTTGACAATGTTCTGTGTCTGCAGCTATCAACTGAATTAACTAAAGATAGTGACCAAATAAGTAAATGGCTTTGTCCTTTATATTATTCAACTATTTCAATATTTAAAAATTCAAATGAGTTAATAATGTTCTGATAGCATAAAAATAGATTGATTGGAAGCTACACCACATTAGAAGGAATGTTCATATATCTTTAATGGATTTAATTTCATCTTACAATGGCTTCATTAGAGTTCAGTACATGATGATTCTGAAGAGCTTGTTTAATGAAACATGAAAGATGCAAAGTAAATTCTAGAAAAGAAGTCTCAGCACCTGACAGCAGCATTTTTTCACAGTTGTATTTCTTCCTCTGACGCCGAACTTAACGTGTATCATGGCCGGTTGTTCAAGGGCTCTCGCATGTACATTTTTCAAAAAAATAACAAAAATCAACTCAGGATGACTTTTTAAATCAGTCAGGTTAGCAGGTTTCTGGCCAAGTTCTCACACTGCAAACAGGCTGAATTGATTGAACGCATTGCTGAATTCAATGGGGTGAGCAATGAGTCCAAAGCTTCAGATATGCCAACAATTAAGGATCAATTGTGAATCAATAACAGCTAGATATTAAATTGAATGTAGTCACAACTATCCTTGACTTTATGATCATTTACTATAGGATCATTTCATTTAGCTTAGCAAAATTTCAGTTAAATAGCCCATTTCTAATTTCATCAGAATAAAATGTACCCTGAATACCTAATGAGCTACATTTATGGATCTGAAATTAACAGATATTTAATGCACCCTCTTTCACAGATAACCTTGACATAATGTTATGATAGTAATATTGCAGGATAAAAGCAAGTAACAGTTTTCTTGTTAGGTTAACTGTCTGGTACTAATGGCTTACCGATTATACTTTTTTCAATTGATAAAGCCTCTGGTTCCCTCCGTATTGCTTGAATGTTGCTCTTCTGAATGTATAACAACTTCTGTGTACTGCTCCCCTTCTAACTCTAGTGTCATTGATATATTCACATTATTTATAAGTTTTGCAGAATTTTCCCTACAGTTACATGTGTGAGCAGTATTATGGCTTGAGGTACGAGTACTGCACCACTATCCAGGGTTCACTTTATTTTCAGCACATTTCTAGCACTCTACCAAAGGTATTTTGTTGTTCTTCATTAGTCTGTCTTCCACTTCTTTTGACCTTATCTAACTTCCCAATTTTTTTACTTTGCTACTCTGGCATTACAGAGAATTACATAGAAATTATCAAACCCCTTCATAATTTTAAAGATCTATTTTAAGTCGCACCTCACTCACCCAGTCTGTTCAGTGTTTCTTGATAGTTATAACCTTTCAGTTCTGGTATAATCCTTGTGAATCTTTTTTGTATCTTCTCCAGTGCCCCTATATCCTTTTTGTAATATGGACACCAGGGGGCCGATATTCAGGCCCACCAGAAACCTGGCACACCTATCGCCTTTTTCACGCCATTACTGCCACTATGTTTGTGGTGGCCACTCGATCCATTATTCACTAAATTTTGTAAAAAAAATGGATTCCTGCGGTAATGAGCATCGGGAATCGGGAGTTTGCAGCGGTGTGGGTGGCTTGATTGGAGTTGGATAACCACAGAGAAATTCAGCATTGTGGTCATGTGCAGATAATGAGCCAGCTGGGATTTGCAGCTGGGTCCTGAGGAACGAAGGATGGCTGGTGCTGGTGGACCAAGAACGGCAAGCTGATTTTCCGATACAGAGCTGGAGACCCTGATTCAGGGGGTCGAGGGCAGGAGGAAAGTCCTTTACCCAGACATGAGGAGACCCACTTGTGAGGTGTCCACGAATGCATGGAGGGAGATTATCTCCATTCATAACCTGACCGCGACGCAGTGCAGAAAACGTTTGAATTACGTCATCCGTCTGATGAAAGTGAGTACCTGTTCCACCAACTGCTGACCTTCCATCTGAGAGCCTCTCCTTCATCCTTCTCTTAGTTCCCACCTTCACTGCATAGTCACTGAAGCAGCATTTCATTGTTGACGCCTCTATATATATATATGTGTGTGTTCTCGCAATGGAGACTCCCTTTCATCTCACACGAAGCTGCATGTCAGGGACACACACTTGTGCACTCATTTCTGATGCATCATCACAATGGTACTCACCAACCATTCTTTGTTTTGCAGGCCAAACTAGCTCACAATAGAATGGAGCAAATGATGACTGGTAGTGGTGAAACAGATGTACAGGTCCTCACGCCCTTGGAGGAGGGTCGATGCGCTCGTGGGCAGACATGGCGCCTTCTTTGTGGCTTGTAGTACTGCCGATGCCGATGTGAGTAAGTGAAGGCCCTCCTTTAATGCTATCTCTCCCTGAATGCGCCAGCGCCTAACTGTGCCTTTCCTTCTGAAAGTGTGCTATTTGCAGCCTCCATGCATCAATCCCCTTACCTCCCCCTCACGGTAGCCCTTCTCCCATTTATGTTTTCAGATGAGAGACCAAGTGGCAGCACAGGAGAGAGAGAGAGGCAACACTTGGCACACCAGTGTCAGGCCTCGATGACACCCTTGACAACATCAGCAGCACAGAACTGTCTACTAAGAGTATTGAGGGGTCCAGCCTTGCTGATACCATGGATCACACTCCATCTTTTGGGGACCTCAGTGATGAGGAAGAGGAAGAGGAGAACACTGCCGGCAGCACCGTCTCACTGCTTCCACTTGTCATGTATGTAACTACAATGTAACACCACTGTATTACTGTATATACTCAACTTAGATGCACACCTTGACCACAGGGGGTGAACTTGTGGGAGACACTCCTTACCTGATCACACAGGTATATAAAGGGAGGTCCCACGCAGGGTCATCACTTCTGGAGTCCTGTAATAAAGAGTTAAGGTCACAGAGTGGCCTTGTCCCTGGAATGTGCCTCGTGTGTTTCATGCTGTAGAGTAAGGACTTTACATTGGCGACGAGAAACGGGAATTCACGACCCACGAGAATGGCCACCGGTAGCACAGAGGAACGGTACTGTGTTGGGGAAGACTGGAATGATTTTGTCGAGAGTCTTCAGCAAAGCTTCGTTACTAAAGACTGGCTGGGGGATGCAGCGACCGACAAGTGACAGGCTCATCTCCTGACCAGCTGCAGGCCAAAGACTTATGAGCTCATGAAGGACTTACTGGCACCTGAAAAGCCGTCGGACCAAACCTTTGAAGAGCTTAGCAAATTAATCGGGCAGCACCTCAAACCGGCGAGCAGCATACACATGGCTCGACATCGATTCTACACCCACCGACGTCATGAAGGACAGAGCATACCGGACTTTGTAGCGGACCTCCGGCGTTTGGCCAGCCTCTGTAAGTTCACAGACGCCTGCAGGGGGGAGATGCTAAGGGACTTCTTTATCGAGGGTATCGGTCATGCGGGAATTTTTTGCAAGTTAATTGAGACCAAGGACTTGACCTTGGAAGCGGCAGCGTTGTTAGCTCAAACTTTCATGGCGGGGGAGGAAGAGATGAAAATAATTTACGCGCGCAATTCTGCCTTTAACGCGGCGATGGATCAGGGAGTCAACATCATCAATGCTACTCAGAGCCCCGCAGGCAGGTCAGGGCAGTCCGACATTTACCAGACAGCAATAGACCCCAGAGCAGGACCTCAACAGAGACAATGGCAGGCTGAACGGACGTTCACGCCATCACAGTGGACAATGCGGCCCAGGATGGGGCCATTGACACCCACTAATAGGGTACTTAAGAGCAGTCAAAGGGACAGTCAGCGCGGAATTCGTGGCCATAGTCCCTTTGTCCCCAACAATGGAAACTTTAACTCATGCTGGAGGTGTGGGGGAAAACACTCAGCCAGATCTTGCAGATTCCAACAGTTTGTCTGCAGAAACTGAAATCTCAGTGACCATTTAGCTCGAATGTGCAGAAAACCTGCAACCAGACTGATATATGAGGCAGATGGACCAGAAAAGGGTTCTGTGAGGCAGGATGACGTTTGGGGCAAATCGATGGATGCCGAGGTTCAGGGGGTCCATGCGACGAATATTCACAGTTCATACACCAAAACGCCACCAATGATGATGAGGGTTTTGTTGAACGGTATCCCAGTACGCATGGAGCTGGACACTGGGGCCAGCCAGTCACTCATGGGCGTTCAGCAATTTGAGAAGCTATGGCCACTTAAAGCCAGTCGACCCAAATTAGAACGTATTGAGACACAATTATGGACTTACACCAAAGAAATCATTCCGGTGCTAGGCAGTGCAATGATGGCTGTCACACACAATGGGTTAGTGAACTGGCTGACACTCTGGATTGTTGGGGAGGAGCTGGTTAGCTGAGATGAACTGGAAATGGGGGAATGTTCACGCAATGTCCTCGGTGGAGCGAAGTTCGTGCTCACAAGTCCTACAACAATTGGAGTCACTATTCCAACCGGGCGTCGGGACTTTCAAAGGCACTAAAGTAGTGATACACATCACCCCGGATGCCAGGCCAGTGCATTACAAAGTCAGAGCGATGCCGTATGTCATGCGGGAAAAAATCGAGAGCGAATTGGACCGGCTGTTGCGAGAGGGCATCATCTCGCCTGTTGAATTCAGCGACTGGGCAAGCCCCATCGTTCCCATTCTAAAAGCGGATGGCTCTGTCAGGATCTGTGGCGACTACAAGGCCATGATCAATCGAGTGTCCCTACAAGACCAATACCCGCTTCCAAGAGCGGAGGACCTCTTCGTCACGTTGGCAGGCGGTAAGCTGTTCACCAAGTTGGACCTCACTTCAGCCTATATGACCCAGGAACTGGCCGCGAATCCAAACTACTGACCACCATCGCCACACACAAGGGACTGTTTGCGTATAACAGGTGCCCATTTGGCATTCGATCAGTGGCCACGATTTTTCAACGTAACATGGAAAGCTTGCTTAAATCCATTCCGGGAATGATCGTATTCCAGGACGATATCCTCATCACGGGTCGAGACAACGAGGAACACCTCCACAACCTGGAGGAGGTGCTACGCCGACTGGACCGGGTAGGCCTGCGACTCAAGAAGTCTAAATGCATGTTCTTAGCTCCTGAGGTTGAGTTTCTGGGCAGGAGGGTTGCTGCAGATGGGATTCGGCCCACCGAATCCAAAACAGAGGCGATTCGACGAGCACCCAGGCCCTGCAACACATTGGAGCTGCGATCATTTCTGGGTCTGTTGAACTATTTCGGGAACTTTCTGCTGAACTTGAGCACGTTGTTGGAGCCACTACACGTGCTTCTGCGTAAGGGTTGCAATTGGTTTTGGGGGGACTGTCAGGAAAGGGCTTTCGATCAGGCGCGAAACCTACTTTGTTCAAACAAGTTATTGACCCTGTACGACCCCTGTAAATGTTTAGTTCTGACAAGTGATGCATCGCCCTATGGGGTTGGTTGCATGTTGCGACAGGGTAATGCTGAGGGTCAGTTACAACCTGTGGCTTATGCCTCCAGGTCTCTCTCTCAAGCAGAACAGGGATATGGGATGGTCGAGAAGGAAGCGCTTGCATGTGTCTATGGTGTAAAAAAAATGCATCAGTACCTCTTCGGTAGGAAGTTTGAATTAGAGACGGACCACAAGCCACTCACATCCCTGTTGTCAGACAGCAAGGCTGTCAATGCCAACGCATCAGCCCGCATACAGCGGTGGGCTCTCACGCTAGCTGCTTATGACTACTCCATCCGGCACCGGCCTTGCACTGAAAACTGTGCTGATGCGCTCAGCATGCTCCCACTGGCCACCACCGAGGGGGCAGCTGAGCAAATCTCTGAGATGGTCATGGCTGTCGATGCCTTTGACAGTGCAGGCTCCCCCATCACAGCCCGCCAAATCAAAATCTGGACAAACAGAGATCCTCTCCTATCCTTGATTAAGAAATGTGTCCTGACTGGGGATTGGGCGCCCGCACGCGGAGCATGCCCTGAGGAGGTCAGACCGTTCCACAGGCGGATGGATGAGCTCTCCATCCAAGCCGACTGCCTACGATGGGGCAGCCGGGTAGTCATGCCCAGAAGGGCAGGGAGGCATTCATCAGGAAACTCCACAGCGAGCACCCAGGCATTGTGATGATGAAGGCCATTTCCCGGTCACATGTTTGGCAGCCTGGAATTGATTCAGACCTGGAACACTGTGTTCGCAGGTGCATGACCTGTGCCCAGCTGGGTAATGCCCCAGGGAGGCCCTGCTCAGCCTGTGGCCCTGGCCCACCAAGCCATGGTCACGCATTCACGTTAGCTACGTGGGCCCGTTCATGGGGAAGATGTTCCTCATTGTAGTAGATGCGTACTCGAAATGGATCGAGTGCATCATCCTGAATTCAAGCACGTCATCCACCACCGTGGAAAGCCTACGTGCGATCTTTGCAACCCATGGCTTGCCGGACATCCTGGTTAGTGATAATGGCCCGTGTTTCATGAGCTATAAATTCCGGGAGTTTATGTCGGACAATGGCATCAACCACGTTAGGACTGCGCCGTTCAAGCCGGCCTCCAATGGCCAGGCGGAATGGGCAGTCCAAATCATTAAGCAAGGTATGCTCAGGATTCAAGGACCCTCCCTACAATGCCGCCTATCGCGCCTCCTGCTGACCTATAGATCCCGCCCGCGCTCGTTCACGGGGGTCCCGCCCACAGAGCTACTCATGAAACGGACACTCAAAACTCGGTTGTCCCTCATCCACCCAGTCCTGACCGACATAGTTGAGGGCAAGTGCAAATCACAAAACGAGTACCATGACCGTAATTCAAGGGGGAGATGTATAGAAATAAATTATCCGGTATTCATCCTCAATCATGCCATGGAGCCCAAATGGCTTCAGGGTACTGTAATTGGCAAAGAGGGGAATAGGGTCATCATGGGTAAAACTCAACAATGGCCAGATATGCTGTAAGCATCTGGATCAAGTAAAAAAAAAGGTTCAGCCTCGACATGGAGGAACCTGAAGAAGACCATGAGATAGAGCTCACACTACCGCCAGCGAACGTGCAACAAGAGCAATCAGAAGAATGCACAGTCCCTGAGGTCAGCCCGGACAGGCCGGAATCACCACAGGTGACAGACACTCATGTCAGTGTCCAACAACCACAGCCCCAACTGCGGCGCTCCACGAGGGAGCGTAGACCACCTGGAAGACTAAACCTATGATCCCAGTAAGACTTTGGGGTGGGGGAAGGTGATGTCATGTTTGTAACTACAATGTAACACCACTGTATTACTGTATACACTCAACTTAGATGCACACCTTGACCATAGGGGGTGAACTTGTGGGAGATACTCCTTACCTGATCTCCCAGGTATATAAAGGGAGGTCCCACGCAGGGTCATCACTTCTGGAGTCCTGTAATAAAGAGTTAAGGTCACAGAGTGGCCTTGTCCTTGGAATGTGCCTCGTGTGTTTCATGCTGTAGAGTAAGGACTTTATACCATTCACATGCGTCAGCTCAGATATTGGGAGTATGCGGTCTGATCTAGTGCAGGGAGCAGAGAGGTCTGCACTGGTTTTTGCACCAGGGCCTAGCAGGCTGCAGCATGGTGATGGGGCTGGGCAACCTCAGATGCTATTTCTCCGGGGGGGCGAGTCCACACCGGAGTTCTGCTGAGGACAACTCTCACGAGACCATTGATATTGCAGCTTATGAGAGAAGGGTGGAGGCCATGAATTCCCAGATGTTGGGGGCACTGACAATGGTGCTGGAGAGCCTGTCAGAAGTGGTGAGGAACGTGGAGGAGTCCGCCTCCTGCATAGTCGACAGCTCATGGAGCCCATCATTGGCAGTGTGCAGGCAATGGTGGATCTAGCAGTGATGCCGCAATCTGCAGTTGATGTGGCAGCTGCCATTACAGCACAGGCACGATCGAACGAGCCCATCGGTGCTGGATTGGAGAGGATGACCGTGGCCTTGGAAGCTCAGAATGCTCTCAGAATGGACAACAGGCCATGGAGCGTCTTACTGCTGCCATGGAGCGTCAAACTGCTGCCATGTCAGCTGGCTTTGAGACTCTGGCTGCTCTCACGCAGCCTCACCTCGAAGCCACCCGCCACTTCAGTATTTCCTTCGCGGCTGGATCCACCATGGGCCACAGGGGACCTTCCAGTGTCGCGCCACAGCACTGACCTGACCTCCCTCAGCTTGATGTGCTGCCCCCAGGGAGTGGCGCAGACTCCTCGGACCAGGATCCTGATGATGTGCTCTCTCAGGATCACATAATTCCTAACCCCAGACCTTATAACTCTGCCATTGCATCCAACCATGTTCTCATTCGAGCCAAGCCAGACTGAACCCTTCCAGGAGGGTGCTGACCAGTCTGCAGCCAGCCTTTCCAGGCCCAAAGCTGGTCCTAGAAGGACATCTGCAGCTTCCACACAAGAAACTCAGCAGCCTTCCCAGACCCATGAGGCAGCCACAGGGGAGACACTGAGACAGAGTAATAGGACAGGCACATGAAAGAGAGGTTATAAGGGTAAGAAATTATGTTTTTTTGTAAGTTTTTTGGGCTGTTTTTTGCATTGTTGGCTTTTTGCACTGATTTGGATGATGTCATAAATCTTTATTTTTTGCACCTATATCTGGGCAGGTGTATCATTTAAGAGTGGGCAATTATGTGTGAAGGTACTCATGGGATGACCATGGAAAATAGGGGCTGAAGGGTTATGTGGGGATGAGATTATGTGAATTGAGCACCAATCAGACATTTCTGCACCTCCCTTGCAGGGTTGGGATAGGGACGACGCTTCCTGGGTGGGTGGCGATGGTGATCCCGGTCCTCCTCCTCCTCCTGCGTCTCCTCCTCCTCGCGTGGTACTGCTGGCTCGACCTCCAGCTGCTGGCCCCTCATGAGAGCCAGGTTGTACAGCATGCAGCATACAGCAGACCACCACGAATATGGAGACCCGTTCAGGGGAGTACTGCAAAGCGCCATCAGACCGGTTCAGGCAACGGAACCTCTGTTTGAGGATCCCGATGCAGTGCTCAAATGAGCGTCGTTGTAAGCATACTCGGCCGCAGTCTTGGGGTTCCGAAGTGGAGTCAGCAGCCAAGTGGACAGGGTATATCCCTTGTCCCCAAGCAGCCATCCAGAATCCTGATTTGGCCCGATGAAGACGGCAGGCACACTGCTCTGGCGCAGGATGAATAAATTGTGGCTGTTGCCTGGATACCTGGCATCAACTGCCAGGATCCTACTCTGGTGGTCGCACACCAGCTGCACATCCAGGGAGTGGAATCCCTTTCTGTTGATAAAGAGTTCAGGATGGTGTTGTAGCACCCTAAGGCCAATGTATGTGCAGTCGATGGCACCCTGCACCCTGGGGAATCCTGCAAGCCAGACAAATCTGGCCTGCCACTCCATCTGCTTCTCCCTGGTCATCAGGAAGGAGATATATTTGACTCCTCTTATACAGTGCATCGGTCACCTGCCAGATGTAACGATGGGCAGAGAATTGGGAGATGTTCAATATGTCTGCAGTTGCAGATTGGAAAGAGACTGTCGCGTAAAAGTTAAGAGCTATGGTGACCTTGGTCTCAATGGTGAGAGCTGTCTTCAGCCTTGTGTGAGGTTGCAGATCTGCCCACAGGACATTGCACAGCTCCCTCAGGATGTCCTTTCTAAATCGCAGCCTACGCAAACATTGCTCATCACTGAACTCCAGGAAGGAAAACTGACGTCGGTACACCCTGTGACGGCAGGGCCTCCTTCCCCCAGATCTGTGCTGGGCCCCTCCCACTGCAGCTGGCTGATTGCCTTCTCCCTGTTCCTGCTGATGTTCCTCAGTCTCTGCAGGCTGCTGCTGGCAAGGTTCCTGGCCCAGTATATGGTGCAGAGGGTCAGCCTACCTGGCTCTCCTCCTCACGCCAGCTCCCTCCTGACCAACCTTTCTATGTGGAGGTCTGTGGCCTTCGGCAGGCCCTTCTCCATGTTGGGCAGCCATGGCTGCTGGCTCCCTTGCCTGCTGCCTCCGTACCCGTTGCTGACGGCGCCGCCTTCTCCTGCGTGCCTCCCTGCCTCTCAAAATGTGGACAAGACGTTCCTCTGCCAACACTGGGCCCATACTGTCTGAAGGCTGGACCCTCACAAGCAGGCCTCTGTGGAGCAGGGAATGAGGCCCACAGGCCTCGACTAATCAGTGAGAGTGAAAAAGTTTTCTTAAGTCACAAAAAGTTCTGAACAGTCCACTGCAGGTTTAGCAAATCCCCACAGAAAAATCAGAAAAAGTTTGGACCAAAAATACCTGATCGCACAAAACCCCGTTCACCTCCTCTGCTGGTCTCGAGCAGCCCGACAAAGTGCACCAACCCAAAAAGCTGGCGGGGGCGCTGTCAGGAAAAAAGCTGGGTCTTTTATAGTGAGTCATCATCATAGGCAGTCCCTCGAAATTTGAGGAAGACTTGTTTCCACTCTAAAAGTGAGTTCTTAGCTGACTGAACAGTCCAATACGGGAATTACAGTCTCTATCACAAGTGGGGCAGACAGTGGTTCAAGGAAAGGGTGGGTGGGGAGTCTGGTTTGCCGTGCGCTCCTTCCGCTGTCTGCGCTTGGTTTCTGCATGCTCTCGGCGACGATACTCGAGGTGCTCAGTGCCCTCCCGGATGCTCTTCCTCCACTTAGGGCGGTCTTGGGCCAGGGATTCCCAGGTGCTGGTGGGGATGTTGCACTTTATCAAGGAGGCTTTGAGGGTGGCCTTGTAATGTTTCCTCTGCTCGCCTGGGGCTCTCTTGCCGTGTAGGAAATTCGAGTAGAGCGCTTGCTTTGGGAGTCTTGCGTTGAGCATGCGGACAATGTGGCTTGCCCAACGGAGCTGGTCAAGTGTGGTCAGTGCTTCGATGCTGGGGCTGTTGGCCTGATCGAGAACACTGACGTTGGTTTGTCTATCCGCCCAGTGGATTTGCAGGATCTTGCGGAGGCAGCGCTTTGAGGTGTCTGCTGTCCACGTCTCTGGGCCATATAGAAGGGCGGCAGATATCACTACTGCCCTGTAGGCCATAAGCTTGGTGCCATGGAATATGGGTGACGTGGCCACATAGCAGTACTGGCGCACTCTAATGATGTCATCATAGCCGCAAGCCCCATACCGCAGCGGAAGTCAGCGGTTTGGGGTGGAAGTGGACACAGCCCCAAAAGCTCCCGCGCTGAATATGGGTTACGGGGGCCAATGAACTGGAATGCGATGGCCACTTGATTTCGTCACATTGCCACCACAAACCCACGGTAATGGGCCTTATCGGGACTCTGAATTTCAGCCCCCAGAACTGTGCACCGTACTCCTAACTGTGTGGCCTAACCAAAGTCCTATGGCCGTTAAATTCGGCCCGTTAGCACTGGCTGGTAAGGCCGGTTTGAGTGAAAAAAGGACAGCCGCCTCGCTTCCGCCCATTTCCGGTGCAGAACCCAGCGGCTCACATTTTGAGCAGGTCGGCAGTGCTGCATTTGCCTGCGCTTGCTGCAGATATGGAAATTAGTCAGATTGTGACGTCAATCAGCATACAATGCTGCATTGAATCACAACCTGCTATTTTGGCCACTTCTTTTAACGCCCTCTCCAAAACACGCAGAGCAGAATGTGCGTTCAGTTGTATGATGGACCCTCTGCTAACACTTCTTAAAGGGACACATGCAACTTTCAGGCAAATTTAGATTTGTGCTTTTGGACTGGTTTCTTTACATTTTATTTGAGTGGTGGCTTGGTGTAATACATTTAAAAAGTTGTTAACTTGTGCAGGGTGTGCTGCTGGATATTTGCAAGGCTTTGGCTCTTAAAGGAAAGCCTCTGAGAACACCACTTGCTCCCAGTCCTGGGGCTCTAGTTGCAGTCCTCCTTGGGCTGCACAGCACATGGAGATGGAGCAGAGGCAGTAAATGGGACAAGCTGCTCGCAGAGGGATGAGGAGGAAGCAGAATAGGAGGAAGTGGAAGGAAAGAGGCAACCCAGACAGTCCTTTTCTGGCCGAGATATCCGGGATTGAATCATCTGCCTGCGGTGCCAGCGGCCACAACCCCAATTCCCTTTCAGCATTAGTCCCACACCTTACCTTCCCTCTGTTACTGACCATCAAAGCATCCTCTTGGCCACAATGCTGAAATAAAAGCCACCACAAAGCAAACTTTCCAATCCAACTGTACCCATATCTGCATCCAATATTACATAAAAAAATTAACGAATCACCTTTGTACATTCTCTTAGTGACTGTCTTGCATGTGCCTTTGCCTATCCTAGTGCTGTCATGCAGTGCTACCCCAGTGGCTGCAGCTTGGCTGGTGGAAGGCTGCTGACTTTCAGTGGGGGACACTGCAGATGGCCTTGCAGGATGACCTCAAAGGAGCTGGTGGCTAGTAGTGGGAAATCGAATCTTCTTCACTCTTCTCTTCCTCTTCTTTTTGACCCACTGGCTGGGCAGGCTGGATTTCTTGGGTGTCTGAAATGAGCAAGGCACAAGGATAGGGTTGTGTTGAGGGGCGGAGGGGGGGTGTTGGGGTGGGGGGCAAAGCAACAGGTGCATGCTTACACCATGTGCAGCTTGTAAATCAGAAGATATTGTGGGATGAGGGGTAGTGGAATGTGAGAAGGAGGAAACATATGAGGATACCAGCATCTTCTACTATTTCAGCCCTGCCACTGGCCATGGGCTCAGCCATGTCCCTTCCAAGAATGGCCAGCACCGTCTCCTCCAAGTGGGTGAGGTGAAGCTAGGAATGTGAGGTTTGCCTCGTATTTTGGTAGAGATTGTTGGTAGGTAAGTGCATCTTGTAGTGTGTGAGGGTAGTGGTGCAGTTGGTAGGAGACAGCTTTTGAGGATGCATTCACTTACCTTGACTATTCATCTGAGGTCATGAAACTCCTTTGGGCACTGGAGCCAGGTTCTGGAGGAAACACTGCTGCCAGTGATGGTCTCGGCGATCAAGTCCCACATCCTTCATTCTGGAGGGCCTCCTGGACCCTATGGGTAGAGGACCTCTCTTCCAGTGTTGGTCCCTTGCACAAAGCTTGAATGCTGCATCTGAGACCATGGGTGCCCTTTCCCTGGCCTGTTGAGACATTTGAATAAGGCTAGCCTCGCTCGAACATCGCAAACGTCAACCCCCTGCTGAATGCACAGCCTGTCATCAGCGCGTTCAGCCCTAGGCCGTGCGCTACAAGCATTATAATAAGCAGGCAGCACAAAGTTGATGTGCTACCTGCTCTCCTTGAGCAGTTGTGGGCATATTGCGCATCGCGGTGCCCATGCTCTTTTTTCTGCTTTTTTGGCCCATTTTCAGCTATTGATTGGCTATTTCCATATCTCTCCTGCTGCATGTTCCCTCTTCTTGTGTATAAACTTCAAATCATCAAAGACTGCTGTCATTATGTGCAAGATGACATTAAGTTTGACATGCTTGGCTGCAGTTTTCTGAAAGGAAAAATAAATAAGATAACAATTTATTGGTTAATAGAAAAGAACAATTGTAATTAACTTCTGTTAGTCACTTACTTGTCAATTGAACTGAATAATTATTGCACACTTGACTGATACATGACAAAAGCTTCCAGAGATCTCACAGACCCAAACCAGTTTTGACTTTACAGCTGAACAGTTTTAATGTTTAAAGGTATTCTTAGACTTGTTTATTGAGTTTACATTCATGATTTCCTGGCCTTTTTTAATTGAATAAAATAATCAATATCATAGTTATTGCCTGTCCTTCACTGGGTTTTTGCATATTTATGGGTGTCAGTCTTGGTTCAGTGACAGCACTCTCACCTCTGACTCAGAAGGTTCTAACCCAATTGAAGAGACTTGAGCACATAATCTAGGCTGACACTTCAGTGCAGTACCGAGGGAGTGCTGCACTCGTGGAGGTGCCATCTTTCGGATGAGACATTAAACCAAGTCCCCGTCTGCCCTCAAGTACACGTGAAGGATCCCACAACATTATTTGAAGAGGAGCATGGATTCCGGAATCCTTGCCAATATTTATCCCTCAACCTTCATCTAAAATACAGATGGTCTAGTCATTTACTTTGTTGCTGTTTGTGGGAGCTTGCTCTATGCAAATTGGTAGCTGGGTTTCCTATATTACAACAGTGACTACATTTCAAAAGTACTTCATTGGCTGCAAACAACCTTGGGACATCCTGAGATCACGAAAGGAGCTATATCAATGCACCTTTCTTTCTCTCTCTTTCTCACTTTCTTTCCCGC
Source organism: Pristiophorus japonicus (assembly GCF_044704955.1). Classification (NCBI taxonomy): domain Eukaryota; kingdom Metazoa; phylum Chordata; class Chondrichthyes; family Pristiophoridae; genus Pristiophorus; species Pristiophorus japonicus. The sequence continues at coordinate 159,303,530 of NC_091977.1, read as the reverse complement.
TTTCCCTCTTTCGTTCTTTCTGTCTTCTTTTCTCTCTCTCTCTGTCTTCATTTCTCTCTCTTTCTGTCTCTCTTTTTTTTCTCTCTCTCTTTCTGTCTTTCTCTCTCTCTCTCTTTCTTTCTGTCTTTCTTTCTCTCTCTCTTTCTGTCTTTCCCTCTCTCTTTCTGTCTTTCTTTTTCTTTTTCTTTTTCTTTTGCTTTCACATTAGTGTATTTCCTTTATTAATGTTTTATCCAGCAGTGCTCTTCTCACTATTATTTCCAGTGTATTCCTATTTGTTTACCAACAAGACCGAAAATGTAGAATGTGTAACATATCTCCTAAAGCCAAGGACATTGGGCCCAGCTAAATGAACTGTTGATTATAATTTGTGTGAAAAATCCTATTTTAGGCTTCTTTAGAGGAATTCGATCTAAATTACATTTTTGGCTTAAAAGTTTAGCATGATTTAAAAAAATATATAAATGGTTAAAGTGGAGTCGCGCTTTCAGAAGCACTTAAAAAAATAAATCAATTTCCTGAGGAGGTCCTAAAACGTATGTATATGAGGTGCCTAACACTTGTTTAGGAGGCTGTCAGGGACGCCTGAAAAATTATGCCAACCCAGGTGTCCTTGAGGCGCAGGAAATTGGTCCTCGAAATTGGGCCTCATTGCTCCTGTTTAAGCCCGTTAAACAGGCATAACGAGATCCAATTTCTACCCCACCATCATTAATGTGAGGGTGCTTCTGATATGGCTCAATTGTGCTATCAGGCTCAGTAGATTTTTCAAAACCATCGCTTTGCTGTCATTTTAAAATAAAATTCAATAAATTGAGTAAAAAATTGATGCTATTAGAATTGATGCTATTGATGTTATTAATTCTTTGTAAAATGTAATTAAAAAAAGCAAAGGCTGGAAATCTGAACAATACCTTTATGCATATACATTTTAAATGAATGCTGATTATCTATCACCTGTTTGATCCTATTGCACAAAGTCAAAATCTATTATTGCTTTGTTCAGGGTTTCATTTTTGTCTTCCTTCCTGTCAGTTGTCCATTCTCATCATGTTGCTTGCCTATGCAGCAGAAGAAGTGTGTGGCAAACCAATCCCACCCACCCTTTCCTTCAACGACTGTCTGTCCCACCTGTGACAGAGACTGTAATTCCCGTATTGATCGACAGTCACCTGAGAACTCACTTTTAGAGTGGAAGCAAGTCTTCCTCGATTTCAAGGTACTGCCTATGATGATGATCCTAGTCTGGGTCCGTTTGTGAGCTCGGGGTGCAGCAACTCCTGGCATTGGGAGCCCCTGATGCCAGCCCCATCCCCTTACGACACTAACCCTAAAAAAGTCTGTGGAAACCTCTGTTAGGCTAGGACCTGACATATATATCTCTGGTCTAATTCCCAGCAAAATTACCACACTGCTGTTGTAAGAGAGTGGAATTTTGGCCTCCAGAATTGCATCATTGTGGTGTACCCTTTTGCCTTTTGGAAATATAAACTTGTTCGGCAAGTCCATTAATTACCTTCTTGAATACATCCCATAGATTTAACAACAAATTATATACAGTAGGAATTTCTTGATTCATTCCTTCAAAGTTAGCCATGTTTAAATCTAAGAACCTAGAATTGTGACCTTCGTTTCCCTCCTTCAAGCCTGATAAAGCAAAGGCTATGGGCCCCGGCAACATCCTGGCTGTCGTGTTGAAGACTTGTGCTCCAGAACTAGCCGCACCTCTAGCCAAGCTGTTCCAGTGCAGCTACAACACTGGGATCTATCCGACAAAGTGAAAAATTGTCCAGGTAGGTCCTGTCCACAAAATGCAGGACAAATCCAATCTGACGAATTGCCATCCCATCAATCTACTCTCAATCATTAGCAAAGTGATGGAAGGTGTCGTCGACAGTGCTATCAAGTGGAACTTGCTCACCGATAACCTGCTCACCAATGCTCCATTTGGGTTCTGCCAGGGCCTCATTTCAGCCTTGGTCCAAACATGTACAAAAGAGCTGAATTCCAGAGGTGAGGTGAGAGTTACTGCCTTTGATATCAAGGCAGCATTTGATCAAATGTGGCATTAAGGAGCCCGAGCAAAATTTAAGTCAATGTTAATCGGGGGGGGAAACTCTCCATTGTCTTGGGTCATACCTAGCACAAAGGATAATGGTTGTGGTTGTTGGAGGCGAATCATCTCAGTCCCAGGACATTGCTCCAGGAGTTCTTCAGGCCCAACCATCTTCAGCTGCTTCATCAATGACCTTCCCTCGATCATAATGTCATAAATGAGGATGTTCGCTGATGAGTGCATAGTTTTCAGTTCCATTTGCAATTTCTCAGATAATGAAGCAGTCCGAGCCCGCATGCAGCAAAATCTGGATAACATAGACATAGAAACATAGGAAATAGGTGCAGGAGTAGGCCATTCGGCCCTTCGAGCCTGCACCGCCATTCAATGAGTTCATGGCTGAACATGCAACTTCAGTACCCCATTCCTGCTTTCTCGCCATACCCCTTGATCCCCCTAGTAGTAAGGACTACATCTAACTCCTTTTTGAATATATTTAGTGAATTGGCCTCAACAACTTTCTGTGGTAGAGAATTTCACAGGTTCACCACTCTCTGGGTGAAAAAGTTTCTCCTCATCTCGGTCCTAAATGACTTACCCCTTATCCTTAGACTGTGACCCCTGGTTCTGGACTTCCCCAACATTGGGAACATTCTTCCTGCATCTAACCTGTCTAAACCCGTCAGAATTTTAAACGTTTCTATGAGATCCCCTCTCATTCTTCTGAACTCCAATGAATACAAGCCCAGTTGATCCAGTCTTTCTTGATATGTCAGTCCCGCCACCCCGGGAATCAGTCTGGTGAACCTCCGCTGCATTCCCTCAATAGCAAGACTGTCCTTCCTCAAGTTAGGAGACCAAAACTGTACACAATACTATAGGTGTGGCCTCACCAAGGCCCTGTACAATTGTAGTAACACCTTCCTGCCCCTGTACTCAAATCCCCTCGCTATGAAGGCCAACATGCCATTTGCTTTCTTAACCGCCTGCTGTACCTGCAGGCCAACCTTCAATGACTGATGTACTATGACACACAGGTCTCGTTGTATCTCCCCTTTTCCTAATCTGTCACCATTCAGATAATAGTCTGTCTCTCTGTTTTTACCACCAAAGCGGATAACCTCACATTTATCCACATTATACTTCATCTGCCATGCATTTGCCCACTCACCTAACCTGTCCAAGTCACTCTGCAGCCCCATAGCATCCTCCTCGCAGCTCACACTGCCACCCAAATTAATATCATCCGCAAATTTGGAGATACTACATTTAATCCCCTCCTCTAAATCGTTCATGTACAATGTAAACAGCTGGGGCCCCAGCACAGAACCTTGCGGTACCCCACTAGTCACTGCCTGCCATTCTGAAAAGTACCCATTTACTCCTACTCTTTGCTTCCTGTCTGCCAACCGGTTCTCAATCCACGTCAGCACACTACCCCCAATCCCATGTGCTTTAACTTTGCACATTAATCTCTTGTGTGGGACCTTGTCGAAAGCCTTCTGAAAGTCCAAATACACCACATCAACTGGTTCTCCCTTGTCCACTCTACTGGAAACATCCTCAAAAAATTCCAGAAGATTTGTCAAGCATGATTTCCCTTTCACAAATCCAAGCTGACTTGGACCTATCATGTCACCTCTTTCCAAATGCGCTGCTATGACATCCTTAATAATTGATTCCATAATTTTACCCACTACCGATGTCAGGCTGACCGGTCTATAATTCCCTGTTTTCTCTCTCCCTCCTTTTTTAAAAAGTGGGGTTACATTGGCTACCCTCCACTCCATAGGAACTGATCCAGAATGTTGGAAAATGAATGTCAATGCATCCACTATTTCCAAGGCCACCTCCTTAAGTACTCTGGGATGCAGACCATCAGGCCCTGGGGATTTATCGGCCTTCAATCCCATCAATTTCCCCAACACAATTTCCAGACTAATAAGGATTTCCCTCAGTTCCTCCTTCTTACTAGACCCTCTGATTCCTTTTATATCCGGAAGGTTGTTTGTGTCTTCCTTAGTGAATACCGAACCAAAGTACTTGTTCAATTGGTCTGCCATTTCTTTGTTTCCCGTTATGACTTCCCCTGATTCTGACAGCAGGGGACCTATTAGATTAGAGATAGGGGAAAAAGTCACTGGTCGGCGTAGTTTATAGGCCCCCAAATAATAACTTCATGGTGGGGCGGGCAATAATCAAGGAAATAATGGAGGCATGTGAAAAAGGAACGGCAGTAGTTATGAGGGATTTTAACCTACATATCGATTGGTCAAATAAAATCGCAGGGGGTAGCCTGGAGGAGGAATTCATAGAATGCATACGGGATTGTTTCTTAGAACAGTATGTAACAGAGCCTACAAGGAAGCAAGCCATTTTGGATCTGGTCCTGTGTAACGAGACAGGAAAAATAAACGATCTCCTCGTAAAAGATCCTCTCGGAATGAGTGATCACAATATGGTTGAATTTGTAATACAGATTGAGGATGAGGAAGTTGTGTCAGAAACAAGCGTACTATGCTTAAACAAAGGGGACTACAGTGGGATGAGGGCAGAGTTGGCTAAAGTAGACTGGAAACAAGGACTAAACGGTGGCACAATTGAGGAACAGTGGAGGACTTTTAAGGAGCTCTTTCATAATGCGCAACAAAAATATATTCCAGTGCAAAAGAAGGGCGGCAAGAGAAGAGATAACCAGCCGTGGATAACCAAGGAAATAAAGGAAAGTATCAAATCAAAGACCATATAAGGTGGCCAAGGTTAGTGGGAAACTAGAGGATTGGGAAAATTTTAAGCAACAGCAAAGAATGACTAAAAAAGCAATAAAGAAAGGGAAGATAGATTACGAAGGTAAACTTGCGCAAAACATAAAAACAGATAGTAAAAGCTTTTAGAGATATATAAAACGGAAAAGAGTGACTAAAGTAAATGTTGGTCCCTTAGAAGATGAAAAGGGGGATTTAATAATGGGAAATGTGGAAATGGCTGAGACCTTAAACAATTATTTTGCTTCCGTCTTCACAGTGGAAAACACAAAAACCATGCCAAAAATTGCTGGTCATAGGAATGTGGGAAGGGAGGACCTTGAGATGATCACTATCACTAGGGAGGTAGTGCTGGACAGACTAATGGGACTGAAGGTAGACAAGTCCCCTGGTCCTGATGAAATGCATCCCAGGGTATTAAAAGAGATGGCAGAAGTTATAGCAGATGCATTTGTTATAATCTACCAAAATTCTCTGGACTCTGGGGAGGTACCAGCGGATTGGAAGCAGTTAATGTAACGCCTCTGTTTAAAAAAGGGGGCAGGCAAAAGGCAGGTAACTATAGGCCGGTTAGTTTAACATCTGTAGTGGGGAAAATGCTTGAAACTATCATTAAGGAAGAAATAGCGGGACATCTGGATAGGAATAGTGCAATCAAGCAGACGCAGCATGGATTCATGAAAGGGAAATCATGTTTATAACTTACTGGAATTCTTTGAGGATATAATGAGCATGGTGGATAGAGGTGTACCGATGGATGTGGTGTATTTAGATTTCCAAAAGGCATTCGATAAGGTGCCACACAAAAGGTTACTGCAGAAGATAAAGGTACGCGGAGTCAAAGGAAATGTAGTAGCATGGATGGAGAATTGGCTGGCGAACAGAAAGCAGAGTCGGGATAAATGGGTCCTTTTCCGGTTGGAAATCAGTGGTTAGTGGTGTGCCACAGGGATCAGTACTGGGATCACAACTGTTTACAATATACATAGATGACCTAGAAGAGGGGACAGAGTGTAGTGCAACAAAATTTGCAGATGACACTAAGATTAGTGGGAAAGCGGGTTGTGTAGAGGACTCAGAGAGGCTGCAAGGAGATTTGGATAGGTTAAGCGAATGGGCTAAGGTTTGGCAGATGGAATACAATGTCGGAAAGTGTGAGGTCATCCACCTTGGGGAAAAAAACAGTAAAAGGGAATATTATTTGAATGGGGAGAAATTACAACATGCTGTGGTGCAGAGGGACCTGGGGGTCCTTGTGCATGAATCCCAAAAGGTTAGTTTGCAAGTGCAGCAGGTAATCAGGAAGGCAAATGGAATGTTGGCCTTCATTGCGAAAGGGATGGAGTACAAAAGCAGGGAGGTGTTGCTGCAACTGTATAAGGTATTGGTAAGGCCGCACCTTGAGTACTGCGTGCAGTTTTGGTCACCTTACTTAAGGAAGGATATACTAGCTTTGGAAGGGGTACAGAAACGATTCACTAGGCTGATTCGAGAAATGAGGGGGTTACCTTATGATGATAGATTGAGTACTGGGTCTTTACTCCTTGGAGTTCAGAAGGATGAGGGGTGATCTTATAGAAACATTTAAAATCATGAAAGGGATAGACAAGATAGAGGCAGAGAGGTTGTTTCCATTGGTGGGGGAGACTGGAACTAGGGGGCACAGCCTCAAAATACGGAGGAGCCAATTTAAAACCGAGTTGAGAAAGAATTTCTTCTCCCAGAGGGTTGTGAATCTGTGGAATTCTCTGCCCAAGGAAGCAGTTGAGGCTGGCTCATTGAATGTTTTCAAGTCAAAGATAGATAGATTTTTAAGCAATAAGGGAATTAAGGGTTACGGGGAGAGGGCGGGTAAGTGGAGCTGAGTCCACGACCAGATCAGCCATGATCTTATGGAATGGTGGAGCAGGCTCGAGGGGCTAGATGGCCTACTCCTGTTCCTAATTCTTATGTTCTTATGTTATTATGTTCTTATGTTCTATGTTTGTCTTTACTAACCTTTTTCTCTTTACATATCTATAGAAGCTTGTGCAGTCCGTTTTAATGTTCCCTGCAAGCTTCCTCTCGTACTCTATTTTCCCTGCCCTAATCAAACCCTTTGTCCTCCTCTGCTGAGTTCTAAATTTCTCCCAGTCCCCGGGTTCGCTGCTATTTCTGGCCAATTTGTATGCCACTTCCTTGGCTTTAATACTATCCCTGATTTCCCTTGATAGCCACGGTTGAGCCACCTTCGCTTTTTTATTTTTCCAGGGATATACAATTGTTGTAGTTCATCCATGCGGTCTCTAAATATCTGCCATTGCCCATCCACTGTCAACCCCTTAAGTATCATTCGGCAATCTATCCTAGCCAATTCACGCCTCATACCTTCAACGTTACCCTTCTTTATGTTCTGGACCATGGTCTCTGAATTAACTGTTTCATTCTCCATCCTAATGTAGAATTCCGCCATATTATGGTCACTCTTCCCCAAGGGGTCTCGCACAATGAGATTGATAATTAATCCTCTCTCATTACACAACACCCAGTCTAAGATGGCCTCGCCCCGAATTGGTTCCTCGACATATTGGTCGAGAAAACCATCCTTTATGCATTCCAGGAAATCCTCCTCCACTGTATTGCTTCCAGTTTGGTTAGCCCAATCTATATGCATATTAAAGTCACCCATGATAACTGCTGCACCTTTATTGCATACATGCCTAATTTCCTGTTTGATGCCCTCCCCAACATCACTACTACTGTTTGGAGGTCTGTACACAACCCCCACTAACGTTTTCTGCCCTTTGGTATTCCGTAGCTCCACCCATACCGATTCCACATCATCCAAGCTAATGTCTTTCCTTACAATTGCATTAATTTCCTCTTTAACCAGCAATGCCATCCCGCCTCCTTTTCCTTTCTGTCTATCCTTCCTAAATGTTGAATATCCCTGGATGTTGAGTTCCCAGCCTTGGTCACCCTGAAGCCATGTCTCCGTGATGCCAACCACATCATATCCGTTAACTGCTATCTGCACAGTTAATTTGTCCACCTTACTCCGAATACTCCTCGCATTGAGGCACAGAACCTTCAGGCTTGCCTTTTTAACACACTTTGAACCTTTAGAAGTTTGCTGTAAAGTGGCCCTTTTTGTTTTTTGCCTTGGGTTTCTCTGCCCTCCACTTTTACTCTTCTCCTTTCTGTCTTTTGCTTCTGTCTCCATTTTGTTTCCCTCTGTCTCCCTGCATTGGTTCCCATCTTCCTGCCATATTAGTTTAACTCCTCCCCAACAGCACGAGCAAACACTCCCCCTTGGACATTGGTTCCGGTCCTGCCTAGGTGCAGACCGTCCGGTTTGTACTGATCCCACCTCCACCAGAACCGGTTTCAATGCCCCAGGAATTTGAATTCCTCCCTGCTGCACCACTGCTCAAGCCATGTATTCATCTGAGCTATCCTGCGATTCCTACTCTGACTAGCACGTGGCACTGGTAGCATTCCTGAGATTACTACTTTTGAGGTCATACTTTTTAATTTAACTCCTAGCTCCTTAAATTCGTCTCGTAGGACCTCATCCCGTTTTTTACCTATGTCGTTGGTACCTATATGCACCATGACAACTGGCTGTTCACCCTCCCTTTTCAGAATGTCCTGCACCCGCTCCAAGACATCCTCGACCCTTGCATCAGGGAGGCAACATACCATCCTGGAATCTCGGTTGCGACCGCAGAAACGCATATCTATTCCCCTTACAATCAAATCCCCTATCACTATTGCTCTTCCACTCTTTTTCCTGCCCTCCTGTACAGCAGAGCCCACCACGGTGCCATGAACCTGGCTGCTGCTGCTCTCCCCTGATGAGTCATCCCCCTCAACAGTACCCAAAGCTGTGTATCTGTTTTGCAGGGGGATGACCGCAGGGGACCCCTGCACTACCTTCCTTGCACTGCTCTTGCTATTGGCCTTCCATTCGCTATCTGGCTGTGTACCCTTTACCTGCGGTAAGACCAACTCACTAAATGTGCTATTCACATCATTCTCAGCATGCTCCAGAGTGAATCCACCTGTAGCTCCAGTTCCGCAACGCGGTTCGTCAGGAGCTAGAGGTGGATACTCTTCCCGCACACGTAGTCGTTAGGGACACCAGAGGCGTCCCTGATTTCCCACATAGTACAGGAGGAGCATAACACGTGTCCAAGCTCTCCTGCCATGACTTAACCCCTAGATTAACTTAATTTGGCAACCACAATGCTAAAGGTTACTTACTGAAATAGAAAAGAAAAAGAAAAGCTACTTACCAATCACCAGCCAATCTCTTACCTCTTTGGCTGTGACGTCATCTTTCGATTTCTTTCTACTTGTTTTTTGCCTTCTGTCCCCACTGCAGCTGCACAACCACACCTTTTATAGGCCTCTCCACGCACCCCGGACTCGCGCTGCTCGAACTGCCGCTCCTCCTCCGACATTGGGCCTTTTATAGGCCTCTCCACGCACCCCGGACTCGCTCCACCACCAGTACACCAGGTGGCTGCAGTGTGTACCATCTACAAGATGTACTGCAGCAACTCGCCAAGGCATCTTCAGCAGCATCTCTTAAACCCACCTCTACCATCTAGGAGGACAAGGGCAGCAGGCTCATGGGAACATCACCATCTCCAAGTTCCCTTCCAAGCCACACTCCACCCTGATTTGGAAATATATCGTCAATCCTTCATCATCGCTGGGTCGAAATCCTGGAACTCCCTCCCGAACAGCACCACACAGAATGCAGCGTTTCAAGAAGATGGCTCGCCATAACCTTCTCAAGGGAAATTAGGGATGGGCAATACATGCTGGCCATGCCACCGTCACCCAGATCCCATAAATGATAAAAAAAAATCCTTTCCCACTGGTAGGTAAGGAAGCAGCTATGAGTACTGATTATTTATTGCAATATTTCCATGAGTTTCCATCAGCCCCCTCGATTGCCGTTATGTTCTCGCCTTGCTTTCACTGGTGAGTTTCAGGAAGCCTGGTAGTCTGTGGATGCGCTGTTAAACTTAAAACTGTTAAAATATTGCTCCAATTGAGCGATTACCAAATATTAATCGGCAACCCACCTCTCCACAGGGGGTTGCACCTAACCAGCCTAAAGCGCTCGAGTTAAACACGGAAGTCAGGATGTTGGAACCGGCTTCCAGACTCGCTGACATTTTTGCCGGGGTTAAACCCCCCCCCCCCCCGCCCCACACCCAAACCCATGTGCTACTCCAGGTTAAAATTTGCCCTGATATTTCTCTCCCTGTCTATATGCACATCAAAATCTTCCATTATTACCCCCTTCATCTTTTAAATGCATGCCTAATCATCACATATATACATTTCTCTATGAATCATCACATTCGAGAAGTTTATAAAATATGTCCTCCCATGTTTTACATCTTTTCTTGTTCCTTAGTTCACACATAGTTATGTTTTCTTGAGACACAGAGAACTGCACAACATGGCTCCGAGTTTAGAACTGATGCAGCACATGACTTTATTATTATTACATCAGTAGTCCACTAGGTCGCTCTACAACAATAGTGAATTAAAAAAAAATCCTTCATCTAGATTTATTTAGCTCCCAATCTTGTCCACACTGCTGTTTTGTGGTTCCAGTTTCTCTATTTTATAGTTAGGCCTAGAAATTGGGTACTGCCCCGTTTGGGGGTGGTGACACTTGCCAGGCACCGAAGTCTCACCTCTCGTGATAAATTGGGGTTACCGCCCCTGAACGGAAGTGGAGCGTTAATCAAGCGCTCCATATCCTTCCTGGGGCTGGAGCTGGGCACGGCTCAGCAACGCTATGCACTGGGCCGGGTAGCGCTGCCACATACGAGGGGCTCTTCCCTGAATTAAAGGGATGGACCCATGATGCCGACTCTGCATATGAGGAACCCACCTACCTGGACCACCGGGGAGCGGGAGTGGCACGCGATCAGAGTGTGGCTACTAACGGGAGGTGCAAATGCACCCAATCTCTCCACCCAGGTGATGTATAACTTCAGTGTAGTGTGAAGCCAGGATTAAAAAATATTCAGACAGTCCGTTGAATCTCCTGGACTTTTTTTCACAATTGCTGCACAATCTTTTTAATGTTACGCAAAAGCAGATATTCATGCCAATTCTTTCCTGACTTTAAAACATAACTGTTGGTAGAATGGAGAGCTGAATATGTACGTAAACATGCATATGCAGAGCTATTTCTTGGCAGCCAGTATATGATTCTCAGCCAATAGCAAGACATGGGTGCTGCTGACTGTCCTTTGCGTGCTACAGTCTCACGTTGGGTCATCAAAACCCTAGTCGCCGTTTTGGAGCGTGGGCAGGAACATCGGCGGAGCCCAGGTACAGAGGAGCGGGAAGGTCGGGGCGGATAAGCAGCGAGAGTTTGTGGCGAGATGCGATGAATGTTTGTGGCGGAGAAGCGGCGAGAGATCGTGGCGGAGGTGCGACAAATGAGGGTACGGCGCCCAGAAGATCCGAGGGCCCAGGGCAGCATGGGCCAGCCCACACTGTGATATGTGTGCATGCTGGGTCCGTGCAGCAGAGCAGGTTTCCTGTCGTCCTGGTTATCCCCAGCCACTGGATAAAGGCCTAGCTCTGTCAAGCCCATCTGGTGGCTGGTGTGCAATGATCACCACACGTTAAAAAAAAATCCACGCACAGGCATCTTCCACCCTCTCAATTGGAGTTCAGGACTGGAACATCGAGTCCTTCATTGAAACATCTGTGAACTCGTGGAAGCAAGTCATCCTCATTCGAGGGACCACCTATGATGATGATGATGATGGTGGTAGTGGAATGCACCTGCACCCACTGAGGCCAGTTGTAGTGCTCCCACCCCGAAATCTCCCTCGGGAGCCGGCGCCTCACAACGTGAGCTGCCTTGGGGAAATCCCCTCCGTGCCTTTCAGTTCTATGCGGAGGGGTTTCCTGTACGGGCTGATCCTGCACACTCTCAACCTTGCCATCCTCGTCTGCCGTCCGGACACGCCATGGCGCAACATCTTGCCGTCCGGAGGAGGCGGGGGTCCCCGATGGATTGCACTCTATGCAGGAATCCTCCCACTATTCATCGGGGACTTGGCCTGGAGGATGGTGCACGGAGCAGTCCCATGCAACAAATTTTTAAGCCGGTTTACGGGCTCCCAGGCCGCCTGCAATTTCTGCGGTCTGGAAGAGTCCGTGTTCCATGTTTTTATGGAGTGTGCGAGGTTGCAGCCCCTGTTTCATTATTTAAAGGGGCTGCTCCTCAATTTCTGGTTGCACTTCAGTCCCACACTCCTGACCTTTGGGCACCCTGTGCGGAGGGAGCGGGTAGGTCCGAGGGCCTCCTCGTAGGACTGCTCCTGGGCACGGCCAAGGATGCCATCAGCCGGTCCAGACAGCGGGCGGTCGAGGGGGTCGTTCAGCCCGACTGCCTGCCTCTCTTCCGCGCCTACATCCGGGCCAGGGTGTCCATGGAGATGGAGCACGCGGTGTCCACCGGTACGCTCGCGGCCTTCCGCGAGAGGTGGGCGCCGGAGGGACTGGAGTGCATCGTTACCCCCGGCAACCAAATTTTAATTTGATTTTTATATGTTTAAAGTTTATTTGTTTTAATTGACGGATTTTTAGTGTCCCCCTCCCTTTTTATAGGGGGCACTTGTAAAATATATGGTTTTAATGCCCCAAAAAAAAAATCACAAAAAAAAAGAAACAAAAAACTTTTTTAAAAAGGGGCAGTTAAGTGTCTAGAGTGTCCCCCAGATTGGGGGCACTTGATCTAACGTGTATTTTGTTCCCCCCCCCTGAAAAGAGTTGTAGTGCTCCCACCCCGAAATCTCCCTCGGGAGCCGGTGCCTCACAACTTGAGCCGCCTCGGGGAAATCCCCTCCGTGCCTTTCAGTTCTGCGCAGAGGGGTTTCCTGTACGGGCTGCTCCTACACACTCTCAACCTTGCCATCCTCGCCTGCCGTTCGGACACGCCATGGCGTACCATCTTGCCGTCCGGAGGAGGCGGGGGTCCCCGATGGAGTGCACTCTACGCGGGAGTCCTCCCACTATTTATCGGGGACTTGGCCTGGAGGGTGGTGCACGGAGCAGTCCCGTGCAATAAATTTTTAAGTCAGTTCACAGGCTCCCAGGCCGCCTGCAATTTCTGGAAGAGTCCGTGTTCCATGTTTTTATTGAATGTGCGAGGTTGCAGCCCCTGTTCCATTATTTAAAGGGGCTGCTCCTCAAATTCTGGTTGCTCTTCAGTCCCACACTCCTGATCTTTGGGCACCCTGTGCGGAGGGAAACGGGCAGGTCGGAAGGCCTCCTCGTAGGACTGCTCCTAGGCAAGGCCAAAGGGGGCCATCAGCCGGTTCAGGCAGCGGGCGGTCAAGGGGGTCGTTCAGCCCGACTGCCTGCCTCTCTTCCGTGCGTACATCCGCGCCAGGTGTCCCTGGAGATGGAGCACGCGTTGTCCACCAGTACGCTTGCGGCCTTCTGTGAGAGGTGGGATCCAGAGGGACTGGAGTGCATCATCACCCCCGGCAACCCAATTTTAATTTGATTTAAATGTTCAAAGTTTAATTTGTTTAAATTGTCGGTTTTAGTGCAGCCTCCACACCCCCGCCCCCCCCCCCCTTTAGCCAGGGTTCACTTGTATAATTTGTGTTTTAGTGCCAAAACCCCCCCAAAAAAAACAAGGGGGCACTTGTTTGAAAGTGTTTGGAGTGTTCCCTCCGCCCCCCCCCCCCTTTAATCAGGGGGCACTTGATTTAACAATTTAATTATTTTCAACTAAAATAGTTGTAATGCTCCCACTGCTGCCTGGCCGAGATCAGAAAATTCATCAGAAACTAGGAACCAAACTTAATCCTTCCTGGGCTATTTGGCTCTGTACTACACTGTATGGTCTGTTTACCCACTGAGCCATCAGGAAACTCTTTGGTTTGAATGTCATGTACTGTATATTGTCACAAGCATTCAGAGGGTTAAAATAATCTGTAGTGGGTTATTAAACAAAGGCTGCAATATCCTTTGTAATAGTGTGGGAAAATCCTAATCAATTATGATCCAACAGTGACTTTTTAGATTAAATTATATTTAGATCACAAAACCAATCAACATTTCCAATAAAATTAGTTAACAGTATACAGTAGACTTGAAAAAGATAAGCACATGCCTAATACTTTGCCTGCATACACAAGTTAGCCCTGGGTCTTGGTAAGTTCTTGGCTTTGCAGTAATTTTACTGACCTTGGAGGAAACACACAGTTGGGCAAAACAACCCCTTCAGTTCTTTTGAGCTTAGCTGTAATACTCAGATGTACTTTAACTTCCAAAATAAAGGCTCACGACGCCACATGTGAAAATAAACAGACTGCTATGATGTCGGCAAAGGAAGCAACTGGCACAAGCTGCAGCTGGCCACACGAGAAGGAAGCTTCCACATCCCACTTCCCCAGAGGCACCAGCACTTGTTTATTGCTGGCTTACTCAAAGGAAATAATTTTCATACAAATCTCACATGAAACTTGACGTCAAAAATGTTGGCTGCATGAATTGTAATCTTTCTCATTGTCCATTATTATTTTTTTGCATTTTTTTCCCAAAGTATCTGTGATGTATGTAGCACACAAATCACTGACTCCACACGGTCTGGTGTTGTAATAACTGCAGTGACCTTGGTCCTTTATTGTTCAGCTCCAGAGTGCCTCTCAGGTGTGGTGGGCAGCCTTTTATACTGCCTCTTGCAGGTACTTTCAGGTCTCCCACCACAGCGCCCTCTGTACATTTAATGTACCTGGACAATACACAACATCTCACTCCCCTCCCCGCCCCCCACAGTTCTAAAAGCCATTGCCGGTAACCTTGGCCTGGTGGGTTAGTGAGTGTGAGTCCATGACCATCCCATGCAGAGATTATTAGGTGCAAGCATGTGGTGTTTGCAGTCCTCGCATGGGTGATGAAGTGTTGGGTATAACCTCCAACAGAAAACAGGTATATATAGACGGTACATTAGTATGGTACATACAATATGTGGTACAGCTGTTCTGTCAAAAGATTACAGGTGCACTGAACAGTTGTTTAATCCCAGCTCTGCTGGGTAAGGTATGGTGGCAGTATACTGCCCCCTTTTTACTGGGCTGTGCTGAGACAGGGTATCACAACTGGTGCATTGCCTCTGTGCTCAGTAGTCGCTTTAGCGGTTCATCTGCAGCCGCTGAACCCTTGCATATTTGTCACAGGTACGTTAACCCTTTTACTTGTTTTACTGTACCCCGTGATGTGACTCTTTTCATAAATCATTCGTGTCCATCATTTTTAAACACAGTTCCCATTTAGCATTGTAAATCCTTCATATCCCTAGTTTCACCTTTTTAAACACAGTAACCAACCAACATCAACACAAAAAATGTTTACTCTTATCCACACACGTCACCATACCAGTCTCATTACTCCTCTAGACTTGCTCTTGCCTTACAAAAGTCTCTTTGTGGAGACCACCAATGGTGTGGGGCCCTTTTAAGGCTCCCGGGTGCATTGCCCTTTTAAGATGCCACCTTGTGGTTCCCCCGAGGCTTTCCTTGGGCTCCGCCATTTAGTCGCTCTGCTAGCCTTTGTCTGCTGAGCACTGCTGCCATGAGACCGCCGCCATCTTGAGCTCGCTGACAAAGAAGAAAGAAAGTATAAAATCACGCTTGAAGGAGTGGGGGGTGGCGGCTGGGGGGGTGAAATTCTGGCCTCGGCTCCAGCATTGCAGGTAGCACCGATAATCCGCACGTTGGTGATGATCCGAGCCCTCTCATTACAACAACCATGGTAGGAGGGACTGCGGTGGAATGATTGCGTCCTTCGGGTAGTTGTTGTAGATGTAGGGGAAGTAACAGATAGCAAAGCAGTGGAAGCTTTTAAGGAGGCTGGATCGATTGTGCGATTATGTGTACGGAGAGAGAAGCCCGTCTGGAAAGATCTTAAAATTGAAACTTGTCGTGTTCTCCCGGGTCAGACCTGCCGCCGCTGTAACCTCCTCTCCTGCCATTCCAGTCGCCGCTGTAACCTCCTCTCCTGCCATTCCGACCACTGCTGTAACCTCCTCTCCTGCCATTCCGGTCGCCGCTGTAACCTCCTCTCCTGCCATTCCGGCCGCCGCTGTAACCTCCTCTCCTGCCATTCCGGTCGCCGCTGTAACCTCCTCTCCTGCCATTCCGGTCGCCGCTGTCCTGCCATTCCGGTCGCCGCTGACGTCTCTACCGCCACCCGACTTTTTCTCTGCATGGGCCTTCCCGGTTTGTCGGCCATTGATGGACCTCCTGCTCATCACCTGCAGCGCCCCGCTCGCTCGCACCCCAGCAATCGGCCTGCACCTATAAGACTGCTCTTTGGGAACCCGGGGAGCAGCAGTCTTCCCAGCTCCCACGGACTTTCCCCATCCATCTCCTGCCGAGTAGTGTCGGCCCATCGCCTGCAATAACCCACAAGGGTAAACCGTGCGTCTCGCCCCCGTGAGATACCTGCACGTCCGCTCTGCCGAGAACAGGTATCAGTTCCTTGTTGTAAGTACGCAGCTTCGCCGTGACCGGGACCAGCTTGGGTCGTGCAGCCAGGTTACCCCACAGTTTTTCAAAAGTTCTCTGACTCATCAACGACGGACCCGATCCCGTATCCACTGCCACACTCACTGGGACTCTGTTGATTTTGACTTCCATAATCACTGGGGGCGAATTGTCGATGCACGTATACAGTCCCAACACCTCATCTTCTTCTACCTGCTCCTCGCTGAACAGTGGATCATCCCCCATCTCCTCAGCCACGCGGTGAGTCAGATTTCTTTTACACATACGCTGAAGGTGGCCTTTAATGTGGCAGGTATTGCACGTGTACTCCGCAAACCTACACCGGTGAGCCCCATGGCTTCCTCCGCAGCGCCAGCATAGTGCTGCTTGTTTGGCCCCCCTCAGCGGACTCTGAGTTCCAGGACCCCGAAGTCCGTGCTCTCTGCCCCGGGCAGAGCCACGTTCTGCAGTTTTGTCCGTGGTGGGCGCTATCCTGTAGACAGTACCTGCTGGGTTCGAGACTGTGTGGATCATCTGCTTGGTGCTGCAAATCGATGCCATAAACGCCCTGCTGGTGGTGATGGCTTGCTTCAGGGTGACTGTCGGTTCCGTGGATAGCAGCCTGTGAAGGAGGCCCTCATGGCCAATCCCCATAACAAAAACATCTCGCAACGTGGCTTCAAGGTGTGTGCCAAAATCACACGCGTCACGAGTCTCCTGAGGTCCGTAGCATATTTGGTGACATCCTGGCCCTCAGGTCTGCAGTGGTGGTAGAGTTTGTACCGGGCCGTGAGGATGTTCTCCTTCGGTTTAAGTTGGTCTCGAATGAGTGCGACCAGCTCCTCATATGACTTGTCCCTGGCGCTCCCGGGTGCCAGCAAATCCCTGACGAGACAGTAAACCTCATCGCCACAGCTGGAAAGTAATATCGCCTTACGCTTCTCTCTCAGTGTGCCCGTGTGCCCCGTCAGGTCGTTTGCTGTGAAGTAGCACTCGAGCCTTTCCGTAAAGGCCTCCCAATCATTTCCCACTGTAAAATCCTTTAACGAGCCCAGAGTAGCCATAGTGAAGTTCTTCCATGTCCTTGTCGCCAATGTGATGTATGTAGCACACAAATCACTGACTCCACACGATCTGGTGTTGTAATAACTGCAGTGACCTTGATCCTTTATTGTTCAGCTCTAGAGTGCCGCTCAGGTGTGGTGGGCAGCCTTTTATACTGCCTCTTGCAGGTACTTTCAGGTCTCCCACCACAGCGCCCTCTGTGGTGCACCATTGTACTTATATTATACATTTAATGTACCTGGACAATACACAACAGTGTCAATGTGTAATACCAAGCACAAATATATTTTTTTTACAGTTTGTCAGATCTCTTTACTAAATACTCCACTCTGAAGTAATTTTAACTTCACCACCTGGGCGGTCACCTGGCAGAGTGGACCTGCCCGTGGCTGAACTGCCCGATAGGGATCATTTTCAACTTCATGGGCAGTAACCTAGCAGAGCGAATCGCCAACGCAATGGAAATCGAGTGGGTTCTACAATAAGCGGGTGATCCGATCCACCGGATTAATGCCCAAGTGGTGATGGTTAACATGACCTCCGAGTATTTCATCTACCTGCTGAGCAACATTAATTTAACAACTTTAAAATTTTCCAAAGAAGCACAGAAAGGAAAAAGAATTTCAAAAAGAGCCTTACAGGCCGGTGTCTTTTATTTATGTTTTTTTACGTGCATTTTTGCCTCACTTCTGTTCCCGCAAAGTGTGCAGTACCAGTTTTTCCGTTACCATTGCCAGTATTAATCTGGGATCTCAGATGTAATGCAGGCTTCTCCAAGACTCCTGCCACTGCTCGTTTGATATCGAAGTGGGGCTTGTGGCAAGACAAGATAGGCAACATCACAGGTTTTGACTTTCCTTTAGGTCGCGTTCACTGCTACTATCTCAGACTGACAAAGCTCTACACGCTCACTCTCTAATTAACAAAGTCCTACGGAATAAAATTGGCAGATTTAAGCATCAAGCTGTCCCAGCCTCAAATCCTTATCCATTTAGTTGCAAGGTAACTTTCTTCACAGTGATCATTTTGATTGTTACTGGTTTACCAGGGAAAGACATTTTGAATTAATTTGGATTTCAGATTCTGATTTCAACTCTATTGGGTGGAAATTCGGTCTGTTGCCGCCTCTGTTCTTGCCCGAGAGGGGCGGTAATGACGGTGGAATTGCTTTCCGGGCGGGCAGCCAGCTTCCAGCACCCTGCCAGGACATTCGGTGCCGGTTTTGCGGGGGCACGGAGCAGTACCGTCCGGGAGAGGCGAGCCAGTGTGCAACGCCCCGGTTGTGACACCGTTCTTAAATTTGTTTTCTGGGGGACCTGTAGTGCCTCGTAGTGTGCCCGAGTGGCACCGCCTGGGAAAGCTAGCGGACTGAGCTGTTCCAGCCGTGGTGAGGGAAGGAATGAATACCTGAGGTAAGTATGATTCTTTTTTTTGTGATTTATGTTTATGTGGGGTGAGCAAGGTATTGGGAATGTTTTTGGTGTTTCTTTTGCCAATTATCTTTTTCGCAGGGCGTTCCGAGGCCAGCTCTTTAGCAATGGATTTTCAGTTGCTCAGCCGGCCTAGCGCCCTAAGAGAGGTATGGAATGCCTCCCTCAGCCCTCTGCTCCACACTCAGGGACTAGCTGATGAATTTTGCGGCTGGAAACGCAAACCATTTCCCGGCGCAAAATTTACCGCCCCGCCACCATTAGCACCCTAATTAGTCTCCAATTAATTATCCCCAAAATTGACAATTTTTTGCATATCATTTAGTTGATAGTTTGGGATAATTTAAGAAACCTCTGGGCTTGTTCTTAATACATGCTAAAATTTGCATTAGTAGTGTTGATCACAACATTGAGATTATAATTGTTATGGCTGATAAACTGGCAAATTTCTCTTTGCAATATGAGCTGTGTGACTTTAAGGAGGCAAAGCTGCAAAATGCCATTATTTTGTGTGTCACAACTACTTTATGTACAAACTGAATGAAAAATGAAGGCAAATTGACATCAGTGGTAGTGCACAGTAGACTGTTTATAACAGTCTTTGGCAGCTACAGATAAAGCAGATTCAACACAGGGCGTACTATGTTGTTTATCTATAATAATGAGCTATGAACGGTGTATTTTATATCAGTGTGTTATTGTATAACCATGAAGAACTCATGTCACTGTTAATGAGCCATTACTATAACAAATGTCCAGCTCCATGCCAGGTATTCCTATTTTAAAGCAGCCATGTGCTACTCTCTATTTGATATGCAGACAGCTCCACAGGCCTACCAGAAGCCTTTCAATGTTATTTTGCTAAAGTTGAATATTGTTATGTTTGATTGCCTTTGGAGATCAAGGATAAAGTTCAGAGGTTTATCTGTGATTATTTTTTCCTCAGGAGATTAAATAATTTGTGTAGAGTAAATGATAGTACACATTACTTTGTGGAAGGAGAGGGCTTGATTGGACAAAGGCACTTCTCTTGTTCCAGGTTGTCTTCTCTCCTAATAGAATGCATTCTTCTCCTTTCACCCCACCATTGACAGTTGTGCCTTCTCCTCCTTTAAAAACGCTCCTTAAAGCCCCACCTCTTTGACCAAGCTATTGGTCATCCTATCTGCAGCTTCGGCTCAGTATCCTTTTTCCCCCTTATCCCTCTGTGAAGTGGCTTTAAGTGAAAGGCATTTATAAATAAAGTTGTTGTTGAGTAGCTTGAACAGCATGTACTGTGAAGGAAAGCTAGATTCTAGTTAGCCTTTTTAAAAAAAACCTGTTTAAATCATTTTTAAAATACAGAATACTACCAGCCACATTACCGTCTGGATACACATGTGTATGTTTACGAGCATGGAGACTATAAATATATGCATGAATCCTAAGGGTACATTTATACTTAAAGTTAAGCATTAGTGCAAAGTGATTTCCGCTTTGCAGCAAAACTAAACTTGCCATATAAATTTAGAGTGACTCCACATAGGACAGGAGTGAAACTCCCTGGAGGCTGCAGTCTCACACTGCTTCAGTTTCACACCACATGGAGTAAATCCAATGTGGTGTCAAAGCTGGTTTACAAAGTGCTCAGCACCTTGACTCAAATGTTTAGAAAGTAAGTGCTCTCCCCTCCCTGCTCTCTAAACATTTAAGTTTTTACCTTCTGGGAGAGCATTCTGCACATGACTGGATACAGACATGTACAGTGCTCTCTCTTAAACAAGACAGTTATGGGGCCAGCCGGCCAGGAGCCAAGTAATGTAAACACTGGCCTGCTGGGTTGGAACCTGAACTGTATCTCTTTCTCTTCGACTGGCCATAGATGTATATATCTGACAAAAATGTGGATATAGTAATACAATCTTTACCGGCACATCAATATTGTTTTGAAACATGAATAAGGATATTAGAAAGGATATTAGGGATTATAATTTCCTCTGGTAGTGTACTGGTTACATTCATATAAAATTACTTCACCCACCATTGTAATGTTGTTGTTAATGTGTTTATTTAAATTGGCTAATGACTGCACTAAAATAGTGCACAAAGGAATTTTATAGGAACGAGTTACCCAATGTGTTACTAGAGAAAAGTAAAACCCTCCTGCAAGCATTTAAGAAAAGTATAAATGTCTTCATAATTGACAATAAAGATTTGCTAAATGGTCATTGTGCATAACATCACTCCCAAGTTTTGAGTTGAAAGGCTTTTCAAAAGCAGTCTCCTATAGCTTCTTGGGTCATTTTAATTGTGTGGAGCAGACCTTTGTATTAGGACTGGTAATGCCACTTTTAATAGATAAGAGAAAGAAGTAAGCTGTAACAGCAGCAAAGGGCAGCTTTTACTTTACAAAAATTTGGTTAAAACAGTATTTTTCTTTAGAAATTCTAATTTTATTTTTCATCATTCTTCCAATTATTTTAATAAAATTCTATAAAAATTCAACAGCAAGAATATTTCAACAGTTATGAGAAATTAAAATTTGAAAATATTTTTAAATAAAGGCCAGAATTTTGCCGGCGCTCAGAGGGCTGGTTCAGAGGCGGGTCCCCTGTCAAAATATGAAAGATTGACAGTGGATCGGCAGCCTACTGTCAACCTGCCTCCATGTCAGTTTCCCAAGTGCCGGATCTGTCAGTACTTTACAGACCTGACACCAAGAGGTGGGGAAGCCAATTAAAATAGTTAAAAGCTTGTTAAAAGGTACTTAAACAGCATTAAACCATGTACTTAACTATTTTTTCAGCTTTTTCATGAGATCCCCATTGCTCAGGGATCACGTCAGGTAAGTAGGTTGGGTTTTCAATGACTCTCCATTCCTCTGAAAAGTTGACAGCTGCAAATGTGGTATAAAAGATACCACTTCATAGCTGTTCACTTTCCAATATTAGAAGCTGGAGCCTTCAGGATTTGGAAGATACTTTTGATCTGCATGCAGATTGGAAGTGTTTGTAGTAAACTATCCACTGTCACCTCCTTGGAACAATTTATCTCATCATTGACAGATCGCTTCTGTCATCTCAGCTTCTGCTGACATCTATTCCATCAGCGTAGATGCCCTTGAAAAAATCTTACTTTGATCCTCCGAATCCCACCACGATCAGCCCCAACACCAACATCACCAGGCAAACCAGCAGCGCCAACAACAACATCGACCTTCTCCGCAATCACCTGATGCTGCACAGGACACAGGGCATCAGCACCCGACCACATTGCTGCCCGGAGGCCAGGGATTACCTCACATTTACTTCGCTTGACGCTACACACCCTGGCTGCCACATAATGCACCTGGTTGGCATCACCCTACACCAACACCATAAAGCATCCCTACAATGCCCAAGTTATGTCTTTCACATTCAGCACCATTATGTACTGTTATGTCTCACCATTCACTACAACTCATTAATCCACTTCCAAAGGTGCACACAAATCTCTCCAAGAAGGCAAAGTGTTGAAAATAAAGATTTCAATGTTTGACAACACATTAACAGAAACTTTACATGAAGATTGGTTAAAAGACTCAAGTGCCTACCCTTCTGTGTTATTAGTTGGTTTGATTGGACAAGGATGAGGGTGAGTGTGAGGGATGGTTAGTGATATGGGGATGTGGAGGTGCAAGGTAAGTTGGTGTGAGTAAGGATGTGCAGGAGTAGGGTAGGGAAGGCAGAGTGATGGGGATGTGATGAGTGGCACAGCAGGATGCGGTTGAGTGGCTTTGCAGCAACATTTCATCATCTACTGAGATCATTGATAGGTTTGCACCACTGCAGCCTGGTCCTCCTGACGACATCTCTCCTTCTGTCCTCTTGTGCAATGTGCAACCAGGCTGCGTTCGTAACCTGGGGAGGTCGCTTCTGCCCATTGGAAGGGAAGAGAACCTCCCTATGTGCTGTGACTCCCTCTATAAGCATCTGGAGGGAGTCATGGGAGAGCCTGGGTGCAGCTGTACACTTTTGTGCAGTGCTTGTCAGTGTTTGCAGCATCTCAATGCTGCAGAACACCGACAGAACAACTGTCAAAATCAATGTGAATATGGTCTCTTTAAGGAAACCAGCTGATGACACATCATCAAATTACATCATCAGATCCGCAGCCTTTTAATTGGCTAGGAACCTCTCAGAGCAGGCTGAACAAGCACCATCAACGGAAAACTCTTTTCACAGAGTAGGATGAAGCCAGGAGCCACCTACCTCGGCCACCCTGAGCCCGCCACGGTTGGTGAAATCACTGCCAAAATGTCAACGTGTGCGGGAAGTGTGTCCGCCTCCAGCTCCTGACGGACTGCGTTGCGGAGCTGGAGCTGCGGGTGGATTCACTCTGGAGCATGCACGATGCTGAGAATGACGTGAATAGAATTGGCCTTACCACAGGTAAAGGGTCCACAGCCAGATAGGGAATGGAAGACCAACAGGAAGAGCAGTACAGGGAAGGTAGTGCAGGGGTCCCCTGTGGTCATCCCCCTGCAAAACAGATACACTGCTTTGGATACTGTTGAGGGGGATGACTCATCAGGGGAGAGCAGCAGCAGCCAAGTTCATGGTACCGTGGCTGGCTCTGCTGCACAGGACGGCAGGAAAAAGTGTGGGAGGGCTATAGTGGTAGGGGATTCAATTGTAAGTGGAATAGATAGGCGTTTCAGTGGCCGCAACCGAGACTCCAGGATGGTATGTTGCCTCCTTGGTGCAAGGGTCAAGGATGTCTCGGAGCGGGTCAGAACATTCTGAAAAGGGAAGGTGAACAGCCAGTTGTCGTGATGCATATGGGTACCAACGATACAGGTAAAAAACGCGATGAGGTCTGACGAGACAAATTTAGGGAGCTAGGAGTTAAATTAAAAAGTAGGACCTCAAAAGTAGTAATCTCAGGATTGCTACCAGTGCCACATGCTAGTCAGAGTAGGAATCGCTGGATAGCTCAGGTGAATACGTGGCTTGAGAAATGGTGCAGAAGGGAGGGATTCAAATTCCTGGGGCATTGGAACCGGTTCTGGGGGAGGTGGGACCAGTACAAACCGGACGGTCTGCACCTGGGCAGGATCGGAACCAATGTCCGAGGGGGAGCGTTTGCTAGTGCTGTTGGGGAGGAGTTAAACTAATATGGTAGGGGGATGGGAACCTATGCAGGGAGACAGAGGGAAATAGAAGGGGGGCAGAAGCAAAAGATAGAAAGGAGAATAGTAAAAGTGGAGGGCAGAGAAACCCAAGGCAAAAAGCAAAAAGGGCCACATTACAGCAAAATTCTAAAGGGGCAAAATGTGTTAAAAAGACAAGCCTGAAGGCTCTGTGCCTCAATGCAAGGAGAATTCCGAATAAGGTGGATGAATTAACTGCGCAGATAGCAGTTAACGGATACGATGTAATTGGCATCACGGAGACATGGCTCCAGAGTGACCAAGGCTGGGAACTCAACATCCAAGGGTATTCAGCATTTAGGAAGGATAGACAGAAAGGAAAAGGAGGCGGGGTGGCGTTGCTGGTTAAAGAGGAAATCAATGCAATTGTAAGGAAGGACATTAGCCTGGATGATGTGGAATCGGTATGGATGGAGCTGCAGAATTCCAAAGGGCAGAAAACACTAGTGGGTGTTGTGTAAAGACCACCAAACAGTAGTAGTGAGGTTGGGGACAGCATCAAACAAGAAATAACGGATGTGTGCAATAAAGGTACAGCAGTAATCATGGGTGACTTTAATTTACATATAGATTGGGCTAACCTAACTGGTAGCAATGCGATGGAGGAGGATTTCCTGGAGTGTATTAGGGTTGGTGTTCAAGACCAATATTTCAAGGAACCAACTAGGGAGCTGGCCATCCTAGACTGAGTGATATGTAATGAGAAGGGACTAATTAGCAATCTTGTTGTGCAAGGCCCTTTGGGGAAAAGTGACCATAATATGGTAGAATTCCTTATTAAGATGGAGAGTGACAAAGTTAATTCAGAAACGAGGGTCCTGAACTTAAGGAAAGATAACTTCGATGGTATGCGGTGTGAATTGGCTAGAATAGACTGGCAGAGGATACTTAAAGGGTTGACGGTGGATAAGCAATGGCAAACATTTAAAGATCACGGATGAACTTCAGCAATTGTACATCCCTGTAAGGAGTAAAAATAAAACTGGGAAGGTGGCTCAACTATGGCTAACAAGGGAAATTAAGGATAGTGTTAAAACCAAGGAAGCGGCATATAAATTGGCCAGAAAAAGCAACAAACCTGAGGACTGGGAGAAATTTAGAATTCAACAGAGGAGGACTAAGGGTTTAATTAAGAAGGGGAAAATAGAGTACGAGAGGAAGCATGCAGTGAACATAAAAACTGACTGCAAAAGCTTCTATAAATATGTGAAGAGAAAAAGATTAGTAAAGACAAACGTAGGTCCCTTGCAGTCAGATTCAGGTGAATTTATAATGAGAAACAAAGAAATGGCAGACCAATTGAACCAATACTTTTGTTCTGTCTTCACAATGGAAGATAGAAATAACCTTCCGAATGTACTAGGGGACTGTGGGTCTAGTGGGAATGAGGAACTGAAAGATATCCATATTAGGCGGGAAATTGTGTTAGGGAAATTGATGGGATTAAAGGCCGATAAATCCCCGGGTTCTGATAGTCTGCATCCCAGAGTACTTAAGAAAGTGTCCCTAGAAATAGTGGATGCATTGGTGATCATTTTCCAACAATCTATCGCCTCTGGATCAGTTCCCATGGACTGGAGGGTAGCTAATGTAACGTCACTTTTTAAAAAAGGAGGGAGAGAGAAAGCAGGTAATTATAGACCGGTTAGCCTGACATCAGTAGTGAGGAAAATGTTGGAATCAATCATTAAGGATGAAATAGCAGCCCATTTGGAAAGCAGTGACAGGATCGGACCGAGTCAGCATGGATTTATGAAAGGGAAATCATGCTTGACGAATCTTCTAGAATTTTTTGAGGGTGTAACTAGTAGAGTGGACAAGGGAGAACCAGTGGATGTGATGTATTTGGACTTTCAGAAGGCTTTTGACAAGGTCCCGCTCAAGAGATTGGTGTACAAAATCAAAGCGTATGGTATTGGGGGTAATGTACTGACATGGATAGAGAACTGGTTGGCAGACAGGAAGCAGAGAGTCGGGATAAACGGGTCCTTTTCAGAATGGCAGGCAGTTACTAGTGGGGTGCCGCAGAGCTCAGTGCTGGGACCCCAGCTCTTTACAATATACATTAACTATTTGGATGAAGGAATAGAGTGTAATATCTCCAAGTTTGCAGATGACACTAAACTGGGTGGCGGTGTGAGCTGTGAGGAGGACGCTAAGAGGCTGCAGGGTGACTTGGACAGATTAGGTGAGTGGGCAAATACATGGCAGATGCAGTATAATGTGGATAAATCTGAGGTTATCCATTTTGGGGGCAAAAACACGAAGGCAGAATATTATCTGAATGGCGGCAGACTTGAAAAAGGGTAGGTGCAACGAGACCTGGGTGTCATGGTTCATCAGTCACTGAAAGTGGGCACGCAGGTACAGCAGGCGGTAAAGAAGGCAAATGGTATGTTGGCCTTCATAGCTAGGGGATTTGAATATAGGAGCAGGGAGGTCTTACTGCAGTTGTACAGGGCCTTAGTGAGGCCTCACCTGGAATATTGTGTTCAGTTTTGGTCTCCTAGTCTGAGGAAGGACGTTCTTGCTATTGAGGGAGTGCAGCGAAGGTTCACCAGACTGATTCCAGGGATGGCTGGGCTGTCATATGAGGAGAGACTGGATCAATTGGGCCTTTATTCACTGGCGTTTAGAAGGATGAGAGTGGATCTCATAGAAACATATAAGATTCTGACGGGACTGGACAGGTTAGATGCGGGAAGAATGTTCTCGATGTTGGGAAAGTCCAGAACCAGGGGACATAGTCTTAGGATAAGGGGTAGGCCATTTAGGACTGAGATAAGGAGAAACATCTTCACTGAGAGAGTTGTTGACCTGTGGAATTCCCTGCCGCAGAGAGTTGTTGATGCCAGTTCATTGGATATATTCAAGAGGGAGTTAGATATGGCCCTTACAGTTAAGGGGATCAAGGGGTATGGAGAGAAAGCAGGAAGCGGGTACTGAAGGAATGATCAGCCATGATCTTATTGAATGGCGGTGCAGTCTCGAAGGGCCGAATGGCCTACTCCTGCACCAATTTTCTATGTTTCTATGTTTCACAGAAGTATCAGGGAGAATTTTAATGTAACAACTGAAGTTTGGATTAAAAAGATGATGCAATTAAATAGGAGAAAAATGTGTTTAATCTTGAAATGTCTATCTTTGTCATGGACAAACACACCTAAATGTAGCAATGCCAAGTAAATTGGCTAGCTGAGATTAGTGTCCTCTCCCAATCCTATAGGAACATAGGAACATAGGAATAGGAGCAGGCCATTCAACCCCTCGAGCCTGTTCTGCCATTCAACCATAGCTTATCTGTATCCTAATTTCATCCACCTTGACTCACCTGGTAAAGCAAACATCTATCGATCTCAGATCTAAAATGAATTGAGCTAGCATCTACTGCTTTTTGTAGGAAAGAGTTTCACACTTCTGCCACCCTTTGCATAAAGAAGTATTTCCTAACTTCTCTCCTGAATGGCCTGGCTCTGATTTTAAGGTTATGTCGTCTTGTTCTAGACTCCCCACCAGCAGAAAAAGGTTCTCTCTACCTACCCTATCAATTCCTTTCAAAATACTAAAAAACTTAATCAAGTCACCCCTTTAAACCTTCCATATTCCAGAGAATACAAGCCTATAGCAGCATATTTTAAAGTTTTACAGTCATCAGGAGTAACATGGTACAAACATTAAAATAGTTAAAATAGTACAAACAACAGCCATGAATAAATGCTGCTGTAAAGAAAAATGATCCTACTCTGTTAAGATTCTTTGCTGCATACACAATTTTACTAATGCATATTTAAAAGAGCATTTATTCTATTTTCCAAACATTAAGGAAGGCCATTTAAATTGATGTTTTAGACAAATACTGTTGCAGATTTTCTGCTCGATGGGTTGCTGCTACATTAATAGCTCGAGCTATTCTTCAGTTACATTAGTGTTGAATTCCATAGAGTTATAAATGCATCATCAGTATTCATGGCTACAATGATTAACTATGCAAACTATTTGGATATTAGCATTATTAGTGTCAGGTCATAATCCATATTGTAAGGACAGTCACTAAGAGTATAGATTGCAGCCAAACTGAATGGGAAAAAGATTAAGATTTTTTTACCCAAAGTGCTGCGGTTATCATGAGCCCCTCTTTTTAAAAGTCAAGCAGTTACAATTAATTTTCATTACCTTCAATACCCCTTTGTTTATTTTTGCCTTTTTAGTGACTTTGTTTGAACACATTTATTAAAACATTTGATATATTTTCTGTGTATGAAGCTAAAGATTTTTTTTACTATATTGTCATTATGAGCCCAATGAGAGTTCAGTGAAATAATTTTCTTTGACATTACACAGAGGAAAATATGAGTGTTGTTGAGTGATGATAGTTTCTGTACTCAGTTGGAGGAGTTACTGAACCCAACAGTGAGGAAACTGAATTAACATCAGTTGACTATAAGTCATTAACCCAGGATACTTCAACTTCAAGTGTGCATTTTCAGTCATATCTGTCATAATGATGGGCTGAATTATCCCCCCGAGAAAGAACCACAGAATTATATCATCAAGGCCCAATATTTAAAGTTGCACTATCTTCACAAATAAATGTTTCACAAGCCTCTTTAAGATAAAAATATTCAAAAGTACAAATCAGCAATAAAATACATATAAGTAAAAGGGTCTTAATAATAATTCTTTGTGACAGTTTTAGTTTTAAAATACACTGACATGACTGCAGCACTTTGAAGAAGAATCTTGAAATAATTCCTCATACAGTACAATCCCTAAGAAGTACCTTCTGTAGTTTTAAGAAGATTTAGACACATTTGCATGCTCTATTGTTGTGAAACGTGTTTAATTGCATCCAACTATTGTGCTCAAATCGAATGGTACTAGCAATTAATAAAGTAAAAAAGAACAAATCAAGAGCAATATCTGATCTATGCTGATATATAATGGACTGACAAACTTATTGCTCTAAAAAATGACCTTGCATTCTTCAGCAGTTTTGCAGCATGTGCTTAAATGAAAATTATTTATAATTACATTTAAATTTAGTTGTGAGATCAGATATTCCAATAAGCTCTTCACTTTCTTATTCCTAAATACTTCCTCACTAATGAAGTTGAAGGAAAGACCTTAGGTGACCTGAAATAAATTAAGCCTCATACTGTTTCATGTTTAATATCATTAGTGCAGTACCATAGACTTTCAGATTTAATCTCTTATAACAGGCTGGCTCCACTTGGGTGTTCCATTGTTGGTTGTGGTTTACCAACAGCCACCAATAAACAGGTAAGTTTTAAATAAAAAACTTAATTTTATGTGGAGCTGGAAGGAGTGAGAATGATTTTCCCAGCTCCACAGCACCACTGCTGGCTGCTGCTGGCCCAAGCTAGCCCCCATCCCATTCTCTTCCCAATCTTAGGACTTATCTGAAGGCACTTGACGGTGAGGCAAGTGGCCCAAACAGGATCCCGATACGGCAGCGGGCTGCCTCTCAAGTTGCGACAGGAACCAGCAGCTCACCGCGATTATTCCAATGAGGTCGAGGCTGAATTTCTGTCGAGCCTTGGGCCTCCTGGTTTGGGCGACACTCACACCATCAATTACGTGTCCAAAAACGGGCCATAATTAATTTTTACCGCACTGAATGAAGGAGATGTCAACCAGCTGAATACAAAGGAATTTCCTTGGTGCTGCTCCCACTCTGCTGCTTTAACTTTGCTGAAAGAGCAGTGGAAATCCCATTTATGTATGTAAACAAGGTTTCTGCCACATTTTCATTGACGTTTCAGTGGCAGAGCGGGAGCAGGTCCGAGGAAATTCCCAGCAATTGGTTCCATAATTTTCACCTCCTTCATACAGATAAAGCTGCAAGAAAAATGCAGAGATAAATTGCATCGTTTGCATCATAAACCTGATCATGTTCTGGAAAGAGTGCAAAACCCAAATCTGGATATCAGAGAAAACCAATGCCAGTCAGTCCCTATTAAATGCACTGTAGACTGCATGGAATAGAGGTGAATCCCAAATGTTAAAACCTCTTTGAACCAAATAACAGTGAAAGGATCAGATTGTCTTTCTACTTCCTTGTGTTGATTTGGAGGCTCCTCACTAGTTCAGTTGTTAGGAGCGTTGTAACAGGTACAGCACCTTAACATCAATGGAATGTAGTTTAGCTGCACTTGTAACAATTCTACAAGCTCCCCAGTAGCTCAACAAGTTTATCCAGTGAGTAGGTGAACCATTCAAATCAAAAACATTGCAGGTTTGATGCTCAGTTTTTGCTAATTAGCTGATCTTAGTACTATAATAGGTTTCAGTCTCTTGCGTTAGGGAACATAACATAAGAACATAAGAATTAGGAGCAGGAGCAGATCATTTGGCCCTTCGAGCCTGCTCCGCTATTCAATGAGATCATGGCTAATCTTCAGTCTTAATTTCACTTATCTGCACTATCCCCATATCCCTTGATTCCCTTAATATTCAAAAATGTATCAATCTCTGTCTTGAATATGCTCAACGACTGAGCCTCCACAGCCCTCTGGGGTAGAGAATTCCAAAGATTCATCACCCCTGAGTGAAGACATTTCTCCTCATCTCAGTCCTAAATGGCTGACCCCTTATTCTGAGATTGTGACCCTGGTTCTAGATTCCCCAGCCAGGGGAAACATCCTCCCTGCATCTACCCTGTCAAGCCCTGTAAGAATTTTGTATATTTCAATCAGATCACCTCTCATTCTTCTAAACTCTAGAGAATATAGACCTAGCCTACTCGATCTCTCCTCATAGAACAATCCCCCCCTTCCCAAGAATCAGTCTGGTGAACCTTCCTTGCACTCCCTCTATGGTAAGTATATCCTTCCTTAGGTAAGGAGACCAAAACTGTATACAATACTCCATGTGTGGTCTCACCAGAGCCCTATATAATTGCAGTAAGACGTCTTTACTCTTATACTCAAATCCTCTTGTAATAAAGAGCAACATAACATTTGCTTTTCTAATTGCTTGCTATACCTGCATGTTAACTTCCAGTGATTCCTGTACAAGGACACCAAGGTCCCTCTGAACAGCAACATTTCCCAATCTCTCACCATTTAAAAATACTCTGCTTGTCTATTTTTCCTACCAAGTGGATAACTTCATATTTCTCCACATTATATTCCATTTGCCATTTTTTTGCCCACTCACTTAGCCTGTCAATATCCCCTTGAAGCCTTTTTGCATCTTCCTCATTCCCACCGAGCTTTGTATCATCAGCAAACTTGGATATATGAGGTTTGTAATATTCCTACATTACAACAGTGACTGCACTCCAAAAAGTTCTTCATTGGCTGTAAAGTGCTTTGAGACATCTGGTGGACATGAAAGGCATTATATAAATGCAAGTCTTTCTTTTTCTTTTTTCTTTAATTTGATCCCCTCATCCAAATCGTTGATCCAAATCATCCCCAGTATTGAAGCACTGACCACACTCGATCAGCTTCGCTGGGCAGGCCACATAATTCGCATGCCAGACACGAGACTCCCTGAGCAATTGCTCTATGCGGAGCTCCTTCACAGCAAATGAGCCAACAGTGGGCAGCGGAAACATTACAAGGACACCCTCAAAGCCTCACTGGTAAAGTGCAATATCACCACTGACACCTGGGAGTCCCTGGCCGAAGACCACCCTAGGTGGAGAAAGTGCATCCGGAAGGGCGTTGAGCTCTTCAAATCTCAATGCCCCGGGCGTGAAGAGGTCAGGCGCAGGCAGCGGAAGAAGCGTGCGGAAAATCAGTCCCACCTCTCAGCTTCCCCCGACGAATGTCTGTCCCACCTGTGACAGGGTCTGTGGCTCTCGGATTGGACTGTTCAGCCACCAAAGGACCCACTTTAGGAGTGGAAGCAAGTCTTCCTCGATTCCGAGGGACTGCCTATGATGATGATAGATTGTGAATAGCTGAGGCCCAAGTGGTACCTCACTAGTTACAGCCCGCCAACTCAAAAATGATTTGTTTATTCCTACTCTCTGTTTTCTGTCCATTAACCAATTCGCAAGCCATGCTAGTATATTACCCGCAATCCCATCAGCACTAATTTTGTTTAATAATCTCTTGTGCGGCATCTTATCGAATGCTTTCTGAAAATCCAAATACACCACATCCACTGGTTCCCCCTTATCTATTCTGCTAGTTACAACCTCAAAAAACTCTTAACTCATTTGTCAAATATGATTTTCTTTTCAGGAAATCCAGGAAGGGAAGATTAGCCAGGGTTTTAATGCCTGATCATGTTCCAGTGCCATCTATCTAATGCCATTGGGTCAATCAGGCCTGTACTGGTACATCCTATTCTGTCAAAGTTGGGATGCAAACCCATTTATTAGAGAGGTACTACGCTGCATATCAAGCCCTTAATGGGTACTTGAATGAAGTATTGGAGGAGGTAGTTTAATACTATTTGACCTCTGTTAAAAAAGCTGAAGAAGGATTCATATGGGGCTTCATACTTTGTATCCCATACATAATACCCCATATAATTATGTATGGGATACAAAGTATGAAGCCCCATGTGAATCCTTTATATTGCATATGCTAGTATCTATTATACTTATAGCCTATACACTAGTGATCCATACACTGGTATCCATTGCCAAGTATCCCAGACATGTTGGCCGAAATCTTACCAGCCGTACGAGTGTGGGTTTGGAGGTGGGCCCGCTGTCAAAATGGCCGTGATTGACAGTGGGGCAGAAGTCCGCTCTGAACCCATCTCTTTGTCAGTTTCCAAAATGCCGGGTCTGGCTGCGGTTCACAGACCTGACACCAAGCAGCGGGCCAACCAATCAACATCATTAAGAGGTCATTTAAAGGTATTTTCAAATAATTTTACCAGGTATTTACCATTTTTCCAACATTTTCAGGAGCTTCCCATCGCTTGGACTTTATGTCGGGTTCTCAATGACTCCCATTGTTTTGGCTAGTTGATAGCTGCAGAAGTGATATAAAAGCTACCGTTTCACAGCTGCTCACTTTCCAATCTCAGAAGCTGAAGCTTTCATGATTTAGAAGACATTTTTGAGCTGTATGCTGTTATGTCTTGGATAAGGAGTCAGACTAGATACTGCAAGCTCAAAGTAAGTGTGACCGTAGTCCTTTACTACAGATCTCAGAGTGCCTCTCCAGCCTGCAAGACCTCCTTACATACAGGTGCTCCCAACAGATTGTGGGATTCCTTGGGATTCCAGGGGATAAGCCCTCTGGTGGTTAGACATAGTAATTACATACATAACAACACTTTTCCCCCCCCCCGCTCCACCCCCGCCAAAAGTCAATGGTGTAACTATTTATGATATGAGTCAATCTGGGTCCTTGCTTTCCCTGGTTGATAAGTCATTTGTTGGGCCTTTGCTGGGCTGCTGTGCAGCTGGCCTTGCTGGACTGCTGGGGGTGGTGAGCCTTGCTGGGCTGCTGTGGGTGATGGGTTCTGCTTCGTGGTCAATCGCTGGGTTGGTTGCCACTTGTGTGTGTGTTGGAGGGTTGAAAAAGGTAGAGTCTAATGTGGGTTGTTCTGGATAGTCCGTAAATCTGAGTTTGGTTTGGTCCAAGTGTTTTCTGCAGGTGAGTCCATTTGCGAGTTTGACCACAAATACCCTACTCCCCTCTTTGGCCAAAACAGTGCCAGCAATCCATTTGGGACCTTGTCCATAGTTCAACACAAATACAGGATCATTTCCGTCAATTTCGCGTGACACATTTGTGCGATCATGATATGTATTCTGTTGAAGTCGCCTGTTCTCTACTTGTTCGTGTAGATCAGGGTGGACGAACGAGAGCCTTGTCTTAAGTGCCCTTTTCATGAGTAGTTCAGTGGGAGGGACCCCGGTGAGCGAGTGGGGTCTTGTGCGGTAACTAAGCAGGACTCGGGATAAGCGAGTCTGCAATGAGCCTTCAGTTACCCTTTTCAAGCTCTGCTTGATTGTTTGAACTGCTCGTTCTGCCTGACCGTTGGACGCTGGTTTAAACAGGGCAGACGTGACATGTCTGACTCCATTGTGGGTCATGAATTCCTTGAATTCGGCAATGGTAAAGCACGGCCCATTGTCACTTACAAGGACATCAGGCAGGCCGTGCGTGACAAACATGGCCCATAGGTTTTCAATGGTGGCAGCGGATGTGCTTGCCGACATTATCACACATTCAATTCACTTTGAGTACGCATCTACAACCACTAAAAACATTTTTCCCAAGAATGGGACTGCAAAGTCGACGTGAACAGCAACATCCTAAAGGGTCAAAGTAAAATAAAAAGGCAAGCATGAAAGCTCGGTGCCTCAATGCAAGGAGTATTCGGAACCTAGGAGAGGGCTCTGAGCTAGTTAGAGTGGGTGAGAGCTCAGATGAACAGGACCCCAAGAAAGAATGCAAAAGGCAGGAGGCAACAGAGCAGAGTAGCACTGGGGTAAGTGTAAACCACAAGGTGATAGGAAGGGACAATATGTATGAATATAAAGGGGCTGCAGGAGGGGCCAAAACTAAAAATCATGGTTTAAAAACTAGTATTAAAACACTCTACCTAAACGCATGCAGCATTCGAAATAAAGTAAATGAGTTGACGGCACAAATCATTACAAATGGGTATGATTTGGTGGCCATTACAGAAACGTGGCTGCAGGGGGGCCAAGACTGGGAATTAAACATACAGGGGTATCTGACAATTCGGAAAGATAGACAAGAAGGGAAAGGAGGTGGGGTAGCTCTGTTAATAAAGGATGATATCAGGGCAGTTGTGAGAGACGATATTGGCTCGAATGAACAAAATGTTGAATCACTGTGGGTGGAGATTAGAGATAGTAAGGGGAAAAAGTCATTGGTGGGCGTAGTTTATAAGCCCCCAAATAATAGCTTCACGGTGGGGCGGGCAATAATCAAAGGAATAATGGAGGCATGTGAAAAAGGAACGGCAGTAATCGTGGAGGATTTTAACCCACATATCGATTGGTCAAATCAAATCGCACGGGGAGGAATTCAAAGAATGCATACGGGATTGTTTCTTAGAACAGTATGTTACAGAACCTACAAGGGAGCAAGCTATCTTAGATCTGGTCCTGTGTAATGAGACAGGAATAATAAATGATCTCCTAGTAAAAGATCCTCTCGGAATGAGTGATCACAGTATGGTTGAATTTGTAATACAGATTGAGGGTGAGGAAATAGTGTCTCAAATGAGCGTACTATGCTTAAATAAAAGGGACTACAGTGGGATGAGGGCAGAGTTGGCTAAAGTGGACTGGAAATACAGACTAAACAGTGGCACAGTTGAGGAACAGTGGAGGACTTTTAAGGAGCTCTTTCATAGTGCTCAACAAAAATATATTCCAGTGAAAAAGAAGGGCGGTAAGAGAAGGGATAACCAGCCATGGATAACCAAGGAAATAAAGGAGAGTATCAAATTAAAAACCAATGCGTATAAGGTGGCCAAGGTTAGTGGGAAAATAGAAGATTGGGAAAATTTTAAATGACAGCAAAGAATGACTAAGAAAGCAATAAAGAAAGGAAAGATAGATTACGAAAGTAAACTTGCGCAAAACATAAAAACAGATAGTAAAAGCTTTTACCGATATATAAAATGGAAAAGAGTGACTAAAGTAAATGTTGGTCCCTTAGAAGATGAGAAGGGGGATTTAATAATGGGAAATGTGGAAATGGCTGAGTCCTTAAATAATTATTTTGCTTCGGTCTTCACAGTGAAAGACACAAAAACCATGCCAAAAATTGCTGGTCACGGGAATGTGGGAAGGGAGGACCTTGAGATAATCACTATCACTAAGGGGGTAGTGCTGGACAGGCTAATGGGACTCAAGGTAGACAAGTCCCCTGGTCCGTATGAAATGCATCCCAGGGTATTAAAAGAGATGGCGGAAGTTATAGCAGATGCATTCGTTATAATCTACCAAAATTCTCTGGACTCTGGGGAGGTACCAGCGGATTGGAAAGCAGCTAATATAACGCCTCTGTTTAAAAAGGGGGGCAGACAAAAGGCAGGTAACTATAGGCCTGTTAGTTTAACATCTGTAGTGGGGAAAATGCTTGAAGCTATCATTAAGGAAGAAATAGTGGGACATCTAGATAGGAATAGTGCAATCAAGCAGATGCAACATGGATTCATGAAGGGGAAATCATGTTTAACTAATTTACTAGAATTCTTTGAGGATATAACGAGCATGGTGGATAGAGGTGTACCGATGGATGTGGTATATTTAGATTTCCAAAAGGCATTCAATAAGGTGCCACACAAAAGGTTACTGCAGAAGATAAAGGTACGCGGTGTCAGAGGAAGTGTATCAGCATGGATAGAGAATTGGCTGGCTAACAGAAAGCAGAGAGTCGGGATAAATGGGTCCTTTTCAGGTTGGAAATCGGTGGTGAATGGTGTGCCACAGGGATCAGTACTGGGACCACAACTGTTTACAGTATACATGGATGACCTGGAAGAGGGGACAGAGTGTAGTGTAACAAAATTTGCAGATGATACAAAGATTAGTGGGAAAGCAGGTTGTGTAGAGGACACAGAGAGACTGCAAAGAGATTTAGATAGATTAAGCGAATGGGCTAAGGTTTGGCAGATGGAATACAATGTCGGAAAATGTAAGGTCATCCACCTTGGGAAAAAAAACAGTAAAAGGGAATATTATTTGAATGGGGAGAAATTACAACATGCTGTGGTGCAGAGGGACCTGGGGGTCCTTGTGCATGAATCCCAAAAAGTTAGTTTGCAGGTAGGTAATCAGGAAGGCGAATGGAATGTTGGCCTTCATTGCGAGAGGGATGGAGTACAAAAGCAGGGAGGTCCTGCTGCAACTGTACAGGGTATTGGTGAGGCCGCACCTGGAGTACTGCGTGCAGTTTTGGTCACCTTACTAAAGGAAGGATATACTAGCTTTGGAGGGGGTACACTAGGCTGATTCCGGAGATGAGAGATTGATCATAGATTGAGTAGATTGGGTCTTTACTCGTTGAAGTTCAGAAGGATGAGGGGTGATCTTACAGAAACATTTAAAATAATGAAAGGGATAGACAAGATAGAGGCAGAGAGGTTGTTTCCATTGGTCGGGGAGACTAGAACTAGGGGGCACAGCCTCAAAATACGGGGGAGCCAATTTAAAACCGAGTTGAGAAGGAATTTCTTCTCCCAGAGGGTTGTGAATCTGTGGAATTCTCTGCCCAAAGAAGCAGTTGAGGCTAGCTCATTGAATGTATTCAAATCACAGATGGATAGATTTTTAACCAATAAGGAAATTAAGGGTTACGGGGAGCGGGCGGGTAAGTGGAGCTGAATCACGGCCAGATCAGCCATGATCTTGTTGAATGGTGGAGCAGGCTCGAGGGGCTAGATGGCCTACTCCTGTTCCTAATTCTTATGTTATGTTCTTATGAACTCTAGACCATGGTTTGGAAGGCCAAGACCATAAACTTAGTGGCACCTCCCTGAGTGCATTGCTTAATTGGGAAGATGTATTACGTTTGTGCACACAGGACTCTAAGTCTGCATCAATACCGGGCCACCACACGTGGGATCTGGCTATTGCTTTCATCATTACAATCCCTGGGTGGGTACTGTGGAGATCACCAATGAAAGTGTCTCTGCCCTTTTTTGGCATAACTACCTGATTATCCCATAGGAGGGAGTCTGCCTGAATAGTCATTTCATCTTTGCGCCGCTGGTATGGCTTTATTTCTTCCTGCATCTCCAACGGGACACGAGACCAACTCCCGTGGAGCACACAGTTTTTTTACTAAGGACAATAAGGGGTCATCCAGGTTCTAATCTGTCGATGGTAACAGGTGATTGCTCACTCTCAAATGCTTCCATTACCATAACTAAATCTGCAGGCTGTGCCATCTCCACCCCAGTGGTGGCCAATTGTAGCCTACTAAGAGCATCGGCACAGTTTTCTGTGCCTGGCCTGTGGCAGATGGCATAGTTGTGTGCAGACATCTCTGGATGCAGGCCGATGCATTCATCTTTATCCCCTTATTTTCAGAAAAGAGGGATATAAGCGGCTTATGATCGGTTTCCAATTCAAATTTGAGCCCGAACAGATATTGATGCATTTTCTTTACCTCGTAAACACACGCTAACGCTTCTTTTTAGATCATACTGTAGGCCCTCTCGGCCTTAGACAGAATTCTGGATGCATAAGCAACCAGTTGAAATTAACCAAATTCATTAGCTTGTTGCAATACACACCCGCAAATGTTTACATGGATCGTACAACATAAGCAATTTGTTTGAACATAACAGCTTTCTAGCTTTCTCAAAGGCATTTTCTTGGCTTTTCCCCATATCCATTCATCTCCTTTACGCATTAAAGAGCGCAGGGATTCTAACAATGTGCTAAGACCTCGTAAGAAGTTAACAAAATAGTTCAGGAGTCCTAGAAACGACCGCAGCTCCATCACATTCTGTGGTCTTGGTGCGTTTTTGATTGCCTCCGTACTTAAGGAAGTGGCCCTAGAAATAGTGGATACATCGGTGATCATTTTCCAACAGTCTATCGGCTCTGGATCAGTTCCTATGGACTGGAGGGTAGCTAATGTAACACCACTTTTTAAAAAAGGAGTGAGAGAGAAAACGGGTAATTATAGACCAGTTAGCCTGACATCAGTAGTGGTGAAAATGTTGGAATCAATTACTAAAGTTGAAATAGCAGCACATTTGGAAAGCAGTGACAGGATTGGTCCTAGTCAGTATCGATTTATTAAAGGGAAATCATGCTTGACAAATCTTCGATAATTTTTCGAGGATGTAACTGGTAGAGTAGACAAGGGAGAACCAGTGGATGTGGTGTATTTGGACTTTCAAAAGGCTTTTGACAAGGTCCCGCACAAGAGATTGGTGTGCAAAATTAAAGCACATGGCATTGGGGGTAATGTACTGATGTGGACAGAGAACTGGTTGGCAGACAGGAAGCAGAGAGTCGGGATAAATGGGTCCTTTTTGGAATGGCAGGCAGTGACAAGTGGGGTGCCACAGGGCTCAGTGCTGGGACTCCAGCTATTTACAATATACATCAATGATTTAGATGAAGGAATTGAGTGTAATATCTCCAAGTTTGCAGATGATACTAAGCTGGGTGGTGATGTGAGCTGTGAGGAGGATGCTAAGAGGCTGCAGGGTGACTTGGACAAGATGGTGAGTGGGCAAATGCATGGCAGATGCAGTATAATGTGGATAAATGTGAGGTTATCCACTTAGGTGGCAAAAACACGGAGGCAGAATATTATCTGAATGGCGGCAGATTAGGGAAAGGGGAGGTGCAACGAGACCTGGGTGTCATGGTACATCAGTCATTGAAAGTTGGCATGCAGGTACAGCATGTGGTGAAGAAGGCAAATGGTATGTTGGCCTTCATAGCTAGGGGATTTGAGTACAGGAGCAGGGAGGTCTTACTGCAGTTGTACAAGGCCTTGGTGAGGCCTCATCTGGAATATTGTGTTCAGTTTTGTTCTCCTAATTTGGGGAAGAATGTTCTTGCTATTGAGGGAGTGCAACGAAGGTTCACCAGACTGATTCCCAGGATGGCAGGACTGACATATGAGGAGAGACTGGATCAACTGGGCCTGCATTCACTGGAGTTTAGAAGGATGAGAGAGGATCTCATAGAAACATATAAAATTCTGAAGGGACTGGACAGGTTAGATGCAGGAAGAATGTTCCCGATGTTGGGAAAGTCCAGAACCAGGGGACACAGTCTAAGGATAAGGGGTAAGCCATTTAGGACTGAGACGAGGAGAAACTTCTTCACTCAGAGAGTTGTTAACCTGTGGAATTCTCAACCGCAGAGTTGTTGATGCCAGTTCATTAGATATATTCAAGAGGGAGTTAGATATGGCCCTTATGGCTAAAGGGATCAAGGGGTATGGAAATAAAGCAGGAAAGGAGTACTGAGGTGAATGATCAGCCATGATCTTATTGAATGGTGGTGCAGGCTTGAAGGGCTGAATGGCCTATTCCTGCA
The DNA here is from genome assembly GCF_044704955.1 of Pristiophorus japonicus. Classification (NCBI taxonomy): domain Eukaryota; kingdom Metazoa; phylum Chordata; class Chondrichthyes; family Pristiophoridae; genus Pristiophorus; species Pristiophorus japonicus. Next base: position 159,263,522 of record NC_091977.1, on the reverse strand, counting down.
CCTATTTTCTATGTTTCTATGTTTCCATGTTTCGAATCGGTGAGCCTGATGCCGTCCGCCGCGATTCTTCTCCCCAGGAACTCCACTTCAGGCGCCAGGAAAACGCACTTCGAGTGTTTTAACCTGAGCCCCACACGATTGAGCCGACTAAGAACCTCCTCCAGGTTCTGCAGATGCTCGACGGTATCCCGACCTGTAACCAAGATGTTGTCCTGGAAGATTACCATGCGCTGGACCGATTTCAGCAAGCTTTCCATGTTCCTCTGGAATATCGCCGTGGCTGATCGAATCCCAAACGGGCATCTGTTGTAAATGAAAAGACCTTTGTGCATGTTGATGCAGGTGAAGTCTTTCGAAGATTCCTCCAGCTCCTGCGTCATGTAGGCCGAGGTGAAGTCCAGCTTCATGAATGTCTTCCCTCCCGTCATCGTCACAAATAGGTCGGCTGCCTTTGGTAGCAGGTATTGATCCTGCAGTGAGAAACGATTGATAGTTACTTTGTCATCACCACAGATTCTGACAGTGCTGTCTCTCTTGAGGACTGGAACACTCAGACTGGCCCACTCATTGAATTCGATCGGCGAAATGATGCCCTCTCGTTGCAGCCTGTCCAGCTCGATCTCCACCCTCTCTCTCATCATATAAGGTACCGCTCTCACCTTGTGATGGATGAGTCTTGTCCCCTGAATCAAATGAATCTGCACTTTTGCTCCTTGGACCTTCCCGATGCCTGGTTCGAACAGCGAGGGGAACTTGCTTCGGACCTGGGCATATGAGATGTCGTCGTTGGACGAAAGCACTCGGACGTTGTCCCAGTTCCAGCGTATCTTTCCCAGCCAGCTCCTGCCGAACAGCGTGGGGCCATCGCCCGGTACCAGCCAGAGTGGTAAATCATGCACCGTTCCATCGTAGGAGACCTTTACGATAGCACTGCCAATTATGGGAATCAGTTTCTTTGTGTATGTTCTAAGTTTGGTACGAATGGGAGTCAGGACTGGCCTTGAAGCCTTGTTGCACCACAACTTATCACAAGTCTTTTTACTCATTATGGACTGGCTTGCGCCCGTGTCCAGCTCCATGGACACCGGGAGTCCATTTAATTCAACCTTCAGCATTATCGGGAGACACTTTGTGGTCAATGTGTGCACTCCATATACCTCTGCCTCCTTGGTCAGAGTCTCTGGTTCGTCATGATCCACTGTGGATCTGTCCTCCTCTGCAACCAACATGGTGGTTTGCAGGATTAGCAGGGTTTGCAGCTCACGTGCACATATGTTGGAGGTGTACCATTGTTCCACAGCCCTTGTAAACTTATCCTTTGAAGTGGCATGAATGGAATCGATGATCACCCCCGCAGTGCCAACAAGGTGTTAATTGCCTTGTATTCACCACCCTTGATGACGGACTCTGAGTCATCTGCGGACGTGCAGCTACAGGCGTGTAATTCCTGCCATGTACATTTCGATTCGAAAACAACGTTACTTTGTTCACAGTACTTGCAGCAGCACTAGTGTGCTGGGAAATTTGTTTGGCATTGTCACTGGTGGAGATAAACGCCTGGGCTATTGCTATGGCTTTACTCAAGGTTGGGGTCTCTGCAGTCAAAATTTGTGAAGTATTAGTTCATGGCCAATGCCAAGTAAAAAGAAGTCCCTGAGCATATGCTCCAAGTGTCCTTCAAATTCGCAATGTCCTGCAAGGCACCTTAGCTCGGCGACGTAGCTCGCTACTTCCTGGCCTTCAGAACTCTTGTACGTGTAGAACCGATACCTCGCCATCAGAATGCTTTCCTTCGGGTTTAGACGCTCCCGGACCAGTGTGCACAACTCATCGTATGACTTGTCTGTGGGTTTTGCTGGAGTGAGCAGGTTTTTCATGAGGCCATACGTTGATGCCCCGCAAACGGTGAGGGGGTTCATCCTTCGTTTGGCAGCGTTCCCTTCTTCTTCCAACTCATTGGCCACGAAGTATTAGTCGAGTCACTCCACGAAGGTTTCCCAATCATCTCCCTCCGAAAATCTCTCCAGGATGCCCACAGTTCTCTGCATTGTTGCGTTGGGGTTCGTCATCTGTGTCTCATCGCCAGTTGTTATGTCTTGGATAAGGAGTCAGATTAGATACTGCAAGCTCAAAGTAAGTGTGACCGTAGTCCTTTATTACAGATCTCAGAGTGTCTCTCCAGCCTGAGAGACCTCCTTATATACAGGTGCTCCCAAGGGATTGTGGGATTCCTTGGGGCTCCAGGGGATAAGCCCTCTGGTGGTTAGACATGGTATTTATAGATTTACATACATAACGTATGCAGTTTTGAAGCATTTGCAGTGAATCTGTATCCACTGTCACTTCCTTGGAGCATCCTCTATCACCATTGACAGATCGCTTCTGTCATCTCAATTTCAGTAGCCATCTATTCCATCAGCCACCTGGAATAGATGGCAGGTGCCCTTGAGAAAATCTCAACTTGGTCCTCAGAATCCCTCCACGATCAGCCCCAACACTAAAATCACTAAACACACCAGTATCACCAACAACAGCAACAAACTTCTCCGCAATCACCAGATGCTGCACAGGACATAGGGCATCAGCACTCGACCACATTACTGCCCGGGATGCCAGGGATAGTCTCACCAGAGCCACATTTACTTTACGTGATGCTGTACACCCTGGCTGCCACATGATGCACCAGGTTGACACCACCCCACACCAGCATCATAAAGCAGCCCTGCAATGCCCAAGCCATTCCTTTCACACTCATCACCATTTTGTGGGGGGTACACTTATATCTCATCATTCACTAACTCATTAAGCCACTTCCAAAGTTTCACACAACTCTGTCCAAGAACGCAAAGTGTTCAAAATAAAGATTTCAGTGTTTGACAGCACATTAGCAGAAACTCTACATGAACATTGGCTAAAAGACCCAAGTGCCTACCCTTGTGTGTTGTTAGTTGGTATGATTGGACAAGGATGAAGGTATGAGGGGTGGCTAATGAGATGGGGAAGTGATAATTTCGATAGAGAGGGATGGGTGTCGGTGGAAGGTAAGTTGGTGTGAGTAAGGATATGCAGGGTAGGGAAGGCAGAGTGATGGGGATGTGATGAGTGACACGGCAGGATGAGATTGAGTGGCTTTGCAGTAACGTTTCATCATCTACTGAGATCATTGAAAGGTTTGCGCCACTGCAGCCAGGTCCTCCTGACCACATTCCTGCTTGTGCCCTCCTGTGCAATTTGCAACCAGGCTGTGTTGGTGTCTTGGGGATGTATCTTCCGCCCATTGGAATGGAAGAGAACTTCCCTGCATGCTGTGACTCCCTCCATAAGCATCCGGAGGGAATCATGGGAAAGCCTGCGTGTAGCCATGCACCTTTGTGCAGTAATTGTCATTGTTTGCAGCAGCTCAGTGCTGCAGAACAGTATCAGCACAACTGTCAAAATGAATGTGGGCATGGTCCCTTTAAGGAAACCGGCTGATGATGCATCATCAAATGACGTCATCAGACCCACTTCCTTTTAATTGGCCGGGAACCTCGCAGGGCGGGCTTAACAAGCACCATCAAGGGAAGATTCTTCACATAGTGCGGGCTGGAGCCCAGGTCGATATCACAGCCTATATCCTGAATGTTAATACTTTGGCGGGTTGGGAGCAGGGGTAGGGGTGGGGGCAGTTAGTGGGGGTGGCTAGGAACCAGTCAAGAAACCCGGGAGCACAGGTTTCACGCAGGGCTTGCTGAATTTAATGGCAGGGCCTGCAGCCACCCAGATGGAGGGACTGGCTGACTGGCTGCGGGCAGGTAGGCCTGCGGCATTAGGCCTGAGAGAGGAGGTAGGGAGAGATCACATGGGGGCCAGGAGCTGGTCGAGGATGGCCGGAGCATGATCGGAGGGCCGGAGGAGCACCGGGGCAGGCGGATTATGATCTGAGGGATGGAGGAGCATGGTCTCGGGTGGGCGGGCAGGCCATGGTCGGCGAGTAGAAGGCAGGGCATGGTCGATGGAGTGAGGGGATGAAGGAGCACGGGTGGGAGGGGGCTTGGGCAATGATCAGAGGGCTGGAGGAACCTGGGGAAGGGGGGTGAAAGGGGGGAGGATGGAACATGTAAGGGTGCTGGAGGAGCATAGGTGGGAAGGCAGATGATATTGGGGGGGCAGGAGGAACATTGATGGGATGGGGGGAGGCTGGGAAGGCGATCGGAGGACTAGGGGCGGGTAAATCAGAGGCCTTGTAGTGGCGGGGGTGGGGGGGGTCTCCGATTGCGGGGGGTGGGTTAGGCAGGGATGCTGGTTCCACGAGGCAAGTGTAATGGCACTTATCGCCTAGATCCAGCATTCCTCACCTTCCATTAGCTGGCAGGTTTCACAAAGCCTACAAAACCCAACCAGCCAGAGTTAAATTTTAAATGGTGGTTAAATCTGAGGCACACCAGCCTCATTGTAATAGTTAAATGGAGGACCCGCCTCCTAGGAGTGGGTGAGTTGCCCCACCCCCATCTCACCTCCGTTAAAAACTGAAATAGGCAAGTTGGAGGTGGGCTCTGGACAGGATTCAGATCTTTAAAACTTCCGACTCGACTCCAACCTAACCGTTTCTTTCGGTTAAAATTCCTCCTCCATAGCCAGGACACTTGTATCCCATTCACTAATATCCCAATGTGTTTTTTCAAGGCTATTTGTAATCACTGCTGATTGCCAGTCCTTTGGTCACTAGGTCCGTACTGCTGAGAACCTGACAACAGAGGAAGGATTCAATCGAGGCTTTTCCCTAAAAAATATTTCACAGACTGAACAATTTTCTATATGTTATCCCAAGAAATCAAATAGCGAATTCAGAAGAAACTTCTTTATCCAGAGAGTGGTGAGAATGTGAAACTCGCTACCACAGGGAGTGGTTGAAGCAAATAGTATAGATACAGTTTAGGGGAGGCTGGACAAGCATATGAGGAAGAAGGGAATAGACGGTTACGCTGATAGATTTAAATGAGGAAAAACAGGAGTAGGCTCATAGATCGAATGGAACATAGATGCCCGCATGGACTGGTTGGGCCGAATTACTTGTTTCTGTAATGTATATCCTATGTAATCGGGATGTAACCTAGCTAATCTATGACTAAAGATCACTACAACAACAACATGCATTTATATAGTGCCTTTGTAAAATTCCCATGGTGCTTCACAAGAGCATTATCTAACACAATGATCAGAGAATGACAATGAATAGTTGGTGGAGAATCAAAATAAAGATTAACCTAGAATGCTCACTTGTAGGCTAGTCAGCTCTTTTCTATTTTTACAAATCTCACTGTTTATGGAGCTCTCCTTCCCCAGATCGAAAGTTGATGCAAGTAGGCACTAGAAAGCAATTCAGTTATTAACAGACAAGGCTTCATCAGAATTGATAGTAAAGTTACAAGAAGACGACCATGAAGCTGTAACACAAATGACCACACATAAAGCGAGAGCAATGAATGCTTATTCTCATTGGTGCAAGTCTGCCATGAACCACTGTTTGAACTACAGTAGTATGCCATCAGTAACAAGCATCAGGACTTTAGTCACTGTTGACCCTTACTGTTGAAGACCTCATAACAGAGACAGAATCAAAGGTTTTTCCATGAAATATAGTTCATATATTGTTCTGCCTATCCTTTGAGATCTTATCCTAACAACACCAATATATCACTAGTGATCAGAGAATGCCAATTGATAATGAGAGAAGAACTAAAATTAAGATTGACCCAAACTAAGCACACTGCAATTGCATATTTTCAGAATTTGCTTCAAATACAACAACTTGTATTTATATAGCACCTTTACTGTAGTGAAACATCCCAAGGCGCTTCACAGCAGTATTATGAGACAAAGACACCGACCCTGGTAGAAGCTAAGTTCCGACCAAGTGCCGCCCAAAGGACTGCTGAGATCCTGACGGTACTTTAGGGCGGAGGTTTCTTGGAAAAAGTCCTGGAAAGACCGCCCAGCAGCAAAAAAGCAACTTACGCCCTGAATACGGGTGGCAGCGGGCGGGAGCTCCCAATCTCGGCAGCAAATGCAATCCTTGGCAAAGTACCACCGAGGATTGAGTTGGGCCCAGGGAGGGGGGAACAGATAAAAATTAAAATTTCCCCAAAATAAAAAAAAATACTAAAAAATCTTCAGGGGACCCCATCCACCTGAATCGCTGGGAAAAAAATAAAGAAAAGAAGTTTACTGCCCTTTTTTTGCAGGTCTTCTTACTTACCATTGAGGTTAGACCTGCCTCCATTTGGCAGTCCTTTCCCTGCTGCAGCGGACTCCCGCCCAGACCAAACTGGCAGCTCGGTGGGTGGGAGGACACTTACGCGCGATGCGCATCAGCGGGCGGTCCCCATCAATCTTCACTCCCCGCTGGCGGGAGGCCTCCACCAAACTCGCTCGGAGGGGAGACCGCCCAGAAAACTCGCAGCAGCGGGTGGTGAGTTCACCAAGTTCGGCCCCCAAATATTTGACACCGAGCCACATAAGGAAAAATTAGCGCAGGTGACCAAAAGCTTGGTCAAAGAGGTAGGTTTTTAGGAGTGTCTTAAAGGAGGAAAGAAAGGTAGAGAGGCAGAGAGGTTTAGGCAGGGAATTCCAGAGCTTACGGCCTAGGCAACAAGGTGCCCGCCACCAATGGCTGAGTGATTATAATGAGGGATGCTCAAGAGGACAGAATTAGAGGAGTGCAGATATCTCAGAGGGTTGTGGGGCTGAAGGAGATTACAGAGATAGGGAGGGGCGAGGCCATTGAGGGATTTGAAAACAAGGATGAGTATTTTGAAATTGAGGCATTGCTTAATGAGCAGGTTAGCGAACATAGGGGTGATGGGTGAGCGAGACTTGGTTTGAGTTAGGACATGGGCAGCTGAGTTTTGGGTCACCTCAAGTTTATGTAGGGTAGAATGTGGGAAGCCAGCCAGGAGTGCATTGTAATAGTCAAGTCTACAGGTAACAAAGGCATGGATGAGTGTTTCAGAAGCAGATGAGCTGAGGCAAGGGCGGAGATGGGTGATGTTATGGAAGTGGAAATAGGTAGTCTTAGTTATGCTGAGGATATGTGGTCGAAAGCTCATTTCAGGGTCAAATATGACACTGAGGTTACAAACAGTGTGGTTCAGCCTCAGACATAAGTTGAGGAGAGGGATGGAATCAGGGGCTAGGGAATGGAGTTTGGCAGGGACTGAAAACAATGGCTTCGGTCTTCCCAATATTTAATTGGAGAAAATTTCTGCTCATCCAGAACTGGATGTCAGACAAGCGGTTTGACAATTTAGAGACCGTGGAGGGGTCGAGACAAGTGGTATTGAGGTAGAGTTGGGTGTCATCAGCGTACAAATGGAAACTGATGCTGCGTTTTCGGATGATGTCGCCAAGGGCCAGCATGTAGGTGAGAAATAGGAGGGGGCCAAGAATAGATCCTTGGGGGACAATAGAAGAAACAATGTGGGAGTGGGAACAGAAGCCGTTGCAGGTGATTCTCTGGCTACGATTAGATAGATAAGAATGGAACCAGGCGAGTGCAGTCCCACCCAGCTCGACGATGGTGGCGAGACGTTGGAGAAAGAGAGAGTGGTCAACCGTGTCAAAGGCTGCAGACAAGTCAAGAAGGACAAGAAGGGATAATTTTCCTTTGTCACAATTACAAAGGATGTCATTTGTGACTTTGATGAAAGCTGTTTCAGTACTGTGACAAGCGGGGAAACTGGATTGAAGGGATTCAAACATGTAGTTGCGGGAAAGATGCGCACGGATTTGGGAGGCGACAACATGTTCAAGGACTTTGGAGAGGAAAGGGAGATTGGAGATGGGGGGGCGTCTGGTGGTAGTTTGCCAGGAAGGAGGGGTCAAGGGTTTGTTTTTTGAGGAGAGGGGTGATGACGGCAGATTTGAGGGAGAGGGGGACAGTACCTGAGGAGAGAGAACCGTTAACAATGTCAGCTAACATGAGAGCCAGAAAAGGAAGTTGGGTTGTCAGCAGTTTAATAGGAATAGGGTCAAGGGGGCAGGAAGTTGATCTCATGGACAGGATGAGCTCGGAGAGGTCATGAGGGGAGATCGGAGAGAAACTGGAGAAAGATGTGAGATGAAATACTTGAAACACCTCATTACTCTTTCTGTTTTTCTGTCACCTGCTCTGATTCAATGTGCCTCAGTTTATTACTTTTTTTCTTTTGTTTATTGCGGAATTGTTGACATTAGTAGATGAATAGAGTCAGATTCGATAGGGATATGTGGTGAATATCATATAGGGAGTAAATACAGTTACAAGTATGTTTAACGAAATCAAGCAGTTTCATCACTCATCTTGTTCAAGCCTGGTCTACTTCACTTTCTAGCTCCTGTTCTGTTTCTCTCTGTCTCTCTCTCTCCACACCTGATTAGAATTAATTTACTGTGTATTGCACCCAATTCCAATGTTTTTCAATCTTCTCGTTACAGTCCTCTAGATCTTTTTCAGTTATATCTACCTGATCTTCCAGTCTCATCTCCCAGCCTTTCAAATTTTTATTTCAAAACATAAATCTTAATTCATTCTTCAGTTGTTTTATTGGTTTTATCCTTTTTTTCTTATTGGTCTTCTCTTGCTGAAATGTTCATTTTCACTTAAAGATGCTCTTTTCTAATTCATTAATTTTTTTTGTTATTTCTTTCTCTCTATTTCTTGCTCACTTTAATTTCTCTCTGTAGTGCCCTTTCTAGGAGCTTTTTATTTCCCACACCCTTAGCATTTCCAACACATCTTTACTCAGGTCTGGTATCAAGATTTGCTGATGGAGGATCACATTATCAAATACCAGGGGGCCGATTTTGATGAACTTGTTGCCGACTGCCGCCCACTGTCGCCGACATTCCTCTGCTCGAACCGTCCAGTGCCACTTTCGATGTGGCCTGGAGCGGGCGGGAGGGGAGAGCCGCCGGGAAGCGCCCGCCGACGTCAGTGGATGGCCGATGCCGTAAGTAGATTCCCGCCTACCGAGATGCCAGATTGGTGCATGCGGGAGTCGACTGGAATCGGCGGCAGGATGGCGGTGGGCCGCTGCATGCAGGCTGCTCTGTCCTCAATGGTGTCAAGATCCTGTAAAAAAGGTAAGTGGAATATTTTTAAATTATTTCTTTACAGGTACTTATCTGGATGTGGTCCCCTGAAGGTCCTCAGATGTTTATTTTTTTATTGGTGATGATTTTTATTTTTACCTCTTCGACCCTCCATGGGCCCGACTCCATCCTCGGCGGCAAGCGCCTCTGCCACCGAGAATGAGACCTCCCGCCCGCTGCCGCCCAGATTGGCAGCATACGTTGTTGATTTGCCACCCGCCAACCTTTGAGTGACCTTGGCGATGAAAATCCCACTGAAAGTACCGTCCGGTACCTTGGTGGTCATCGGCAGTACTTTGGGCGGCACTTGGACGTGCAGAGGCCTTGACCAAGTTCGGCCCCCAGGTCTGCATTTCTGTGCACGCTTGGTTCCCCTAATATACCAATTTATCTAAAATGGAATTAAAGTCATTTTATATTCGTATCAATAACAAAGTTAGGTGTGGTACAAATCAAATAATCTTTGAAGATCTGTCGTTCACAGAAAAATAAATATTCTCTTGACATCAGACTACATTACCAAAAGCCCAGAGCTATGCAAGTCCATGTCATCAGCTAGTTTATTTTTTGTATTTCCTCCATTGTTTATTCAATATTTCAATCATGAGAGTGAAGGAAGAACAGCTGAAGCCCAACTTGGTCCCAATTAGCAAAGATCTCCAGAATCCAAAAAAATTTGATTATTATTTTTAATTTGAAGAATTTGTGGACATGCTCTATTCCCTAAATATGCATTCATGGACAATTTGATTATGTGTGGAATTTGTACAGCTCATAACACTTCACAATAATGTGGAAATATCTCATCACCGATTATTGAGCAAGTGATATTCAGAAAGCATTATGGAGGCGCAAATCAGCAATTTACAGCAATTAGAATTAATGGAGCCTCTAGTTCTTGTTAATTTTCCACAAATAATATAAAAACCATATATCATTAAGACCAATAATCTGTACCAATGGTCTGGCATAGAGAAGATTTATATAGTACCCTTCACATAACAAAATGTACCAAGGTGCTTTTCAAGGGGGGAGCAGTGGACATCAAACATTGAACATGATAGAAGTTGCAGGACATGACATAAGGCATGGTCGAAAAGTTAAGTTTTGAGGGGTCATTTGAAAGTGTAGAGAAAGTTAGCAAGATTAAAAGGTTTATGAAGAGAATTCTGGATTGCGCAGGCATGATTGGTTGATGGTTCTCCATGGATGGTGGTAAAGAGAGCGAAGGAATCAGCGTCTGAGGAGCACCAATGGAGGATGCATGCTTGGCTGTAGAGCTGAGAAGATTACAGAAAAATGGTGGCATGAGATCATGTTGGAATTTGAATACAAGTACAAAGGTTTTGCAGTTAACATGATGGAGGAGAAGAACCAAGTGGAGGACAAAAGTGATGGTTGTATGCTACTTTGTGGAAGATAGAATTTAGACACAAGGTTCTGGGAGTGGTAGAGTTCGTTTAGGGTGAAGCTGGAAAGCATAGGACAGTATTGGAAATATTAAGCTTTGAGATGACAAAAGAATGGATAAGGTATTAGCAGTGGTAGGTTGAGATAGGGGGATTGGTAGTGATGTTCAAGAGTTGGAATTAAGTAGCCATAATATTGGACTCGTGTCTGTTGGCTTTTTCTTCGTGCATTACCTCAGACTGATCACAATGTTGCTTGATTCTGTGATGATATTTACAGATTAGCTGCAATATCACCATATTCCTGTGATGATCTGAAGTAGGGATGGCCAAATAACTGGCCATGGAAGGTACTGAGCTCAAAAATAAGGATACCCTGTCAGTTGCAAAATTTGCTTCCTTTCTTCTGCACTTAGTTAGCAGTATTGCAATTATTAGGTGCTAGATGCTGTAAAGGGGAAAGAATAAGCTTAATACATTGCAAGATAAGATGAAATTAACTAAAGTGTAATCTACACCAAGCCTATTTCATGATTGGTGGCCTCGATTACCTCTGATATATAGTCATGCACATTTTTATGGTTTTCTTTATCGTAGACAACCTATGTCATTCATATTTTAGCACACTTTTAGTATGGTTTACAAAGGCAAGATTCCCAAGGAAGCTTATTCTAACATTGCAGGTAACCAAGTATAAAAGGGAGCTCACCTCTTGGTGTCCTCACTCTTGGAGCTGCAATAAAGGACTAAGGTCACTACAGTTCAAGTACTATACCCTTACCACATGGAGTCATTACTAGAGAGTGCTTGCATACACAATATATATCACAATAAGTTATTCTCTATAAATGTGGGAACATAGGAACAGAAGTGGCTATTTAGCCTCTTATTCCACCATTCTATTAGATCATGGCTGACCTGTACCTCAATCTCATTTATCCAACTTTGCTCCATATTCGTTGATACTCCTACCTAACAAAAATTTGTCAATCATGGTCTAGAAAGTTTCAATTGACCTAGCATACAAAGCCTTTTTGGGAGAGAAAGACCCAGATTTCTACTAATGTTCGTGTAAAGGAAGTGCTTCCTGATTTCACTTCTGACTGGCCTGGCTCTAATTTTAAGATTATGGCACCTTCTTCTGGATTCCCCATCAGATGACAGACTTTCTCTGTATCTACCCTATCAAATTCCTTTTATATTTTAAAAGCCTCGATTACATCACCTCTTAGTCTATACTCGAGGAAATACAAGCTAAGTCTATGCAGCTTGTCCTCATAAATTAAACCTTTAAACCCCAGTATCCTTCATGCACTGTACCCCTCCAAAGTCAATATATCCTTCCTGAAGTACGGTGCCCCAAACTCAAAGCAGTACTCCAGATGGGGGCTGACCAAGGCTCTATACAACTGAAATATAACTTCCTCCCTTTTGTATTCCAGCTCCCTTGAGATAAAATGTTGTTCAATTATGTGGATACTGAGACAGTATATTAGCAAAATTTCACGTTACTTTCGAATGAAGTGATTTGTGCAGATGTGTTCGAAATAACACCCACACATTAGGAGAATAAAAACCATCTGTAGTGCAGTCGGCAGAAAAAGAGCACATCTCCCTCCTGCCCAGTCTCTCACTGATAAATGACCTGGATCGACTTCAGAAGGCAGTTGTCTGGTCGCTTTCAGTTTCTGGTTACCTTGCTTACAGTTAAAAGCTCTAACAAGATAAATGAATATGGGCTGACCAGAAGAACAGAAAACAAAGGAGCAGGATACTACATTTCTGCTATCTCCTGCTGCAGGCTATTGAACATCAGAAAGAAAATAAATGTCTACTAATAGCTCCAGAGGATGTTAACAAAGCAACTGACTCATTTCAAGAAATTTGTAACCAGAACATTGACATCAACAGCTGGTTGGTGTGCATGCTGAGAGGAAGTTAAGAAGCTCTCCACTTAAAAGGCAAAATTAAACTAATTTTAAAGGGATAGTAAATTGCAGTAGTTTACTAACAGATACAATCCATGACAACTACTCTGTCAAAATGCTGCATAAAAAACATGCACTGTGGGAGAAAAATAATGCCTAGGGAAATACTGTCAGAATCTGCAAAATATATTTTGGTCATGAATTTTGACAAACAAGGTTTATTTTTTGGGGAGCAGTTTGTTAAAGTAGGCTAGAAATCAAGAGGAGATAGTAAATTTAGCAACTGATTCTCATTGATTGTCACCAACAATATCTAAAACCAACTAACATCTCCTTTCAGTCAAAATAAAGAAACAAATTATCTGTGACCTACTTTCATGTGCAAATAAATACTCCATCCACCCCTTTATTTTTATAATCTGATGGTTCAGTGGCATAAATTCTACAGTTATAAAATATGAGGGAAGCTTGAATGTCCGCAAAGCCCAAATCAATTAAACCTGTTGGATTGAATGAAGCTGACCAATGCTAAGCCAGAGCCTGTTCTCTACAGCCTCAAAGACATATGGGGGAAAGGGTAATTTCTGTCTTCATTGCTCGGCTGAGAAACCGATGAGGTGAATCGGTTGTCCATTATAGAAACTGCATGATTGATTTCAATGGGAGTAAGTTTTCTCTTCTATCCCAATGAGTCTGACAGTTTGCTGCCCAAGTGGTGAAGTTGAAAATTAACCCACATCAGGCCTTCAGTTTTCTAAAAGATTACAACTGGTACAATACTAAAAAGAATTACTGTTCATTGTGCAAAGTTAACCATCATATGCATGGCACAGTAGGAAAGCCTGGCCTTTCCCAACGAGTTCTCCATTACAAATTCCCCAGACCTTTTTGTATTCTCATCAATAACCAGTGCCAATCTTACAAGCCATTTGTTCTGGCAAATGTTGATTCCAGTTATACCCTTTTGTTATGCCATCCATTATATACAGCATTACAAACATTTATAATTTGGTCAAAGATTCATTGATTTTGCATTATTGTGTTAATATGTCTAACTCACAGGGATAGAAGAGAAAAATTATCTTTCTGTCCCTTGTTTGCTTTTGAGCTAAAGCAACAACAACAATTTGTATTTATAGAGCACATTTAATGTAGTGAAACATCCCAAGGCGCTTCACAGGAGTATTATAAAACAAATTTTGGCAATGAGCCACATAAGGAGAAATTGGGGCAGATGAACTAAAGCTTAGTCAAAGAGGTGGGTCTTAAAGGAGGAAAGAGAGGTAAAGACATGGAATGGTTTAACAAGGACATTCCAGAGCTTAGCGTCTAGGCAGCTGAAGGCACGCCACCAATGGTTGAGCAATTAAAATCAGGGTGTTCAAGAGGCCAGCATTAGAGGAGCACAGATATCTCGAGGGGTTGTGGGGCTGGAGGAGATTACAGAGGTAGGGAGGGACGAGGCCATGGATGGATTTGAAAAGAACATAACATAAGAAATAGGAGCAGGAGTAGGCAATTTGGCCCCTTGAGCCTGCTCCACCATTGAATAAGATCATGGCCGATCTGATATTGGGCTCAGCTCCACTTCCCTGCCCGCTCCCCATAACCCTTCACTTCCTTAACGTTCAAAAATCTGTCTATCTCTACCTTAAATATATTCAATGACCCAACATCCACAGCTCTCTGGGGCAGAGCATTCCACAGATTTACAACTCTCTAAGGGAAGAAATTCCATCTCATCTCAGTTCTAAATGGGCAACTCCTTATTCTGAAACTATGCCTATTATTAAGGAAGAAATAGCGGGACATCTGGATAGGAATAGTGCAATCAAGCAGACGCAGCATTGATTCATGAAAGGGAAATCATGTTTAACTAACTTACTGGAATTCTTTGAGGATATAACGAACATGGTGGATAGAGGTGTACCGATGGATCTGGTGTATTTAGATTTCCAAAAGGCATTCGATAAGGTGCCACACAAAAGGTTACTGCAGAAGATAAAGGTATGCGGAGTCAGAGGAAATGTATTAGCATAGATAGAGAATTGGCTGGCGAACAGAAAGCAGAGAGTCGGGATAAATGGGTCCTTTTCCGGTTGGAAATCAGTGGTTAGTGGTGTGCTACAGGGATCAGTGCTGGGACCACAACTGTTTACAATATACATAGATGACCTAGAGGAGGGGACAGAGTGTAGTGCAACAAAATTTGCAGATGACACTAAGATTAGTGGGAAAGTGGGTTGTGTAGAGGACTCAGAGAGGCTACAAGGAGATTTGGATAGGTTAAGCGAATGGGCTAAGGTTTGGCAGATGGAATACAATGTCGGAAAGTGTGAGGTCATCCACCTTGGGAAAAAAACCAGTAAAAGGGAATATTATTTGAATGGGGAGAAATTACAACATGCTGTGGTGCAGAGGGACCTGGGGGTCCTTGTGCATGAATCCCAAAAGTTTAGTTTGCAGGTGCAGCAGGTAATCAGGAAGGCAAATGGAATGTTGGCCTTCATTGCGAAAGGGATGGAGTACAAAAGCAGGGAGGTGTTGCTGCAACTGTATAAGGTATTGGTAAGGCCGCACCTGGAGTACTGCGTGCAGTTTTGGTCACCTTACTTAAGGAAGGATATACTAGCTTTGGAAGGGGTACAGAGACGATTCACTAGGCTGATTCGAGAAATGAGGGGGTTACCTTATGATGATAGATTGAGTAGACTGTGTCTTTACTCCTTGGAGTTCAGAAGGATGAGGGGTGATCTTATAGAAACATTTAAAATCATGAAAGGGATAGACAAGATAGAGGCAGAGAGGTTGTTTCCATTGGTGGGGGAGACTAGAACTAGGGGGCACAGCCTCAAAATACGGAGGAGCCAATTTAAAACCGAGTTGAGAAAGAATTTCTTCTCCCAGAGGGTTGTGAATCTGTGGAATTCTCTGCCCAAGGAAGCAGTTGAGGCTGGCTCATTGAATGTTTTCAAGTCAAAGATAGATAGATTTTTAAGCAATAAGGGAATTAAGGGTTACGGGGAGAGGGCGGGTAAGTGGAGCTGAGTCCACGGCCAGATCAGCCATGATCTTATGGAATGGCGGAGCAGGCTCGAGGGGCTAGATGGCCTACTCCTGTTCCTAATTCTTATGTTCTTATGTTCTTATGTTCTCCTAGTTCTAGATTCCCCCACGAGTGGAAACATCTTCTCCTCATCTACCTTGTCAAGCCCCTTCAGTATCATATATGTTTCAATAAGATCACTTCTCATTCTTCTAAATTTCAATGAGTATAGGCTCAACCTGCTCAACCTTTCTTCATAAGCCAACCCCTTCATCTCAGGAATCAACCTAATGAACCTTCTCCGAACTGCCTCCAATGCAAATATATCCCGCCTTAAATAAGGAGACCAAAACTGTACGCAGTACTCTAGGTGTAGTCTCACCAATACCCTGTCCAGTTGTAACAGGACTTCCCTGCTTTTACACTCCATCCTCTTTGCAATAAAAGCCAACATTCCATTTGCCTTCCTGATTATTTGCTGTACCTGCATACTAACTTTTTGTGTTTCATGCACAAGGACCCCAAGTCCCTCTGTACTGCAACATTTTGTAATCTCTCTACATTTAAATAATAATTTGCTTTTTTATTTTTCCTGCCAGAGTGGATAACCTCACACTTTCCCACATTATACTCCATCTTCCAAGTGTTTGCCCACTTACTTAGCCTGTTGGTATCCCTTTGCAGATTCTTTGTGTCCTCCTCACAACTTGCTTTCCCACCCATCTTTGTATCATCAGCAAACTTGGCTACATTACACTAGGCCCCTTCATCCAAGTCATTAATATCGATTATAAATGTCATGTATCCTACATGGCTACTGGTTGTACTATCACAAGGTGTGCCACCAGAGGGCACAGCAGTGGGAGTCTTGCAAGTTACCTGTACAGATGTGCCTGGCCTAGTATAAAAGGCAGGCCACCAGGTGTGATCCTCACTCTGAAGTTATCAATAAAGAACTCAGGTCACCACAGTTCAAGTGCAACACATTGCCTCGTGGAGTCATTATCAGAGCATCCAAAGACATAATAATTGGCGACGAGATTATGGACTTTCATGCGAAAATGGCTACCCTTGGAACGTTGCAGCAGTTCACTGATGGTGATAATTAGGACGCCTTTGTGGAGAGGCTCAACCATTTCTTCACAGCAAACGAACTGGCGGGACAACCTGGCCACACTGACTGGCAAGCGCAGAGCTATCCTGCTAACCATTTGTGGGCCCAGCGTCTATGGCCTCGTCAGGGACTTGCTGGCATCAGCGAAGACAACGACCAAGACATACGAGGAGCTAGTAACACTGATCCATGAGCAACTCAAGCCCAAGGAGAGCATCTTCACAGCCAGACACTGGTTCTACACCCACCGACGGCCCGAAGGCCAGGAAATCACGAAATACGCCGCAGACCTCAGGAGGCTGGCGGCACCGTGTGATTTCGGCGACCACCTCAACGAAGTGCTGCAGGACATTTTTGTCACTGAAATCGGCCATGAGGGCCTTCTTCATAAGCTACTGTCAGTGGATACCACAGTCACACTGTAGAAGGTCATCTCTGTGAGCCAGGCATTCATGACCTTGACCTACGACTCTAGGCAGTTGACTCACCCTCAGGACTTAAACCCGCCGGGTACTGTGCACCGAGTGGCGCCTTTTAGAGGCTGGACTGTAGAACGCGATCCCTCTCAGGGAAGAGAGAACAGGCCCCCAATCCCTGAACTCAGAGTCCACCGAGGGGGGCTAATCGAGTAGCACCGTGCTGGCGTTGTGGAGGGAATCACAGGACTCACCAGTGCCAATTTAAAGACTATGTATGCAAGGGCTGCAGCACATGTGTAAGAGAACTATGACTCACTCTGTTGATGAAGAATCCGCAGATGGCCATGAATCCAGCACGGATTATGAAATGATAGAGAGGCAGCACAGCCCCACGATGAGGTATATAGCATGTTTACATGCACCACCGAGTGTTCCCTGTTGAGGATAGAAGTCGAAATAGATGGTGTTCCAGTCTTCATGGAAGTGGACATGGGGGTGAGCCAGTCAGTAATGAATCAAAAAGCCTTTGAGAGGCTATGGGACAATCAAGCTGAACGACTCAAGTTGGTCCTGGTTCAGGCAAAGCTGCGCACATACACCGATGAACTTATTCCAGTCATTGGTAGTGCGAATGGAAAGGTACTCCATGATGGCGCGGTGCACAAGTTACCTCTGTGGATTGTTGCACGTGATGGACCAATGCTACTCGGAAGAAGGTGGATGGAGAAGATCCATTGGAAGTGGGATGACTTCACCCCTCCAGCTATCGATGTCCTCTGCGCTCAGAGGCAAAGCAAGCCCTCACCTGAGCAGACCAGAACAGTACCCGAGGCACAGACTGCTCAACACAACTGCGTGGAGATGATCCAGCACTTTCCAGGCTCCAGTGGCAGGACTCCGGAGAAAGAAAATCGGATTCAGAGACCACTTACCAGTTTCGGAGGCAGAACCCGGGGAGAAGAGGATCACCACAGACGACATCGTGGATGGAGGAAAGATGGCGCCCAAAACACAAGGTGATGCGCTGAAGGAAAAGATGGCGGCAGCCAGACCACCAGGTGCAGCGCTGATGGAGCAATACGTGGCACCAAACAGAGAAGAGGATTGGGGTAAAGATAGCAAGGCTCTCTTAAAGGAGGCCTGCAGCCCACCACAATTAAAGGGACAGAACCACATACTCACGCAATGTAATAGCAACTGTGTTAAAGATAAAATGTGTAACTGACGATCAGAGTTGTGTACATGCAATAAGCAAGGAAAAGTTGCGCAATTGTGATCATGTTAAATGTGTAACTGATGATCAGAATTGTGTACATGCAATAAGCAAGGAAAAGTCATGTGATCGCAATCGGAGCTACAGGGTATTCACAATAAGTAATTAAAAAATGTGCGATGTAGGATTTCAACTGCACACAGCCAATGCAGCGGGCAAACACCCATCGGGAGCACATAGGTCTAGTGAGCTACCCAATGCTGTAGCCTGCGTCCCTGGGACCAGAGTTATGCACCATGGAGTATGGCCACAAGCAGCCAATACACACGAACTGCAGAGCAAGCGATCTCAGAAGGGCAACAGCTCCGGTATTGATATCCTGCCCCTGTTCGGCTCCACCTCTCAGGCACCTAATGGTACCAACCGCCACGAGCCTGAAAGAGCGAACTGTGCTAAGGCGCAGCCCCCAGACTCCATCGCCACCAAGGCCATACCCAGAAATGAAGGGTCACCCACTACAGTCCTCCAAAAGTGGACCGGAACCAGCCAGGACCCCAAACCAAACAACGCCCAGGCCAGCGAGTCAGCAGTTCCCTGTGCACTGCTAGACTACAGCTCCTCGGGGAGCAGCAGCGACCCAGGGCACAAAGAAAGGACATGGAGGTCACAGGCATCTGTGAATCTGCCCGACGCTAGGAACCACGGCAACAGCCCCAAGAGCAGGCAACTTGAGCCAACTGGGTTCCCACTGCGCTAGGACTGGGCACTGAGCTGCCACCAGACTGCAGGGACACAACCCAGCAGCTCCGGAACTAGTTTGACCTTACGCACCGGTCACCGCATCGATAAGGTATCTCACCAGTCTAACGTACTTGTCTCACAACTGAACCACAAATGTAATGCAAACTTGTTTTTCTGAATTTGAATGTATATGAATGCAATGATCCTCCAGCATAATCTATATGTGGGGGGGTGGGGCGGGGGGGGGTGGAGGAGAATGGATACACAGAAGCAACCACCAGCACTCTACGGCACCAACCACTCACCCAAGATTGAAACAGATAGTAAGAGTTTCTATAGATATATAAAAGGAACAGGGTAGCTAACAAATCCCCTGGACCTGATGGCCTGCATTCTAGGATCTTAAAAGAAGTGACTGCAGAGGTAGTGGATGCATTGGTTGCAATGTACCAAAATTCCCAGATAGACCCCAGATAGAGCTAAGCCCAGAGCACAGTCAATGCAGAGGCGATTTGCACTAAAGGCTTAGGGGAGAGTGATGTCATGTATCCTACATAGCGACTGTTTGTACTATCACAAGGTATGCCACCAGAGGGCACAGCAGTGGGAGACTTGCAGGTTACCTGTACAGGTGTGCCAGGCCAAGTATAAAAGGCAGGCCACCAGGTGTGATCCTCACTCTGGAGTTATCAATAAAGGACTAAGGTCACTGCAGTTCAAGTACAACACGTTGCCTCGTGGAGTCATTATCAGAGCATTCAAAGACATAACAGTAAATAGTTGGGGTCCCAGTACTGATCCCTGTGGCACCCTACTAGTTACTGTTTACCAACCGGAAAATGACCCATTTATCCCCACTCTCAGTTTTCTATTAGTTAGCCAATCCACTATCCATGCTAATATATTACCTCCAACCCCGTGAGCTCTTATCTTGTGCAGTAACCTTTTATTTGACACCTTATCAAATGCCTTCTGTAAATCCAAATACACCACATCCACTGATTCCCCCTTATACACCCTTCTCGTTACCTCCTCAAAGAACTCCAGCAAATTTGTCAAACATGATTTCCCTTTCATAAAACTATGCTGACTCTGCTTGACTGCATTATGATTTTCCAAATGTCCTGCTACTGCTTCCTTAATAATGGACTCCAGCATTTTCCCAACCACAGATGTTAGGCTAACTGGTCTATAGTTTCCTGCTTTCTGTCTCCGTCATTTTTTAAATAGGGGAATTACGTTTGCAGTTTTCCAATCTGCTGGGACCCCTCCAGACTCCAGGGAATTTTGGTACATTGCAACCAATGCATCCACTACCTCTGCAGCCAATTCTTTTAAGACCCTAGAATGCAGGCCATCAGGTCCAGGGGACTTGTTAGCTACTCTGTTCTTTTTAAAGACCTGTAGAAACTCTTACTATTTGTTTTTATATTTCTTGCTAGGATGGGAATTTTGAAATCGAGGCATTGCTTATCCAGGAGCCAATGTAAGTCAGTGTGCACAGGGGTGATTGGTGAACGGACTTGGTGCGAGTTAGGATATGGGCAGCAGAGTTTTGGATGATCTCATGTTTACGTAGTGTAGAATGTGGGAAGCCAGCCAGGAGTGCATTGGAATAGTCAAGTCTATAGGTAACGAAGACTGGATGAGGGTTTCAGCGCAGATGAGCTGAGGCAGGTCGGAGACGAACATGGAAATAGGCAGTTTTCGTTATGCTGTGGATATGTGGTCGGTAGGTCATTTCAGGGTCAAATATGACACCAAGGTTGTGAACAGTGTAGTTCAGCCTCAGATAAATGCTAGGGCGATGGATGGAGTCAGTGGCTAGGGAACGGAATTTTTGTGGCGGGGACCGAAGACAATGACTTCGATCTACATATTTAATTGGAGGAAATTTCTGCTTATCCAGTACTGAATGTCGGACAAGCAGTCTGACAACTTAGAGACAGCGGAGGGGTTGAGAGAAGTGATGGTGAGGTAGAGCTGGGTGTTATCAGTCTACATGTGGAAACTGATGCTGTGTCTTCGGCTGATAACCCCGAGGGTCATCATGTAGGTGAGAAATTGGAGCGGGTCAAGGAACACCAGAGGTAATGATGCGAGAGTGGGAATAGAAGCCATTACAGATGATTCTCTGGCTACAATTAGATAAATAATAATGGCACCAGGTGATTGCAGTTCCCCCCAGCTGGATGACAGTGGAGAGGTGTTGGAGGAGGATAGAGTTGTCAACTGTGTCAAAGGCTGTGGACAGGTCGAGAAGGATGAAGAGGGATAGTTTACCTTTGTCACAGCCACATAAAGATATTATTTGTGACTTTGATGAGAGCAGTTTCGGTACTGTGGTGGGGCAGAAATCTGATTGGAAGGATTCAAACATGGAGTTGTGGGAAAGATGGCACAGATTTTGGAGGTAACAACACAGTCAAGGACTTTGGAGAGGAAAGGGAGGTTGGAGATGGGGCAGTAGTTTGCAAGGACGGAGGGGTCAAGAGTTGTTTTTTTGAGGAGAGGGGTGATGACGGCAGATTTGAGGGAGAGGGGGACAGTACCTGAGGAGAGAGAACCATTACAATGTCAGCTAACATGGGAGCCAGAAAAGGAAGTTGGGTTGTCAGCAGTTTGGTGGGAATAGAGTCAAGGGGGCAGGATGTGGATCCCATGGGCAAGATGAACACGGAGTGGTCATGAGGGGAAATCGAAGATAAACTGGAGAAAGATGTGAGTTCAGGGTTAGGGCAGGGGGAAACCTTAGGGCAAGTTTGGCCTGATGGGCTAGGGGAAGGAAGGGAAGTGGCCGAGGCAGCTGATCGGATGGTCTCAATCTTAAAGACAAAGATTTCCATGAGCTCTTCGCACTTGTTATTGAAGATGAGAGTGGAGCAGATGGGCAGAAGGGTTTAAAAAGATGGTTTGCAATAGATAAAAGGAGCAATCCAGAATGATCTTGGAATGAGCAGTTTTGGCAAATGAGAGCAGTACCTGATAATGCTTTATCTGGTGCAGCCCGATCTGGTGGTGAATGGCTGAATCAGTTGCCCGCCATATCCATTCAAGTCTGTGTCCCTTGGAGTTAAGGGAGCAAAGATGAGGGCTGTACCAGGGGGAATGGCCAGGGGGAGAGTGAGTAATTGTTTTAATAGGGACTAGGGCATCAAAGCTGGTGGTCAGGGTGTAGTTGAGCTGATCGGTGGCTGCATAAATGTCATGGTGAATGGAGGGCCAATGGCTGGACAGTTGTGATTTCATAAGTGCAGTTGTAAGTGAGTTGGGAGAAAATTTTTTCCAGGAGCAGACACATTTTACCCATTAACAGATTTGCCCAGTTTACCATGAACTGTCTCAATTGCATCCTAAATCTAGAATCTTAGTAGCTGTTTCGCGTTTCTTCCTTTCAAACACAGCTTTGAACTCAATCATGTTATGATCACTGTTAGATAAATATTCACATACCATTAGGTTGCTAACTAAATTTGGCTCATTGCTCATTATCAAATCTAATATGGCCTACTCTCTTGCTGGAACATATTGTTGCAGAAAACTATCCTGAACACACTCTAGAAATTCACTACTTTTCTGACATGGGTTTGTCTGCTTATTCCAATCTATATGGAAGTTAAAATCCCCTATTAAAAGCACTCTGCCTTTACGACATGCTGGTCTAATCTCTGCATTAATACATTCTTCACAGCTGCTACCAGAGGGCCTTACACAACTCCCACTACACTCTTAAATCCTTTTCTATTTTTTAATTCTACACAAAAGCCTGCTTACCTCTTGTTATATCATCTCTTATCATAGAAGTAATTTAATCCTTAGTCACTAGTGCTACTCCTTCCTCTCAACCAGGTTCCCTATCCTTCCTGTAGATCTTATTTGAACATATGAACAATGATTACAGGTAAAGACCCTCTGGTCCATCGAGCCTTTCCCACACAATTGCAATACCTTGTGCCTTGTGTATTACAACTTTTACACTCCACCCCACCCGAAACCATGTGATATGCTGGGAGAGGAAAAATCATTAAAAACCCAGGCAATTTGGGGGAAAAAAGCTGGGAAATTCCTCTCCAACCCATCTAGGTGATCAAAACTAGTCCAGGAGATCACTCTGGCCGTTAGATTCCCTGCAGTACCTACCTTCTGTAGGGTAAGAGTTAATCCCTGCTGCAGCCAGAAACAAATCCAGCTTTTGCTTGAAGGAATTCAGTGAGTCTGCATCCACCACATGAAAAGGGCAGCTTGTTCCAGAGGTTTACTTTTCTCTGTGAAAAGAACCACCTCCTGACATCTCACCTAGATCAGCCTTATACAACTTAAGTTTGTGTCCCCTGGTCCTGCCTAACCTATTTCATTGAAATAAATGGTCAGCTGGAACGCTGTCTATAAACTGGTATATTCAGTATCCAGTCCTGACTGCCTTGCAGCCATCCCAAATTAATCAACTATTGCTTCCTCATGAGTAGTAAGTTGTTTAATATCTAGCCTCCACCATCTATTGCACACTACTCTCACATTTACTAGTTTACTTGCTGTATCCTTGCTAACATTCCTCCATGCCAGTACAGCACTTTTTGCACATATAACAACTATTACTTACCTTCATATATTGTGCTGCTGCTTTATGGCAACAGTTATGCCTTCTCTGTACTCTTCTTTAAGTTGTGCAACTTATTCCTGACCTCCTGCCAGATTCTCTGAGCAGTTACCTTGACTTTATTCTTTCACCGCACTTGTTTCCTCCTTAGTATCATTCAAAAAACTGAATGCAACGATCTATTGCAAAGGTTGTCAGGACATACATGGTCTGTTCACTAAATTGAGCTTTCTCAATACCACTGAACCATTATCCATAAACATTCTGCACTTCAGTTATATTAAACCTTTGAACAGTTATATCATTCTTGTAGCTCATCTGTTGCTTTTAGAAGCATTAAAGGATCACTATTACAGGTACAAGCATGTTTTTCATTTTTTATTGTGGCTAATAAAACCACATTTTCAGGAAGTGCATGTTTCAAAACTGCAGGTTCCCACGATTTAATTATCAGGTCATAAACTAAGCGAAAAAAATGAGCATTTGTCTTTTTTTAAAAAGAGGAAATCCAACCTTATTCATTCTCAAAATAGACTTCAGTGTTAATGATCTGTGCTGCAGTCACCTCAGTTAATGACCTCAGCTGTGATTATAAAGGAATATAAACTTATCCCAGCTAGAAGTTTTATTTGGTTTACAATTATGAGTTTTGTACTTGATTTCTAATCAGTTACAAGGAAAGTAAATAAATTAATGAGTTTCTTACACATTAAATTAAGGTCCCCACATTTTGTTTAAAAGTTGTTTGTTTAAAAGAAGCCACACTGAATCTGTTAATGGCATGTTCCTGAGTTGAGGTTAGTACTTGCATACATGCAGGACCAGAAGCTTTCGGTTATGTCACTCATAGGCTGGAATTTTATTCGGGAGGTGGTTTGGGAACGGAGGTGGTGGGGGTGCTAGGAAACAGTTGGGAAACCCGGGAGAATGGGTTCCCCGCATGCCCTGCTGATTGTAATGGCAGGGCCTGAATTGCATTTCACACCTTTGTTTCCCACTCGCAGCCAGCCAGATTGAGAGGTTGGCTGGCTGCGTGAGAGTAAGGCAGGCACCTCCTGGATCCAATAGTCCTCGCTTTACTTTAGCTGGCAGGCTCCCCGAGGCCTGTGAAACTCGACCAGCCACAGTTAAATTTGTAGTGCTGGTTAAGTTTGAGGCACGCCAGCCTCATTATAACATTTAAATGTGTGACCCACCTCTTGGGAGCAGGTTGGCTGCCCGCCCCCAGTCCCGCCTCTGTTAAAACCGTAAGTGGGCGGGTTGTGGTCAGATTCAGTTCTTTAACATTTTAACCTCTCATCCAAACCCAACCCACCCATTTTGGGGGGTTAAAACTCCCCCCACAATCTCTCTCACAGTCTAGTGTTTATGTTACTCTAGGTCTGGTACACCGCTCGCAGACGGCACACCTTAAGAAATTGCAGATTACTTTACATAGAGTCATGGGCTGAATATCATGACTATATGTCCACAATTTTCCGGCATAAAGGTCTTTTTGAGCACAACTCCCTGCTGGGAACAGTGGGTCGTAAAATTACGCTTATAATGTCATGGTGATGGAAACCAAAAAGAAGCTTGCCAATTACTTTTCACATAGAATTACCACTTTAAGTCATAGTGAGGATATATCTTAACCATGCTGCTTAGACTAGGAATTATAGGAATACATTTTCTTATCAGTAAAGTTCAGGCCTGAATACTTTGTGCACTCATATTACATTCTGTTGTGCACTATTTCTAGCAAGTGCAGTTGCCTAAAATTAGCGAATGCAAGAATGAGTTGTGAACACAAAGGTTTTCGGGTCTGAACTTTGTTGATCAGAAAATAAACCCTATAGAGTAGTTTTATATGCATTAAAGTTTTGAAATCCTGCTGAAATATTTTAACCCACTGAGTAATGCATATATATGTAGCATTCTTATGTGCACTATTTTAACAGTATTGTTAACAGTTTATTTTAATAGGGATTTTACATGAGCACATTAACCATTGCCTGCGCAGAATTTCAACCCCAAAGTTCTATGGATAAGAATATTTGCCATTTGGACTAGAATTGCATGCTCATTAGTGCAGAAAAAATGGTTTAACAGAGTAGTTTCACCTATTTTGAGCAGCTTTATTCAGGTGAAACTTTTATATGCCCCTTCCAGTTTCTTTGGCTTAAACCAACTGTTCTATTAGTGGCAGAATAGGTAAAATTATGATATGCAGGCACAAAGAAACATTTTGACCATCTGCCTCGGTATTGGGATTGTTTCTGTGCAGGGATAGGCAAATCTAAAGCTAAATTGTGATAAATTTGGGAATTTGGCAAATTAGATGGAATTGTCCAATTCAAGTCATTTTGATTTCAAAATTCAGAGTGGTGCTCATGTTTATTCATTCACCAGTAACTAGTTGAGAAAATATCCAGGATCATTTTATTGCGAGCCCCAAAATAGCTTTCCGAGAATGGAAATTCAATCATATTGTTTGGGTTTGTCCTGAACAGAAGTCCCAAAGGCAAAAGGACAGAACCCAGGTCCCAGAGATAAAGAAACAATGTTTTCTAACACATCATACTACTCTGTCCCTGAATGAATGCTCTCAATCAGCCAGACGGCCATAGTCAATGGCTCTGCAGGTTTTATGCAGGAATGAAAGACAGAGAGCCAATTAAACCCTGGGTTGAGTGCTGAGTGTTTAAGTTTTTTATTCCAGCATAAACCCAGCTGGATCATTCAATGTATAGCCATTTATATATAATTCAGTTTGAGTCATTTTAGATTTCTTTTAGTGAACATTTTGTTCTGCTTTTCAATTTGTTTTTGATAAGCTACTTTTTTTCATTCTACAGCTTTCAGTTGAAACATGTAAATCTAAAACATATCCTTAGAATGTTGTTGTTTGTTCAGTTATGTTAAATCTTTACCGATTTTCAGATACATTTGACTAAATCTTCTTACCCTTTGAAACCCTGTGTGCGATGTAAACTGAGATACAGTTCACCAATCTAAAGCATCTAATTGATCTACATTGCAATTCTTGCCTCATCTCATTATTAACAGAAACATAGAAAATAGGTGCAGGAGTAGGCCATTCGGCCCTTCCAGCCTGCACCACCATTCAATGAGTTCATGGCTGAACAAGCAACTTCAGTACCCCATTCCTGCTTTCTCGCCATACCCTTTGATCCCCCTAGTAGTAAGGACTACATCTAACTCCTTTTTGAATATATTTAGTGAATTGGCCTCAACAACTTTCTGTGGTAGAGAATTCCACAGGTTCACCACTCTCTGGGTGAAGAAGTTTCTCCTCATCTCGGTCCTAAATGGCTTACCCCTTATCCTTAGACTGTGACCCCTGGTTCTGGACTCCCCCAACATTGGGAACATTCTTCCTGCATCTAACCTGTCGAAACCCGTCAGAATTTTAAATGTTTCTATGAGATCCCCTCTCATTCTTCTGAACTCCAGTGAATACAAGCCCAGTTGATCCAGTCTTTCTGGATATGTCAGTCCCGCCATCCCGGGAATCAGTCTGGTGAACCTTCGCTGCACTCCCTCAATAGCAAGAATGTCCTTCCTCAAGTTCGGAGACCAAAACTGTACACAATACTCCAGATGTGGCCTCACCAAGGCCCTGTACAACTGTAGTAACAACTCCCTGCCCCTGTACTCAAATCCCCTCGCTATGAAGGCCAACATGCCATTTGCTTTCTTAACCGCCTGCTGTACCTGCATGTCAACCTTCAATGACTGATGTACCATGACACCCAGGTCTCGTTGCACCTCCCCTGTCCCACCCACCCTTACTGTTTTCAGTTTTGGACACCATACCACAGGAAGGATATATTGGCCTTGGAGGAGTATAGCATAGATTTGTGAGAATTAGACCTGGACTCCAAGGGCTAAATTACAAGGAGAGATTACACAAATTAGGGTTGTATGTGATATCTTTACAGAGACCACTAACGGGCACACACTACACAAGATGGCTCCTGAACAGAAACTGTCATCATGTGACTTTGCCACATGACCTTTAATTGTTAATACATCAGTAGTTGCATTAAATCATCATCATCATAGGCAGTCCCTCGAAATCAAGGAAGACTTGCTTCCACTCCAAAAATGAGTTCATAGGTGACTGAACAGTCCAATACGGGAATTACAGTCTCTGTCACAGGTGGGACAGACAGTCGTTGAAGGAAAGGGTGGGTGGGACTGGTTTGCCGCACGCTCCTTCCGCTGCCTGCGCTTGGCTTCTGCATGCTCTCGGCAATGAGACTCGAGGTGCTTAGCGTCCTCTCTGATGCACTTCCTCCACTTAGGGCAGTCCTCGGCTAGGGACTCCCAGGTGTCCGTGGGGCTGCCGCACCTTATCAAGGAGGCTTTGAGGGTATCCTTGAAATGTTTCCTCTGCCCACGTTCAGCCCGCCTGCCGTGTAGGAGTTCCGAGTAGAGTGCTTGCTTTGGGAGTCTTGTGTCAGGCATGCGAACAATATGGCCCGCCCAGCGGAGCTGGTCGACTGTGGTCAGTGCTTCGGTGCTGGGGATGTTGGCCTGATCAAGGATGCTAATGTTGGTGCGTCTGTTCTCCCAGGGATTTGCAGGATCTTGCGGAAACATCGTTGGTGTATTTCTCCAGCGATTTGTGGTGTCTGCTGTATATGGTCCACGTCTCTGAGCCATACAGCCCTGTAGACCATGAGCTTGGTGGCAGATTTGAGGTCCTGATTTTCGAACACTCTTTTCCTCAGGCGGCCGAAGGCTGCGCTGGTGCATTGGAGGCGGTGTTGAATCTCGTCGTTGATGTCTGCCCTTGCCGATAATAGGCTCCCAAGGTGTGGAAAGTGGTCCACCTTGTCCAGGGCCATGCCATGGATCTTGATGGCCGGGGGGGGGGGCAGGTTGGTGGAGGACCTTTGTCTTACGGATGTTTAATGTAAGGCCCATGCTTTCGTACACCTCAGTGAAGATGTTGACTATGACTTGAAGTTCAGTCTATGAATGTGCGCAGAAGCATGCGTCGTCCGCGTACTGTAGCTCGACGACAGAAATTGGGATAGTCTTGGATCTGGCCTGGAGACGACGAAGGTTGAACAGGTTCCCACTGATTCTGTAATTTAGTTCCACTCCAGCGGGGAGCTTGTTGAATGTGAGGTGGAGCATGGCAGTGAGGAAGATTGAGAAGAGGGTTGGCGCAATGACACAGCCCTGCTTGACCCCTGTCCGGATGTGGATTGGGTCTGTAATGGATCCATTGGTCAGGATCATGGCTTGCATGTCATCGTGGAGCAGGCAGAGGATGGTGATGAACTTTTGGGGGCAGCCGAAATGGAGGAGGACGCTCCATAGTCCCTCACGGTTAACAGTGTCAAAGGCCTTTGTAAGGTCAAAGAAGGCCATGTACAAGGGTTGCTGCTGTTCCCTGCATTTTTCTTGCAGCTGTAGTCTACTCGATCGAGCTCTATAACATTGTATTCCCTAGAATTTAGAAGGTTAAGGGCTGATTTGATTGAAGTTGTCAACGGTGCAGAAATTCCGCTTTCTCCTTCCCGCGGATTTTAGAGAAAAAATGCGCAGCTACCTGAAGCTGCTGCGCCAGCTCGAGTTCCCGATCCACAGGTCTCCTCTCCCTGCGCGTCACAGCGTATGCACATCAGGACATGCGCAGGCCTGGAACTGGAGTCACATGGCTCTGGGCAGCCAATCAGGTATATTATATTCTCATTCATAGTAATAGGAGTTTTGTAAGTCCGAAACTCCTATTACTATGAATGAGAAACCCCCCCAAACACCCCAAACACTAATAAAAGATAGAAAATATACACTACATATTTAAGATTCATTTAAATTAAAGTTATTAATGTCTTATAAAAAATATATATTTTCCTGATTTTTTAAAAAGTTTTTTTAATTATGCCTTAAAATTAACTTACAATGTGGGGGGGGGGGGGTTTAACAATAAAATATGTTTTTATAACTTTATTTTAATATGTTTTTGTGTGTTTTAAAACATTTGCACCTATAAAAGTAGGCTGTGCACCTGCTTTTTCAGGCGCAAGATTTTTGAGGACATTTGCTGGGCAAGATATGCGTAAATATCGCAAATGTCCTCGCTCCCGATCTGGCTATGATCTGTCAAGCTCCAGCTTGACAGATCGGAAAAAACAGTTTTCAGTGCATGCGCATTGCGCGCTGAAAACCGGCTTTTCCGATGCCTTCCCAGGTCCATAGAAACTTCGTTAGGGGACGTCGGTATTTCTACCCCATTAAGTGGAACTGATCGGGTAGCTAGAGAGAAACTATTTCCGTTGGTTGGGGAGTCTAGGACTAGGGAGCATAGTCTAAAATTTAGAACCAGACTTTTCAGGAGTGAAATTAGGAAACACTTCTATATGCAAAGTGTGGTAGAAGTTTGGAACGCTCTTCTGCAAACAGCAGTTGATGCAAGATCAATTGTTAATTTTAAATCTGAGATTGATAGCTTTCTGGTAACGAAAGGTATTACAGGATATGGGGCAAAAGTGAACATATGGAGTGAGGTCACAGATCAGGCACGTATTCAAGATGGCGGTTCACCACCACCTTCTCGAGGGCAATTAGTGATGGGCAATAATGCTGGCCTTTCCAATGATGTCCACATCCCGTGAATGAATTTTTAAAAACTAATTGAATGGCAGAACAGGCTAAAGGATCTAATGGCCTACTCCTGTTCCTATGGAGCATATGGAAGCCATTGAATTATTCAACAGGTGCATGGAGCTGGTGGTATTTAGTATATTAATCATATCAAATCATTTATATGATATATTACAATGTGAATGATGCTTTCTCATGAACACTGATTATGCACAAATGCATAAAGCATGTAATAACCATATAATATTCAAATGTGCTTATGCACAAGAGGCATATTTTGCAAGGCCCTACACTAATGCTGGGTTCTCAAGTGCAGTAGGTTGGAGTGTAGTCACTGTTGTAATGCGGGAAACACGGCATCCAACTTGCGCACAGTAAGCTCCCACAAACAATGTGATAAAGACCAGATAATCTGTTTTAGTGATGTTGATTGGGGGATACATATTGGCCAGGACATCGGGGATAACTCCCCTGCTCTTCAAAATAATGTCATGGGATCTTTTACGTCCACCTGAGTGAGCCTCGGTTTAACGTCTCATCTGAAAGACGCACCTCCGACAGTGCGGCGTTCCCTCAGCACTGCACTGTGAGTGTTGGTCTCTGTCACTGGAGTGTCAGGCTAGATTTATGTGCTCAAGAGTAGGACTTGAACCCACAACCCTCTGTCTCCGGCGAGTGTGCTACCCTACTGAAGCGCAGCTGATACACAGCTAAACTTATTTGACCCACTTGTGTTGCTGTTTAGTTGCCTGTTAGCTACTTTTAATATTTCATGTCAGGGTTTTGGAGCAGAGGGATCCCCTCACTCTTTTATACCCAGAGAAGTGACCAGGGCTCAGGAGAGGTGTGAATCTTGGGCCCGGAAGAGGCGAGGGCCCAGGGGCAGCATGGGCCAGCCTACACTGCGATGTGTGCGTGCTCGGTCTGTGCAGCAGAACTGGTCTCCAGTTAGTCTTGGGTAAACCTTGCCACTAGACCAAGACTTAGCTCTGTCAAGCCCATGTGGTGGCTGGTGTGCAACAACCACCACACGTTAAAAAAATCCATGCACAGGCATCTTCCACCCTTCACGATGTGGTTCAGGATCTGGAATATTAGGTCCTTCATTGAAACACCTGTGAACTCATCCCTTTTTTGGCGTGGAAGCAAGTCATCCTCGCTTCGAGGGACTGCCTATGATGATGAGGTTGGAATCACAGGTTTTCTGTGCATTGATTCAATAGATAGAAAATTATTGACAGCTCGACCATGATTTTGGAATCGTTGCCCCCCCCATGTACGAAGCTCTGCTGTTGGGGTGGGAGCTCACAATATTTCCCCCATACTGCCCCATCTCATCTCATAATCTCAAAAGAAAATACTTTCTGCTGAAAATACATCTAACTGATGAGAGGCTAATGTTATGGAAACTCTGCATGTTGTTAGTTTCTGCCCCTCATACACCACTGGCCTTGTAAGGGGAGGGCTGAGGTTCTATCCCTTTAGAAGGCCTTGTGGAATCCCCACCATAAGGCCCAGACACAGCACATCTAGGTCTCAGCCTAATTTACATGCCTTCCAGCACACTCCTATCAGAGCTATGGCAGGAGTGCACCTGAAGCCAACAAATCCCTTGGACCTGAAGGCCTGCATCCTAGAGTTCTAAAAGAGGTGGCTGCAGAGATCATGGATGCATTGGTTGTGATCTTCCAAAATTCCCTAGATTCTACAATGACCTCAGCAGATTGGAAGGTAGCAAGAAAGGAGGGGAAAAAAACAGAGAACTACATGCCAATTAGTCTGACATTAGTCATTGGGAAAATGCTGGAATCCATTATTAAGGAAGTGGTAACAGGGCACTCAGAAAATCATAATATGATTAGGTAGAGTCAACATGGTTTTATGAAAGGGAAATTGTTTTAAACAAATTTATTCGAGTTTTTTGAAGATGTAACTAGCAGGGTACAAAAAGGGGAACCACTAGATGTAGTATATTTGGATTTACATTGGATTACATAGGATATACGGCAGAGAAACAGGCCATTTGGCCTAACCAGTCCAAGCTGGCGTGTATGCTCCACTCGAGCCTCCATCGTCTTTCTTCATCTAAATCTATCTGCATCTACCCGCTATTCTTTTCTCCCTCATATGCTTGTTTAGTCTCTCCTTAAATGCATCGATACTATTCGCTTCAATCACTCCCTGTGGTAGCGAGTTCCACATTCTCACCACTCTTTGGGTAAAGAAGTTTCTTCTGAATTCCCTATTGGATTTCTTGGTGAGTGTCTTATATTGATGGCCTCTAGTTATAAGAACATAAGAACATAAGAAATAGGAACAGGAGTAGGCCATACAGCCCCTCGAGCCTGCTCCGCTATTCAATAAGATCATGGCTGATCTGACCATGGACTCAGCTCCACTTCCCTCCCGCTCCCCATAACCCCTTATCATTTAAGAAACTGTCTATTTCTGTCTTAAATTTATTCAATGTCCCAGCTTCCACAGCTTTCTGAGGCAGTGAATTTCACAGATTTACAAACCTCTGAGAGAAGAAATTTCTTCTCATCTCAATTTTAAATGGGCGACCCCTTATTCTAAGATTGTGCCCTCTAGTTCTAGTCTCCCCCATCAGTGGAAACAACCTCTCTGCACCCACCTTGTCAAGCCTCCTCATAATCTTATACGTTTCGATAAGATCACCTCTCATTCTTCTGAATTCCAATAAGTAGAGGCCGAGCCTATTCAACCTTTCCTCATAAATCAACCCTCTCATCGCTGGAATCATCTTAGTGAACCTTCTCTGAACTGCCTCCAAAGCAAGTGTATCATTTCGGAAATATGGAAACCAAAACTGCATGCAGTATTCCAGATGTGGCCTCACCAATACCTTATATAGCTGTAGCAAGACTTCCCTGCTTTTATACTCCATCCCCTTTGCAATAAAGGCCAAGATTCCATTCGCTTTCCTGATCACTTGCTGTACCTGTATACTATCCTTTTGTGTTTCATGCACAAGTACCCCCAGGTCCCACTGTACTGCGGCACTTTGCAATCTTTCTCCATTTAAATAATAATTTGCTCTTTGATTTTTTTTCTGCCGAAGTGCATGACCTCACACTTTCCAACATTACACTCCATCTGCAAAATTTTTGCCCACTCACTTAGCCTGTCTATGTCCTTTTGCAGATTTTCTGTGTCCTCCTCACACATTGCTTTTCCTCCCATCTTTGTATCGTCAGTAAACTTGGCTGCGTTACACTCAGTCCCTTCTTCTAAGTCGTTAATATAGATTGTAAATAGTAGGGGTCCCAGCACTGATCCCTGCGGCACCCCACTAGTTACTGGTTTCCAACCAGCGAATGAACCATTTATCCTGACTCTCTGTTTTCTGTTAGTTAGCCAACCCTCTATCCATGCTAATATATTACCCCCAACCCCATGAATTTTTATCTTGTGCAGTAACCTTTTATGTGGCACCTTGTCAAATGTCTTCTGGATGTCCAAATACAACACATCCACTGGTTTCCCTTTATCCACCCTGTTCATTACATCCTCACAGAACTCCACCAAATTTGTCAAACGTGACTTCCCCTTCATAAATTCACGCTGACTCTGCCTGACTAAATTTTGCTTTTCCAAATGACCTGCTACTGCTTCTGCTTCTTTAATAATGGATTCCAACATTTTCCCAACCACAGATGTTAGGCTAACTGATCTTTCGTTTCCTGCTTTTTGTCTGCCTCCTTTTTTAAATAGGGACGTTACATTTGCAGTTTTCTGATCTGCTGGGACCTCCCCAGAATCCAGGTAATTTTGGTAAATTACAACCAATGCATCCACAATCCCTGCCACTACTTCTCTTAAGACCCTAAGATGCAAGCCATCAGGTCCAGGGGATTTATCTGCCTTAAGTCCCATTATCTTACTGAGTACCACCTCCTTAGTGATTGTGATTGTGTTAAGTTCCTCCCTCGCTATAGCTCCTAGACAATCCACTGTCGGAATATTGTTAGTGTCCTCTACCATAAAGACTGACACAAAATATTTGCTCAGAGTTTCTGCCATCTCCATGTCCCCCATTACTAATTCCCTGGTCTCGTCCTCTAAGGGACCAACATTTACTTTAGCCACCCTTTTCCTTTTTATATACCTATAGATACTCTTGCTATCTGTTTTTATATTTTGTGCTTGTTTACTTTCATAGTCTATGTTCCCTTTCTTAATCATTTTTTTAGTCGTTCTTTGCTGGCTTTTAAAAGCTTCCCAGTCTTCTGTCCTCCCACTAGTTTTGGCCACAAGTGGAAACATTCTCTCTGTATCCATTCTGTCAAAACCTTTCATAATTTTAAAGACCTTTATGAGGTCACCCCTCAGCCTTCTTTTTTCAAGAGAAAAGAGACCCAGCCTGTTCATCCTTTCCTGATATGTATACCCTCGCATTTCTAGTATCATCCTTATTAATCTTCTCTGCACCCTCTCCAGTGCCTCTATATCCTTTTTATAATATGGCGACCAGAATTGTACACAGTACTCTAAGTGTGATCTAGCTAAGGTTCGATACGGGTTTAGCATAACTTTCCTACTTTTCAATTCTATACCTCTAGAAATAAACCCTCGTGCATGGTTTGCTTTTTTATGACCTTGCTAATCTGTGTCGCAACTTTTAGCGATTTGTGTATTTGTACTCCATGATCCCTTTGTTTCTCTACCCCACCTAGACTCTCACCCTTCAAGTGACCTCAATATCCTTTCTACTAATACCTCACATTTATCTGTGTTGAACTTAATTTGCCAATTATATGCCCATTCTGCAAGTTTATTAATGTCCTCCTGTAATGTGTTGCAGTCCTCCTCAGTATTGACTGTCCAATTTGGTGTCACCCGCAAATTTAGAAATTATGTTTTTAATTCCAAAGCCTAAATTGTTAATATAAATTGTGAACAACAGTGGTCCCAGCACTGATCCTGTGGAACACCATTACCCACTTCTGCCGCTGTGAATAGCTACCTTTTACCCCTCTCTCTGCTTTCTGTCTTGATGCCAGCTAGCTATCCATTCTACTACTTGTCCCCTGACTTCTTATTCTCTGACCTTGTTTATCAGTCTATTATGGGGTACCTTATTGAATGTATTTTGAAAATCTACATAAATTACATCTACTGCAGTACCATTGTCTACTTCAAAGTTACCTCTTCAATCAATTCAATGAGGTTGGTCAAGCAAGACTTTCCCTTTTGAAATCCATGCTGACTATTCGTTATTAGATTTTTGGTTTCTAGATGCCCTTCTATTTTCTCCTTCAGTAGGGATTGCATTATTTTTCTTACCACTGATATTAAGCTGACTTATCTATAATTCCCTAGATATGTTCTATCCCCCTTCTTAAATATAAAAATTATTTTAGCTATCCACCTGTCCTCTGGCACTACACCATTTTCTAAGGCATTATTAAATATGTACAGAGCAAAGCACAAAGAGACCTTCGCCAGATGCAAGATAAATGGTGGCAGACAAAAGCAGAGGAAGTGGAACATTATGCTGAAACTCACAATACCAAGATGTTCTTCAGCACTATCAAGTCAGTCTATGGACCATCAAAACCCAGCACTACTCCACTCCTTTCAGCAGATGGCAGCACTTTGATCAAAGACAGGACTGGCATAAATGAGAAGTGGAGAGAACACTTCAGTAATCTTCTTAATAGACCTTCAACAGTGAATGAAGAAGCACTTGACTCCATACCCCAGCAACTTATCAAAGAAGATCTTGATCTTCCTCCCAGCATGGACGAAGTAAAGAAAGCAATCAACCAGGTGAGTACTGGAAAGGCTCCAGGAAAGGATGGAATCCCTGCTGAAATCTACAAGGCAGTAGGCCCAGCAACTGTCGAGGCCTTTCATGACATAATAACTAGCATCTGGGAAGATGAAGACATGCCACAGGACTTCCGTGATGCTATGATAATTTCCCTCTACAAGAACAAGGGCAACAAAGCAGACTGTGGCAACTACAGGGGAATATCACTTCTGTCCATTGCTAGGAAGATCATCGCCCGCATAGTATTGAACCAACTCATAGCTAGTGTCTCAGAAGCAAATCTCCCAGAAACACAATGTGGCTTTCGACCTGGTCGGAGCACAGCGGACATGATCTTTGCACTCAGACAAGTGCAGGAGAAGTGCATTGAGCAGAACATGGACCTGTCACTGTATTTATTGACCTCACCAAGGCCTTTGATACTGTCAACAGAGCAACGCTGTGGTCAATCTTGACGAAACTTTGGTGCCTAAGGAAGTTTGTCCACATCATTGAGCTGTTTCATGACAACATGACAGGTGAATTGCTCTCAGACGGCACAACCATGGCCCCATTTGCCATCTCAAATGGAGAGAAACAAGGTTGTGTACTCGCTCCAGTTCTGTTCAACCTATTCTTTACCTGCGTCTTGAACTATGACATAAAAGACTTGGAGTTTTGGATCTATCTGAAATATCGATTAGATGGTTCACTGTTCGACCTCCGCCGTCTTGCTGCAAAGACCAAAGTACGGAAACGACTCATCTTAGAGGCACTCTTTGTTGACGACTGCGCCCTCATGGCACACAAGGAGAGTGACCTACAATTCATACTCAGCAAATTTGCTGAGGCAACAGAATTGTTTGGCCTAACCATCAGCCTTAGTAAAACTGAGATTCTCTATCAGCCTGCCCCTGGCACCACAGTCATCATCGGCAGTATACAACTAAAGTCAGTGAACAGTTTTAAGTACCTTGGCAGCACCATATCAAGTGATGGGTCCTTGGACAAGGAGATTGATGCACAGATCTGTAAAGCCAGCCAGGCACTTGGTCGCTTGCGCACTAAGGCGTAGAGTCACCACCACATCCGACTGTCAACTAAACTATTGGTGTATAGAGCAGTCGTTCTCTCATCTCTCCTTTATGGATGTGAGACCTGGGCACCCTACAGGCATCACATCAAAAAGTTGAAAGCTTTCCATATGCGCAGTCTCAGATCTATACTCCACATACGGTGTCAAACTTTGAGGTTCTGAAGAGAGCACAATCAACTAGCATCGAGGTGATGATCATGCGAGCCCAGTTCCGGTGGGCTGGACATGTCATCCGCATGGATGAGTCAAGGATCCCTCGTCAGCTTCTTCACGGCGAGCTCTGTGAAGGTCAAAGACACCAGGGGCGCCCCACAAGCGCTACAAAGATTGCATCAAGGCAAACCTCCAGTACTGTGGCATCCGACCAAAGGACCTCGAGAATACAGCAGCTAATAAAATCCAGTGGTGAACCCTCACGAGGACTGCTTGTCAGACCTTCGAAGAAAGCCGATGTCAATGCCTGCGGGACACTAGAGATAGACGACATCAGGTGGCAGTACTGTCAGCATCAGGCACACTAAACTTCCCTTGTTCGACGTGCAAGAGACTATGTGCATCCAGAATTGGCCTGTACAGCCACTTGAAGACACATGCCATTGATGATTAGCACATCAACATCTTTGTTGGATACGACAGACTACCAAGAGATTAAATATGTGTTGTAAGGCCTCTGCTATCTCTTCCCTAACTTCTTTTAAAATGCGTGGTACAATCCATCTGAACCAGGGGTTTTATCCTCTTTGAGTTTGATTAGTTTATTTAATATATCCTCTCTTTTATTTTAAACATACTTTTCTCATTACTAATCTCATCATCCAATGTCATGTCCACCTGTTCTATCTCCCTGGTAAATACTAAAGCAAAATAATGATTTAATATTTCTGCCAACTCTCTATCATTACCTGTGGTATTATCCTATCTATCCCTTAATGGCCCAATTCCCACTACGACCGTCCTTTTTTATTGATGTACCTGTAAAATATTTTACTATTTGTTTTGTGTTCCTTGATCATTTAATTTCATAGTTCCTCTTTGCCTTCCTAATTGTTTTTTTGACTTTTCTCCTAATCTTTTCATATTCTCCCTTATCATGCATCCCCTGCTGTCTATGTACTTAACCTCAATTGTTCCCTTATGGCTTTATTCATCCATCGAGTCCCATTAGTGTTTAGTTTGTTCTTTCCTTTTAGCAGAATATATTGTTCCTGCACTCTGTTGTACACCGTTTTAAATGCTTCCTACATTGATTTTGCTCATGTTGTTGCCCATTTTATTTTCCCAAGTTCTATTCTCAGCCCCTCAAAATCAGCTTTTCTCCAATCTATTACCCTGGTTTTCGTCATATTTATGTCCTTCTCAATTATCATCTTAAAGTATATTATATTATGGTCACTATTGCCTAGATGTTCCCTACCTTTACTTCTCTATCTGTTCTTGTTCATTTCCCATTACTAGATCCGATAGCGAATCCTCCCTTGTTGGGCTTTTTACATATTGGTTTAGAAAGGAGTCCTGTACACATTGTAGGAACTCCATTCCCTTATCCCCTTTATCTACCTCTTCTGTCCAATTAATATCAGGGTATTTGAAATCCCCCATGATTATTATTCTATGTTTTTTACTCATTTCCCTCATTTGTTTGCATATTTCTTCCTCCACCTCCCTTCCACTATTAGATGGTCTTTATTATCTTTTATCTCTACCGTATAGATTCTATTTTTGTCTTGCTGATGGCTGCATCACTTTTTTATGCTGCTATTATGTTATCCCTAATAAGTGCAGCTACTCCACCTCCCCTTTTCCCCTCTCTATTTTTTCTAAATATGTTATACCCTGCAATGTTTAATTCCCAGTCCTGATTTTTCTTTAGCCATGTCTCAGTAATCTCTACTATGTCTGGTTCCTCGCAACGCATGGATGCCTCCAGCTTCCCTGTTTTATTACAAACATTGTGTACATTGCTGTACAGAGAGTTTAACTAATTTTAATAGGATTTCCTCTCACTTTATGTTTAACCATTTTTTTAGACTCCTGTTCTAAAACTCTATGTATTCCCTTGCCATCAATGTCCTCCCTTTCTTTATTCTTTCTTATGCTCTCTTTTCCTGTTTTGTTTTTATTTGGGCTGTCTACATTTCTTGTAGATCCCTCACCCCATCTTATTAGTTTAAAGCCTTTGCCACCTCCCTATTTACCCTTTCTGCTAGGACATGGGTCCCATCTCGGTTCAAGTGGAGCCCGTCCCTTGGTACAGCTCATTCCTGTCCCAGGACTGCTGCCAGTGTACCATGAAAAGGAACTCCTCTTTCCCACACCAACCCTTTAGCCACATGTTAATTTTGCTGATCTGCTGCTTCTATGCCAATTTGCATGTGGCTCGAGCAATAATCCAGAGATTATTACCCTCGAGGTCCTGCTTTTTACTTTATAGCCTAACTCCTGATACACTTTCAGCGGGTCCTCCACCCTGTTCCTATCTATGTAATTTGTTCCAGCATGGACCACGACAACTGGATTTACCCCTCTCCCTTTCTAGATTCCTCTCCAGCCGCCGTGAGATATCCATGACTGGGATTCTCGTTCTTGGTTGCTGAGGACGCTATCTAGCCCCCTAATTATAGAGTCCCCTATCACGACCATATTTAAGAACACAACAACATAAAAGATAGGAACTATTCTGCTTCCCCCCCGCCTTTGGACAGCTTTTGAGCCACGGTGCCTTGGTCTGTATTGTGGCTATCCTCCCTGCAGTCTTTCTCCTTGTCCTCACAGGTAACGAGTACATTGTACCTGTCAGACAGGACTAGTGTCTGCAGGACTTCCTTCTCAACCTCTCCTAAATCCCCGCTACCCGGCTCCCTAACATCACACCCTCCCTTTCCTGAACCTGTGCTTTCATCTGGGGTGTGACTCTATTCTGGATAAAACTGTCCAGAAATTCTTCCCCTTCCCTTATGTGTTAGAGTGTTTGCAGTTCTCCCTCCAGCTCAATGACTCTGAGAGGTGGTAATGGGACAGTAAGGCCTTTCTGACCGGGGGTTGGTGGATGGGCTGACCCATCAGAAATTGCCCCTGGGCCACGCCCAGTGTTCCTGCCCCGTTGGGCATGCGCCGACACCTTACCGGCCTGCGGCGACCTGTTTCAGCCTGGCGAGGGAAATTGCCCCGCTGGAGCGGAGCCGTCGCCCGTTGGTGCCCCTGACATCTTTTCCCGGCTGGGTGGAACGTCTGCCCTCAAAGGGAAGGGCACACCGCCGCGGCTGCCATTTTATTTTAATTGTCGGCCGACTCTGAAGTCAGCCCGGCAATGGTGGCCACGGGTTCGGCTAGGCCGCCAACAGGAAGCCTGGCACCCCCTCTTGAGTGCCGGACCGCTGGCCCGGCCGAACCCCTCCCTGGTGTTCCAGTGGGTGCTACTAAAGTGGATGCAGAGCTCGAGCGGCCCACCCCCTTAAATGAAGTGGAGGAACGTTGCTTCGGGCGGAGAATCATTACTCAATTCGAATTATCTGCCCCGTTTGGGATGGAGGGCAATTTCAGCCCTTGTATCTCTAAACCAATCCACCTTACCACTTCTCTCACTGCTAGCTTGCCTTGTAAAAAGCAAGCTCTTTTTCCGGGCTTTCATTTTCTTCCCATTTAATTTCATCCATCACCAT
Source organism: Pristiophorus japonicus (assembly GCF_044704955.1). NCBI lineage: Eukaryota > Metazoa > Chordata > Chondrichthyes > Pristiophoridae > Pristiophorus > Pristiophorus japonicus. The sequence goes on along the minus strand of NC_091977.1, from coordinate 159,222,789 downwards.
TTGGTATCTTCTTTCTTCTCATTGTTGAGCACGCTGAGACATTCTCCTGCAGGAGGGGTGTTGTCAGAGGCTTTTCCCTCACTTTCCAATGATAGTTGTTCATCCATTTTTGGAGGAGTGGGGATCCTCACATGCTAAACATGCGTAAACAGTTCATTAGCACATTCTACCAAAATGACACCACTTTTCATTCATGTCTACTCTCTTGCTAAAATTAGCAAAGCCATTTTGACCCTTTTGTAACTTACTATTTCCCCTGCTTCCTTCATTGAATATGTTCACCATACAGAAAGTTACAGAGTATCTACTAGGTTTAAAGATAGAGATGATGGTAGATTTCTTTTGTGCAAGGTGCACTGTGTGACCCTTCCTGCAGGCGAGATTTGTGACATCATCAGGTCATAAGTAAACTGTCAAAATGTACAACTCAAAGCAGATGTCTGAATGTAAAGGTTTGAGTTATTTTTATTATGTGTGCTGCAAAAAGATCCAGGCCTTCGATTTTCCCTTGACGCACAGGCACCAATGGATGGTTTGCATCAGTCACAACATCCCAGGAATTTTCTCCCACTCCACCATTTATAATACTTATACAATTTGCCCCATTTAATTGGAAATAATATATATTTATTTTGAATTCTGCTTAAAAAATCTCCACACATTCTCATAACTTAACCTTCAGTCTCCAAATATACTGGAAATATATCAGGAATTACACAGTGAAACACACAAAGTATATTAAATGAATTGAGATAGAATTGAATTTTACAAGGCACAAGTTTCACGCTGCAAGTGATTTGTACCTTCTACTGAGGAACAAAGCAGGCTTGCTTAAGGTCAAGAGGTAGTAGTTATGCTGATGAAAATCCTGAGGCGATTCCATTACTCTCGAGTTCTTGCATGAAGCGAAGGTCTTACGGTAAATGTATGAGCCACTTAAAGGTGACTCAAGTTTCTGAGGAGGTCTGGCGATAGTGCTCAGAGATGAAAGATTTAACGGAAATTTGTATGAATGTGAAAAATAAATTAAAGTAGAATATAAATCTCCCTTTCCCAAAAGGGTTTCTGTATTCAAGCCAAGAGCCTTCCTTTCTCTTTGTTTAAGCTGTTTTGTAATGCTGGTTTAACAGTCTTGTGTTTTCCTAAGTACTGGCGATTTGATTTGCTGCTATCAAATTCCCACGATGAAATTAGATACACCATTTACACATTCAACCATTACAGCTAATGACCAGCTCTTGCACTTGAACTTAATCATCATTCTTTAGTCAAATAAACAAGTGTTTGGAATGTTAATGATGTTTTACTAATCCCCCATCTGCACTGAGAGGTGTGAGTTCGACAGAATTACATTTGACTCTTTGATTCTACAATGTTTGTTAAGGAGAAAATAGTTTACATTAGCAGTGTAAAAACATAGTAAAGCAAGTCTCAGCAGTCTCTAAATCTATTGGAATGCAGTGTGTGCGATGTGTAATTAATGAAAGGAGTTGTTGAACTTTTAATGATAACTTCTCTTTTACAGTTTAGTGTTCTCCTTGGTGGGACTGTACTTCATCAACAATCTTTCCAGGAAAACTTATCACATGTCAGAAGGTCCCGATGCTACAAAACAGCTTAATAGAAGGAAGAAGACCTGAAGCAAACCAACATTTTTTTGTGAAGCACAGAAAGTGCCAATAAAACTATTCACAGCATCCAAACTGAAAGCATGGCGAATGTGTTTTTCCAATGTACATGAAGTAGGAGATAATGTAAGGGGAACTTATTGACAATAGGGGTGGACCCGCAGCTGTTGGGGAAAGACAATGGACTCTCAGTCTAGGGAGTCATAGGTTGAAATCCTGTTGTGTGATGACATTGTTCTCACACACCACACTCTGATACTGAAATTTTGTCATGTCTGGGGACAGGAGTCAGGAACTCAATTTTGAGTATGATTTTATGTGACAAAGGCTGAACACAGATAAGTACTGAGTGAGCACAGTATATCTTGTGTGAATCAAGTGGCCACAGCTGAAAGACAAAAGTTAGTTATGGACAGACAAGTGGCAATTCAACACCTCCCGCTTTCCTTCCAATTAATGCAATCAAATGCCCTGTATATGGGTAGCAACATTTGGAAACTAACAAGAGTTACATATGGTTATAAGGCTGAAGCTAATTGCAAACCTATATAAATTCTGAAGCATGATACTTCTAAACCAAAATAAATGAGTGACACTCCTAATGAATGAGACTTGACAGGGCAGCTTGTGTACATCAAAAATAAAAACAGAAACTGCTGGAAAAACCCCGCAGGTCAGGCAGCATCTGTAGAGAGAGAAACAGAGTTAACGTTTCAGGTTGATGATCTTTCATCAGAACTGAAAAAAGCTAAAGATGTAACAGACTCTAAGTAAGTGCAGAGACAGGGAAAGGGGAGAGGGGAAGAAAGAACAAAAGGGAAGGCCTGTGATAGGGTGAAGGGCAGGAGTGATTAAATGACAAAAGTTATGAATGTACAAAACAAAAGCAGATGGTAATGGGACAAGTAAAGAAACAAAAGACGGGCCTTGAAGAGATGTAAATGGATATAGCAGAATCATCAACAACTGCTGTCTGAAAAAATAGGGACAGAGGTTATGGCCTGAAATTGTTGAACTCGATGTTGAGTCCAGAAATCTATAAAGTGCTTAAACAAAAGATGAGGTTCTGTTTCTGCGTTGAGTTTCGTTGGATCAGTGTAAGAGGCCTAGGACAGGGAGGTCAGAGTGGGAGTGGAGCAGAGAATTAAAGTGACAGGCGACTGAAAGTACATCACAATGTGTGAGGAAATCCTGAGCACCTGGAATTCCTGTGGTGGGTTGTCCCGACATCTGCTGTAACTTCAGTGGAAGATTGGTGGAAACCCCGGATAAACAGCTGTTTACCCCTTTTCTTGGCCTTTCTGTCAAAGTTACCGTGGACAATTGAGAGAAGCCCCCCAAAACAATTCTACACTGAGGGGAATATCAGTCACAGTGTACCCACAAGCACATTGCCAACAGGCATGTGTCCATGTTATAAAAATTGTGTTTCATTGATGTAAAAACAATTTTGGTTTAACAGTTCATGAGCAGATTGGCGCTTTAACCCCACAAAGTAATTCTGATTGAAGCAAAGCAAATAATGATGCAAGCTGCACAATACTAATGTCAGTGCCCTTAGTTTGGTTACGTGCACAGATGGAAGTGAAACTAGATGGTAAATAACTAGTTACTCAATGTATAATAGTCAAGGGATCTTGCGGAAACATCGTTGGTGGTATTTCTCCAGCGATTTGAGGTGTCTACTGTATATGGTCCATGTCTCTGAGCCATACAGGAGGGCTGGTATCACTATAGCCCTGTAGACCATAAGTTTGGTGCCAGATTTGAGGGCCTGATCTTCGAACACTCTTTCTCTCAGGTGACTGAAGGCTGCGCTGGCATGCTGGAGGCGGTGTTGTACCTCATCGTCCATGTCTGCCCTTGCTGATAGTAGGCTCCCAGGTATGGAAAGTGGTCCATGTTGTCCAAGGCCGCACCGTGGATTTTGTGTGGTGGGGTCAGGTTGGTGAAAGACCTTTGTCTTACGGATATTTAGTGTAAGGCCCATGCTTTCGTATGCCTCGTTGAAGATGTTGATGATGGCTTGGAGTTCAGACATGTTGATGATGCCTCCACAAGATCCTGCAAATCCCCTGGGAGGATAGACACACCAACATCATTGTTCTTGATCAGGCCAACATCCCCAGCATCGAAGCACTAACCACACTCGACCAGCTCCGTTGGGTGGGCCACATTGTCCGCATGCCCGACACAAGACTCCCAAAGCAAGCGCTCTACTCTGAACTCCTACACGGCAGGCGATCCCCAGGAGAGCAGAGGAAAAGTTTCAAGGACACCCTCAAAGCCTCCTTGATAAAATGCAACATCTCCACCAGCACCTGGGAATCCTTGGCCAAAGACCGCCCTAAGTGGAGGAAGAGCATTCAGGAGGGCGCTGAGCACCTCGAGTCTCGTCGCTGAGAGCATGCAGAAAACAAGCGCAGACAGCGGAAGGAGCATGCGGCAAACCAGACTCCACACCCACTCTTTCCTTCAATGACTGTCTGTCCCACCTGTGTCAGAGACTGTAATTCCCGTATTGGACTGTATAGTCACCTGAGAACTCACTTTTAGAGTGGAAGCAAGTCTTCCTTGATTTCGAGGAACTGCCTATGATGAATAGTCAAAGCTATTTTGATTTCACTGAAAAATGGATAGAACTGTGGATTTGAGTTCCCAAAATGCCAGGAAAAATTCAATGCCATAATAAAAACAGTAAATGCTGGAAAAACTCAGCAGGTCAGGCTGCATCTGTGGAGAAGGAAACAGAGTTAACGTTTTAGGTTGATGACCTTTCATCAGAACTCCATAGAAAATCCATTATAATGAAAAGGAAATTTTACTTCATAAAAATGGGTCAAATGTAAACAGACAGAATCAGGAAATGGTTTCCCAAAAATGATTAAAAATTCTGGAATAAAATTTAATAAAATATAATTTGACTTACTCCATCACCATAAAATATAACCTGATTATAGAAAACAAGTGAGCAGTTATTGACATTTATTACTCTGGAAAGACTTAGTTGGAGTGCTTTTGTCTTGCCTCATAAATTTCACATGGGAATAGTTCACTTCTTTACTGTGACAAATTGTCAGAATAATTCTGTTGACAAATGCATCCTCTTTTATAGCATCACTTGCTCTGTTAAACAGTGTTTCTTTGTGTTCATTTCCAACAGGATAAAACAAATAATGTGAGTTCATGTTTTTTTTTGCTTTTGTGATTGAATACAATCAAATACCCTGTAGAAAATAGAGAATGGGACTTAAGAGGATATCAACAGGGAATAATGGAATACTATGTCAGTTCTATAAATAAGCAAATCCTGATGAGTCAGAGATTCACTGATCCCCTGTCCTATTCAATTATACAATATATGCCAGGATATTTGATTTTAAAATAATGAATGTAACTTTTATTTAAAAATAATCAACTGTAATCATAACAGGTATGGAAGGTGCACTAAATAATTCTTCGCATTCTGTGACATGAACTGTCATTCATGCCTAACAGGTAACTGTCACTTTGAAAATGCCCTCGGTGGAGATTATAGGGGTGTATTTCCATGACTTCTCCCACTCTGCAACCATAACTTTGGTAGAAACGGGTTTTCTCCTAAACCTCTGCTGAAATTACAGCTGAAGGACAGGGGTCATCCTGAGGAAATTCTCCCCCAATTAATTACATTTATAGGTTCACTTTAGCCCAATTATCCTTACTTCATCAGTGAGTTACAGAGTTAGTATGAGTATTGAGTTATGTTAGCTTAAAAAGAAATCACCAAATTTCCTGATAGCCACTGTATAGACATAAAAACAACTCCTAGCATTATAATTCCACATTACAAATCATGTGTGGTGCAACATTTAAACATTTAAGCATCGAGCACAATTATGGAAGTTGGGTTATGGGGAAAAAGTCCTTTGCACTTCATATTGTCACACAGGTGTGCAACACCAAAAAGTGATCATGTAAAAAATATCAAACAATTGCAATATAAGTGCTATGTAATTCACAAGTATATGTATCACAATGATTGGTTGATAAAGTTATGAAAATGTTATGAATGTGTGGAATAAACTCAGTTGAATAGAAATTGGTAAGCGTTGCGCAGCGGCGAGTCTGGGCCCACTCACTTCTACCCGCACTGTGCCTTGCATGTACATAGGAAGATAGGAATGTACAAAAGTGGAAAAGACCGTGTGATCAGCCCAAAAGTTTGAAAAATACTAGCAAAATATTACCAGTAAAATGCATACACATAAATGTCTCCTTTTCACTTCACAAACAAAGACTGTAGTCACCGCCTGTATCTGCAAAATGTAGAACTTTTTCAAGTCAATTTTAATCTTCACCACATGGGCAGTAATCTAGCTGAGCAGGTCGTCCGACTGCAATAGAAGCCTGCCAATTTCCATTCTGCTGATTTCAATTAAATGAAAATTGAGCAGGTTCTATAATGGGTGGGCGATCTGCTCCCCCTGATTATTGCCCTTGCGGTGAAGACAAAGATTTACGTTTTTGTTTTTGAATTGTTCAGAGCAATTGATGTAATGGAGACAGTTTAAAACAGGTATCAATAAATTGAAATAGAGATGGATGTATAATGCTCATCCTGGACATCTCTTCATTAATCCCTTGGTGAAGAGTCAATTCTGCATATTCACCTGACATAGTTTACGATGGGCTCTCTTAGTTTATATTTAGAGATAGTTTACTGTTCTTATCATGTGTAGAAGTTGTTTCAGCCTTATTTGATTTGATTTTGAAATACAGTGGAAGGAATTCCCACAGGCCACTAGGTGTAGTCTGTTTGTGAAGATTTCTATTGAACTCATAAATACCTCAAACAAACTGTGAAAATCACCACAAATACATTTATGATGATGCTACACAAAGGGGTTCGTATTGACGGGGAGGGGCAGTAAAATCTTTGAAAAAATAAAATAAACCAAAACGTAGTGATGCATTTCAAGCTGAGTTGGAACAAATCTTGCATGAAAACTATTAAAAAGTTAATTTTTATGATATTGGAAAAACTAGCATTAACGGATGTTATTGTCAGAAAAAAAGAGATCGAGGTTCTTGGATTGTTAGAGATCTGAAATCTCTTCAGGTCTGCAACGGGTCCCTCACCGCCGAACAATTGGACTGCTGATCACAGCTGGATACATACTGTAAACACAATTATTAAATTCTCTGGGGGTTTTTTGTGTTGTGGGTCCTTTCCTCTCTTTTGATCTCCCCATGCTGCTCCTCATTCCCCAGCTGAGAGGGCAGGCATGCAGCCTGCTCCCTGACCTCCTTCAGTGTCACACTTCAAGTGGTGACTGGGAAGTGTGTAACTTGCTCTCTGATTTTCACCCCACTTCCTGTGGGGAAATGTCTCATCGCGTCTTGACAGGAGAGTTTGCAGACAGCATAATAACAATTGAATACTCCCCATTTGGGGAAAACACACATAATAAATCTATTTTTAAGTACCTACATTAAAATTTTGTTTTTTTAAAACTTTTTTTCTTTCTCTTCATTCCTAAGCGCAGTGACTTATGCTGGGTTATATTCCACTGGGAGCCCTCTGGTACCTCACCACTGTAGTTATTACTCAGGGTTGAACCTAGACTGTGGAGTCAGGAGCTGCAATTGTGCAGAATGATAACAAAATAATAATTATATATATATATACACGTTCAAAATATTTTTCATGAGATTTATATTAACTCAGCAGCTTTTTGTGAGACTCTTTATAGATGCCCTTTCATTTATTTTCATTGTCAACCTTGAGGGGGTGAAATTGGATTGGACCCAAAAACGGGCGCGGGGATCAGGATGCACGATCTGGCCTCGCCCGTTGAAAGTAGCGCAGGAAAGACGCAAAATTCATGCTGCCTGCACATTATCAGGGTTGCAGTGATGAGCCCAGGGCTAAACATGCTGCTGATTGGCTCAGCGCTCAACAGGGGGACCAATATTGTGTGCGGTCTGGTGTCCAGTTAAAATTTGCCTAAAGGGGAGGTGCTTTGTTGCAGAAGTAGCTCATTGTCACTGTAGCTGCAGCAATGTCACAACAGGGGAGGGAAAGAGCACTTTGAGACACAACATCAGATGGCAGTGGGAAGAGATATCACAAGCCATCAGTGCCACGAGTGTTGCCCCCGGCATCTGGATGCAGTGCCGCAACAAGTTTAATGACCTCACACGAGTCAGTCGAGGAGGCGGGAGCTTGGAGCAGTGCGAGTCCGGGGTTGTCGGAGAGACCTATAAAGGCCAGCGGGAGTCGAGCAGTTCGAGCAGTCAGTCGAGGAGGCGGGAACTCGGAGCAGCGTGAGTCCGGGGTCGTCGGAGAGGCCTACCAAGGCCAGCGAGAGTCGAGCGTTTCGAGCAGTCAGCCGAGGAGGCAGGAACTCGGAGCAGCGCGAGTCCGGGGTCGTTGGAGAGACATACTGGTGCAGCTGCAGCTGGGAGAGAAGGCAAAAAAGTAAAAAGAAATCGAAAGGTGACGTCACAGCCAAGTGGGTAAGTGATTGGCTGGTGATTGGTGAGTATTTTTTCTTTTTTCTTTCCTATATCAGTAAGTAACCTTTAGCATTGTTGTTGCCAATTTAAGTGTATCTAAGGGTTAAGTCATGGCAGGAGAGCTTGGACACGTGTTATGCTCCTCCTGTACTATGTGAGAAGTCAGGGACGCTTCCGGTGTCCTTGACGACTACGTGTGCGGGAAGTGTATCCACCTCCAGCTCCTGACGGACCACGTTGCGCAACTGGAGCTGCGGGTGGATTCACTCTGGAGCATGCATGATGCTGAGAATGACGTGAATAGCACGCTTAGTGAGTTGGTCTTACTGCAGGTAAAAGGTACACAGCCAGATAGGGAATGGAAGACCAACAGGAAGAGAAGTGCAAGGAAGGTAGTACAGGGGTCCCCTGCGGTCATCCCCCTGCAAAACAGATACACAGCTTTGGGTACTGTTGAAGGGGATGACTCATCAGGGGAGAGCAGCAACAGCCAAGTTTATGGCACTGTGAGTGGCTCTGCTGCACAGGAGGCCAGGAAAAAGAGTGGGAGAGCTATAGTGATAGGGGATTCGATAGTAAGGGGAATAGATAGGCGTTTCTGCGGCCGCAACCGAGACTCCAGGATGGTATGTTGCCTCCCTGGTGCAAGGGTCAAGGATGTCTCGGAGCAGATGCAGGACATTCTAAAAAGGGAGGGTGAACAGCCAGTTGTCGTGGTGCATATAGGTACCAATGACATAGGTAAAAAATGGGATGAGGTCCTACGAGACTAAATTAGGGAGCTAGGAGTTAAATTAAAAAGTAGGACCTCAAAAGTAGTAATCTCAGGATTGCTACCAGTGCCACGTGCTAGTCAGAGTAGCAATCGCAGGATAGCTCAGATGAATACATGGTTTGAGCAGTGAGGCAGAAGGGAGGGATTCAAATTCCTGGGGCATTGGAACTGGTTCTGGGGGAGGTGGGACCAGTACAAACCGGATGGTCTGCACCTGGGCAGGACCGGAACCAATGTCCTAGGGGCAGTGTTTGTTAGTGCTGTTAGGGAGGAGTTAAACTAATATGGCAGGGGGATGGGAACCTATGCAGGGAAACAGAGGGAAATAAAATGGAGTCAGAAGCAAAAGATAGAAAAGAGAATAGTAAAGGTGGAGGGCAGAGAAACCCAAGGCAAAAAACAAAAAGGGCCACATTACAGCCAAATTCTAAAGGGGCAAAGTGTGTTAAGACAAGCCTGAAGGCTCTGTGTCTCAATGCGAGGAGTATTCGGAATAAGGTGGACCAATTAACTGCGCAGTTAGCAGTTAATGGATACGATGTGATTGGCATCACGGAGACATAGCTCCAGGGTGACCAAGGCTGGGAACTCAACATCCAAGGGTATTCAGCATTTAGGAAGGATAGACAGAAAAGAAAAGGAGGTGCGATGGCGTTGCTGGTTAAAGACGAAATCAATGCAATTGTAAGGAAGGGCATTACCTTGGATGATGTGGAATCGGTATACGTGGAGCTACGGAATACCAAAGGGCAGAAAATGCTAGTGGGAGTTGTGTACAGACCACCAAACAGTAGCAGTGAGGTTGGGGACAGCATCAAACAAGAAATAAGGGATGTGTGCAATAAAGGTACAGTAGTTATCATGGGCGACTTTAATTTACATATAGATTGGGCTAACCAAACTGGTAGCAATGCGGTGGAGGAGGATTTCCTGGAGTGTATTAGGGATGGTTTTCTAGACCAATATGTCTAGGAACCAACCAAAGAGCTGGCTATCCGAGACTGGGTGATGTGTAATGAGAAGGGACTAATTAGCAACCTTGTTGTGCGAGGCCCCTTGGGGAAAAGTGACCATAATCTGGTAGATTTCTTTATTAATATGGAGAGTGACAAAGTTCATTCAGAAACTAGAGTCCTGGACTTAAGGAACGGTAACTTTGAAGGTATGAGGCACTAATTGGCTAGATTAAACTGGCAAATGATGCTTAAAGGGTTGATGGTGGATCGACAATGGCAAACCTTTAAAGATTATATGGATGAACTTCAACAATCATATATCCCTGTCTGGAGTAAAAGTAAAACGGGGAAGGTGGCTCAACTGTGGTTAACAAGGGAAATTAAGGATAGTGTTAAATCCAAGGAAGAGGCATATGAATTAGCCAGAAAAAGCAGCAAACCTGAGGATTGGGAGACATTTAGAATTCAGCAGAGGAGGACAAAGAGTTTAATTAAGAGGGGGAAAATAGAGTACGAGCTTGCCGGGAATATAAAAACTGACTGCAAAAGCTTCGATAGATATGTGAAGAGAAAAAGATTGGTGAAGACAAACGTAGGTCCCTTGCAGTCAGAATCAGGTGAATTTATAATGGGGAACAAAGAAATGGCAGACCAATTGAACAAATACTTTGGTTCTGTCTTCATGAAGGAGGACACAAGGAACCTTCCACATGTACTAAGGGACCGAGAGTCTAGTGAGAAGGAGGAACTGAAGGATATCCTTATTAGGTGGGAAATTGTGTTAGGGAAATTGATGGGATTGAAGGCCGATAAATCCCCAGGGCCTGATAGTCTACATCCTAGAGTATTTAAGGAAGTGGCCCTAGAAATAGTGGATGCATTGGTGATCATTTTCCAACAGTCTATCGACTCTGGATCAGTTCCTATGGACTGGGGGGGTTGCTAATGTAACACCACTTTTTAAAAAAGGAGGGAGAGAGAAAGCGGGTAATTATAGACCGGTTAGCCTGACATCAGTAGTGGGGAAAATGTTGGAATCAATCATTAAGAATGAAATAGCAGTGCATTTGGAAGGCAGTGATAGGATTGGTTCAAGTCAGCACGGATTTATGAAAGGGAAATCATGCTTGACAAATCTTCTGGAATTTTTTGAGGATGTTTCCAGTAGAGTGGCCAAGGGAGAACCAGGTGATGTGGTGTATTTGCACTTTCAGAAGGCTTTCGACAAGGTCCCACACAAGAGATTAATGTGCAAAGTTAAAGCACATGGGATTGGGGGTAGTGTGCTGATGTGGATTGAGAACTGGTTGGCAGAAAGGAAACAAAGAGTAGGAGTAAATGGGTACTTTTCAGAATGGCAGGCAGTGACTAGTGGGGTACCGCAAGGTTTTGTGCTGGGGCCCCAGCTGTTTACACTGTACATTAATGATTTAGACGAGGGGATTAAATGTAGTATCTCCAAATTTGCGGATGACACTAAGTTGGGTGGCAGTGTGAGCTGCGAGGAGGATGCTATGAGGCTGCAGAATGACTTAGGTTAGGTGAGTGGGCAAATGCATGGCAAATGAAGTATAATGTGGATAAATGTGAGGTTATCCACTTTGGTGGTAAAAACAGAGAGACAGACTATTATCTGAATGGTGACAGATTAGGAAAAGGGGAGGTGCAATGAGACCTGGGTGTCATGGTACATCAGTCATTGAAGGTTAGCATGCAGGTACAGCAGGCGGTTAAGAAAGCAAATGGTATGTTGGCCTTCATAGCGAGGGGATTTGAGTACAGGGGCAGGGAGGTGTTACTACAGTTGTACAGGGCCTTGGTGAGGCCACACCTGGAGTATTGTGTACAGTTTTGGTCTCCTAACTTGAGGAAGGACATTCTTGCTATTGAGGGAGTGCAGCGAAGGTTCACCAGACTGATTCCCGGAATGGCGGGGCTGACATATCAAGAAAGACTTGATCAACTGGGCTTGTATTCACTGGAGTTCAGAAGAATGAGAGGGGATCTCATAGAAACGTTTAAAATTCTGACGGGTTTAGACAGGTTAGATGCAGGAAGAATGTTCCCAATGTTGGGGAAGTCCAGAACCAGGGGTCACAGTCTAAGGATAAGGGGTAAGCCATTTAGGACCGAGATGAGGAGAAACTTCTTCACCCAGAGAGTGGTGAACCTGTAGAATTCTCTACCACAGAAAGTTATTGAGGCCAATTCACTAAATATTTTCAAAAAGGAGTTAGATGTAGTCCTTACTACTAGCGGGATCAAGGGGTATGGCGAGAAAGCAGGAATAGGGTACTGAAGTTGCATGTTCAGCCATGAACTCATTGAATGGTGGTGCAGGCTCGAAGGGCCGAATGGCCTACTCCTGCACCTATTTTCTATGTTTCTATGTTTCTCAGTCAGCTATTCAACCATGACAGGCACATCACCCAAACACATTGCACCACACTCACTGACACACTTCCCTTTCACTTGCTGGGCAAGGTCCCTTACAATCGGAGAAAGCAGCAACAAACAGGCGGGGGGAGGAGGAGCTGGTGCAAGCACATCTGCACAACCTAACTCCCAAGGAGAAGACTGTGCTGGAGTTAATTGGAGGGTTAGTCACTGAGGCCATGGCATAGGGCAAGGCTGAAAGCATTGATGATGTCGGTATGCTCATACCTAATCCTCCTAATCCTCCTTCTCACATCCTACTTACATGCCAAGATGGCTCTCAACTGGTATGAGCTGCAACAGGCATGCAGGGGCAAGCACAGCAGCCCAACCTTACTGCACTGGAGGAGACAGTGCTGGAGATAATTGGAGAGGCCATCGCTGAGGCCGTACCAGCGGTGAGGTTGAAAGCATTGAAGATACCTAATCCTCTTCTCACATCCCACTTCCCTCTCATCGCACAATCTACTCTCACACAACCTGCTGATGGTGTAAGCATGCACATCGTGCTTTCCCCCTCATTCCCCTCACCATGACCCGACCCTTGTGCTTTCCTCCTTTCAGATACCCAAGAACTGCGAGCAGCCCAACCATTCCACAAACAACTAGAGGGGGAGAGTGAAGGAGAAGAAGAGGCACCATCACTCAATCTGACACTTCCAGGCAGCAGCTCAGAAAATGGCACTGCACCAAACTTTAGAGGGTGGTACAGAGGTGGGATCTGCTGAGTCACTGGGCACGAGTGGGCTACAGCCAGGGCAGGGGAAAGGGTGGCGCAGGTGCCAGCTCCCCAGAGTTCTGCTGCACAGGACTCAGATGCGGACTTCGATGGGGTGGCCTTGAGAAGAAGGGTGATAGGTATACACACGGAAATGCTTGCTGCAGCGGCATCTTGCTAGAGAGTCTCTTGACACTCTCAAGGAGCATGGAGGAGTCCGGCTCCAACATTGCATAGGGCTTTGTGAGCAGCTTGAAGCCCATGATTTCTAGGATGGAGATGACGGGCAACCCCATTAGAACACTTGTGTGAATCTGCGTGTGATGGGCAATGTTGCAAGTTCCATTGCAGCACAAGTGAAAGTGACCCAGCGCCTGAGTGCCGCATTGGAAGCTCAGACTGATCTCATGCAGGCTCGGCTTGCTGCCATGCAAATTCAGACTGCTGCATCGTGGCTGGGTCGATGAGCGAGGAAAGGGGCTTGCAGGGTGTCACAGCAGCCCACCAATCTGTCCTCCCACAGATGGCTAGGAATGCTGCAGTACCACCCAGGGGAGTGGTAATGGCTTCGTGGAGCAAGACCTTGTTGTCCTCTCTCAGGATGACAGCATTTGTACTCCCACTGCCACTCCACCAGTGCCCTTGCTGCTGCCTGTCAGCCAGCCAGCCCAGACTGCTACAAGTAGAGCCCCCATGACTGGGAGCAAGTGATCTGACCAGAACTCTTGAATTCTGAAGCAAGGCTTTCTCCACTTGCAGCACTACTCCCTATCAACTCCAGAAAGTTCCAAACAGTTTCACAAACTTATACAGAGCTTGTAGAAATCAAAAAGCAAGTTACCTGAAAGTTGTTGATGATCCCATTTAATATCGCTGGTGGGGGGTCCCTCGTGCAGCTGAACACATGTTCAGCTGTTCGTGTTTAGGAGAGAGCATTTATTGGAACGGCGACATCCAAAATGGCAGTTTGTGTGCTAAATCACTGTTGCACGTTGACGTCATGACCTCATTTGAATTCTACCACTGCACACAAGCAACGGCCAAGCTACCGACTTGCCTAAAATGGCAGCCGCTGTGGTCCACGTCAGAAGTGGCCGAAAGCGCAGCGGCCACCAAGGTATTTACTGTTGTCAAATCAGCACAGACTTTCTGTGGTATTTTCAAATTGATATTGAAGTAGTCAATATATTTTATATGAGAACAATCCAATTGTAATAAATATTTACAAAAAGAATGTGGTGGAAGTTTCCCTTATTATGGCATTCAAAGGAAATTGTTCAATCTGTGCAGATGAAGTCCTTTTATTGCAATTTAGTAATTCAAAATCTATGATCCCCAATCACTGGCTCAGTGAGTAAATGTACCACAAGTATGGCACTGAATAGTGCAGACTGAGAAAGCTCCACATTCCATTTTTAGTCTGTGCTGAGCCAATTGAACTCATCCTGGGGGGAAATGGAAGCCCTATGATTGTGGTGGAAAAATCAGCCAGTGTTAGGCCCTGGTGTTAACTACCGATGTCTACTTGAAACTGAGCATACACAGACTTCAGTGTAACACTTTGTGCTTCCTCACAGCACAATGCTACACTGTGCTCACTTCAATGCAAGAAGTATATGGAATAAGGCAGGTGAGCTGAGAGCACAGATAGACACGGGAGTACGAATTAATAGCAATAACTGAGATATGGCTGAAAGAAGGGCAGGTATAGCAGCTCAACGTCCCTAATTACAGGGTTTTCAGATGGAATGGGGGGGGGGGGAAGGAGGGGGGGTTGCGGTATTGATTAAAGAAACAATTACAGCTGTGAAGCGGGATGATATGTTCGAAGGATCATTAAATGAGGCCATATGGATTGAATTGAAGAACAAAAAAGGGGCAATTACACTGCTGGGAGTGTATTATAGACCCCCAAACAGGCAGAGGGAGATAGAAGAGCAAATATGCAGGCAAATTTCTGAGAAGTGCAAAAACTATAGGGCAGTAATAGTAGGGGATTTCAACTACCCTAATATTAACTGGGATAAAATTAGTGTGAAAGGTATAGAAGGTTCAGAATTCCTAAATTCAGGAGAACATTTATAGGCAGTATGTAACAAGCCCAACAAGGGCGGGGATGGTTCTGGACTTAGTTTTAGGGAATGAAGCTGGGCTGAAGCTGAAGGTGGAAGGGGTATCAGTGGGAGAGCATTTTGGTGCTAGTGATCATAATTCAGTTTGATTAGGGTAGTTATGGAAAAGGACAAACATAGACCAGGAATAAAAGTTCTCAATTGAGGAAAAGCCACTTTTGCTAAGCTGAGAATGGAATTAGCCACAGTGGACTGCAAGCAGCTACTTGAAGGTAAATCAGTGTCATAGCAGTGGGAGGCATTCAAGGAGGAGATCCAGAGGGTTCAGAGCAACTATGTTCCCTTAAAAACAAAGGGTGGGAATAGAAATTTAGAGCCCCCTGGATGTCAAGGGACATAGAGGGGAGGATAAAGAAAAAAAAAGGGAGGCTTATGACAGATACCGAGGGCTCAATACTGCAGAAACTCGAGGAGCATAGAAAGTGCAGGGATGCAAGTAAAAAGCTAATTAGGAAAGCAAATAGAGAGCATGAAAACATTTTAGCAAGTAAAATCAAGGAAAACCCAAAGATGTTTTATAAATACATTAAGAGCAAGAGAATAACTAAAGAAAGAGTAGGGCCTATTAGAGACCATGAATCTGTGTGTGGAGGCAGAAGACGTAGGTAAGATTCTTAATGAATACTTTGTGTCTGTTTTCACAAAAGAGAGGGATGATGCAGATATTGCAATCAAGGAGGAGGAGTGTGAAATATTAGATGAAATAAACATTGTGAGAGAGAAAGTATTAAAGGCTTGGCAGCTTCAAAAATGGATAAATCCCCAGGCCCGGATGAAATGTATCCCAGGCTGTTAAGAGAACCAAAAGAGGAAATAGCAGAGGCTCTGACCATCATTTTCCAATCCTCTCTGGCTACAGGTGTGGTGCCGGAGGACTGGAGGACTGCTAACATTGTATCTTTGTTTAAAAAGGGAGAAAGGGATAGACTGAATAATCACAGGCCAGTCAGCCTAACCTTGGTGGTGGGAAAATTATTGGAAAAAATTCTGAGGGACAGGATAAATCTTCATTTAGAAAGACACAGATTAATCATGGACAGTTAGCATGGATTTGTTAAGGGAAGGTCATGTCTGACTAACTTGATTGAGTTTTTGAGGAGGTAACAAAGAGGGTCGATGAGGGCAGTACGTTTGATGTAGTGTATATGGATTTTATCAAGGCTTTTGATAAGATCCCACATGGCAGACTGGTCATGAAAGTAAAAGCCCATGGGATCCAGGGCAAAGTGACAAGTTATATCCAAAATTGGCTCAGAGGCAGGAAGCAAAGGGTAATGGTTGATGGGTGTTTTGTGACTGGAAGGCTGTATCCAGTGGGGTTCCTCAGGGCTCAGTACTAGGTCCCTTGCTTTTTGTGGTATATATCAATGATTTAGACTTGAATGTTGGGGGTATGATTAAGAAGTTTTCAGATGATACTAAAATCGGCTGTGTGGTTGATAATGAAGAAGAAAGCCGTAGACTGCAGGAAGGCATCAATGAACTGGTTAGGTGTGCAGAACATTGGCAAATGGAATTCAATCCATAGAAGTGTGAGGTAATGCATTTGGGGAGAGCTAACAAGGCAAGGGCATACACATTAAATGGTAGGACATTGAGAAGTGTAGAGGAACAAAGGGACCTTGGAGTGCATGTTCACAGATCCCTGAAGATAGCAGGCCAGGTAGATAAGGTGGTTAAGAAGGCATACGGAATACTTGCCTTTACTAGCCGAGGCATAGAATACAAGAGCAAGGAGGTTATGCTTGAACTGTATAATATACTAGTTAGACCACAGCTAGAATACTGCATGTAGTTCTGGTCACTACATTACAGGAAGGATGTGATTACACTAGAGAGGGCACAGAGGAGATTTACAAAGATGTTGCCTGGACTGGAGAATTTTAGCTATAAGGAAATGTTGAATAGGCTGGGTTTGTTTTCTTTGGAACAGAGGAGGCTGAGGGGAGACCTTATTGAGGTGTATAAGATTGTGAGGGGCCTAGATAGAGTGGCTAGGAAGGACCTATTTCCCTTAGCAGAGGGGTCAACAACCAGGGGGCATCGATTTAAAGTAATTAGTAGGAGGTTTAGAGGGGATTTGAGGGGAAATTTCTTCACGAGGGAGTGGTAGGGCCTGGAACTCACTGCCTGAAAGAGTGGTAGAGGCAGAAACCCTCACCACATTTAAAAAGTACTTGGATGTGCAATTGAAGTGCTGTAACCTATAGAGCTATGGATCAAGAGCTGGAAAGTGGGATTAGGCTAGATAGCTCTTGGTCGGCCGGCGCAGACTGGATGGGCCGAAACGGCCTCCTTCCGTGATGTAAATTTCTATGATTCTATGATTCTATGCCCACCAGGACTGATAATCAGATAATGACTGCCCAGTCTGCTGAAACACATCGAATACCTGTCTCATCCATCAGTGGGTGTCGGGGTCAAGTTCCTCACTGTGCTTAAGGTGCCTAGTGCGCTCAATGCAGTGCGATAGGGGCACTGAGACCCTTGTATGCAAGGCTCATTAAGCCCCTGGGAAAAAATAATGAAGCGGCCTTCCCAATAATACAACTGAAGCATCTTGGCAGTCGTCCAGCCACATCTGTTCAAACCAGACGCTGATGGGGAGATACTAACAAAATGTTTTAAAAATCTCCTGCCTTGTGCCCCTCATCGCCCTTGCAAGTCTCTACCCTTGCTGCTCAAGACGTCACGATCCCTTTCCCCATTGTCCTATGCCCTATCCCCCTCCATACTGGAAAATCCTGAGAGTGCTGTACAATCAACCAGTGCCCCTCGACTGACTGTCAATTCTGGCCTCCACCCTCTGGTATATCATGAGCGACACTTGCTGAACACCATAAAAACATTAAAATGAGCTGACCTTGTGATATCCGGCCAGCTCATTCCTGCTCGGGTGCATGGAGCACCAGCTTGTTCAGCAGTGTGGAGGCTGCATCTGTAGAAAGGTGTAAAATACCACACCATCAAAATAATGTGTACAGGCTAATATTAATTGTCAGATTTATTTACAGATTGAATAATACCTGATGGTAGCAGATATTTCATGTTGTGCTAATGAGCAGCTGGCCACACATATGTACAGGAGTAGGCTATTCATCCCTTGGAATCTGTTCCGCCGTCTTCCATAACCATTAATACCCTTGCCTAGCAAAAATCTATCAATCTCAATTTTGAATTTTCAGTTGACCTAGCCTCAACAGCCTTTTGGGGAGAGAGTCCAAATTTCCACTACCCTTTGTGTGAAGTAGTGTATCCTGACATCACCCCTGTACAGCCTCGCTCTAATTTTAAGGTTATGTCCCCTTGTTCTGTTTTAAGGTTATGTCCCCCACTAGATCTTTCCTACCTGTTAATGCCTTGAACACAGATAATTCAATTTGTACCTAGAACAAACCCCCGGTATCCTGACTAATTTCCAGATGATCAATCTGACTTGTGGGCCACAGAGAACCAGTCACCCAGTCTCAATTTTGATATTTAGTAAAGGAACTAAATCTTGGACTTTAATCCTAGCTAATTTAACACATTACATGAAATAAAAGCAAAAAACCCTCCATCTTGTCTTAGACACGAAAGGACAGGATTGTACTGGGCTATTACGTCTCCTGTGGTTGACTATTTCGGTGACATTGTCTTGGTTCAGAATGATTAACCCAAAGAAATAGGGCTTTTAGTGCCTATGGAACTGTACACCAACATGAATTACCGGCAATATTCACTCATTTTTTTAGGGGTCCAAGGCCCCTTTAAGGGGCTGTGTAGCCCATTCAGTTTTGTGCATGTGCAAAACTTTACATTGAAAAATCCTTGGGTGGTAGTGCAAAAGGGAGGATAGCGAATCGGCAACCCATTTTATAATCCACCCGATTTTCTGCTCCATGGAAAATAGGCTGCTGAGTAGCTATCGCCGTTTAGTGCTGCGTCCTGAGACGAATATCACCCCCATTGACTTCAAGAGAGGAGTGGAGAAAATTTTAAAAATTGTAATTCAACTGGTTAATTTGTCATTTCTAGCATGAACCTTTGCCTCATTTGAAAGATTAACACATGAAACTTTTTCAAATGTCATCTCAAAATCTAAATAAATTATTCATCCACTAATTAATAAGCAGCTCAAAGAATTCTAATACATTTGTAAGGATGCCACCAAGATAACATGCTTGTCAACATCAAGGTCCCTAGGCCAATGAGAAGTTTGCTGTTAAATACTGAGAGCTGCAGTGTGATGCTTGAAAACATACTGAAGTGGCTAGGTATACTATTTAAGCACTGGAGAAGATTTTCAACCAATCAAATTTAAATTTTGGAAGGTATCAGCCAATGTTTCCTGCAGACTGCGCATTGTTCTGCGCGGCCTGTTTTTTTCAATGCGCGATCCCATTAAATTTCTGTACATGCGCGATATTTACAATGTAAAAGGCAGAGAGTGGCCTGCACGGGACCTCTCCCATTACCGTGTGGCCGTGATGAAATATTGGTGTCAGCCTCATCCAGAGTGGATAATGGGACTAAACAGATTCAAGAAAACCAGCAAACATTGACTTTTTAAAATGTGATCCAGAAATGAGAATAGTACATATAAACGACATAGTGAACATAGAGAATGGGCAAAAAGGAAGCGGGAAGATGAGGTCAGCAGAAAATGTTTAAAACCTGCAAAACACCCAAGTCAATCTCAATTGTTGGCACACTTACAGTAATAAACTACTCCATTTTGAGTATTATAATATTGGAGGTTGTTTCAACATCATAGTGTGAGTTGAAAAATTTAAAACACTTGCCAGTCAGAGTGACCTTAAATTCATTGGAGCTGCCAGTTCTTTAAGAGTTAAAGGAGCCGAAATTGCCCCTTTCCTTAAGGCCTCTTACCACCGGAAATTGGCAGCCACGCTGCGGAGTGGAGTGGCCACCGACTTTTTGTAGAATGGCCGCCGATAGCCCAATTGCCCTTCCGTGGTTTTGCGGCGGTGAGCATCACCGCACTGCTCCCCCCCCCCGCCTCCCCGCTTTTACGGTGGTGCTGGCCAGCACTCCCAAGTACGTTATCACTGCCCGCACCACTGAAGTCCTGGCCTGGAAGCGACATTCCGCTATAAAAATGTTCCGACTGCTTGGCAGTGCCAAGAATATGTTTTTTCGGGTGGTGCATAGTTCCTGATGCACACCACCGGAGTGCCTTAAAGGTGTGTTGGTTTGTGTTGATTTTGTGTTGCCGACTTTTTCCTGTTGTTTCAGAAGCAGTGCAATGATACAATGTGCGCTGCTTTGTGAGGGCTGGAGGCCCGGCAGACTGCATTCCTGCTCATTGCAGGCTTCCCCAGGGTCCAGGGGGTCATTGATTGCACCCATGTCAGTCTCAGGGCACCCCAACAAACTCCCGAGCAATTCTGAAACCGCAAGGGCTTCCTCTCCCTCAATGTTTACCTGCAAGTTGCGACCACAACTGCAAGATTATGCAAGTGGATGTCCGGTTTCCTGGCAGCAGTCACGATTCTTTCATACTGCGCCAGAGCGGTGTGTCACACCAGTTCACTGGTCCCAGTGAAGATTGCGGCTGGCTCCTTGGTGACAAGGGCTACGCACTGAACACTTGACTCATGACTCCTCTGTGCAACCCTAGAACTGCTGCGCTGCTCGTGTACAATGAGAGTCTGACAGCCACCAGGACCATCATCAAACACACTATAGGCATTCTCAAACAGAGGTTCCGTTACCTGGACCACTCAGAGGGTGTGCTGCAGCACTTGCCTGAGCGTGTCTCCATATTCGTAGTGCTGTTCTGCATGCCCCACAATCTGGCCATCATGAGGGCACAGCCATTGGAGGACGAGGCTGCAGTGGCACCTGTGGAGGAGGAGGAGGAGGAGGAGGAGGAGGTGACGCATGGGGAGGAGGAGGCACAGGAGGAGGAGCAGGATGCGGGTGGCCAGCCACGCAGGAGGCGGTGTTGCCATCGTGACCCTGCAAGGGAAGCACAAAGCCGTCACATAGCTGCGTGGTTCACATAACTGAATGCCCAGTTGAGCCTGAATCTGGCCATGTCCATGGGCCAACCGGTGAGCCCTCTCACACATCATCCCTGGAAAGTCAAATGAGAGACGTCATCAGAAATTCCAAACACAAAATAAAGATTTATTATAAGCCCAAAAATGGGTTTCCAAAATATTCACATAATTATCACCCTTGTGCAACTCCTTATTACGCCTCTTCCTTGCACTACACCGCAGTGTCTTCCCTGTGGCTGCCTCATGGCTTTGGGAAGGCTGCTGTGTGTCTGTAGTGGAAGCTACAGATGTCCTTCTCTGACGCACTCAACCGGCTCTGGGCCTGGAAAGGCTGGCTGCAGACTGGGCCACATCCTCCTCTGCACCTTCAGTCGGAAATGGCTGGGGCGATGCCATGGTTGGCAGCAATTGCTGGGTGGCAGGTCTCGGCTCAGGGTTGGTGTGAACCGGAGAGCCCACATCAGTATCCTGGTCCGAGGAGCCAGCGCCACTCCCCGGGATAGTACCTCATCTCCCCCACCCAGCTGTTGGAGTACAGGTCGGTGGGCTGAGGTGGCACCATTAGGCCCACGGTGGACCGTGGTGGACCCAGCCACAATGGCAGCAGTCAGATCTCGCGTAGCCTCCAGCTGCAACTGCACGAGAGCAGCCACACTCTGGAAGCCATCAGAGATGGCAGCAGTCAGATGCTCCATGCCCTGTTGCCCAGAGTGCACGAGAGCATTCTGGGCTTCCAGGGCAGTGGCCATCCTGTCCAAAGAAGCACAGCCATGCTCACTCCCTTGTGCCTGTCCTGCAATGGCAGCTGTCACCTCAGCCAAGAGACGCGTCATCGCATCTGGATCCGCACTGTCACTCTGGGATGCTACCATCGTCTGCACACTGGCAATGATGGTCCCCATGGTGTGCACGAAGCTGTCCACAATACGGGAGGCGGACTCCTCCATGCCCCTCACCACTTGCGACAGGATCTCGGGCACTCCTTGCAATGCTGCCAAGAGCTCTGATTGCATGGCTTCCATCCTTTGCTCATAAGCCCCAACATCAATGGGTTCATCTGAGTCCTCCTCAGCAGGACTTGGCTGCGCCCCCCGGAGAGATGGCACGCGAGGTTCCCTTTGACCTGCACAATGCTGCAGCCCGCTAGGCCCCGTTGCTTCACCCAGTGCAGAACCCCTCTCCTAAACCTATGTTAACCGACCACGGCCTCCCAGTATCTGAGCTGGTGCATGGGACTGTATGAAGCAGTGCGGCATTGTTGCTGGCAGAGCTCTCCCCCTCTCCATCTCCCTCATCCGACATGCTGCCAAGATCATTCAGGGCGTCAAGTGTCTCCTCCTGACTGTGGCTGCCAGTCGTGTCAAGTGTGTCGCACATGATGACACTCGGGGTCTCATCTGGAATCATAAAAGGGAGAAGGGGTGCCATGAGGGTGAGGTGCTGCATTGCACCATGCAGCAAGCAGCTTTCACACAAGCATAAGCAATAGCCAGGTACAAAGGCCTTCACTTACCCATGCTGCCCCCAGTACCATCGGAGCAACCAGCAGCCAAAGGGAGCCAACATGCATACCCACTAGCCGCTGCACCATCTCCTCCAGATCAGTGAGCTGGACATTTTGCGAATCGCCCCTACCAGCGGCTTGTTATTCGGCACGGTTGTGCGCCACCTTGGCCTGCAAAGCAACGAAGGGTTGGTAAGTGACAGTTTCCAGAGGCCTCGGCAATGAGTGTAAGTCTGGGTCAATTACATGCAGCTGTGAATCTGAGATGCAAGGGATCCTCCATTGTGAGTGTGCACACATACCGGCCTAGCAATCAACAGGCACTTCAGCTACTATGTACTGTTGGTGAGAAACAAGTTACGGTGAAGGAGAGTCTGGCAGATATAATGTGAGGAACATGGGGAACATGTACTCACTTTCATCACTCGAATAAGGTCGGTTAGCCTGTTCCTGAATTGGTTGGGGGTACGCTGGTGAATTGAGGTTCCTGAAACCTCCTCCGCAATCTCCCCCCAGGCTTCAGCGAAGATGCTCCTAATTGATCTCCCATCACTTTCAGGGAAGAGCAGATGCCTCCTTCCTTCCACAGCTTCCATTAGAGTTTCCAGCTCCGCGTCGCTGAAGTGGCTGGCCCTCCTCAAACCTCCCCTTGCAGCCATCGCCTCAGGTGCAAGTGAGAGTGAAGTCAATATACACTACAAACCCTGCCCTTTAAGAAGGCCAGGGAGCAGCTGCATCATTCGGATCAAATGGTTAGTGTTATATATGCAGACTATATATATATATATATATATACTCTCTGTGTAGTCACTGTATAGTTGCATAAGATGGAGACTTGTTACCTGATGTACTAAACAATAAGTTTTACACTGTGTATATACTATGCTGGCACCATTAGAGGGTGCAACTGGTGGAGACCGGGGTTTCCTCCCCTGTGGCAGAGGCTGTCCACCAGACGGCACTGTGGTGGGAGTCCTGAGGGTCACCTGCATAGGTGTGCAGGGCCCAGTATAAAAGGCTGCCCACCATGCTTGTGCCTCACTCTGGAGTTATGAATAAAGGACCAAGATCACTACATTTTGAGTACAACACATTGCCTCATGGAATCATTCATAAGTGCATTACAGACATAACAACTGGCGACGAGAATACAGATTTTCAGCAATTAAGACTACCTTTGACACACTAAAAGATTTTGCAGAGGATGCCTTCACGGAAAGACTCGAGCAATATTTCATGGCAAACGACCTGACAGGGGAGATGGACACATTGGTGGAGAAGTGGGCTCGAGGTCTACCGCCTCGTCAGGGACTTGCTGGCACCCACGAAGGCCAAGGATAAGACATACTGTGAGCTGACTGAACTAATTCGCGATCAACTAAAACCAAAACAGAGCATCCTCATGGCCAGGCACAGATTCTACACTCACCACACACTCGAGGGCCAAGAGATTGCAAAATATGCTGCCGACCTCAGGAAACTTGCAGCTCCATGTGATTTTGGCATGCACCTCAATGAAGCATTACGAGACATCTTTGTTATGGGAATTGGCCACGAGGGCCTCCTTCACAAGCTATTATCTGCCGACACCACAGTCAACCTGCAGAAGGCCATCATCATCAGTCAGGTGTTCTTGACCTCGACCTGCAGCACCAAGCAAATCATTCATACTGTGGACTCAAACCCGGCAAGTACTGCACACAGAATGGTGCCTATCATAGGCAAGACTGTAGAACGTGGCTCTGTCCAGGGCAGACCTCAGGGTTCCAGAACTCAAAGGCTGCCGAGGGGTGCTAATCGAGTAGCACCATGCTTGCATTGCGGAAGAAACCATAGGGCTCACCAGTGTCGGTTTGCTGAGTACGTATGCAAAGCCTGTAACACGAAGGGCCACCTCCAGCGTATGTGTAAAAGAAATATGGCTCACCATCCAGCAGAGGAGTTGGTAGATGACTTTGAATCCAGCAAGGAGTATGTTGATTTGGCCAGAGAGGCAGCTCAGCCCCAAGAAGAAGTGTATGGAGTGTATACCTGCACCACTGATTGTCCTCCAATGAAGATGGAAGTCGAGATAAACGGCATTCCAGTCTTCATGGAAGTGGACACGGGAGTGAGCCAGTCAGTGATGAGCCAGGATGCCTTTGAGAGGCTATGGAATGAAAAATGACCCGAGCTGGTTCCAGTACAAGAAAAGTTGCGCACCTACACCAAGGAGCTGATCCCAGTCCTTGGTAGTGCAGATGTAAGTGTAATCCATAATGGCACGGTGCACAAGTTACCTCTGTGGAATCTTGCAGGTGATGGTCCAACGCTACTTGGAAGAAGGTGGATAGGGAAGATCCAGTGGAAATGGGAAGACCTCGTCACTCCAGCAATTGATGTCCCCCGTGCTCAGAGGCAGAGCAAAACCTCACCTTCGCTTGGGCCAGGCACCAGAGAACAGACCAGTGCAGCACCTGATGCACAGACCATCCATCACGACTGCGTGGCAATGATCCGACCGGAGCGACCTAAAAGTACCTTCCCGGCTCCAGTGGCAGGACTCCTAGGGAGGCAGATCATATTCACAGGCACTCTTCCAGCTTTTGTGGCAGAATCACGGGAGAGAAGGATCAAGGCAGTCGACCTTGAGGACAGAGGCAAGATGGCGTCCCTGCTTCAGCGGCCATATCATGAGGTGCAACGCTGAGGGACCAACACGTGGTGTCTAACAAAGGATTTGATTGAGTAAAGCCAGCAGGGTTCTCTTCAAGGAGACCTGCAACCAACTGAACTTAAAGAGACATTATATGCGTGGCAATCAATGTAACAAACCGATTAAGATTGTGAACAAAATGTTGTTGCGAGATGTCGATACTATTCCTAATGTAAAGAACAAAATGTTGTTGCGAGATGTCGGGAATAGAATGTCCCCAAAAGCGAGCGAATTCGGGAGGGTAAAGGTGCTGATCCTGATGCCCTGCCCAGGTGTCCCCACAAGTTATAGGCCAGCGACCTCAGGAGGGTGAAGGCACCAATCCTGATACCCTGCCCCAGATCTATCCCACGCTGCAGGCACCCGATGGCACTATTCGCCACGGACCTGGAAATGAAAACGGCGCCAATATGCGCAGTCGGCCGCTGTTGCCCACCACCCGGGTGGAGACGGTGCAGCCCCCAGACCCAGTCACTACCTCGGCCATGTCCGGGAGCGAAAGGTCAGAACCAATGAGTTCCCCAAATGGGACCTGGAACAGCCAGGTTCGCAACACCGTTAGAGAGCAGGCAGAAGATTCTGCAGCCCTCAAAGGAGGACAGTGAGGCCACACACATCTGTGGCTTTAGGCAACGGCAAAGGCCCTGAGTCCTGGCTAGGTGAGCGAACCAAGCCCACCCCGCTAGCAGGGAGCGCAGCGCCGCTATCAGACGACTAGGACTTCGCCCGGTTGCTCTGGAACCCGCGTCCTCGCATACCTGTACTGCTACCTCAGTACTTACCATGACTGAACCATGAATGCAATCTACCCAATCCTGGCACACGACCGTAAAACGTAACAAATGTAAGTCACTGAATCAAGGTGTCATGATACAAACTGTAACTTCCTTTCTTTGTAATTGCACTGTTTTTGATCCTGTATGTTAATATAACGGGCCTGCTGCATGATCTTGCTGGCGGGGAGGGGGGGGGGGGGGCGCAGAGGGGAAATGGATGTATGTAGTCATGGACACACACATGGATCATACCCAGACCCCACTGGAACGGCCACTGCATCATCGAATCATCCAAACTGGTAAACACTACCCAACATTGTGGCAGAAGGACTTGTGGGTTAACAGAGAGAGAGACAAGCCAAAGCACAGCCAAGGTGCAAGGGCTATTGGCACTTAAGTCTGGGGAGAGCTAAGCCAGAGCACATAGTGCAAAGGTAATCGGCACAAAGGACTTTGGGGAGAGTGATGTTATATATGCAGACTATAGATATACTCTCTGTGCAGTCACTGTATAGTTGCATAAGATGGAGACTTGTTACCTGATGTACTATCAATAAGGTACACACTGTGTATATGCTATGCTGGCACCACTAGAGGGTGCAACTGGAAGAGACCAGGGTTTCCTGCCCCGAGGCAGAGGCTGTCCACCAGAGGGCACTGCAGTGGGAGACCTGAGGGTCACCTGCATAGGTGTGCAGGGCCCAGTATAAAAGACTGCCCACCATGCTGTGCCTCACTCTGGAGTTACGAATAAAGGACCAAGATCGCTATAGTTTGAGTACAACACATTGCCTTGTGGAGTCATTCATAAGTGCATTACAGACATAACAGTTAGGAACGGAATTTCACGGTTGAAACGCGATTCCGCTGCCACGTCACTGAAACCAGCCCATTACACCGGACATCACCACTCTGCTCCGTTTTGGGCCCGAAAAAGCGGACTTTCCCTCTTAACACCACACATTCCATCTCAGCGGTAAGGTACACTAAAATGCGGTGTGTGCGCCCCGTTTTGGGCAGAGCCAATTTCGGCTCCTTAAGTGTCTATTTGCTCTTTAACATCTGGCTCCTTCTTTGAAAATTCAGCAGTTGTCCACATCTCTACTGCTTCCCTGTGGAGACTCCCTGTTGCTTTGTTCTCATACTTCCCCAAAATGTATTCTGTATGCTCCCACCTATCAGTGCTCTTTGATTCGTGACATCACTTAAATCAATTCTGTTTATCCTTTAGGTTGTGGTTGACCTAATTTAGCCACTGTGATCCTGATTTTGCTATGTTTCATTTTCTCACAGGAATATACTTCCTTCCAATTAAACAAAAGTATTTTATTTTATTTTTAGTTCTGCATCCCACTTATTCCACCTGCAACTCTTATTTGCAAATTAGGGGGAGAAATTCAGGTCACATGCGCCTTTCGTTAGCGCCCCAGGGGCGCTAACTGGTTGCAAACAACTTTGCGACCGGGCACGGAACCACTAACAACTCCTGCTAAATTTGGCAGGAGTTTAGCAGTGGTGGTAACCCATAGCGCCTCACTCCACTAGCGATGCTGATGTCATCACCATGCGCAGAGCCCCGTTAGTGCCCCGGTCCCTAAACTGGGCTACGCAGCCCAGTGCGTAGGGCTGCGCCCAGCTCCCGAGGCTTCTGCCTCACTACTGCCACAGAAAGAAAGTGAGTCCTTGATTTAGGGCTCCATTTCCTTTCAGGGGCGGTAACCCCAATTTCTCGCGTGAGACGAGGCTTCTGTGCCTGCCGCAAAGCCTTGCACCTCACGTGTGCTCCGCCCCCGTACCGAATTTTTAGCCGACAGTTTTCTCTTTTAAAGTCATATATTTTTGTGTTGTTATTGTCCTTAGCCTTTGAGATGATATTAAATCTAACAATGGCATCATTTCTGGATTGCCAGACTTGCAGGCCCAGAATTTGTGGTGGGTAATAACGGCGAACAAACAGCATTCAACATTATTACCCCTTTGAAACTGACGGCAACTTCAGGATGTAGTGCATGCACATCCTAACAAGCAAATCCTGAAGTTGTGGTCGGCCATTCACTGCTCCGACACTGACTGTGCTGTGCCCCCCACCCTCCCTCCTCCCCACAGCCGGTAATCTGTGACATCAGGGAAACTGTTAAATACTCCATTGAAAGATAGACCTGTTTGGATTAGGTGTAACCCGGGTTTTAGTAGTGTATTGACTGCTAAACAAAGGTAATGTTCCTGAAAAACGAATTTTAATTTTCCAAAGTGTCAAATTTAACCATTTTAATAAAAATTAACATTTTTAAGAAACTTAAATTAAAAAATGTTTCTTTTTAAAGTTTTTTCATCTTTATTTCAGGTTTGCCTTTTCCTCATGTGGGAGCCCCAATTGTTATTTTGCTCTCTCCAACATTTCTTTTAAGTTAGAATCAAAGGAGTTTACTCACTTCTTGGTTCACTGTCTGTAAGAATTCTGCAATGTGATTGGCTGCTTTGATAGTTTATTGACTTCACAGCAGCTCACACAGATTCCCACTAAACTATGTTGATTTTAGCTGAATGTCAGAAAAGCCGAATTTCTCAACACAGAGATCACGAGATCTTTGTGGAAAGCTCACTTCGGGGCCAACGGTGATCGCCGTTGCTTCGCCGCTGACCACTAATTACGGGCAGCATTTCTCTTAATGGTGAAGCAATGTATCTATAATCTTTGGAAGGAATTGAGAGGGGGTTCACTCTTTACCTTAGGGTGAGTAAAGTGCAGCCACCATACAGTTTCTGATCAGGGAGAAGCGAAAGATGCAAGGGCGAACTTGAAAGTGAACCTTGTGCTATATAGATTATATTAAAAAGGAGACATAAATGCTAGGAATTATCAACTCAACTACTTCACCTTATTTTTTGACAAAAGTAAAGTAAGAGTACTTGCTGTGTTGGGTTGGCTCAGTTAGCAGCACTGTTGACTCTGAGTCAGAAGACTGTGGGTTCAAGCTTTTCTTCAGAAGATGCATATATATATGTTTGTATAGGCTGACACTTAAGGGGGGGGGGGGGCTGAGAGGATGTTAAACCAAGGTCCAATTTTTTTATTAAGGTGAATGTAAAAGATCCCAAGGCACTGTTTCATAGAATTGTAGGCCCAGATATTGACAGAGCCAGGTTTGGTAAGTGGCGGTGGCGGGGGGGGGGAGGGGGTTTGGGGTTTGGGGGGGTGGTGGCTGTGAGGGGGGGTGGGGGGCGGAATTTTAATTCCACAGCATGCAACTATTTTTAACAGGAACTCTGCCCAGAAGTCAACCTGATTGACAGTCTTGGCTTCCAGTTGGTTGGGGAGTACTCCAGAGCAGGCCATAGCCACAGCTGCAGTAAAGGAGCCTGCAGTGGGAGCATGGGGCTGTCCGATCCCAATCCCAGGGGAGGGGGTCTGATCCCAATGGGAGGGTTCCAGAAGGCGGGGAGAGATTTCAATCCAAGGGAAGAAGGTAAGTGGGAGGTGGGGGGGGCGGGGGCGGGGGAAGCACTTCAGCATCTCCTGGCCCACAAGCAGTGCTGCAAAGACTCTTACCTTCTCCCTGAAGCTGTCCTTGCCTCCTTTGAGCTGCTGGTTTTCCCGAGGCCCGGGAAACCTGGCAGGCCAGGGTTAAACCTGTAAAAAATCTTAAATCAGAGGCTTCTAGCCTCATTAAATATTTAAACAGCCAACCCGCCCCTGGGAGTAATTTGGCCTCCTGCCTCTTGTACTTCCTCCGTTAAACCCAAAGGTGGGCGAGTTGGAGGTTGGTTATGGTTGGGTTTGAAATTTAAAATTTTTAATCTTCCCACCCGACCCCAACCCATCCATTTTTGGGGGTTAAAATTCACTCCGTAGAATCATAGAATGATACAGCACAGAAGGAGGCCATTCGTCCTATCATGTCTGTGCCATCTCTTTGGTGGTGGTATCCAATTAGACTCACTTCCCTGCTCTTTCCCCATAGTATTGAAAATGTTTTCCCTTCAAGTATTTATCCAATTCTCTTTTGAATGTTACTATTGAATCTGCTTCATCACCCTTTCAGGCAGTGCATTCCAGATCATAGCAACTCGCTGTGTAATAAAATGTTTCCTCATGTCGCCTCTGACCTTTTGCCAGTCACCATCAGGACAAACAGCCCGCTTGATTGGCACCCCATCCACCACCTTCAACATTCACTCCCTCCACCACCGGTATACTGTGGCTGCAGTGTGTACCACCTACAAGATGCACTGCAGCAACTCACCAAGGCTTCCTTGGCAGCGCCTCCCAAACCCGTGACCTCTACCGCCTAGAAGGACAAGGGCAGAAGGAGCATGGGAGCACCGTTACCTACAAATTCCCCTCCAAGTTACACACCATCCAGACTTGGAACTATATCGCTATTCCTTCATCGTCGCTGGGTCAAAATCCTGGAACTCCCTCCCTAACAGCACCATGGGAGAACCTTCACCACAAAGACTGTAGGTGTTCAAGAAGGTAGCCCACCATCACCTTCTCAAGGGAAATTAGGGATGGGCAATAAATGCTGGCATTGCCAGCGATGCCCACAACCCGGAACATATATAAAAAAATCTATGTTCTCTGGTTACCGACCCTTCTGCCACTGGAAACATTTTCTCCTTATTTATTCGATCAAAACCGTTTATGATTTTGAACATCTCTATTAAATTTCCTCTTAATTTTCTCTGCTCGAAGGAGAATACCCCAGCTTCTCCAGTCTCTCCACATAACTGAAGTCCCTCATCCCTGGTACCATTCTAGTAAATCTCTTCTGCACCCCATCTAAGACTTTAACATCATTCCTAAAGTGTGGTGCCCAGAATTGAACACAATACTCCAGCTGAGGCCTAATCAGCATTTTATAAAGGTTTGGCATAACATCCTTGCTTTTTACTTTTTTCCTCTATTAATAAAGCCAAGGATCCCATACGCTTTTTTAACAGTCTCGTCAACTTGTCCTGCCACCTTCAAAGATTTGTTTACATGCACCCCCGGACCTCCTGCACCCCTTTAAAATTGTATTATTTTGTTTATATTGCCTCTCCTCATTCTTCTTCCCAAAAAGTATCACTTCACACTTCTCTGCAATTAATTTCATCTGCCACGTTTCTGCCCATTTCACCCTTCTGTCTATATCCTCCTGAAGTCTGTTACTATCCTCATCATTGTTTACTACATTTCCGAGTTTAATGTCATCTGCAAACTTTGAAATTATGCCCTGTATACCCAAGTCCAGGTCATTAATATATATCAAAAAGAGCAGTGGTCCTAATAACAACCCCTGGGAAACACCAGTGTATACCTCCCTCCAGACTGAAAAACAGTCACCACTACTCTCTGTTTCTGTCCCTTAGCTATTTTTTTATCTACACTGCCAATGACCCTTTACTCCCATGGCCTTTAATTTTGCTAACAAGTCTCTTACATGGTACTTTGTCAAATGCCTTTTGAAAGTCCATATACACATCAATCACATTTGGCGCGCGCTGCTTTTTTTGGCCTAAATTATAATATCCAAGTTTCCCCAAAGTTTGTGCGCCAGCGTAACTCAGTTAGTTACGATTTCTTTAGGTTTGTTTTTTTTGCATCAAAGGGGGCGTAACCTGATGTCTGCGCCAGTTTTTCAGATTTATGCAAGTTTGGCCAACTTACATTTCTCCTGGGACGGCGTATGTGACCATTCCCAAAACCAGCGCACATTAAAAAATCGACACAGAAAGAAGCCATTGTTTTTATGCAAAGTTTTGGAGGAAGTTAAGAAGACAAAGAATATGCATCATGAAGCTTAATTTTTTCAAAGTCAAAAGAGAGATAATGGAAGTCTAATGCAATTCTTTAATTTTGGATTTGAAAAAAAATGCCACGCCAACACCGAACGTCTCCTCACCGAGCTCCAGGATCGGAGCGTCGGCCGGCAGAATTGGTCCCTCGCCCGGACACAGGGGCTCAGGGCTCGGCTTCAAAAGAAGCCCGGGAGGGGAGGGGCCGGTTGGTGTGGGGGTGGGTGGTTGTCGAGCCTCTGTGTCCGGGCGAGGGAGTAATTCAGCTGGCCGATCCTCGAGCCTGGTGAGGAGACGTTCAGTCGGTGGTGGGGTGGTACTTTGAAAAAAATCTAAAATTACAGAATTGCATTAGACTTCATTGCCCCAAATATCCTCATTTGAATGCCTAGCTTCCCGTTCTAAGCAAGCCTATTGCGCATGCACAGGACTGGGTGTGGTCCATAGTAGAGTGTCAACCTTGGGGACAGAAAGAGCAAAGAAGCTTTAACTCCTTGTCCTGCTGTTTTGAGCTTCTCGCAAAGGTACAATTTAATTATGGGGGCAATATTGACAATGCCATACCTCGTGCAAGCCTTCTGCATGATGGTGCTGCGGAGAAGGTGATTGATTCAACGTCATCACATAAGGAACCCCAGAGCACGTAGGATGACGGGCAGGAGGCCTTATCCACATCGGGTATATCGAGACAGGTGTTCATACCTGCGCCTGAGTGATGCAGACTGTGTGAGAAAATGGCATTTGCGAACTAAGTTGTAACGAGATCTGTGAGTTAGTAAAAGCAGACTTGCAACCGAGAAGCATCAGGAGGACTGCTTTGTCAGTTGAAGTGAAGGTTACAGCTGCACTTTCATTCTATGCATCTGTATCATTCCAGACCATAACCGGGGATGTATGCACCATTTCTCAACATGCAACACATATCTTGTGCACTTGATGCACTTTCTCCACCTGGGGCGGTCTTCGGCCAGGGTCTCCCAGGCGTTGGTGATGATGTCACACTTCACTAGGGAGGCTTTGGGGGTGTCCTTGTGGCGTTTCCGCTGACCACCTTGGCTCGTTTGCCATGAAGGAGCTCTGCATATAGCAGTCGCTTGGGGAGTCTCGTGTCTGGCATGCGAACTAAGTGGCCTGCCCGGCGAGGCTGGTCTAGTGTGGTTAGTGCTTCAGTGCTGGGGATGTTGGCCTGGACGGGGACGCTGATGTTGGTGCGTCTGTCCTCCCGGGGGATTTGCGGGATCTTGCGGAGGCATCGTTAGTGATATATCTCCAGCGACTTGATGTGTCTTCTGTAAGTCGTCCATGCCGCTGATTCATACAGGAGGGCGGGAATTACTACAGCCCTGTAGACCCTGAGCTTGGTGATAGGTTTGAGGGCTTGGTCTTCGAACACTCTTTTCCTCAGGCGGCCAAAGGCTGCACTGGCGCACTAGAGGCGATGTTGAATCATGTGAGGTTATCCACTTTGGTGGCAAAAACAGGAAGGCAGAATATTATCTGAATGGTGACAGATTAGAAAAAGGGGCGGTGCAACAAGACCTGGGTGTCATGGTATATCAGTCATTGAAAGTTGGCACGCAAGTACAGCAGGCGGTGAAGAAGGCAAATGGCATGTTGGCCTTCATAGCAAGAGGATTTGAGTATAGGAGCAGGAAGGTCTTACTGCAGTTGTACAGGATCTTGGTGAGGCCACACCTTGAATATTGTGTACAGTTTTGGTCTCCTAACCTGAGGAAGGACATTTTTGCTATTGAGGGAGTGCAGCGAAGATTCACCAGACTGATTCCCGGGATGGCTGGACTGACGTATGAAGAAAGACTGGAACGACTAGGCTTATATTCACTGGAATTTAGAAGAATGAGAGGGGATCTCATAGAAACATGTAAAATTCTGACGGGAGTGGGCAGGTTAGATGCTGGAAGAATGTTCCCGATGTTGGGGAAGTTCGAAACCAGGGGTCATGGTTTAGGGATGGCGGGTAGGCCATTTGGGACCGAGATGAGGAGAAACTTCTTCATTCAGAGAATTGTGAACCTGTGGAATTCTCTACCACAGAAAGTTGTTGAGAACAGTTCATTAGATATATTCAAAAGGGAGTTCGATGTGGCCCTTACAGCTAAAGGGATCAAGGGGTATGAAGAGAAAGCAGGAATGGGGTACTGAAGTTGCATGATCAGCCATGATCATAGTGAATGGTGGTGCAGCCACCATTCAGTCTACTCCTGCACTTATTTTCTATGTTTCTATGTTTCTATCTGCATTCGGCAGGTGACTGCTGCACTATATGCCCGGAGGAATGACGACATAAAGTTCACCATGACCGCCCAATCAATGTGTGAAAGGGCTGTGGGCTTCTCCAGGATTGCTGGCTTCCCAAAGGAACAGGGTTGCATTGATTGTACCCACATCGCCTTGTGAGCAGCTTTGGCGGATTCTGAGATGTACAGGAACAGAAAAGGCTTCCACTTCTTTAATGTGCAGTTTGTGTGTGACGACATGCATCGCATCATGTCAGTTGATGTGAGATATCCTGGGAGTACCCATGATGCATTCATCCACGTGAGAGCGCTATATCTGTCATGTTTCAGCAGCTGCCAGAAGGGCAGAGCTGGCTACTGGGAGACAACGGGTACGGCCTCGCCACCTGGCTCATGACGCCCCTATGCATAAGCCGGATGGAAGCTGACCAGGAATACAATATGTCACACATTGCGATGTGCAGCATAATAGAGAGGACCATTGGCATCTTGAAACAACGTTTCCGATGCCTACGACCATTCCAGAGGCTACTTGAAATACTCTCCTGAGATTGTTGGTCAGTTCGCTGTTGTGTGCTGCATGCTGCGTAACTGAGCCACCATGAGGCAGCAGCAGCTGGTCGTAGAAGACCCACCTGAGGTGATACTGGCTGATGATGAGGAAGATTCAGATGACGAGGAGGAGGACAAGGAAGCCATGCAACTAGCTGAGCCCAGAGCATGACGATGGAGAAGGACAGGTCGTTGTGCCCCTTTAACGATTGCTCGAGCCTTATGCCAGCAGCTCATCCATGAACGCTTTGCTGCCTGAAGGCTCAGCGGCAACGATTCCAAATGGACCATGTTTACTGTTTGGACCTGTTCTGTAATGTTATGTTGTGTTAATGGAACAGATAATGGAAATGATTCTTCTTTACTTCAAAAAGTTGTGTTAATAATGGAACAAATAATGGAAATGATTCAGTTATAATTTAAAATATATTTTATTCAAAAGTTTAACACTTGTTTGTACTTAACTTAACTTTAATACAAATATTATTGTATCAAAGTTTAACGTTTTCAGTTAAGATCACTTACAAGCTTTAAGATCATTTACAAACTATAAGACCACTTAAATCTTTAAGATCACTTACATAATTTTAAACTTGTAAATTTACATCACTTACAAAAAACTTTTAATTTGAGAACAGTTACAACAGTAACAACAATAATAATAATAACAACAACAATAACAGCAACAAAGAAAAGCTGCACCCAGCTCTCCTCCACCTTATTCTAAGACCGCCCGCTGCACTTGGTCTTGGTGACTCCACCCCTGCCCGTAGGCGGTGGCGCAGCGTTTCTCGGGTTGGTACCAAGCTTATTCTTTCGAGCATCTCGGGTAGTGCGCACTTCTTGATGGGGGGGAGGGCGGGTGTGGCAGACGGTAATGTGGAAGGCCCAAGTTAGACTCTTCAGAGGCTGGTCTGGGGATGGAGTGGGAGTGGCAATTGATTTTGTCAATGGGAGCAGAGTCTGGGCGCCCTTATTGCAGCAGCTAACTCCGACATTCCCTCCCTCATTCACCCTATCACTTTCTCAACTACCTGCAATATTCCTTCCCTCATGATCGCCAACAGTGTATCAGCTACCTGCGACATTCCTTCTCTCATGTTCACCAACAGTGTGTCAGCGACTTGCAACATTCCCTCCCTCATGTGCACCGACATTGTATCAGCTGCCTGTGACATTCCCTCCCTCATGTGCCCAGTGTTCCCATTTCTCGTGAGAGTGTTGTTACTTCTCCCGACAGTCCCGATACCTCATCACCCACCCTACTGATGCTGTCCAGGAGTGATCGTGTAAGGTCAATGCTCTCTCCACTCATTGCCATCATCTGAACCACATCCTTTAGATCCTGCACCTCACGAGAGCGCTGTCGAGCTCTCCTTCCCCTCCTTCCCCTGGGTGTGGCTCGCTGCATCCCATTGGGACCCGCAGACTCAGACGGTGGGGCCCTGGGTGTGCCTCGCTGCATCCCACTGGGACCCGCAGCTTTGGCAGGTAGGGCACTGGGTGTGCCTTGCCACATCCCACTGGAATCCCCAGCCTCGAACTGTGAGAAACCATGGAATGTCCCAACACTTGTACCACACAGTAAAGGGCCTGGCACCTCAATGGACAGCACCTGCACCTCCTCCAGAGCGAGTACAATAATGGGGGCTTCATCCATCCCCTCCCCCTGTCCCGCCCCTTTCCCCTCACCCCCATGCTCTTGGTCTGGAAGGTGGGATTGGAAGATGTTTTCCTCTTCAGGCTTGTCCGCGTCTGAATCTTCTTCTGCATCAGCTTCAGCCTCGTCGGGGTTGGCCTCAAGTTCTGCAAAATGTAACAGAACAGACAAATGGTTAGCAGCAGAGGATGGGGCAGGGTGCAATGAGTAGGCTCACACAGCACAGGCAGCGGGTTTATTTGAAGGATGATGATGAATGATAGCACATTGCATCATCCGAAGCGTAGCTGACGAAGACATCCCCATAAACCGAAGCATGGCTAGCCCACTCAGTACTTAACATTTAGCAAAGCCAGACTATGGAATTTGCAGGACTTACCCTCTCCCTCGAGTGTGGGCCCAGCTTGTGCAGTGGTGGTTGCTTTTCTCCAGCAGGACCCATCAAAGCCTGTCTTCCAAAGGTGTCAGTGGATGCAGATTTGCTGGGCCTCCTCCTGTTTGAGTTCTTTCCCTTTAGTTGTGGGCCACCTTCCTCTGCAAAGATGAAAATATAACTTTTAGGAGAGGGTGTATTCCTGCTAGGTGGGACATATACAGATGGTCACATTTACAATTGCAATTCCATTGAATAAATGAAAATATTACTTACACTAACTACATGATCAAGATCCTGCCACTTCTTTTTGCACTGGCCTCCAAACCTCGGGATGGTCACCATTGCACAGTAATCTTCTGCAAGTTGGTTCCAGCATTTCTTTATTTCTTTTGGTGAAACTTTTATTTGACCTCTGCTGGTGTTCAGCTCATGCCATCTGGCCTCAATTACAGTAATCAGGGCCTTCACTTTGTCCTGTGAGAAATTTTTCATCCTTGAGCCGCGTTACATATTATATTGCAGCTCCGATTTTTCCAATGAGAATTAAAGTTCTCACACACAACAGGCTCTTTAAAAATGGCCGAATGCAGACCGGGAGGTGTACTGAGCATGCGCACTCATAGCAGCCACGTCAAAAACATCCTCTTTTTTTGGCGCGCATGCACAGAAGGGGGGGGCATCGTTTTTTTGGCACACAGACATTAGGCTCCATCCCCCAAAGCTAAAGGTCACTGCTTGGTGCCAATTTCAAAAAATAGAAAATGGGCATAACTCTTGCAATATCAAAAAACGGCATTGGGGAAATTGAGCCCACGTGGTTATAAAAAGACTTTTGAGTTCCCTTTTATATTAGCTGCTAATCTATTTCCATACACTCTCTTTATCCCTCTGATTCCCTTTTTTAGATCTTCTCGGCACTTTCTATATTCATCTTGGTGCTGTACTGTATTATGAACTTTAAAGAGCAGCAGCCAACATGTTATCCTCAACATCTTACACTTTTCAGGCCAATCCGCAGCATTTCGAACTTTTTCAGTTTATATCCCACCCAAAAAATGTCATAAACTCTCACACCTCTTTGGCTTTGATTTTACATAGAAACATAGAAAATAGGTGCAGCAGTAGGCCATTCGGCCCTTCGATCCTGCACCGCCATTCAATAAGATCATGGCTGATCATTCCCTCAGTACTTGCTTTCTCTCCATACCCCTTGATCCCCTTAGCCGTAAGGGCCATATCTAACTCCCTCTTGAATATATCCAATGAACTGGCATCAACAACTCTCTGCGGCAGGGAATTCCACAGGTTAACAACTCTCTGAGTGAAGAAGTTCCTCCTCATCTCAGTTCCAAATGGCCTACTCCTTATCCTAAGACTGTGTCCCCTGGTTCTGGACTTCCCCAACATCGGGAACATTCTTCCCGCATCTAATCTGTCCAGTCCCATTTCTATGAGATCCCCTCTCATCCTTCTAAACTCCAGTGAATAAAGGCACAGTTGATCCAGTCTCTCCTCATATGACAGCCCAGACATCCCTGGAATCAGTCTGGTGAACCTTCGCTGCACTCCCTCAATAGCAAGAACGTCCTTGCTCAGATAAGGGGAACAAAACTGAACACAATATTCCAGGTGAGGCCTCACTAAGGCTCTGTACAACTGCAGTAAGACCTCCCTGCTCCTATGCTCAAATCCCCTAGCTATGAAGGCGAACATACCATTTGCCTTCTTCACGCCTGCATGCCCACTTTCAGTGACTGATGAACCATGACACCCAGGTCTCGTTGCACCTCCCCTTTTCCTAATCTGCTGCCATCCAGATAATATTCTGCCTTCGTGTTTTTGCCCCCAAAATAGATAACCTCACATTTATCCACATTATACTGCATCTGCCATGCATTTGCCCAATCACCTAACCTGTCCAAGTCACCCTGCAGCCTCTTAGCATTCTCCTCACAGTTCACACTGCCACCTAGTTTAGTGTCATCCGCAAACTTGGCGATTTTACACTCAATTCCTTCATCTAAATCGTTAATGTGTATTGTAAAGAGCTGAGGTCCCAGCACTGAGCCCTGCGACACTCCTCTTGTCACTGCCTGCCATTCTGAAAAGGACCCGTTATCCCGACTCTGCTTCCTGTCTGCCAACCAATTCTCGATCCACGCCAGTACATTACCCCCAATACCATCGGCTTTGATTTTGCACACCAATCTCTTGTGCGGTACCTTGGCAAAAGCCTTTTGAAAGTCCAAATACACCACATCCACTGGTTCTCCCTTGTCCACTCTGCTAGTTACATCCTCAAAAAATTCCAGAAGATTCGTCAAGCATGATTTCCCTTTCATAAATCCATGCTGACTTGGTCCAATCCTGTCACTACTTTCCAAATGCGCTGCTATTTCATCCTTAACGATTGATTCCAACATTTTCCCCACTACTGATGTCAGGCTAACTGGTCTATAATGACCCGTTTTCTCTCTCCCTCCTTTTTTAAAAAGTGGTGTTACATTAGCAACCCTCCAGTCCATAGGAACTGATCCAGAGCCAATAGACTGTTGGAAAATGATCACAAATGCATCCACTATTTCTCGGGCCACTTCCTTAAATACTCTGGGATGTAGACGATCAGGCCCCGGCGATTTATTGGCCTTCAATCC
Source organism: Pristiophorus japonicus (assembly GCF_044704955.1). Taxonomy (NCBI): domain Eukaryota; kingdom Metazoa; phylum Chordata; class Chondrichthyes; family Pristiophoridae; genus Pristiophorus; species Pristiophorus japonicus. Next base: position 159,183,379 of record NC_091977.1, on the reverse strand, counting down.
CATCAATTTCCCTAACACAATTTCCTGCCTGATAAGGATATCCTTCAGTTCCTCCTTCTCACTAGACCCACTGTCCCCTAGTATATTCGGAAGGTTATTTGTGTCTTCCTTCGTGAATTCAGAACCAAAGTATTTGTTCAATTGGTCTGCCATTTCTTTGTTCCCCATTATAAATTCACCTGAATCCGACTACAAGGGACCTACGTTTGTCTTCACTAATCTTTTTCTGTTCACATATTTATAGGAGCTTTTGCAGTCAGTTTTTATGTTCCCTGCAAGCTTCCTTTCATACTCTATTTTCCCCCTCCTTAATTAAACCCTTAGTCTTCCTCTGTTAAATTGTAAATTTCTCCCAGTTCTCAGATTTGTTGCTTTTCTAGCCAAATTATATGCCTCTTCCTTGGCTTTAACACTATCCTTAATTTTCCTTGCTAGCCATGGTTGAGCCACCTTCCCCATTTTATTTTTACTCCAGACAGGAATGTACAATTACTGAAGTTCATCCATGTGATCTTTAAATGTTTGCCATTGCTTATCCACCGTCAACCCTTTAAGTATCCTTTGCCAGTCGATTCTAGCCAATTCATGTCTCATACCATCGAAGTTACCTTTCCTTAAGTTCAGGACCCTTGTTTCCGAATTAACTGTGCCACTCTCCATCTTAATAAAGAATTCTACCATATTATGGTCACTGTTCCCCAAAGGGCCTCGCACAACTAGCTTGCTAATTAGTCCCTTCTCATTACACATCACCCAGTCTAGGATGGCCAGCTCTCTAGTTGGTTCCTCGACATATTCGTCTCAAAAACCATCCCAATACACTCCAGGAAATCCTCCTCCACCGTATTGCTACCAGTTCGGTTAGCCCAATCAATATGTAGATTAAAGTTGCCCATGATAACTGCTATACCTTTATTGCACACATCCCTAATTTCTTGTTTGATGCTGTCCCCAACCTCACTACTACTGTTTGGTGGTTGTACACAACTCCCACTAGCGTTTACTGCCCTTTGGAATTCTGCAGCTCCACCCATACCGATTCCACATCATCCAGGCTAATGTCCTTCCTTACAATTGCATTAATTTCCTCTTTAACCAGCAACGCCACCCCGCCTCCTTTCCCTTTCTGTCTATCCTTCCTAAATGCTGAATATCCTTGGATGTTGAGTTCCCAGCCTTGGTCACCCTGGAGCCATGTCTCCGTGATGCCAATTACATCATACCCGTTAACTGCTATCTGCGCAGTTAATTCACCCACCTCATTCCGAATACTCCTCGCATTGAGGCACAGAGCCTTCAAGCTTGTCTTTTTAACACACTTTGCTCCTTTAGAATTTTGCTGTAATGTAGCCCTTTTTGTTTTTTGCCTTAGGTTTCTCTGCCCTCCACTTTTACTATTCTCCTTTCTATCTTTTGCTTCTGACTCCATTTTATTTCCCTCTGTCTCCCTGCATTGGTTCCCATCCTCCTGCCACATTAGTTTAACTCCTCCCCAACAGCACTAGCAAACACTCCCCCCTAGGACATTGGTTCCGGTCCTGCCCAGGTGCAGCCCGTCCGGTTTGTACTGGTCCCACCTCCACCAGAACCGGTTCCAATGTCCCAGGAATTTGAATCCTTCCCTTCTGCACCACTCCTCAAGCCACGTATTCATCTGAGCTATCCTGCAATTCCTACTCTGACTAGCACGTGGCACTGGTAGCAATCCTGAGATTACTACTTTTGAGGTCCTACTTTTAATTTAACTCCTAACTCCCTAAATTCATCTCGCAGGACCTCATCCCATTTTTTACCTATATCATTGGTACCTATATGCACCACGACAGCTGGCTGTTCACCCTCCCTTTTCAGAATGTCCTGCACCCGCTGCTGATAGATTTTTTTTGCAGATCTATCTCTCTCCTTCACTTCTATTTTTCCCACTCTCTCTTTCTTCAGCCTGTTGAAATTTTGATTTTGTCTTTGATTTCAAAGTATTCAGTTCTCTTACTAATTATATCCCATTACATTTTCTTTTATCATCTTCCCTAGCATTATTATTAACCCCCATTATTTCATCCTTCCTCTTTTTCGGTGTATGTAATTTTTTCTTTCACATTATTTCTCCCTTTATCACTCTTTTCTCTTTTAGTATTTATCTTTGTTGCCACAGTTTATTTACTCTCTGAACAGATGGTACTGAGGGTCAGTTCCCACTCCTTCCGAAGTCTGCCACTTTTTCTGCCACTGTCACCTTGCATATGCCAACTGACTGAAACAGTTAGAAGCAGATTTAATGAGAGACTGATCTAATCTCCGGACTAACATCGACAATGATGCTCAGCTGAACGTGTCAAGTTTCCTCCTCTCATAAATACAGATCCTTCCTTGATTGATTATTTTCCAACATAATGGCTATACTGCAAGCTCATGCAGGGCTCTGAGCAAGTCTTTTGCACTGCAGACTGATTCCTATGTATACACAGATTGTTTGCTTACATTGGGGCCCTTGTATTAGGTTTTGAAATGTGTGGAGTCAGTTGACCCAGAGATGATCATGAAGTATGTTTGACTCTTAATGCCCTGAGATTCACTAGGGATGAGCATTCAAAACTGCTGTATCAGTGTAGCCCATCTCCCAAAAGAAAAAGAAAAAAATCCCTGAACATTAAACTGATGAGGAAGAAGATAATTGACAACTGACCTCATGGTCACAAAGGCCATATTCAATGTTTCTGACACATTGAGACATTTTATCATAAAGATTGTCAAAGGCAAAATGCCCCCATTTCAGTACTTACTGATCACAATATACAGTGTTATAAAATCCCATATTGCAAGATGTATTAAGGAAGTTACAACAGAAATGTCACGATGAAATCACAAAGGAACTCTCATTCACTTAGGTAGTAAACTAACGAACTTACGAAACAGGTAAAGACCAGCTGGTCCATCCAGCCTGTTCCGTACAGTTTTGATGCCTTATGTATCACTTCAAGATACATAAGAGACTAAAGGCAAGAGACTACCCACTTAGTGCCAGATAGATTCCTCGGAGAGGCAAAAGACCAGACCAAACATCCAAGGGCAATTTGGGGACAAAATATCTGGAAATTCTTCTCCAACCGCACTGGAGATCAAAACTAGTTCAGGACACCGTGAATCTTCACTGTCCCTTTGCCAACAAAAACACAAATTCTCACAAATGAACTCAGATTAAAACTTTCACTCTTGTGTAAGATGTGTTTAGTGCGATAATATCTCTTCATCGGCATGTGAACTCTAGACTGAATCTTGACAGGGGCAGGCTGCGTAGGTGTGGGGTTTGAAGTTTTTGTCAGGAAACCCAGAAGTTCGTGTTCCCCCACATGTTGTGGGGTTTTGACTCCACAGTGTACATGGTTTTGCTTTGGCAGGTTGCCCGCCCAGAAGTCAGCCCTATTGGCTGTACTCTGGAGGAGACTGCAGCTGCTAGTGGGAGCATGGTGGGGGGGCGAGGGGGAGTCCGATTCCTGACCTGGGAGGGTGTATGGGGGGTCTGATGGTGGAGAGAGCTTGAGGGTTAGGGGATGCATTTCTTAACTTCTCCCCTAAGCTGTCCTTGTCTCCTGTTGGGTTTCCTGAAGTCTGGGAAACCCGGCCTGCCCAGGGTCAAACCTGCTAAGTAGGTTAAATCAGAGGTTGCCAGCCTCATGAAAATATTTAATTGGCCAATGCACCTCCTGGGAATGGGTTTACTGCCCGCCCCTTGTCCCACCTCCATTAAACCCGGAAGTAGACATGTTGGCGACAGTATTCCCATTAAGCTGGTTGCAGGCTGCTCAGCGGCTTTACAATGCAAAAACCGTGCATGCGTGAAAATTTTAATGGGTCATGCAGCCCATTAAAAAGGCCATGCACCCAAAACAATTAGTGGGAACAGTGGTTGGAGACAGTTTGTGTCGGTTCCAACTTTCTCATTAAAGGGGCCACAGACCCCCCCCCAAAATTAGAGGGAACATTGGTCAGGTTTGAGATTTTTAAAGTTTTAACATCTCACCCAACCCCAACTCACCAGGGTTAAGATTCAGCCCTAAAGTTCTTTGCTTCTTACTATTCCACTGTGGAAGAAATACAGAACAAAAACACACTGGGCAGAAACTTACGGCCTCACCGGGCCCGAACGAAGTGCGCACGCACCCGGCGAAGCCTCACAAAAGCCGGATTTCAGGGCGCAATGAAGGGCTGGTCTGAGTGTTGTTGCCTCATTGGTGGATAATTCTTGAATCAGGACATCAAGATCTAGTAGTATAAGCAGTTTGAGACATATGCAAATCAATGAGAACATCGACTTAACCTTTATGGGGGAGGGATTTTAATTGAGGGTGGGTTTCAGGCAAAGGGGGAAAGTGTCAAACCTGCCTGATGTCATCAGTTTGATACATGGGCTATTTTAACTCTCAGACCTCATTCACATCCCACTGGCCAGCTGCCTGCCCAAACTGGGTGGAAAGAGCAGCTTTGTGGCTGTGGGCAGGTCAAAATTGTGGGGCCCGGAGGCTGCCCGCTGGTGCAAGGTAAGTTACAGGGGTGGATTGTGGCCGTTTTGCGAGAAGGAAAGGTGGGATTCTCCCTGTGTTCTGTGACTCCCTCCAAAAACATATGGTGGGAATCATGGGGGAGTCTGGGTGCAGCCGTGAACCTCTGTGCAGTGCTTGTCAGCGTTTGCAGCACCTCAATGCTGTAGAACACTGACAGCATAACTGTCAAAGTAAATTTGCGCATGGTCCCTTTAAGGAAAATGGCTGATGATGTGTCAATCAGTCAATCATTGTCAATTTCATTTTTGACCCGCCACCAATCCCGCCTGCTGAGTGACTGCAAAATCACGGCCGTTAACTCTGTTTCTCGCTCCACAGATGCTGCCTGACTGGCTGAGTTTTTCCAGCATTTTCTGTTTTTATTTCAGTTTTCCAGCGTCCACAATATTTTGCTTTTGTATTACTTGTGCTAAATCAGCCATCTCTCTCCTTTCATCACTCTTGCCATTGAAGTGTGGAATTTGCATCAATTCAGACTCACATTCAAATAGTGGACATCATTCCTAAGGAAGTTGTTCCCCATTAGTGTCAAATACAGTAGGTTATATTCTCTCATTAGCCAGAAAGTTAATGATCCGACACACATTATGTTGAAGAAGAATAAGTATGTTATTTTCTCCAGCTAGTGTAGTCAGGTGTGTTAGTGGCCTCGATTTTTCATTCCTTGAGTAGGCGGGAAAGTAAGTTTCTTCAAATATAACCATAGTTAGAGACTCCATAGCCAAGTTTACATTAAAAATTCAGTTCAAAGTGAGCCCAATATGATTTCAGCTCCAGGTTTAGAGAGAGCCTTGCTGTGTGAGACAAACATCTCTATAAGATATGGAGAGATTTAAAAACATGAGCATGTTGTGAGCAATATCCATGACACTTGGAAGGCCCTGCGAATCTGCAGTGTAAACCCTTCACACTGGAGTCACAGTAGTGCAAAATAACTCAACTTCCACAGACATGGATTTCTTACCAGCATTACAATGGTTCAGTGTATAACAAGAGCATGATTACATGAGCCAGAAGTGACAGCAGAGTGCACTATTGATCTTTGTCTCTTGTCTCCAGGCAACAGGAAATGCCAGTGTGGTGACGTGCTCTCGAAACACTGCCATCTGTCCTTTGAATCTGCTTAGATGGATTCAAAAGGTTGTAGTCTCCCATACCATAAGCAGTTCTCATCTCTCATTAACCAAAATAGGAAGTAAAATTGAATTCCTTCTAAAGCTTGAGATTTGGGGTCTCCTGAGTCAAATGTTTTACTTGATTGATTAAGCATTGTAGTTTAAATGAGACTGCTGCACAATTTCTGCCTCAATAGGTCTTTTTAAAAAAAATCAATACTTTTGAACTCTTCCTGTGGTCTTCTATCTGTACATTTTGTTCCTGCAGGTAGGTTTTTGTGCTTTTATTAGCGGGAAATAATTACCTGTATAATGCACAATTATATGGTTATTGATCCTGCCTATTTCCAAGCATTCTTAAGTCAGATACAGAGACAAGTGCAGAAGTAAGATAATCATAGATGTATATATACAGTAAACTACCTGTAACTTGGGCTGAGGTCAAAGGTGGAATGCATAACTGCAGTTTCCAATCTTGGATCAGCTCCAAACTACTGATCTGATCGAAAGATGAGCAATGTTATTAATTTTACTTTTTTCAATGGGGTAAGTTTTTTTTTAATCGCAGGTTGAATAGTTTGTACTTACAAATTGTTAACAACATAATTACCATTAAAGCATTGTACTGATAATAATACCAGCTTGGCAGATTAGTTCCTTTAAATAAATTAAGGTTAATTAGTTAAATTACAAGTTAAACTCTGACACACAAAGTGTCAGATGACACAATCATTTGGGTTAACATGCTTTATATATTGTCAAATTGGGGATCAAGGTAGGTCTATTCCTTCTCATAGAATCATAGAATCATAGAAATTTACAGCACGGAAGGAGGCCATTTCGGCCCATTGTCTCCGTGCCGGCCGACCAAGATATATCCAGCCTAATCCCACTTTCCAGCTCTTGGTCTGCAGCCCCATAGGTTACGGCACTTTAAATGCACATCCAAGTATTTTATAAATGTGGTGAGAGTTTCTGCCTCTACCACCCTTTCAAGCAGCGAGTTCCAGACTCCCGCTACCCTCTGGGTGAAGACATTTCCCCTCATATCTCCTCTAAACCTCCACCCAATTACTTTAAATCTATGCCCCCCGGTTGTTGACCCCTCTGCCAAGAGAAACAGGTCCTTCCTATCCACTCTATTCAGGTCACTCATAATTTACACACCTCAATCAGGTCTCCCCTCAGCCTCCTCTGTTCCAAAGAAGCAGTCCCAGCATCTCCAATCTTTCCTCATAACCAGTCCAGGCAACATTCTTGTAAATCTGCTCTGCACCTTTTCCAGTGCAATCACATCTTTCCTGTAATGCGGTGACCAGAACTGTACATAGTACTCCAGCTGCAGCCTAACCAGTGTTTTATACAGTTTAAGCTTAACCTCCTTGCTCTTGTATTCCATGTCTTGACTAATAAATGCAAGTATTCCATCTGCCTTCTTAACCACCTTATCTACCTGGCCTGCTACCTTTAGGGATCTGTGGACCTGCACTCAAAGGTCCCTTTTTTGACTACACTTTTCAGTGTCATACCATTTAATGTGTATTTCCTTGCCTTGTTAGACCTCCCCAAATGCATTACCTCACACTTATCCGGATTGATTTCCATTTGCCACTGTTCCACCCACCTGACCAATACATTGATATCTTCCTGCAGTCCGCAGCTTTTTTCTTCATTATCAACCACACAGCCTATTTTAGTTTCATCTGCAAACTTTTTAATCATACCCCCAACATTTAAGTCCAAGTCCTTCATATATGCCACAAAAAGCAAGGGACCCAGCAGTGAGCCCTGCGGAACCCCACAGGATACAGCCTTCCAGTCACAAAACACCCATCAACCATTACTCTTTGCTTCCTGCCTCTGAGCCAATTTTGGATCTAACTTTCCACTTTGCCCTGAATCCCATGGACTTTTATTTCGTGACCAGTCTGCCATGTAGGACCTTATCAAAAGCCTTGCTAAAATCCATATGCACTACACCATACGCACTGCCCTCATCGACCATCCTGGTTACCTCCTCGAAAAATTAAATCAAGTTAGTCAGACATGACCTTCCCTAAACAAATCCGTGTTCATGTACAGAATGCCCACCTAATCCAGTGAGGGTGATAAGGCCAGCATTTATTGTCCATCTCTAATTGCCCTTGAGAAGGTGGTGGTGAGCCGCCTTCTTGAACCGCTGCAGTCCTTGTGGTGAAGTTACTCCCATAGTGCTGTTAAGGATTATTATACACATTGAACTGAAGTCTGCACTTCTAATCAGTGGAAGTATCTTAAATGTGGCTGTTTCAGCCCCGAAAGTATATGTCTTTACACAACAGACTCACTGAGATAATGTACATTTAAATGAATAGAATTTTTTTTGCATACATTTTCTTTAGGTTGGTTGTTTAATATAACATTTTAATGGTAAGCCAGATCATTTTATATATGTGAACATACAGTTATTCAGTGCAATGTGGTTACAGTAGTCACTTGTCATGCAGGCATGTCATCCATAAAAACAAGCTGCCAGTATTGTCATCAAAGAGATGGAGAAAAGCATTAAAACTAACAAAGCAGAAAAGGCACAGAAATGAAGCCAGTTTGTAAAATGACAGTTTAATAAAAGTGACATGGAAACCCTATAGCTCTAATGGAAAACTTCTGTCACCCACAAATACTGAATGATGGAACATGGTAGGTTTAATAAATTTATTTTGTAGCTCACACAAGCCAGTTTAGTTGATAAGAGGTCAAGCATAACCTGTCAACATTAACAATGCAGTCAATTAATAGTTACAGCATTTATAAAAAAAATTTGGTGCGTTACGTGTTTTTTCTTTTATTCAATACTGATTTTGTGTTACTTTGTTAAGGAACATAATGTAGGTAATTATTGTTTCTGCTTCATTCTTGAAATAATTTGCTTGTATTCTGTAATGTATGCAATAATGGTTTAAACTGAGTATTGTTTAACTAAGCAAGGTACAACCTTGGCTCTGCTTTATTTCGGCCCAAAGTGCCTGACTCTCAAAATGGCTGGCCTTTTATACCTGAGCTGCACCATGTGTGTGCTGCTCAGTGGCCTCCAACAATGACGCCATCTGGTGGCTACAAACAGAATGTACATACATGACAATACCCACCTCTGAGATCTTATCACAGTCTTTCACAGGTTGAGACAGTCCGGTGCTTTGTGCTCCCGGGTTGACCGTCTCAGTTCGATTCCAGCTTTGGGTGAATGTGCGGAGTCTGTTGCAGCTGGTGGCTGGATGGCTGACTTGTTGAGGGTGGCCATGTCAGGAATTGCAAGTCCATTTTTATTGAACAAGTCCGTGATGGAAAATCCGGGTTCACTGATGAACTTTGAGTCCTCTGAAGGCTGCTGGTAGGTTGGTTGGTCGTTGACGGTTTCTTCGTCCGACTGTTCTGGCTCGTCTGTGTGCCTCAACTTTGTCTGATCCATGTGTTTCCTGCATGTTGCCCATTCTTGAGCTTAACAATGAATACTCTGTTGCCCTCCTTGGCCATGACCGTACCAGCGATCCATTTGGGACCTTGACCATTGTTCAACACATATACAGGATCATTAACAGAAATCTCGCATGACACAGTTGCGCGATCGTGGTAACCTTGTTGACTTTGTCTTCTGTATTCAACATGATTATTTAAATCCGGGTATACCAGAGATAGCTTGGACTTAAGACCTTTTTTCATCATGAGTTCAGCAGGCGAGATCCCTGTGAGTGTGTGGAGTCTTGGTCCTGTAACTCAGCGGTATGCAGGACAAGAGGGTCTGCAGTGACCCTTGGGTTACTCTCCTCATGCTTTGCTTGATAATTTGTACTGCAGGTTCTGCTTGCCCGTTGGACGCAGGCTTGAATGGTGCTGACCTTACCTGTTTTATGCCATTAAGTTTCACAAACTCTGTTATATATGTGGACTTGTAATTACTCTGTACAGCCACCAGAGGGCTCATCCCCTGGAGTCCCAAGGGATCCCATAATCCCTTGGGAGCACAGGTATTTAAGGAGGCTTCACAGATTGGAGAGGCACTCTGGAGACCTGCAATAAAAGACTAAGGTCATACTTTACTTTGAGCTCACAGTGTTCAGTCTGACTCTTTCTCCATACACAACAACTGGCAACGAGATACAGATAGCGAACCCAAAGATGCAGAGAACAGTGGGCATCCTGGAGAAATTTTCAGAGGGAGATGATTGGGAAACGTTTGTGGAGCGACTCGACCAATACTTCATGGCCAATGAGCTAGATGGGGAAGAGAGCGCTGCCAAACGAAGGGCGAACCTTCTCACGCTCTGTGGGGCACCAACGTATGGCCTCATGAAGAATCTGCTCACTCCAGCGAAACCCACGGAGAAATCGTATGATGATTTGTGCACACTGGTCTGAGAGCATTTGAACCCAAAGGAAAGTGTTCTGATGGCGAGGTACCGGTTCTACACCTAGAAAAGGTCTGAAGGCCAGGAAGTGCCGAGTTATGTCACTGAGCTAAGACGCCTTGCAGGACATTGCGAATTTGAAGGACATTTGGAGCACATGCTCAGAGACTTTTTCGTACTTGACATTGGCCACGAAACCATACTTCGCAAACTTTTGACTGTAGAGACCCCAATCTTGAGTAAGGCCATAGCGATAGCCCAGGCGTTCATTGCCACCAGTGACAATACAAAGCAAATCGCTCAGCACACAGGTGCTCTACAAGTACTGTGAACAAAGTGATGTTGTTTTCGAATCGTAAAGTTCAGGGCAGGTCACATATACCTGCAGCTACACATTCGCAGATGATTCAGAGTCCACTATCAAGGGTGATGAATGCAAGGCCATTAACACCTTGTTGACGCTGCGGGGGTGATCATCATTTCCATTCATGCCGATTCAAAGGCTACATTTGCAAGGGCTGTGGAACAATGGGACACCACCAACGAGTGTGTAGGCGAGCTGCAAAGCCTGTTAAACCTGAAAACCACCATGTTGCAGAGGAGGACAGATCCACGGAGGATCACGACGAACCAGAGCCATAGATAGAGGAGGCAGAGGTACATGGGGTGCACACATTCACCACGAATTGTCCCCTGATAATGCTGAATATTGAACTAAATGGACTCCCGATGTCAATGGAGCTGGACACTGGAGCGAGCCAGTTCATTATGGGCAAAAAGACTTTCGAAAGGTTGTGGTGCAACAAGGTCTCAAGGCCAGTCTTAACTTGAGTTCGCACAAGATTAAGAACTTACACTAAAGAACTGATTCATGTAATCGGCAGTGCTACCGTCAAGGTCTCCTACGATGGAGCGGTGCAGAAGCTATGACTCTGGGTGGTACCGGCCGATGGTTCCACGCTGCTCGGCAGGAGCTGGCTGGGAAAGATACGCTGGAACTGGGACGACGTCCGAGCACTATCACCCGCTGACGACACTTCGTGTGCCCAGGTCTTAAACAAATTTCCTTCGCTGTTCGAACCAGGCTTCGGGAAATTCCAAGGAGCAAAAGTGCAGATCCACCTAATTCTGGGGGCACGACCCATCCATCACAAGGCGAGAGCAGTACCGTACATGATGAGAGAAAGGGTAGAGATCGAGCAAGACCGGCTGCAAAGAGAGGGCATCATTTCACCGATCGAGTTCAGCGAATGGGCCAGTCCTATTGTCCCAGTCCTCAAGGGAGACGGCACCATCAGAATCTGTGGCGATTACAAAGTAACTATCAATCGTTTCTCCCTGCGGGACCAATACCCATTACCAAAGGCCGACGACCTCTTTGCAATGCTGGCGGGAGGAAAGACGTTCACGAAGCTGGATCTGACTTCAGCCTACATGACGCAGGAACTGGAGGAATCATCGAAGGCCCTCACTTGCATCAACACGCACAAAGATCTTTTTGTTTATAACAGATACCCGTTTGGAATTAGATCAACGGTGGCAATATTCCAGAGAAACATGGAAAGTTTACTGAAGTCAGTCCCACATATCTTGGTCTTCCAGGATGACATCTTGGTCACAGGCCGGAACACAGTCGAGTACCTGCAGAACCTGGAGGAGGTTCTTAGTCAACTCAACCACATGGGGCTCAGGTTAAAACGCTCGAAGTGCGTTTTCCTGGCACCTGAAGTGGAGTTGTTGAGAAGGAAGATTGCGGCAGGCGGCATCAGGCCCACCAACGCGAAGACAGAGGCAATCGAGAATGCACCGAGGCCACAGGACGTGACGGAGCTGCGGTTGTTTCTGGGAATCTTGAACTACTTTGGTAACTTCTTACTGGGTCTCAGCACCCTGCTAGAACCACTACATGTCTTACTACGAAAAGGCGGCGAATGGGTTTGGGGCAAAAGCCAAGAAAATGCCTTTGTAAAAGTGAGAAAATTGTTATGCTCAAACAAATTGCTTGTGTTGTATGATCCATGTAAGCGTTTAGTATGAGCATGTGATGTGACGTCATATGGCGTCGGGTGTGTATTGCAACAAGCTAATGATTTTGGGAAACTGCAACCGGTTGCTTATGCATCCAGGAGTCTGTCTAAGGCTGAGAGAGCCGACAGCATGATTGCAAAAAAAATATTAGCATGTGTCTATGGGGTAAAGAAAATGCATCAATACCTGTTTGGGCTAAAATTCGAATTGGAAACTGACCATAAGCCACTTATATCCCTGTTTTCCGAGAGTAAAGGGATAAATACCAACGCATCGGCCCGCATCCAGAGATGGGCGCTCACGTTGTCCGCATACAACTATGCCATCCGCCACAGGCCAGGCACAGAAATCTGCGCCGATGCTCTCAGTAGGCTGCCATTGCCCACCACGGGGGTGGAGATGGTGCAGCCCGCAGATCTAGCCATGGTTATGGAAGCATTTGAGAGTGAGCAATCACCCATCACTGCCCAGCAGATCAAATCCTGGACAAGCCAGGACCCCTTATTATCTCTAGTCAAAAGCTATTTGCTTCACGAGAGCTGGTCCAGTGTCCCAGTGGAAATGCAGGAAGAGATAAAGCTGTTCCAGTGGCGCAAAGATGAACTGTCTATACAGGCAGACTGCCTTCTGTGGGGCAATCGAGTAGTGGTCCCCAAGAAGGGCAGAGACACCTTCATCAATGACCTCCACAGTACCCACCCAGGCATCGTAATGATGAAAGCGATAGCCAGATCCCACGTGTGCTGGCCCGGTATCGATGCGGACCTAGAGTCCTGCGTTCACAGATGTAATACAAGCTCGCAGTTAAGCAATGTACCCAGGGAGGCGCCGCTAAGTTTATGGTCTTGGCCCTCCAAACCGTGGTCTAGGGTACACGTCGACCTTGCAGGCCCGTTCTTGGGTAAAATGTTCCTTGTGGTTGTAGATGCGTAGTCCAAGTGGATTGAATGTGAGATAATGTTGGCTAGCACGTCTGCTGCCAGTACTGAAAGCCCGCGGGCCATGTTTGCCACTCAGGGCTTACCCGATGTCCTGGTGAGCGACAACGGGCCATGTTTTACCAGTGCTGAGTTCAAAGAATTCATGACCCGTAACGGGATCAAACATGTCACATCTGCCCCGTTTAAACCAGCGTCCAATGGTCAGGCAGAGAGAGCAGTGCAAACCATCAAGCAAGGCTTGAAGAGGGTAACTGAAGGCTCACTGCAGACTCGCCTATCCTGAGTCCTGCTTAGCTACCGCACGAGACCCCACTCGCTCACTGTGACCCCACCTGCTGAACTGCTCATGAAAAGGGCACTTAAGACAAGGCTCTCCTTAATTCACCCTGATCTACATGAACAGGTAGAGAGCAGGCGGCTTCAACAAAGTACATATCATGATAGAGCAAATGTGTCACGCGAGATTGAACTCAATTATCCTGTATTTGTATTAAATTATGGACAAGGTCCCAAGTGGCTTCCCAACACTGTCGTAGCCAAGGAGGGGAACAGGGTGTTTCGGGTCAAACTTTCAAAAGGACTCATTCACCGGAAACAGTTGGACCAAATCTAATTCAGATTCACAGACTATCCTGAGCAACCCACCTTGGACCCTACCTTTTTTGATCCCCCAGCATAGACATCAATAGCAATCGGCACCACGGTTGTCCATGAAGCAGAACTCATCATCCACAGCAGCCCAGCAGGGCCCAACATACCAGGCAGCTCAGCAAGGCCAGCTGCACACCAGCCCAGTGAGGGCTCTACAAATGATTCAACAATACCGGCTTTCACACCGAGATGATCAACCAGAGCAAGAAGTGCCCCCGATCGACTCACATTGTAAATAGTTACACTATTGACTTTGGGTGGCGGGGGGGGGGGGGGGGGGGGGCGGCAGGGGCAGTGTTGTTATATATGTGGACTTGTAATTACTCTGTACAGCCACCAGAGGGCTCATCCCCTGGCGTCCCAAGGGATTCCATAATCCCTTGGGAGCACAGGTATTTAAGGAGGCTTTACAGGTTAGAGAGGCACTCTGGAGACCTGCAATAAAAGACTAAGGTCACACTTTACTTTGAGCTCACAGTGTTCAGTCTGACTCTTTCTCCATACACAACTTCTGACTGGTGAAGCATGACCCATTGTCGCTCACCACGATGTCAGGCAGACCATGTGTCGCAAACATGACATTGAGATTCTCTATGGTTATCGTGGACGTGCTGAATGACATGATTATTCATTCTATCCACTTCGAGTAAGCGTCCACCACCATTAAAAACATCTTGCTCAGGAAGGGACCTGCAAAATCTACATGGATCCTGGACCAAGGTTTGGATGGCCATGACCACAGACTCATGCAAGTGTTGCACTGATGCACGCATGCTTCCAGCTCAGAATCAATTCCTGGCCACAATACATGGGACCTGGCAATGACCTTCATCATCACTCTATCCGGATGTGTGCTGTGTAACTCACACATGAACTTTTCTCTCCCTTTTTTGAGCATTACAACGTAATTGCCCCATAATATGCAATCTGCTTGAATAGACCGTTCGTCCTTGCGACTCATGTACGGTTTGGCCTCCTCGCACATTAGCTTAGGTATGGCAGATCAATCCCCTTTGAGGATGCAACACTTTACCACCGATAAAATCGGGTCCTGGCTGGTGCAGGTCTTAACTTGTTGAGCCGTGACAGGGATTCCTTCACTCTCAAAAGCATCCATGATTAACATTAGATCTGCTGGTTGTGGCGTTTCCACCTCCGGTGTGGGCAACGGCAACCTGCTCAAAGCATCGGCACAATTCTCTGTGCCAGGTCTATGGTGAATGAAATAATCAAAGGCAGATAATGTCAGCAACCACCTTTGGATGCGGGATGAAGCACTGGTATTGATACCTTTGCTCTCGGAAAACAATGAAATGAGCGGCTTGTGATCAGTCTTTAATTTGAACCCCAGACCGAACAGGTATTGGTGCACCTTTTTAACACTGTACACACACGCTAAACCTTCTTTTTCTACCATGCTGTAAGTTCTTTCCACTTTTGACAAACTTTTGGATGCATACGCGTCAGGTTGAAGTTTCCCCGACTCATTGGCTTGTTGGAGTACGCAACCAATTTTATATGACGATGTGTCACAGGCTAAAACTAAACATTTACATGGGTCATAATGTACCAGCAGTTTGTTTGAGCAAAGCAGATTGGGGCTTTCTTGAAAGCTCTGTCTTGCGATGCGCCCCACACCCAGTTGTCGCCTTTTCTCAATAGCATGTGCAGTGGTTCAAGTTGGGTGCTCAATTTAGATAGGAAGTTACCAAAGTAGTTGAGCAGACCCAGGAATGAACGAAGCTCCATCACATTCTGCAGCTTGGGTGCATTCTTGATGGTCTTGGTTTTCATGTCAGTAGGTCTGATGCCATCAGTGGTGATTTTCCTCCCGAGGAATTCGACCTCCGGTGCCATGAAGACGCACTTTGAGCATTTCAGTCTGAGTCCCATTCTATCCAAACACAGTAGAACCTCTTCCAGGTTGTTCAGATGTTCCTTGAAGTCACGACCAGTGATCAGGATGTCACCTTGGAACACGGCAGTTCTGGGAACGGACTTCAGTAGACTTTCCATATTCCTCTGGAATATTGCTGCAGCCGAGCGAATTCTGAAAGGGCACCTATGGTAAATAAACAGTCCTTTGTTCATGTTAATGCACGTAAGTCTCTTCGATGTCTTGACCAACTCCTGTGTCATATAGGCCAATGTCAAGTCCAATTTTGTGAACGACTTCCCTGCGGCGAGCGTCGCAAACAAGTCATCAGCCTTCGGTAATGGGTACTAATTTTGTTTTGAAACCCTGTTGATCGTAGCCTTGTATTCTCCACAGATTCTGACTGTGCCATCACTTTTCAGCACAGGAACAATGGTGATGGCCCATTCATTAAATTCGACCGGTGATATGATGCCTTTACGCTGGAGTTTGTCCAGTTTAATTTCGACCTTCTCCCTCATCATATACGGCACTGCCCGAACTTTATGATGGACAGGTCTTAGAAACATAGAATCATAAAAAATAGGTGCAGGAATAGTCCATTTGGCCCTTCGAGTGTATGGACTGTACTCCTTCATAACCAAGAGTAAACCAATTTTGATTCATGTGAAGTTTAACGGGATACCGGTATCGATGGAACAGGACACGGGGGCGAGTCAATCGATCATGAACGAGAGGGCATTTTATAAGCTGTGGCATACTAAGACTATGAGGCCCATGCTGAGCCCTGTTAATGCCAAACTGCGTACGTACACCAAAAAACTGATAAAGGTGATTGGCAGTGCACAAATTAATGTGTCATATAACGGTGTGGTTCACGAGTTACCAATGAGTTCATGGCTGAACATGCAACTTCAGTACCCCATTCCTGTTTTCTCGCCATACCCCTTGATCCCCCTAGTAGTAAGGACTTCATCTAACTTCATCTAACGTGGGCTACATCTTGCATCTGAGTCCACGTGGATCTGCACACTGGCTCCTGTGAAGTTGCCGATACCCGGTTCGAACAGCGAGGGGAACTTGCTCAATACTTGCGCGCATCTATCTTCCTCCGATTACAATGCCTTTATGTCGTTTCAGTCGCATCTGATTTTCTCCAACCAGCTCCTGCCGAGCAGCGTTGGGCCATTGCCTGGAACAATCCACAGTGGTAACTTGTGAACCGCACCGTTATATGACACAATAATTTGTGCACTGCCAATCACCTTTAACAGTTTTTTGGTGTACGTGCGCAGCTTGGTGTTAACAGCGCTCAGCCTGGGCCTCACAGTCTTAGTATCCCACAGCTTATAAAATGCCCTCTCGTTCATGATCGATTGACTCGCCCCCGTGTCCTGTTCCATCGATACCGGTGTCCCGTTAAACTTCACATTAATCAAAATTGGTTTACTCTTGGTTATGAAGGAGTACAGTCCATACACTTCCTCCTCTGGCATCTCGGATTGCGTATCCGGATCCGTGCTAGTCTGACTGTCATCTTCCACATGGTGTGTCGCAGCTCGCTTGCTCATCTGTGGACACTTGCGCTGGAGATGCCCCACTCTCAGACAGCCTTTGCAACTATATTGCTTAAATCAGCACTGCTGGTGCCGATGATTTCCCCCACAACGGCAACACGGAGAAGTCGGATACATTCCCACTGGTGGACTTTGGGCAGCCACAGGTTTCGCGAACGCAGCCGGATAGGCCCTGCCATGTGCCGCTCTGCCGAACCAATCGCATTCACAGTACTTGCCGAGGTTCAGTTTTTCACCGCTATTTACTTTAGACTCCTGTCCGTCATCATGATTGAGCGATCTGAATGGCCCTTTTTAAATCCGACTCCTCCACTGCCAGAAGTTTGCGCAGGATCACCTCGTGGTTGATACCGATAACAAAGAAGTTCCGCAGCATGTCTGCCAACACCGTCCCGAACTTGTACGGTCCTGCTAGATGTCTCAGGTCAACAACGAATTCCGTCGTGCTCTGGCCCTCCGATCGAACGTGTGTACAAAACCTGTATTTCGAGATGACGATGCCATCGTCTGGCTTGAGGTGCTCCCGTACCAATGTACACAACTCCTCGTACGTTTTCTCTGTTGGATCACTAGCCATGAGTAGATTCTTTATCAGACCTTAGATCTTTGAACCACACACAGTGAGGAACACAGCCCGGCACCGATCTGCATCGTTGAACCCCTTCATTTTGTGCCCAAAATGTACTGGTTCAAATGGCTCACAAAGTCTGCCCAATCTTCTCCCTCCACAAATCGCTCTAAAAATCCAACCGTACTCATTTTGCAAACAAAGGTTCTTGTATTCTCGTCGCCAAATATTATATGTGCAAGAAAGGTTCAAACTGAGTACTGTTTAACTGAGCAACGTGTAACCTTGGCTTTGCTTTATTTAGGCCTAAAGTGCCTGACTCTCAAAATGGCTGGCCTTTTATACCTGAGCAGTACCATGTGCGTGCTGCTTAGTGGCCTCCAACAATGACGCCATCTGGTGGCTACAAACAAAATGTGCATACATGACACATTCATCAGTCATAACTAACCTTGATATGAGTATCCCATAAAGGGAAAGATTTCCTCTGTGCATCAGCTGTAGTGAATCTTAATCTGAAAAATAGGGATATTAAAGATCTGGGAAGCAAAAGCAGATAAAATACTGACAGATGTTTTTGCACCAGTGGAAACATATAACCTAGATGTAGCGTCGCAAACAGAGTAGGTCTAATTTGTAATCTTTATCCTGAGACTCTCCATTTCACGTTATATTATGAAGTTATAAAGTTATATGAAGTTATGAAGATCAAAGATCCTTTGGAGGAGTCCATCATCATTTTTTGCAATTTTAAATTAATCCTTTGTAGAAGTCAATATAATATTGTAACAATGAATTTTACGTGAATGGTGCAGATTGTGATGCAGGTGGAGAATGTCTTCTGTGTGCTATGTGTAATGAAATTGTAAATTTGTTTGCGAATGTCTCTGGGTAGCACCTCAGGGAGAACTAGCCTTAAATCAAATCTTCCTGCTGTTCTTGTGTTACTAAAGATTTTTCTTCTTTAGTAGCCAGATATTGTTGCACATCTTCTTGACCTGGTGCCTATGGGAGTGAGAGACTGGTGGAGGGGGGGGATTAAAATGTGAAATCCGAGAAACCCGACCCCATCATGCCGCGTACCTATTTGCTGACTTTTAATGGTTACAGTTAGTGCAGCATCCTAGTGTCCCGCTGTGGAGAGGTGGGACACTTATTAATATATTTAAATCCAACTCTTACAGAGCCCGATGTGAAATTAATTGGTACTGCACGGGTTTCCCAGAGACCTGGAAACTCAGCAGTGAAATGGAGGCGAGAGCTGCCAGCTCCCCAAGATAAGTGGCTCCCTCAGACCTTCTTGTGGGCCAGAAGGGGCAGAAGCGCTCCCCTAGGCCCTTCATGGAAGCCTTCGGCCTACCTCAGCCCCGATATCCAATCTCCTACCACCCCTGCCATTTCCCTCCCCCCCAGCCTCCCTGATTGCAAGCTTCCTCCCCCCCGCCTTCCTGACCACGGGCCTCTCCCCCCACTAAACATTCCTCCCGCCCGGCCAGGCTGTCTATTTGGCCCGTTGCCAGGCGGGAGGCAGACCTACACGATGCAATGTTGCCCTGACGTTCAGTTCGGGTTCTTCAGTTTCGGCCTCACCTGCACCCTCCCCACCTCTCCAAAAGTATTGGGGCCAATGTCTCTGTCTCTGTCAAGTATGCAGCACACCATCACTATTTCAGCCGTTATTTCAGGTGTGTATATGTGGCGGCTGCCAGACTGGTTCAGGCACTTTGTGAGTCGTTTCATCATTCCAAAGACCTGCTTGATCAGCACTGTGGGCCAAGCCTCATTGGTGCCTCATTGTACTACAACTGAATTCTGGTGTGCAATTTGTGCACAGAAATCATCATCACTCATAGTTTGAAGAGTTGGATAATGTTGGATTGATGCAGGATATATGAATCATGGGTACTCTCAGCAAAGCATTATCCTAAATTGGGAACCACATGCCACTTGCAAATTAAGAGTGTGAAAATCCTTTTGATTTATATATTGCAAGGCACTGGTGGATGGTATCCAAATAGCAACAATTGATTATTCACTGAACCCTAGGGAAATTCTTAAATTGATTGGTATCTTTCTGCCTTTAAGAACTGCTGATGCTACACCATACCAAAGTTGATGGCCCAGAAATTGCGGTCGGAGGCTTTCTGCGGGCAGATGCCTCCGACCTGAAAAATGTCTACGAATTTACCTGGTGGTCCCGGAGGAGCGTGGGATTCCATTGGAGAGGCCTTCTCTTCCCGCGTTGTGAAGTGCGCTCCCGTCCTCCAGGTTCCCACGCAGAAGGTGCAGTCACATGTGATGGCTCAGCCAATCAGGTACAGTATTCCAGAGCTTTCTCATTAATTGCAATGAGAACACCGTATCTACGAGTTCTCATTGCTATAAATGAGAAAAAAAAACAAACACACTAAACACCATAATAAAAAATAAATAACACACCTCACATAATTAAAATTAATTGAAATTAAAGTTAATAAATGCCTTAGAAAAAATATATATTTTTCCGGTTTTTATAAAAGTTTGGTAATTAGGGTTAAAAATAAACTTACCTTGGTGGGCAGGGTTTTTAACAATAAAATGTGTTTTTTTAAATTAATTTAATTATATTTTTATATGTTTTAAAACTCTTACGCCTGTAAAAGTAGGCTAAGCGCCTGCTTTTATCAGGCGCAAGAGTTTTGAGGACATTTGCTGGGCAAGATATGGGTAAATCCCGCAATCTTGCCCTTGCAAATGTCCTCTCTCCCGATATGCGTTGGATCTGTCAAGCTCCTGCTTGACAGACCGGAAAAGCCACATGCGCATTGTGCGCTGAAAACCGGCATTTGCGATGCCTTCCCGGGTCCGTACACACTCCATACGGACCCGGGGAGGCCAGGATTTCCAGGCCATTGCACCAATGGACATCACCAGACAGTGCATCACTCACCTGTTTAATGGCTCCATATACCACATACCCTGTCGGGGCCTGGAAGCTGCCTGGCATAGAAACCTACAGCTGCAATTACCTTAACTGCCATAGGAAAGGCAGTGTACACTGATGACTGCATGGAACTAGTTGTTTCGGAGAAATCACTAATCAGTAAATATCTTGATGGGCAGCCTCAACTTTTCAATGTACTGGTCTCCATTAGCAACTGGTCTGTACACACTGCCCTGGAAGTAGTCAGTGTGGATGGTTGTGAATGTTCTGTGAGCAGTTTTCTCCTAATTTTTCTTCTGTAGTATGCAGTAAGTTTACCAATCCTGGAGGTACAATAAATCCAACTCAGTTCAGGAGCAACAAGCGCCGGTGCCAGATTTATTACAATGAACAGAAAATAGCACCACTCGACATTAAGAATCATTAACCAAGCCTTAATTGCCATTGTTAACTAGTCAGGATTCAAATATGACAATGTTAGTGCTACCAAGTCTTTTTATGCTACAGTTTTGAAAACTCAGACTGGTAATAAACATCCTGCTGACGCTGTTTGTACTTTTTCTTCCCAATTTTTAGTTCCTCTTAAAGTCAACTTCCATGGGTGTTAGCAATGGAAAACATACTCACTGATAATAACTGCAAGTTCACATTAACCAAACCTAAACCAGCATGCACAGACTAAAACATCAACTGTTACGAGGCAGATCCGACATTCCTGTATTAAATTATCTTTGCAATAATTTGCCTAATAAGCAATAATTGAATAGGTTTTAAACCAGACACCTGATATATATTTTGTTCTGATTTGACTGCAGTTGTTTTTTCATTATCTCTGCAGTAAAAGCAGAACAAAGGAGAGCATTTAGAGTGGAGAATGCTTTTTTTCCAAGCAGAAGTACACACAAAAGAACAAAAAAAAAATTGACACACCAGCAGCATTTGTGTTGTCTTCTTCTCAGCTGAGACTTTTTTTTACTAATACCTGTCAACTATTAAAAGCTGACTGGGAATCACGCTGCATAACCTGTAGCTATGAAGGTAACAGTGTCTCTGAATATCTGTACCACAGGCTCAATCCTGGCATCAACAGTAATTACACTAGCCTTTTGCAGCCAACCATGTGAAATTGATCTTGGAGGTCACTGATAAAGTTGTTCAAATCTGAAGAACAAGAGGTTTCTGTACAATGTTTCTATATTATTGTAGTTTCCACAGGCCTGGGTGGCACTGGGGCAATAGTAGTTCCTCGATCGGCCCTGATTGAAATTAACAGACTTTTCTGTATGATTCAATACCACAGGCAGTGATTTTTTTCCATTGAGTTATCAAAGGAGCCAACGAATTTTGATCAAAACACATGCTTTGTAATAGATTTTCAGAAGTGGTAATGATGATAAAGCCACATTGTTAAATAATGGGCTGAAATTTGCGGTCAGAGGCGTACCTCTGGAGTACGCCTCCGACCTGAAAAAAATTACAAACCTATCTTCTGGCTCCAGGGCTTCAGAGTCTGCATCAAGGCCCACGAATCCCAGGGGCGCAGGTGGTTCAGAAGTGTCCCTGGGATCACGGGGCCAGCTATTAGACAGGGGGATTCCTCATATTCCAGGGTGCAATCCCCATAAGCTTATGACAAATCCCCAAATAAATAAATAATGAACACAACTCTAATAAAAAATAAATATTCCCATGTTCAAAATTAATTGAAAGTCCCTTTAGTTAAGCATTTAAAATAAAAATGTAATTTTTTGAAAAATAATTTTAAATATTTTAATCCTGGCTGAAATTTACATAAACGAATTCAAATGTTTTCATGTATTGTAATCATTTAAAATTTTTAATTCAACATTTATTTTAATCCTTACGCTGGCCCTACACATAAAGGTTTTGTGGGCATTTGCTGGACAGTAGTCAGGCAAATAGCCGAACTCTGCACCAGCGAAAGTGTTTTGGGGTACATGTAGAGGATCTGTATGATGACATGGCAGATGGCAAGTTTTGGGTTTTCGCGCATGCACAGCGCATGTGGGAACCCAGAGCTTGCGGGGCCTTTCTGAGGGCTTACCATGGCGTACGCTGTGCATATGCCGTCATCGACCCTGCAAAATCTGGGCTGGGGGGGGGTGATTTTAACCCTACCAAGAGGGTACTTAAGATAGTTTATTATATTTACACACTGAAAAGCCATCAGGAATCTGTCACTCCCGATTTTAACCTGCTCTCCTGAGCAGGCAGCAAGCACTTCTGCCCAAAGTTAGCAGGGCCCTTTTTTGCATATGTATATCAGTAACCAATTACATCAACAGTAGCAGTCAGGTCTGTGTGGGGAAGTCACGGTGACGATCATATCAGGTTATACCAGGTTGGAAGAGGATCAGCCCCAGTAGAGATTCAAAAAGGTAAAAAATATGAGATCTGTTGTGGGGACAGGAGAAGCAGGAGTTTCTCTCACAATAAATGATTAATTAGTGTTTCGTGACAATTGAACAAAGCATATATTTGACCATTGATTCTTAGGCCGGAATTTTCTGGAGTGCATGCGAGAGGGTTTGGAGGGAAATTGAAAATCCTTGCAACGTGTTGGGAACTGCCATCATCCCTCCCCGGCACGCCTTTCCCTCAGATGCGTTTGCCTGCATGGCGGCGACCCGAACACCAGAGGCGGCCGAGGTCATTTCGATCATTATGAGATACATGTCACACTCTTAAACCTTTTTTTAACTCTACCTTTCAAATTTCCCTGGATGAGCACGGGAATCACGCAGCTCAGGAACCACGTCTGTGAACATGAGGCGGAAGTTGAGTGGCCATTGATCCACCTCATTAGTGCACAGTGTAAAAAGTACAATAAATACTCCCATGTGACTACTGGTCACTTTCCTAAAGCAGATACTGTTGCTGAGTACAATGTCAGCAAAGAGTTAGCTTTCTAGAGGTTGCAATATCTTTTCAACAAAGTCGGGATCCACTGTCACCTCATTGGTACCACCGAGCACACAATTGACAGATTGCTTCTGTCATCTCTCCTTGACCTGCCATCTATTACATCAGCATGGGTGTCGTTTATACTGCCTCACCTCAGAATCGGACCACAATGAGCCCAACACCAGTAGCACCAACAACAACACCACCACCAACCTTCTCCAAAACCACCTGATGCTGCACAGGACAGAGGACATCAGGGCTGAAAGCACTGGAGGCGAAACCCCCAGCACAGGGTACACAGGCAAAGGATGAACTTCCTCAACATGATGGAGCAGCAATGCCAAAGGAGGCTCAGGCTATCATGCCAGGTCGTTGCAGACAGTTGCAGAGTGCTGCAGCCCTGCACAGCATCGCACAGCAACGAGAATTAGTGTTGCATGAGGAGCAAGGTTTTGAGCGCACAGCATCTTCAGAGGAGGAGCAGGAGCATCAGCTGGAAGATGAGGAGGAAGAGGAGGAGCAGGAGGAACTGTGGTCCAGATCCCGCCAGCACCTGAGCACATTGCTGTCCGAGAGGCCAGGGATGGCCTCATCATGGCCAGATTTACTTAACTTCAGGCATTACACCCATATGGCTGCCATATGCTGTTCCAGGTTGCCACCACCCCACAGCAACACCAAGAAGCGTCCCTCCAATGATCAGGCCATTCCTTTCATACTGACCATCATTGCTGGATGTAATGTTATGTCTCACCATACACTCCAACTCACTACGCCACTTCCAAAGTTGCACACAAATTCACCCATGACTGGAAAGTGGTGAAAATAAATATTTTTATCCGTGACATCACAGTAATGGAAACTTTAAACAAACAGTTTGAAAACATCCAAGTGGTTACCCATGTGTCTCATCATTCTCTTATGCGTGCTTCACAAAGTGCTACCCTTGTGGTTTCAGCAGAGGTATGGAAAATGGTCCACATTGTCCGTGCCGTCGATTTTGATGACCGGAGGTCAGTGTGTCATGGTCAGGTTGGTGAAGGATCTTTGTCTTACGGATGTTTAATGTAAGGCCCATGCTTTCGTATGCCTTGGTGAAGATGTTGACGATGGCTTGGAGTTCAGCCTCTGAATGTGCGCAGATGCAAGCGTCGTCAGCATACTGTAGTTTGATGACAGAGGATGGGACGACCTTGGATCTAGCCTGGAGGCGACGAAGGTTGAACAAGTTCTCATTGGTTCTATAGTTTAGTTCCACTCCAGCGGGGAGTTTGTTGAAAGTGAGATGGAGCATTGCAGCGAGTAAGATCGTGAAGAGCTTTGGTGCGATGACACAGCTCTGCTTGACCCCGGCCCGGACATGGATTGGATCTGTGGTAGATCCATTGGTTAGGATCACGGCTTGCATGTCATTGTGGAGCAGGCAGAGGATGGTGACAAACTTTTGGGGGCAGCCGATATGGAGGAAGACGCTCCATAGTCCCTCACGGTTGACACTGTCAAAGGCATTTGTGAGGTCAAAGAAGGCCAAGTACAAGGGATGGTGCTGTTCCCTGCATTTCTCTTGTAGTTGTCACGTGGTGAAGATCATGTCTGTTGTACCCTTTAGTGGACAGAATCCTCATTGTGACTCTGGGAGGAGCTCTTCAGCCACAGAGAGAAGACATTTGAGGAGGATTCTAGCGATGACATTTCCAGTGGCCGACTGGAGCCTACTACCTCTGGAGCCTACTATCAGCAAGGGCAGACATTGATGACGAGATCCAACACCGCCTCCAGTGCGCCAGCACAGTCTTCGGTCGCCTGAGAAAGAGAACATTTGAAGACCAAGATCTGAAATCTGACATCAAGCTTGTGGTCTACAGGACAGTAGTGATACCCGCCCTCCTGTATGGCTCAGAGACATGGACCATATACAGCAGACATCTCAAAGCACTGGAAATATACCACCAGCGCTACCTCTGCAAGATCCTGCAAATCCACTGGGAGGATAGACGCACCAATGTCAGTGTTCTCGATCAGGCCAACATCCCCCGCTTAGAAGCACTGACCACACTTGACCAGCTCTGTTGGGTGGGCCACATCGTCCGCATGCTTGACACGAGACTCCCAAAGCATGTGCTCTACTCAGAACGCCTACATGGTAAGCGAGCCCCAGGTGGACAGAGGAAACGTTTCAAGGACACCCTCAAAGCCTCCTTGATAAAATGCAACATCTTCACCTGCACCTGGGAATCCCTGGTCCAAGACCGCCCGAAGTGGAGGAAGAGCATCCGGGAGGGCGCTGAACACCTCGAGTCTCATTGCTGAGAGCATGCAGAAACCAAGCGCAGACAGCGGAAGGAGTGTGTGGCAAACCAGATTCCCCACTCACCCTTTCCTTCAACCACTGTCTGTCTCACCTGTGACAGAGACTGTAATTACTGTATTGGACTGTTCAGTCACCTGAGAACTCACTTTTAGAGTGGAAGCAAGTCTTCCTCGATTTCGAGGGACTGTCTATGATGATGATGATGATTCAGCAGAGGTACAGGCAGCCTGCTCACTTCCCTGCTGCGACTATAAACACTTTTGGCGGACGTCGTCTGGGTTTTGAAGCCTGTGATGGCCCCGTCAAAGTCTGCTCCTCCTGTGATTGTGCAGGGGCAGACTCAGCCATCGTGATCCAAGGAGCCATCTGGGGCTCTGACTGAGGGGGAGAGGTGGGGGCAACGGGGGTGAAGTGTGAATCCTGTTAGTGAAGCCCCCACTTCCATGTCCCCTCTCACCATCATCCCACTCATGTGCCACCCGCATTTCTCTGCTAGCAAGGAGCTGGTGAGCACCTTGCTGCACAGCAGTCGGGCCATGAGGACCCAAGTCTACACTGACATCCCTCCTAGAGAGGAGGTCAATGATCATCTGCTGCCTTCTATTCTCCTTAGAGACCATGTGCTCCTGTGGGTGGCACATTAGCTGCTCCATGCGGGCGGCCATCCTATGCATGGAAGAGCCTACAGTTGCTATCGCTTGCGACACGGTAGTGCTCATGTTGGAGATGGACTCCTCCATTCTCTGAACATTTGCAAACATCGTGGTTGCAAAGCCTGTCAGAGGCCCCTGCACTTCTTCCTACACTTCCAGGATCGCCCTCATTCTGGATTGCCTCCTGAAGCTCAGCTTAAATAAAGGAGACTACAAAGGTATGAGGGCAGAGTTGGCTCAAGTGGACTGGGAAAATAGACTGAAGTATGGGATGGTTGATGAACAGTGGCAGACATTTAAGGAGATATTTCATAACGAGCAACAAAAATATATCCTAATGAGAAGGAAAGACTGTAAGAGAAGGGATAATCATCCGGGCTAACTAAGGAAATGAGGAAGGGTATCAAATTGAAAACAAGGGCATACAATGTGGCCAAGACTAGTGGGAGGCCAGAGGATTGGGAAATGTTTAAAAGCCAACAAAGAACAACAAAAAAAAATGATAAAGAGAGGGAAGATAGATTATGAAAGTAAATTAGCACGAAATATAAAAACAGATAGTAAAAGTTTCTACAGGCACATAAAACGGAAAAGAGTGGCTAAAGTAAATGTTTGTTTCCTGGAGAATGAGACTGGAGAATTAATAATAGAGAACAGGGAAATGGCAGAGACGTTGAACAAATATTTTGTATCTGTCTTCACGGTAGAAGACACTAAAAATATCCCAATAGATGATAATCAAGGGGCTATAGGGAGGGAGGAACTTAATACAATCACTATCTCTAATGAAGTAGTACTCGGTAAAATAATGGGACTAAAGGCAGACAAGTCGCCTGGACCTGATGGCTTTCATCCTTGAGTCTTAAAAGAAATGGCTGCAGAGAAAGTGGATGCATTGGTTGTAATCTACCCAAATTCCCTGGATTCTGGGTTGGTCCCAACAGATTGGAAAACCGCAAATGTAACTCCCCTATTTAAAAAAAGAGGCAGACAAAAAACAGGAAACTATAGACCAGTTAGCCTAATATCTGTCGTTGGGAAAATGCTGGAGTCCATTATTAAGGAAGCAGTAGCGGGACATTTGGAAAAGCATAATTCAATCAAGCAGAGTCAGCATGGTTTTATGAAAGGGAAATCATGTTTGACAAATTTGCTGGAGTTCTTTGAGGAGGTAACAAGCAGGGTTGATAAGGGGGAACCAGTAGATGTGGTGTATTTGGATTTCCAGAAGGCATTCGATAAGGTGCCACATAAGAGGTTACTGCCCAAGATAAGAGCTCATGGGGTTGGGGATAATATATTAGCATGGATAGAGGATTGGCTAACAACAGAAAACAGAGTGTAGGGATAAATGGGTCATTTTCCTGTTGGCAAATAGTGACTAGTGGAGTGCCGCAGGGATCGGTGCTGGGGCCTCAACTATTTACAATCTATATTAATGACTTGGATGAAGGGACTGAGAGTAATGTAGCCAAATTTGCTGATGATACAAAGATGGGTGGGAAAGCAAATTGTGAGGAGGACACAAAAAATCTGCAACGGGATATAGACAGGCTAAGTGAATGAGCAAAAACTTGGCAGGTGGAGTATAATGTGGGAAAATGTGAGGTTATCCACTTTGGCAGAAAAAATAGAAAAGCAAATTATAATTTAAATGGAGAAAAATTGCAAAGTGCTGCAGTACAGAGAGACCTGCGGGTCCTTCTGCATGAAACACAAAAAGTTAGTATGCAGGTACAGCAAGTAATCAGGAAGGCAAATTGAATGTTGGCCTTTATTGCAAGGGAGATAGAGTATAAAAGCAAAAAAGTCCTGCTACAACTGTACAGGGTAGTGGTGATGCCACACCTGAAGTACTGCGTAAGGTTTTCATCTCCGTATTTAAGGAGGGATCATCATCATAGGCAGTCCCTTGGAATCGAGGAAGACTTGCTTCCACTCCCAAAGTGAGTTCTTTGGTGGCTGAACAGTCCAATACGAGAGCCACAGACTCAGTCACAGGTGGGACAGATAGTCGTTGAGGGGAGGGGTGGGTGGGACTGGTTCGTCGCACACTCTTTCCGCTGATTGCGCTTGATTTCTGCATGCTCTTGACGTTGAGACTTGAGGTGTTTAGGGTGGTCTTGGGCCAGGGACTCCCAGGTGTCAGTGGGGATGTTGCACTTTATCAGGGAGGCTTTGAGGGTGTCCTTATAACGTTTCCGTTGCCCACCTTTGGCTCGTTTGCCATGAAGGAGCTTCAAGTAGAGCACTTGCTTTGGGAGTCTCGTGTTTGGCATGCGGACTATGTGGCCTGCCCATCGAAGCTGATCGAATGTGGTCAGTGCTTTAATGCTGGGGATGTTAGCCTGAGTGAGAATGCTGATATTGGTGCGCCTGTCCTCCCAGGGGATTTATAGGATCTTGCGGCGACATCGTTGGTGATATTTCTCCAGCAACTTGAGGTGTCTACTGTACATAGCCCATGTCTCTGAGCCATACAGGAGGACAGTTATTACTACAGCCCTGTAGACCATGAGCTTGGTGGCAGTTTTGAGGGCCTGGTCTTCAAACACTCTTTTCCTCAGGTGACCGAAGGCTGCACTGGCGCACTGGAGTGCGGCCTCTGTAAGTGCGCAGATGCAGGCGTCGTCCGCGTACTGTAGCTCGACGACAGAGGTTGGGGTGGTCTTGGATCTGGCTTGGAGACGGCGCAGGTTGAACAGGTTCCCACTGGTTCTGTAGTTTAGTTCCACTCCAGCGGGGAGCTTGATGAGTGTGAGGTGGACCATGGCGGCGAGAAAGATTGAGAAGCGAGTTGGGGCGATGACACAGCCCTGTTTGACCCCGGTCCGGACGTGAATTGGGTCTGTGATGGATCCGTTGTTAAGAATCACGGCCTGCATGTCGTCGTGGAGCAGGCGGAGGATGGTGCCGAACTTTTGGGGGCATCTGAAACAGAGGAGGACACTCCAGAGACCCTCGCGGTTGACAGTGTCAAAGGCCTTTGTAAGATCGAAGAAGACCATGTATAAGGGCTGGTGCTGTTCTCTGCATTTTTCCTGTAGTTGTCGCGCTCCAAAATACTTGCATTGGAGGCTGTTCAGAGAAGGTTCACTCGGTTGATTCCAGAGATGAGGTGGTTGACTTATGAGGATAGGTTGAGTAGGTTGGGCCTATACACATTGGAGTTCAGTAGAATGAAAGGCGATCTTATTGAAACTTATAAGATAATAAGGAGGCTCGACAAGGTGGATGCAGAAAGGATATTTCCATTCATAGGGGAAACTAAAACTCGGGGACATAGTCTTAGAATAAGGGGCTGCCAATTTAAAACTGGGATGAAGAGAAATTTCTTCTCTCAGAGTGTTGTAAATCTGCCCTAGAGAGCAGTGGAGGCTTGGTCATTGAATATATTTAAGTGGGAGATGGACAGATTTTTGAGCGAAGGGTTATGGGGAGAGGGCAGGGAAGTGGAGCTGAGTCCATGATCCGATCAGCCATGATCTTATTGAATGACGGAGCAGGCTCAAGGGGCCAAATGGCCTGCTCCTATTTCTTATGTGTTCTTATGTTTTCTTCTGCATGCAGCTGAACAGAGCTGAGAGTGTCCTGCTGACTTCAGCGAGGAGTCTCCACTGCTGTCTCTGTCTCCACCATCTGCTCTTGCTCACTTGTTAATATGTCCTTACTATACAGTATAAATGCACACGAGGCCCATACTTGAGAGAAGGTCACTCTGTGACCAGTAACCTTTATTAGCCAGCACTGAAGTGATGAAGGTGGGTGGAGCTTTCCCTTTTATACCTGAAAGTCCAGGATAGGAGTGTCTCCCACAAGTTCACCACCTAATGGTCAATGTTCTCACGGTGTACAACTTAGGTCAGTTTTTACATGGGTTACAATGACAGTTAAATACATGACATCACCTCCCCCCAAAGTCTTATTGGGATCATAGATTAAGTCTCTCTGATGGTTTACGCTCCCTTGTAGAGCGCCTGAGTTGGGGCTCCAGTTGTTGGGCGCTGGCCTGAGTGTCTGCTGTTTGCGGTGCCTCAGGCCTATCCGGACTGCCCAGTGACTGGGCTCTCCTCTGCTTGGTTCCGGTGTTCGGTCACCTGTGGAGGAGTGAACTCTACATTGTGTTCTTCCTCTGCTTCTTCTATGGGGTTGCTGAACCTCCTTTTTGTTTGATCCACATGTTTGCGGCAGATTTGTCCATTGGTAAGTTTAATTACCAGAATCTTATTCCCCTCTTTGGCAATCACAGTGCCTGTGAGCCATTTAGACCCTGCAGCGTAGTTGAGGACAAAGACAGGGTCATTGGCATCAATACATCGCGCCCTCGCATTCCCGTCATGGTAGTCACATTGTGACTGGTGCCTGCTCTCAACAATTTCTTTCATGGTGGGGTGTATAAGGGATAACCTGCTTTTCATTAGCAGCTCTACGGGTGGGACCCCTGTGAGCGAGTGTGGTCGGGATCTATTGGCCAACAGGAGGCGTGATAAGCGGCTTTGTAGGGAACCCCCTTGAATTCTGAGCATCCCCTGTTTGATTATCTGCACTGCTTGTTCCGCCTGGCCATTTGAGGCCGGCTTGAACATTGCCGTTCTGACATGGTTGATATCATTTCCTGCAATGAAGTCCTGGAATTCAGTACTTGTGAAGCACGGGCCATTGTCGCTGACCAAGACGTCCGGTAGACCATGGGTGGCGACCATTGCCCATAGACTTTCTACCGTGGCAGAGGATGTGCTTGAATTGAGAATGTCACACTCGATCCATTTGGCGTAGGCGTCTACTACAACCAAAAACATTTTTCCCATGAAAGGACCTGCGTAGTCCACATGGATGCGTGACCATGGCTTGGTGGGCCAGGACCAGGGGCTAAGGGGGGCTTCCCTGGGCGCATTGCCCAGCTGGGCACACCTGTTGCACCTGCGAACACAAAGTTCCAGGTCTGCATCTATCCCTGGCCACCAAACGTGTGACCTGGCAATTGCCTTCATCATGACAATGCCCGGGTGCTCATTGTGGAGTTCTCTGATGAACATCTCTCTGCCCATCTGGGGCATGACTACTCGGTTTCCCCATAGTAGGCAATCGGCCTGAATCGAGAGTTCATCCTTGCGCCTGTGAAATGGTTTGAATTCCTCAGGGCATGCCCCATACGTGGCTGCCCAGTACCCATTCAGGACACATTTCTTGACTAAAGACAGTAGCGGGTCTCTATTTGTCCAGACTTTAATCTGACGGGCTGTCACTAGTGAGCCTTTGTTTTCGAAAGCTTCAACAGCCATGACCATCTCAGCAGCATGCTTGGTTGCCCCCTCGGTGCTGGCAAGTGGGAGCCTGCTGAGTGCATCGGCACAGTTTTCAGTGCCAAGTCTGTGCCGAATTGTATAGTCATAGGCGGTTAATGTGAATGCCCACCTCTGTATGCGGACCGATGCATTTGCATTTATGGCCTTTTGGTCGGCCAAAAGGGACATTCGGAGTTTGTGATCTGTCTCCAGCTCAACTTTCCTGCCAAACAGGTACTGGTGCATTTTTTTTACAGCATATACACATGCAAGCGCTTCCTTTTCTACCATCTCATAGCCCTGTTCTGCCTGGGACAGACTTCTGGAGGCATAAGCTACCGGCTGTAACTGACCTTCGGCATTAACATGCTGCAACACACACCCGACCCCATAGGACGACCCGTCGCATGTTAAAACGAGTTTCTTACATGGGTCATATAGCGTTAACAGATTGTTGGAGCATAACAAATTTCGTGCTCTATCAAAAGCCCTTTCCTGGCTGTCCCCCAGACCCATTCGCGACCTTTGCGTAGGAGCACGTGTAGCGGCTCTAACAGTGTGCTCAATTTGGGAAGGAAGTTACCAAAATAGTTCAGGAGCCCCAGGAACGAATGCAGCTCCGTCGTGTTACGGGGTCTGGCTGCTCTCTGGATCGCTTCTGTTTTGGACGCAGTAGGTCTGATCCCGTCTGCTGCTACCCTCATCCCCAGGAATTCTACCTCTGGAGCTAGGAAGACGCACTTCGCCTTTTTCAGTCGCAGACCTACCCGGTCCAGTCTGCGTAGCACCTCTTCCAGGTTGCGGAGGTGTTCTTCAGTATCACAACCCGTGATGAGGATGTCGTCTTGAAAAACCACTGTCCTTGGAATCGACTTGAGGAGACTTTCCATATTTCGTTGAAAGATCGCGGCGGCCGAGCGAATCCCAAACGGACATCTGTTGTACTCAAACTACCCCTTGTGTGTCGTGATGGTGGTCAGCTTCTTCGACACACTCACCAGCTCCTGGGTCATGTAAGCTGAGGTCAGGTCCAATTTTGAAAAAAGTTTGCCACCGGATAGCGTCGCAAAGAGGTACTCCGCTCTTGGTAGCGGGTACTGGTCTTGGAGTGACACCCGATTGATGGTGGCCTTGTAATCGCCACATATCCTGACCGACCCATCCGCCTTGAGCCCCGGCACAATCGGGCTCGCCCAATCACTGAATTCGACTGGCGAGATGATGCCTTTCCTCAGCAGGCGGTCCAATTCGCATTCTATCTTTTCCCACATCACGTACGGCACCGCTCTGGCCTTGTGGTGTACTGGCCTGGCGTCCGGATTTATGTGAATCACTACCTTGGTCACCATGAAAGTGCCAATGCTGGGTTGAAATAGTGAGTCAAATTTGTCCAGGACCTGTGAGCATGATATTGGCTCCACAGAAAAAATTGCATTGACATCGCCCCATTTCCTATTCATGACAACCAGTCAACTCCTCCCGAGCAGTGCGGGACTGTCCCCCGGGACAATCCAGAGTGGCAACCTGTTCTCCGAATCTTTGTGGGTCATGACTACCGTGGCGCTGCCTAGCACCGGAATGATCTCCTTTGTATATGTCCGTAGCTGTGCGTCAATTGGCAATAATTTTGGCCTCCTGGCTTTGGACGCCCACAACTTGTTGAACTGTTTGATACTCATCAGGGACTGGCTGGCCCCTGTGTTTAGCTCCATTGATACTAGGATGCCATTGAGGAGCACTTTCATATTATGGGTGGCGTCCTGGTATATGAACTGTATATGTGCTGCACATGAACTCGCTGAACTTCAGCTTCCAGTGATTTCCCCTAGTCTCCATTTGGCCTTGTAGGGCTTACATCGTCCCCGTCCTCCTCGTACATCAACCTGGCTGCAGGCTTCCTGCACATACGTGCCAAGTGACCGCTGACATTGCAGTTTCTGCAGGTATATTGCTGATACCTGCAAGCTCTGGCTGCGTGTTTGCCTCCACACCTCCAACATGAGCCGTTGTTGGAAACAAAAGGTCAATTACCAGTTGATCATCTCTGACTGTCTCTGTAACTGCCCTTAAATGCACCATTGACAGGTGTTGATGGCCCCATTACTGGTCGCATTGTCCCTTGCGATGGCATGACTCGCTGTTCAGCTAGCCATTGTCTCTGTTGAATTCCCCCTTTGGGTTCGACTACATGGTCGGGCATGTCCGATTGCCCCTGTCTGCCTGGAGAACTGTGTGCTGCGTTAACAATGTTGACTCCCTGTCCATTTACTGCAGTTAAACCAAGATTTTTGTCAAACATCATTCTGGTCTCTTCCTCCCCTGAGAGAAATGTCTGGGCCATCAAAGTCGCCATTTCCAGGGTCAAGTCTTTGGTCTCAGTCAGTTTCCTGAAAACCCCAGCGTGCCCGATGCCCTCAATATAAGGTCTCACAGCATCTCCACTCTGCATGCATCTGGGAACTTACATAGGCTCGCCAGTCGCTGGAGATCTGCCACGAAGTCTGGAACACTTTGCCCTTCTCGCCGCCGGTGCATGTAAAACCGGTGTCTCGCCATGTGCATGCTGCTCGCCGGTTTAAAGTGTTCCCCGATCAACTTACTGAGCTCTTCAAAAGTCTTGCCCGCCGGCTTCTCTGGCGCTAGAAGGTCCTTCATCAGGGAGTACGTCCTGAATCCACAAACCGTCAGGAGATGAGCCCTGCGTTTGTCGGCCGAATCCTGTCCCAGCCATTCCTTAGTGACGAAACTTTTCTGTAGTCTCTCAATAAAATTGTCCCAATCATCACCAACACAGTAACTCTCGTCTGTGCTGCTATTGGCCATGCTCGCGTGATTTAAATCCCAGTTTCTCGTCACCGATAATATGTCCTTACTATACAGTATAAATGCACACGAGGCCCATACTTGAGAGAAGGTCACTCTGTGACCAGTTACCTTTATTAGCCAGCACTGAAGTGATGAAGGTGGATGGAGCTTCCCCTTTTATACCTGAAAGTCCAGGTTAGGAGTGTCTCCCACAAGTTCACCACCTAGTGGTCAATGTTCTCACGGTGTACAACTTAAGTCAGCTTATACATGGGTTACAATGACAGTTAAATACATGACACTTGTGACTTGTCAGACAGGTGACAACACTACTCTATCTCACGTGGGACCCACCGAGGTGCATTTCTGTGCTGGTGCTGGGTGCGCTTATGTCTGTTGACGGTACACCCTCAGAGGCTGGATGCTCCTCTGAGGAATTGTCTTCCTCTTCCTCCTGGACAGTGGGGGAAGGGGGGAGGACTCTTGATGGCCCTGTGGCAGAGTAAAGAGATGAGATAGATATGTCAAATCAAGAATGGGTAACGATACCATTATGCACATTATGAACATTCAGTGGCTGCTGACATATGAGTGCCCATATGAGTGACTGCTTTATGCCATGTAGCTGTATATATAATTCTGTCACCAGGTAGCTTAGATGTTCCTCTCTCTCTGTCTCCCACCTACAGCTGCTCTGCGACTCCTGACACTTCCAAGGCTACCTCCTCTGCTGCTGTTAAGGTGGTCAATGATGGAGGGCCACATCCGATTCTCTCCCTCTCCCTCTTATAATGGGCTCTCTTTTGCTGCAAGGAGGGGAAGAAGAGAAGGTTGTGTTGAGAGTCTTGGAACGAGTGTAAGGAATGGATGGGTTGCATCTTTAGAGGGAGACTATGATGGAGTGGGATGTCAATGCCAAGTGGCCTCCTTGTATGTTGTTAGTTGGTAAGATTGCATATGGATGAGGGTGAGTATGAGGGATGGCTCGTCAGATGGGAATGTGATAATGTAGATAGAGAGAGAAGGATGGGTGGACATGCAAGGTATGTTGGTGTGAGTAATGATGTGCAGGTGCAGGTTTGGAATGGCAGAGTGATGGGGATGTGATGAGAGGCACAGCAGGATGAAGTTGAGTGTGGCTGTGTACTCATGTTTCCTGATCTAATGAGATCATTGAAATGTTTGCAGCACTGCACCCAGGTCCTGCTGCCAACATCCCTGCTGTTGACCTCCTCTGCTATTTGGAGCCAGGCTCCTTTGGTCTGCTGGGGAGGTCGTTTGCGCCCGTTGGAAGGGAAGAGGACCTCCCTGTGTGCTCTCACTCCCTCCACAAGCATATGGGGAGAGTCATCTGAGAACCGGGGTGCAGCCCTCTGTCTCAGTGCAGTCATGTTTTGCACTCTTTGCAACACTCCAATGGTGCAGTGCAGATGATCCCAGATGATCCTTCAAATGTAATGTTGCCATGGCTCCTTTAAATATCCCGACTGAAAATGCATCATCGATAAAGTCATCAGACCCGCACCATTTAATAGGGCCGGGTAACGCACAGGTCTGCCTTAATAGGCCCCATTAACAGAAAGTCGATCTCAGGAGCGGGATGGGATGAGGAACGGGGTGATGACCTGCCATGGCGACCACCCGCACCCGACCCGCCCAGTTATAGAAAATTTCGGCCAGAGTTGCTGCAAATGGTTTTTCTGAGACTTGCTGAATGGCATTGAGCTTCCATAAAAGGATGCATAGAAGATATTCATGAGCTGTGCTGTACCAGATGTGAGCAAATTTTCAGCTCTAATCAATAGTGTATCACGTATAATATAATCAATGTTCTGCAGTCAGGTTGAAGGAAATCTTATATTGGCCCTTAAATTCCGGTCGAACTCTTCCCGCGGGCAAACGACAGAAAAAGAGAAAAAAGATACGCATTTACCTGTTGCTGCTGCACCCGTTGGAACTTCCAAGCCTGAGGCCTCTTGTGACTGCGCGTCACACCGCGTGCACGTGGGAACGTGCGCAGGCCGGGAGCTGGAGACAGCAACCAATCCGGAACTCCTATTACTATGAATGAGAAACCCCCTAAAAACACTGAAAACACAATAAAAAATAGAAAATAAACTACATATTTAACATTCATTTAAATTAAAGTTGTTATAAAAAAAAATATTTTCCCGACTTTTTAAAAATGTTTTTTTAATTAAGTCTTCAAATAAACTTACTGTAGTGGGGAGGGTTTTTAAACAATAAAATGTGTTTTTATAACTTTATTTTAAAATGTTTTTGTGTAGTTTTAAACACTTGCGCCTGTAAAAGTAGGCTATATGTCTGCTTTTTCAGGCGTAAGATTTTAAAGGACATTTGCAGGGCAAGATATTCGTAAATATCGGAAATCTTGCCCTGCAAGTGTCCTTGCTCCCGGTATGCCAGAAACTTGACAGATCGGAAAAGCCGGTTTTCAGCGCATGCGCATTGCGCGCTGAAAAACGGCTTTTCCGATGCCTTCCCAGGTCCATAGGAACTTCGTACGGACCCGGGACATCGGAATTTCAGAGCCAACGTCATGCACTTCAACCAGTCATATTAAGGAGAGTTTCAATTACTTACTTCACAAAGGTTTGTAACTTACATGTGCTAACTCAACATCGTCTCAGGAGCCTGTGTATTTTTAGTAATTAATCAAATATAAATATAACACATAAATAAATTGGAAAATGTTATCCACAATGGAAAATATTATACCTGATCCCATTGGAGCTAAGATATGTTAAATAATTAGCAAAGCCAAACTAGTGACATGATTCTGTACCTTTGTATCTATCAGTTTCTCCATATTATTTTGTGTCTCTATCTCTGTTTTTCATCTTGTCTCTCGCTGCCTCTGTTCCCCCATCTCTGCCTCTCTGCTCACTGCTTCTGTTCCTCTTTCTACTTAATGGTGTCACCACTTACACAAGGTCTTCATGAGTTGAGTGATCAATGTGAGTTACACCCCATATGCTATAAATCACATCTCATCAGAATGTGAAATAAATAAAGATACTTGCCTTCTGAATCCTTTATTCTCTATACACCTCTTTTACTGCTTTACAGCATTAGTTTACTCAAGTTTTTATGTGTGCAAGTAACATTATTTATATGTAATTGTGACTGTGATTTGTTGTTGCTGCCCGATTTTGTACTGCCTCTCTTCCATAGTCTATCACTGTTGCCTTGTGCCTTCACTTACATCTGTCCAATGTCATCACTAACTTTCTTCAAGTTGTTTTTACTTTTTTTACCTGCACTGTTACCTCCGGAGCACTCCAAGGCCAGATCCTTGATCACCACTGAACTACGTTGCATGTTAGTAATATCATCTGTAAGCATAAGGTTAGTTTCCACACGTCTGCTAGAAATGGCTATCTCTACCTTTCCACCTCCACCACTAATTCCAAAGCTGGCGCTATATTTTCTGATTGTTTGATCAACATCAAGTTCTGAACAAGTTGAAATTTCCTTCTACTCCAAGTTGGGAAAAGTGAAGCAATCCTTTTTGTTTCTCATCAGCATCTATGTATCTCTGGCTACAACACCATCAACCACCCTGGCTGCCTCGCAGGCCAATTCCAGAGTGTCCAATGAGCTGAACTTTGTTTAACCCCGAATCTGGTCCACTCCCAAAACAATTTTATTCCACCTTCAAAACATTGCATATGTACATTCCATCTCCCCTATCCTCTGTTGCTGAAATCCAAATCCATGCTTTCACTCCTCAAAGTACAGCCCTATCCTCAGCAACCTCACCATCTCCATTCTTCAGAAGCTTCAGCTATCGCCATTCTGTCCTACACAAAGACCTTCACGTATATCATCCCATCCTTGCCAAGCTCCACTGAATCCTAGTATGCCAATAAATTGACAAAAATCCTCATGCTCCTCTGTAAATCTTTGCACAGCCTCTCTCTACTCACCCGATTGATCTCCTCCATCCATACATCCCTGAATGCACCCTCTGCTCTTCTGACATTGGATTACCTTTTGATTCTACTTCCTCTGCTCCATCGAGGGTCAAGCTTTTAATCATTGTGTCTTTTCCTGTGGAGTTCTCCCTCAAAATTACTTTGCTTGCGAGCTTCCATCTACCCATCAAAAGCTACCTAAAGATACATTTTTAATCTGCATCTTTGGTCTCTTTTGCTGCATAGTGTCCACCTTCCCACCCTGTTAAATGCTTTGAGATGTCTCTTTTACATGAAGGGTCCTATATTGATGCATGTTACTGTTGTTACAATCAATGTGGTGAAATATTAAGTAGTCATTTACATTTTTTAAGAGGTATCTGAAATGTGAAAAAATTAATCAAGTTATTGGTTGTGACATAGAGCATATGGAAAGGACTTCAGTATGATTTATAAAGGGGGCCATTAGGTTACATTTTTCCGCCATCAGGAGGAGAAGTAACGATGACATCCAGCCCAGTCCAGGAATAGTACACGGCATATTGTGACCTTTGGGGACAGGCAGGTACCATTTCTCTGAGGTTTCCGCCAATCTTCTGTCGAAAGTACAGCGAGAGATCATGAGAGCTTCTGCTAAAAATTCCAGGCATGTATGTAAAGGATGAGCTTGGTTCTTTGAGTTATGATCTTTATATTATTTTTCCATTTAAAGAGTTAGGTAAAAGTTATCTTCATGGTGTTGAACACACGGTAAGATTCAGGACAAGCAAGATTAGAGGATGAAGGGGGACAGGCAGATAGGAGGGAGGAATTGGGGATGGAGGAGGAGGAAGGGGAAAAGGGAATAGGAAGAGGATAATGTGGATGTGAGAAACTAGACAGGGGAGAGGAAAGAGGAGAGGGGGAAGAGGAGAAAGGAATGGGAAGGAAAGGATGGAAGAGAGGAGAACGGAGGAAAAGGGATGGGAAGCTACCTCAACAGGGACAGGGAGACAAGCAAACTCACAGCCAGAAGGGAGGAGACATGGGGTGGGGAGGGGTTGGGAAATGGCCATTTGTATGCTCAGTGGAGGGAGGAACTCCCCTTTCTTCCCAGTTTTATGGTGGGAAGACAGGAGAATCCTGTGGAATTTCAAGGCCATATTCTCTCTGCAGACCACACTGTGTTTCTAAAGTAATTTGTTCCCATACTCGGTTGGGCCTATTTTTCTACTATTAACACCCCAGGAGCACCTGTAGCAGAGGTGTGGTAAAGTAGGAATGTGGATGGAGACTCATACTGCTGGGTCTCTGAACCTATAGCACTGCCCACAAAATTATTGACTTTATCCAAAAACATCCCCAATTATTGTTTCTGATGACATCATGAACTGTGACCTGATTTCCTGGTCCTGCGTTGGTTGTAGGTAATAGGCAATCAGCCCGTAATAACAGAGCACACTATCATTTTTATAACAACTTTTTGCGCATTGGGAAGCCTGCATAGTTAGAAATTCTGGAAGTTAGAGCAACTTTACCACAGAGA
The DNA here is from genome assembly GCF_044704955.1 of Pristiophorus japonicus. Lineage (NCBI taxonomy): Eukaryota > Metazoa > Chordata > Chondrichthyes > Pristiophoridae > Pristiophorus > Pristiophorus japonicus. The sequence continues at coordinate 159,143,314 of NC_091977.1, read as the reverse complement.
TACGAATCTTGCAATTTTGAAAATAGAGCTATTATAGTGATTGTTCTACATATTTGGCAGCTTAGATGACATGGGTATAAGTTATGATTAGGGTTGCCCTTTTGAACCTCACCTCCCCTTTACATGTGCTATCTGGAAGAGGATAACAACAACAACAACTTGTATTTATATAACACCATTAACATAGGTAAATGTCTCAAGGTGTTTCACAGGAGTGTTATAAGGCAAAAAATAAATTTGACACTGAGCCAGATAAGAAAAATTTATGGCAGATGAACAAAAGCTTGATCAAAGAGGTATGTTTTAAGGAGCGTCTTAAAGGAGGAAAGAGAGGTAGAGAGGCGGAGAGGTTGAGGGAGAGAGTTCCAGAGCTTAGGGCCTAGGCAACTGAAGGCACGGTCAACGTGCTGGCATCAATGTGACAAGACAACATCAAAGCAGGGGGAAACAGTGAACATTGGCACTGACTCAGAAATACTTGACTAAGTGGGTTTACAGATCCAAGTAGGCATTTTAAGACCTTTCCGAGGTACTATGCCATCGGAGGCTCTGGTTCAGCAGGTAGTTTTTCCAAGACTCAGCAGACTAATCCTGGTTCAATTCGGAGTGTAGAATGGCATGCCAGTTGTACCACCAACCAGATCATATAATTACATGCCAACTTAGTGAAGCTAGAACACAGAGCTACCTGCATTCTGAATAGCAAAACAACAGGCTAAATGCCAAACTAAATGGCACTACAATCAATAGATCAGAGCAAAGCTCTGTAGCCCTACCATATCCAGATGAAAATGGTGATGGACAACTCAGAACTAATAGGAAAAGGAGGCTCCATGACCAACCCCATCCTCAAACATGGTGGAGCTCAGCACATGAGTGCAAGAGGCAAGGCTGAAATGTTTACAAGTTTCTTCAGCCAAATGTGCTAAGTGAGCAATCCTGTTTGGCATTCTCCAGCGGTCCCCACTATCATAGGTGCCAATATCCAGCCACTTTGGTTTGCTTCATATATGATATTAAGGGGGAAAAATTCGGGTCGTTTGTGCCTCTCATTAGCGGGGGCGCTAACGGAACGAAAATAACTTTTTGCCAGGGCGCAACACTGTTACCGACTCCTGTGAAATTCCGTGAAAGTTTAGCGGCGGCGGTACCCGGTAGCGCCCCACTCCTACCAGTAATGCTCCACGCCACTGTTCCGACGATGATAACAACATTACCATGCGCAGCGACCCGATTTTGCCCCAGAGTGAAAATTCAGTGGCGCCCCGTGAAGCTGCCGTGGGCTATAGGACGCTCACGGGGCGAAAATCAAAGGGGAGGTGCGGCAGTAAAATAAACATGGCCGACTTACCGGGCACGGCCTTCTTGTTTGTAGATCCCTCGTGGTCCAGTGATTGCCCCATTTCCCGCCTGCAGAGTTGACAGCTAGGCCCTCCCCTTTAATGGAAGGGGAGGTCCCTGTCCATGCACCAGCGCTACGTGTCTCACCGCATAGCGCTGCAAACGTCGCATGTCTTTGCGCCCCACTCCCTTTTGTGCTCCACTTCCCCTCGGGGCAGTAAGCCCAAAATAGGTCGCAGGGCAGGACTGCCACACCTGCCGCATGAATTCCTGTCTCACCGCTGTTGGAATTTTGCCCTGTAAGAAGTGGCTGAGTGCACTGAATTCAGCAAAGAGTTTTGGGTCCTGATAACATACCATATGTAGTGCTAAAGACCAGTGCACCACAACAAATCATACCCTTAGCTGAGCTGGTCCACTACAGCTACCTGATAATGTGGAAAACTTCCTCGGTATGTCCTACCCACAAAAAACAGCATGAATGTAACCCAGCCAATTACTGCCCTCGCATCCTCTTTCCAATTATCAGTGAAGTGATAGAAGGACTCACCAGTCGTGCTATCAAGTAACACCTGTTTACAAATAACCTGTTCACTGACACTCTGTTTGAGTTCCGCTAGAACTACATAGCTAAAGATCTTATAGAAACATAGAAACATAGAAAATAGGTGCAGGAGTAGGCCATTCGGCCCTTCAAGCCTGCACCGCCATTCAATGAGTTCATGGCTGAACATGCAACTTCAGTACCCCATTCCTGCTTTCTCGCCATACCCCTTGATCCCCCTAGTAGTAAGGACTACATCTAACTCCTTTTTGAATACACTTCGTGAAGTAGCCTCAACAACTCTCGGTGGCAGAGAATTTCACAGGCTCACCACTCCCTGTGTGAAGAAGCCCCTCCCCATCTCAGCCCCAAATGGCCCACCCCCCATCCCCAGACTGTGACCCCTGGCTCTGGACTTCCCAACATTAATAAGAACATAAGAATTAGGAACAGGAGTAGGCCATCTAGCCCCTCGAGCCTGCTCCGCCACCCAACAAGATCATGGCTGGTCTGGCCATGGACTCAGCTCCACTTACCCGCCCGCTCCCCATAACCCTTAATTCCCTTATTGGTTAAAAATCTATCTATCTGTCATTTGAATATATTCAATGAGCTAGCCTCAACTGCTTCCCTGGGCAGTGAATTCCACAGATTCACAACACTCTGGGAGAAGAAATTCCTTTTCAACTCTGTTTTAAATTGGCTCCCCCATATTTTGAGTCTGTGCCCCCTAGTTCTAGTCTCCCCGACCAGTGGAAATAATCTCTCTGCCTCTATCCTGTCTGTCCCCTTCATTATTTTAAATGTTTCTATCTGAAACATTTGTCCTTCTGAACTCCAATGAGTAAAGACCCAGTCTACTCAATCTATCATCATAAGGTAACCCCCTCATCTCCGGAATCAGCCTAGTGAATCGTCTCTGTACCCCCTCCAAAGCCAGTATATCCTTCCTTAAGTAAGGTGAACAAAAATGCACGCAGTACTCCAGGTGCGGCCTCACCAATACCCTGTACAGTTGCAGCAGGACTTTCCCGGCTTTTGTACTCCATCCCTCTCGCAATGAAGGCCAACATTCCATTCACCTTCCTGATTACCTGCTGCACCTGCAAACTAACTTTCTGGGATTCATGCACAAGGACCCCCAGGTCCTTCTGCACCGCAGCATGTTGTCATTTCTCCCCATTCAAATAATATTCCCTTTTACTGTTTTTTTTCCCCAAGGTAGATGACCTCACATTTTCCGACATTGTATTCCATCTGCCAAACCTTAGCCCATTCGCTTAACCTATCTAAATCTCTTTGCAGCCTCTCTGTGTCCTCTACACAACCTGCTTTCCCACTAATCTTTGTGTCATCTGCAAATTTTGTTACACTACACTCTGTCCCCTCTTCCAGGTCATCTATGTATATTGTAAACAGTTGTGGTCCCAGCACCGATCCCTGTGGCACACCACTAACCACCGATTTCCAACCCTAAAAGGACCCATTTATCCCGACTCTCTGCTTTCTGTTAGCCAGCCAACTCTCGATCCATGCTCATACATTTTCTCTGACTCCGCGTACCTTTATCTTCTGCAGTAACCTTTTGTGTGGCACCTTATCGAATGTCTTTTGGAAATCTAAATACACCACATCCATCGGTACACCTCTATCCACCATGCTCGTTATATCCTCAAAGAATTCCAGTAAATTTGTTACACATGATTTCCCCTTCATGAATCCATGTTGCGTCTGCTTGATTGCATTATTCCTATCTAGATGTCCCGCTATTACTTCCTTAATGATAGCTTCAAGCATTTTTCACACTACAGATGTTAAACTAACCGGTCTATAGTTACCTGCCTTTTGTCTGCCCCCTTTTTTAAACAGAGGCATTACATTAGCTGCTTTCCAATCCGATGGCACCTCCCCAGAGTCCAGAGAATTTTGGTAGATTATAACTAATGCATCTGCGATAACTTCCGCCATCTCTTTTAATACCCTGGGATGCATTTCATCAGAATCAGGGGACTTGTCTACCTTGAGTCCCATTAGCCTGTCCAGCACTACCCCCCTAGTGATAGTGATTGTCTCAAGGTCCTCCCTTCCCACATTCCCGTGACCAGCAATTTTTGGCATGGTTTTTGTGTATTCCACTGTGAAGACCGAAGCAAAATAATTGTTTAAGGTCTCAGCCATTTCCACATTTCCCATTATTAAACCCCCTTCTCATCTTCTAAGGGACCAACATTTACTTTAGTCACTCTTTTCCATTTTATATATCGGTAAAAGCTTTTACTATCTGTTTTTATGTTTTGCGCAAGTTTACATTCGTAATCTATCTTCCCCTTCTTTATTGCTTTCTTAGTCATTCTTTGCTGTCGTTTAAAATTTTCCCAATCTTCTAGTTTGCCACTAACCTTGGCCACCTTATACGCATTGGTTTTTAATTTGATACTCTCCTTTATTTCCTTGGTTATCCACCGCTGGTTATCCCTTCTTTTACCGCCCTTCTTTTTCACTGGAATATATTTTTGTTGAGCACTATGAAAGAGCTCCTGAAAAGTCCTCCACTGTTTCTCAATTGTGCCACCGTTTAGTCTGTGTTTCCAGTCTACTTTAGCCAACTCTGCCCTCATCCCACTGTAGCCCCCTTTGTTTAAACATAGTACGCTCGTTTGGGACACTACTTCCTCACCCTCAATCTGTATTACAAATTCAACCATACTGTGATCACTCATTCCGAGAGGATCTTTTACTAGGAGATCGTTTATTATTCCTGTCTCATTACACAGGACCAGATCTAAGATAGCTTGCTCCCTTGTAGGTTCTGTTACATACTGTTCTAAGAAACAATCCCGTATGCATTCTGTGAATTCCTCCGTGCGATTTGATTTGACCAATCGATATGTAGGTTAAAATCCCCCATGATTACTGCCATTCCTTTTCACATGCCTCCATTATTCCCTTGATTATTGTCTGCCCCACCATGAAGTTATTATTTGGGGGACTATAAACTACGCCCACCAGTGACTTTTTCCCCTTACTATCTCTAATCTCCACCCACAATGATTCAACATTTTGTTCATTAGAGCCAATATCGTCTCTCACAACTGCCCTGATATCATCCTTTATTAACAGAGCTACCCCACCTCCTTTCCCTTCTTGTCTATCTTTCCGAATTGTCAGATACCCCTGTATGTTTAATTCCCAGTCTTGGCCACCCTGCAACCACGTTTCTGTAATGGCCACCAAATCATACCCATTTGTAATGATTTGTGCCGTCAACTCATTTACTTTATTTCGAATGCTGCATGCGTTTAGGGAGAGTGTTTTAATACTAGTTTTTAAACCATGATTTTTAGTTTTGATCCCTCCTGCAGCCCCTTTATATTCATACATATTGTCCCTTCCTATCACCTTGTGGTTTACACTTACCCCGGTGCTACTCTGCTCTGTTGCCTCCTGCCTTTTGCATTCTTTCTTGGGGTTCTGTTCATCTGAGCTCTCACCCACTCTAACTAGCTCAGAGCCCTTGCCTGGGTTCCCATCCCCCTGCCAAGCTAGTTTAAAGCCCTCCCAACCGTACTATCAAAACCACCCGCGAGAACATTGGTCCCATCTCTGTTGAGGTGTAACCTGTCCGACTTTTACAGGTCCCACCTTCCCCAGAAGCGGTCCCAATTGTTCAGGAAACTAAAGCCCTCCCTCCTACACCAACTGGAGAGTGGAGATCACCAGCCCCAACCGCCACAGGACGAGAGAATGGAGAGCACCAGTTCCAACCGTCGCAGGAGAGAGAGTGGAGAGCACCAGTTCCCACTGTCACAGAACAAAGAGTGGAGAGCACCAGCTCCAACTGTTGCAGGACGGGAGAGTGGAGAGCACCAGTTCCAACTGTCACAGGACGGGAGAGTGGAGAGCACCAGCTCCAACTGTCACAGGACGGGAGAGTGGAGAGCACCAGCTCCAACTGTCACAGATGTGGAGACAAGAGCGGAAGACCAGAGAAGAAGCAAGAGTAGCTGCTCTCGACATCAAGGCAGCATTCAACTGAGAATGGTATCAAGGATGCTTAGCAAAACGAAGGTCAATGGGGGTCAAAGGGAAAACTCTCAAGTGGCTGGAGTCATACCTGGCACAAGGCAATATGGTTGTGGCTATCGAAGGCCACTCATCGTAGCCCCAGGACATTGCTGCAGGAATTTCTCAGCGAAGCACTCTCAGCTGAACCATCTTCAGCTACTTCATCAATGGTCTTCCCTCCATCAGGTTCAGGAGTGGGGCTGTTCCTTTAAAAGATGTAATGAACTTAGATTTCATGAATGGTGCTCATTTGGTATTGTTGGTTGATGTTTTAAAGGTAGAAACACTCTCCCTTCTTCCCAAATTCCTGTGAGCTTGGTTTAGAATTTGAATTCATGATCATCGCAACTTAATTTTCCCACGAATTTATCATTAAACAAGAGCCACTGTTCATATCAGTAAGCATTTACTTGTCCGACTTGTAACGCTCTGGTGCACTCAGTACTTAGATTTATTGTCAACATGATCGGCAAAGGATAGCTCTATATTGAAAGTGACAGGGAGGGCCGCAAATGGCAAATTAATTAGATAAGGGACAATTGCGATATTAAAAATGTTTAATTAGACAACAATTAATTGCTCATTTAATATTAGAAAGATATTATTACGGACAACAGCATTGCATAGTAAGTGCCAGAAAAGAAGTTATGCAAATATTTTGGGCAGGACATAAAAATTGTGTCATAGATAATTGGTTTCCCTTGGCATTTTTATTGCATTGTGTCTGTTATTACTTAGTAAACATTGCTGGCAATTTGATGGTGTGAGAAACATAGAAAAACATTATCCAGTATATCCACTCCTAATAATACGTTTCTCTCCTAAATGAAACTGTTTATGATGTATATATTACTTCTCATCATAGCCACATTAATGCTATGAACTTGTATAATAAGGTACATTAGTAAACGCAGCACAAGAAGAGAATTATTGTTTTATTTGCATTTTCTTTCGTATTTTAAATCTCATAAGTTACTCAAAGCTTAGTTATACAATAAAAAATAGAAAGAAAGATTTGCAAAGGCTGGAAATCTGAAATAAAACCAAAAAATGTTGGAAATGCACAGCAGGTCAAACAGCATTTGTAAAAGGGAAAATCACCTTATTGACCTTTGGGGTATGTAACCCTTCATCGGGCATAAGGTAAGAACAACAATAGATACAACACTCCGATAGTAATAGCAACAACAAGACAATCCAATTATATAGCACCTTTAATCTAATAAGATCTGGTTTGTATTAGGGTTGCAGCCCTCCAAGAATATCCTGATGTCTTCAGAAATTAAAATTAATTTTTTTGGACACTGCTGTGAGCAATCCAGGAGAAATGTTATTGGGGCACTAAAAAATTGTGTGTATTTTTCATTTTCTTTGAACACTTTAGTGTATAAATATATTGGAGATAGCTGATTGACTGTGGATGGCTGGCTGTGGAAGGTAATGTGATGTAACCTCCAAGAATATGGCCAACCAGAGTTGGCAACCCTAGTCTGTATACTTCAGATTAAAAAATAGATGCGGGGGCGATTTGATCAAAGTTTGTAAAATAATAAAGGGAATAGATTGTGTTTACGTGGGCCAACTGGATAGGTTAGGGAGGATCAAGAGTTACGCTTACAAATTATGTATGGCCAACTAGGTTTGATGTTGGGAGGTTCTTCTCTTCCCAGAGAATAGTGAACATGTGGAACAGGTTGCCAGCTTTTGTGGTGAATGTTGATTCGCTGAATTCCTTCAAGAGAGAGCAGGACCTGTTTCTGGTTGGGTGGAGATCACTTTGTACAAGAGGTAGGTACCCTGTAACAATTATTTAAATTGGTCAGGGAGAGATTTACCAGATTTTCTTTTTAATTGGCCTTGGTTTTTAATCTCTTTTTCTGCATCTCACAAGAGATTACATGGCTCTGGGTAGGTAGGGAGTGTCTGTACATGATATATAGGGCATCACAATTATATGGGACACACTAGATGGACCAGTGGGCCTTTCACTGTCTATCGTTTTTGTATGGTCATAGAAAAACATCCCAAGACACTTGACACAGGATCATGGAGCTGAAAGATGACCAGATGTTTAAGAATCATTGAGGTGAGCATTTCTTTCAACGCCACTGGCCACATCCCAATTTGAACCATTCTTGTTTCGTGGGCAAGTTGAGGAAGTAGCAGTAGAAATGCAGATAGAGATGAAAATGGTTTTGGGATCCTGACAATGTTATTTGAGCCAGATTTATTACATTAATGAGGCCTCTTCCTGTTTCTAACAGGAGCTCTGACCACCTAAATCGAAGTCTGCCTGAAATTCAGAATTGGTGGACTTCTAACAGGAAGTTGACGGTTCAGTTTCCTATGCAATGTTTAGGTGTATGTGGTGTAGCATGGAAATATAAATCAGCCCCTCTAAAACTTATACCGTGGGCCTGTTTATAAAAATATCCTGAGACATTATGCAATTCCAAAATCATCCATTTAAGTTAAGTATCATAGGGATGCCTGAATCTAAAATCTCAACTGAAATTGTATAGTTTGACTTCTGTTAAATTCAGTGACATTGAGGCCTTACATCGCACATTGTGCCTTAAATAATAAAAAAACAGAAAATGCTGGAAGTACATATTGTCAGTATCTGGAAAAAAAGATTGGTTATCTTATGGGTAAAGACGCTTCATCAAAGCTCTTTCAGAGTTCTGATGAAGTATCTGTGCCCAAAATATTAAGATGTATTTTCTCTTTTCAAAGGCTGACAGATCGGCTGTGTGCTTTTGGCATTTTCTGTTTTTATTCCAAACTTCAAATATTTGCAGTTTTTCCTTTTTTATCTCTGTAGGCCCTATAATTAATTTTCCAAAGACACTGGCCTTTGATGAATTTGGTGCCATTTTACATGAAAACCTGAGACAGTTTTTGAATCAGGCAAAGTCCAACAAGCACCCCAAAATCTATTTTCCTTTCCTCATGAAGTGCACTTTTCCTGTGATGTACAGAGATATGGCATGTAAGCAATGTCTCCTCGATGTTTCCTTTATCAGTTCCATTTCCTAAATTAAATGATTTTTACATTCTAGACTACACAGCGCAACTGTCGCAAATAATCTCATGAATTTATACAAAACAAATGCAGAACCATGCATCACTGCACATAGACAAAACAGAAGACTGCTGTTTTAGACAAAAATACACACACTATTTCAGACACAGCATCTGCATATCCTTCTGTTATGCCAAGTTAAATTATATGTTCTAGTTCATTAGGGATACTGACACCTAATGTTGTGAGGCAGCTGCAGGCTTTATGCTCCCATTTCACAAAGCAGCTGGCAGTGCTGTTAGTTTACGCTCTTTTAATCTCATAGCACCACTGAATATATATATCTTTATTTACCATTGTTTTATCTCGCACACAAAATATTGTATCTATTACAAACTAATCAGCTTCAATATGCTACATACTGATGTAAAGCACAAGTGTTGTCCCATTGTGATGTGGAATTGTTGCAGAAAGTAAGATTATATTGGCAGAGGCTACTTACTGAACCTGACGACTGTTGGACATGCAACATGTGCTGTTGCATTGATGCCAACAAAGATGCATCTTTATGTTTGATTTCCCCCTCTCTTCCTCCCATTACAATTACTCAACTTGATGGATGTGAGAGCAAATGGGCCTCAGGTCTCTGAAGCCTATACTATCCAGTGGCTCAGCTGATGAAAGTGTAATTTTCATGTTCAGAACTAAAACACCCATGATACAGGCTACCAAAACCTGAAAAGGTGAAACCATGCACTTCATTTCCCAGTTAAAGTATAAGGAATTTCTGACTTGCATCTTCAATTATATCCCGGTGTATCCCAGAAGGCACTACCTGAAAACAGTGACTAACGTTTCTCTGTTCAATTTGCCCATAAAGTTTTCTCAAAGAAGCTACTCCCACAAGTTTCTTCTAAAATCCATCTCTATGGTTATCATCAGAAGTAGAGCCAATTTATGGAATAGCCAAGCTCCTTGGCTCCAGTGATTAATTTTTCCTTGAGGTATTAACGCTCCCTTCCCCAGGGTTCCTCTGTTTTGTCTTTAATAGCATGTACTAGAGATTGATTTAACTAATGCGAGTCTTGGAACAATGATCTCCCTAGAGTTGGAATAAACTCCCAGCTTCCCACAGCATTAACTTTTAACCCAGAGAACATCCAAGACTGTATCAAAATACTCTTTATCAGGGTGAAAGCCTGAGAGTCTTTAAGATATTGTTAAATATTGCATTTCCTGAAATGTAGAATTTCTTTTCTATTTTGGTTGCGAGATAAAGATTGATACCCACCACAATGCACTAACCTGATGTCAGCCCTCTAGTAATGCACTTAGTGATTCTTCCAACATTATAATGTGTGAAAATCAGTTACATGATGTCAGTTCTCTAGTAATGCACACTTAGTGATTCTTCCAACATGAAATGCATTGGGGAAAATTTATATTTTTCATTGCAATTTATGACTCACTGTCTCAATGGAATGATTGATTTTCGAATAGGCTCTTCCTCAGGCTTTACCGTTTCCGGTGCTGAACTGTGTCGACCGGAAGCACAGTATCAGGAAATTGCACATCCCCAACCAATGAGTTTCAGGCCATTAATTTTAGTAGTTAGAAAATCATGCGCTGTGATCATTATGTTTTGAAATGCATCCCTCGTGAGCATAGTTCCATGCCAGGATCTTCCAAGTGGAACGTTCAGTCTGTGGTTATTAACACCAATGAGAAAATAGTAATCAGCTACAACAATGACCCTTTCACATTCTTTAAGTTGCTAACAAGCCACTTAAGGAAAAGAAAGGCCTTGCATTTATATAGCCCCTTTCATGACCTCAGGCCATCCCAAGGCACTCTGCAGCCAATGAAGTACTTTTGAAGATGTAGTCACTGTTGTAATGTAGGAAATATGGTAGTCAATTCTACACATAGCAAGCTCCGACAAACAGCAGTGAAATAAATGACCAAAAATCTGATTCAGTGATGTTGATTGAGGAATAAATATTGGCCAGAACACTGGGGAGAATTCTCCTGCTCCTCTTCAAATAGTGCCAAGGGACATTTTACATCCACTTGACCTTGGTTAATGTCTATAATTCTATAATGAATTTACTCAGAAGTTAGAATCTTGAAGGCTTTGGAGCTGTGTAGTTTGGATGTCGTCGTGGAGCAGGCGGAGGATGTCGACAAACATTTGGGGCCAGCCGAGATGGAGGAGGACACTCCATAGTCCCTCGCGGTTAACAGTGTCAAAGGCCTTTGTGAAATCCTGACCAACGGATCCACCACAGACCCAATCCACGCCAGGACTGGGGTCAAGCAGGGCTGCGTCATCGCGCCAACCCTCTTCTCGATCTTCCTCGCTGCAATGCTCCATCTCATGCTCAACAAGCTCCCCGCTGGAGTGGAACTAAACTATAAAACTAGTGGGAACCTGTTCAACCTTCGTCACCTCCAGGCTAGATCCAAGACCATCCCATCCTCTATTATCGAACTACAGTATATGGACGACACGTCTGCGCACATTCAGAGGCTGAACTCCATACGAAAGCATGGGCCTTACACAAAACAAAGGTCCTCCACCAACCTGACCCCGACACACAGCACTGCCCCCCCCCACCCCGGTCATCAAAATCCACGACATGGCCTTGGACAACGTGGACCACTTTCCATATCTCGGGAGCCTGCTATCAGCAAGAGCAGACATCGACGACGAGGTCCAACACTGCCTCCAGTGCGCCAGTGCAGCCTTCGGTCACCTGAGGAAGAGAGTGTTCGAAGACCAGGCCCTCAAATCTGGCACCAAGCTTGTGGTCTACAGGGCTGTAGTGATACCCGCCCTCCTGTATGGCTCAGAGATGTGGACCATATACAGTAGACACCTCAAATTGCTTGAGAAATACCACCAACGATGTCTCTGCAAGATCTTGCAAATCCCCTGGGAGGACAGACGCACCAACTTCAGTGTTCTCGATCAGGCCAATATCCCCAGCATCGAAGCACTGACCACACTCGACCAGCTCTGTTGGGTGGGCCACATTGTCCGCATGCCCAACAGAAGACTCCCAAAGCAAGCGCTCTACTCAGAACTCCTACACGGCAAGCGAGCCCCAGGTGGACAGAGGACACATTTCAAGGACATCCTCAAAGCTTCCTTGATAAAGTACAACATCCCCATCGACACCTGGGAATCCCTGGTCAATGACCATCCTAAGTGGAAGAAGAGCATCCGGGAGGGTGCTGAGCACCTCGAGTCTCGTCACCGAGAGCATGCAGAAAACAAGCGCAGGTAGCGGAAGGAGCGAGCGGCAAACCAGGCCACCCACCCACCCCTTCCTTCAACGACTGTCTGTCTCACTTCTGACAGAGACTGTAGTTCTCATATTGGACTGTTCAGTCACCTGAGAACTCACTTTGAGAGTGGAAGCAAGTCTTCCTCGATTTTGAGGGACTGCCTATGACTGGATGATGATGAGTTTGGATGAGTTCACAGAAATACAGGTACGTGTCATATTAATGATATATTCTGTGATCACGGGCTGGATATTTACTGGGGCAGGTTGTGTTGACCAGGGTGGCCGGAGTTCGGACAGGAATCCCAGAAATGGCAAAGAGTGGTTAGAATTTGGAATGCATTGATGGGGCGGTGGATACAGATTCAGTAGTAACCTTCAAAAGGGAATTGGATAAATACTTGAAGGAGAAAATATTGCAGGGATATGGGGACAGAGCGGGGGAGTGGGACTAACTGGATTGCTCTTCGAAAGAGCCGATGCAGACTCGATGGGCCGAATGTCTTATTTCTGTGCTATGCTATTCTATGGTTCCAAGTTTTAACTCCACAGTGTGTGACTTTTGGCCCTGACAGGTTCCCCGCCCAGAGGTCATCCTGATTGACAGGCTTGGCTTCCAGTCGGACATGGAGAACTCCAGAGCAGGCCACAGAACCAAGTAAGTCCGATCCCCGACCCAGAGGGGGGGGTCCGATCCTCGGGACCGAGGAGAGGGTCCAATCCTGGGGGGGGGGGGGTGGTGGGGAGGTTTGTATGGGAGGAGGCAACTGATGGTGGGGGAGCTTGGGGAGCTGGGAGGAAGCAATGGTGCTTCTCCTGGCCCACTTACCTTCTCCCTGTAGTTCTCCTTGACTTGCTGCAGCTGCCGGGGCCCAAGAAACCCAGCTGGCAATGTTCCTTTAAGCTCTCCTGCACAGCCGGCTCACTGGCTTTTAAATAGGAAAAAACACGAAGGCACGGTATTTTGAGTGAGCCGTGCAGCCCCTTAAAGGGGCCGCACACCCAAAAAAACTAAAGGGAATATTGTTGGCTGGTCAGAGAAAATTCTGTAAAGCAGGTTAAATCTGAGGTTTTCAGCCTCATTGGCATATTTAAAATGCCATCCCGCCTCCTGGGGGTGGGCTGGCTGCCCAACCCTTGTCCTGCCTCGGTAAAACCCGGAGGTCTACAGGTTGGAGCCAGTTTCTCGACACCCTCAGAATTTTTTCCCATTAACCCTCCACTCACACCCACTCCCACCAGCTCACCCATGTTAAAAATCTCCCCAATGATTCTATGATTGCATTAATGTTTCCACACAAATATTTGTGCACGTGTGCATAACAGTGAATGAAATGACAATACGGAGATGAATTTCTGTGGGGGGCTCTCCTGATTTCCTGCCCTAGCTCCGGTGGAAGACAGATAGAAATCTTGGAGAAACAACAAAAATAACCTTTTATGCCATTTCTCCAAAGTTTGTGTTGATCTTCCATTGAAGTTATCGTAGGCGATCAGGAGAACCCCGTGGAAATTCTCCTCCACAGTAACCAAATGGATGAGCGATTAGGCACAAAGAATCTAATGCCTAACCAGGCATATGCAAAAAGCATCATTCAACTGAGCACATTGTTACTACTCTCTCTTGCTGCAGAACAAGCACAAATACAAAAATTATAAGAGATGATCTTCGTAATATTGAGTAGGAACCATAGGGTGAGCTAACTCAGAACTGATGAGGAAGAAGATTGGTGAGAGCCTGGCATGATTTGGATGCATAGCCAGAATTATAAATGCCCTCCCTATGGGGTTAGAGACCTTTGTGGGGACACAAATCTTAGCCAGCTGATTTCGAAGGGAGGCTGTTAGAATAGCAGCACCATATTGCAGAGTCACGCATTCTACATGGAAGATGGTCTCATGAGGAGATGTCCTCCAGTAATGTCATGCATAGAGTAGTTCAAGACCATTAAATTGACACTCATGACAATTGCAGTTCTGGTACTGTGCAGCAACCATTCTCCAATGCTGTCCCTCATCTTAGAAAGCAAATAGTAGTGGTAAGACATTTAATACAGAGAGATTCATGATACACAAGAACAAATGTGGCAGCAAAACACATTCAGCAGATATATCACAAGCATTCGAAAACTTAACAAAACAAATTGACCTTTAATACATTTTCGTGGAATTTTTGTGGGGTTTTCCTAATTTCCCACCTTTAAAATAGAAAATAATCCTGAGGCGCTTCATAGAAGTGTAATGAGACAAAAATGGATGCCAAACCAAAGAAGGAAATTTTATGAGGGGTGACAAAATCTTGGTGAAAGAGGTGGGTTTTAAAGGAAGAGAGGGAGGTTTAGAAATTAAATTCCAGAGCAAAGGGCATAAATGGCTGAAGGCACGGCTGTAATGTATAGTGAACTGCTGTGGTAATGCAGCCATTGCTGTTTTCACAATAAATATATCAGATGACAGGTCCTTAAGAATATATAACATTGGCGATGAAGGATAGGATAATCGGATTCCCTAGCTGAAATTGTTGTTGGATGATTCCAGCCAAACAACAGAGAGACTAAAGAGGTCCTTTGTTTGCAGAACAGCTAAAAATCCAAGGTAAATTACAACCACAATTGGCTGAACTGCCAGAGTCCAGATGGGAATAATAGGAGGCTTGGGTGAATTCCATCGCTACTGTGAGACTTTCACACATATGTGGAGCGGCTAGAAATGCTTTTTACCACGAATAGTATCATCAAAGTCCCCAACGATGAAAACCATAACCAGGTGATGTTGGAAAGTAAACGGGCTATTTTCTTGACTGAAGCAGGTGTATGAAACCCTGAAAAACGTGCTTGTTCCCATCCAGCCAATTACACACCACTTATGGAGATTAGCACTACAGTCCTGAGCCCCTGGAAATTGCTGAAATTTATCGTTTCGGAACATGAGATCAATTAATCGATGAAAGTATCAGTGAGTACATTGTAGCATTAAAGAAGCTATCTATTCACTGTCATTTTGGAAACTTTCAGGACCAAGCATTGTGTGACCTCTTTGTTTGTGGGATAAAAAATGAAGCAATCAGAAGAAAGTTGTTGACAACCCCTAACTTGACTTTTGATTTAGCTTGTCAGACAGCTATGTCAATGGGTATGGCTGACCAATATTGCCGAGAATTTTGTACCATTGCCAGTCGTCAGACAAGTGAGGTGAATCGCCTGCAGGTTAAAAGTAAAAGACAGTTGGGCCCCATGGCCTCAGCAACTGGCCAAGGTAACAATACATTGAAGTCATGCTATCAGTGCCTGAGACAACACATTGCTCAAAGTTGTCCATATATGAAGGCAGAGTGTTTCTTCTGCATGAAAATTGGGCATCTTGCGAAGGCCTACCAAGTGTAAACTAACTTTCAAGGCTATAAGTAGAAATCCCCAGAGACGATATAGCATGGAAGAAAAGCAACAGGATGAGGAGGTTTTGGAGATATATGTCATCAGGAGCACAAAGGTATCTCACCACGATTCGAAAAGTATCATCATCCAAGTCGATGTTGCAGAAACCAAGATACCCATGGAAATAGACACTGGTGCATCCGTAGTACCGGAATCGCTATACCTTGACAAATTGCGTAATTTCCCATTGGAGAAATCCAAGATAGAGATGCGAGGCTGCTCACGAGAGAACATTCCTGTGGTAGGTTGTATCACCATACCAGTGAAATACAAGGATCAATTTCAGAGCTTGGCTCTCTTAGTAGTGGCAGGAGACAAGCCTGCCTTACTAGGAAGAAATTGGTTGGGATCACTGAAGCTGGATTGGAATAAGCTTTTTTACATACTGCCTCTCCACCATGCCCAGGTAACTAATTCTATTATAGTGCACCTGCTGCAAAGCATGTTACCTGCTCTCAGTTATACATCTGCTACGCCTTCTGCCTTCTGCTCTCCTTGGCAACCATCTCCTTCTTCACTTCGTGCTCCATTGCAATGTACCAGCCAATGCTCGCAGGCAGAAAATTACTCTAGATATTATTTCTTACTTTCTCTGCTTTGATAATACTTCAAAATCTTCCCTTTCATAAAATCCAGTTGTGACCTGCTATAAAACCCTTAGGCTGGATTTTGGGTTTACTGATTTCGCCATAAAATAATGTTGCATGATTGGGGGCGCTAAATCAGGCATTACACAAGGAACTTTGTGCGCCCCAGCCGAAAATCGCAACATTAAAAAGGTTGCTGTTTTGCGCATGCGCAGTAGTGTTTCAATTTTCCCGGGCGCAGTCGATAGTTTAGAATGCGCCGTTTTCCTGCACACATGCGCAGATGACCTGGCCCACTCTGAGACTTCTGCAGAGATGGCATAGCAAGAGGGCAGGCAGCATGCCAGAAGATTCTCTCTAGCGGCTGCTGAGGCCTTAGAGCAGGCTGTTGAAAGGAGATGATCTGCACTTCTGGTTGGGGAGGGAAGCCATTGCCCAGCATTTTCAGGAGAATCTGGTGTGAGATCGCACAGGAGGTGTCAGCAGCAGACACGGTGGCCAGAACTGGCATACAATGTCGCAAGAAGTTCAACAATCTCACGAGGTTCATCAGGGTGAGTACCCTTCACATTTATGTAGGCCTGCCATGCTTGCAAGATCAATGTCTCACACACACTGTTAAGTCTTTGAAGGAACTGCCCCTTCTCAATGTGTTGCAGGCCAGGGTATGGAATGCAGCAGAAAGCTGAAGGCTCACTTCTCCAGCCATCGCCTCTGCAGTCAGGATGCACCTACCCTGTTGTACCCTAATCATTGTCAAGCCTCCTCACACTCTACTCCCACTGCTGATATGCGTTTTATAAACATCACCCTCAGCCGCTATGCTACCTGTCTCTCACTTCCTCCCAATCTTTGAAAAACCTCAGTCACAGCCACACAGATTGAAGTGAAAACATTTGCACATCCACATAGTGGCAGTTATTGAACTATGGAAGCCATATATGGCACAACAAGAGGTGGACCCTTACTGAACTCTTCTTATTCTTCTTATTGCAGGCTAAGCTCTCACACAACAGACCCGAGCAGCGATGTACAGGAGGCGGACAGCCTGAGCTGATGGACTAAATGGATGTGGAACAGCGAGTCTCGGCCCTCATGGCCACCCCAGTTTGGCCAGTGGCCAGGGGCGATGCCAAGCTCCCTTCGGGTAGTGAGAGTATGTAAATGGAACATGCGACTGATGTGACTTCATTGATCCCTGATATGAAGTGGCCTAGCCCCTTTACATGTACATGTGCAATGCCATCCTCCTGCTATCACCCTGCCCCCTACCCTGCTGCGAACCACACGTCTGTTGTTTTCTGCTTGCAGATAACCAGTCACAAGCACGACAGCCTTCTCAGGAGCCCTGTACATCGGGCCATGAGGGAGATGATTAGAGAGGGGATAAAAGTGTGCTGCCTGAACCTCACATCCCAGCAGTCGCACCGTCTGCGGACACAACATCTGGGGACGAAGGTGATTTCCCGAGGTTTGAGGACTCTGAGGCTCCTGGCCCCAGTGGCTTACAGCAACCCCAAGCAGGAGGGGAATCTCAGACTCCAGCCCCCTGGAGGGTGGGTCGGCACTGTAGTCCTGCTGAAGAAGAACAGGCAGACATAGACCTGGACTTGGTGGCAATGTCCTGGGAGAACACAGAAATGCACCGCGAGCTCATGGGTGCATTGGGTAGGAACCTCCAGAGCATTGACAACCTTGCTGTGAGGGTTACGGAAGCTGCCTCACACATTGTTCGTGCATCTTAGGACTGCAGCGAGGCCATCATTGCCCACTCACAGAGGCAGGTGGCTTCGAGCAGCAACAGTGGCATTCCAGAGTGTATGGCACATGCCATGGATAATGTCGCAGCAGCGATCGCATTGCAGGCACAAGCTATGCTGCTGCTTGGTGATGTCATGCGGTTGCTGACTGGTGCCATCCTCTCTGGCACTGTCCAGCGGGGAAATGATGGTGCCGAAGCAGGCCAGCAAGTTGTGGTGACACATCGT
The DNA here is from genome assembly GCF_044704955.1 of Pristiophorus japonicus. Taxonomy (NCBI): domain Eukaryota; kingdom Metazoa; phylum Chordata; class Chondrichthyes; family Pristiophoridae; genus Pristiophorus; species Pristiophorus japonicus. Next base: position 159,125,040 of record NC_091977.1, on the reverse strand, counting down.
GCTCCGGATGCTGAAACCCAGGCCTGTCTGAGTGTCAGTGGGTCCCAGGAAGTGGAAAGCGCTGTCTTGCCTCAGGATGACAGCATTCCAGCTCCCACCACTGACTCTCCCACCATGCACCTGATGCGGTCCACACCCAAGCCACCAGAGACTGCTTCTGTCAATGCTGAGGCACAGCAGTCTGTAGCTGGGCCTCCCAGGCCCAGAGCTGGTCCAGGGCGTCATCCTACCTGTCGTGTAAATACATATCTTTAGCAAATGACTCCACGAGGCAGGGTATGATATTTAAACTGTATAGACTTGTAGTCCTTTATTTGCAGCTCCTCGAGTGAGGACCACAAACTGTGAGCTCCTTTTTATACTGGGTTACCTGCAGTGTTCAGGTAACCCTTAGGTCTCCAGCAGCAGCACCCTCTGGTGTACAGGTAAGGTGTGTACAGTGTAAGGGTACATTCAGTGTTGCATAACAGTGTTACAGACATCATACAGTAAACAGGCATGCATACACAACAACACTCCCCCCTAAATATTTTTCATCTCCTTATTGTCATGACCAGGGGAGGTGATCAGTGGTGGGCTATGGGAGGTTGTGGGATCCCTCAGGGGGGGTAGCCATGGCAGCAGTGGATGGTGTGTATACACTGTGCTGTGGGTAGTTGTGGGGTGGTGGTCAGGGCCACAAGCAGGTCCACCAATTGGGATGAGGGTCAGGTCGTCCCAGGGTTTGCCAGGGAAGCTGGAGGGTATTGGCCTCATGCTCCTGGTGTTGGCCCTGGTGTCCAGGCATTGTAGGGCTGGTCTGGTGCAGGTTGCCATTGGTGGTGGCTGGGCTGCCCATTGACCACTGTCCCTGTAGTGGGTGTGCTCCCACTGGCTGTGTGCGTGTCCTGCAAGGGGCATCACATTCATTCCAAAGGTCCAGGCTACATGGTCAGGTAGCCTGCTGGACCTCGGGGTCTCCCACAGGGGGATTCCATTGGCATCAGCATCCCAATGTCCTTTGGCAGTGTCCTACCAGTATACATGACCTGGGTGTCATGGTTCATCAGTCACTGAAAGTGGGCACGCAGGTACAGCAGGCGGTAAAGAAGGCAAATGGTATGTTGGCCTTCATAGCTAGGGGATTTGAATATAGGAGCAGGGAGGTCTTACTGTAGTTGTACAGGGCCTTAGTGAGGCCTCACCTGGAATATTGCATTCAATTTTGGTCTCCTAGTCTGAGGAAGGACGTTCTTGCTATTGAGGGAGTGCAGCGAAGGTTCACCAGACTGATTCCAGGGATGGCTGGGCTGTCATATGATGAGAGACTGGATCAACTGGGCCTTTATTCATTGCCGCTTAGAAGAATGAGAGGGGATCTCAGAGAAGCGTATAAGATTCTGACAGGACTGGACTGGTTAGATGCGGGAAGAATGTTCTCGATGTTGGGGAGGTCCAGAAACAGGGGACATAGTCTTAGGATAAGGGGTAGGCCATTTAGGACTGAGATGAGGAGAAACTTCTTCACTCAGAGAGTTGTTGACCTGTGGAATTCCTTGCCGCAGAGAGTTGTTGATGCCAGTTCATTGGATATATTCAAGAGGGAGTTAGATATGGCCCTTACGGTTAAGGGATCAAGGGGTATGGAGAAAAAGCTGGAAAGGAGTACTGAAGGAATGATCAGCCATGATCTTATTGAATGGCGATGCAGACTCGAAGGGCTGAATGGCCTACTCCTGCATATATTTTCTATGTTTCTATGTTTCTATGACACCTTGGCTCTGATCACACATAGTTAAGCCTGCATTGTACATTCTATCATTTGCATCACTTTTGGGTGTCCTGGTTTCAACAGACATGGTTACATTAGGCATTTCACATTCTCTATCATTATTGTTAAGCATAATAAACTTGTTCTTTACCTTACTGACACCTGTAGTCATCTCATCAGTCACCTTAGGTAAACCAGCATCACAATTCATGGTTATATTGCATACATTTTCATACTTGCATCCTTTAATTGCATCTTTAGCTTTAAAGTCCTTGTACTCAAATAGTTGAAACTTCCCCTTTAAATTTCTTTGGTTACCGGTCTCCTTTAAGGGAACCTTCAAATCCGATTGGCCGTTCATTCTCACGTGATGCTCCTCCAATGCTGTCCCTCGTGGTATGGCCGCGGCCATTTTGATTTTAGGTTCTGCTCCTCATGGTGCTGCAGCCATCTTCTGGCTCTGCTGCAGGTAGGCTGTGGTGCTCTTTTCTTCCACAGGTTGGACCCTGGGCATCGGGAGTCCATTTCTTTCGATGCCGTTCACCTCTTGGAGTCCTGCCCCAGCCTGGAAAGTGGAGTTTGGATCATTGGTCTCGTAGATTTCGCCGCGATGTTGTGGAGTCGTCGCCTCCCTGTCAAGCTGGACAGTGGAACCTCCGGATGCAGCGATGGATCCATGTTCGAGGTCGATTTCCCCGGGACCAGAGGCCATCAGAACTTCGCCTGATGTGGACCAGGTTCATCCAATTCCTGCCCAGCAGCGTGGGACCGTCGCCGGCTACAATCCACAGGGGGAGTTTGTTCATCACGCCGCCCTGGGAGACCTGGACGTCCGCACTGCCAACGATTTGGATTCTACCTTTGGTATAGGTGAGGAGCTGTGCCTGGACCGGAGACAGTTTTAGTCAAGTGGCAAGATTTATCCAAAGTTTTTCAAAGGTTGTTTGGCTCATCATAGACTGGCTCGGCCCTGTGTCGATTTCCATGGAGACTGGGACCCCGTCGATATACACTTCCATCATCCATGGAGAACTTTCAGTGGAGCAGGTATAACTTCCATACTCTTCTTCCAGGGTTTGAGCAACTTCACCATCATTTGTGTCGGAGCCTGGTTGATCAGCCAACTCATCAGAGACGTGGTAAGTACAGCTTTTTCTGCACATTCTCTGAAGGTGCCCTTTCTCTTTGCAGCCTTTGCATGCAAAGCCTTTGTAGCGGCATTGGCGGGCCCTGTGGTTTCCTCCACAGCGCCAGCACGGGGCCATCTGGTTTGCCCCATGTGGCGGACTCAGGGTTGCGGGACTTGGGGCAGCATTTCTGCCCTTAGAAGTATCCATGCAGTGCACTGCGCTCGCTGGTTTAGAGTCCTGGGTCAGTATTTGCTTGGAGTCGCCGGCCGAAACCATGGAGACCTGGCTCACTTGAATTGCTTTCTGCTGGGTGACCGTGATGTCAGCAGAGAGCAACTTGTGCAGGAGGCCCTCATGGCCGATTCCAATGACGAATATGTCCCTTAGGGCTTCATTTAGACGATCTCCAAAATCACATGGAGCAGCTAGTCTTCTTAGGTGTGCAGCATACTTAGCAATTTCTTGGCCCTCAGGTCGCCGGTAAATGTAGAACCGCTGCCTGGCTGTGAGGATACTTTCTTTCGGTTTTCGTTGTTCCTGTATGAGTGTTACAAGTTCCTCATAGCTTTTGTTGGTTGTCTTCGCTGGGGCTAGCAAGTCCCTGATGAGACAATGGATGGAGGACCCACAACTGCTAAGCAGGATGGCCCTGCGCTTGTTCGGTCGTGTAGCCGGTGTATTCCCATCCAAGTCATTGGCTGTAAAGAAATGTTCCAATCTCTCCACAAAAGCAGCCCAATCTTCCCCTTCTGTAAATTTCTGAAAGTTGCTGAGGTTAGACATGTTGAGCGTGTAGTTTGTGACCTCGTATTCTCGGCGCCAGTTGTCGTGTATGTAGATACCTTTAGCAAATGACTCCACGAGGCATACTTAAACCGTGTAGACCAGAAGTCCTTTATTTGCAGCTCCTTGAGTGAGGACCACAAGCTGTGAGCTCCTTTATATGCTGGAGTACCTGCAGTTTGCAGGTAACCCTTAGGTCTCCAGCAGCAGCACCCTCTGGTGTACAGGTAAGGTGTGTACAGTGTAAGGGTATACTCAGTGTTGCATAATATTGTTACAAACATCACATAGTAAACAAGCATGCATATCCAACACTACCCGTCTGCACTGTCTGCCCCCCTGACACAGCAGCCCTCTAGCAGCCTTGCTGTGGGCACTGAGACCTCATTGAGGAGGAGCAGCAGGCATGAGAGGGAGATGAGGGGAAGGGGGGGTAAAATCTCAGGGCAAGTCCCATTAAGGGGTGGGACAAGCATGTGCAGATGCCTTGCTATATTATGAGTGCGCATGTAAATAGTTGTTTTTTAAGAATGCACTTGTTCTTCACTTACTTGCAGCAGAACGTTGTTTACTGTATAGTTTGTTTTGTTGGTTTATTGTATCATTTGGTTTTGCTGGGAGGGGATTGATTGTTAGTTTCTTTTATAAAATTCTCACTTTGATCCTTTGCCGTTGGTGTTGTGTGTATCATTCCAAAGTTCACCATAAATGTGCCTTTATGGTGGCACATAGCGTGGCCAATATTAGGTGCATCCATCAGCTTCCTCCATTCAAGCAAACTGGTCCATTATGAGCTGGCGACATGCAGCTGAATGCCCCGGCAGCATCTCCACGCTGCCTCCCCCGTGGATGGTGTAGTTGTGCAATCGTTGCCTCGCCCTGCTTCATCCTCCTCCTCCTTCTGAGGTGGGCCCACAATCCCCACGGCAATGCCTGGCCCCTCATAATGGCCAAGTTGTGTAGCATGCAGCACACCACAATGAATTTGGAGACCTGTTGAGGGGAGTATTGAAGGCTGCCTCCAGAGCAGTCCAGGCATCAGAAACACTGCTTGAGCATCCTAATTGTCTGTTCGATGATGCTGCAAGTGGCTGCATGGTTCTCATTGTGGCACTGCTCGGCTTCTGTGGTGGGGTTGGGGAGGGGATCATGAACCAGGTGGCTAGGCTGTATCCTTTGTCCCCAAGCAGCCAGGAGTGCCCTTCCCTTTGTCGCTGAAACATTCGTGAGACACTGCTCTCACGCAAGATGAACGCATCATGTGTGCTCCCTGGATAGTGGGCATTAACTGCAAGGATGCGCTGTGTGTGGTCGCACACCAGCTGGACATTTAGGGAGTGGTGTCTCTTTCGGTTTCTGAATACCTCTGCATTGTCGAAGGGTGCTCACATTGCCATGTGTGTGCAGTCAATGGCTCCTTGAACCCTTGGGAAGCCTGCAATTCTGCCAAATCTACATGCCAGCTCATTCTGGCTCTCCCTGCTCATTGGGAACTTTATGAAGTTCATTCTGCGGGCGTACCGAACCTTTGTGACGCGGCAAATGCAGCGATGTGTGGTTTATTGAGAGATGCAGCATATGTCCCCTGCTGCTGCCTGGAAGGAGTTGGAGGCATAGAAGGCCAACACCACAGTCACCTTCACTATGATGGGCAGTGCAGTCTTGTTGTCACTGGTAGGCTGTAGGTCCGCCTGTAGGAGCTCGCATATCTCTGTCAGCACTTCCTTTCGGAAGCATAGCCTTCTCACACACTGCTCCTCAGAGAGCAGGAGGTATGAGCGTTGGTGCCTGTAAACCCATGAGAGGTAAGGCCTCCTTCCCAGATAAATTCGGCCTCTCTCATCCGTGGCACAACGTGGCCAGCTGCCCTTCTTCTAGCTTGACGCCACCTGGCAATAGCAACTAGCATGATATGCTGGCGAACTAGTAATGCCCCCATTAAATTTTCTCACTAACATTGTAAGGGCACTGTAATAGCAGATAAAAGTGCCGTTTGCACATCGGAGCTTCACGCAGCATGATGTGCGCAACCGTTGCAGTCAATGTGACCTACAATGTAGGATCCTGATCCTTCCATTGAAATACGCCGCCAATACTGCCTGCAGCACCGTGGGGACGGCAGTTTTTTTCAGACGTTTCCTGGGCGGGCGTTTAATGAGGCATTAGGGTCGAATTTTACATCAGGTGTGCATCATGATCACAGTGAAACTAGAGGGTGGGGTGGTACGTTTTTGTGTCAGCGCAAATCACGAGTTGAATTTGCTGACCATGTGGTAAAAGTTGGATGCCCGCAGTAATGTCTAAAAACACCTTTTTCCGCCCCTCTGGGGCACTAACTGAGGTACAAATGAACCAAAAGTCCAGCCCAAGTTAATTTGGCAGTACAAGTTGGACCTCACTGGCCCGGGATTCTCTGTTCTGGAATATCCTTGGTTTGGCTTTGGCATTGGCATCGGTTTCTCGCGCTTCCTGGCTCTCAGTGATCAGTGCGCAACTGTTGCTTTGCATGGGTGGCGTCCCAGTTTCCCGCGCTTACTGGCTCTCAGTGTTCATTGCCGCGAAGAGAGAGAGTGAGGCCCAAGTTTTGCAGCCTGAGCCAGAGCCGGAGCGTGGCGGAGGCATTCAGAAGCCCGGGCGCTGTTTACAGGTACCGGTAAGCCTAGGCTCGGAGTGATCTCCCGTGGTTTGGTCAGGTCCCGAGGGTGCCAGACCAGAGAGGTCCAACCTGTACAACTGCAGAATCCTGCAGCGTTCATCAGTAATATCTCAAGAAGAGAAAAACTATCAGCTTTTGTCTTACCTTTTGCTGATGTTTGTTAAATCTATTTTTAGAGGGATAGGAATCCCAAAGCACCATTAGACACAGACAAATAGTCTTAATGCTTTCCACTGACAACACTATTTTTCCCCTAAAGTTAGTAAAGGCAGAAATACTGTCATGCTGTTAGGTCTGATCAGAGATAATACATGTCTATGGTGTAAAATCAGGCAGAGTGGGACTCACTGAATTATGGTGGTCCTGCATGTAAGGCAGATATACATCACAGACAAATCCAAAGCACAGGTGAGCTCTGGAGCTGATGTAAAGCACTGCGACCCATCAAATGCATCATAAGTGTTTGCAACTTTGCTGAGGGATATAATAAAAGACATTCTGGAAGCAAAGGATCTAACTGGAGAGAGACAACATATCTGACCAGTTTCCTTGAGGAAGTTACACATCTGGTGGATAGTGATGAGGCAGTAGATGCTATCTCCTACATTTAAGGAAGACAGTTGACAGTCTTCCACAAGGTGTGTGCCCATGAGTGAGACTAATTTGTGAGTGAAAGATAGATAGAAAAGGATGACGATATGTTGCATGGTATCAAACTGGAAACCAGTTGCCAGTAGAGTCCCACTGGAGTTAATGTTGGGGTCATTATTGTATTTTATTACAGAACAAATGTCAAATTGAGTGGTTTCTAGAGGAAGGATTATGTGGCTAATTACTGTAGTTATAGGCTGAGTTATGAGGGATCAGTGTCTATCCTGAGCCTTTACACTGGAGAGGAGGAAGCTGGGGAATTTGAGAGAGCTCTCGGTTTTTCACAGTTGTGGAGAATTTGGATATGGGAAAGCTCTTCTGTTGGGACTAGGGGACATGGTTTAAAGCTAAGGGGTTCAAAATAAAATAGGAAATCTAGGCAGCATTTTTTTAGTAGAAGAGGATGATAGAATTATGGAATAGATTGCCACTGGGGAAGGTGGAGCGGAAAACCATGGCAGATTTCATAAAAGGATTTTATTTAGAAAGAGGATTCAGGACTACTGATTGTAGAATCATTGTCAAGCAACTGATAGGTGGTTAGGAAAGGTCGGCAAGATGATTGAATGGTCTTCTCCTGCCAAAACATTACACCCTTATAATGCATTATTAGTACCATCAATATGGATTTGACATTCGTACACTACAATCATTCCAGCACTGCAAGCATTTACTCAGAAGCTCAATGTGTGATAGGTACATAGGGCTCTATTTTCCTCTTTGCTGATTTTTGGCGCCCACGAGGATGTACGGACAATTTTTTTCTGCTCGTTTGCGCCGGAAAAAACAATTTATTCCCCAAAGTAAAATTAAATTTTGGCGCTGCGGTACCCGAAGTTAAATCTGGGAGTGGAGCTTCAAGCCAAAAAGTCAGTGAACTTGCGCTGAAAAAAACCAAAACTTTTTCCACGTGGCCGGTGTGTCCGTGCATCCACAGTGAACTTCCTGGTCTGGGTCAGCAACTTGTGAGAACACATTCGGATCGGGGCTGGATCTCGACATTTAAATTTTAGCTGCAAAAGATGGATCCAAGGGAAGGGGAAGGGCAAGGACAAGGTCAAGGAGAAGGGGAAGGGGACTGGGAAGGGCCAAGAGATTTCTAGCAGAAGAAATTGAACCCCTGGTAGACATCATTGACAGGAGATGGGATGTGCTGGAGAACAAAGGGAGAATGGGACAAAAGCAACTGAAACCCTCTCTACTAGCAAAACTTTGGGACCAAGTTGCAGAAGATTTAATGCAGTGGCCATGACCCCGAGAAGCGGCGGCAGGTCAAAAAGAATTGGCAGGACCTTGGCCAAGCAGTTACTGTAAGTATATTTTTATTTATGCACCGCAATTACCTTTGTAAATGTGACTAATATGTGTATGTGTGTGGCCACCACAGCATAAGGACCCTCTCTTAAAAAGTTCTATTTTCATCTTTGCAGAGGCAGATGTCAAAGATCAATTGAGAAAGGTCAAAAACTGGAGGAGGTGTGCCAAGTAAGCTGCAATTAACAGTCGTGGAACAGAGGATCACTGATATGATTAAATCTCGTAAGAGAAGATCAACCACCAATGTGGATGCTGGGCCCAGGTTACTGTGAGAGGGTCAGTCCTGTCGCATACTCATGTCACACTGCCCCCTCAGTCCCCTCCCCTGCTGCTAACCAAATGCTCTGTTATGTTTTGCAGATGTTGTGCATCAGGAAGAGACAGAAGCTGAAGCAGAAGATCAGGAAGCTGTCAGTCCAGAAATTCTTCATCCACTTCAGGACGAGGACGAGCAGGACAATGAAGGGCAGCAGGAAGACCCCAATGATGAGATGGTTACATTACAACAGGAGCCGGTGAACCCCTTGAGGGCGCCAAGCCCTTTGCTGAGCGATACAACCGATGCGACATTTCATGGTGTACAGTCTGAGGCTGCGGGTCCCAGTGGGCTGCAGCAAGCCACACCTGGGAACCAGCCGAGGAGGATGGGAAGGAGGGCTCAACCTGAAATGCGGGATGCAGGGAACATAGGACAGATCATGGGAATGAGTAGGGAGAGCATTGAGCTAACCAGATCACTCCTGGCCACCATGGGTGGGTGAGGGTAGAATGAGGGGGAAGTAGCAACACTGTCTGTAGGAATGGGAGCAGTGTCGGTACAGATGAGGAAGGGGATGTCGGAGATGAGGGAGGGGATGTCGGGATTAGGAAGGGAATGTCGAAAATTAGGGAGGGAATGTCGGAGGCAGTTGGTGCAGTGTTGGGACAGATTAGGGAGGGAATGTTGGAGATAGCTGCTGCAATAAGTGGACACACCCAGGCTGTCATTGCCCAACAGCAATTGGCAGCATCAACTGCTGACACTCACTTTCCAATCCCCAGACTAACCTCAGGTAGTGTGCCAGGGATTCATCCACAGGCTGAAGAGTCAGACGATGAACCTGGGCCTTCCACAACGCTGTCTACTAGGTCTGTCCCTGTCCAACCCCACCAACAACAAATGCGCCTTCGCGCAGAAAGCAGAAAAAACCTTGGGGTCATGGTGAGGAAGCAGAAGTCTGAGACAACGGGTAGGAGTAGAGCCGGCAAGAGGGGCACACAGCGCTAAGATCTTTGAATAAGGGGGAGGAGAGATAGCTGCAGCTAGAGTTTGTTTGTTTGTTGCTACTACTTGTTGTTTTCTTCATTGAAAGTTTAAAGTTTGATACATTTCTTATTAAAGTTAAGTAAAACTGTACAAATATTTAATAAACCTAATTATTTTAAAAATTTAAGCAGAATCCTGCATGTTATTTATTGAATTAAAGCAATATAAACCAACACAACATTATGTATATTATCATGCACATTATTTATTGAATTAAAGCAATATAAACCAACACATTACGTACATATGATGTATATTATTTTTTCACATTAACAGGTGCAAAGAGTCAACACTGTCGGGCCGTTTAGCCTTCAGGCACCAAAGTGATCACGGATTAGTCGCTAACACAAGTCTCTAGCTATGGCTATAGGTGCAGGAGGTTGCCTCCTCCGCCGTCGTCCTGCGGGTTGAGGTGGTGGCATGGGTTTGTCATCATCCTCCTCCTGCAGCTGGTCTTCCTCATCCTCCTGCTGCTGGTCCTCCTCCTCCTGCTCAACCTCATTGTCAGCCTCCTCGCCCTCCTTGTTCTCCACCACCACCCCCCCCCCACAACTTTATCCCCTCAGGAGGATCTTCATTGTCCAGGGCCTGGCCCCCCATAATGTGCTAGTAAAGGATCCCCTTGGAATGAGCGATCATAGCATGATTGAATTTCAAATTCAGATGGAGGATGAGAAAGTTGGATCTCAAACCAGCGTACTAAGCTTAAATAAAGCAGTCTATGAAGGTATGAGGCCAGAGTTGGCTAAAGTGGACTGGGGAAAATAGATTAAAATGTAGGACGGTTGATGAACAATGGTGTACATTTAAGGAGATATTTCACAACTCTCAAGAAAAATATATTTCAGTGAGGAGGAAAGGGTGTAAGAGAAAAGATAGCCATCCGTGGCTAACAAAAGAAATAAAGGACGGTATCCAATTAAAAAGAAGGGCATATTATAAAAAGGATATAGAGGCACTGGAGAGGGTGCAGAGAAGATTAATAAGGATGATACCAGAAATGCGAGGGTATACATATCAGGAAAGGATGAACAGGCTGGGTCTCTTTTCTCTTGAAAAAAGAAGGCTGAGGGGTGACCTCATAAAGGTCTTTAAAATTATGAAAGGTTTTGATAGAATGGATACAGAGAGAACGTTTCCACTTGTGGCCAAAACTAGTGGGAGGACAGAAGATTGGGAAGCTTTTAAAAGCCAGCAAAGAAGGACTAGAAAAATGATTAAGAAAGGGAAGATAGACTATGAAAGTAAACTAGCACAAAATATAAAAACAGATAGCAAGAGTTTTTATAGGTATATAAAAAGGAAAATAATGGCTAAAGTAAATGTTGGTACCTTAGAGGATGAGACCAGGGAATTAGTAATGGGGAACATGGAGATGGCAGAAATTCTGAACAAATATTTTGTATCAGTCTTTACGGTAGAGGACATTAACAATATCCTGACAGTGGATAGTCAAGGGGCTATAGGGGGGGAGGAACTTAACATAATCACAATCACTAAGGAGGTGGTACTCAGTAAGATAATGGGACTAAAGGCAGATAAATCCCCTGGACCTGATGGCTTGCATCCTAGGATTTTAAGAGAAGTAGCGGCAGGGATTGTGGATGCACTGGTTGTAATTTACCAAAATTCCCTGGATTCTGGGGAGGTCTCAGCAAATTGGAAAACTGCAAATGTAACGTCCCTATTTAAAAAAGTTAGCCTAACATTTGTGGTTGGGAAAATGTTAGAGTCCATTATTAAAGAAGCAATAGCAGGACATTTGGAAAAGCATAATTCGGTCAGGCAGAGTCAGTATGGATTTATGAAGAGGAAGTCATGTTTGACAAATTTGCTGGCATTCTTTGAGGATGTAATGAAGCGGGTGGATAAAAGGGAACCAGTGGATGTGGTGCATTTGAACTTCCAGAAGGCATTTGACAAGGTGCCACATAAAAGGTTACTGCACAAGATAAAAGTTCATGGGTTGGGGGTGATATATTAGCATGGATAGAGGATTGGCTAACTAACAGAAAACAGAGAGTTGGGATAAATGTTTAATTCTCGGGTTGGCAATCAGTAACTAGTGGGGTGCCGCAGGTATCAGTGCTGGGACCCCAACTATTTACAATCTATATTAACGACTTGGAAGAAGGGACAGAATGTAACATAGTCAAATTTGCTGACGATACAAAGATGGAAGGAAAAGCAATGTGTGAGGAGGACACAAAAAAATCTGCAAAAGGACATAGGCAGGCTAAGTGAGTGGGCAAAAATTTGGCAGATGTTGGAAAGTGTGAGGTTATGCACTTTGGCAGAAATGAATCAAAGAGCAAGTTATTATTTAAATGGAGAAAGATTGCAAAGTGCTGCAGTACAGCGGGACCTGGGGGTACTTGTGCATGAAACACAAGGTTAGTATGCAGGTACAGCAAGTGATCAGGAAGGCCAATGGAATCTTGGCCTTTATTGCAAGGGGGATGGAGGATAAAAGGAGGGAAGTCTTGCTACAGTTATACAGGGTATTGGTGAGACCACACCTGGAATACTGCGTGCAGTTTTGGTTTCCATATTTACAAAAGGATATACTTGCTTTGGAGGCAGTTCAGAGAAGGTTCACTAGGTTGATTCCGGGGATGAGGGGGTTTGACTTATGAGGAAAGGTTGAGTAGGTTGGGCCTCTACTCATTGGAATTCAGAAGATTGAGAAGTGATCTTGTCGAAACGTATAAGATTATAAGGGGGCTTGACAAAGTGGATCCAGAGAGAATGTTTCCACTGATGGGGGAGACTAGAACTTGGGGGCTAATCTTAGAATAAGGGGCCGCCCATTTAAAACTGAGACGAGGAGAAATTTCTTTTCTCAGAGGGTTGTAAATCTATGGAATTCGCTGCTTCAGAGAGCTGTGGAAGCTGGGACATTGAATAAATTTAAGACAGAGATGGACAGTTTCTTAACCGATAAGGGAATAAGGAGTGAGGGGGAGCGGGCAGGAAAGTGGACCTGAGTCCATGATCGGATCAGCCAAGATCGTATTAAATGGCGGAGCTGGCTCGAGGGGCCGTATGGCCTACTCCTGCACCTATTTCTTATGTTCTTATGTGCCAAGTTGTGCAGCATTCAGTACCCGACAGTGAACTGACCAACAAGGGGCGTATAGCAGGTAGCCTCCAGAGTGGTCCAGGCATTAGTAATGCTGCTTCAGTATGACAATTATCCACTCTATGATGCTCTGTGTCATTAGTGCGATGTGTTGTACTGACGCTCTGGCTCAGTGCGGGGATTACATTAAGGGGGGGTCAGCAGCCAAATGGCGAGCCCGTACCCATTATCTCCGAGCAACCAGCTCTGCCCTTCTGGCAGTTCCTTAAACATCGCAGATATTTCTCACGTAGGATGAAAGTATCATGGATGCTACCTGGGTATTTGGCATCCACTGCCATGATCCATTTAGAGAATGGAACCCTTTCTTGTTGCAATAAACCTCAGAGTCGTCCAAAGGTGCTCTCAAGGCGATGTGGGTACAGTCGATCGCACTTTGCGAAGCCAGTAATTCTGGAGAACTCCACAGCCCTGTCTCGCATTGCCTGTGTAGTCATAGGGAAATCCAGGCGCCGAGCTCCTGTGCTCGTGTCTGGCTGAGGGAGCGATCCTTCGGCTGGCTGGCACTCCTCCGACCCATGCCTGGAGCCTCGTCAGCAGAGATTCAGTGGTGTGGTTGGGTGGAATCGCAATTTGCCCATTCTCAAAAACATTCTGTGGGAAAAATGAACTTTCCGAGTTATTTTCCGAGTTCCCTCTGTAAAAATCATCATGAATTAGTGTTTTAAATTGTCTTCTTCCCTCACTCCGAAAAACTCAGAAATATACTCTGCGCGATTGCCTTAAGTGATTAGTACTGAAGGCCACTGTGCACCGCCCTGAAAAAAATAGTTGTTGGTGAAAATCAGTTAAAGGGCCAAAAACGACGCAGAAATCAGTTTTCAACCAGACCCGCACAAAAAATCTTACCTACAAAAAACCGGCGCTGACAGTCATCGTCAGCGTATCAACTTTGAGGAAAATTGCAAAATCATGATTGATCCAAAAAAATCAGCGGACGCCAAAAAAACGGCACCCAATGGTGGCGAAAATAGGGCCCTATATAATGCTCTCCTTACTGCAAATGTTCATGCATTTTGCATAACATTTATACCTGAAACCAGATTTGAATGCAATCTTTAAATGCACCATTTTAAATGTATAACGCAAGCAATACAAAATACCAGTTGGCTCAAGTCTGTGATTGAGTCCAGGCTGTTTACAAATGTGTACTTACAATACATTATTTAGGTTCCATTCAGTGAGATAATTATTTCTGATTACATGGTATAGCACTTTATTATATCTGCAGTCTTGGTAATCTTACTGTACTGATGGAAATAATTTGCACCAAGGAAAACAAAAAAGGTAATCAAAGGTGCATGGCATTTTAATTTGTGACATTGTATGTATTTGAAATTGTGTTCCATTTGTTTGTATTGTTGTTAATTTGTTTCCTTTCTTTTTTGCACTCCAAATAACACATGTGTTATTTATGTTTAACCAAATGGAGCTTTGTAATTGTCAACAGGTCCCTACGTTAGATTAGATTGCGGATAAATGGGTTACCCTGGATAAATAATTTAAAAACTTCATATTTTTTTAATTGTATTCTGAACCAGTTGTAACCAACAGCTCACATTTGGGCTTTGAATAAATGGAATATTATGCAGGGTGACACTGCTGATTTTTATCAGAAGTGTTGGAAACAGGAAAAGGTCATTGGGTACATCCCTTCTTAATCAATCTCTACCCCACCTATCCACCTTTTCGCCATATCTCTTAATACCTTCCCTTGGCAGAAATGAAATAAATGGATGAAGCCAGTGGATGAAAAATTGTCAGCAGTGTACCCATAATTTCCAAATGAGCTGCCTGCTGCATGTGAAGCCCTACCATTGGTGCAGAAAATGTCACCCTTTGTGTTTAAGCCCCATGACTAAGCTTGTTGTCTAAAGTGAAGTTATGATCTTAGTGACCAATTGTCTATGCTTTACATTGAAAAATATAAGTATTTAGATATTAAAAGTAGTTCATGGTACACCAATTGCAAGATTATATACTTATACCATTGAGAGCCTCTAAAAATGATTGAACTCAAATGACAACAAATGCCTATCTTGACAAGTTATAAATATCTCTTTAACATTATTGACCAAAGGGACCAAGGGCTAGAACCTTCACTTTTGTGCTTATCGCCCAAAATGGGCGTTATTTCCGGCATGGCCGTTAAAGGGTTTTTCGATTGCCCATTCTCAAAACACCTAGTTTACATTTTTGAAAATGGGCATTACTGCGAGCGATATCAAATGGGCGGGAGCGTAAAATTTTTTTGACCTTCTGCCGTAAAGTGTGGCCGTTCCTAGCAACGGCATGGCAATGCTCAATTCCCGCAATTGAGGAGGTCAAGGGTCATCATGACATGCGCAGAAGAGGAGACAGAGAGAGGGAGCTCAGAGGCACTGAAAGTGTGTGTATGGCTATGGTGTGTGCTTGTTTGGCTGTTGTGGGAGAAACGACGGAGATCCACCAGCAGCAAAAATCCTACTAAGCACCAAGAACATAGTTAGCACCGAGTTTTTGTCCAACAAATAAGATATAACATGGAGCTGGTAGCCAGGAACACTGGTGGCAGAGGGCTCCCAGTGGTCCCGGAGCACGGCACAGTACCCCAAGGTGCCACATCCCCATTGCCAACCACACATGAGAGCCA
Organism: Pristiophorus japonicus; assembly: GCF_044704955.1. NCBI lineage: Eukaryota > Metazoa > Chordata > Chondrichthyes > Pristiophoridae > Pristiophorus > Pristiophorus japonicus. The sequence continues at coordinate 159,109,673 of NC_091977.1, read as the reverse complement.
GCAGCAACATCTTGCTTATGGCTTGGAGCACGTTCCCACCTCGGGACCGTCCTCTCCCATATCCGTCCAAGCAGTGGTTTGGCCGTCACCCCACCCAATGAAGCATCGCCTGAGGAGATCCTCGGCCAGGCGGCTTGGAGTCAGGAGTGGAAGGGGTAGAGGGGAGGAGGAGACGCTGGTGAGGGGGCGGGGTGAAGGGTTGGTTTCTACAGAAATACTGATGATTTCAGACTAATGTTCGGTTTAAATGTTTTTTATTAAACAAAACCTTGTAGTGCATTGGCTCAGATAGCTGCACCATTACACACTGGTGACTCCTTAACATCAAAGGGTATAATCACACTTAACTTCAATCAACTTAAACTTTAACTGTCACCAAGGTGATGCTCATCATTGATGTATGACCTGCACACCCATCAGTGTGCCAGCCTTGTAAATAACACCAACGTTCTTTCAGGTAAAGCGCTCATTGATGAGATCCTGATGTAAGGCTCTTGCAGTTATCATGCCACCATGGGCCCTTTCATGCAGTCTATGTGGGGGGGTGGGGGCATGGCTTCAGCTTCTGCCTGATTGTCTGGGCCGATGTCAGCATCCGTCTCCCCGTCCTCCTCTTCATCTCTCTGATGGAGTGGACTGTCACTCATCAGGCAATTCTTGTCGTCTCTTGTGCAGCACCACGAATTGAGCTACCTGCTCAGGGTGGTATTGGAGCTCGCCTCCTGAGTGGTCCAGGCATCTAAAGCGCTGCTTCAACACTCCAATGGTTTTCTCCACGATATTGTGAGTTGCTCTGTGGCTCTCGTTGTATCGCCTCTCGGCCTCGGTGTGGGTGTCATGCAGGGGGGTCACCAACCTGGTGACGAGGCCATATCCTTTGTCCCCAAGCATCCAGCATTGACCTTGTAGCTCATTGTTAAACAAGTCAGATACAGTGCTCTCCTGCAGGATGTGAGCATCATGAATGCTGCCCTGAAATTGAGCACTCACTGCCAGTATAATTTGCTGGTGGTCGACAACTAGTTGGACATTCAGGGAGTGAAATCCCTTGCGGTTCCTGAAAACCTCAGCATCCTGAAAAGTTCCCCGCATCGTGATGTGCATACAGTCTATTGCTCCCTGCATCTTAGGGAAGTTTGCAATTCTGGAGAATCCTAGCGCCCTCTCACTCTGTGCCTCCCTGGTCATAGGGAAGCTGAGCAAGTCCCTCCTGTGTGCGTACAGGGCTTCAGTAACCTGTCTAATGCAGCGATGTGTGGCATGCTGAGAAAGTCCGCAAATGTCGCCAGCTGTGGCATGAAAAGAATCCGAGGCATAGAACGACAGTGCCGCGGTGACTTTGACCTTAACGGACAGTGCAGTACTGATGGTGCTGGCAGGCTGCAGATCTGCCCTTATCAGCTGGTGTACCTCAGTGAGAATCTCTTTGTGGAAGTGCAGTCTCCGAAGACAGGTGGTGTCTGGAAAGTCGAGTTAAGAATGCTTCTCCTTGTACTTGCAGGGTGTGTAAAATCTGGTCCTCCTCATCAGTCTGACACGTCTTACATTGGGCACATAATGCAGTGGAGCATTCCTTTGGCGATGTCGAGTCTGCTGCATGTATTTGATCACCAAGAGAGCGTGAGAAAGGATAGGCCCCATTGCAATAGCTCTCTGTTTTCCACCGATTGCTCACAAACAAGGAATGTCCCGACGAACGCACCTCTTCAATTCCAATCGGTCACAGTATGGTCAAGATGTTTTTACAGATATTCACATCAACTCCAACGACCTGCACAGTACATCTGAACTCCGCCGAGGTTGAAGCACAGAAGCCTTTTAAAGGATGCGTCATGTGATCTAGAACATGGCGTCCATAACGCTGTGGTTCGTCCCGGTTAGTTCCACTTTTTGTGTGCGTTTTTTTGAGCGAGCAATATCGTGGGCGATATGTGTGCGAGGTGGTAAAATTGACAATGGGCGATCTCCATGGCCGCTAGTTTGGGTAAATATGTTCTTTACAACAAAAAACGGTGGGCGGGCATTAATATTGAATCTCAGCGTTAATTCCGTGTGGAAAGTAACGCTGAGCGATATTGTGGGCGTTGATTTCGCCCATCCTGCTGATTACGCCCCAAAAAAGTGGGCGGGTGGTAATATTTTTTCCCACCGTTAAGCACACGTGGATAAGTGTCCGAAAAATGCCCGTCAGTTTCCATTTTGTGTCAAAATGGGGGATATATGGGAGTTATACGTCATTTCAGCGGTAAAATGGGCATTAAGTGGGCATTAAGCAGGCAAAAAAAGTGGAGGTTCGCGCCCCAAAACCCCACTCTGATCTAGCGGAGTGAAGAGATGCAACTTTACCCCGAGGCGTGACTGACATCTTTATTATGCAAAAAGTAACAGTTCAACAAAACCTTAAACTCCAGTACGGTTAATATATTCCCTCGCTTTCTAAAAAGAGTAGTTGTTTTCTTTTTCCAATTCCATCTTCTGAGTGGAAACAATCTGATTATCTTCCCACACTTCAGCCACATTTCAAGTTGCTGAATCAATCACCCTGTCCTGAACTAAATCTCATCACTGTCTGGAACTCGAAACCCAATGTTTCAAGCAGTTTAACTTTCTGCAGAGGCACCAACAAATGCAATAAAAGAACAGGTAATTGTTTAAATGCTATGGTCGTACCTAAAAACCTTACAGGAATCTGGTTTCATTCCAAGGTTGTGATTATACTTGGTCGCTGCGTTTATGTGTTGGTCTTAGGGGGGCAGCAAAGACCTATCATTGCAGCTAAAACATCCAACTCCATAAAGTGGAATGAACATCTCCTCTGCCTTTTGGTTACAGTCCAGCACAGTCAATTCATAATCTTAGAAATGTATCACAATATACCAATACTTAATTGTCACTGTGCATACTCGGAATCACCCTGTATTTCCAACCTAAAGAATCCTAAGTGTGAATTGCAGAGCCATCCGCTACTTAACCTTGCTTGCTTTGGTTGCTGAGTTTCATCAGACCGTTTTATAGTGTGACATGTAGCAATGATACCTGTAGTGATGGGGGAAGGAGCATCGAATAGAACGTGGAATCTATAGATAAGTCAATATTTCAGATGTTGACCCTTCATCCAGTTCCGATGAAGAGCCCACACCTGAAATGTTAACTTGTCTGTTCTCTGCTTGTAACGGCTAGATAATTCCAGCATTTTCTGTTTTTGTAACTGGTAAGAAGGGAAGAGGACAGAACTGGTGCAACCTAACTTGACAGAGGTGTTGGGGGATGGGGGTTGGTTGGCATGATGGAGGAGAAGGAGAGCCGGAAGCACCCAACTCACGGCAAATGGCAGAATCCAACCTGGTGAAGGGGAACAATAGAACATTACCTGAAGGGGCTATACTTGTGGTACCACATGGGGGTGAGGGTGAAATAAGCAGAACCCGACTGGGATTGGTGGAAAAAAAAATTGAGGAAGGAAATGACAAAACATGACTTGGGGAACAGAGCAAGAGTCAGAATCTGACAGAATTGACAGAACAAGACTGGAGAGAAAAGCAAAAGCAAAATACTGCGGATGCTGGAAATCTGAAATAAGAGCAGAAAATGCTGGAAATACTGAGCAGGTCAGGCAGCACCTGTGGAGCGAGAAACAGAGTTAACATTTCAGCTCGAGAAAAGCAATTGGAGAACATGATGGGAGTGGACGAAGTCGGAGAAGATGATTGAGAGAAAGGGGAATTAGCAGGACTGAACTTGCAGTTTCTGTCATATGATGATAGCGTGCCATTTATTGGAATCTGTAGAAATCTCCACAGTTCTGATGCTGTCTAAAGTAAGATTTGTAAGAGCAAAGAGCACAAATGGATAAAGAAAATAAACAGCACCTGTTTCTTATAAAAATATGAGTGAGTGATGTGCTTAATGTTTTCTCAACTCGAGAAGAAGAAAAAAATGTAAAACATTGGAATTAGGTACAAATAATTTTAAACAAGCCACAATAATTCATTTAGAGATTCATACAGGATAACATAACAGTGAACTAATCATTTAAATTCATATTTTCATGAGTATTTCATATCTGAAATAGTTTTGCACATTTATAGCTAAGGCCCTAGGGCTGTAATAAGATGTAGATTGTATCATCAAAATGGATATAAGGGGCTTCTATAAAATGGAAGAGAACTGAATGTGCTTATCTGAGGAAAAACTGCACTATTATAATGTAAATAGCAACATTACTGTGAATACCTTGAAGATTTCAGATCAGATCCACTATTTGTTGAATAGATGCCAATGCACACAGATAAAAACAGTACAAGGTGAAATCACAGACTCAAATTAGACATAAGGTAAACATTTTGAGATGGGCACTAAAATAGTGAGACCATGCTGTTGTGAGATTAGCTCTTGCTGGTATCATACTGGCCAACCTCGTGGGATTTTCCAAGGACAACCTCATTAAATATTCATACCAACCTCCTGACCTGCTTTAGGCCTGTCTGTAAGAGCTTGCAGTCAGCCGAGGAAGGGAAGTAACATGTGGCATTTAAAGGCTGCAGCTATTATTTAACGAGCCTGTTTCATTGTTGCTGGAATCACGTTGGACAACAAAAAAACACATCTCCATTTTCCTGTGGAGCTTTGGAAGAAGTACAGGAAAAAGAGGATTACCCACTTGCATCCCAGGCATCCTGCTCACAAATGAAATGTCCAAGTTGCTTTACAGTAGGTGGCTACCAGAGTCAGTGCAGTGACAAAAACCCAGAGGACATGCATCAGGCTAGCTTTACACAATGGGTCTGAATTTGGTCGCCGCCCATTTCTCGGAGGCCCCCGGGCGGCACCTACCTTTTTGTTGCCCATTGCCGCTGGGTCCCGTAGGGAGCCACTTTCGGCTCCGTTGTGTGGGCGTCAGCTTCAGCGGCAGTCAGCGGCAGTCGCTGGGCGGGAGCGGGGTGAGCAGCCAGCATCATCGGTGTGCGGCAGTTGGAGGCCTCTCCACTTGGGGATCTTCAGAGGGCCTTCAATGCGCATGCGCGAGACTGGATTTTTTTGTAGTTTTTGTCTTCCAACGTGTCATCATTTCGGGGCCGTTTGAGACTGATAGCTGTACTGCGCATGCACATAAAGGCACACCATTTTATTCCACCTATGAGAGGGGAAAGGGGAGAGGGCAGGGTTGTCATTTGAGAGGAGAGAGTTGGAGGTTGGAGAGGAGAAATTTGGAGGTTGTGGAGGACACAGTTGGAGGTTGGACAGGAGAGAGTTGGAAGTTGCAGAGGGGGCAGTCTGAGTTGCAGAGGGGGCAGTCGGAGAAATTGAGACACATAAACTGAGCACCCATTCATTTCATCATTGACGATGAGTGGCCAGAAAGCAGCAATGAAGACTGGCAAAACCAGGCCCAGAGTGCCATGGTTTAATGAGGAGGAATTGGAGGCGCAATAACGGAAGTGGAGCGCAGGTACAAAGACCTCACCCGGGATGATCGTGGCAAGCCTCCACCACCCCATTTGGAGGGAGATCGCTGAGACCGTGTCCGTAATGGGCAAAGTTGAGCATGGTGGGGACCAATGCCGGAAATGTTGGAATGATTTGGTGGTGGTAGCAAGAGTGAGTAAAAATTTATTTGCCCCCTCCTGTCCAACGCCAAAAGGTTTGTGCGCCAGATGTGTGAGTGTGTGTGGGGGGCATTAGCAAAGGGGCTAAAGGCTGCAATATTTCTGTTAAGTATGGAGAAAGAGTCAGACTGAACACTGTCAGTTCAAAGTAAAATGTGACCTTAGTTTTTATTGCAGGTCTCCAGAGTGTCTGTGCAACCTGTGAAGTCTTCTTAAATATCTGTGCTCCCAAGGGATTATGGGATCCATTGGAACTCTGGGGAATGAGCCCTCTGGTGGCTTTACAGAGTAAATACAAGTCCATGTATATAACAACATTCCCCCCCCCAAAATCAATAGTGTAACTATTTACAATGTGAGTTGATCTGGGGTCCTTCTTGCCCTGGTTGATCGTCTCGGTGTGAAAGTTGGTGTTGTTGAATCATTTGTTGGGCCCTTGCTGCGCTGCTGTGCAGCTGGCCTTGCTGGGCTGCCTGGTGTGTTGGACCCTGCAGGGCTGCTGTGGATGATGGATTCTGTTTCGTGGTCAACCATGATGTCGGTTGCCACTGGTGTGTGTGTGTTCGGCGATCAAAAAGGTAGGGTCCAAGGTGGGTTGCTCAGGGTAGTCCGTGAATCTGAGTTTTATTTGGTCCATTTGAAAGTTTGACCCGAAACACCCTGTTCCCCTCCTTGGCTATGACAGTGCCGGGAAGCCACTTGGGACATAATTTAACACAAATACAGGATCATTGACTTCAATCTCGCGTGACACATTTGCGCTATCATGGTATGCACTTTGTTGAAGCCGCCTGCTCTCCACCTGTTCATGTAGATCAGGATGAACTAACAAGAGCCTTGTCTTAAGTGCTCTTTTCATGAGCAGTTCAGCAGGTGGGATCCCAGTGAGTGAGTGGGGTCTCATGCGGTAGCTAAGCAGGACTCGGGATAGGCGAGTCTGCAGTGAGCCTTCAGTTACCTTCTTCAAGCCTTGCTTGATGGTTTGCACTGCTTTCTCTGCCTGACCATTGGACGTTGGTTTAAACGGGGCAGATGTGACATGTTTGATCCCTTACAGGTCATGAATTCTTTGAACTCAGCACTGGTAAAACATGGCCCGATGTCGCTCACCAGGACATCGGTAAGCCGTGTGTGGCAAACATGGCCCGGAGGCTTTCAGTGGTGGCAGCGGACGTGCTAGCCGACATTATCTCACATTCAATCCACTTGGCGTACACGTCCACAACCACAAGGAACATTTTACCTAAGAGCAGGCCTGCATAGTCGACGTGTACCCTAGACCATGGACTAGACCAAGGCCAAGACCATAAACTTAGCGGTGCCACCCTGGGTACATTGGTTAACTGCGAGCATGTATTACATCTGTGAACGCAAGACTCTAAGTCCACATCGATACCGGGCCAGCACACGTGGGATCTGGCTATCACTTTCATCATTATGATGGCTGGGTGGGTACTGCGGAGGTCATTGATGAAGGTGTCTCTGCCCTTCTTGGGGACCACTGCTCGATTGCCCCACAGAAGGCAGTTTGCCTGTATAGACATTTCATCTTTGCGCCGCTGGAACGGCTTTATCTCTTCCTGCATTTCCACTGGGACACTGGACCAGCTCCCGTGAAGCACACAGCTTTTGGTTTGAGATAATAATGGGTCCTGGCTTGTCCAGGTTTTGATCTGCCGGGCAGTGATGGCTGATTGCTCACTCTCAAATGCTTCCATAACCATGGCTAAATCTGCAGGCTGCACCATTTCCACCCCCGTGGTGGGCAATGGCAGCCTGCTGAGAGCATCGGCGCAGTTTTCTGTGCCTGGCCTGTGGCGGATGGCGTAGATGTATGCGGACAATGTGAGCGCTCATCTCTGGATGTGGGCCGTGTGTTGGTATTTATCCCTTTACTCTCAGAAAATAGGGATATAAGTGACTTATGATCAGTTTCCAATACGAATTTTAGCCCAAACAGGTATTGATGCACTTTCTTTATACCATAGACACACGCTAACGCTTCTTTTTCAATCATACTGTAGGTTCTCTCGGCCTTAGACAGACTCCTGGATGCATAAGCAAACGGTTGCAGTTTCCCAAAATCATATGACGATACATCACATGCTAGTACCAAACGCTTACATGGATCTTACAACACAAGCAATTTGTTTGAGCATAACAATTTTCTCACTTTTACAAAGGCATTTTCTTGGCTTTTGCCCCAAACCCATTCTCCCCCTTTTCGTGATAAGACATGCAGTGGTTCTAGCAGGGTGCTGAGACCCGGTAAGAAGTTACCAAAGTAGTTCAAGAGTCCCAGAAACAACCGCAGATCCGTTACGTTCTGTGGCCTCGGTGCGTTCTCAATTGCCTTCGTCTTCGCGTTGGTGCGCCTGATGAGTTCCGCCGCAATCCTCCGTCCCAGGAACTCCACTTCAAGTGCTAGGAAATGCACTTCGAGCGTTTTAACCTGAGCCCCATGCAGTTGAGTCGACTAAGAACCTCCTCCAGGTTCTGCAGGTGCTCGACTGTGTTCCGACCTGTAGGACTGGCCCACTCACTGAATTCGATCAGTGAAATAATGCCCTCTCTTTGCAGCCGGTCTAGCTCGATCTCTATCCTTTCTCTCATCATGTACGGTACTGCTCTCGCCTTGTGATGGATGGGTCGTGCCCCCGGAATTAGGTGGATCTGCACTTTTGCTCCTTGGAATTTTCCGAAGCCTGGTTCGAACAGCGAAGGAAATTTGTTTAAGACCTGGGCACACGAAGTGTCTTCAGCGGGTGATAGCACTCGGACGTCGTCCCAGTTCCAACGTATCTTTCCCAGCCAGCTCCTGCCGAGCAGCGTGGGGCCATCGCCCGGTACCACCCAGAGTGGTAGCTTGTGCACTGCTCCATTGTAGGAGACCTTTACAGTAGCACTGCTGATTACAGGAATCAGTTCTTTTGTGTAAGTTCTTCGTCTCGTGCGAACTGGAGTTAAGACAGGCCTTGAGGCCTTGTTGCACCACAACCTTTCGAAAGTCTTTTTGCCTACGATGGACTGGCTCGTGCTCATGTCCAGTCCATTGACACCGGGAGTCCATGTAGTTCAACATTCAGCATTATCGGGGGTCAATTCATGGTGAATGTGTGCACCCAATGTACCTCTGCCTCCTCTATCTGTGGCTCTGGTTCATAGTGATCGTCTGTGGATCTGTCCTCCTCTGCAACGTGGTGGTTTGCAGGTTTAACAGGCTTAGCAGCTCGTTTGCACACTCGTTGGAGGTGTCCCATTGTTCCACAGCCCTTGCAAATGTATCCTTTGAATCAGCATGAATGGAAACGATGATCACCCCCACAGCGCCAATAAGGTGTTAATGGTCTTGCATTCATTGCCCTTGATGGTGGACTCTGAGCCATCTGCGGACGTGTAGCTGCAGGTATGTGTGACCTACCCTGTATGTTACGATTCGAAAACAACATCACTTTGTTCACAATACTTGTAGCAGCACTTGTGTGCTGAGAGATTTGCTTAGTATTGTCACTGGTGGCAATGAACGCCTGGGCTATCGCTATGGCCTTACTCAAGGTTGGGGTCTTTACAGTCAAAAGCTTGCCAAGTATGAAAAAGTCTCTGAGCATGTGCTCCAAATGTCCTTCAAATTCGCAATGTCCTGCAAGGTATCTCAGCTCAGTGACATAACTCGCCACTTCCTGGCCTTCAGACCTTTTGTCGGTGTAGAACCGGTACCTCGCCATCAGAACACTTTTCTTTGGGTTCAAATGCTCTCTGATCAGTGTGCACAAATCATCGTATGATTTCTCCGTGGGTATCGCTGGAGTGAGCAGATTCTTTATGAGGCCATACGTTGGTGCCCCACAGACAGTGAGGAGGATCGCTCTGCGTTTGGCAACGCTCTCTTCCCCATCTAGCTCGCGGGCCACGAAGTATTGGTCGAGTTGCTCCAAAAAAGTTTCCCAATCATCTCCCTCCGAAAATTTCTCCAGGATGCCCACTGTTCTCTGCATCTTTGGGTTCGCTACCTGTATCTGTGGGGGGCATTAGCAAAGGGGCTAAAGGCTGCAATGTTTCTGTTGTGTATGGAGAAAGAATCAGACTGAACACTGTGAGCTCAAAGTAAAGTGTGACCTTCGTCTTTTATTGCAGGTCTCCAGAGTGTCTCTCCAACCTGTGAAGCCTCCTTAAATACCTGTGCTCCCAAGGGATTATGGGATTCCTTGGGACTCCAGGGAATGAGCGTCTGGTGGCTGTAGAGAGTAAATACAAGTCCACATATATAACAGTTTCTTTGTGCAGAAGAAAAATGCATCCAAGGCAGCAAGCCTGAGAGCGACAGGAGTGGGAGCAGCAGAGGTGGCCAAATTGAGCAGGCTGGAGGAGTGAGCATTGGCATTAGTGGGTGACTGCCGCCGTGTAATCACAATGGTTCATGCAGATCCGGTGCTATAGAATGGTAAGGTTATACTAATCTGCGGTCTGAGCCACGCTCATGGCATGAAAGGTCATGCAATAATAAGGCACTCGCGGTTTAACACACACTTTGTTGCCGAGTATTGGTGTGCCCATGTAGAGATGCAACTCCTTGCTGGCAGAATGTGAGATGGCACGGCTCACATCCCAGCTTGACCAGCACCACCCCCACCCCTGTACAGACGGAAATATCGTCCTCTATTTGCAGATGATGACTCGGAAAAGCACGGACATCGACCTCTGACCTTTAGAGAAGCCGTCAGACCCCAACGTCTCCCACGCCAACGTTGCCCCCAGCCCAAGACAGCGGATCCCTCCTCCACCTTCCCCCCAGTCCCCAGATCAACCATTTCCACTGCTCCCACCTCCCCCACCCTGAGCCACGAAGAAGAGGAGAGAGAGGAGGGAGAAGGGCCCGTCTTTGTGGCCTTTGAGCTCCAGGAGCAGGAACAGGATGACAACAACCCCCTGCTATGTGAGCCATCTGTCCGCAGAATCTCAGCGTCGGGCTCCGAGTTCCTGGGGTTTGGAACGGACTCCATACCGGCAAGCTCTACCAAGTGCAGAGGCCGTGGCACGAAGGCAAGCAAGGCAGCAGAACCCACCAGGAGCGAGCATCCACCTAAGGATTCACCACGGCTCTCTGCAATTCTGGAGATGGTCCAGCTATCACAGACAAGCATGTAGATAGGTCGCAATATGCTCCAGACCATGGCTGGGATAGCTGGTAGTATGGCCACCTTCACCCAGCAGCACGATGACAGGACCGGCTCATCGCTGTGCTGGAGAGCGCAACCGAGTGTTGAGGTGATGAGGCTAGAGATGGCTTCTGGACTTGAAGTGCAGGCCCCCAAGCCCATACCCTCAAGGCAGATAGATCCGGAGGAGCAGGAGATCCTGGCGCCTTCTGCCATGCCCCCTGCCTTCTCATCAAGATGCACATGTCTGCAGACATCCCGCTGTCCTCCTGCACAACCTCATCAACCAGAGGCAGAGAGGGGCAGGGGAGCAGGATGCCGTGGTGTAGGTGGGGCGGGGAAGAGGAGCTTGGACATCACTTCAAGGGGGGGAGGGGAAGAGAGGTGGTGGTGCTGGCTAGGGGGGTGGGTGTTGGTGATGTAAATGTTTGTAAATATAATAATGTTATGTAACCTTTGTTATTGTGCACTTGTAAATACACTCACATTGTTGACCCTCTCTTGGTAAGTGTCTGATTTTAATGTCATGTGTGGTGCCTTGTGAGAAACACAAATCTGTCCCTCAGGTCATCTGCTTTATCAGGAATATCTTCCCATCCACATATGACAGCACTCTATAATGGGTACGGTCATCAGGCCATTGCAACACGCTTTATGTGCTGTGAGGGTTATTCGATGTGTCAGATTAATAACATCTCTCAGAATAGACTTATGTCCATCACCACAACAAGGCACGCTGGGTACAGGTCTTTTGTGATGAATCAGAACAGATTTTATGAAGTAATTTCCTTGCAATACGAAGAAAGACGCATTAACAAGGCGATCGTGGCAATCTAGTTGTTGCAACCTCAATGGTAACGCCACTGAGTCACCATGGCGCTTGTCTCTTGCTGTGTTCTATTAACCGTAGTCCTTCCTCAGTTTGGTCTGTAATCACGCTGCCCCTAAAGTCGAATAGCTGTAACTTTACACCCTTTTCCTCCCATACAAATGTTGTCAGAGTCTGCAGCTGTCTCAGGCTTACAATAGATCATTCGAACCCTAACCCTCTCACCCTCTGTGTGATATGTAGTGCTTCCCTGAGAACTTCTTGAAGGACTGTGTCACAGAATTAACTAATCAGCTTGGATGGACAAATAGTGACTCTTCATAATTATTTTGCCTTCGCCATTGGGCTTCTCAATAAAGGTCTTTCAGCAAGGTCAAAGAAAGAAGTTTCCATCAACCTAGACACATTTCAGTCGCTTTCATCACATCCAAATTAAACATGACCCTCAGCAATAAAGTAAAGCAACATCCACCTAACTTTTTTCCAGCAGTCCCACTCATGATGGTCCAGCATCTGCACCATAGCCGGGATGTGCAGCGCTACAGCACTCGGAGCCCTTCTCCCTGCCGCCCGACTCACGGCCAGCTCAGACCTGCTTTTTGCGAGCGGTCTTTCTGGCTGGCGGCAAGTCGATCTCGTGCCAGGCGGAACCTGGACGGCAGATGGGCAGTTCCGGATCAATCGCCAGAAAACATACATTTCCAGTGGATTCTTGGCGGCTGCGGGCGCAACCTGCACCAAATTCGGCCCCCAGAACAGGTAATTGCGTAAAGTAAGCAGGTCACTACCAGTTTCCTCTCGATGTTACACCCTGACTGAGGTTGTATGCTAAACCCCCACAACACAGCTGTCATATGCATGTCAATAGTGCACACTTTATCACTGTCCTTCAACCTGGAAGACCTTCATGTAGATGATGTGAAAGCCCTTCCCATTCATGAGGGGCATGGGATTATGTGCAGGGGACTGTAGGGCTATATGGATGCCATCAATGACACCTGAGACTTTGGGGAATTCTTTCACGCAGGTAAAAGTTGCAAGGCTTCTCATTCTGCTGTTAGTTGTCCATGGGGAAAGTTATGAAATTGTTTTCCCTGGCATCAATTACCTGCTTGATACATCAGTGAACTGCAAATGAACTGACGTTATTGATGTGGCACTCTGAATTGAGCCAGCTGCAAAAAAGTTCAGGGCTTTGGTGACTTTGATAGCCATTGATGCCATCGCAATGATGGAGGTTAGCTGGAGGATATATTCCAGAAGAAGGCACAGTTCTGCCACTGATTCCCCTGGTGGTAAAGCTTGTGATGGCAGATTTCATAGCATCATAGAATCATAGAATCATAGAATAGTACAGTACAGAAGGAAGCCATTTGACATATCGGGTCTGTGCCGGCTCTTTCGAAGAGAAATCCAGTTAGTCCCACACCCCACGCTCTTTCTCCATATCCCTGCATTTTTTTATTCTTCAACTATTTATCCAATTCCCTTTTCAAGGCTAATATTAAATCTGTATCCACCACCCTATCAGGCAGTGCATTCCAAATCCTAATCACTTATTGCATAAAAAATGTTTTTCCTCATGTCGCCCCTGGTTCTTTTGCCAATCACCTTAAATCTGTGCCTTCTGCTTATCGACCCTTCAGCCATTGGAAACAGTTTCTCTTTATTTACTCTATCTAAATCTTTCATGATTTTATACACCTCTATCAAATCTCTTAGTCTTCTCTACTCCAAGCTTCACAAGTCTATCCACATAACTATATTCCCTCACCCATGGCACTATTCTAGTAAATCTCATCTGTACCCTCTCCAAAGCCTTCATGCACTTCCTAGAACACAATACTCCAGCTGTGGCCAGACTAGTGTTTTATATAGAGTTAGCATAACTTCCTGGCTTTTATACTCCGTGGGGTCAAAATTGCCCCGTGCTGGATTTGGGGCGCATAATTTGAATTAAGTGAAAAGTTAGCGCCGGCCTAGATTGGCGGGAGGAAGTTTGTAATTTCGGCACTTTGTTTCGCAAATCAGAGAGCTGCATTGTTTGGAGCGCTAAATGTCTTCCACGTGGCACTGGAGGGGCGCTGGAGGGGCGGTGGAGGGGCGCTGTAGGGTGGTGGAGGGGCGGTGGAGGGGCACTGGAGGGGCGATGGTGGAAATGTGCAGCCAATTTCAGGTGAGTCTCATTCATTCATAACGAGTCACCTGGTCATTGGGCTTCTTAAAGGGGATGCCTTGCAGTTCTGTCCTGCTGATTCTCTTTTTCTTCACAGTTGAGTAGCTGCTTACTGAGGGTGTCATGGCAGCTGGGAGAGGCAGCACAAGAGCCACATGTTCTCAGACCCGGAATTGGAGACACTGGTGGGGGCAGTGGAGGACAGGAGGCTGTCCAGCTGGGAGGGCTGCTCCACAGCTTCTCACAGCTATCTGGGCAGAGGTGGCTGCCGGGCACCTCCGTCCTTGACCGCACCTATGCAGTGTCGCAAGAAGTTCTGCGACCTCACTCATCTGGACAAAGTGAGTACATGCTCCCCCAACTCTTACCTATGAACCTGTGAGCCTCTGTCTGTTCCCACAACTCTTACAAGGCGGCCTCTGTGCAGACTCAGCAAAGCAGCATTTAACTCAGGATGTGCCTGCTCACAATTGTAAGTGGTTTTGCCCTTGGTGGTTTCGAATCACCCCCCTTACAACAGTTCTAGACACCAGAATTATAGTAGTGAACAGAAATACACAGTTATAGCCAGATCTTTCGGTCTCAACCGTCACAATGCTTTTATTCAAGTTAAAGTACACACCTGCACCCAGTAAAACACACCCTGGTGGTGTAAAACAAACAGACACAGTACAACACACAACCCTGGCCCGTTTGAACAGGCCCCTAACGTGAAGTACCCATGACTAAAACACCCCAGCTCAGATTCGAAACTGCACCATTGAATCTGTCCAACAGAATGTGCGTACACCTATGATCGTTGCAGAAAACCTCCCCACTAAACCCCTAAGGCTTGGTTGGGACACACGGCATCCCTTCACACTATGCAGTGGTCTTAAAGATGTGTGGGCTGGGATAAATGCTCACCAATTACCCCTCTGGCTTACTCTCTGCTTCTCCCGATGAGGCGTATCTTCTGGTTCTGTATCAATCTGTGGTCTTCAAGTCCAGTCTCAAGGTCAGCTTCCCAGTCGAAGTAGCGATGCTCTCTTTGCTCATAGATGGTGGTTTCTTCTCTCCGTCCCAGACGGAGTGCTCAGTCCTTGTGCGTTGAACAAAGCGAGCAAACGTAAAAGAGGAGGGAGAGTGAGATGGCAGCCAAAAATGGCCTCTCTTATACGTACAAAATGCTTCTGAATTCCTCGCGCCAAAAATCAATCCTTTGCCTGAGGCAGTGCAACTAAAAGAGCAAAATGTAAAACCTTTTCGGACAGTGTCTTTGTCAACTGTCTTGTTCCTAGGGACAAGGCTCCAAAACGTCTGGGTGGTCGAAAAGCTTCCTTTGTGTCTTGAGCACCGAACAATCTTCTTGATCTTTCACTGATTACATGACAAAGGGCCCTCCATCAACCATCTTCCTGCCATTCCAGCCATTCCTGTGGGACATGTTTGGACCTGTCCCATGTCATGCTGTTTGCCCCCTGCAGTAACAGCCAAATTAAAGCAATGTCCAAAACTTAAAGTCCAAAAGTTTGTCCAAAAGTTTATGCTTTTGCTGTCGATATTTTCACCGAATTCTTACAGTTATTGGCTCATTTGATGCTCTGCTTAGAATCACAGCTGATTAAGCTGCCCATGCACTTGTTTCACATACATAACTGCATTGTTACTCACCAAGCTTCCTTTCTTTTGCAGGCCAAGATGGCACATAACAGGCCGCAGCAGCAGCAAACATGAGGGGGGGAGGAGCCTGAACTGCGCCAGCTCACAGACCTGGAGGAGCGAGTTCTTCGCCTTATGGGCCCACAGGTGGCCATCCCCATGGCAGTGGGGACCGCTGAGCCCGCTGGGACCAACATCGGTCAGCGAAACCCTTCCTCTCATCCCACCTTCCATTTTAAGCAGAAGGCCTTATCATTGAGCCGCTCCACATTCTGACCACCTTTCTTCCTGCATGCCTGCCCCTCTTCCCTCGCCTCAACGCCACTCTTGTGCCATTTGTTACTTCAGAAAATTACCCACCTGCAGCCCAGCCTATGCCTGAGCATCCCCAACCCCAACCCAGTCTGCAGGGAGAAGAAATGGGGGAGGAGTAGGAGGAGGACGACGATCCAAGCATTGCGTCACTGCTTCTCACACTCACCAGCTCAGATACTGGGAGTACGCATTCATTACATTTGAGCTTAGGAGAGGGGTCTGCACTGGGTGATGCACCGGGGCCTAGCGGGCTGCAGCAGGGTCAAGGGATAAGGCAAGCTCGGGAGCCAGCTCTCCGGAGAGCGAGTTCGCGTGCGAGTTCTGCTCCACAGGACTCAGATTAGGACCTCGTTGGGGAGGCGTTTGAACAAAGGGTGATGGCCTTACACTCCGGCATGATTGGGGCAATGGCAAGGGTGCCCGAGAGCCTGTTGGAAGTGGGAAGGAATGTGGAGCAGTCTGCCTCCCACATTGTATACACTGCGCACACCATGGAGCCCATCATTGCCAATGTGCAGACGATGGTGGATTCCCAGGCGGACTGTGGGGATCCAGACCTCATGGCGTCTCATGGACAATGTGGCAGCTTCCATTGCAGCACAGGCGGAAGCAACGCAATGTCTTGCTACTGCAATAGAGTCAATGGCTGCTCGAATGACTGCTCAGACTGCTCTCATGCAGTCTCAGCTTGATGCCACGCAACATCTTGGTGATGTCATGTAGTCTCAGCTGCATGCCCACGAGCCCTGACCGCTGCCATCGCCGCTGGGTCCATCACAGTCCAGCGGGGAGCTCACAATGCCACAGCAGCCCAACAATCTGTGCTCCATCAGATTGGTGCGGAGGCTGAGGTGCAGCCCCGGGGGAGTGGCACTGGGTCAGTGGAGCAAGGACGACAGCATTTCTAATCCCACCACTGCCACTCTGTCATTGCTACTATTCACGCCTATCACCCAGCCAGCCCAGACTGCCGCCACCCAGCCTGAGGTGCATCAGTCTGCAGCTGGGCTTTCCAGGTCCAGAGCTGGTTGAGGAGGTCCTTGAAGGCCATCTGTAGTCTCTGGCCCGGAAACACAGCAGCCTTCCACCTGCCAAGCTGCAACCACAGGGGATACACTGTGGCATAGTCGTAGAGTAGCTTTACATAACAGGGAAAAAGGTGACGCACAATGGTGAATGATGCATGTTGTGGTGATGTTGCACTTTTTACACAAATGTTGATTTTCATCTTTACTGTTTGGTCTTGCATCTCATTTCAGTGTGGGGCATGTGGTATAGAAGGAGGGGCTCACTGATGTGTTTATGGGGAGGCACAAAGGAAGTGGTAAGTGGCAAGGTCCTTATTGGAACCGAGATTTTATGAGACGGTCTTGGGCCTCCCTTGCAGGATCGGGATGGTGTCGGCACATCCTGCCTGCCGGCTGTGCCTCCTCCTGCAGCTCCTCGTTCTTCTCCTGCAGCTCCTCCTCCTTCTGGTCCTCCTCCTCCTCCTCCTGGTCCTCCTTCTCCTCCTCCTACTGGTCCTGCTCCTCCTCCTCCTGGTCTTCCTCCTCGTTCTCCTCGCCTTCCTCCTCCTAGTCCTGCAGCTCCTCCTCCTTCTGGTCCCGCTGCTCCTCCTCCTCCTGAGGTGCAATGGCTATGTCTTCAGGCAATGGCTGTGTCCTCATGATTGCCAGGTTATGCAGCAGACGACGAAGAATAGGGACACCCGGTCAGGCGAGTACTGCAGGGCTCCTCCCAAGCGGTCAAGGCAGCGGAACCATTGCTTGAGCATTCCGATGGTCTGCTCAATGATGTTCCCAGTGGCAGCACAGCTCTCATTGTATGAGTGTTGGGCAAGAGTGGTGGGGTTGCAGAGGGAGTCATGAGCCAGGTGGATAGCAGATAGCCCTGATCTCCGAGCAGCCAGCCGCGAGCTTCATTTGGGGGCTGGAACAGAGCTGGCACAGTGGACTGGCGCAGGATGAAGGCATCGTGGCTGCTGCCAGGATAGCGGGCATTGACGGTGAATATTCTGCATGTGTGGTCGCACACCAACTGCACATTCATTGAGTGGTAGCTTTTGCAGTTTTGAAAGATCTCAGGATTGTGGCGACGTGTGTGCAGTCTATGACACTGCACCATGGGGAAGCACGCCATCCTGACAAAGCCAGTTGATCGCTCCAGCTGCTTCTGTCTGGTCATGGGAAATGAGGTGTATTCCATCCTCCTTCTGTACAGAGCATCTGTCACATCACAAATGGAGCAATGGACAGCAAACTGGGAGATGTTGGAGATGTCTCCCTGAAAATATCCATTGGCTTAGAAATTGAGGACGATGGTGACCTTCACTGCCACTGAGATAGCCTTCCTCACCCTGGTCTGAGGCTCTAGGTCTGGCTGTAGCAGATGGCACAGCTCCGTTACTATGTCTTTCCTAAATCGCAGTTTTCGGACACACTGTTCCTCAGAGAAGTTAAGATAGAAAAACTGTTGGAGAAACACCCTGGTGCGTGCGGCTTCAGTTGGCACGTCTGTGTGAGTGTCTTCCTCTGCCCACTTCCTCATGGACCTCTTCATGTTGCTCCTGATGTTCCTATCCCTCTGCATCCTCCTGGTGTTGTGCCTCTGCCTGCTGCTCTTTTTCATAGAAACATATAGACATAGAAAAGAGGTGCAGGAGTAGGCCATCCGGCCCTTTGAGCCTGCATCACATTCAATAAGATCATGGCTGATTATTCCTTCAGTACCCCGTTCCTGCTTTCTCTCCATATCCCTTGATCCCTATAGCCGTAAGGGCCATATCTAACTCCCTCTTGAATATATCCAATGAACTGGCACCAACAACTCTCTGCAGTAGAGAATTCCACAGGTTAACAACTCTCTGAGTGAAAAAGTTTCTCCTCATCTCAGTCCTAAATGGCTTACCCCTTATCCTAAGACTATGTCCTCTGGTTCTGGACTTCCCCAACAAGTCCCTTTGCCTCTCCCTGCCCCTTTCCATCTCCTGCGTCTGTCCCTCTCCCTCATCCTGTCCCTCTCCCTCATCCTCAGTGCATGGGCCTCTCCATGGTCCTCTCCAAGTACAGGTCCCTCCCCCAGTGGGAGCCTTTCTCGTTCCCTCTGCCGATGCCTCTGCCTGGCTAAATCATGGCGCGGTTGCCTTCTGCGAACCATCCTCCGATGGTGAAGTTGGAAGAGGCAGCACACTGCCAACACTGAGCCCATGACTAGCAAAGAATGTTGCTGTCTCTTAATGGACCTGACTAAAGCAGGGGGAGCGATGGAAGCCAAAGTAAAGTGAGGGCCAGCAATCAATAATGGCGGTGGCACATCCAAAAAACAAAATAACTACAACCTGGGGCAATATTTGGCCGACCAAAATATTATTCACTGTTTACCACACTTTTAATTCCGTTGTCATCTGCAAATTTTGAAATTGTGCCCTGTACCCCAAAGTCCATGGACTAGAACCTTCACTTTTGAGCTTAGCACCCAAAAATGGGCGTTATTTCCGGCGTGGGCATTAAAAAAGGGTTTTCAGATCGCCATTCTCAAAGCACCTAGTTTACATTTTTGAAAATGGGTGTTACTGCGAGCGATATCAAATGGGCGGTAGTGTTACATTTTTCTGACCTTCTGCCATAAAGTGTGGCCGTCCTTAGCAACGACATGGCAACGCTCCATTCCTGGGATTCTGGAGGTCAAGTGTCACCATGACATGCGCAGAAGAGGAGACGGAGAGAGAGGGAGCTCAGAAGCACTGAAAGCGTGTATGGCTGTGGTGTGTGCTTGTCTGGCTGTTGTGGGAGGAACGACGGAGATTCACCAGCAGCAAAAAGCCCACTAATCACCAAGAACATAGTTGGCACTGAGTTTTTGTCCAACAAATAACTTATAAAAATGGAAGGGATGGAGGAGGCCCTGGAGCTGGTAGCCAGGAACACTGATGGCAGAGGGCTCCCAGTGGTCTCGGAGCACCGCACTGCACCCCGAGGTGATGCATCCCCATTGCCAACCACACATGAGAGCCAGCAGCAACATCTTGCTTATGGCTCGGAGCACGCTCCCACCTTGGGACCATCCTCTCCTGTATCCATCCAAGCAGCACTTTGGCCATTGTCCACCCCCGCCCCCACCCCCACAATGAAGCATCGCCTGAGAACCTCCTCGGCCAGGCGGTTTGGAGTCAGGAGGGGAAGGAGAATGGGTAGAGGTGGGGAGGAGAAGCGGGGGGTCGGGGGGAGGGGGAAGGGTTGGTTTGTACAGAAATACTGATGATTTCAGACTGATGTTCGGTTAAATGTTTTTTATTTAACAAAACCTTGCAGCACATTAGCTCAGATAGCTGCACCATTACACGCTAGTGATTGCTTAACGTCAAAGGGTATAATCACACTTAACTTCAATCAACTTAAACTTTACCTGTCACCAAGGTGATGCCCAGCATTGATGTATGACCTGCACACCCAGCAGTGTGCCAGCCTTGCAAATAACACCAACGTTCTTTCAGGCAAAGTGATCATTGATGAGCTCCTGACGTAAGGCTCTTGCAGCTATCATGCCACCATGGGCCTTTTCATGCTGTCCACAGGGGGGGTGGAGGCATGGCTTCAGCGTCAGCCTGATTGTCTGGCCCGATGTCAGCGTCTGCCTCCTCGTCCTCCTCATCCTCTCTCTGGTGAGGTGGACTGTCAGGCTCATCAGGCAATTCTCGTCCCCGCCTGATAGCCAAGTTGTGTAGCATGGAGCAGACTACCATGAATTGAGCTACCTGCTCAGGGTAATATTGGAGCTCGCCTCTTGAGTGGTCCAGGCATCTGAAGCACTGCTTCAGCACTCCAATGGTTTTCTCCAAGATATTGCGAGTTGCTCTGTGGCTCTCGTTGTATCGCCTCTCGGCCTCGGTGTGGGTGTCACGCAGGGGGGTCATCAGCCAGGTGGTGCCATATCCTTTCTCCCCAAGCATCCAGCATTGACCTTGTAGCTCATTGTTAAACAAGTCATATACAGTGCTCTCACGCAGGATATGCGCATCATGAATGCTGCCTGGAAATTGAGCATTCATTGCCAGTATAATTTGCTGGTGGTCGACAACCAGTTGGAGATTCAGGAAGTGGAAACCCTTGCGGTTCCCGAAAACCTCCTGAAAAGGTGCCCTCATCACGATGTGCGTACAGTCTATTGCTCCCTGCACCTTGGGGAAGTTTGCAATTCTGGAGAAACTTCGGGCTCAAGTTTCGGCCTGAGTTGCTCCTATTTTTTTGCAGCAACTAGTTTAGAATGGAGCATCTTAGAAATTGCAATTCTCGGCATTTAGTTTGCTCCAGTTCTAGTGAGTTAGAATAGTTCCATTTTAGAACAGATTATTTTTTCCAAAGCGGGCGTGTCCAGCCACTTACGCCTGTTTTGCAAGTTTAGGCGCGAAAACTTACTCCAAACTAACTTAGAATGGAACAACAGTAAATTTTTGTACGCTCAGAAAAACCTTGCCTGCACTTATAAATCAGGCGTAGGGAACAAGAGATGGGGGGCGGGGGAAGGGGGGCTTACAAACATTAAACACTTCGCTTTGATGGGTTCTACAGGAGTATCTGACAATTCAGAAAGATAGACAAGAAGGGAAAGGAGGTGGGGTAGCTCTGTTAATAAAGGATGATATCAGGGCAGTTGTGTGAGACGATATTGGCTCTAATGAACAAAATGTTGAATCATTGTGGGTGGAGATTAGAGATAGTAAGGGGAAAAATCACTGGTGGGCGTAGTTTATAGGCCCCCAAATAATAACTTCACGGTGGGGCGGGCAATAATCAAGGGAATAATGGAGGCATGTGAAAAAGGAACGGCAGTAATCATGGGGGATTTTCACCTACATAGCGATTGGTCAAACCAAATCGCACGGGGTAGCCTTGAGGAGGAATTCATAGAATGCATACGGGATTGTTTCTTAGAACAGGATGCTACAGAACCTACAAGGGAGCAAACTATCTTAGATCTGGTCCTGTGTAATGAGACAGGAATAATAAATGATCTCCCAATAAAAGATCCTCTCGGAATGAGTGATCACAGTATGGTTGAATTTGTAATACAGATTGAGGGTGAGGAAGTAGTGTCTCAAACGAGCGTACTATGCTTAAACAAAGGGGACGACAGTGGTATGAGGGCAGAGTTGGCTAAAGTATACTGGAAACACAGACTAAACGGTGGCACAATTGAGGAACAGTGGAGGACTTTTAAGGAGCTCTTTCATAAATATATTCCAGTGAAAAAGAAGGGCGGTAAGAGAAGGGATAACCAGCCGTGGATAACCAAGGAAATAAAGGAGAGTATCAAATTAAAAACCAATGCGTATAAGGTGGCCAAGGTTAGTGGGAAACTAGCAGATTGGGAAAATTTTAAACGATAGCAAAGAATGACTAAGAAAGTAATAAAGAAAGGAAAGATAGATTACGAAAGTAAACTTGCGCAAAATGTAAAAACAGATCGTAAAAGCTTTTACCGATATATAAAATGGAAAAGAGTGACTAAAGTAAATGTTGGTCCCTTAGAAGATGAGAAGGGGGATTTAATAATGGGAAATGTGGAAATGGCTGAGACCTTAAACAATTATTTTGCTTCGGTCTTCACAGTAGAAGACACAAAAACCATGCCAAAAATTGCTGATCACAAGAATGTGGGAAGGGAGGACCTTGAGATAATCACTATCACTAGCGGGGGTAGTGCTGGACAGGCTAATGGGACCCAAGGTAGACAAGTCCCCTGGTCCTGATGAAATGCATCCTAGGGTATTAAAAGAGATGGCGGAAGTTATATCAGATGCATTCGTTATAATCTACCAAAATTCTCTGGACTCTGGGGAGGTACCATCGGATTGGAAAGCAGCTAATGTAACGCCTCTGTTTAAAAAGGGGGGCAGACAAAAGGCAGGTAACTATAGGCCGGTTAATTTAACATCTGTCGTGGGGAAAATGCTTGAAGCTACCATTAAGGAAGAAATAGCGGGACATCTAGATAGGAATAGTGGAATCAAGCAGACGCAACATGGATTCATGAAGGGGAAATCATGTTTAACTAATTTACTGGAATTCTTTGAGGATATAATGAGCATTGTGGATAGAGGTGTACTGATGGATGTGGTGTATTTAGATTTCCAAAAGGCATTCGATAAGGTGCCACACAAAAGGTTAATGCAGAAGATAAAGGTACGCGGAGTCAGAGGAAATGTATGAGCATGGATCGAGAATTGGCTGGCTAACAGAAAGCAGAGAGTCGGGATAAATGGGTCCTTTTCGGGTTGGAAATCGGTGGTTAGTGGTGTGCCACAGGGATCGGTGCTGGGATCATAACTGTTTACAATATACATAGATGACCTGGAAGAGGGGACAGAGTGTAGTGTAACAAAATTTGCAGATGACACAAAGCTTAGTGGGAAAGTGGATTGTGTAGAGTGCACGGCCAGATCAGCCATGATCTTGTTGAATGGTGGAGCAGTCTCGAGGGGCTAGATGGCCTACTCCTGTTCCTAATTCTTATGTTCTTATGTTATGTTCTTATGTTCTTATGGTCTTATGTTCTTCTTCGTGGTCAACCGTGGTATTAGCTGAGGAAGGGAAGTATCATGGAGCATTTAAAGGCTGCAGCTATTATTTAACGAGCCTGTTTCCTTGGTGCTGGAATCACGTTGGACAACAAAGCAACACATCTCCATTTTCCTGTGAGCTTTGGAAGAAGTACAGGAAAAGAGGGTTACCCACTTGCATCCCAGGCATCCTGCTCACAAATGAAATGTCCAAGTTGCTTTACAGTGGATGGCTACCAGAGTCAGTGCAGTGACAAAGACCCAGATGAGAATGCATCAGCCTAGCTTTACACAATGGGTCTGAATATGGTCGCCGCCCATTTCTCGGAGGCCCCCGGGCAGCACCTACCTTTTTGTCGCCCATTGCCGCTGGGTCCCGTGGGGAGCCACTTTCGGCTCCGTTGTATGGGCGTCAGCTTCAGCGGCAATCAGCAGCAGTCGCTGGGCGGGAGCGGGGTGAGCAGCCGGCGTCATCAGTATGCGGCAGTTGGAGGCCTCTCCACTTGGGGATCTTCAGAGGGCCTTCAATGCGCATGCGCGAGACTTCGTGATTTTTTTTTGTAGTTTTTGTCTTCCAATGGGTCATCATTTCGGGGCCGTTTGAGACTGATTGCTGTACTGCGCATGCGCATAAAGGCACACCATTTTATTCCACCTATGAGAGGGGAAAGGGGAGAGGGCACAGTTGGCATTTGAGAGGAGAGAGTTGGAGGTTGGAGAGGAGAGAGTTGGAAGTTGTAGAGGGGACAATATGAGTTGCAGAGGGGGCAGTCAGAGAAATTGAGACACACAAACTGTGCACCCATTCATTTCATCATTGACGATGAGTGGCCAGAAATCAACAATGAAGACTGGCAAAACCAGGCCCAGAGCTCCATGGTTTAATGAGGAGGAATTGGAGGCGCTAGTAACGGAGGTGGAGCACAGGTACAAAGACCTCACCCGGGATGATCGTGGCAAGCCTCCACCACCCCATTTGAGGGAGATCGCTGAGATCGTGTCCGTAATGGGCAATGTTGAGCATGGTGGGGACCACTGCTGGAAATGTTGGAACGATTTGATGGCGGTAGCAAGAGTGAGTAAAAATTGACTTGCTCCCTCCTGTCCAATGCCAAAAGGTTTGTGCGCCAGATGTGTGAGTGTGTGTGTGGGGCATTAGCAAAGGGGCTAAAGGCTGCAATATTTCTGTTGTGTATGGAACAGAAATATTGCAGCCTTTAGCCCCTTTGTGTATGTGTACGGGGGCCGCTGAGAAATGGGCGGCGACCAAATTCAGACTGAACACTGTGAGCTCAAAGTAAAGTGTGACCTTAGTCTTTTATTGCAGGTCTCCAGAGTGTCTCTCCAACCTGTGAAGCCTTCTTAAATACCTGTGCTCCCAAGGGATTATGGGATTCCTTGGAACTCCGGGGAATGAGCCCTCTGGTGGCTGTACAGAGTAAATACACATACATAACAACATTCCCCCCCAAAGTCAAGAGTGTAACTATTTACAATGTGAGTTGATCTGGGGTCCTTCTTGCCCTGGTTGATCGTCTCGGTGTGAAAGCTGGTGTTGTTGAATCATTTGTTGGGCCCTCGCTGGGCTGCTGTGCAGCTGGCCTTGCTGGGCTGCCTGGTGTGTTGGGCCCTGTAGTGCTGCTGTGGATGATGGGTTCTGCTTCGTGGTCAACCGTGGTGTCGCTTGCCACTGGTGTGTGTGCTGGGGGATCAAAAAAGGTAGGGTCCAAGGTGGGTAGCTCAGGGTAGTCTGTGAATCTGAGTTTGATTTGGCCCAAGTGTTTCCGGTGAATGACTCCATTTGAAAGTTTGACCCGAAACACCCTGCTCCCCTCCTTGGCTACTACAGTGCCGGGAAGCCACTTGGGACCTTGTATATAATTTAACACTAATACAGGATCATTGACTTCAATCTCACATGACACATTTGCGCTATCATGGTATGCGCTTTGTTGAAGCCACCTGCTCTCTACCTGTTCATGTAGATCAGGATGAACTAACGAGAGCTTTGTCTTAAGTGCTCTTTTCATGAGCAGTTCAGCAGGTGAGATCCCAGTGAGTGAGTGGGGTCTCATGCGGTAGCTAAGCAGGATTCGGGATAGGTGAGTCTGCAGTGAGCCTTCAGTTACCTTCTTCAAGCCTTGCTTGATGGTTTGCACTGCTCTCTCTGCCTGACCATTAGACGCTGGTTTAAACGGGGCAGATGTGACATGTTTGATCCCATTACGGGTCATGAATTCTTTGAACTCAGCACTGGTAAAACTTGGCCCAATGTCACTCACCAGGACATCGGGTAAGCCGTGTGTGGCAAACATGGCTCGCAGGCTTTCAGTGGTGGCAGTGGACATGCTAACCGACATTATCTCACATTCAATCCACTTGGCGTACGCGTTTACAACCACAAGGAACATTTTACACAAGAGCGGGCCTGCATAGTCGACGTGTAACCTAGACCATGGTTTGGAGGGCCAAGACCATAAACTTAGCGGCACCACCCTGGGTACATTGCTTAACTGCGAGCATGTATTACATCTGTGAACGCAGGACTCTAAGTCCGCAGCGATATCGGGCCACCACACGTGGGATCTGGCTATCGCTTTCATCTTTACAATGCCTGGGTGGGTACTGTGGATGTCATTGATGAAGGTGTCTCTGCCCTTCTTGGGGACCACTACTCGATTGCCCCACAGAAGGCAGTCTGCCTCTGTAGACATTTCAGCCTTGCGCCGCTGGAACGGCTTTATCTCTTCCTGCATTTCCACTGGGACACTGGACCAGCTCCCGTGAAGCACACAGCTTTTGACTAGAGATAATAAGGGGTCCTGGCTTGTCCAGGTTTTGATCTGCCAGGCAGTAATTGTTGATTGCTCACTCTCAAATGCTTCCATAACCATGGCTAGATCTGCGGGCTGCGCCATTTCCACCCCCGTGGTGGGCAATGACAGCCTACTGAGAGCATCGGCGCAGTTTTCTGTGCCTGGCCTGTGGCGGATGGCGTAGTTGCATGCGGACAATGTGAGCACCCAGTTCTGGATGTGGGCCGATGTGTTGGTATTTTTCCTTTTACTCTCAGAAAACAGGGATATAAGTGGCTTACGGTCAGTTTCCAATTCGAATTTTAGCCCGAACAAGTATTGATGCATTTTCTTTACATCATAGACACACGCTAACGCTTCTTTTTCAATCATGCTGTATCGGTGCGTTCTCGATTGCCTCCGTCTTTGCGTTGGTGGCTCTGATGCCGTCTGCTGCAGTCCTCCTTCCCAGGAACTCCACTTCATGCGCCAAGAAAACGCATTTTGAGCATTTTAACCTGAGCCCCACATCGTTGAGTCAATTAAGAACCTCCTCCAGGTTCTGCAGGTGCTCGACTGTGTTCCGACCTGTGACCAATATATTATCCTGGAAGACCACGGTGTGCGGGACCGACTTCAGTAATCTTTCCATGTTTCTCTGGAATATCGCCGACGCTGATCGGATTCCAAATGGCCATCTGTTTTAAAGATAAAGATCTTTGTGCATTTTGATGCAGGTGAGGGCCTTCGATGATTCCTCTAGTTCCTGCGTCATGTAGGCTGAGGTCAGATCCAGCTTCGTGAACGTCTTTCCTCCCGCTCGCGTTGCAAAGAGGTTGTTGGCTTTTGGTAGTGAGTATTGGTCCTGCAAGGAGAAACGATTGATAGTTACTTTGTAATCGGCACAGATTCTGCCGGTGCCGTCTCACTTGAGGACTGGGACAAAAGGACTGGCCCACTCACTGAACTCGATCGGTGAAATGATGCCCTCTCGTTCCAGCCGGTCTAGCTCGATCTCTACCCTTTCTCTCATCATGTATGGTACTGCTCTCGCCTTGTGATGGATGGGTCGCGTCCCCAGAATTAGGTGGATCTGCACTTTTACTCCTTGGAATTTCCCGATGCCTGGTTCGAACAGCGAAGGAAATTTGTTTAAGTCCTGGGCACACGAAGTGTCGTCAGCGGGCGATAGCGCTCGGACATCATCCCAGTTCCAGCATATCTTTCCCAGCCAGCTCCTGCCAAACAGCGTGGGACCATCGCCCGGTACCACCCAAAGTGGTAGCTTGTGCACCGCTCCACTGTAGGAGACCTTTAAGGTAGCACTGCCGATTGCATGAATCAGTTCTTTAGTGTAAGTTCTTAGTCTCATGCGAACTGGAGTTAAGACTGGCCTTGATGCCTTGTTGTACCACAATCTTTTGAAAGTCTTTTTGCCCATGATGTACTGGTTCGTGCCCGTGTCAGCTCCATTGACACCAGGAGTCCACTTAGTTCAACATTCAGCATTATCGGGGGACAATTCATGGTGAATGTATACACCCCATGTACCTCTGCCTCCTCTATCTGAGGCTCTGGTTCGTAGTGATCCTCCATGGATCTGTCCTCCTCTGCAACGTGGTGGTTTTCAGGTTTAACAGGCTTAGCAGCTTGCCTGCACACTTGTTGGCGGTGTCCCATTGTTCCACAGCCCTTGCAAACGTATCCTTTGATTCGGCATGAATGGAAATGATGATCACCCCCGCAGCACCAACAAGATATTAATGGCCTTGCATTCATCAGCCTTGATGTTGGACTCTGAGGCATCTCCGGATGTGTAGCTGCAGGTATGTGTGACCTGCCCTGTACGTTACGATTCGGCAAAAAACATCACTTTGTTCACAATACTTGTAGCAGCACTTGTGTGCTGAGAGATTTGCTTCATATTGTCACTGGTGGCAATGAATGCCTGGGCTATCACTATGGCCTTACTCAAGGTTGAGGTCTCTACAGTCAAAAGTTTTCCAAGTATGGTTTTGTGGCCAATGCCAAGCACGAAAAAGTCTCTGAGCATGTGCTCCAAATGTCCTTCAAATTCGCAATGTCCTGCAAGGCGTCTCTGCTCGGCTACATAACTCGCCACTTCCTGGCCTTTAGACCTTTTGTAGGTGTAGAACTGGTACCTTGCCCTCAGAACGCTTTCCTTCAGGTTCAAATGCTCTCGGACTAATATGAACAAATCGTCGTACAATTTCTCCCTGGGTTTTGCTGGAGTGAGCAGATTCTTCATGAGGCCATACGCTGGTGCCCCACAGGCGGTGAGGAGGATCGCTCTATGTTTGGCAGTGCTCTCTTCCCCATCTCGCTCATTGGCCACGAAGTATTGGTCGAGTCGCTCCACAAAAGTTTCCTAATCATCTCCCTCCGAAAATTTCTCCAGGATGCCCACTGTTCTCTGCATCTTTGGGTTCGCTTATCTGTATCTCGTCACCAGTTGTTGTGTATGGAGAAAGAGTCAGACTGAACACTGTGAGCTCAAAGTAAAGTGTGACCTTATTCTTTTATTGCAGGTCTCCAGAGTGCCTCTCCAACCGATGAAGCCTTCTTAAATACCTGTGCTCCTAAGGGATTATGGGATCCCTTGGGACTCCGGGGAATGAGCCCTCTGGTGGCTGTACAGAGTAAATACAAGTCCACATATATAACGTTGATGATGGGTGATCTCCATGGTCGCTAGTTTGGGTAAATATGCTCTTTACGATAAAAAACAATGGGCAGGCGTTAATTCCGTGCGAAAAGTAATGCTGGCCGATATTATGGGCGTTGAATTCGCCCATCCTGCTGATTTCGCCCAAAAAAGGTGGGCGGGTGGTAATATTTTTTCTTGGTGTTCAGCACATGGGGAAAGTAACGCTCGGCGATAAGTTTCCGATAAATGCCCGTCAGTTTCCATTTTGTGCCAAAATGGCGATATATGGACGTTATGCATCATTTCAGCAGTAAAATGGACATTAAGTGGGTGTTCAGCATATAAATAAAGTGGAGGTTCTAGCCCCTAGTCATTGATGTATTTCAAAAGCAGCAGTGGTTCTAGTATTGGACATTGGGGAACACCACTGTATACCTCCCTCCAGTCTAAAAAACAACCATTCAGCACAACTCTCTGGGGCCAAATTTCCCCTTTTAGCGACTGGTGGCACTAACGGGACTCAAAATGGTTTTCGCCCGGGCGCGCTACATAAATTGTCCCTGCATAATTGGACGTGGGATTTGCGGAGGCACGATGATATCATCGCCGTGCACATCAGCCCATTACCGCCTGGAAGTTAAATTACCTTGCACAGTCTCACTTACCACCTGTCGAGTTGCAGTTGGGAAGCGGCTGCAGCAGCGCCATTTAAAGATGCCACCTTGAAAATAAATTTCTGTCGACCATTACTTTTTTCTGCTTTGAAACAGCTAGAGTGGCTGATGGTCCGATTGGACTGACTTTAACTACAAAGAGTTTTCTGCCTCCTAACTATTCCTCTGTATAATGCAGGGCAGACTAGAAGTGACAATATTTCTCTTGCTTCATGGGGGCTGTGCTGGCACTCGACCTCTTGCTCTGATGTCACCATCAGAGGATGCTTAGGCAAAGACAAACGCGGCGACAATTACAGAGAGAAAGGCATAGAGAGAGGGAGAGAGAAAAGCACAGACAAAGAGAGAGAGCAGCACAGAGAGAGACAAACGGAGCAGCACAGGGAGAGGCACAGGGAGCGACACAGGGAGCAAGGCACAGACAAAGACAGGCATCAGTACAGGGAGAAGCACTGGCAGCAGGACAGGAAGAAGCACAGCAAAATGTGGCCAGAGGAAGAAGACGCAACAGGGCTGGCAGCAGGAGGCCTTACTCTCCCAGGGTATTCCGGCAGCAGTTCTCCCCGATATCAATCTCACTGAGGCGTAGTGTGTGCGAAGGCTGCGTTTCAGCAAGGACGTGGTCATAGAGCTGTGCCACCTTCTGCAAGCAGACCTCAAGCCTTCGACCAGGATGAGGACGGCTCTCTCATTGGCAGTCAAGGTCACCATCACGCTCAATTTCTACACCAGTGGATCTTTCCAGGGAGCAAAGGAGACGTCCCCAACAACTCCCAGTTGCCATCCATTGCTCCATCCGCGAGGCACAGATGCTCTGTACAGAAGGAGGAGGAACCACATCTCCTTCCCCATAAGCAGAGAGAAGCAGCACGAGTGTGCATGTGGCTTCCCCATGGTGCAGGGTGTCATTGACTGCACCCACATCGCTTTGTGGGCATCGCATCACAGTCCTGAGATCTTTCGTAACTGCAAAGGCTACCACTCACTGAATGTCCAGTTGGTATGTGACCACACATGCAGAATACTCACCGTCAATGCTGGCTATCCTGGCAGCTGCCACGATGCCTTCATGCTGCGCCAGACCGGTGTGCCAGCTCTCTTCCAGCTCCAAATGAAGCTCACGGCTGGCTGCTTGGAGACAACGGCTATCCGCTAACCATGACTCCCCTCCGCAACCCCACCACCCCTGCCCAGCACTCATACAATGAAAGCCATGCTGCCACCAGGAACATCATTAAGCAGACCATCGGAGTGCTGAAACAATGGTTCCGCTGCCTTGACCGCATTGGTGGAGTCCTCCAGTGCTTGCCTGAGTGGGTGTACCTATTCGTCGTCGTCTTCTGCATGCTGTACACATGCCACCAGGCATAGCTGCACCATCTGAGGAGGAGCAGGAGGAGGGGGAAGAGGAGCAGCAGCAGCAACATGAGAAACGGAGGAGACCACGAGGCTGTTTGCTGCTGCAAGGGAGGCGCATGACCGTCCCATCAGACTTCGATTCCAGTGAATTCCATCCCACTTCCCAGTTCCTCTGGATGGCCACATGACCACATCCATTTTCCCTTCCAAAGCCCCAAGACTGAAATGAGAGACAACAGCAATGATTAAACATTCCAATCAAAATTTATATCATAATAACAAAGTCTTACATAACGCATTAACTAATCACCCTTGTGCATTTCCTTATATACCCTTTTTGTTCTAACTAATCGACTGCCCCTGCGCAGTGTGGCCCTGTGGCCCGGCTGGTGGAAGGCTGCTGTGTGCCAGGGCCAGAGACTACACAAGGCCCTCGAGGATGCCCTCGACTAGCTCTGGGCCTGGAAGGACCGGCTACAGGCTGCATCATCTCAGGCTGGGCGGCGGCAGTCTGGGCTGGCTGGGTGACAGGCAGCGACAAGTGCAATGGCGGAGTGGCAGTAGTGGGCTCAGAAATGCTGTTGCCCTGAGAGAGGACAGCTGGTTCCTGCTCCACTGACCCACTGCCACTCCCCCGGGGTAATACCTCAGTGTCTGCACCAAAGTGATGGAGCACAGATTACTGGGCTGCTTCGACACTGTGTGATCCTGGTGGACTGCGGTGAACCCAGCGGCAATGGCAGCAGTCAGGGCTTATGTGGCATCATGCTGAGACTGCATAACATCACCATGATGTTGCGTGGCTTCATGCCAAGACTGCATGAGAGCAGTCTGAACATCCATGCAAGCAACCATTAACTCTATTGCAGCAGCAAAATGTTTTGTTGCTTCCGCCTGTGCCCCAATAGAAGTCTGATGCAGAGCAATTTGGTGGGCTGCTGCGACACTGTGAGATCCCCGGTGGACTGTGGTGGACCCAGCGGTGAGGCCAGCAGTCAGAACATGCATATCATCCAGCTGAGACTGCATAAGAACAGTCTGAGACTCAATGCCAGCAGTCATTGACTGCATTACAGCACCAATACGTTGCATGAAAGCAATCCGAACTTCCATGCCACCAACTATTGTCTGCATTACAGCACTGAGACATTGAGTTGCTTCTGCCTGTGCTGCAATGGAAGCTGCCGCATTGCCCACGACACGCGTCAGGAGGTCTGGATCCACACAGTCGCTCTGGGAGTCCACCATCGTCTGCAGACTGGCAATGATGGGCTCCATGGTGCACGCAGAGCTCTGTGCAATGCTGGAGGCGGACCCCTTCCACGCTCCTTACCATTGCCGAGAGGCTCTCGGGCACACTTGCCATTGCACCTATAATGTCAGAGTGCATGGCCATCACCCATTGTGTGAACACCTCCCCATCGAGGTCCTCATCTGAGTCCTGTGAAGCAGAACTCACGTGCAAATTTGCCATCCAGGGAGATAGCTCACGAGGTTCCCTTTCCCTTTGGCCTTATTGCAGCCTGATAGGCCCTGGTGCATCGCCCAGTGCAGACCCCTCTACTAAGCTAACCTCTAAGAAATGACGCAGTGTTCAGCTCCTCCTTCTCCTCCTCTTTGTCCTCTCCCTCCAGAATCTGTTTGCGGGGGGGGCTCAGGTGCAGGCTGCACAGCTTTGCCTGGTTATCTGAAAGCATAAATGGCACAGGACTCGCATTGTGCAGTGGAGCAGGAATGGAGCAAGGAATGCAGACAGTATGAGGAGCTGGAAAGTGATAAAGGATTCTGGTGTGGGGGAGGGATTAAGTGGTTGAGAGAAGGAGAGAGGATTGGACAGTGATAAAGCCTTCAAGTGTGAGGGGTAAGTGGGGTGAGAGAAGGAGAGAGGATGAAGATACCGTTAGTGCCCCAAGTGGGGTCGACCTCTCCACCAGCTACGGCGCCCACCACCTGTGGGCTCATGAGCTGCAGTACTCACTCTTCAATGTTGGAGAGGAGTCACAGGTCAGGTTCCCCTCCTCCAGTGCTCTGCTGCTCCCATCTGTTATGTGCCATCTTGGCCTGCAAAAGAAAGGAACTGGTGTGAGTAAGAGTCCAGCAATGTATGTGGAAGATATGCCAGCTGTGGCTGAATAGCTGTGAATGTAGGCAAGGTATTTTAAAGTTTAATTTGTTTTATTGCCGGTTTTAGTGTCCACCTCCCCTTTTATAGGGGGCACTTGTATTGTATGTTTTAGTGCCAAAAAAAAGCAAAAAAACCCACAAAAACCACAAAAAAAGGCACTTGTTTAGTTTGTAGTGTCCCCCAGATCAGGAGGCACTGATTGAATGTTTATTTATGTTTTACTACAAAAGAGTTGTAGGCAAGGTATGAGATGAGGATGTGAGTGTGAGTATCTGCAGATGCTGGGTGGTTGAGTGGTGTGGAAGTGCTGGTTTGCACAGTGTGAACAGACAGAGGTTGAGAGGCTGGTATGGAGGTGCTGTGGAAGCTTGTATTCACTTTGGTCAGCTGACATAGGCTGTTGAATTTCTTGCGGCACTGGGTGAGGCTTCTTTGCACCTCAATGCTTTCCGACACCTCCCGGACCATCTCTTGCCACATGGCATGGAACACCTGCGGTGATGGCCGTTTTTCCGAGGCAGTGAAGAGGGGGGCCCTCCTGGTTTCTAGTGCCCCCACCACTAAAGCCACATCACTGAATCTGATGGCCTTCTCCCTTGAAGAGGGATTTGCAGCAGCCATTTCATCTCCTTCCTTGACTCCACAGATCAGCGAATGAATTGAGCAATGTTGAAAATGAGCATCAGCAGGCTCAAATGACCACCTTTTTAGGAGCCAGATAGAGCTGGAGTTAAGGATTGAAGACTGATTGATGAATGGACCTCACCTGAAATTGGGTAAGTGGCCGTGAATGGCGCCCTTGCAACACCCAGATGAGGCCATTAGTGCCTCATTTAGCACTCCCCCTCACTCCTAGGGTGAAAATGCCCAATTTGCCACAATTGGGCAACCCATCTCGCTGGGTGCTAAATTTTGGTTGAGAAAAAAATTATCACCCCAAACAGGGCGCTGGCCAATTTCAGCCATTCTGTTTTCTATCCCTTGGCCAATTTTGTATCCATGCTGCTACTGCCCCTTTTATCCCATGGGCTTCCATTTTGCTAACAAACCTAATATGTGATACTTTATCAAACGCCTTTTGAAAGTCCATATACACAACATCAACTGCACTGCCCTCATCCGCCCTCTGTAACCACATCAAAAAACTCAATCAATTTGCCCATAATATATCTGTGCTGGCTCTCTTTTATTAGTTTGATCTTCCATGATAAGTGTGCTTCTGCCTGTAGGTATGGCTGTGAGGTAAGGCCCAGGGAATAGTTTAGCTAAACCTGGGACAGATCTGAAATGGTCATTTGGTTTCAGCATGTCTGGCTTCCAGGAAATGATTTTTCTCTGTGGCTTCCAAGCAATATTATAGTGTTAATTAAGCCAGGAAGACTTTGTTTGGGATGTGCAAATAATTCCCACATGTAGTTCATTCAACCTGGAAATGGTTCCTGGACTATCAGAGGAACTATTATTCAATCAAGTAACACCAATATACACGATATTACATTTGTCTGGAATTCGTAGCAGAGTCCATGACTTTCAAAGGAAAATATGATAAGTAAGATTCTGGCTTGAGAGACCTGAGAGAGAGAGTAACTACCACAAAAGCACACAGGAACAGGGTGGTTCTGGATGAAACAGAATGGAAAGCAGAGTGCTTCAACATGTTATAGACTGTAGGTAAAGAGACTCATTACATTAGCTGCTGTTAGGAGCAGAGAATCACTTTAAAAGATCAGGGGCTGAATTTTCGGATTGTTGCTGCCTCAGTTTTCACCCCGGAGAAGCGGTAATGGTGGCGGTGAGCTCCTCTGGGCGGCTGGCCAGCTTCCAGCGTCCCACCAGAATTTTCGGGGCCAGTTTAGGCGGGGCTCGGTACATTACTGCCCGGAAGAGGCGAGCCGGTGTGCAATGCCCCTGGTTGCGACACGGCTCAATTTTTGGCTCCCGCCCGATCCGTACCGCTCCGTAGTGCGATGTGCTGGGAGCGCCTGTGAAAGTGGGTGGTCCGACCTGTAGGGGCTGCAGTGAGGTAAGTCATGTCAGCCTCAGGTAAATGTCATTGTTTTTTTTTGTGATTTATGTTATGGTGGCATGAGCTATTTATTGGGAATGTTTTGGGTGTTTTTTTCAGGTTCTTTTTTTCCACCAAGGCCTCTCTTAGAGCGCTCTGAGGCCGGCTGCTTAGCTCGGGATTTTCGGTGGCTCAGCCAGCCTAATGCCATAAGGGAGGTATATAACACCTCCCTTAGCGCTTCGCCCCACACTCAGGGCCCAGCTGCCCAATTTTGCTGACTGAGGCGCAAACTGTTCCTCGGCGCAAGCGTTACCGCCCTGCCACCGTTCGAAATGAGCAAAACCGAAAATCCTGCCCCAGGTTATTTACTGCTGTCATTGTACAAAATCCAAATAGTGCCAGTTGTGGTTTGTAAAGGATGCAAAATCTTGCAATGAGACCTTGCAAGAGAAAACCTCTCATCAAAATATCTTAAATGTCCTTCAGACTGGGAGCAGCAAGTTCTGAGACAGCCTATCCTACCACATTCTCACTAAAATAGACTTAAGGGGGCAAAATTCATGGCCTTACCGCCCACTGCCACCGCCTGCTGCCCACTGCCGCCCACTGCCGACGACATTCCTGTGCTCGAACTGCCCAGTGCCACGTTCATCATGGCCTAGAGCGGGCGGGAGGGGAGAGCTGCTGGGAGGCGCCTGCTGAGATGCCATATTCATGCGGGCGGGAGTCGGCTGGATCCGGCAGCAGGACGGCGGTGGACCGCTGCATGGAGGCAGCTCTGTCCTCAACGGTAAGTGTGAAGATGCTGTAAAAAAGATTAGTGAAGTTTATTTTTAAAATTTCTTTACAAGTACTGACTTGGGTGGTGTCCTCTGAAGGTCGTCAGATTTTTTTTTTGTTTTTGATGCTTTTGATTTTTAGTTCTTCGATCCTCCCTTGGCCCGACTCCATCCTCGGTGGCACTTGGGCGACAAGTGCCTTTGCCACTGAGAATGAGAGCTCCTGCCGGCTGCCGGCCAGATTGCCAGCGTACGTCGCAGATTTGCCGCCCATCGACCTGCGAGGGACCTGGTGCGATGAAAACCCCGCCTAAAGAACCGTCAGGGACCTCGGCGGCCATCGGCGATCCTTTGGGTAGCACTTGGGCGGGTGAAGGCCTTCATCAAATTCGGGTCCTTAAATATTAAAATGAAGCTCTCACCTGATTTTGCAAGATCTCTTTCAGGCTGCCTTAAGTCTGTATTTCATTGGCACAGGAGGCGAAAATAAAGATCTGCTCCATAGGGCTAGACTTTCCACGTTTGTGCAGATCGCCCAAAAATGGGTGTTATTTCCAGCATTGGTGGTTTATATGGGTTTTGAGATCACCGGATTATTGCCCATTTTCAAAACCCCAACTTTCCAAAATGGGTGTTATCACGAGCGATGTGAAATGGGCGTTAGCGTAAATTTTTTTCACCTTCTGCCGTAAACTGTTAGCGTCCATAGAAACGCCATGGCAACGGTCGTCTCCCGTATTTCAGGAGGTCAGGGATCATCAATACATGCGCAGAAGAGGAGAGAGAGAGCGAGAGGGAGCAGAGAGGAACTGAAAGCATGTGTGGGTGTGTTGTGGGTTGTTTGGCTGTTGTGGTAGGTAGGAGGGAGACTTACCAGCAGCAAAAAGAATTGTGAGCACAAATAACGTTGTTCCCATGGAGTTTTTGAGGAAAAAACGTTGTTAAAATGGAAGGAATGGAGGAGGTGACACAGCACGTTGTGGAGACTGAGGACATTGGCAAAAGCAGTGAGGTGGGAGAGGAACTATTGGGAGGACGAAAACGAGCTTGTAGATTCTCCGACGAGGCAAATGCCTCCCTTCTGCATGAGGTGGAATCATGCTGGGATCAATTGACACGGGGTGGGCGTGGGAAGCCCACCCCAAAGGTTTACCAGAAGATATGGGCTGACATAGCCGAGGTGGTCTCGTCGGCAATGAATGAGGTGCATGAGGGCAACCAGTGCCGCAAACGCTGGAATGACCTTGTCGGAACCGCCAGAGTAAGTATTACATTTATTTACATGTACTTATATGTTTATATAATTTGAAATGTAATTGTAATGAGTGATTAAAACCAGATGTGATGTCTTGCACTTATACCAGGAATGTTTTACTCAAAGCTTGCTTTGATGGGGTATGTCATTAGGTAAATAATAATATTTTTCGTAATAATCATGATTACATCTGTCAGTTATGTGTTGTATCAGTCTCTGTGACAGTACCTAGCAATAATCTCATGCAATGATCTCATGCCATGTCGTGCTGGTATTAGAAGCTTTCGAAGAATAGGGCCGAGCAGAGGCGAATGGGTGGCAGGCCATCAATCATTATCGACATCATCTATATCGCGGAGCTGTTGCTGGCACTAGTGGGGAGCCACCCCCGGTCAGCCACACAAACAGCAGCAGAACCTGATGTGATGCCATGTGAGTAAAGTTTACACCATTGCATGATGTAAAGTCAATAGATGCCACACCCATTCATATCCGAGCAATAATATACAATAGATTGATAAAAGTGTTATCTAAATGATGATGGCCTCAGGAGAATCATTGCAATGCAGAATTTGGTCATGGTCATGAAATGTGATGATTTTGATAGCGGTGGTGCTTTTGCCTTGCACATGCTGAATGTAGTGCTGGAATCACCTTGTGACCCAAGCATCCCCTTCTCTAATAACTTCATTTATGTTTTGTAGCTCAGCCTGCAGTGCGGCTCCATGCAACACCACCGAACCCAGAAGCTGGGGGTCTGGGGCCGGACTCACGGGGTGATCGCCCATCTGGTGCTGAGGAGCCCAGATTCTCTTCCGTGGAACTGCAGGGTGCCTTCTCCACGGATGAAAATGTCGACTTCAAGGAGCGTGCATCGCCAAACTCCATGATGCTGAGATCTAGTGCTCCTGCGGCTATGCCCTCCTCCACTGTGGAGGTAGCGGGCCCAAGCACCTTCCCGCAGGGCACCCGAGGTGTCTCTAGGACGGCACCAACCACGCGGAGGTTGGTTCGACGCAGCAGATCTGCTCCACGAGTGGCAGATCTGAGCAGGGACATGGTACACTTGTCCAGGAGGAGTGTTGAGATAGGTCAGCAGATCCTACAGACAATGGGGGGCATATTCCAACAGCTAGCCAGCATGTCCGCCACCATGACCCAGTATGTGCCGCGGATGGCGGAGGCTCTGGAGGTGATAGCCAGGAACACTGGTGGCAGAGGGCTACCAGTGGTCCCGGAGCATGGCACTGCACCCCAAGGTGCCTTACCCCATTGCCAATGATGCATGAGAGCCAGGAGAAGGTCTTGCTTCTGGCTCGGAGGACGTTCCCTCCTCGGGACTATCCTCTCCCGTATCCGGCCAACCAGCGGATCTGCCGTCATTCTCCCCAATGAAGCAGTGCCTGAGGAGCTCCTCGGTCAGGCGGCTTGGAGTCGGGAGGAGAAGGGGAACGGGTAGAGGTGAGGAGGAGAAGCGGGGCGGAGGGCGGGGGAAGGAAAGTGAGGTGCATGGTTGTAGGAGTTGTATTGGTCATAGTATTTTTATGTTGTGGTTGCTATTTTGTTGGGAGGTTGGGGGGAGGGGGTACCTTGTTTTTTTGCATTTGTGTTCTTTGATTATGAAGTTTTGTTTGAAAAGTGAACACTTTTATGAATGTTATCAATTTGTTGTGGAGTGGGGTGGGGTGTTTTTTACAAATATAATTATGATTTTATACAAATGTTCTCATTAAATGTTTTTTATTTCACATAACCTTGTTGCACATTGTCTCAGATAAGACCGCTTCTCCCTGTAAGTGCATGGGGTGTAAGTTCTCGTCCTCTTCCTCAGTGTGCCACCTCTTTGATTGGGCACATAATGCTCTTAAATATACCTTCTGCAGCATGTGCGTAGTTATCAAGACAGGCTGAGAAATGACAATCCCCATTACAATAACAATCAGTATTATACCTATTGTTCACAAACAATAAATTTTACTACTAAAACACCTAAAATAAATTCAAATCATTCACACTATGATAAGATGTTTGTTTAGATGTTCAAATCACTTTAAAAGAACTGCACAGTACATCAAAACTCCCCAGAAGTTGAAACAACCTTTTATATGAACCGACCTCCGATTTACAAAATGGCGTCCAGACTGCTGGGTTTAGTTCAGGTGAGAGCAACTTTTTCTCAGCAGTTATACCGGCGAGCGATATTTTCGACGATATGTGGACGAGGTGCCGAAAGTAACACTCGCCGATATTATGGCCGCTAGTTTCGCCCATTCTGATCTTTACAGCAAAAACAGGTGGGCGGGTGGTAATATTCATTCCCGCCGTTAAGTACATGCCGAAAGTAACGGTGGGCGATAAGTGAGTGATACGTGGGCGTTAATTTCCATTTTGTTGTTAAATGGGCGATATCTGGGCATTATATGGGTATTATTCTCAGCATTAAAATGGACGTTTAGTGGCTGGTATTGATGCAAAAAAAGAGGAAAGTCTAGGCCATTATAAAGGGAAATTGAAACATAAGAACATGAGAAATAGGAACAGGAGTAGCCTGCTCCGCCATTCAATAAGATCATGGCTGATCTGATCATGGACTCAGCTCCACTTCC
Source organism: Pristiophorus japonicus (assembly GCF_044704955.1). NCBI lineage: Eukaryota > Metazoa > Chordata > Chondrichthyes > Pristiophoridae > Pristiophorus > Pristiophorus japonicus. Next base: position 159,070,123 of record NC_091977.1, on the reverse strand, counting down.
CCGCCCGCTCCCCATAACCCCTTATTCCCTGATCGTTTAAGAAACTGTCTATTTCTGTCTTAAATTTAGTCAATGTCCCAGCTTCCACAGCTCTCTGAGGCAGCGAATTCCACAGATTTACAACCCTCTGAGAGAAGAAATTTCTCCTCATCTCTGTTTTAAATGGGCGGCCCCCTATTCTAAGGCCCTCTAGTTCTAGTCTCCCCCATCAGTGAAAACATCCTCTCTGCATCCACCTTGTCAAGCCTCCTCATAATCTTATACGTTTCGATAAGATCACCTCTCATTATTCTGAATTCCAATAAGTAGAGGCCCAACCTATTCAAACTTTCCTCATAAGTCAACCCTCTCATCGCCAGAATCAACCGAGTGAACCTTCTCTGAACTGCCTCCAAAGCAAGTATATCATTTTGTAAATTTGGAAACCAAAACTGCACACAGTATTCCAGGTATGGTCTCACCAATACCTTATATAGCTGTAGCAAGGTTTCCCTGCTTTTATACTCCATCCCCTTTGCAATAAAGGCCAAGATACCATTGGATAGTTTTCTGAGGCATTGGGACCACTTCTGGGGGAGGTGGGACCTGTACAAGCTGGACAGGCTGCACCTCAACAGAGCCGGGACCAATATCCTTGTGGGTGGGGCGGGGGGGGGGGCGTTGCTCGTGCTGTTGGGGAGAGTTTAAACTAGCTTGCCAGGGGGATGGGAACCTGAAACTAGATTCAGTCGGCGGGGGAGTAAAGCTGGAATTAGAAAGCAAAAGTAAAGAAAGTGAGTTTGAAGGAGAGAGGAAACAAGCAGGAAAAAAGGGTAAAAAAAACAAACTTAAAGGCACTTTGTCTAAATGCACGTAGTATTTGTAACAAGGTAGATGAGTTGATGGTACAAATTGAGACAAATGGGTATGATCTCATAGCCATTACAGAGACGTGGTTGCAAGGTGACCAGGACTGGGAATTAAATATTCAGGGTACTTGACAATCCGGAAGGACATACAGAAAGAAAAAGGAGGTGGGGTAGCTCTATTGATAAAGGATGAAATTACTGCAATAGTAAGAAATTATATTGGCTCAAATGATAAGGGTGTTGAAACAGTTTGGGTGGAGATAAGGAACAATAAGGGGAAAAAGTCACTGGTGGGCTTAGTCTATAGGCCCCCTAACAGTAGCAACTCTGTTGGTCGGAATATAAACCAGGAAATACTGGGGACTTGTAAAAAGGGAACAGCAATAATCATGGGTAATTTTAACCTCCATATTGATTGGACAAATCAAATTGGTCAGGGTAGCCTTGAGGAGGAGATCATAGAGTGCATAAGGGATGGGTTCCTTGAACAGTACGTAACGGAACCGACCAGGGGGCAGGCTATCTTAGATCTGGTCCTGTGTAATGAGACAGGATTAATAAACAATCTCCTAGTAAAGGATCCACTCGGAATGAGTGATCATAGTATGATTGAATTTCAAATTCAGATGGAGGGTGAGATAGTTGGATCTCTAACCAGTGTACTAAGCTTAAATAAAGGAGACTATGAAGGTATGAGGGCAGAGTTGGGTAAAGTGGACTGGGAAAATAGATTAAAGTGTAGGACGATTGATGAACAGTGGTATACATTTAAGGAGATATTTCACAACTCTCAAGAAAAATATATTCCAGTGAGGAAGAAAGGGTGTAAGAGAAAAGATAGTCATCTGTGGCTAACTAAAGATATAAAGGATGGTATCCAATTAAAAACAAGGGCATACAAAGTGGCCAAAACTAGTGGGAGGACAAAAGACTGGGAAGCTTTTAAAAACCAGCAAAGAACGACTAAAAAAATGATTAAGAAAGGGAAGATACACTATGAAAGTAAACTAGCACAAAATATAAAAAAGATTGCAAGGGTTTCTATAGATATATAAAAAGGAAAAGGGTGGCTAAAGTAAATGTTGGTCCCTTAGAGGACGAGACTACGGAATTAGTAATGGGGAACATGGAGATGGCAGAAACTCTGAACAAATATTTTGTATCAGTCTTTACGGTAGAGGACATTAACAATATTCTGATAGTCTAGGGGCTACAGCGGGGGGAGGAATCACAATCACTAAGGAGGTGGTACTCATTAAGATAATGGGACTAAAGGCAGATAAATCCCCTGGACCTGATGGCTTGCATCCTCGGGTCTTAAGAGAAGTAGCGGCAGGGATTGTGGATGCGTTGGTTGTAATTAACCAAAATTCCCTGGATTCTGGGGAGTTCCAAGCAGATTGGAAAACTGCAAATGTAATGCCTCTATTTAAAAAAGGAGGCAGACAAAAAGCAGGAAACTATAGACCAGTTAGCCTAACATCTGTGGTTGGGAAAATGTTGGAGTCCATTATTAAAGAAGCAATAGCAGAACATTTAGAAAATAAAAATTCGGTCAGGCAGAGTCAGCATGGATTTATGAAAGGGAAGTCATGTTTGACAAATTTTCAGGAGTTCTTTGAGGATGTAATGAACAGGGTGGATAAAGGGGAACCAGTGGATGTGGTGTATTTGGACTTCCAGAAGGCATTTGACAAGGTGCCACATAAAAGGTTACTGCACAAGATAAAAGTTCACGGGGTTGGGGGTAATATATTTGCATGGATAGAGGATTGACTAACTACCAGAGAACAGAGAGTCGGGATAAATGGTTTATTTTCTGATTGGCAACCAGTAACTAGTTGGGTGCCGCATGAGTCAGTGCTGGGACCCCAACTATTTACAATCTATATAAACGACTTTGAAGAAGGGACTGAGTGTAACGTAGCCAAGTTTACTGACAATACAAAGATGGGAGGAAAAGCAATGTGTGAGGAGGACACAAAAAATCTGCAAAAGGGCATAGACAGGCTAAGTGAGTGGCAAAAATTTGGCAGATGGAGTATAATGTTGGAAAGTGTGAGGTCATACACTTTGAAAAAAATCAAAGAGCATGTTATTATTTAAATGGAGAAAGATTGCAAAGTGCTGCAGTACAGCAGGACCTGGGGATACTAGTGCATGAAACACAAAAGGATACAGCAAGTGATCGGGAATTAGTCCTAATTCTAAACGGTGAGGATTTTGCATGTTGCTGAATGATTGGATATCCAGCAGATCAATTTCAATCTCAAATCTCCGGTTTTCTGACTCTCCAATGCCTACACTGCCGACACTGTTCTGGTTCCTGCCAGCAATGGTGAAAACACGTGAACATACAAGCCAACTTGGTAAATTAGTAAAAGCTTAATAACAGCTTGAAAAGAACTGAATATAGGCCTACGACACATAAAGACAATGGAGTTGGGAATCTGTGGGGTGGTGGGTGGGGGAAGGGCATCCCAGTGTAAGTACCAGGATGCGCCTCACTGGTGACCTCTGTTGCTGAGCTTGCCAGAGTAAGTGGATTTAAGGGGAAGGTCAGCTCATTTTAATGATCCTAACAGGTGCCAGTATCACTAATTACATCTCGGGTGCAACCTGCCTCAGAAGGTGAGGAATTCCATCCAAATGGACTCAGTTAGGGGGATGCCAAGCTTTCCAAAATATTTTCTGAAATTTCAGAGATCGTCAGGTGTCCAGGCCAAGTCCTGTGCTTAGGACCCACGTCACCACTTCTTGGGCTGGTTCTGCTGTTGATCTACCAGTCGTCTGAGAGACTATTGACACACAGAAACTCCTGACATTGACATCCCTTTCTGACCCTCTCTTTCTTCCATCGATGGCCTTGCATTCGCCAAGGGGACGTTCTGCCCCCAACTAGTCAATTGAGAATTCTGATGTAATGCCTAATGCGTGAGGCTTATGGTTTGGCCACAAATTTTGTGATCCAGGGAGTTAACCTGAGAGGATAGTGGGGCACGAGCTTGTCATAACTCAAGCTGCAAATATACCTAACAGGATTAATTTTCTTTGATCCCCTTCTCCCTGACGGGAGCCACGCTCACTGGGAGCATGGGTTGGAGAACTGGGGTGTCTGTATTGTAGTCCAATCTCTGACCTGCGTGTCCGTTGAGCAGAACGTCCCTATTGGAAGCTCAGAATTACCACTGACAATAGAACACTTTCATTGCAGGGACGGGCATGTTTGTAGCAGTAATGAAATTACTGAGGTGCATGTGAGTGCTCGGACATGTGTTTATTTTCTAGGAGTAACTGGGGAAATGCACCCCACCCCAGAAAGTTGAGTTTTTCAATATTTTATTTCATGCATTTTCCAGCATTTTTGAGTCTACTGTATAAGCTTCTCCTGGAGGGGTTAGAGATATTTTAAATATGAAGACAAAAGTATTTGGACGTAAATATGACTTTACAGGGTATAGTTAATATAAATGGTTGATATGCACCATTAAAGTTGTGTGGGCAGAGGGATGTCAAATGAACATGGTGAGTATCCATCTGCTATTCCCACCAACAGTAATTCTGGAAGTTCAATGTTAACCAGGTGCTAATGATGGAAACTGGATGTATGATGTCAAAATCTTATTACCACCTCATTTAAATAAGCACACCTATTTAAAGTATTTTTTTTAACAGCTGGAAATGATGACAATGAATTGGGGTATGCCCACCAGAATGCTACCAGATAAATATCCAGGCTAAGGGATAGAGCAACTAGATGTACCATACCTGACCTGCTTGGAGTGCTTGATACTGTCAGCCCAATTTTAACTTTGGGCCAGTTTTTACCAGATGAGCAGCAGTGTGAGTTAAAAACGTACCTATTTTTGCAGAGAGAGTACGATGTGGGAAAATGTGAGGTTATCCACTTTCTTAGGAAGAATAGAAAAGCAAAATATTATTTAAATGGTGAGACCACAGAATGCAGCAGTACTGAGGGATCTGGGTGTCCTTGTACATGAAACACAAAAAGTTAATATGCAAGTACAGTAAGTAATTAGGAAGGCAAATGGATAGTTGGCCTTTATTGCAAGGGGGATAGAGTATAAAAGCAGAAAAGTCTTGCTATAACTGTAGCGTTGGCGAGACCACACATAGAGTACTGCGTTTTGGTCTCTTTATTTAAGGAGGGGCATACTTGCATTGAAGGCATTTCAGAGAAGTTTCACTAGGTTGATTCCTGGGATGAAGGGGTTGTTTTATGAAGAAAGGTTGAGCAAGTTGGCCTGTACTCGTTGGAGTTTAGAAGAACAAGAGGTGCTCTTATTGAGGGAGACAGAGGGAAACAGAGGGAAACAAAAAGGAGACAAAAGCAAATGATAGAAAGGAGGTGAGTAAAAGTGGAGGGCAGAGAAACCCAAGGCAAAAATCAAAAAGGGCCACTGAATATATAGGGGCTGCAGGAGGGGTCAAAACTAAAAATCATGATTTAAAAACTAGTATTAAAACACTCTCCCTAAACGCACGCAGCATTCGAAATAAATTAAATGAGTTGACGGCACAAATCATTACAAATGGGTATGATTTGGTGGCCATTACAGAAACGTGGTTGCAGGGTGGCCAAGACTGGGAATTAAACAAACAGGGGTATCTGACGATTTGGAAAGATAGACAAGAAGGGAAAGGAGGTGGGGTAGCTCTGTTAATAAAGGATGATATCAGGGCAGTTGTGAGAGATGATATTGGCTCTAATGAACAAAATGTTGAATCATTGTGGGTGGAGATTAGAGATAGTAAGGGGAAAAATTCACTGGTGGGCGTAGTTTATAGGCCCCCAAATAATAACTTCATGGTGGGGCGGGCAATAATCAAGGGAATAATGGAGGCATGTGAAAAAGGAACGGCAGTAATCATGGGGGATTTTAACCTACATATCGATTGGTCAAATCAAATTGCACGGGGTAACCTTGAGGAGGAATTCATAGAATGCATACGGGATTGTTTCTTAGAACAGTATGTTACAGAACCTACAAGGGAGCAAGCTATCTTAGATCTGGTCCTGTGTAATGAGACAGGAATAATAAACGATCTTCGAGTAAAAGATCCTCTCGGAATGAGTGATCACAGTATGGTTGAATTTGTAATACAGATTGAGGGTGAGGAAGTAGTGCCTCAAATGAGTGTACTATGCTTAAACAAAGGGGACTACAGTGGGATGAGGGCAGAGTTGGCTAAAGTAGACTGGAAACACAGACTAAACGGTGGCACAATTGAGGAACAGTGGAGGACTTTTAAGGAGCTCTTTCATAGTGCTCAACAAAAATATATTCCAGTGAAAAAGAAGGGCGGTAAGAGAAGGGATAACCAGCCATGGATAACCAAGGAAATAAAGGAGAGTATCAAATTAAAAACCAATACGTATAAGGTGGCCAAGGTTAGTGGGAAACTAGAAGATTGGGAACATTTTAAACAACAGCAAAAAATGACTAAAAAAGCAATAAAGAAAGGAAAGATAGGTTACGAAGATAAACTTGCGCAAAACATAAAAACAGATAGTAAAAGCTTTTACAGATACATAAAACGGAAAAGAGTGACTAAAATAAATGTTGGTCCCTTAGAAGATGAGAAGGGGGATTTAATAATGGGAAATGTGGAAATGGCTGAGACCTTAAATAATTATTTTGTTCGGTCTTCACAGTGGAAGACACAAAAACCATGCCAAAAATTGCTGGTCACGGGAATGTGGGAAGGGAGGGCCTTGAGATAATCACTATGACTAGGGGGGTAGTGCTGAACAGGCTAATGGGACTCAAGGTAGACAAGTCCCCTGGTCCGGATCAAATGCATCCCAGGATATTAAAAGAGATGGCGGAAGTTATAGCAGATGCATTCATTATAATCTACCAAAATTCTCTGGACTCTGGGGAGGTACCATCGGATTGGAAAGCAGCTAATGTAACGCTTCTATTTAAAAAAGGGGGGCAGACAAAAGGCAGGTAACTATAGGCCGATTAGTTTAACATCTGTAGTGGGGAAAATGCTTGAAGCTATCATTAAGGAAGAAATAGCGGGACATCTGGATAGGAATAGTGCAATCAAGCAGACGCAACATGGATTCATGAAGGGGAAATCATGTTTAACTAATTTACTGGAATTCTTTGAGGATATAACGAGCATGGTGGATAGAGGTGTACCGATGGATGTGGTGTATTTAGATTTCCAAAAGGCATTCGATAAGGTGCCACACAAAAGGTTACTGCAGAAGATAAAGGTACGCGGAGTCAGAGGAAATATATTAGCATGGATCGAGAATTGGCTGGCTAACAGAAAGCAGAGAGTCGGGATAAATGGGTCCTTTTCGGGTTGGAAATCGGTGGTTAGTGGTGTGCCACAGGGATCGGTGCTGGGACCACAACTGTTTACAATATACGGAAGAGGGGACAGAGTGTAGTGTAACAAAATTTGCAGATGACACAAAGATTAGTGGGAAAGCGGGTTGTGTAGAGGACACAGAGAGGCTGCAAAGAGATTTAGATAGGTTAAGCGAATGGGCTAAGGTTTGGCAGATGGAATACAATGTCGGAAAGTGTGAGGTCATCCACCTTGGGGAAAAAAAACAGTAAAAGGGAATATTATTTGAATGGGGAGAAATTACAACATGTTGCAGTGCAGAGGGACCTGGGAGTCCTTGTGCATGAATCCCAAAAAGTTAGTTTGCAGGTGCAGCAGGTAATCAGAAAGGCGAATGGAATGTTGACCTTCATTGCGAGAGGGATGGAATACAAAAGCAGGGAGGTCCTGCTGCAACTGAATAGGGTATTGGTGAGGCCGCACCTGGAGTACTGCGTGCAGTTTTGGTCACCTTACTTAAGGAAGGATATACTAGCTTTGGAGCAGGTACAGAGACGATTCACTAGGCTGATTCTGAAGATGAGGGGGTTACCTTATGATGATAGATTGAGTAGACTGGGTCTTTACTCATTGGAGTTCAGAAGTATGAGGGGTGATCTTATAGAAACATTTAAAATAATGAAAGGGATAGACAAGATAGAGGCAGAGAGGTTGTTTCCACTGGTCAGGGAGACTAGAACTAGGGGGCACAGCCTCAAAATATGGGGGAGCCAATTTAAAACCGAGTTGAGAAGGAATTTCTTCTCCCAGAGGATTGTGAATCTGTGGAATTCTCTGCCCAAGGAAGCAGTTGAGGCTAGCTCATTGAATGTATTCAAGTCACAGATAGATAGATTTTTAACCAATAAGAGAATTAAGGGTTACGGGGAGCAGGCGGGTAAGTGGAGCTGAGTCCACGGCCAGATCAGCCATGATCTTGTTGAATGGCGGAGCAGGCTCGAGGGGCTAGATGGCCTACTCCTGTTCCTAATTCTTATGTTCTTATGTTCTTATGAAACATATAAGATTCTGAGGGAACTTGACAGGGTAGATGCTGAGAGGATGATTCTCCTCATGGGGGAATCTACAACTAGGTGGCATAGTTTCAGAATAAGGGATCGCCCATTTAAGACAGAGATGAGAAGGAATTTCTTCTCTGAGTGTCATGAATCTTTGGAATTCTCTACCCCAGAGAGCTGTGGAGGCTGAGTCATTGAATATATTCAAGGCTGAGATAGACAGATTCTTGAACTATAGGGAAGTCAAGGGTTCTGGGGAACAGGCAGGAAAGTGGAGTTCAGGCCAAGATCTGATCAGCCATGATCTTATTGAATGGTGGAGCAGGCTCGAGGGGCCAAATGGCCTACTCCTGCTCCTATTACTTATGTTCTTATGTTCTTACCCACTTCTCTGGAAATGAGGTCCAGGAGATTTTAACTCCCGGGTTTCATTTAAAGCCCGCTGGCCAACTTCCCGCCCATTCTTGGTGGATAGGAAGCATTTAAAAATCTCGTGGCCCAGAGACAGTCTCTTGAGACCAGATAAGTAGTGGGATCGGCTGCCAGATCTGTTCCGTGGGGTTCTTGTGTTTGGGGAGGGGAGAGAGTCTGCGATCAGCAAAGCCGAAGCCTTCCTTGTGGGGCCTGGTGGAACACACTCCTGGCCTGACAAGAAATGTAAAAACATAAATACAACCATACATTTTTGGGCCTCCTCAGGTCCTGATCCGCTTCCGTGTTGGGCTGGTCAGGTGGGAAACTCACTGCCTTTAACCATTCAGGCCATGTAGTTGGTCCCAGTTATTTCATCGGGACCCGATATGTATATACTAAAAAAGACCCTGTTGGCTTTGGGTTGGTGTCCTTACCACCTGCTCAATTAAAGAGGTTAAAATTGCGATCGGTCGGCCCATGGACAGGTAAGTAAGTTGGTGCTTTTAACTGCTCACATGCTTGGTTTCTGTCGAGCGAATATAATTAAAATCATCTCTGAATATCAGTGGTGAGAATGTGCTCCATGCACCATTAAGACTATTTTTACCTTGAGTGTAAATATTTATTAAAAGAGAGAAACAACATTTTTGCTTTTCTTTATTAGATGAATCTCAAAAGGAAGAGGCCTCTGGTGCACTTACCAAATATTAACGTTGTCTTGCAGATTTTTGCTTTGATTTTCCTGTTCCCTTTTTTAATAAATGAAAGAAAATGAAAATTCACAGGAGGATGTGATCTGAATTGAACTTTCTAGATATTGCGAGGAGACATCTTTCTTTTGGCTCTTTGTAGCACATAAATAACGCAGGTCTCCGAGGTGTCAGCAAGGTGCAGCTCCACAGAATCTGCACTTTTACATAGCAACAGAGGAGAGCTTAGTCATCAATCTGAGGAGGCAGACCATCTGTGAAAGTGCTTATTAAGGAAGTATAACTCAAACAAATGCTAGAGTTCACTTAATTAGATGTGCTAGCTATACAAAGGCAATCAGAGCAAACAGATGTGGTCCAGCAGACAGCAAGAATGAGCCCGACAGATAATTCTCTTCTTCCAGTGCATTGATGGCAAATTTCCTTCTCATTCCCAGAGTATTTTGACTGATTTGCTAAATTTCACCTATTGTGGCCCGGGAGCTGTATGAGGGCAGTTTGACAGCATTCAAGCTATCATAAACATAAATGCCAACTCTCAGAGTTTGCAAAGTTGTGCCCACATGCTATGTCTATTGATAAAAGTCAGCATTTCCAGTGATGTCTGCCCCATCTTCTGAGGTCAGTCCAGAATGTTCTGCAAATCTGGTCTGCAGCACTGTAGGCCGGAGCTTGTGCATGTGTTTAGTGACAGATTTCACCCTGCCTGGCTCCTCTTCTGAGCCTGCCCTAGAATGCCCCACCTTTCTGGCTACACAGACGCACACTGTAAATTCTGCACATGCACACAACAGGTCACAAGAGTCCTGCACTGACTCAGTGCGTAAGGAGCCATTAAACAACTACATTTTCTAAAGTTCTTGCTTTGACATTGACAGAACTTGTATATTTTACATAACATTTTCAGACAGCAAAGATACAAAAGTAGATTTTTATTTGTACAGGCTGTATTAAGCATTGCATTGGTGGAGTGCAGGGAGCGGACCACATGACTCATTGGAGCCCACCGTATTTTCCTTCCATAAAGAAAATTCGGAGTTAGTGATCTTCTGGGGTCCACTTTTGCTCCCTGGTAGGCCACTGGTGAAACACTGAATCCATCTGAGGGCTAGGAGAGTGGGAACTCTCAATGTAGAAGTCCCTGCTTCTGGCCTCACCCTCTCTTGAGTTGGTGGCCTTGGTATAGGAACATAAGAACAGGAGTAGGCCATTCAGCCCCTCAAACCTGTTCTGCCATTTAATTAGATCATGGGATACAGTGACACTGCTATTCCTGAACAGAATGGAGATGATTGGATAATTCCCCTCTCAATCAAGCCTGGAGACTGCATTGCTGTAAGTGACTGAGATTGATTTTATATACATAATTTGTCTGTAATTATCCTCCACTCGCTGCATTTTTATGGAGAAATCACCTTACTTTTATCGAGAGAAGTTGCTGTAGTTTTCATCATAAGTTCTGTTTCCACTAGTTCGTCGAGACTTTTAAAAAATAGACTCTGTAGACTTGGCTGTACTGCACTGTTTAAATAGACTCTGTTTTCTGAGTAAATTGACTTTGTTTGCTGTAAAATAAACTGCTTGCTGTGAATCCAGCCGTAAACCTTATCCTGCCTCCAACTCATTGGCTGACACAGTGGTGTCAAAAGACACACTGTTGTTTAGAGCAGGTGGAGGAGGATCTACCCTCAACCAGGCCATACTGGAAACTCCCAGGGAAGGCTGGGTTCCTTTAGTATGGTACATGCATACCTATGGGCCTGCTGTGTTATTCTCAGTTATACTCCTCTGATTAGATAGAAATCAAGAGTCAAAAATACAGTTTTGTGTCTTTTAAATTTTCTCTGTAATACAAGTGAGATAATATTGGATATAGAAAACATAGAAAACATAGAAAATTCGGCACTTCGAGCCTGCACCACAATTCAATAAGATCATGGCTGATCATTCTCTCAGTACCCCTTTCCTGCTTTCTCTCCATACCCTTGATCCCTTTAGCCATAAGGGCCACATCTAACTCCCTCTTGAATATATCCAATGAACTGGAATCAACAACTCTCTGCGGTAGGGAATTCCACAGGTTAACAACTCTCTGAGTGAAGAAGTTTCTCCTCATTTCAGTCCTAAATGGCTTACCCCTTATCCTTAGACTGTGTCCCCTGGTGCTGGACTTCCCCAACATCGGGAACATTCTTCCTGCATCTAACCTGTCCAGTCCCGTCAGAATTTTATATGTTTTTATGAGATCCACTCTCATCCTTCTGAACTTCAGTGAATAAAGTCCCAGTTGATCCAGTCTCTCCTCATGTGTCAGACCAGCCATCCCGGGAATCAGTCTAGTGAACCTTCGCTGCACTCCTTCAATAGCAAGAACGTCCTTCCTTAGATTAGGAGAGCAAAACTGAACACACTATTCCAGGTGAGGCCTCACCAAAGCCCTGTACAACTGTAGTAAGACCTCCCTGCTCCTATACTCAAAACCCCCAGCTATGAAGGCCAACATACCATTTGCCTTCTTCACTGCCTGCTGTACCTGCATGCCAACTTTCAACGACTGATATACTATGACAACCAGGTCTCGTTGCACTTCCCCTTTTCCTAATCCTCCACCATTCAGATAATATTCTGCCCTCGTGTTTTTGCCACCAAAGTGGATAACCTCACATTTATCCACATTATATTGCATCTGCCATGCATTTGCCACTCACCTAACCTGTCCAAGTCACCCTGTAGCCTCTTAGCGTCCTCCTCGCAGCTCACAACACCACCCAGTTTAATGTCATCTGCAAACTTGGAGATATTACACTCAATTCCTTCATCTAAATCATTAATGTATATTGTAAATAGCTGGGGACCCAGCACTGAGCCCTGCGGCACCCCACTAGTCACTGCCTGCCATTCTGAAAATGACCCATTTATCCCGACTCTCTGCTTCCTGTCTGCCAACCAGTTCTCTATCCACGTCAGTACATTACCCTCAATACCATGTGCTTTAATTTTGCATACCAATGTCTTATGTGGGTCCTTGTCAAAAGCCTTTTGAAAGTCCAAATACACCATATCCACTGGTTCTCCCTTGTCCACGCTACTAATTACATCCTCAAAAAATTCCAGAAGATCTGTCAAGCATGATTTCCCTTTCATAAATCCATGTTGACTTGGACCGATCCTGTCACTGCTTTCCAAATACGCTATTATTTCATCTTTAATAATTGATTCCAACATTTTCCCCAATACTGATGTCAAGCTAGCCGATCTATAATTACCCATTTTCTCTCTCTCTCCTTTTTTAAAAAGTGGTGTTACATTAGCTACCCTCCAGTCCAGAGGAACTGATCCAGAATCGATAGACTGTTGGAAAATGATCACCAAAGCATCCACTATTTCTCGGGCCACTTACTTAAGTACTCTGGAATGCAGACTATCAGGCCCCGGGGATTTATCGGCCTTCAATCCCATCAATTTCCCTAACACAATTTTCCGCCTAATAAGGATATCCTTCAGTTCCTCCTTCTCACTAGACCCTCAACATAGGCTGTGACATGTTTATGTCTCACTGCACACTCAGTGTAACTATTTGTTTTCACATAACATAGCCAAGTCCATTGGGTTACAAAAACTTGGACTGAATGGTTGAATATGATCCAAAGAAAATGTGAAAGGGGGAATAAACACTTTGAATTGATGCTCATTGTTAGTGAGTCATGTTCTTTGCATTCCCAGCTGAATGTTTCACCTAGGGTCAGATCAGATTGCTTCTCTCTTCAGCTCTCTAAGGATCCCTACCCCTCCATCTAAGTTTATGACTCTGACACCATGGCAGTGTCTCTTGAGTCCCTTTTCCCTTCAGGAAAGAGTCAGCAGAGAATTACACTGTGTGGAGGGTAGGATTTGACAACTTGGCAGTGAGCTGGAGGGAAGGGCAAAGTGCCAAGTCTGGACGTGTGAGTGTACTGCTTGTTATCATTGCTGTCATATACTGCAGATCCAGATTCAAGCTGGTTAGGAAATGGTTGATTTGGAAAAAATTGTAATAGTTTATCTTTTGTTTCATTAGGGGAGAATAGGAATGTGTAACAGATAGAATTGCTGCATATGTGAGCACATTTTATATTTTTCAAACAAAAACTTTTTATGTTACAAGGCAAAATATTAATATATTTGCAACATTTTGTCAAACAAAATGGTAAGGAAGATTAACATCTGGAAGCAGTGCTGTGTTTATAAAATATCTTTTGACTCCCATGACTACATGTTATTTCTACTACATATATCAATGCTTGCTTCATATTTTAATTAAAAACGGATTCATTTTGCAAATAAAATCCAAATTAATGTAAATAAATAAGCTGCCGCTATAAGAGAGAACAATAAACTATCCATATATTGAATTAAGTGGAAATTAAAGAAAGGAGAAGTTGATTTACTTTAAATATGTTACATAGCCCCATAAACAAGGTACCAGATTTGCTCTGGGCTCTATGCTGAATTAGCAGATCTCATATAAGTCATAAGAAAGAAAAGAAAGTCAGTAGTGGGACACTATAGTTACCCTCAATGACCTCAGGGCAGGGAGGGACAACTTGCTGAGAATGCTCACATCTGTGTGGTTTTCAGTGTCCCCTCATTGCAAAGTCTGCAGGGTTGATTTTCGTATATTGCACAAATTAGACAGACAGTGATGACATCAGTGGGAGGAGGCCTGGTCAATTTTCATTGTTGGGCTTAATTTTAATGGCCAGAATTTTCTGGCAACTGAGTGGGCGCGAATGGGGAGGCATGTTGTGAGGGAAATTTGAAATAAGTTGCAGCGGGTCGGGAACCTGCCGTCAATCTGCCCCTATTGCCTTTTCCTCGGGCACGTTTGCTGGCGTGGCAGCGACCCAACCAGCAAAGGCGGGCGACCTAATTCAAATCATTAACAGGTACCTGTCCGACCCTCAAGCGCCTTTTTCAGCCTACCTTTCAAAATTTCCTGGCAGCCCACGGGAATTCACATCAGCCTGAGGTGGGAGTTGAATGGCTATTGCTCCAGCTGATTAGATGACAGCATGAAACATACTATAAAAGCTCCCACCGCACAGCTGATCACTTTCCTCAGGCAGAGGCAGTTACTGACTGCATTCCCAGCACAGATTGAGCTTTCTACAGGCTGCAAGTGTTTGCAGCAAAGTCACCATCCAGTCTCACCTCATTGTTACAACCTATCACACTATTGACTATTGGCTCCAAATGGCAGCCATTCATATTCTATCTTGACTAATGTTTTTCTAACCTCTGTCATTACCATTTCAATTCGGCCGATCACCCCTTTTGTCTCTCTAATCTCCCTGACTTCCACCATATCACAGACCTTCCTTTTGTTCTTTCTTCCCCTCCCCCTTTTAGTGCTTAAGAATGTGTTCTTTTTGAGCACTCGCCAGTTCTGACAAAGGGTCATCGACCTGAAACCTTAACTCTGCTTTTCTCTCCACAGATGCTGCCTGAACCACTGAGATTGCCATCATTTTCTGTTTTTATTTCAGATTCCAGCATCTGCAGTATTTTGCTTTTGTATTAGTCTTTAATTCCCTGCCACTTTTCTTCTCGGAATGCCCACCATGAAGAAGTTCTGCTTTTCCCTCAGATGGGATTTCCGTTTGACTCTTTTACCTTGTTCATCTTCTTTGCTTTCTGTTTCCCTTCTCATGTTTGATCAAGTTTCTGCCAAGACTCACTTTCACAGCCACATCTCTTTCCTCAGTAACTGTCTTCGCCTCAGACTTAATCCATGTGGGTTCCAACTGAAATTCCACCCTATATGTTTTGGATCTACCCAGGATTACAGATATCTCCGAGATATTCAGTGTTCCTCGAACCACTGCACTCGCCGCATCCTGAGATCCACACTCAACGCTCTCGACCTCTCTCTTCAGCAGCAGCGACTCACTCTATCTCTAAGCTGCCCTGGTCCGCACTTCCATTTTATCCTTCGCCTCATTCGGCACTTGAACCAAAAACTTTTTGCTTCCTTTCAGGTGTCAAAGATGGTAAACTTCAACGACTCTTATATACCAACGCCCCTCAGGAACCTTCTTCCCCTACACTGCCCTCTCATCCCACCCCTTCTTCCAATCTCACCCCCTGCCGTGTTTTCACTTTCCCCTCTGACTTTCCTCTTTCTAACCCCGAACGATCATTCCTCAGCAAAGGTCTGAGCTTTATCCCCTTACGCTCCCACCTCAATGAATTTCGAGCTCGGCATGATGCTGAGCTCTTTTTCCGCTGCCTTCATCTCCATGTCCACTTCTTCGGCTCGGAGTCTTCCCCCCGCACAGCTGACCCTTTCTCCCATTTTCAGAATTCTCGCTTTACCTAGACCTTTCCTCTAGCCTCTTACCCTCTCTAGACCTCTTCATTGCAAATTGCCAATGGGACAACGAAATATAGAAACATAGAAAATAGGTGCAGGAGTAGGCCATTCGGTCCATCGAGCCTGCACCACCATTCAATAAGATCATGGCTCATCATTCATCTCAGTAACATTTTCCTGCTTTCTTTCCATACCCCTTGATCCCTTTAGCCCTAAGACCATGGCTGATCATTCACCTCAGTACCCCTTTCCTATATCTAACCATATCTAATTCCCTCTTGAATATATCTAATGAACTGGCATCAACAGCGCTCTGTGATAGAGAATTTCACAGGTTAACAACTCTCTGAGTGAAGAAGTTTCTCCTCATCTCGGTCCTAAATGGCTCAACCCTTATCCGTAGACTGTATCCCCTGGTTCTGGACTTCCCCAACTTCGGGAACATTCTTTCTGCATTTAACCTGTCCAGTCCCGTCAGAATTTTATATCTTTCTATGAGAAACATAGAAACATAGAAAACAGAGGAAATAGGTGTAGGATTAGGCCATCTGGCCCTTCGAGCCTGCACCACCATTCAATAAGATCATGGCTGATCATTCCTTCAGTACCCAGTTCCTGCTTTCTCTCCATACCCCTTGATCAATTTAGCCGCAATGGCCATATCTAACTCTCTCTTGAATATATCCAATGAACTGGCATCAACAACTCTCTGCGGCAGGGAATTCCACAGGTTAACAACTCTCTGAGTGAAGAAGTTTCTCCTCATCTCAGTCCTAAATGGCCTGCCCCTTATCCTAAGGCTGTGTCCCCTGGTTCTGGACTTCCCCAACCAGTCCTTAATTTCCCTCATTAGCCACGGTTGAGCCACCTTCCCCGTTTTATTTTTACTCCAGACAGGGATGTACAATTGTTGGAGTTTGTCCATATGATCTTTAAAGGTTTGCCATTGCCTATCCACCGTCAACCCTTTAAGTATCATTTGCCAGTCTAATCTAGCCAATTCACGTCTCATACCATCGAAGTTACTTTTCCTTAAGTTCAGGATCCTAGTTTCTGAATTAACTTTGTCACTCTCCATCTTAATAAAGAATTCTACCATATTATGGTCACTCTTCCCCAAGGGGCCTCGCACAACAAGATTTCTAATTAGTTCTTTCTCATTACACATCACCCAGTCTAGGATGGCCAGCTCACTGGTTGGTTCCTCGACATATTGGTCCAGAAAGCCATCCCCAATACACTCCAGGAAATCCTCCTCCACCGCATTGCTACCAGTTAGGTTAGCCCAATCAATATGCAGATTAAAGTCGCCCATGATTACTGCTCAATCTTTCTTGCACACATCCCTTATTTCTTGTTTGATGCTGTCCCCAACCTCACTACTACTATTTGGTGGCCTGTACACAACTCCCACTAGCGTTTTCTGCCCTTTGATATTCCGTAGCTCCACCCATACCTAATATACACCATCCAAGCTAATGTCCTTCCTTACAATTGCATTAATTTCCTCTTAAACCAGCAACGCCACCCCGCCTCCTTTTCCTTTCTGTCTAACCTTCCTAAATGCTGAATACCCCTGGATGTTGAGTTCCCCGCCTTGGTCACCCTGGAGCCATGTCTCCATGATGCCAATCACATCGTATCCGTTAACTGCTATCTGCGCAGTTAATTTGTCCACCTTATTCCGAATACTCCTCGCATTGAGGCACAGAGCCTTCAGGCTTGTCTTTTTAACACACTTTGACCCTTTAGAATTCTCCTGTAAAGTGGCCCTTTTTGTTTTTTGCCTTGGGTTTCTCTGCCCTCCACTTTTACTATACTCCTTTCTATCTTTTGCTTCTGTCATATTTTATTCCCCTCTGTCTCCCTGCATAGGTTCCCATCCCCCTGCCATCTTAGTTTAACTCCTCCCAAACAGCACTAGCAAACACTCCCGCTCGGACATTGGTTCCGGTCCTGCCCCGGTGCAGACCGTCTGGTTTGTACTGGTCCCACCTCCCCCAGAACCGGTTCCAATGTCCCAGGAATTTGAATCCCTCCCTGCTGCACCACTGCTCAAGCCACGTATTCATTTGAGCTATCCTGCGATTCCTACTCTGACTAGCACGTGGCACTGGTAGCAATCCTGAGTTTACTACTTTTGAGGTCCTACTTTTCAATTTAACTCCTAGCTCCCTAAATTCATCGCGTAGGACCTCATCCCGTTTGTTACCTATATCGTTGGTACCTATATGTACCACGACAACTGGCAGTTCACCCTCCCTTTTTAGAATGTCCTGCACCCGCTCCGAGACATCCTTGACCCTTGCACCAGGGAGGCAACACACCATCCTGGAGTCTCGGTTGTGGCCGCAGAAACGTCTATCTATTCCCCTTACAATTGAATCCCCTGTCACTATAGCTCTCCCACTCTTTTTCCTGCCCTCCTGTGCAGCAGAGCCACCCACGGTGCCATGGACTTGGCTGCTGCTGCTCTCCCCTGATGAGTCATCCCCCTAAACAGTACCCAAAGCGGTGTATCTGTTTTGCAGGGAGAGGACCACAGGGGACCCCTGCACTACCTTCCTCCACTGCTCTTCTTGTTGGTCTTCCATTTCCTATCTGGATGTGTACCCTTTTCCTGCGGTAAGACCAACTCGCTAAACGTGCTATTCATGTCATTCTCAGCATCGTGGATGCTCCAGAGTGAATCCACCCGCAGCTCCAGTGCCGCAATGCGGTCGGTTAGGATCTGCAGTCGGATACACTTCACGCACACGTATTCGTCAGGGACACCGGAAGCGTCCCTGACTTCCCACATTGTGCAGGAGGAGCATAACACGTGTCTGAGCTCTCCTGCCATGATTTAACCCCTAGGTTAACTTAATTTGGCAACAACAATGCTAACGGTTACTTACTGATATAGAAAAGAAAAAGAAAAGCTACTTTCCAATCACCAGCCAATCACTTACCCCCTTGGCTGTGACGTCACCTTTCAATTTCTTTCAACTTCTTGTTTGCCTTCTCACCCAGCTGCAGCTACACAAGCACGCCTTTTCTAGCCCTCATCACGCTGCTGCTCCGCCTCCTGGATGTCCCGCTGGCTCCCGACGCCTGTTAGGAATTTTCTAGGCCTCACTACGCTGCCGCTCCGCCTCCTGGACCTCCCGCTGTCTCCCGACGCCTGTTGGGCCTTTTCTAGGCCTCACCATGCTGCCGCTCCGCTTTCTGGACCTCCCGCTGGCTCCCGACGCGTGTGCGGCCTTTTGTAGTCCTCACCACGTTGCTGCTCTGTCTCCTGGACCTCCCCGCTGGCTCCCGACACCTGTTGGGCCTTTTGTAGGCTTCACCATGCTGCCACCCCGCCTCCTGGAGCTCTCGCTGGCTCCCGACGCCTGTTGGGCCTTTTGTAGGCCTCATCATGCTGTTGCTCCACCTCCTGGACCTCCCCTCTCATCCTTCTAAACTCCAGTGAATACAAGCCCAGTTGATCCAGTCTCTCCTCATATCAGTTCTGCCATCCCGGGAATCAGTTTGGTGGACCTTCGCTGCACTCCCTCAATAGCAAGAACGTCCTTCCTCAGATTAGGAGACCAAAACTGAACACTGAATATTCCAGGTAAGGCCTCACCAAGGCCCTCTACAACTGCAGTAAGACCTCCCTGCTCCTCTACTCAAATCCCCTAGCTATGAAGGCTAACATACCATTTGCTTTCTTCACTGCCTGCTGTACCTGCATGCCAACTTTCAATGACTGATGTACCATGACACCCAGGTCTCATTGCACCTCCCCTTTTCCTAATCTGCCGCCATTCAGATAATATTCTGCCTTCGTGTTTTTGCCACCAAAGTGGATAACCTCACATTTATCCACATTATATTGCATTTGCCATGCATTTGCCCACTCACCTAATCTGTCCAAGTCACCCTGCAGCATTCTCCTCACAGCTCACACCGCCATCCAGCTGATGTCATCCGCAAACTTGGAGATATTACACTCAATTCCTTCATCTAAATCATTGATGTATATTGTAAATAGCTGGGGTCCCAGCACTGAGCCCTGCGGCACCCCACTAGTCACTGCCTGCCATTCTGAAAAGTACCCGTTTATCCCGACTCTCTGCTTCTTGTCTGCCAACCAGTTCTGTATCCACATCAGTACATTATCCCCAATACCATGTGTTTTAATTTTTCACACCAATCTCTTGTGTGGGACCTTGTCGAAAGCCTTTTGAAAGTCCAAATACACCACTTCCACTGGTTCTCCCTTGTCCACTCTACTAGTTACATCCTCAAAAAATTCGAGAAGATTTATCAAGCATGATTTCCCTTTCATAAATCCATGTTGACTTGGACTGATCCTGTCACTGCTTTCCAAATACGCTGCTATTTCATCCTTAATAATTGATTCCAACATTTTCCCTACTACTGATGTCAGGTTAACTGGTCTATAATTACCCGTTTCTCTTTCCCTCCTTTTTAAAAAAGTGGTGTTACATTAGCTACCCTCCAGTCCATAGGAACTGATCCAGATTCTATAGACAGTTAGAAAATTATCACCAATGCATCCACTATTTCTGGGGCCACTTCCTTATATACTCTGAGATGCAGACTTCAGGCCCTGGGGATTTATCGGCCTTCAATCCCATCAATTTCCTTAACACAATTTCCCAACTAAGAAGGATTTCCTTCAGTTCTCACTAGACCCTCGGTCCTAGTATTTCCAGAAGTTTATTTGTGTCTTCCTTCGTGAAGACAGAACCAAAGTATTTAATCAACTGGTCTGCCATTTCTTTGTTCCCCATTATAAATTCACCTGATTCTGACTTCAAGGGACCTACGTTTGTCTTCACTAGTCTTTTTCTCCACATACCTGTAGAAGCTTTTGCAGTCAGTTTTTATATTCCCAGCAAGCTTCCTCTCATACTTTATTTCCCCCTTCCTAATTAAACCCTTCATCCTCCTCTGCTGAATTCTAAATTTCTCCCAGTCTTCAGGTTTGCTGCTTTTTCTGGCCAATTTATATGCCTCTTCCGTGGATTTAACACTATCCTTAATTTTCCTTGCTAGCCACGATTGAGCCACGTTCCCCATTTTATTTTTACTCGAGACAGGGATGTACAATTGTTGAAGTTCATCCATGTGATCTTTAAATGTTTGCCATTGCCTATCCACCGTCAACCCTTTCAGTATCACTCGCCAGTCTATTCTAGCCAATTCACGTCACATACCATCGAAGTTACCTTTCCTAAAGTTCAGAACCCTAGTCTCTGAATTAACTGTGTCACTCTCCATCTTAATAACGAATTCTACCATATTATAGTCACTCTTCCCCAAGGGGCCTCGCACAACAAGATTGCTAATTAGTCCTTTCTCATTACACATCACACATTGGCCGTCTCAATTTCTCTGCTCCCCTCACTCACTCCAACCTACCTCCCTCTGAACTTGCAGCACTCCGCTTGCTCAGATCCAACCCCAACCTTGTCATTAAACCTGCTGACAAGGGTGGCGCTGTTGTTGTTTGGCGAACCAACCTCTACCTTTCAGAAGCTGATCGGCAACTCTCTGACACCTCCTCCTACCTCCCCCTGGACCATGACCCCACCACTGAACATGAAGCCATAATTTCCCAGACAGTCACTGACTTCATCTCCTCTGGAGATCTTCCCTCCACAGACTCCAAACCTCATAGTTCCCCAACCCCGCACAACCCGCTTCTACCTCCTTCCAAGATCCACAAATTGGACTGCCCCGGTAGATCCATCGTTTCAGCCTGTCTTGCACCACAAAACTTATTTCTTCCTATCGTGACTCGATTTTTTCTCCCCTTGTCCACTCTCTTCCCACTTACACCCGTGACTCCTCCGACACCCTCCATCACTTTAACAGTTTCCAGTTTCCTGGCTCCAACCATCTCCTTTTCACCATGGATGTCCAATCCCTCTACATTTCCATCTCCCACCAGGGTGGCCTGAGGGCACTCTGTTTCTCTCCCGAGCAGAGGCCCAACCAGTCCCCATCTATCACCACCCTCCTCCACCTGGCCGCACTTGTTCCCACATTGACTAACTTCTTTAACTCCACTCACTTTCTCCAAATTAAAGGTGTTGCTATGGGAACCCACATGGGTCCTAGCTATGCTTGCCTTTTCATGGGATATGTGGAACATTCTTTGTTCCAGTCCTACTCAGGTCCCCTCCCTCACCTCTTTTTCCGATACATTGATGACCGTATCGGTGCCATTTCCTGCTTTCGCCCTGAACTTGAAAATTTAATTCACTTTGCATTCAATTTCCACCCTTCCCTCACCTTCACATGATCCATCTCCGACTCTTCCCTTCCCTTCCTCGACTTCTCCGTCTCCATCTCTGGGGATAGGCTTTCGACCAGTATCCACTATAAGCCCACTGACTCCCACAGCTACCTGGACTACACTTCCTCCCACCCCGCATCCTGTAAGGACTCCATTCCATTCTCCCAGTTTTTCCGTCTCCATCGCATCTGCTCTGACGACGCCACCTTTCACACTAGTGCCTCTGACATGACTTCTTTTTTCCTCAACCGCGGTTTCTCCTCTGCTGTGGTTAATATGACCCTCGATGGTGTCCATTCTATTTCCCGCACCTCTTCCCGTCCCTCTCAGAACCACGACAGGGTTCCCCTTGTCCTCACCTTTCACCCAACCAGCCTCTACATTCAACGGATCATCCACCGCCATTTCCGCCACCTCCAGCATGATCTCACCCCCAATGACAGCTTCCCCTCCCCTCTCAGCATTATGAAGGGACCACTCCCTCCGCATCACCCTGGTCCATTCCACAGTCATCCCCAGCACCCCCTCCCCTTCCTACGGCATCTTTCCGTGCAATCGCAAGAGATGCAACACCTGCCCTTTTACCTCCTCCCTTCCCACTATCCAGGGCTTCAAATACTCCTTCTAGGTGAAACAGTGATTTACATGTACTTCTTTCAATTTAAATGTACTGTATTCACTGCTCACGATGTGCTTGCTTCTACATTGGGGAGACCAAGTGTCGATTGGATGACCGCTTTGCAGAACTTCGACTTTGCCACTGATGAAGCCAGTGTTACTGAGCGGGCGCTGGCCTTTGCTGCACTAGCTGGCTTCCCACGGGCATCATCGATTGCATGCACCTGGCCACCAGAGCACCCCATCATAACCCAGGAGTCTTTGTCAACCACAAGAGCTTCCACTCCCTCAATGTGCAGCTGGTCTGCAACCATAGGAAGATCATCATGTTTATGTGTGGCAAATTCCCTGGCAGCTGCCATGAATCCTAGAATCATAGAAGTTTACATCACAGAAGGAGGCCATTTCGGCCCATCATGTCCATCCCGGCCAACAAGATGCTATCCAGCCTAGTCCCACTTTCCAGCTCTAGGTCTGTAACCCTGCAGGTTACAGCACTTCAAGTGCACATCCAAGTTCTTTTTAAATGTGGTGAGGGTTTCTGTCTCTACCACCCTTTCAGGCAGTGAGTTCCACACCTCCACATTTCCCCTCAAATCCCCTCTAAACCTTCTACCAATTACTTTAAATCTATGCCCCCTGGTTGTTGACCGCTCTGCTATGGAAAATAGGCCCTTTCTATCCACTATATCTAGGCCCCTCATAATTTTATACACTTCAATGGGGTCTCCCCTCAGCCTCCTCTGTTCCAAGGAAAACAAATCCAGCCTATTTAACCTGTCCTCATAGCTTAGATTCTTCACTCCCAGCAACATCCTCATAAATCTCCTCTGTACCCTCTCCAGTGCAATCACGCCCTTCCTATAATGCGATGACCAGGACTGCACGCAGTACTCCAGCTGTGGCATAACCAGTATTTTATACAGTTCAAGCATAACCCCCTGCTCTTGTATTCTATGCCTCGGCTAATAAAGGCAAGCATTCCGTATGCCTTCTTAACCACCTGATCTACCTGGCCTGCTACTTTCAGGGATCTGTGGACATGCACGCCAACGTCCCTTTGTTCCGCTACACTTTTTAGCATCCTACCATTTAACGACACTTTCAGCCTTCATTGGTCCACCTTCCCTCAGCTCTTCACTCCTCCAAACAGACTTTCAAGCTGGCTGCTTGGAGACAAGGGAAGACATGGCTGATGACACTCTTGAAGACGCCAAATACTGAGAGACATAATGAAAGCCACATTTCCACCAGATGTGTCATAGAGCAGACAATTGGAAAGCTGAAAGTGTGCTTCAGATACCTAAACAGATCTGGAGGAGCTCTTCAGTACACACAGCCAGGGTCTCCAGAATCATCATGGTCTGTTGAGCCCTGTACAACATAGCACACTATGAGGATTAGCGCTGCATGAGGAGCAAAGTGCACAGCCTCTTCAGAGCAGAAGGAGGGGCATCAGCGGAAAGATGAGGAGGAGTAGGAGGAACCTGCGCGTCAGATCGCACCAACACGCGAGCACATTGCTGCCTAGGAGGTCAGGGATGGTCTCATCATGATCAGATTTACTCTGGGTGAGGGACTTCAATATCCATCAGCAAGAGTGGCTTGGTAGCACCAATACTGACCAAGCTGGCCGAGTCCTGAAGGACATATCTACCAGAGTGGACATGTGTCAGGTGGTGAGAGAAATAACACAAGGGAAAAACCTAGTTGACCTCGTCCTCACCAATTTACCTGTCGCAGATGAATCTATCCGTGACAGCATTGGTAGCAGTGACCACCGCACAGTCCTTGTGGAGACGAAATCCTGTCTTCACACTAAAGGCACTCTCCATCATGTTGTGTGGTAGCACTACCGTGCTAAAAGGGATAGATTCAGAACAGATCTAGCAGCTCAGAACTGGTCATCCATGAGGCTCTGTGGTCCACCAGCAGCAGCTGAATTGTATTCCACCACAATACTGTAACCTCATGGCCCAGCATATCCCTCACTCTAGAATTATCATCAAGCCAGGGGACCAACCCTGGTTCAATGAGGAGTGCAGAAGAGTTTGCGAGGAGCAGCACCAGGTGTACCTAAAAATGAAGTGCCAACCTGGGGAAGCTGCAACACAGGACTACATGTATGTTAAGTGGTAGAAGCAGCATGCTATAGACAGAGCTAAGCGATCCCACAATCAATGGATCAGATCAAAGGTCTGCAGTCCTGTCACATCCAGTTGTGGATGGTGGTGGACAATTAAACAACTAACGGGAAGAGGAGGCTCCATTTATATCCCCATCCTCAATGATGGTGGTTCCAGTATGTGAGTGCAAAAGAAAAGGCTGAAGTGTTTGCAACCATCTTCAGCCAAAAGTGCTGAATGGATGATCGATATCGGCCTCCTCCTGAGGACCCCACCATCATAGAAGCCAGTCTTCAGCCAATTCTATTCACTCCACGTGCTATCAAGAAACAGCTGAGTGCACTGGATACAACAAAGGCAATGTGCTCCGTCAACATCATGGCTGTCGTGCTGAAGACTTGTGCTCCAGAACTAGCTGGGCCTCCAGCCAAGCTATTCCAGTATAGCTCCAACACTGGCATCTAACCGACAATACAGAAAACTGTCCAGTTATGTGCTGTCCACAAAAAGCAGGACAAATAAATCTGGCCAATTACCACCTCATTAATCTACTCTCAATCATCAGCAAAGTGATGGAAGGTGCCGTCGACAGTGCTGTCACGCGGCACCAATAACCTGCTCACCGATGCTTAGTTTGGGTCCCTCCAGGACCACTTGACTCCAAACTTCATTACAGCCTTGGTCCAAACATGGACAAATAGAGCTGAATTCCAGTGGTGAGATGAGAGTTAATGCCCTTGACTTCAAGGCAGCATTTGACCGTGTGAGGCATCAAGGGGCCCTTGTAAAATTGAAGTCAATGGGAATCAGAGGAAAAATGCTCCACTGGCTGGGGTCATACCTAGCACAATGGTTGTAGTTGTTGGAGGATAATCATCTCAGTCCCAGGACATTGCTACAGGAGTTCCTCAGGTAAGTGTCCTCGGCCCAACCATCTACAGCTGCTTCATCAATGACCTTCCCTCCATCACAAGGTCAGAAGTGATGATTGCACAATGTTCCATTCCATTCGCAACTCCTCAGATAAAGATGCAGTCCATGCCCGAATGCAGCAAAACCTGGATGACCATCAGCATCCTGGGGGTCACCATTGACCAGAAACTTAACTGTACCATCCACTTAAATACTGTGGCAACAAGAGCAGGTCAGACGTTGGATATTCTGCGATGAGTGTCTCATCTCCTGACTCCTCAAAGCCTTTCCACCATCTACAAGGCACGAGTCAGGAGTGTGATAGGATACTCTCCACTTGCCTGGATGAGTGCTGCTCCAAAAGCACTCAAGAAGCCTGACACCATTCAGGAAAAAGCAGCCCGCTTGATTGGCACCCCATCCACTACCGTAAACATTTACTCCCTCCACCACCATCGCACCGTGGCTTCTTCAGCAGCACCTCCCAAAGCCGCAGCCTCTAAAGCCTAGAAGGACTAGGGCAGCAGGCGCATGGGAACACCATCAACTCCATCCTATTGTCTGCTCTGACTGTGGTATGCCACGTAACTGTGTGATGTGTAATTCTGTCACCAGGTTGCTGAGAGGTCCCCCTCTCTCCGTCTCCCACCTTCAGCTGCTCGGCGACTCCAGATAGTTCTAATGTAGCCTCCTCTGCTGATATAAGGGTGGCAAATGATGGAGGCCCACCTCTAGTTCTCTACCTCTTCCTCTTAATGTGTGGTCTCTTCTCCTGCAAGGAGCAAAAGAGGAGAAGGTTGAGTGAAAATGATGGAATGAGTGTAAGGAATAGCTGGGTTACATCATAGAGGGAGACTATGATGGATTGGGGTGGCAATGCCAAGTGGCCTCCTTGTGTGTTGTTAATTGATATGATTACTCCAAGTTACACACCATCCTGACTTAGAAATGTATCACTGTTTGTTCATCGTCGCTGGGTCAATATCCTGGAACTCCCTCCCTAACAGCACTATGGGAGTACCTTCACCACAAGGACTGCAGCGATTGAAGAAGGTGGCTCACCACCACCTTCTCGAGGGCAATTAGGGATGGGCAATAAATGCTGGCCCTGCCAGTGATGCCCAATCCCAGATTAAATGATTAAATAATTAAAACAAAGATTTACTTAACTTTACGCAGGATGGCACCACCCCACAGCAACACCAAAAAGCATCCCTACAATGACCAAGCTATTCTTTTCACACTGACCACCATTGTTGGAGGTAATGTTTTGTCTCACCATTCACTACAACTCACTAAGCCACTTCCGAAGGTGCACACAAATTTATCCAAGTGGTGAAAATAAAGATTTTTATGGTTGACAATACATTAACGGAAACAAGACATTAACATTGATTTTAGGCAATGAAGCTGGGCATTTGCAGCCATGCTATTGTCTGCTCTGATTGCGGTACGCCACGTAACTGTGTGATGTGTAATTCTGTCACCAGGTTGCTGAGAGGTTCCCCTCTCTCCGTCTCCCACCTCCAGCTGTTCGGCGACTCCCGATATTTCCAATGCAGCCTCCTACGCTGATATGAGGGTGGAAAATGATGGAGGCCAACCTCTAGTTCTCTACCTCTCACTCTTAATGTATGGTCTCTTCTCCTGCAAGGAGGGAAAGAAGAGAAGGTTGAGTGAAAGTGATGGAATGAGTGTAAGGAATGGATGGGTTACATCTGTAAAGGGTGACTATGATGGATTAGGGTGGCAATGCCAATTGGCCTCCTTGTATGTTGTTAGTTGGTATGATTGCATTAGGATTAGGGTGAGTGTGAGGGGTGGCTAGTGAGATGGGGATGTGATAATGTAGATAGAGAGAAAGGGATGGGTGGAGGTGCAAGGTAGTTGATGTGAGTAAGGATGTGCAGGTGTAGGGTAGGGAAGGCAGAGTGATGGGGATGTGATAAGAGGTACAGCAGGATAAAGTTGAGTGTGGCTTTGTACTCACCTTTCCTGATCTAATTAAATAATTGAAATGTTTGCAACACTGCACCCAGGCCTTCCTGAACACATCCCTGCTCTTGACTTCCTCTACAAGTTGGAGCCAGGCTCTTTTGGTGTCCTGGGGAGGTCTCTTCCACCCATTGGAAGGGAAGAGGACCTCTCTGTGTGCTCTGACTTCCTCCATTTGCTTATGGAGGGAGTCATCAGAGAGTCTGAGTGCAGCCCTCTGCCTCTGTGCAGTCGTGTCTCCAACTGTTTGGAGCAATCAAAGCCTCCAATGCAGTGATTCCATGCTCTTCGATGAACCTTCAAATGCAATGTGGCCTTGGCTCCTTTAGATATCCTGGCTGAAAATGTATCATTAATAATGTCATCAGATCCACACCATTTATCAGGGATAGCTGCAGCTTGAATCGGATCACAGATCTCCTACAGTCTGCTCTTCCATTGACCTTTGTATGCAGATAGTGTTTCTGTAGTAGCTGGTGACCCTGCAATGTTAGCTGACAGGAATAACAATGTTAGTATTTTGGCAGATGCAAATTATTTGAGGATGGAAGAATTGGGCAGATGTTGGACATAAATGTTAATGCACAGAAACAGAGAATATTCAGCTGAACTGCTCTTCAATG
Organism: Pristiophorus japonicus; assembly: GCF_044704955.1. NCBI lineage: Eukaryota > Metazoa > Chordata > Chondrichthyes > Pristiophoridae > Pristiophorus > Pristiophorus japonicus. The sequence goes on along the minus strand of NC_091977.1, from coordinate 159,041,842 downwards.
AGCTGCTGCCGAACAACTTTGGCTGCAGACAACCGTTAGAACCCCCCCACTTCCTTGTCATCCTCTATGTCACCAATAAACTTGCTCCCATTACACTGAAGGTCTCCATGGAATGGTGACCCCATGTATTGTACCTGTTGCAGGGTAATCCACTATCATACAAGATACTGATTGTGGGCAGTTTTGCAGGAATCCACCAGGCCTGTGCAGGCAATGGAATCATTGCTTGAAGTCTCCAATAGTTTGCTTAATGAAGGTACTAGTTGAGCTATGAATCTGATTATAGCATAGTTTATCCACCAAGCATAGGTTCCTGTGAAGAGTCATGAGCCAAGTGTGCAGGGGAGAGCTCTCGTTCCCAAGCAGCCAGCCTCTCACCTGCTGTGCAGAGAAGTGGGGAGATGAAGTATTGGTGCAAGAAAAAAATGCCATAGCAGCTGCCAGGATACAACAACAACAACTTACATTTATATAGCACCTTTAATGTAGCCAATGGGTTTCTTGGGAACGTAGTCAGCAGGTACAACCCTGCATGATGCGCTGTGGTCAGCACAAGTTGCACTTTATTGGAGTGAAGGCACTGGGCTTGTCTGAAGGAGCTTGCAAAGTGATGTGGATATAATAAGTAATGCTCTAGAATGCTGCAATCTGAGCAAACCCAAGATCCCTATCCTGCTGCCACTGGATGTCTATGGGAATATGATGAAAGGGTTTGCTCTAGCAAAGATAGCATCAGTTCTCTGCTTAATGCAAGCATGAGCTGCAGACTGACTGATGTCACTGATCCCCCTGTGCAGCCTGGAAGCCTTTTGTACCCCTTCCTCCAGAACTTTTTGCGATTCTTCCTTTAGCTAGAGCGGAAATGTCAGAAAGACTCCCTGATGAAAAAAATTTGCTGCCAAAACACCTTAAGAGTTAAGAACACTCTACAGCCACTACAAGCTCTATGAAATGGTCTAAGCAGCTAAAAACCACAATGTAATAGAAGTAAAATATGTTCCATAACGTTCCACCATTTTACCTGAGAGCAACTGAAGATTCCTTTAGCTCCCTCCCAACGTGTATCATCCATGATTTGTGGATGGGTTGAAGAATTGGCAATAACAACGTGAGTGGAGACCAAAATGACAGTGTGGCTGAAAAATAGACCAGAGCCCAGATATATGGGGTCACACCCTGAAATGAGGAATTCTGCAGGGCCTTGAAAGGAGCAGAGCCTCTGTTCACCACTTACAAAGCCAGTGTCATAGAAGGAGGCAGCGCAACAGGCAGACCTTCCAACACAGGGAGTTCCCACATTTCCAGCCTCTCAGTCAGCGGGGGCAGGACTGGTGACTGGCATGCCCAGTGACAGTATGGCTCATGTGGGCCCCACACTTGAGGGTCCAGGCCGAGAGTGTTACAGATGTCCACTGATAAATCCCCAGATTTGGTTGTTTGGTGAAAAATCAATTTCCTTTTGAACTTTAGAATAATTTCCCATTATTTTATTACCTAAAATAAGATCGAGAGAGCCATGAAAACTGCACTTCGAATGTCAGCATTTACATTGAATGTTGTAAATGCCTTGCTGACTTCACTCGGGAATTGATTCTTGGCAGGAAAGGAAATAAAGGCTGTGCAATTTGGATTTTTTGAAGGGGATCTGTATCAACTTAACAGACTGCTTTGATGGCTACATTTGAACCGAATGTATGGTCTGCATGTCCCAGACCCCTGCCAGCCAGAGGGCCTATGGGACGGAGAAAGGGGGTGGATGGTGATGGGCCCTGATTGAAGACAGAAGGATAGGTGTTTTTATTAATTTGAAGAACTTCCTCAGGATGCTTTGAGGTAATCAGAGCCTCCTGGCTGCTGATCTTCATCAGGAAACCCTGATCTTGAAGGCCCAATACATAGCTACAGGCCCGAAAGACCAACAGTTGTACTCAAATTTGCACCTTTTTTTTTAAGATGCAAGGCTTAGCCAGTGGATGAGTCTCTGCCTGGAGTATGTCCAGATGATGCACATGGCCTTGGGAGGAAAAATGCAGGCAGCCGATGCTTTACAGGTGCAGCTATATCTGGTGAGTTCCTGCTGAGTGGCTAAAGTGAAAAATCGGCCCTAACATGTCAGGCTTGAGATAACCAAGGACTGCGTTTGGCTTGCAAAGGTTTTGGTTTGGACCCCTTGCAACTTACGAAACAAACTTATCACTGGATCCACTCAGGACCTTTGACTGGCTCCGTGTCCCGATCAATTTTTATGAGTTGCACTATCCTAACGAAGCCCCTGGAAATAACATTGATTAACCACTCAGGATTTGTTCTCATTGTTTATCATCGCATCTAAGTCCCTCAATTATTCATAGTATTGTAATCTGCTCCAGCCTATGTGCTAATGAGTGTGTATTTAATGCTTTGGTTTGTACTGCAACAGTACAAGTTTCATTGAGGCAGTCCTTCCCTTCTGAGAGCAGCATTGCTGAACTTGGAAAACAGCTGTCAAGAGAACACATATAGAGATTACATTACATGTGCAAAATATAGCTATGATTGTCTGCAATTTCAATGGCCCATAGAAGGTTATGGCATCCCAGTTCAAATCAATTTTAAATAAATTAAGTGCTTGATGTTGTAGTGTTTAATGACACTGAAAATAAATGCTTAGAAACTAAGACTAAAACAGTCCGTTATCAAACTGACATCCAATGTGTAAAAAAACGTATATTAAGCAGCACAGATGCCACAGACTGCACAAAAAATGCCTAAAATGCTTTCAACTGCACAAAACCAATCTTGAGAGACAGCGACAGGGCAGTTGGTATTTATATGACCATGTCAAACAGACAGTAATACGCTACATCTATTTGTAGTGTTCACAAAAGGAGTCGGACAAAATGTACAAGACAAAAAGTAATGCTGAGAATGTGTGAGAACTGAGGAAACATGATGGATATAATAGAGATGATTCATAGAAACATAGAAACATAGAAAATAGGTGCAGGAGTAGGACATTCGGTCCTTCGAGCCAGCACCACCATTCAATAAGATCATGGCTGATCATTCACCTCAGTACCCGCTTTCCTGCTTTCTCTCCATACCCCTTGATCCCTTTAGCTGTAAGGACCATATCTAACTCCCTCTTGAATATATCCAATGAACTGGCATCAACAACTCTCTGCGGTAGAGAATTCCACAGGTTAAGAACTCTCTGAGTGAAGAGATTTCTCCTCATCTCAGTCCTAAATGGCTTACCCTTTATTCTTAGACTGTGTCCCCTGGTTCTGGACTTCCCCAACATCCAGCATCTAACCTGTCCAGTCCCATCAGAATTTTATAAGAGAGATCCCCTCTCATCCTTCTAAACTCCAGTGAATACAGGCCCAGTCGATCCAGTCTCTCCTCATATGTCAGTCCTGCCATCCCGGGAATCAGTCTGGTGAACCTTCGTTGCACACCCTCAATGGCAAGAATGTCCTTCCACAGATTAGGAGAGCAAAACTGAATACAATATTCCAGGTGAGGCCTCACCAAGGTCCTGTACAACTGCAGTAAGACCTCGCTGCTCTGTTACTCAAATCCCCTAGCTATGAAGGCCAACATACCATTTGCCTTCTTCACCGCCTGCTGTACCTGCATGCCAACTTTCAATGGCTGATGTACCATGACACCCAGGTCTCGTTGCACCTCCCCTTTTCCTAATCTGCCGCCATTCAGATAATATTCTGCCTTCGTGTTTTTGCCACCAAAGTGGATAACCTCACATTTATCCACATTATACTGCATCTGCCATGCATTTGCCCACTCACCTAATCTGTCCAAGTTACCCTGCAGCCCCTTAGCGTCCTCCTCATAGCTCACACCGCCACCCAGCTGATGTCATCCGCAAACTTGGAGATATTACACTCAATACCTTCATCTAAATCATTAATGTATATTGTAAATAGCTGGGGTCCCAGCACTGAGCCCTGCGGCACCCCATTAGTCACGGCCTGCCATTCTGAAAAGGACCCGTTTATCGCAACTCTCTGCTTCATGTCTGCCAACCAGTTCTCTATCCACATCAGTACATTACCCCAAATACCATGTGCACACCAATCTCTTGTGTGGGACCTTGTCAAAAGCCTTTTGAAAGTCCAAATACACCACATCCACTGGTTCTCCCTTGTCCACTCTACCAGTTACATCCTCAAAAAATTCCAGAAGATTTGTCAAGCATGATTTCCCTTTCATAAAGCTATGCTGACTTGGACCGATCCTGTCACTGCTTTCCAAATGCGCTGCTATTTCATCTTTAATAATTGATTCCAACATTTTCCCCACTACTGATGTCAGGCTAACCGGTCTATAATTACCAATTTTCTCTCTCCCTCCTTTTTTAAAAAGTGGTGTTACATTAGCTACCCTCCAGTCCATAGGAACTGATCCAGAGTCGATAGACTGTTGGAAAATGATCACCAATGCATCCACTATTTCTAGGGCCACTTCCTTAAGTACTCTGGGATACAGACTATCAGGCCCCGGAGATTTATTGGCCTTCAATCCCATCAATTTCCCTAACACAATTTCACGCCGAATAATGATTTCCTTCAGTTCCACCTTCTCACTCGACCCTCGGTCCCCTAGTACTTCCGGATGTTTATTTGTGTTTTCCTTCGTGAAGACAGAACCAAAGTATTTGTTCAACTGGTCTGCCATTTCTTTGTTCCCCATAATAAATTCTCCTGAATCTGACTGCAAGGGACCTACATTTGTCTTCACTAATCTTTTTCTCTTCACATAACTAGAGAAGCTTTTGCAGTCAATTTTTATGTTCCCAGCAAGCTTCCTCTCATACTCTATTTTCCCTCTCCTAATTAGACCCTTTGTCCTCCTCCACTTTGCTGCTTTTTCTGGCCAATTTATATGCCTCTTCCTTGGATCTAACACTATCCTTAATTTCCCTTGTTAACCGTGGTTGAGCCACCTTCCCCGTTTTATTTCTACTCCAGACAGTAATGTACAATTGTTGAAGTTCATCCATGTGATCTTTAAATGTTTGCCATCGTCAACCCTTTAAGTATCATTCGGCAGTCTATTCTAGCCAATTCACGTCTCATACCATCGAAGTTACTTTTCCTTAAGTTCAGGACCCTAGTCTCTGAATTAACTGTGTCACTCTCCATCTTAATAAAGAATTCTACCATATTATGGTCCCTCTTCCCCAAGGGTCCTCCCACAACAAGATTGCTAATTAGTCCTTTCTCATTACACATCACCCAATCTAGGATGGCCAGCTCTCTAGTTGGTTCCTTGACATATTGGTCTAAAAAACCATCCTTAATACACTCCAGGAAATCCTCCTCCACCGTATTTTGGTTAGCCCAATCTATATGTAGATTAAAGTCACCCATGATAACTGCTGCACCTTTATTGCACACTTCCCTAATTTCTTGTTTGATGCTGTCCCCAATCTCACTGCCACTATTTGGTGGCCTGTACACAACTCCCACTAGCGTTTTCTGCCCTTTGGTATTCCGCAGCTCCACCCATACAGATTCACATATAAATGGCATTTTCAAAATAAGCTTCAAATCTTCTACATTATTTTGCAACTCACTTTAATTGTCTGCGGCTAGAAATAAATGACAGATGTTTTTGTTTGTTAATTCAACTATTATATTTTATACAAAAGATTGTAAACTCTGAGTGTGCTGCCTCCTTTGGATATTCATTTTGTTTGTCGTGAAGTTTTGGATTCAGCTTCAGATCCGGCCACCTTTGGATATTTCCAAAGCCAGTCTCTACTCTTATTTATAGCAGACTGACATGAAAGTCTCCACCGACATTGAAGGAGCACTGTGCATCATCCTGCAATGGTCTCAAATTTCCTCGGGAGGCTAAGGTGCAATACAGGTATAAAGGAGGCAGAATAGCGGAGGTGGAAAATAGGGTGCACTGAACTGCTCATTGTGCTGCCAGTTCCTTTGTTTTGTGGTCAGCCATGGCTTCCTCTTCTTCTGCTTGTTGTTTCCTTTCATCTGCTGCCTGATCCTTGATTCGTCCCCTTTGCAAGGTGAAGTGTTGAAGGACACAGCAGGCAACTATAATATTGGAAACCTTGCCGAGATTGCATTGTAACATTTCCTTCTGACCTCTCTATGCAATGGAATCGCTGCTATAGGATTCTGAAGGCATGTTTCACTATGTGGAAGTATAGCTGCAGGGCGCATGTAGTCTTTTTGTCCCATCAAATAATGCACCATTTACCATCACAGGAAAAAGGAATTATGAGATATGCCAGGGAAGTGAGCATTGATTAGAATAATGTGGTTCATTTAGTTGTTGACCACGTGCACATTCATGGACCTTCCGGATATAAAAGGGGTCAATGGGTCTAGTAAGGAGGAGGAACTGAGGGAAATCCTTATTAGTCGGGAAATTGTGTTGGGGAAATTGATGGGATTGAAGGCCGATAAATCCCCAGGGCCTGATGGGCTGCATCCCAGAGTACTTAAGGAGGTGGCCTTGGAAATAGCGGATGCATTGACAGTCATTTTCCAACATTCCATTGACTCTGGATCAGTTCCTATTGAGTGGAGGGTAGCCAATGTAACCCCACTTTTTAAAAAAGGAGGGAGAGAGAAAACAGGGAATTATAGACCGGTCAGCTTGACCTCAGTAGTGGGTAAAATGATGGAATCAATTATTAAGGATGTCATAGCAGCGCATTTGGAAAGAGGTGACATGATAGGTGCAAGTCAGCTTGGATTTGTGAAAGGGAAATCATGCTTGACAAATCTTCTGGAATTTTTTGAGGATGTTTCCAGTAGAGTGGACAAGGGAGAACCAGTTGATGTGGTATATTTGGACTTTCAGAAGGCTTTCGACAAGGTTCCACACAAGAGATTAATGTGCAAAGTTAAAGCACATGGGATTGGGGGTAGTGTGCTGACATGGATTGAGAACTGGTTGTCCGACAGGAAGCAAAGAGTAGGAGTAAATGGGTACTTTTCAGAATGGCAGGCAGTGACTAATGGGGTACCGCAAGGTTCTGTGCTGGGGCCTCAGCTGTTTACACTGTACATTAATGATTTAGACGAGGGGATTAAATGTAGTATCTCCAAATTTGCTGATGACACTAAGTTGGGTGGCAGTGTGAGCTACGAGGAGGATGCTATGAGGCTACAGATTGACTTGGATAGGTTAGGTGATTGGGCAAATGCATGGCAGATGAAGTATAATGTGGATAAATGTGAGGTTATCCACTTTGGTGGTAAAAACAGAGAGACAGACTATTATCTGAATGGTGACAGATTAGGAAAAGGAGAGGTGCAACGAGACCTGGGTGTCATGGTACATCAGTCATTGAAGGTTGGCATGCAGGTACAGCAGGTGGTTAAGAAAGCAAATGGCATGTTGGCCTTCATAGCGAGGGGATTTGAGTACAGGGGCAGGGAGGTGTTGCTACAGCTGTACAGGGCCTTGGTGAGGCCACACCTGGAGTATTTGTGTACAGTTTTGGTCTCCTAACTTGAGGAAGGACATTCTTTCTATTGAGGGAGTGCAGCGAAGGTTCACCAGACTGATTCTCGGGATGGTGGGACTGACCTATCAAGAAAGACTGGATCAACTGGGCTTGTATTCACTGGAGTTCAGAAGAATGAGAGAGGATCTCATAGAAACGTTTCAAATTCTGACGGGTTTAGACAGGTTGGATGCAGGAAGAATGTTCCCAATGTTGGGGAAGTCCAGAACCAGGGGTCACAGTCTAAGGATAAGGGGTAAGCCATTTAGGACCGAGATGAGAAGAAACTTCTTCACCCAGAGAGTGGTGAACCTGCGGAATTCTCTACCACAGAAAGTAGTTGAGGTCAATTCACTAAATATATTCAAAAGAGAGTTAAATGAAGTCCTTACTACTAGGGGGATCAAGCGGTATGGCGAGAAAGCAGGAAGGGGATACTGAATTTGCATGTTCAGCCATGAACTCATTGAATGGCGGTGCAGGCTAGAAGGGCCGAATGGCCTACTCCTGCACCTATTTTCTATGTTTCTATGACCTTGTTTTCTATTCATGAATGGAGTTGCATTGACTGTGAAGGCCATATGACTGGAGTCAATTATGCCAAGCACTTGTGGCAAGCTGACTGCATGGTAGATATACGGGGCTTTTATCTTATTTCTAGTTGCTTTCCACAGAAAAATGTATGAAATTACTGACCCTGACAAACAATACGTCGGTGACTTGCTTGCTTCAAGTGCGCACTGAAGATTTGTGAGACAGGTCTGTTGCACTTCTGAAAGGAGTCTGTCACATAAAAATTCGGTGCACTTGGAACCTTGACAGTCACTGACAGAGCTGTCCGTGTGCTGGAACTAGTTTGCAAATCTGGCTGCGTAGCTCTGTTAATGGCATCCTTTGAGAATCTTTTTTTGCTGGTGGAATGGGAGCAGCTGCGAGGAATTTCCAGGCCTTTGTCCCCACAAGCAGGTGTCCTGGGCAGGTCTACATACCAGAACCTGGCTCTGTTCAAATGCACATCAGTGAAAGGAAGTCTTTGAAGGAGTATCTAAGCACCAAACACACCAATCTAGCATGTCTTCCATGATCCTCTTCTTCTAGAACCTTAAAATATAAAGGTATGCTCATAAAGATAACCACTTTTGCATACAAATGTGCTCACACAGTTTAGCTGTACAAACATTCACAGCTAAGAGATGTAGTACAACTATACGTAGCTGTTAGGGAAGTCTTCAAGAATTTCTCTTACCCCTCCTTTGTCCAAAAGGACCATAAGAGATACAGAAAGAACAGCATTGTACCTTTAACAACACAAATTTCAACTGAAAGGACAGACGTCCCTTGCATTTCTTGTTTTAAAATGGGCACACATTATGGGGATTGTCATGTATGTATGCTTGGGTTTACTAGTCATCAGGTGGCGCCACTGTCGGAGGTCATTGGACTGTGCCCACGTGTGTGCGGCCCAGGTATAAAAGGCCAGCCATCTTGTAATGTAATCACTTTGGGCCCTAATAAAGTACAGCCAGGTTTGTACCTGTTCGGAGTTTACAGTATTCAGTCTGTTGAGTTAATGCATACACAACAATTGGCGACCAGGTAACAAGAACCTTCGCATGCAAAAATGAGTACAATTGGAATTCTGGAGCGATTCGTGGAGGGAGAAGATTGTACAGACTTTGTAGCCCGCTTGAACCAGTACTTCGTGGGCAACAAAATGGAGAAAGAGGCAGACGCAGTTCAGCGCCGGGCGATCCTCCTCACGGTTTATGGTCCGAAAATCTATGGACTCAAATAATCTCCTCTCGCCCTTAAGTCCAATGGACAAGGACTATGAAACATTGTGTGCTCTGGTACGTGACCATCTCAAACCAGATGAAGACATCATCATCTTAAGATATCGATTCTATAAGCACCGTTCGTTCTGAGGGCCAGGATGTATCGGAATTCATTGCCAACCTAAGACGTCTAGCTGGACCGAGTAAGTTCGAAACTGTGTTGGAAGACATGCTGCGGGACTTCTTTGTAATCGGCATTAACCACGAGGTGATCCTGCGTAAGCTACTGGTGGCGGAGACGCTGGATTTGAGCAAGACCATCACGATTGCCCAATCATGCATGACAAAAGCTTAAAGCAGATATAATTGAAAAATCGGAACTCGGCAAATACTGTAAACAAGATAGTATTGTCATTTGGCAGAGCTGCATATGGCAGGGCCTATCCGACTGCGTACGCGAAACCTGAGACTGCTCAAAGTCCGCCAACAGGAATGAATCCGATATCACCATGTTGGTGTTGTGGGGGAAATCATCGGCATCATCATCGGTTTAAACAGTATATTTGTAAAGGCTGTTCGAGAGTGGGGCATCTCCAGCGCATGTGTCCGCAACTGAGCAAGTGTGCTGCAACACACCACGTGGAGAATGATGACCAGTCTAGCGCGGATCCGGATATGCAATCCGAGATACCAGAGGAGGAAGTATATGGACTGTAGTCGTTCCTAACAAAGAGCCAACCGATAATGATTAATGTAAAACTTAATAGTGTGCAGGTATCGATGGAATTGGATACGGTTGCGATTCAATCACTAATGAGCCAGAGGACATTCGACAAGCTGTGGGATACTAAGGCTGTGAGGCCTAAGCTGAGTGTAGTCAATGCCAAGTTGCATATGGACACTAAAGAACTCATAATGGTGATTGGCAGTGCAATAGTCAAGGTGTCGTATGATGTTCGCTTCACAATTTACCTTTATGGATTGTTCCAGGCAATGGTTTAATGCTGTTCGGCAGGAACTGGTTAGAAAAAAATCAAATGGAACTGGAACGAGATCAAAGCATTGTCATCGTCGTCGGATACTCCATGTGCTCAAGTGCTGAGCAAGTTCGCCTCGCTGTTTGAACCAGGCATCGGCAATTTCACAGGAGCCAAGGTGCAGATCCATGTAGACTCGGGTGCAAGACCTGTCCATCATAAAGCTCGAGCAGTTCCGTACGTGATGAGGGAGAAGGTCGAAATTGAACTGGACAGACTCCAGCATGAAGGGATCATATCACCGATCGAATTTAACGAATGGGCCAGCCCCATTGCTCCTGTGTTGAAAAGTGATGTCACTGTCAGGATTTGTGGAGTCTACAAGGTTACGATCAACTGAGTTTCAAAACAGGATCAATATCCGTTACCGAAGGCTGATGACCTGTTTGCAATGCTAGCCGGGGGTAAGTTGTTCACAAAACTGGATCTGACATCGGCCTACATGACACAGGAGCTGGTCGACACGTCGAAGAAACTTACATGCATCAACACTCATAAAGGCCTGTTTATCTACAACAGGTGCCCTTTTGGAATTTGCTTGGCTGCAGCCATATTTCAAGAGGAAGATGGAGAGTCTACTGAAGTCCATCCCCAGAACCATCGTGTTCCAAGATGACATACTGGTCACAGGTCGTAACTCCGCCGAACATCTGAACAACCTGGAAGAGGTTTTACATCGTCTGGACAAAATGGGACTCAGACTGAAACGCTTGTGTATCTTATGGCACTGGAAGTTGAATTCCTGGGGAGGAAAATTGCTGCTGATGGTATCAGGCCTATGGACTCAAAAACCAAGGCCATCAAAAATGCACCCAAGCCTCTGAATGTGACGGGGCTGCATTCGTTCCTTGGTCTACTCAACTACTTCGGTAATTTCTTACCTAGATTGAGCACCTTATTGGAGCCACTGCACATGCTGCTAAGAAAAGGTGACAACTGGGTTTGGGGTGCGTCTCAAGATAGAGCTTTTGAGAAAGCTACTAATCTGCTTTGCTCTAACAAGCTGCTGGTACATTATGATCCGTGTAAGCATCTAGTATTGGCCTGTGATGCTTCATCATATGGAGTTGGTTGTGTGCTCCAACAAGCTAATGAGTCGGGCAAATTACAACCTGTTGCATATGCTTCAAAAAGTTTGTCAAAGGTGGAAAGAGCCTACAGCATAGTAGAGAAAGAAGCACTAGCCTGTTTGTATGGGCTTAAAAAGATGTATCAGTACCTGTTTGGTCTTCGGTTTGAACTGGAAACAGATCACAAGCCACTCATTTAATTTTTTTCAGAAAAAAAAGATATCAATACCAATACATTGTCCCGCACCCAGAGGTGGGCGCTGACATTATCTGCCTATGATTATGCCATTCGCCATAGACCTGGCACTGAGAATTATGCCGATGCATTGAGCTGTCTGCCGTTGCCCACACCGGAGGTGGAAACGCCACAACCGGCAGACCTACTGTTAGTCATGGATGCTTTTGAAAGTGAAGGAACCCCTGTCACAGCCCAACAAATTAAGACCTGGACCAGCCAGGACCCGATTTTATCGGTTGTGATGATTGGTCTGCCATACCCCAGCAAATGTGTGAGGGGACCAAACCTTACATCCGTCGCAAAGACGAACTATCCATTCAATCAGATTGTATCCTGTGGGGTAATTGTGTTGTTATGCCCAAGAAAGGCAGAGAGAAATTTGTGCATGATCTACATAGCATACATCCCGGTATTGTCATGATGAAAGCCATTGCCAGGTCTCATGTATGGTGGCCTGGAATTGACTCTGATCTGGAATCATGTGTGCATCAGTGCAACACTTGCATGCAGCTTCGTAAAGCACCAGCGGAATCGCTGCTGATTCTGTGGTCATGGCAATCTAAACCATGGTCCAGGATCGACATCGACTTTGCAGGTCCCTTCCTGGGAAAGATGTTCTTAGTTGTAGTGGATGCTTATTCAAGTGGATAGAGTGTACAATCATGTCATCCAGCACATCCACAGCTACCATTGAGAGCCTTCATGTCATGTTTGCTACGCATGGTCTGCCTGACATCGTTGTAGGCAACAACGGATCTTGCTTCACCAGTATGGAGTTTCAAGAGTTCATGAAACACAATGGTATCAAACATGTGAGGTCAGCACCATTCAAACCCGCATCCAATAGACAAGCAGAGTGTGTGGTCCAAACCATCAAGCAGAGTATGAAACGTGTAACTCAAGGTTCACTGCAAACTTGCTTGTCACGCATATTGCTTAGTTACAGGACAAGACCCCATACGCTTACCGGGGTCTCCCCTGCAGAACTATTGATGGAGAGGTCTCAAGACCAGGCTCTCTCTTGTCCACCCTGACTTGAATAATTGTGTCGAATACAGATGTCAAAGTCAGCAAGGGTATCATGATCTTGCTGCTGTGTCACGCGACATTTCTATCAATGATCCTGTGTATGTACTGAATTATGGTCAAGGTCCCAAATGGCTCGCCGGTACTGTTACGGCCAAGGAGGGTAACAGAGTGTTTATCGTTAAGCTCAATAATGGGCAGACATGCGGGAAACATGTCGATCAGATAAAGCTGCGGCACACGGATGAACCGGAACAGTCTGAGGAATACACAATCATTGACCAACCAACCTACCCTCAGTCATCAGAGGACTCCGCTGTCATCGATGAATCTGGATTTTCAATCACTGACATGATCAATGAATCTGGACTTTCAATCCCTGACGGGGTCATTGGCACTCCCATCAGATCGGCTACCCAGCCCCAGTCATAACAGACTCAGAACGCTCGCCCAAAGCTCGAGTTGAACTGAGATGTTCAACTCGGGAGCGGAAAGCCCCGGACTGTCTCAATTTGTAAAAAGACCGTTACTAATATCTTAAAGGGGGATATTATCATGTATGTACGTATGCTTGGATTTACTAGTCACCAGGTGGCACCACTGTCGGAGGTCATTGGGCTGTGCGCACGTGTGTGTGGCCCAGGTATAAAAGGCCAGCCATCTTGTAATGCTGGCCCTAATAAAGTAGAGCCAGGTTTGTACTTGTTTGGAGTTTACAGTATTCAGTCTATTGAGTTATTGCATACACAAAAGGGATCTCCCCTCATTTATATAAAATTCAGTCCATTAATGAGTCTTGCACACAGTCTGTGCAGAGTAGGCTTTGTGCTTCCATGTTTGATAACGCTGAGCTCCAATTGGCACAGACAATCTCATTATCAGTCCCGTGGATTATTTCTTAAATAAAGCATTTGATTCCCTTTATTTTACTCATTTGGAAAATGGCCAGCATCATGGGTAATAGTGAGTTTGCAACTGCAGATATAAGGGCAAAAGTACATTGAAGGAAATAGGAGGTTCTCTGAGTTCTCAGAAATGTTCATTGTTGTGTATGCAATTTTTATTGTCGTGGGTAATACTAACTATTTTGTTTGTTCTATTCAACAGAAGGTGGTGGGATTTATCCCAGGCACGCTTGTCTCCCTTCTTGCACTAGCTGTTCTATCCCGAGTGCATCCACACATCAGCATCATCAAGCTCTTCTGTGTCTTCATAATGCTTCTCACCTTTTAGGGTAAGCCCTCTCTCTAAGTTGCATAGTATGAAGCACACTATTACAATTAATCAGACCTGGCGTTTATATGACCATGTCAAACAGACTGCCCGAGTGATTCAGATGCCTGAACCATTGCTTCAATACCTCAACAGTCTGATAAATCAGGATGATTTTTTGTGCTTCTACCTTATAATTGTTCTTTGCTGGGGCACATGGATTGCACACAGGTATCATTAAGCAGGCCTGAATTGAGTAACCAAGGTTTCTCAAGAGCAAACCTTCCAGGCTATCTTTCACTTTCAAGCAATTAGGGCATTAAAGATTGTTTCAGTATGTTGCATTGTGCTCGCTTCCTGAAAATGTTCATTAATATGGATGCTCGTCACCTGGTTGCTAATGGCTAATCCCATTGCAGCAAATACCTGCAACCAGACATCACACTTCTGCAAGTTACAACTCTTTTTATAGAAGTGAGGAAGTATGCAGCTCAAACTTGTGGTGAGTATGCATTTCTTGAACTTCTGCTAGACTACTGAAAAGCAGGGTATACTGGTTGTGAGCATGTTTTTCCCAGTTCAGTTGCTTATTTTTGTTTCATGGCTCAGCCTTGGCACGCAGTACATATTCGCTTTATGCACGTGAAATGCTTTGCAGAGTTAGTGTTCTAATCACGAGCAATACATAATACTTAGGGGCCTAATTTGGTTCAGGTTGCGCCCGCTGGAAATATATGTTTTCCGGGCGATTCCTCCGGAACTGCCCATCTGGAGTCCAGGTTCTGCTCGGCGCGAGATTGGTCATGGAGGGATCTGCCGGCATGACGTCATGCTGCCCGCCCATGCCGGATGCTCCAAATCGGCCATTTTGGTCAGGGCCTCATATCGACCTGCCGCCCCCCAGAAAGACCGCTTGCAAAAAGCAGGTTTGAGCTGGCCGTGACTCGGGCGGCAGGGAGAAGGGCTCCGAGTGCTGCAGCACTGCACATCGCGGCTATGGTGCAGATGCTGGACCATTATGAGCAGGACTGCTGGAAAAAAGTTAGGTGGATGTTGCTTTACTTTATTGCTGATGGTCATGTTTAATTTGGATGTGATAAAAGCGACTGAAATGTGTCTAGGCTGATGGAAACTTCTTTCTTTGACCTTGCTGAAAGACCTTCATCGAGAAGCCCAATGGCGAAGGCAAAATAATTGTGAAGAAGTGAAAAGTCACATTTTGTCCATCGAAGCTGATTAATTAATTCTGTGACACAGTCCTTCAAGAAGTTCTCAGGGAAGCACTACATATCACATATCACATAGAGTGTGAGAGGGTTAGGGTTCGAATGATCTATTGTAAGCCTGAGACAGCTGCAGACTCTGACAACATTTGTATGGGAGGAAAAGGATGTAAAGTTACAGCTATTTGACTTTAGGGGCAGCATGATTACAGACCAAACTGAGGAAGGACTACGGTCAATAGAACACAGCAAGAGACAAGCGCTGCGGTGACTCAGTGGCCTACCGTTGAGATTTCAACAACTCGACTGCCACTATCGCCTTGTTAATGTATCTTTCTTCATATTGCAAGGAAACTACTTCATAAAATCTGTTCTGATTCATCACAAAAGACCTGTACCCAGCGTGCCTTGTTGTGGTGACGGACATAAGTCTATTCTGAGAGATGTCATTAATCTGACACATCGAATAACCCTCACAGCACATAAAGCGTGTTGTGATGGCTTGATGACCGTACCCATTATAGAGTGCAGTCATATGTGGATGGGAAGATATTCGTGATAAATTAGATGACCTGAGGGACAGATTTGTGCTTCTCACAAGGCACCACACATGACGTTAAAATCAGACACTCACCAAGAGAGGGTCAACAATGTGAGTGTATTTACAAGTGCACAATAACAAAGGTTACATAACATTATTATATTTACAAACATTTACACCACCAACACCCCCCCCCCCCCTAGCCGGCACCACCACCTCTCTTCCCCTCCCTTTGAAGCCATCCCCAAGCTCCTCTTCCTCGTCCCATCTATACATGGCACCCCGCTCCCCTGCCCCTCACTGCCTCTGGTTGACGAGGTTGTGCAGGAGGGCAGTGGGATGTCTGCAGACATGTGCGTCTTGGTGACCGAAGGCGCCGGGATCTCCTGCTCCTCCGGATCTATCTGCCTTGAGGGTATGGGCTTGGGGGTCTGCACTCCGCGTCCAGAAGCCATCTCTTGCCTCATCACCTCAACACTCTCGGTTGCGCTCTCCGGCACAGCGATGAGCCGGTCCTATCATCGTGCGGCTGGGTGAAGGTGGCCATACTACCAGCTATCCCAGTCATGGTCTGGAGCACATCGCAACATATCTGCATGCTTGTCCGTGATAGCTGGACCATCTCCAGAATTGCAGAGAGCGGTGCTGCATCCTCAGGTGGTTGCTCGCTCCTGGTGGGTTCTGGCGCCTTGCTTGCCTTCATGCCATGGCCCCTGTCCTTGGTAGAGCTTACCGGCATGGAGACCGTTCCAAACCCCAAGAACTCGGAGCCCGATGCCAAGGTTCTGCGGATAGATGGTTCATATGGCAGGAAGTTACTGTCATCCTGTTCCTACTCCTGGAACTCAAGGGCCACAAAGACGGGCCCTTCTCCCTCCTCTCCTCTTCTTCGTGGCTCAGGGTAACAGAGGTCGTAGCCGTGGAAATTGGTGATCTGCGAGGGGGTGGGGGGGATTGTTGGAGGAGGGATCCACTGTCTTGGGCTGGGGGCGACATCGGCATGAGAGACGTTGGGGTCTGATGGCTTCTCTGAAGGCCAGAGGTCAATGGTGTGCCTTGATCCGTACTATCCGAGGCATCATCTGCAAGTAGAGGACAACATTTCCATCTGTGCGGTGGCGGGGGGCGGCGGTGGTGCTGGCCAAGCTGAGCCGTGACATCTCACATTCTTCCAGCAAGGAATTGCATCTCAGTATGGGCACACCAATACTCGGCAACAAAGTGCGCGATAAACCGTGAGTGCCTTAACATTGCATGTCCTTTCATGCCATGAGCATGGCTCAGACCGCAGATTAGTATAACCTTACCAGACTGTAGCAGTGGATCTGCATCAACCTTTGTGGTTGCACGGCGTCGGTCGCCCACCAATGCCGACGCACGCTCCTCCAGCCTGCTCAATTTGACCACCTCTGCTGGTCCTCCTCCCGTCCCACGCAGGCTTGCTGCCTTGGATGCATTTTTCTTCTGCACAAAGAAATGTTGCAGCCTTTAGCCCCTTTGCTCATACCCCCCACGCACACTCCCGCACACATACACATCTGGCACACAACACTTTTGGCGTTGGACAGGAGGGGACGAATACATTTTTACTCACTCGCGCTGCCGCCACTAAATCATTCCAACGTTTCCGGCATTGGTCCCCACCTTGCTCAACACTGTCCATTGCGGACATGATCTCAATGATCTCCCTCCAAATGCATTGGTATTGGGCTGGTGGAGGCTTGCCACGACCATCCCGGGTGAGGTCTTTGTACCTGCGCTCTACCTCCATTACAAGCACCTCCAATTCCTCCTCATTAAACCATGGAGCTCTGGGCCGGGTTTTGCCAGTTTCTGGCCACTTATCGTCAATAATGAAATAAATGGGTGCTCAACAGTTTGTGTTTCTCAATTTCTCCAACTGCCCCCTCTGCAACTTCCAACTCTGTCCTTTCCGACCTCCAACTCTGTCCTCTACAACCTCCAACTCTCTCCTCTGCAACCTCTAACTCTCTCTCTCTACAACCTCCAACTCTCTCTCCTCTAAAAAGCCAACTCTCTCCTCTTTCCTCTCCCCTCTCTCACTCACAGGTGGAATAAAGTGGTGTGTCTTTATGCGCATGCACAGTACAGCAATCAGCCTCAAACAGCCCCGAAATGACGGCACGTTCGAAGAGAAAAGTACAAAAAAAACCCACGAAGTTTCGCGCTTGCGCACTGGAGGCCCTCCGAAGATCCCCGAGTGGAGTGGCCTCCAACTGCTGCACACTGATGATGCTGGCCGCTCACCCCACTCACGACCGGCGACTGCCGCTGCCGCCCACACAACAGAGCCGAAAGCGCCTCCCAACGGGACCCGGCGGCAGCGAGCGGCAAAAAGGTAGGTGCCGCCTGGGGGCTGCTGAGAAATGGGCGACAACCAAATTCGGCCCCTTAATTATTAAAACATATAAAATAACGCTGGTACCATTCCTTATAGGAAAAATTGTATCGCTGCTTTGTAGCAATACAAAAATGACAGAAACTGTAAGAGCTGAATCCACAGTGCATTGGGAAGAGGTGGAAACCGAGCAGATGGGGGTTTCAAACACACGGCCTTCAGTATAATTCTGGTCTCTCAGAGATTGATTCCACAAAAAAAATGTGATGACATGATGATGCTACACTCACTTGAAGCACTGTATGAAAGATATAATTGGTTGGTTATTCTCACTTGTCTGAGACCAGCACATGTGCAAGACCCAGAATTAGCTTCAAAAAATTGAAAATAACAGAGTGGCAGCACAACTCTGATCTAAACAATTGCTGCAACTTTGAAGACAAACTACCCTAATATTGCAATGTAGAATTACTTTACAGGCTGGGTAAAGTAAACATGAAGATTTTGAAAGACTCCCTTACATGGAGCACAATCATCATTCGGCACTAGCTCGACAGGCCGAATGGACACATTCTATGTTCTTTTTATTCGGTCATGGTATTGTGATGTTATGTATTGATGTGTGTATCGTCCTGGTACCTTAAATGTAATGTAAGCACAATGCTACACCACAGAGGGCGCTGTGGTGGGAAACCTGGAAGTACCCTGCAACAGGCACTATAAAAGGCTGACCACCACACCTGGGAGGCACTCTGGAGCTGAACAATAAAGGACGAAGGTCACAGCAGTTAGATTTACACCAGACCGTGTGGAGTCAGTGATTTGTGTGCTACATACACCACATTGGCGACAAGGAAGCGGACGAACTCCACGCAACCATGGCTACTCTGGGCTCGCTAAAAGATTTTACCGTGGGCAATGATTGGGAGGCCTTTACGGAAAGGCTCGAATACTACTTCACAGCAAACGACCTGACGGAGGACACGGATGCAATGAGAGATAAGCGTAAGGCGATATTGCTCTCCAGTTGTGGAGATGAGGTTTACTGTCTCGTCAGGAATTTGCTGGCACCCGGGAGCGCCAGGGACAAGTCATACGAGGAGCTGACTGAACTCATTCGTGACCAGTTGAAACCGAAGGAGAGCATCCTCACGGCCAGATACAAATTTTACCATCACTGCAGACCTGAGGGCCAGGATGTCACCAAATATGCTGCGGACCTTAGGAGACTCGCGGCGCCGTGTGATTTTGGTGCATACCTTGATGAGGCGTTACGGGAAGTTTTCATTATGGGGATTGGCCATGAGGGCCTCCTTCACAAGCTGCTAGCCACGGAACCCACAGTCACTCTGACAAAGGCCATCGCCATCAGCCGGGCATATATGACCTCGACTTGCAGCACCAAGCAAATAATCCACACAGTCTCGAACCCGGCAGGCACTGTCCACAGGATAGCGCCCACCATGGACAAAACTGCAGAATGTGGCTCTGCCCAGGGCAGAGAGCACGGACCTTGGGGTCCTGGAACTCAGAGTCCGCCGAGGGGGGCCAATCAAGCGCTGCGGAGGAAGCCACGGGGCTCACCGGTGCAGGTTTGTGGAGTACACGTGCAATACCTGCCACACGAAAGGCCACCTTCAGCGTATGTGTAAAAGAAATCGGACTCACCATGTAGCTGAGGAGATGGGGGATGATCCACCATCCAGCGAGGAGCAGGTAGAAGATGATGAGGTGCTTGGACTGTATATGTGTCCCGATGATTTGCCCCCAGTGATAAGTGAAGTAAAAATCAACGGAGTCCCAGTGAGTGTGGAAGTGGACACGGGCTCGGGTCCGTCGTTGTTGAGTCGGAGAACTTTTGATGAACTGTGGATTAACCCAGCTGCACGACCCAAGCTGGTCCCGGTCACGGCGAAGCTGCGTACCTACACCAGGGAACTAATACCTGTTCTTGGCAGAGCGATTGTGCGGGTGTTCCACGGGGACGAGACGCACGGTTTACCTTTGTGGGTCATTGCAGGCGATGGCCCGACACTCCTCGGCCGGAGGTGGATGGGGACGGTCCGTGGGAGCTGCGAAGACTTCACCACTCCACAGGCTGCTGCCCCCCGGGGTGCTGCCGTGCCCCGGGTCCCCAGAGAGCAGCGCCGACCGAGCTGGAGCTGCAGCCTCAATCCACCCACAGGCAAGTCCCAGGCCCAGACCTCACACAGAGACCCTGCAGCCCCAGCCCCCACAGGCAAGTCCCAGGCCCGGATCTCACACAGAGACCCTGCAGCCCCAGCCCCCACAGGCAAGTCCCAGGCCCAGACCTCACACAGAGATCCTGCAGCCTCAGCCCCCACAGGCAAGTCCCAGTCCCGGATCTCACACAGAGACCCTGCAGCCCCAGCCCCCACAGGCAAGCAGCCCTGCAGAGAGGGGCCTAGTAGGGGGAGGTGGGTGAGCCGGCGGGGTGCTGCGGGCGGGGTGCGAGGGATCCAGGATGGCCGGCGGATCGGAAGGGCCCACGCAGAGGGAGAGTCGGGCTGCGGCAGCAGCTGGAGGTCGGCGGCCACGACGACCGCAGAGGGGTCCGCTACGGAGGCCGCGGGGGAGGCGACGACGACGGCCGCAGGAGAGGCGGCAAGTCAGGTGGCAGCAGAGGCTGCGACGGCGGAGGGCAAGATGGCGGCGGCATCGTGTCCAGAGCAGCAGAGCATCAAAGATGGCAGCGCCCAAGGAGAAGCCTCGTGGAATCCTCCTGCATCAAAGATGGCGCCTTAAAAAGGAAATGCATCCGGGAGTCTTAAAAGGGCCTTACCATGAGGTGGTCCCCACAAAGGACTTCTGTAAGGCAGAGCGAGTCTAAAATGAGCTATGTTAATGTGAGATGGCGAATCTGTAATAAGAATTTATATTTTAATGTTGAATGGCCACTGTACTTGTGTAAAATAATGGATATGAAGTACAATTAATGATAAGAGTGAACAAGGAAATCAGGGATCCGTTACCAGTCAATAACTAGTTAATGTACCAGATAACATGTACCATACTAACGCACTGTCTATGCCTACCTGCCTTCCGTTGGACAAGTGTGATGTTATGTATTGATGTGTGTATCGTCCTGGTACCTTAAATGTAATGTAAGCACAATGGTACACCACAGAGGGTGCTGTGGTGGGTAACCTGGAAGTACCTGCAACAGGCACTATAAAAGGCTGACCACCACACCTGAGAGGCACTCTGGAGCTGTTCAATAAAGGACGAAGGTCACAGCAGTTAGATTAACACCAGACCGTGTGGAGTCAGTGATTTGTGTGCTACATACACCACAGGTATGTGGTCCATCGCTGGCAAGGCCAGCATTTATTGCCCATCCCTAATTGCCCTTGAGAAGGGTATTCTACAATTCTATGATATAAAGACATGGGGATATTGGTTTTGGGCGATAATGTAAAATGGGCACTATCACTTCAGTTGCTTGTTACACATCTCTCTCAATTTTCATTTCAATCAAGAGAGAAGCATAACATACATATGAATTGATATTGCCCATCTTACAATATCACCCAAAGTTCAAATTAACCCCAATCAGGTGCAGGCATTTTACAAGTGACAGAAGCAGCTGAAAATATTGCAATGATAAAGTGAGCAGTGTAAAAAATAAACCGATAAAGTACTTGAAACCAATGCTTTTCATTTTTACAAAACTAATGCAAGGACTTTTGCAATTGGCTGACATCTATTACAACAACTGTTTACATTTCTATACTGCTGCTTGTGTACAGAAAGGCTGCTCAAAGCATTTCACAGGGCAGTGAAAAAAAGTGGATGTTGAGCACGAGGGAAAAGGGAAAAGAGAGAAACATTAGGGATGGGGTTGAAAGGTCAGTTGAAGAGCAGAGATGTCAAGAGGTGTGAGGTAGGTTTTCCTTTGATTTACGCAGTGCACAATCCTGAGAGTGGAAAGCAGTTTTGTTGAACTCATCAGTGGTATTTTAATACCACCAAGTTGATGTAGGATATGGAAAAAGAAGAATCATACAATTGCATATATCATCAGCTGGCATCTTTACAACATAAGATGTAAGACTTATTCTGCTAATGGATTAATCCAGCTGAACAGCACATATTCAGGTTGTGTCCAGCTGGCTGCTGTAATCACTTCACACAGTGAGCTCAATTCAGGCCATGTTTCTGTGAGTTATTCTCCCTCAGTACACCAGGCCAGTCGTGACTTGTTTGGGGTCCAGCTCACATTCACAACAGGTTACAGAAGCTCATAACATTTTCAGTCCCTTGAAAATCTTGCAAGTTTCAGAGAGCAATATCTATGAAATAGAGTTCAATTCAAAATACATTTTATTCTGCAGAAACATAGCGTGCAATCTGATGTTAGTGTCTTACTGCTGTAAATGTCTTTTGCTGACCTAGTTATGCCCTGCAGCAGACTACAAAAACAATGATTACATTGACCTGCTCATTGGCTGAAATAAGCAACCTAACCATACTGATTCACTGAAATATAATCCACAAAGAACCATTGGAAGCCCAGAAAAATCAATTGCTTATAAGGCTGCAATTCCAAACAATCATTATTTAAAAATGGCTTTAGTTGCCATTTTTATTTCTGACCCAGTTGAATATATAGCCATATAAATAATATTTCTGAGAGAACCAAACCAGAAAAATGTATAGCTGGAATTTTAACCCAACAAACCAAGGGAGCTGCCAAAGTGATCCAATTGGTAGCCATCTTGCACACCGCACGATTTTACTTGCAGATTAGGTCAATGGAGAGTGAATTGGGGGAGATTCATCAAGATCCACGGTGCGGCCCTGGACAACGTGGACCACTTTCCATACCTCGGGAGCCTATTACCAGCAAGGGCTGACATCGACAACGAGGTTCAACACCGCATCCAGTGCACCAGTGCTGTCTTTGGCCATCTGAGGAGAAGAGTGTTCGCAGATCAGGCTCTCAAATCTGCCACCAAGCTCATGGTCTACAGGGCTGTCGTGATACCCGCCCTCCTATATGGCTCAGAGACGTGGACGATATACAGTAGACACCTCAAATCACTGGAGAAATACCATCAATGATGTCTCCGCAAGATCCTGCAAATCCCCTGGGAGGACAGACGCACCAATGTTAGCATCCTCAATCAGGCCAACATCTCCAGCATCGAATCATTGACCATACTTGATCAGCTCTGCTGGGCAGGCCACATTGTTCGCATGCCTGACACAAGACTCCCAAAGCAAGCGTTCTACTCGGAACTCCTACACGGCAAGCGAGCATGGCAAGGTGGGCAGAGAAAATGTTTCAAGCACACCCTCAAAGACTCCTTGATAAAATGCAACATCCCCACTGACACCTGGGGGTCCCTGGCTAAAGACCGCCCTAAATGGAGGAAGTGCATCCGGGAGAGCGCTGAGCACCTCGAGTCTCGTCGCCAAGAGCATGCAAAATACAAGTGCAGACAGCGGAAGGAGCGTGCGGCAAACCAGACTCCCCACCGACTCCAACAACTGTCTGTCCCACCTGTGACAGAGACTGTAATTCCTGTATTGGACTGTACAGCCACCTGAGAACTCACTTTTAGAGTGGAAGCAAGTCTTCCTCGATTTCAAGGCACTGCCTATGATGATGATGATGAATCAGGCGGTGAGTGAATCGGGGGGAGAATAAAATGGGTGGAGAGTGAATCGGGTCAGGGAGAGTGATTCGGGGGGAGAGTGAATCGGAGAGAGAGTGAATCGGATCGGGTGGGGAGTGGTTCAGATGCAGAGTGAAACAGTGGGCGATCTGATCATGTCAGTTTACCACTGGGTGAGTTAGATTAAAATTACTCCCTATTATTCTGAAATAAAACACCCATTTAACATTAGAAATACGTCCAGGACGTTTCCCCTATACTGACCTGTTTTGAAGCCTGGGGATTGCATTCTGCTGATTCACCTGACTTCTACAATACACCTGTGTCACACTGGTGAACTGTAACTTCCAGGATGTAATTTTTCTGCAATACTGTTAATAAAGCTTGAAAAATGTTGTTAATTACCTAGTTGCACCATTTATTGTAATCAGCATAAGCAATGCACAAAGTGTGCATTTTAAATGGGTGCTGGATTGAAGACCTCCTCAGTCGATGATAATTGCACGTTTAAAGGGGAATTAGTTTTTTCAGATTTGTTCATGGGATGTGGGTATTGCTGGCATGGCAAGCATTTATTGCCCATCCCTAATTGCCTTTGAGAAGGTGGTGGTGAGTCGCCTCCTTGAACCGCTGCACTCCGTGTGGTGAAGGTACTCCCACAGTGCTGTTAGGGAGGTAGTTCCAGGATTTTGACCCAGCGACGATGAATGAATGGCAAAATATGTCCAAGTCAGGATGGTATACAACTTGGAGGGTAAATTGAGGTGGTGGTGTTCCCATGTGCCTGCTGCCCTTATCCTTCTGGTTAGTAGAGGTCACGGATTTTGGAGATGCTGCCAAAGAAGTCTTGGTAAGTTGCTGCAGTGCATCTTGTAGACGGTACACACTGCAGCCATGGTGCGCCGGTGATGGAGGAAGTGAATGTTTAAGGTGGTGGACGGGGTGCCAATCAATTGGGCTGCTTTGTCCTGGATGATGTTGAGCTTCTTGAGTGTTGTTGGAGCTGCACTCATCCAGGCAAGTGGAGAGTATTCCATCACACTCCTGACTTGTGCCTTGTAAATGGTAGAAAGGCTTTGGTGAGTTAGGAGGTGCAGAATACCCAGCCTCTGACCTGGTCTTTTAGCCACAGTATTTAGATCCATTTAGAGTAACTAAGAGTCTCTTTGCAGGTACTAATTATGGTGGACTTGAGGGCTGTGGACACTCTGTGGCTCCAGTTCATTGGAGGTCAGGTTGGCTGTGAGGCATTGGTGGAACTGGGCTTTCTTAGCAGGGTCTTTGAGTGCTTCAGCGTTGATCTTTTTGCGGCTTTTACTTGCTCCCCAAACCCTTTATTAGTTCTCTTTGTTAAGCAACTATCCAACCCCAAATGAATTGATGGACAACAGATTATAGCAGAGAACTGCAGGTTCTAACCATCTTCTGTGTAATGAAATCTTTTAATTATTTTTATGATTTTCTTAAACTTGTGTCCACTTGTTACCATCTTGCTGATCAATGGAAACACTGGGAGTGAAATTAGTATTTGGCGGTAGCGTAAAATGAGCAAAAGCCAATCTAATTTTTTTTTGACTTCTCTGGAAAAGAAAATTGTGCTAGATGCAAGAACAACATCCTGTAACTCCCTCCCTAACAGCACTGTGGGAGTACCTTCATTCCATGGCCTGCAGCGGTTCAAGAGGAAGGCTATGGTTCACCATTGTTCATTTTATGCTACAACCCGAAGACTAATTTAACCCCAATAGAAAGGAAAGAAAGAAACAATTTGCATTTATATAGCGCCTTTCATGACCTCAGGATGTCCCAAAGCATTTTACAGTCAATGAAATACTTTTTGAAGTGTAGTCACTGTTGGAATCTAGAAAATGTGGCAGCCAATTTGCGCACAGCAAGCTCCCACAAACAGCAATGTGATAATGACCAGATAATCTGTTTTCGTTATGTTGATTGAGTGATAAATATTGGACAGGAAACCGGGGATAACTCCCTTGCTCTTCTGCAAAATAGTGCCATAGCATCTTTAACGTCCATCTAAGAGATCAGACGGGGGTTCGGTTTAACATCTCATCGGAAAGACAGCAGCCCTGACAGTGCAGCACTCCCTCGGCACTGCACTGGAGTGTCAGCCTAGATTTTTGTGCTCAAGTCTCTGGAGTCGGACTTGAACCCATAACCTTCGGACTCAGAGGCAATGTATTACTATTTATCTTATAACCCTTCATAATCTTGAAGACCTTTATCTGGCTAGCCTTTAATCTTCTCAGCTGCCCTTTGCTTGCTGCCCTCCAACCATCTACATATGGTGCCACATTCCTTGTAATTCCATGTGTTGTTATCTCTGTCCTAAGTCTCTTATCTGGTACTTTATCAACTGCTTTTTGAGAATTCATTGCATTTCCTTAATCTATCCTCTGTGTTATTGTTTCAAAAATTTCTATGATGTTAATCGAACACAACCAAGCTGCCGCTGAAGGTACGGCAGTGGAGTGGGAGAAACCCAGAGGAAATTAATCCGCAACATGACGTAAACAAATTGAATACTCAACTGGCAAGTTTAGATGTACAGAAAAAATAAACCAGTTGCGGGGCACATAATTCACTAGCAGCCATTTGTATCCTCATTCCAGCTCTTGGCTCAGGGATTTTTTTCTGATTTAGAACTAACTGTAACAAAGATTTATAGAGACTGTATCCCCAGTTGCTTTGTATTTAAATGACCTGGGAAGCTGTGAATGAACAGGTGCTAGTAAAGAATGATTTGTGAATCTTAAGTGCAAATAGTGGAGATTTCTCTCTGGATGCGTGCAAATAAATGAAATGAAAAAATGCAGAGGACGCATTGTCAGGCATTATTTGTGGTAAATACATGAACCGACTACTGGTACACTATTAATCACAATAACCCCTCATTCAGAATCTGCATATAACATAGCAAGAGGGTCAATATTTATTGTCAGTTGATGGTAATGTCTATCTATAATAGTCATATAACCAGCTAATGAAAGATAAAAGATTGCTTGATTTAAAAATCCTCACTGGAAGCATCTGTCATATTGTTTCTGCACGGAGCAAAGGAGACTAGAAGGGGCAAAGCTGTCGGTAAAATTGAGCCATGCATCATGGTGTCCTGATTCAGCCACTCCAGTCACAGATCACAAGACAGAAGAATAGATTCCCATTACACCTTTGCATTACGTGGCAAGTAAAGAATCACCCTGTCAACTTTTCCCACCCAAATTGAGGAAAATTTGCTGAATTACACTGTTTCTAGATTCTTACATTGCCGAAGGCAGTCAAGCCTAGCAACCCTTCCCCTTGTCTGTTATCTTGAAATCAATTCCACAGCCTGATGCTCAGAGTAATGGCTGCTGTGAGTGCTCCAGGATGTAGCCCATCTGGTCACTGAGGAAATAGTCGAAAGGGTTTTCACACCGATTTATGGGCACATGTTGTAACTCAGATGTGACCTCAAAGCCTTCACCTGGTTCTGCAGTACATGAAATGTCTGTGTTGTGCTCAGCTGGGAGCTGTATACATCTTTGATGAAAGCACATTCAGTTTGACTTTCAATTAAAGGCTTCGGGAGAATTCTATGCAAGGGTCAGGAAAGTTGTAATCTGACCACTGTGCACACAAATACAAGATTAGTGGTCCGCCAGGGCAAGTCGGCGGATCAGATACAGAGTTTTAATAGAAACAAGTACATGTAGAGAAAAAAATAACGTTATTGGGAATCGCTTCATATTCATATGAAAACCATTATCAGTGTAATGTTTCTTTCATCTCATAGGAAAGCCATTACTGGTGCCATGTTTTGTTTGAAGCAGCTATCCTGTACTTTGTTTTTAAGTAGCAGAATTCATGGAATTCTATGTGAAAACATTTCATCCTTTCTGAATGGCTGGAATTGAAAATCAAAGAATTCTTCTTATAGGCAGCAGACAGGCTACCAGCAGTTCCATACATTTTCTTTTCTAATTTGTAGAAGCAATTATACAGCAATTTGAGATTTAGAATTACATTGTCATGAAGTACAGCTTCATTCGCTTCGGCCATTATTATCATACGCTTCAGAAATGTATCCAGCTGATGTTGATGGAAATGAGTCCCAGAACAGAGCTTCCTGCTGCATTCTGCGAACTAAGCAAGACATTTTAGCAAGTTACAGCACAGAAGGAAAAATACATG
Organism: Pristiophorus japonicus; assembly: GCF_044704955.1. Classification (NCBI taxonomy): domain Eukaryota; kingdom Metazoa; phylum Chordata; class Chondrichthyes; family Pristiophoridae; genus Pristiophorus; species Pristiophorus japonicus. The sequence goes on along the minus strand of NC_091977.1, from coordinate 159,014,039 downwards.
GGGAAATTTTAACTCTCCCTGCCGGGCAGGAATGGAACAGGGGAGAAGTTATAATGGTGCATCAACCTGAACCGTTAACTCAATGTTTCTCTCCACAGTCGCTGACTGACTTATTGAGTGTTTCCAGCATTTTCTGTTTTTATTTCTGCCTATGTAAACTTGTCACACTGTGATTATCTTCTCCAGTGGTGATGTCATAGTGCATCCGATGCTCATTTCTCAGCTCCTTTGCCTGAAATGCAGAAAAACTCCTTTCGACCAACCAAGTTTACTTTTCTCCTTCTCAAATTGCTGTAAGTTTTGCTATTTAGCCATAAGTAATATTGAATTGGTTCCAGGGCCAATCGCAGCTCATCTTTTATGGCCTCAACCTGCCGCTGGTGTTCTCACGCAGGTCAGAGCCACCACGCTAGTTCTAGGGGCCGGCCCTGGAACCAGTGTGGCAACCCCAACCTGTGTGAGAACACCAGCAGCAGGTCGGGGCCGTAAAAGGCGAGCGGCGAGCGGCCCTGGAACCAGCGTGGCAGCGTACCGCTTTAGGGAGCAGTGCGAGCTGGTGAAGGAGAGCGACATCTTGGAGAAGGGCAACTGGATTGGATGTCACCATAATCCAGGTCGGTGATTGGAGCGTGGGCAGTTACAGCAGGAGCGGCGAAGTTGGGGCAAAGGAGCGGCAAGTGATTGTGGAGCGATGTGATCGGGGCCCAGGAGAGGCATGAGTTCGGGGCCCAGCTGAGGCGAGGGCCCAGGGGCAGCACGGGCCTGTGCGCACTAGGTCTGTGCAGCAGAGCTGATCTCCAGTCGCATTGGTTAACCCTTGCCACTGGACCAAGGCCTAGCTCTGTAAAGCCCGTGTGGTGGCTGGTGTGCAACGGCCACCGCACGTTAAAATAATCCACGCATAGGCATCTTCCACCCTTCAGGATGTAGTTTGGGACCTGGAATATCAGGTCCTTCATTGAAACATCTATGAACTCATCCTTTTTGGTGTGGAAGCAAGTCATCCTCGTTTCGAGGGACCACCTAAAAAGAAGAATATCAAATCAAAATATGTAAAAGTAAGGGCAGAAAGTATGGTCTGGAAATTCATCAGCCTTCCGCCGCGTTACTCGGCGGTATTTTGTTGTTTTGGGTAGAAAATGGTGTGACGGCAAAATCATTGAAGTCTTCCGCAGGCGGTTTTGAAATACCTCTGGGGAGCGGACTGCCGGCGTGCAACACTGGAAAAAGTGCTTCCACCCAAGTTTGGTCACAGCGGTGACCCGTAGATAGGTTTTTCCTCGGCGTTTCTTTTTACCCTATCAGAGCAGCCCTTGGAAATGGAGGTAGGAATGAAAACCTGTAAAAAGGTAAGTTAAAGTTTATTTTTAAATGCTTTTGCAGCGATTCACTAGAAAAGGGTCTTGTCAATGTTTTGCGATTTTTAAATTTTTTTTGTTTTTTTTTGTTTTTTGGAAAAATATTTTTTGTGTTTTCCCCTCTCCCTCGGCCCAACTTGCAATGGTAATCAGCCTCGGACTAACGTTAGCGAGGATTGCGGTTTCTGCCGTTAATCCTCATGCAACGCCGATTTTTCCAGCCGGGCGGATTTTTTCCCATTTTTTCATGAATTTTCCACCTCGAAATCATAGCGGAGTCATAGCGTTTTTTTTGGCGGCAAACCGATAGTAGTGGTTTTTCATGAATTTCCTGCCGATAGACTTTAAAATGAGGTCTGGATTACATCTCCATGTCCTGGTCTAGTTATCCATTAGCCTCTAACCCCACTGCACCTGAAGACTACATTTGGCTTTGACCCCTGTGTTCAATGCCAAAAAACATGAACTAGTACAAAAATAGATCAACATTATAACATGTTTTTAGTGTGCAGCATTATAAAGGGGTTGATTGTATACTGTTTGACATTTCTTAGCTTTTATGTTGGGATTATTTATTTTATAACAACATATCATTGACTGATTTAATGACTGATCTTTTAAAACAGTCAAAATGCATAACGGAATTCAGCAAAACAAACCAATCAAGGGCAGAGTAGAGTAGTGTAGTGTAGTGGTAATGCCAATAAACTAGTAATGTTGTAGCCTGTTCCACTAATCCAGTAAAACGTGGGTTCAAATCCCACTGTGACAGATTGAAAATTTGGATTGTTTAAAAGAAATCTAGAAATAAAGTGACAATGTAGCTGTTGGATTGGTTCACTGGTGCCCTTCAGGGAAGAAATCTACCTTCCTTACCTAGTCTAGTCCATATATGACTCCAGACCCACACCAATATGGTTGACTCTTAAGTGCCCTCTGAGCAAATCACTCAGTTGTATCAAACCTACTACCAATGATTCATGAAAGAGGTCCATCACCAACTTGTCAGCAATTCCCACATCCTGAGAATGAATTAAAAAAATTAAATCGAGAAGGTGAGTATTACCACTTTAAATTTGGAGTTTAGAATAATATCATCACCTAACCGCAATTAAATAAGCAAATAAACACACCACCTATTGGGTAGGCAGTGTTCTAGGACAACGCTGAATTAGGAAACAATACTCTGACAGCTAGTTATATAATAACCATAATTGATTCCAAGAGTTTTCACAATTAGAACTACAAGCGCTATTCTGGCAATGTTTTATACACCATACTGACAGACTACTAGGCCCTTGAGCATTTTTTGTTTCATACACATAATCTGGTTATGATCCTATGATGAAATAGCTTTGTGAAGCACAGCAAAGGTAACTCCCACTAGCAGAATAAAAAGAAATAGCACAGTACATGAAAGTAAAGAGTCTCAAGCTGGTTGATGTTCTTAAATACACCTACACACGTTCCTGCATGAACATAACAAGCAGCAGTAAGTCAAGACAATATTAAAATGGGAAACTAGTCTCAACAATCCCAGCAGTGAAAAATTGCAGCTTACATCAACCCTGGCCGCTTTATTGCTCCTGCATTAGGAAGTCTCTAATCTTTCTCACCTAGTATTGCAATAGATAATTCCGCTGAACATCAGGAAGAGATTTCTCCTTGCAGCAGAGGAACCCCATAAGCACACATCTTGTTTTAGAAGACGGGTATATACCACAATCCAGCCTTCGAGTTTCTTCAAACATAATAGGAAACATACATGAGCAAACATGTGGACTTAACTTAAATCATTGAAGCTGAAAAATATATTAGTGCACCGGGAGCTGACTTGGTTGTAGCAAGCTGAAGCATGGGGTGCTTCTGACACAGCTGTATGTAGACTACAGTACTTTATTGTATGCCCAGGAGTATGATTCCCACACACAATATACCAAAGGGCTATGCAATCAATTTAAAAACAAGAACATTTTATTTACCTGTTTTCTTACCTTTGCTAATGTGTATGTGGAAGGGGAGGTGTTGGAGTGCAGCAACCCTAGCAGTTTTGAGGAAGGGTCCATACCTGAAACATTATTCCTGATTTTAACAGCCCCCACCTGGTGGAAACCAGGTGGGGGCAGTTAAAATAATGGGAGTCAGTTACCCGCACCGATCCCACTGGGTCCTGCTTTAAATATGTGGATCAGATCTGATGATATCATCATGACCCATTCTGCAATTTCAACCGGAGGCCTGACTGGGGGGTGCGAGAGACGGCAGTGTCAGATCCCCAGAGAGGCAAAACCTGCTGGGAGCTGGATCAAGGGCCCGGAGAGGCCCAGAAGACAAGCTTAACATTTATTTTTCAGGTTTCCCTGTGGGCCACAAGGGGTAGGAGTGCCCCTTCAGGCCTCACAAGGAAGCCTTGGGACTGCCCTAAACCAGGCCACACTGAAATCATTGTATAAGTGGTACAACTACCATCAAAGAAATTCAGGACCAATGACCGTAATGAGTAATAGGAAGAAGGTAGCATAAGTAACCATTGGTCTCTTAGAGGCTGAGACAGGCGGAATTATAATGGGGAAGAGAAAATGGCAGAGACTTTGAACAAATATTTTGTATCTGTCTTCACAGTAGAAGACACAAAAAGCATCCAAAACTAGTGAGGAACCAAGGGGCTAATGAGAGTAAGGAACTTAAAGTAATTAATATCAGTAGAGAAAAAGTACTTGAGAAACTAATGGTACTAAAAGCTGTCAAATCATGCCTGGTGTCTCACCACATGCAGATCTAGCCTCTATGCTATTCTCTAAATTATGCGCAGTGTCAGTATTTCAGCTCGTGGTTGCGAGTGTGAAATTCAATGACAGTGTGTCTTCATCATCACTGTCTTCTTGCTGTCCCTCCACTGCCTGGCCAGGTTGCACTTCTTGGATGTCTGAAAGGAGACAGGCACCAGGGTACATTTGTGATGAGGGGAGGGGAAAGTAAGAAGTGCATGCTTACACCATCTGCAGCTTGCAAGACAGAAGACATTGTGGGATGAGGAGGAAGTGGGATGTGAGAAGGAGAATTAGGTATGAGGATACCGTCATCTTCAATTGATTCAGCCTCGCCACTGGCCACAGGCTCAGCAATGGCCATCCCAATAATGCCCAGCACTGTCTCCTCCATGGGGGTAAGGACATACAGGCGAGCCTATCTCCCTTGTGCACCACCTTCTCCTGCAAGAGTGCATCAGTGAGTGTCATGCAATATGTTTGGCTGATGTGGCTGCCATAGCTGAATAACTGGCAGTGTGTGCATGTTGTGAGATGTTGATGTGTGGCTTGCAACAGTGCTAAGTGTGCGAGGGTGAGGTGAAGCATATGAATGTTAGGTATGAGTCCTGATTGATAGGGATTTAGGTAGGTGAATGATGGGTGTGTGGTGCATTGAGCAGTATTTAAGGCTAGTGGTGTAGTTGGTAGGATATGGCATTTGAAGATGAATTAACTGACCTTGACCACTAGTGTGAGGCCATTGAACTTCTTGCGGCACTGCATCCAGATCCTCGGAGCTTGACTCCTGGCATTGACCTCCATGGTTATCTGCTCCCACTGCCTTTTGCCCATTTGTCTAGAGGGCCTCTTTCTCCCCAGTGGATACAAGACATCTCTCATCTTTTCCACTTTCTCCACCAAGACCCTCAGTGCAGTGCCAAAAAACCTTGGAGCCCATTCTTGTGCAATTCTTCACTCTTTCCCAGTTCAGATTCACTTCCTGCATGACTCCCAGCACCTGCTCCACTCACAATGCACCTCCCCTTTAAGAGATGCAGGCTAGCTTTAAGCAGTGCAGGCTAGCTTTAACTGGTTCGAGTGCTCAAGATATTTGTCCCCTGCTGATGCATCCAGCCAATGAACAGCATGGTAAGTACTGGCTGGATGCTGCAATTATTTAAAAGTGCAGGCAGCACAAAGTTGCCGTGCATCCTGTATTGCAACTAACGTACGTGAGTTAATCATACATCGCGATCCCTGCACCCTTTTCGGGGACTACCGAATTTAGCAGCCACCTTTTTTTCTATGATTCTAGCCAACCTGCAAATATTACTTTATAAACATAAATAATCCAATATACGATTCATCAATAGAGTGAAATAGACTTCTGATACCATAGTGCTGGAATACTGGAAAAGTACTGATTTCCTCAAAATTGCAACTCAAACCCTAACATTTGTAAAATAATCCATCTAATTTTCATTTTGATACAAGTCAAGCATTTTTCTACAATCTGATTTCATAACTTTAAACCGAGAATTGCTTGGCATAGGCTGTCTTTCAATAATTCTTGAGTGATATATTGTGAAACCTAGCAACTGATTTTCACTGAGTTTTGAGATATGAGTTCAACATTGCGCTGATATATTACTGGAATTCTATTGATGGATGCTCCCATAATGCTTTCAGTGTAATTGATGGTGTTGACTGTAAGATCCATACTGTCACCTTAGCAGAGAAAAGAGTGCTGAACTCAAAATTCATGGGGGCCGAATTTGCCCCCTGCCCGAAATGGGGCGCACACCCCACATTTGACCGTCCATTACTGCCGATATGAATGCGGTGTTAATAAGATAGAAATTTCCCTTTTTCGTGGATGAAATGGAGCGGAGTGTTAAATCCCGGTGGTAATGGCTGGTTTCAGCGGTGTGCCTGTGGAATGGAGTTTGGACCATGAAATTCCCCTTTTATCCATTTGATGCAAACCATCATGCTTATGATGCAGCTGCTCCCTAGCATTTTGCAGCTGTGCTTTCATCTCTGATGGCTTCCAGAGTGTGGCTTCTCTCATGCAGCCTCAGCTAGAGGCTACGCGACATCCGACTGCTTCCATTGTGGCTGGGTTCACCACGGTCCACCGGGGGCCTAACAGTGCCACCACACATCGCCGACCTGTGCTCCAGCAGCTTGGTGGGGGAGGTGGGGTGCTGCCTCAGGGGAGTGGCGCTGGCTCCTCGGACCAGGATATTGATGTTGCCTCTCTGGTTCACAGCAGCCCTGAGCCAAGAGATGCCAGTGCGCATTTACTGCCAACCATGGCATCGCCCCAGCCATTTCTGACTGAAGGTGCATAGGAGGGCCTTCCAGGGCCAGAGCTGGTCGAGGGCGTCCGAGAAGGACATCCGCAGCTTCCTTTACAGACACACATCCGCCTTCCCAAAGCCATGAGGCAACCACAGGGGTGATACTGCAGCATAGTGTAAGGATAGGGGTGCGTAAGAGGGGTGATAAGGAGTTGGACAAGGGTGATAATAGATTATGTGAATGTTTTTGAGACCCATTGTTCGGGTTGTAATAAATCTTTATTTAGTGTTTGGAATTTGTGATGAGGCCTCTCACTTCAGTGTGCGGGAATGATGTGTGAGAGGGCTCACAGGTTGGCCCATGGAAATGGGCAGATGCAGGCTTAAGTGGGCATTGACTTATGTGAACCAGGCAGCTATGAGATGGTGATGTGCTTCCTTTGCAGGGTTAGGATGGCGACGCTGCCTCCTGCATGGCTGCCCACCCGCTTCCTGCTCCTCCTCCTGAATCTCCTCCTACTACTCCTCCTCCTCCTCATGGGCATCCTCCTCCTCCTCCTCCTCCTCCACAGGTGCCACTGCTGCGTCATCCTCTAATGGCTGTGCCCTCATGATAGCCAGGTTGTGGAGCATGCAGCACACCACCACAAATATGGAGACACGCTCAGGCGCGTATTGCAGCACACCCCCTGAGTGGTCCAGGCAACGGAACCTCTGTTTGAGAATGCTGATAGTGTGTTTGATGATGGTTCTGGTGGCCGTCAGACTCTCATTGTACGTGACCTGCCCATCAGTTCTCAGGTTGCGCAGAGGAGTCGTGAGCCAAGAGCTCAGTGAGTACCCCTTGTCACCCAGCAGCCAGCCGCAATGTTCACTGGGACCAGTGAAGACACATGGCACACCACTCTGGTGCAGTATGAATGAGTTGTGAGTGCTGCCAAGGTACCGGGCATCACTTCCATAATCTTGCGGTTATGGTCGCAAATGAGTTGCACATTGAGGGACAGGAAGCCCTTGCGGTTTCTGAATTGCTCTGCAGCCTGGTGGGTGCCCTGAGACCGACATGGGTGCAGTCAATGAACCCCTAGACCCTGGGGAAGCGCAGAATGCACATGAATGCAGTCTGGTGCTCCAATTGCTTCTCCCTGGTCATGGAGAAGGAGATGTTGTAAAGGGGATGGTCTCTATGAGGGGGTCAGGTTCCCTTCTGACCAACTTGAGCGGTTCGAATCACTCCCATTCCCTTGGGTTCTGTACTCTGGATTTATTTGTGGGGTGTGACAAAAGTGCAAAGGACACTGGTTTGAAGCAAAAGCAAACTTTGCTTTTATTACAGTCAAAGTAATATAGGTTTATTACTCTAGTAAGAAAATATAAGGCCAAACTTACAATTATTCTTATAAAGGACAATACAAGGAAAGGTACAAGGTCAAACTTAAAATCACTTTAATAAAGAACCATGCACTACACATTCAAAGGGGGTTACAGTAAATTACACCTCCCATCTCCCAATACCTAATTCTAGCTAGGTTAGACTCCAGGGTAGGCAGGGACTATGCTTACCAATCCTTTTGATAGTTAACGGTAGATTGCGGTTGTTTTTCCCTTGATACCACGTTGACTGTGGTCAGTTGCTGCTGCGATGGTGATGTTCTTCCTTCCTTCAGAACTTCAGGACTTAGAGGCTGGAGAAGTTAGTTTACAACTGTCGTGTTTTTTCTCTCCTTGTCTTGATGACATACTCGCAGTATAGCACCTGGTGTAGTATGGCACCTGAGGTAGTAGCAGCCTTGTAGCTACCTAGCAACCACCTATCCTCTGTTGAAAACAGGGGCCAATTATACGATTTCAGTGTTCTAATCTTGCTGCCAAATCTCTTCAAAATCCTTTGTATAATTTTGGCGGGCTTGGCTCTTCTTTGTAATATTTTGTCGGGCTCGTTAAAAGTCGATATGTTTTGGGTGAGTTGATGTTCGAAAACTGTTTCCTGATGGAAATATTAGTTTGGTAATTGCAATGTCCTTTTGTGCTTAGTTTTTCGCATACAGGCTGAATTGGACCTCTTTGTGATGTATATGCTGAAATGGTTGTCCAGACCCATGTTGATGGGTAGCTACCTCTGGGTGATTTTGTGATGTTAAGTCTCTTGTGGGGGAAGGATTTTCGAATACTAATTCTTCCAGACAGGTTAACTTCGTCCTCACACGCAGGTAGCTTCACTTAATCAGTCTGTCTCCGTAGGTCCGCCCACAGCCTTGAGTTTGTCTTTTAAAATCCAAAATTCTATTAAAGTTCGTAGTTTCTTCCATAAGCACTTTAGAGTTCCAAACTTTTCGGTAGATAGTCCCAAATTAAATTTCCTTTTGAATGAGCCCAAACACAGGGGGGGAGGGTTTCTTGTGAATTTTGTATCCCTCCAATGTAGTCAGCCCCACTGCTATACAGAGCATCTGTGACCTCCCATATCGCTGTGTGGGTTGCATTCTATGAAATGCTGTAGATGTCCGCAATGGCAGCTAGGAACGAGCCTGTGGCATAAAAGTTGAGGATTATAGTGATTTTCGATGCCACGTTCAGGGCTGTCCTTACCTGTGGTCTGAGGCTCCAATTCCAGCTGCAGGAGACGATGTCCTTACGGAATCTCAGTCTGTGAAAGCACTGATCATCACTGTTATCAGTGTATGCAAATTAATGGCGGAAGACCTTTCCGCGATATGCCCTCTCGCCCCCACTTCTGTGTGGACGTCTTGCTATGTGAGATGGCTCATCGGCTGCTCCCCGCTGCTGTGCTGCCTCCTCCAACTCTGCAGGCTGCTGCTGCCCAACATCTGGCTGCGCTGCCGGCTGCCTCCTGGGATGCTCCCCCATTATCTGGTGGTGGGGGGGTGGGACGGTCGGCGTACTGGACTCTCCTCCTTGGGGGACGCCTTTGCTGAGGGGCTTCGTGTGCTAACTCTCTTGCTTGCCCTCTGTGGCCATCTCCTTGGCCCTCTCCACGCTGGTCTAATGATGCCTGCGGCCCTTGCCCACTGCCTCTGCAGCTACTGCCCCTGGTGCCACCTTCTCCTTTGTGCCTTGGTGGCACTCACAATGCACAGGAGGCATTGGCCTGCCAGCACTGATCCTCATCTCAAAGGCCTCCACAAGTGCAGCCTCCTTGTTCTGCAGGTGGAAGGTGCCTCCAGCACTCGGAAAGCAGTGCGCACTGTCATGTTGCACTGCTACTCAAAGAATGCAAGAAAGTTGCCGACACTAAATCCAATTAAATAACCAACCCTTTAAAGCAATCTGGCGGTGTGCATCAGTAATGATGTACCACCTGAAAAATCCTATTCTTGGCACCACTGAGCGGCCGAGTGATTTTTCAAGGGCAGTAGGGCTTCCGGTCCAGGACCTTGGTCCAAGAGTTCTGTCCATCACCGCCGTGGAAGTAGGGGGAAGAGGTGCGTTGCTGCGTCAGGGCAATACCTTTCTCAGCAGCCATTTCATGAGAACTCGGTGGTCACTGCACTCCGCAGCATGGCCGCCGGTTTGAGGTGCTAACAGGCCTTAACGAAAGGGACAATTTTGGCCACATGTACTCCCACGAGCACATAACAGTGCTACTTTGGGACGAATGCAGAGTGAGATTCCTAGAAGTTCTGACAACCTGTTTCATATCTTAAGATAACGGGGCTTATTTTTGTTCTTGGTTTCAGGTGGGAATGGAATGGCAGTGCAAAAAAACTTAGAGCACGGAAGTTACTACCCAGTTCCCGATGCCGTACAGGCTGCTGTTATCTTGGTGGGACCCATGAAAAGGATGACCCAGGCGTCTATGTAAACAGGCAGGCACCTCATTAGCCCATGCAAATAGGGGGTCCTATGATATCAATACGACTACAATTACATTTTTAGCTAACAACAGGTGGAGTGTGTACCACAAATGCTCCGCTCATTGGTACTTGTGCTGAGTGGCTAACTAACTGTCGAAAAGGACAACTGAAAACCACTCAAAAACAGGCAAGTTAAACTTTTGTAATGTTTTGTTTTGTGTCAGAAGCAGCATTAGTGCACTCCATGGGTGCGATTTCTCCACACGCGGCGGGATCGATGCAGCCGGGGTTGGTGGTGTGTGGTAAGCCCGCTCCCAACTCAAGCCCACTCTAGGGCCAAATCTTCCGATGATGGGGCTTGTTAAGTCTGGCCTGCACGCTTCCCACCCAATTAAGAAGAAGCCGGTCTGATGATGTCATTTGATGATGCATCATCAGCCAGTTTAGTAAAAGGGACCATGTCCACAATTATTTTGAAAGTTCTTCTGTCAGTGTTCTGCAGCACTAAGGTGCTGCAAACACTGGCAAGCACTGCACAGAGGTGCACGGCTGCAACCAGGCTCTCACATGAGACACAGCAGACAGGGAGGTTCTCTTCCCTGCAGCATCAGGTGATTGTGAAGAAGGTTGGTGTTGTTGGTGGTGATGCTGGCATGTTCAGTGATGTTGGTGTTGGGGCTGATTGTGGTGGGCTTCTAAGGACTGTAGCGCCAAATTCGCTGGATGTTCGAAAGATTGAACAAATAGGATCACAATTTTCCTTTTAAGGTTCCCACAGTATGTTTAACCTGAACAAAAGACATATGACACTAGATTCACAAGCCACCTTATCTTTAATAAATGCTTTAACAAACACTGCTCATCATGACTTCAGCTTATGGATTCTACCCCAGGTTCCTGCTTCTTCTGTTGCTCCTAGGTTCTCGCTAACTTCCTCTAAATTTTGTGTCTAGATACACCCTTTTTTCTCTCAGCTAAACACGTGTCGGTTTCGACAGATTCTGCTGACATTTCAACTTTATATATATACATCCTTTTGTTATCGTAACTCTGTCTTGCCTCCATGAGTTATTACCAAGTCGGTGTCTTTGTTACTGTGTGTGTCCCATATCTTGATCAGTTAGGTCTTTTCATCCCTTCCCACCCCTGCTGTTTCCTACAGTGTGTTTCTGCTAAGGTAACTTCACTGCCCATTTGACCACATCTGTTATTCCTGCAACTGACTTTTTGTTCGTTCACTAGCGTTTATAGGGACCCTGTTAACTGACATCCATTATTCATAAACTATCTCTTGCACATGGTGACTCCTTTGAATTTGGCTTTACTATTCTGCAGCTTTTATCCTTATCTCCTTCACCCTGAGGTCAGTATCTGCTGTATTCAGTTCAAGAGACGCTGAGTCTACTGGTTTAAACCTCAAGCATGAACTAAATTCTTATTAATCGTGAATTCTTTCTGATAGTTCCACATTCCTCCCTTTGATCATTATCATTTGATCAAATGATTTGATCACCATGGTTTTGGGTCTGGTAGAATTCTTCAGGTTAGCAAGTCATCGTAATTCATATCAGATCATCGCACTACCTCTAAACCATCCACATCTTTTCCTTTTCCCGTTACAGACCATTCTTCCTCTTTACACCCTCATACATCATATTCATCAACCATTTCCTTCATTGTTGGCCTGGGTTTTGACTGCCATTTCTGGTGAGACTGTCTCAGTGCTTGATACACTTCCACTAACTCGACTCGGAACTTTAATCTTTTCTCTAGTCGTATCATGCTAACCCAGGTAATACATAGGCATACGAACACCAAAACAATCATATTACAGTCAGGTACGATACAAGTCTCACCCAGGGGTGTATGTTCACATTTTTGCCCCAATTCCAAAGATCGTCCCACCAAGTATTGATTTTGATTCGTTTAATCTTTCGGTCAATGTCCTGGGTATTCATTTCCACCCTTTCGTAGATTTTATGAACAAGATCAAGCTTATGTCTAATTTCTGTTAAATGTTCTTCTTCAAACTGGATATCAATGTCGATTTTTGTGAAATATTCTGTCAAGCGATTCTTCAGATCTATTGATACATTAGGATTGACAGTTGCATGCCTCTGGATGTTGATAATTTCCTAATTTCCTATTCTCTTCGGTTTAGAAGATTAGATTTTGGATAGGGCAGTCCTTATTTCCATAATGGTAACTAGTTTTGGTGGTGGTGAAACAATATGTTCCATCACTGTTGGGGTAAAACCCCGAGGTAGAAATAAATCTACTCCGAGACCAAAATTAGAGAGTAGAGAACACACACAGTTTATTAGTACAAGGTACCAGGGTAGTTGTGTGGAGGTCCCTCAACCAGGCACAAACTCAACTTGGTGTTACACATACAGCATATTTAAAGTCGTAAACCACAGAGGTCACATGTCACTATTTCCACATGACCCGATCATCTGACATTTCAAAAGTCCCCATACAGCAGTTTTACAGTGTGTTGTTTGGCACACTTCCTTATCTTCAGCCAGCGTCTGGTGTGTGGTCGACCTCTTCCCTCTAGCTGGCAGTTGGTTTCCATGTTGCTCTGCGTCTTGTGACCTTTTCGCAATTGCTTATCTCATCCTGTCATTCAGTACATGCTGGGTCGATTTTCTCAAGCACAGCAATTTCGCAATAACCCTAGTAACCCTTCAATCCCCCATTTGGCCAAAATTTTTCATATACATAATTCTAGGCCAAAGTATACCCGGTCTTAATGCAGAAATTGGTGATGTGATGTGACGGTTCCTGAGCACCGGGGTCTCCATTCCGGGGTCCAGGTTCCCATCTCCTGTCACACCTCATTTTGCTGCTCATAAAACCTCATCATATAGGTGTTTTGGGTGTAAGTACGCCACTTTCTGAGACACCGCTAGGTTCTCGTAGTTTGAGGGTGGTTGGGTTACAGGTCTGCTCGATAGTAAAGATGACAGTGCTTTGCTTATACAACATTTAAGTAACATACATAGGCAAGACAGTATTATTACCACCACCACAAAGGTAACCAGACCTTGGATTAGTAACATTCCCATAGATCCTAACCACCCTGAGAACCAGTCTCACAACGTGGAGGCTGGTGGTTGCTTAAGCTTTTTAACCTCTTCTTGGATATGCCCTGCCAGATTGGTAATTTCTTCCGAGCTATCCGGGATGTATGTACAACATTCGGCCCCAATAAGGGCACAGGTTCCCCCTTTTTCTGCCAACACATCGTCAAGGGCCATCCGATTTTGCAGAGCTACTGTGCGGAGGGCTACCATCTCTACATTAACCTTAACTAGGTCTTCAGCTGTATCGTTGGCCACCTGTTCCAGGACGGAAGCCATGTTAATGGATTCCCTTGCCAATTTACCCGCTCCATACCAGGGAAACACAATGGCCCAGAATCTTTCAACCTCCGTGATGGCTCGCCTGGCTCTCCAGTGGAGGTCCTTCAGAGAACCCAGGTGATGCATGTAGGGTACGATATAAGCCAGATAACAAGAACCCATCCATTCTTGGGGCAACCAGGTGTAGGCCTGTGACCGCACACAAAATGAGTCCTGTTGTAGGGCGTATACATATTTATTGCTGGGGGGGTCCTATTGGACCGAAAAGTCACCGTTTCCATTTAATGATGGGAGTGTCACCCTACCCCCTTCGTCAGGTAAGGTAAGGCTATATGTGCAGTTACTGTACCCCACAATAGGATCTTCCAGTCGTCCCTGCCTTGTGAGACATAGCCCCCCTCCCTATCCCTTCTTACACCTTGTTCTCAGGAACGGTGGTAGATAGGAATCGTTATAGGTTGATCATCTCCACCCACTATACTGTTCTGGATGATACCCATGACTTTTAAGTTTTATCATGGTGCTGCCGTCTGCCTCTATGGCAGAAGAGCCAACGCTTGTGGATCCTGTTCTAACTCCAAACATACAGCTAGCCATCTCATCATCACTAAGTGGGGTTGGTTGTAGGGGAATTCCTTCCTCCGAGTGTGTGGGGACATGGGCACACACCCAACAGCTGGCAACGTTGGCTTTCTTGGCATAGGTGTATGACATGTACAAAAAGGTGTTCACATATAACTCTCTCTTGATCCATGGGGATACTTTGGCCTGAGTCCTCCCTAGGCTACATATTACAATTACACAAAAAAGCAAACTGCACATAATATCGTGTAACACATTCATCTTGGATCGCCTTTATTCCTTCTAGCGTTTTCTGCTGAAGCATCCGCCTTCAGTTTCCTAGAATGTGTATGAAGGCAGGGTTATTTGTTTTGTTCGCTGGTGCTGGGGGTCGTTGGATTCATATTCTTTGAGCTGGGACCAATGTTTCCATCGGCCAACCCCACCCATATCTATGCAGGCGCACGTATCTCCGCTAATTAAGACTTCAAATGGGCCAGACCAACGGGGAACAAACCCCGTTCGTCCTGGCAAATATTTTACCATTACCTTCGCGCCTACCTGCGGGACCTCCCCCTCGTCCTCCAATTCCTTCTGTTTGTCCCTGCCTGCTTGCCGTTCCCTCACTTCCTTCCTCAATTCCTTAAGTTGCTTACTCAGTTCCAAGACGTACTTTCTAATCCGATCCCTCAGGGGTCCTACGTCGGATACCCCAGTTATGATTCCTTCCGGCAGGCGCATCGCCCTGCCTGTCATCAACTCATATGGAGTTAATCCCGTCACTCAGTTAGGAATTGCCCTTTGTCTCAACAAGATTGTGGGTAGTAAATCCGCCCAAGCTTGTCCCGTCTCTTGGATGGCCTTTGCTTGGGCTGTTTTAAGTGTCCTGTTCTACCATCCCAGAGTTTTGCGGATGGTAGGGGCTATGAAACTTCTGTCTAATACCCAACATAGCACACACCTCCTTCATTATTTGTCCGGTAAAATGGGTTCCCTGGTCGGAATCGATTTGGATAGGGATGCCCCAGCGTGGGATTACTTCCTCTGCCAATATTCGGGCCACCATGATTGCGGTGCAATTTCGCGTGGCGAACGCTTCTACCCACCGCGTAAACTGATCTATTATTACTCAACAGTATTTTTTGCCCCTTGAGGATGGTAAAGGTCCCGTGACGTCTATCTGTATACACTCCCATGGCCCCTTTGGTCATGGTTGGTGAGACCTTAATGGCCTTTCCTGGGTTGTGCTGGGCACACGTGACACATTGCTGACAATACTGAGCTACGTCCCGTCCCATTCCTGGCCACCATCAATCCCTAGTTATGTTTGTTATCGTGACATTCCGTCCGACATGACTGATGCCGTGGTGTAGTTCCATGAGCATTTGTCTAATACAAGCCGGGGCTATCACCTTCCCATCTTTCCTCCATATGAAGTCGTCACCCTGGCTCCCTCCTTTTGTGCCCCAATCTTTCTTTTCTTCATCACTTACATCGGCATGTAATCTCACAATGTCTTTATCTTCCCTGGTAATGAAACTATATACTACTTCTTCCTGCGCTTCTAAAGATATACTTGCTTCCTGTACCACTTTATCCGCTGCTTCATTGCCCCATTGGACATTGTTTACTACTTTCTGGTGAGCCTTAACCTTGATCACTGCTGCCTCTGCGGGTTTACTGGCGGCATCTAATAGCAGTCTGATTCGGCCCTCGTGTTTGACAACCTTCCCGTCCGAAGTGATGAATCCTCTCCTGGCCCAGGCAGTCATGTAGTCATGGACTACCCCGAAGGCATACCGGCTGTCCGCATAGATATTCGCCCGTCGGCCTTCGGCTAGTTGGAGGGCTCCAGTCAGGGCAGTGAGTTCAGCTACTTGAGCCGACAGTCTCCGTCTAACCTTCCCTTTCGAACAGTGTTTAGAGCTTCATCTACCACCGCCCATCCCGTATGCAGGGCCCCCTGAATATATTTCTGGGACCCATCCATGTACAGGGTCAGCTCGGGGTTTTCAAGGGGAATCTCACTTATGTTTCCTGGTGAGTCCTCCCATTCCTGTGCCTGGCACTCATGAGGCTCACCAATGGTTAAGAGGCACTCTGCCGGATTTTCCCTCGTGTCTCGTATGATTTTTACGGAACCATCTAAGGGAAGTAAAACTGCTTCCCATTTGGCCCAGCGTACGTTGGACACGGAGCGCAATTTCCCGGTGTTGAGCATTTCCACCAAGGTATGTTTGGTGTGTAGTATGACTTCCCCTGTCATTACTAATGGCTCGCTAACTTTCACCATGCAGGTCGCACAGTCCAAGACTACTACACATCTTGACAGACCTCCTGCCACAGGCGACTGTTGGGTGAAATAGTAACTTACTGGGCGGGCTCGGTCTCCATCCATTTGGGCAACTACTGCCCCGTAAAACCCACTCTCATTCTCACAATGGATGTGAAACGGTGCGTTCATATTGGGCAGTCCCAAGCCTGGTGCCGACATTAGGGCTGCCTTTATCTGGCCATATGCGGTTTCCTGCTCCGGGCCCCACTCCACACTTTCTAGAGCTGGTTTTCCTCCTTTGACTAGCCTCTGTATTGGTTCTGCAATTGCCGTGAAGTTGGCTATAAAATTTCTACAGTAGTTAAAATGTCCCAATACTTTGCGCACTCCTCGAACCGTCTTCGGTCGGGGCATAATGCGGATTTTTCTTTTCTGTCATGGGGCATTGTTTTTGTCCCCTCTGACAGTTGGTGCCCCAAGTACTGCACCTCCCTTAATCCGATCTGAGCTTTCTTGGGGTTTACCTTAAATCCCGCTTCCATTAAGGCTTCCAGGGTTTCTATTAGAGCCCCCATATGTCCTTTCTCATCCTCTGAGGCAATCAACAGATCGTCCACATATTGGAGGATGGTATTTCGGTCGGAGGCTAAATCTACGGTCTCCAAGGCTCGACTCATAGTTCGGTGAAATATGGCCGGACTATTGTGAAAACTCTGGGGCATTCGCGTCCAAGTGTGCTGCCTATCCCCAACCATGAATGCAAATTTATCTTGGGACTCCTGGGCTAATGGTATGGACCAAAATCCATTAGCTATATCTAAGACCGTGAATATTTTGTGTTCCGGTTTCAGTCCATTAAATATAGTCGCTCGGCTTGCTACGATGGGGTGCTGATGGGGAGTTACTTTATTTAACACCATATAGTCTATAATCAATCGGTATGACCCATCTGGTTTCTTTACGGGCCAGGTTGGCAAGTTCGTAGTGCTTTCAGCTTCCCGAAGGACGCTGCTCCGCAAGAGATCCTGCACTATTTGTTTTATGGCCTCTTGGACTTCAGGTTTAATGGGGTATTGCTTATGAGGAGGATGTCTGGACCCAGGAATGACCACTGGCTTGGTCTTTACCAGCCCACAATTCTGTTTTGATTGAGCCCACACTTCCCTCATTTGTTCGCATAATGGGCTGTAGTCTCCTGCTGTACCCCAATCTCGGATGAGGAGTTGCACACTTCCGACCTTTGCATGATTGTGCAAATTAATCTGTTCCCCATACGTCATGATTTTGCGTCCTCCCTTATTTCTCCAGACTATTCTCTTATTCTGTGGGTCTATTATTGCCCCTTACTGTTCCAGGAGGTCGATCCCCAATATGGTCCCTTCAGCATTCGGGCATACATAAAATTGTGCTAGGATCAGAATACCGGCTATCTCCAATAGAATTACTTCACTCTGGTGCGCTTTGGTGGTGGATCCTCCCACGCCAGTTATATGGACTACATGTTTAGTTGTGGGTAAGGGAATATCCGTCACAGATACCGATGCTCCGGTATCCACCAACATATCACACTGCCGGCCCCTTAACAGCGCTGTTATGTGAATACGTGGATATTCTCCCTGCCCCACGGGGGCCGCTGGCCTTCAGTCCTTCCCTAAGCCCTTCAGCGCTTTGATTAGCTGCTGTCGGTTCATCTCCTTTACTTTAAGGCCTGACTGACTATTTCCTTTCTCCTCTTCTGATCTGGGCACCCAACATTTAGCAGTGGCATGTCCCTTTTTCCCGCAATTGTCACATCGGACGGTTGGTCTCTTGGGGCCCCTACAGTCGGCAGCAAAATGACCCATCTTGCCATAGTTGTAGCATTTCCCTCGTCCTGCACTCTTACTACTTTTAGCCACGGCCACTTCTTGTCTTATTTCCCCAGAGTAAATGTGGCATGCCCATCGGACAGCTTGATCATAGGTGTCCGCGACTACCACCCCCCATTTTCAAGATCTTTTGATGGTCGGCCGAAAGGTCGCCCTTAAACATTTTCACGAAGACTGGGTCGTCTCTGGTCAGGGCTGCATGTCCCGAGGATTCTTGGTACTGAAACCATAACCTTTCTCCGTAGTCATTGGCGTTTTCTCCCTTTTTCTGGTGGGTTTGCATTATCAATCCCCAATTTGGAGTGCATGCTCCCATTAATGCCTGCACAGCCTGAATGAACCCCATTCTGGCTATATTTCGTTGTGCCTTTGTGACACCTATGGCGGGTATCCATGTGCAGTCACTGTGAGGGGCTACTAACCCTGTACACTGATCTTTCGGACACTTAGCCCGAACTATTTGATGGACATCTCTTTCATGCATGTCGTGAATTTCGTATAATTCTTCCAACTTTTGCCAAAATTCTACATTCCTTTTCCGTGGTTGTAAGCTCGCGAAATCCTGATTCATCATTTGTTTTTCTGTGGGGGTGAAAGTGTGGTATTCATATCGGGGATTTGCTCCTGCTGGGCCCAGGGTCACCCTAACAGGGGCTGCTCTTTCCTCATCTCATCTCTCTCATTATTTGATCCTTTCATCTCTGTCTCCTCATCAAAGGGAGGAGCCGAGGCTGCTACTGCGGCAACATAAGTCAGAGGGAGGTTATAACTTGATTCCCCCCCCCCCCACTTGCCGGTTTGTTCATACCGCTCTCTCCATTTCTTATTCTCGGCTTCTGTTTCCTTAGTTTTTTCTACTAATTGTTCAGTTTTATTTTGTAATACACATAACTGATATATCGGCTTTCTTCGCCTTTTTCTGTTTCTGTTTTTCCCACCAATTCTTTTGCTCCTTGGGGACAGCCGAGGGATCTCACCCGTCTTTAATCATTTTGTATATTTAGCCCTTCTGGTCGTCTGCATAGAGACCCTCCCGGCCCCCATTTAAGGTCTTTCCCCGATGCCATTATGTGATCTGACCTTCCTTCACTTCCTCTGTGAATGAGTCTCTTCACGCGGGTCTACTTCTATTCCATTACTTATTTATCGCAATGAGATTACCCCTCAATTCTCACGCCAACTCATGCATATCACACAGTCACTCACATGTTTCCGCCATCACTTTGTCCTGTCGGTGTTCCCTTCGACCTTAATCCTTGGCCATCACGTGGGGCATATGCCCTCTTAATTTCGACTCAAGTTAGGCAAAGGAGATAGTTTGTGACAATTGAAGTGACGAGGACACTCGTTTCTTTTTCACACCACTTTTATCCTGCTTATCTCTACTTTATCTTAGTCTCTACTCATTGTGTCTGTTATCAACTCTCGCCATGTCTCACTTTGTCCGTTGGGTGTCCGGCGGCTTCAACTCTGCCGTCTCAGGCATTCCAATTTCCGGGATGTCGTAAAATCCGACCTTATCCCCATACGCTCGAGTCTCGGTCGAGTCCATCCACTTCTTCACCCTGCTCGCAGCGCCAAAAGTTTTGGGGTAAAACCCCGAGGTAGAAATAAATCTACTCCGAGACCAAAATTAGAGAGTAGAGAACACACACAGTTTATTAATACAAGGTACCAGGGTAGTTGTGTGGAGGTCCCTCAACCAGGCACAAATTCAACTTGGTGTTACACATACAGCATATTTAAAGTCGTAAACCGCAGAGGTCACATGTCACTATTTCCACATGACCCGATCATCTGACATTTCAAGTCGCCATACAGCAGTTTTACAGTGTGTTGTTTGGCACACTTCCTTATCTTCGGCCAGAATCTGGTGTGTGGTCGACCTCTTCCCTCAAGCTGGCAGTTGGTTTCCATGTTGCTCTGCGTCTTGTGACCTTTTCGCAATTGCTTATCTCATCCTGTCATTCAGTACATGCTGGGTCAATTTCCTCAAGCACAGCAATTTTGCACAAACCCTATTAACCCTTCAGTCACCCATATAGGCGCTTCGAGTGATAGGTTTGTGAATCGTGTTCTCCATAACCAAGGAACAATTTACTGCCATGCTTCCCTTAAATCTGCATTGCGCGGTATGGGTCGGGTAAATTTTGTATGGGCATACTACTGTCCTTTCCGTAGTGGCACATTGTCCCAATGCAGTTCCCACTGAAGTACCAACCTGGTTCACAGCATATGGCATCATTCCTGCCACGGCCACCCATACTCCTTTTTGTATAGTACCTACGGTTTGGACCTCAAATAACGGCATCCCTTCCTGGTGTCCTATCATGGGGACTCCTATCATCATCCCTACAACAGTACTTCCACGGGGGCCTGTATATTCCTCATTGAACCATACCCTGATGAGTTTTTGTAGTTCACAGTCACTGATAGCAGCAGGAACATTCTGCTTTATCAGACCCCAGATTTGAGTATTGTTGATCCAAGTGGGCACTTTCTCACATTTTGCCAGCATTAAGTTTTCTCTCAACTGGCTCAACATCCAATTGCCATATGTCATACACAGTGTTTGTTGTTAGGTTTTGCTCATCGTCTTTTTGGCCGTGTTAATAAGTTGATTAATAGTTCGGGCATGTCCTTCTAAAACCGTCACCTGTTGTGTTTGGATCTTTATACTTTCCTGTTCTGCCTGCGACTCCCGTCTTTGGTTATTATTCAGTTCCTCCAACAACGTTTTGACTTGCTGGGTTAAGGTTACAACCTTGGAGTTCAAATTAGTTATCTTTAGAATATTTACGGTGGCCATTTCTGCTCCATAGACTGTCCCTACATCATTCAATAACTCTCTCTTACTCCTTTTCCTAGCTGTCTTTGTTTCATTTCCCCGATTCCCTCCTACCTCTTCCTTGAGCAACATTGAAGTCAAGTCCTGATACAATCTTTTGGTTCCCTCCGGACACCAATCGGGCAATTGTACATTGGTTATATTCAGTACTATGGGTATTAATTCATATTGTACATTATCATAAACAACTTTAGTCATGTTTCTTAATATTACTCCTCCCTTGGGTGCCAGCTCGTGTTTGGGGCAGTCCCAAACCTTGGGTGTGGATGTGGGTGTAACCGGGGCCAGCGCGCTAGTTGCCGAGGGGGGTTGCATATCTCTATTTTCCATTTTCCCAGGTCCATGCAGCCCCTCGGTGGAGGTATTCTACGATTATTGTAATTGAGAATTCTATAACAGGACACGTTTACACAGTCTTTCACCCTTTCACACAGCACCATCACTGGTTGCACTAAACTGTTGGTGGTGAAATTGTGACACAAATGTGTCTGGTTCCATGACAGTAGGCATGAGGGGTTGCTTAATCCTTGTTGGTTGCTAATGTCCTGCATGCTCTTGTGTAACTGTAGGGTACTCGGTTCTTCTAGGCAACTGGAGCATATTGGTAGTTGGCCACCTTCTATGATCACCTTCCAACCATCATGGCTGTTTAGCGTGTTGGAGCATAGATTGATTGGCCTGCTCTCAACTATTCCGAGAAGGATGAGGATCGGGATTTCCTTCATGTTCTATCTCCTCTGCACTTTTCAGATTCTTGCAATATCCTGACTTTTGGATCCAGGGTCTAACCTTTAACAAAAAGAAAATCAAGGGTACTATATGCTCCTATTCACAATTCTATCTTATTCGGATAACCGATGCAACCGTTTGGTTCGCCCTGGACTGGACGGGTGTAGAGGATGGTGCCTAGTCCATGCGACAGGTTGGATTAAAAACAGGCTTCGGGGAGCTATCCTAGGAGGTTCCAAAAACAACCTGGGTTATTCCTGGGCAAAGTCTTCAGTTGAATCGTCAGAGTCTGATCCCAATTCAGTGCTGTTAATTACCTGTCCCACCACTTGCTGACGGATCTGTGATCTGAACGCAGATCTGACAGCTCAGAAACTCGCATGGAGGTGGGTTCAGAGCGGGATCCCGACCCGCTGTCAAGCACAGCCATTTTGACAGCAGGCCTGCCTCTAAACCCGCACTTGCAGGGCTGGGAAGATTCCGGCCCATAGCTCCACTAACATCACCCTGGCTCTCTGTGGCCCTCAAACCCTCACAACCTTCCCTCTTTGTTTTGACCCTTCCAATAAAAGGTCTTCTGTTTCACTGCTGATTAAACTAGCTCTTGTCTTCTTTAACCCAGCTTCTCTGCTTGCTGTTTATTCTCAGAATTTTCTTTTGTTAACTACAGCCCTTAGTGGTTTTCAGTTTCACCTATATTGATCAGAATCCTTACATAAAAGTGTCAGGAAAGCAGCCCTATAATCCTACCATTAAGCTCTGTGCATTCATTCATGGTTTTATTAATGCTGTACTCGCCAATCACAGTGTTGTATTATTCTAGTGGTTTAATTAAGCAAGTACTTGCATTTGTCAAGAGTAAGTGAAGCACTATTACACACAAACTATCAGAGCCCTATATATATATATATATACATTAATGGCACAAGAAACTGTAGCATAGTACAGGTGAACCAAAACCAACACATCCAAATACTTAATTAAAAGATTTGTATTTGTAAATGTAGGAATGTTAAGATTGTAGAAATATATGATTCCATTGTCCCTTTCAATGAATTGGATTCCAGAAGCAGGAACCAATTGGATCCCACATCACGCCTTTAGTGATTTCTGATTTCCCACATCTCCATGTTTGAATCTCTCCAATCAGGTTACTCTATTACTGTCGCAATCGTAACCTATCCCTCCTCATCCTTCTGGACCTATCTGCAGCCTTTGACATGGTTGATGATACTGTTCTCCTCCAGTGCCTCTCCTCTGTTGTCCAGCAGAGTGGGACTACCCTCGCCTGGTCCACTTTTACCTATCCAGTCATAGCCAGAGAATCACCTGCAATGGCTTCTCTTCCAACTCCCACACCGTTACCTCCAGAGTACCCCAAAGATCTATTCTTGGCCCCCTCCTATTTCTCATCTACTTGCTGACTCTCAGTGACCTTATCTGAAGACATGACATCAGGTTCCACATGTATGTTGACGACACCAAGCTCTACCTCACCACCAACTCTGTTGATCCCTCCACTGCATCTGTGTTGTCAGACTGCTTGTCCGACATCCAGTACTGGTTGAGCCACAATTTCCTACAATTAAGACCAAAACCATTGTCTTCAGACCCCACCACAAAATCCATTTCCTAGTCTTCAAATCCAACCTCTTCCCTGGTCACTGTCTCAGGCAGAACCAAACTGTTTGCAACCTTGGCAACAACAAATAAAACAACATTCTGATAAAATGGAGAGACATCTGATGAACTTGGGGGGCTACCTGGAATCCCCTCATAAACCTCTGGGGCCTGGGGATCTCAGTGTATTGTAATTCAGTGAAAAGCATCCAGTGTTATCTCCATATACCACACAAAATATGTAATAGCCGATCAGACCTTAATTAGCTGACTTGTGCAGAATCAGTGGTATATGACAACTGGTATTACAAGAGCTGTGCATCCACATCAAAGTTACAGCAATAAAAAAAAGACAGGAAGGCAGCTTCTGACATTGGGGAGAGAAATTTGACATCCACCGGAAACGGGTGTTATTTGATGGTATGGCTGGCCTGCCTGCCTGTTCGTGCCAGTGTGAGACCCGAACCAAACTGCAATATCGATGGATTGGCTGCTGACCCAGCTGACAGGAAGGTTGGTCTGTGATGGAATAGACCATTCGTGGAAAGGGGGGAGCTCAGGATGGCAGTGGCCTAAATTGTTCTTGTGGAGCTTGTAAGAGCACTCCTGCTACTCCTGGCCCCACAAAAATAATGGCCTGGATTTTGCAATTGTAATTACAGCGAAGCTATCTATATTTGCTATCATTACTCCGTGGAAATGGCAGCAACTTCTGGCATCTGCACATGTACAGTTAAACGCGTAAATCAAGAAGTTGTTGTTAGTGATTCCCTGCTGCTTCACAGGAGGCGATGTTGAAGACCCCGCAGAAGGCAATTTTTCTTAAGTCACTGAATTGATGAGAACTTCCCCTTTTAAGCTGTAATATCGCTGTTAAAATTCTCCCCAAAAAGTTTATTTTAAATGAGGTGTAACTGGATTTTTAATGTCATAATAAGTCATAATTACTGCTGAGCAACGTTTCTGGCCCTGAAAAACTAATTTTATATTTGTGGAATGTCACATTTTTCCATTATGATAAAAATTCCAATATAATAAAAAAAATATATTTTAAAAGGTTTGTTTATGATATTTCAGCTTCAACCTTAAACCCACATGTATATCACAATTTTTATTGCTCTCTGTAAAATGTATAAAAGTGAAGGATAATCAATGCATTTTACTTCCTGGTTTGTTGTCTGTGAGAATTCTTCAATATGATTGGCTGCTTAGCTTGCTTCATGTCATCACTGTTGCTGGACATTGGAGATTTGATTAATTTCGCGTCAAATTCAAACTAACATCGGGAAAGCTTAAATCGATGCCACAGAGATGGCTAGATCTTTATGGGCAGCTCTCTTCGAGGTCAATGGCGAGGACTGTCACTTCACCGCTGATTGCAAAATCCAGGCCATTCACTTCCCTTTTTGCCTCTCCTCTTCACCGCCTGGTACAACCAGACGGCGCATGCATAGTGCAAGCTGCATCATTTGTGTCTGAAATTTCCAATCGGGTTTCAATAACAAATTAAAGCTTATATAAACAGCTTTCCATCTGTTTCAAGTGTACTTGTCCATATACAGGAACGTTTGAATATTACATCAGGCAGGCCTTTGTTGTCAATGCATGGTCTCCCTGCTCCCCCCGTCCACCGATTTGCAACTCGGCTGTCTGTTTCTCAAGCGCTAAAAAGGATGGGCGTGAGTTGAATTTTCCCTCAGGACATGATACTGCAACTTCAAATTGTCAGATGCCATTTATGATTTTTAAAAATTTGCTAAGTGTCATATTATGCTGTACGTTGCAATAATTAGCCAATCATAACAGAGGATTAAGGCCTCAAATGATTGATGTAAAGCACCAATACACAATTATGGTTTACATTTGCAATTTTCATCATGGAACATGAAGAATCACTCACAGTGAGACGTGTATCATTAGATATGTAAATGTATTTTACTTGGCTGAGTGCCCATTGTAACATAATGAATCCCAAATAATTTTAATCCAACATTCAGAAATAAAAGACTGATGACCGAGTGCTGATTTACTTAATTAAACTATTAACAATGAAGCACATCACAGTTCTGTGCCTACCTCGCTAAACTGATTTCGAAAGAGAATAAAAACTGAGAGCACCAAAGTGGCAGTGAAGTATTTCACAATGGACGCAATAAATTACGTAGACTTGGATACATTTTCAAATCCATTTAATTACTATGACTTAATTTCACCTTCTGTATTATAATCGCACAGTTTGACAGCAGTGGTGTAGGCAGGATTTCTTTCTTTCGGAGGGACTGCCAAACCAAACAAAACTACATCGAAAGGTCTATTTTTCAAATAGGAATTTCACAGTAAAGTTCAAGTAGAAACATTACTTCCATTAATCTAACAATTGAAATAAAGAAAATTAAAGGGACAGAAAAACAATCTTGTCGGACAAAAGCTCTAAAGCACAAAGTCCAAGCATCAGTTCTGTGTTGCTCGTCTATCAATAACTTTGCTACCATTCATTGCAAATCCCGGCAAACATTTCGAAGTGCAAACCCAACTAACCAGCTATTGCTGATTAAATTGAGGAACTGGCTAGCTCTGAAAAACCATCTGTTGCATCTGTGCTCTCTCCCAGAATTTCCTGAAACTTGTTTGTTCCGAAATGCAGAATCTTGTGCATGCATGGAGTTCTGCACATGTGCAGAGTTCAAGCGCTTGTGCATAAAATTGCAGGGAATATACACATACGCAAAACTGCACACTTGTGAATGTGCATGGAGCCTGTGGGAAAATATGTCTCGCAGTGCTTCAGCCCAAAGTTTGGCAGTGGTGAGGAAATTAAAAATCTTACTTTGGAATACAAGTGTGACACACTAGGTATATATTTTTTCTGAACTAGAAGATATAATTATCAGTTAAGCAATTTTCTTCCTGCTCTTAAAAAGATTCAGTGTAAGGCTTGGTGACAGTGGTAGTTCTGAGGATAATCAATTACCTTGAATTCATTTTATTTTCATTCCTAGTCAAGCGCTGAGTTGGGCCCATTAATTGTTAGTTTTTTTCCTCTTTAATGTAAAATGCATTAACCTGAGGATTTCCGTGCACATTCAGAGTTCTATAGAAATGTCAGCTGTTGTTATGTTATTTACATCTATGCAAATAGGGGTCCAAGACATACATGCCATTTTAAGACACACAACTGGATGGAACATGTACTGTGGATACTCCGCACAGTTTCAGCTGGCGGTCCAACAGAACAGAGGTCAAGCGGGTAAGTTTTAATTTATTTTTGTGGTGTTGGGAAAATCAAACAAAAGAAAGATGTGCATTTATATGGTGCCTTTCAGGATGTCAGAACATCCCAAAACAGCCCATGAAGTACTTTTGAAGTGTAGTCACTGTTGTAATGTAGATAACACAGCAGCCAATTTACGCACAGCAAGGTCCCACAGACAGAAATTAAACAAATTGCCAGATTGTCTGTTTTAGCTGTTGGTAGAGGGATAATTATTGGCCAGGACATGGGGAAAACTCCCCTACTCTTCATTGAATAGTGCTATGGGATCTTTTACATCTACCTGCGAGAGCAGACAGAGCCTTGGTTTAACGCCTCATGTTAAAGACAACACTACCAACAGTGCAGCGCTCCTGTACTACACTGAAGTGTCAGCTCAGATTATATGCTCAAGACTCTGCAGTGGGATTTGAACCCACAATCTCCAGACTGAGGACATTCCCCACACCAAGTATGGACCTCACTCACCCCACACAGACTTAATTTTTCCAGACCCCACAATTTTGCGGCTGTCTGGAGGCGACAGGCTGCTCCATGTAGCTCATTTTCTACCCACAATCTGCTGGCCATATGTTAATGAAACCTGGACCTCGCATTGGGATCACCAGGCAGTCGGTCTACAAGCTTCGCCGGCCAACCGCCTGAGTACTGCTCGGAGAAAATACATATCCCTTATCTTCACACTGGACAGTGCACTTGCAACTGAGCAACATACAACTGAACACGCGGAAGAATTGTCAATAGTACATTAGCACAGCATAACAAATTGTTCCTAAAACAAACAAAATGAAGATTTTACAATTAAATTTTCACTAAGAAAAGAAATGCAAAGAATATACCTGTACTTGTAATATATGCACCGGTGAGTATGCTCACATGTGTGTAGAGCTGTTGGAGGCATGGCCTATTTACTTGGAGCAGTGAGCAGTGAGGGAAGGAGCTCTCTGCATCTGTTTCAGCCTGCAGACCTGTGTGTACCCAGGAAGAGGAGGATGGGGCCTACTGAATTCAACCATCCTGAGGGAGAGGAGGAGAGCAACTGCTTCAACCACTGCTACAGAAAGTTGGAGAGAGGGGGAGAAAATAACAACAAATAACAACATCAACTTGGAATTAACATCATCATCCATAGTGGAAGGAGGGAGAGCCAGTTTAAACAACAGGTGGGTGTATTGGTGCACTCCCCAAAAATACTTTGTTTTATCGATGGGGGGAGGAAAGAAGATTAATTTGAAGGACGGAACATCGCGGAGTTGTGTGTGTGTGTGTGTCTAAGTGTGTGGGGTTCTTGCCCACAACTAGGCCCCACACACAACTAAAGCACCACTCCCCCATTGCCTGGCCCGGGTTAGCTGGAGCTACTTGGATGAAGAATTGTTAACACCCTAATTAACATCGTTGGGAGTACTGTGCCTGGGTAGTTCTAGCTATCCTGGGTGAAGACATCGTATCCTCCCACCCGAAGACCATCATTTAAGACTTTGTTGAGTGTTTATCATCCGGGGAGTGCATCCCTGCGAATACTCACCCAAAACTGTGAGGAGAGACCTGCTCTCTCAACTTCTCTCTTTCACACCCCAACCCCTGCCGTCTCTGTCTCTCCGTCTCTACCTCTCTCTCTCTCTCTCTCTCTCTCTCTCTCGCTCTCTCTCTCTGAGAGGCCCCTTTCTCCTCTTTTAAAAAAAATATATAATTAAAAAAATATATAGACACTGAGCAGAGGAAAAAGGCCCCTCCTCAATTGATAAGTGGGGGAGAGATCCCTCTACTCAACATTTAACGAGGCCAATTAAGACCTATCAAGCCGTGACTTTGGGGTGGGTGTAGCTCTTAAAGGGACCCCATAATGGCGACCCCATCTACGCCGGTGGCAGGTCCAGCAATGACATATGTGCACGTAGTGTCCACAGCCACGGCGTCTCCTGCGCCTCCTGCTGCCCTGCCACCTTTTAAGTTGATAACAAAAAAACACGGGGTCAAGAGCTACACTCACCCCAACATGAGCATCGAGGAGTGTGTGAGGGCAATGGCTGGGGTAGTTGGCCCCTCGACCATGGTCGCAGCCTCCAAGTTGTCCGATAAGTCTGTGTTCTTCTTGGGGTCGGAGCGGGCGGTGTTCCTGGCCCTTGAAAAGGGGCTCACAGTGGGTGGGACATTCCTGCTGATGGACCCTCTCGAGGCCACCTCGCAGAGGGTCATCATTTCAAATGTCCCGTCCTTTGTTCCCGCTGAGCTCCTCCTCCCCCACTTACATCAACTGGGAGAGGGAAGGTCGGGGATCAACCCAATACCGCTCGGCCTCAGAGAGGCCAGCCTCCATCATGTGTTCTCCTTCTGCCGCCATCTTTTTGTCCGGCTGGCGTGGGAGGAGACAATGGAGGGATCATTTTGTGTGGTTCACGAGGGGACGGCCTACCGCGTCATCTGGACGTCGGACGCCGTGCGGTGCCACGCCTGTCGGGAGGTGGGGCATGTTTGTAAGAACTATCCCACCCCCAAGGCCACAAAAGCACCTAAAGCGGCCAAGGCTGGCACCGCCGTCACTCCTCCCCCGAGTACCGTCTGCATGCCGGGAGCCGCAGGTGCGCGGGCATTGTCGGAGGCCTTTGTCTTTGCGGCCTCCGGTGGGGGGGAGGGAGTGCGTCCGGACGGAAAGAAGGCGCGGCGTAAAACAAAAGACCTCAAGGTGGGTCCCCTCAGTGGGCCAGACCGCCCTATCACTGCGCTCAACACACCCCTTTCGCCGCGAGCGCGGGGTATCCCGAGCCCGTGCCCGAGCCTGAGCCTTGACCGCTACCGCAGAGAGCTTACCGCCCGCGGTCAGACTCGGGCAAGACAATTCAAAGGGGGGAGCGGAGCGGAGCCAGAGGTATCGGCAGACATGGAGGTCTCCCTGCCTCCGTGCCCCCCCCCAGTCAAAAAAGGAGGCACCGCTCCAATGAAGCGGAGGAGGAACAATGTACCTCCGCGGAGGAGTTGGTGCCTGCCGCGTGCCCTGCGTCCCCCCACCAGCGCTCCCAAATCGCACCGAAGGCGGGGTGAGTCCGTCTCCGGGGAGGGTGAGACAGCTGAGGCTACCCAGCCTCTGCCTCCCGGGGATAGGGAAGAAGATCTCTCTGTTGCGGGGGGCGCGGGGCCACCGAAAGAATGTGTCGCCGCCGGGTCGAGCGTCCCGGGGACTGAGCCTCCGAGGCCGAAAAGGCTGAACCTGAGCCCGCCCAGCCAATAACCAACATCCCCCGGGATTTGCTCGACCTGGCAGAAAAACAACAATTAAAAGAAAAAAATGAACAACATCATGAATTTCATGAACATCCACCCGCTGGGCCGGGGGGTGGTGGCGGGGAGGGTGAGGAATCCCAACCTTCACTCCTAACTTTGGAGCCGGGGGTCTTGGAGGAACTGTAGCGGTACTTGTTTCTATGGGTTATGGCGAGAAAGCAGGAAGGGGGTACTGACGTTTCATGTTCAGCCATGAACTCATTGAATGGCGGTGCAGGCTAGAAGGGCTGAATGGCCTGCTCCTGCACCTATTTTCTATGTTTCTATGTTTCTACTTCGACCAGGTTTCTCCGTATTCCCCGGTGCCTGGGGCGGAGGGGGACACCCTTCCGCTGCCGCTTCCTAACCCAGCATCCCAACCAAAAGAGTCCAGGGGGGACTCCTCTGCCGACGATCCTGGGGGTGGGATCGGGGCGGAGGTAGGGCTGGATGGTGCGGCTGGGCCGTTTGTCGTACCTCGTGCGGTCGACGGACCGGAGGCTGGCGGCGACCTCCCGGAGGGGGACGGGGACTCGATGGACGGCGCAGGAGAAGATCTGGAGTCCATCACCAGTGAGGCGATGGATCTCCTCGTGCCTGCCGCTGAGGCCCCCCCTCATTCCTGCAAAGGAACTCCGGGACTTTTTGGCCCAGTGCCAGGGTCGCCGCAACCGAGCCCATCTGGCCCTGGACAAATGGTCCGT
Organism: Pristiophorus japonicus; assembly: GCF_044704955.1. Taxonomy (NCBI): domain Eukaryota; kingdom Metazoa; phylum Chordata; class Chondrichthyes; family Pristiophoridae; genus Pristiophorus; species Pristiophorus japonicus. The sequence continues at coordinate 158,983,308 of NC_091977.1, read as the reverse complement.
GCCGGCGCTGCTCATCAGGCCCGTCCGCGCCACCGTTAAAACCATGGCCGCAGGCAGGCCCTTATCAAAACAAGAAAGCCTTGAGCTGCGCGGGCTCAGAACATTCCTCGTTGGGTTGCTTAAGGAGTGGAGGTCATCAAACGACTCCACTTCCCCTGCCCTGATAATAGTTTAAGTTAGAGGTTGCACTATGCTTTTGTCATGAAGATAACCATAGCCAGCCTCAATATCAACGGCGGCAGAGAGGCACACCGTAGATTTAACAACTTTTCGCTCCTGCAGGAGGGGAAATATGCGGTGTACCTCCTGCAAGAAACCCACACCGTTTCGGGAGATGAGGCCACGTGGCTCCTGGAAAGGCAAGGAGAGGTCCGCATGAGCCACCTCACTGCAACTTCTTGTGGGGTGGCTATCTTGCTGGCCCCGCATTTTCAGCCAGAGATCTTGGGGGTCAAGGAGCCCATGCCAGGCTGCTTGCTTCATGTCACAGTTCGCCTGGGGGACGTGCCACTCCATCTCGTGAACGTGTACGCCCCTCAGCCCGGTCCGCAGCAAACGCACTTCTTTGAAGAAGTGTCCGCTCTTCTTGGCTCTGTTGACGTCGGCGACTGCATTGTCCTTGGGGGGGATTTTAACTGTACCCTCGCGGCGAGGGACCGCTCCGATGCCCCGCAGAGCATGACGGCGATGGAGAAGTTGAGGGACCTCGTCGGGTCCTTCGACTTGGTGGACGTCTGGTGAAATCTCCATCCCGACTCCAGCGCCTTTACTTGGGTGAGGCCTGGAAGCGGATGGTCCAGAATTGCCCGCCTTTACGTGTCTCGGGCGTACGTCTCCTGCATTCTGGCGGCCTCCAAGCGGCTGGCACCATGCTCGGACCACCACCTGGTGTTGGCGGAGCTCACTTCGCTCCGCGGGACGATGGGGTCCACGTACTGGCATTTTAACAACCTGCTGCTGGAGGACAAACGGTTCCAGGACTCGTTCCGTTGTTTCTGGGCCGACTGGAGAAGGAAGCAGGGGGACTTTCCCACTTGAGGTTATGGTGGGATGTGGGCAAGGCTCACATCCGTCCCTTCTGTCAAGAGTATGCGAGGAGGTCGACCAAGAGGTGGGCAGCCAGGGTCGGATGCCTAGAAAAAGAGGTGCTCGACCTGGAATCCCGTCTTGGTCAAGTCGTCGAGGACCCGGCCCTGCGGACGGTGTACAAATCGAAGAAGGCTACGCTGAAGGACCTGCAGCTCGCCGGGTCCCGAGGCGCGTTCGTGAGGTCACGGATCCGGTTCCTCCGGGACCTGGACCGCGGCTCCCCCCGTCGTCGACTCACTGGAAAAAAGACAGAGTGTCCGTAAGCAGCTCTTGACGCTGCTGGCCGACGACGGATCTCTTGTCTCGGATCCGGAGGGCATCAGCAACAGGGCCCGAGACTACTACGGGACTCTGTTCACTCTGGATCTGTCCAGCAAGGAAGTGCGTTGAGTTTTGTGGGAGGACCTGCCGAAGGTCGGCCTGGAGGACACTGAAAATCTGTATGCTCCACTAAGCCTGGCGGAGCTGCCCTCAACCAGCTCTCAAGAGGAAAGGCCCCGATGCTGGATGGGCTGATCGTGGAGTTCCACAGGGCATTTTGGGACATCTTGGGAGGGCAACTACGCACGGGTCCTGGGGGAAAGTCTGGCGACCAGGGAGATGCCCCTCTCTTGGCACAGGGCAGTCATCATCCTGCTGTCTAAGAAGGGCGATCTCAACCTACATAAGAACTGGCGCCCGGTTTCCTTCCTCAGCAGGGATTATAAAATCTTCACCAGGGTTATGTCTGCTCGCCTTGGTGCCATGCTGGACCACATGATCCACCCCGACCAGTCCTACACGGTCCCGGGCCGGACAATCCACAATAACATCCATCTGGTCCAGGACCTAATCCACCATTCCCAGGAGGCTGGTCTGTTCGTCGCCTTCCTATCCCTAGACCATGAGAAGGCGTTCGATAGGCTGGATCATGAGTATCTGTTCGGAATTCTGCGCGCTTTCGGGTTCGGGACGCATTTTGTCGCCCAGATCCGACATTTGTACACCGCCTTGGAGTGTCTGATAGGGTTAACGGGTCTTTGACGGCGCCCCTTCGCTTTGGGAGAGGGGTGCGCCAGGGATGCCCCTTGTCCGGCCAGTTATATGACATCTGCGTGGAGCCTTTCCTGCGCCTCCTGCTGACGAGGTTGACGGGACTGGCTCTGCAAGGGCCGGGCGTGGAGGTCATCCTCTTGGCTTATGCCGATGACCTGCTTCTCATGGTCAAGGATCCCGTTGACCTGCGGAGGATACGTGAGTGCCAGGAAATTTACTCGGCCGCATCCTCCGCCAGGATCAACTGGAAGAAATGTTCCCGACTCCTGGTGAGTCAGTGGCGGGTGGACTCCCTGCCGGAGGAGCTCAGGCCTTTTGCCTGGAGCACGACCAATCTCCTCTATCTGGGAGTCTACCTTAACCCCGATGATAAAACCTGGCTGGCGAACTGGCAAGAGCTGGAGGCCAAGATCGCCGCTCGCCTAGGACGCTGGACAGGACTGCGCCGAGTGCTGTCCTACAGGGGTTGAGCGCTAATCATAAACCAGCCGGTGGCCGCTATGCTGTGGTACCGGCTGGTCACTTTGACCTTTCCCCCTGCGTTTGTCGCCAAAATACAGAAGAAGCTGGTGGGCTTCTGGAACAACAGGAAGCACTGGATCTCTGCTGCGGTCTTGAGCCGCCTGCTTAGGGAGGGCGGTCAGTCGTTGGTGTGCGTCGGTGTCCAGCTAGCAACTTTCCGTCTTCAGACCCTGCAGAGATACCTTTACGTCGAGCCCCCTCCTAGGTGGCGTGCGCTGGCGACGTATTTCTTCCGCCAGCAGTACAGCCTCAATTACGACATGCAGCTCCTGTTTGTGAGCCTGGGGGGCGTAAGGACTGCCTGTCTTTTACCAGGAACTCATCAGGGTCTGGAACAGAATCGCCACCAAGCGCAGCTCTCCACCGTCTGGAGTGGCGGCTGTCCTGCAGGAGCCGCTGCTTGAGAATCCGTACCTCCACGACCGAGGTTTTAGGTGGCAGGCGGACGAGAAGACTGTGGCTGGCGAGGTGACCAGGGTCAGGGACCTGCTCGATGGCGGAGGAGCGGGCTGGATGGCGCCACACATGCTGGCACGGCGCCTAAATTCGTCCGACATCCGCCGCGCGGTCAATGCCATCGAGTCGCTAAAAACAGCTCTGGGCCCTGACTCCGTTAGCTGTGTTGAGGCTCAAGCACGTGGGGAGATCCCATCCAAACTGACCGCCATCCGGACGGAATTCCTCATTGGCACCAAGCCCCGAAACCTCCCTTGGGAGCCGGCGCCTCACAACTTGAGCTGCCTCGGGAAAATCCCCTCCGTGCCTTTCAATTCTGTGTGGAGCGGTTTCCTGTACGGGCTGTACCTGCACACTCTCAAACTTGCCATCCTCGTCTGACGTCCGGACATGCCATGGTGCACCATCTTGCTGTCCGGAGGAGGCGGGGGTCCCCGATGGAGTGCACTCCACACGGGAGTCCTGCCACTATTTATTGAGGACTTGGCCTGGAGGGTGGTGCAGGGAGCAGTCCCGTGCAATAAATTTTTAAGTCGCTTCATGGGCTCTCAGGCCGCCTGCAATTTCTGTGGTCTGGAAAAGTCCGTGTTCCATGTTTTTATGGAATGTGCGAGGTTGCAGCCCCTATTCCATTATTTAAAGGGGCTGCTCCTCCAGTTCTGGCTGCACTTCAGTCCCACACTCCTGATCTTTGGGCACCCTGTACGGAGTGGAGCGGGTAGGTCCGAGCGACTCCTCGTAGGACATCTCCTGGGCACGGCCTAGGGGGCCATCAGCTGGTCCAGACAGCGGGCGGTCGAGGGGGTTGTTCAGCCCTACTTCCTGCCTCTCTTCCGCGGTTACATCTGAGCCAGGGTGTCCCTGGAGTGGAGCACGCAGTGTTCACCGGTACGCTCGCGCCTTCCACGAGAGGTGGGCGCCGGAGGGACTGGAATGCATCATCACCCCCGGCAACCAAATTTTAATTTGATTTTATATGTTTTAAAGGTTAATTTGTTTAATTACCGGTTTTAGTGCCCCCTCCCCTTGTAGCCAGCAGGCACTTATTTAATTTGCCTCTCGCTACCCCTGGAAAAAAAAACGAAAAACAAAGAAAAAACAAGGGGTCACTTGTTTGAAAAGTTTTGGTGTGTCCCCCCCCTTTAATCAGGGGGCACTTGATTATTAGTTAACAACTAAAAGAGTTGTAGAGCTGTTGATCGAGGTTGACGGGACTGGCTCTGCAAGGACCGGGTGTGGAGGTCATCCTCTCGGCTTACGCCGATGACGTGCTCCTCACGGTAGAGGATCCCATTGACCTGCAGAGGATGCGTGTGTGCCAGGAGATTTACTTGGCCGCATCCTCCGCCAGGATAAACTGGGAGCAATGTTCCGGACTCCTGGCAGGTCAGAGGTGGGTGGACTCTCTGCCGGAGGAGTTCAGGCCTTTTGCCTGGAACACGACCCATCTTCTCTATCTGGGAGTCTACCTTAGCCCCGATGAGGAAGCCTGGCCGGCGAACTGGCAAGAGCTGGAGACCAAGGTCGCCACTCGCCTAGGGTGCTCGACAGGACTGCTCCAAGTGCTGTCCTACAGGAGTCAAGCGCTAGTCATAAACCCGCTATGCTGTGGTACCGGCTGGTCACTTTGACCCCTCCTCCTGCACTTGTCGCCAAAATACAGAAGAAGCTGGTGGACTTCTTCTGGAACAACAGGAAGCACTGGGTCTCTGCTGCGGTCTTGAGTCTCCCGCTTAGGGAGGGCGGTCAGATGTTGGTGTGCGTTGGCACCCAGCTAGCGACTTTCTGTCTTCAGATCCTGCAGAAATACCTTTACGTTGAGCACCCTCCTCGGTGGCGTGCACTGGCGACGTATTTCTTCCGCCAGCAATACAGCCTCAATTATGACATGCAGCTCCTGTTTGTGAGCTTGGGGGGAAGGTCAGGACCGCCATGCGGGGGCTGCCTGTCTTTTACAAGGAACTCATCAGGGTCTGGAACAGAGTCACCACCAAGCGCAGCTCTCCAGTCTGGAGCGGCGGCTGTCCTGCAGGAGCCACTGCTCAGAAATCCGTACCTCCGCGACCGCGGTTTTAGGTGGCAGGCGGACGAGATGGCTGTGGCTGGTGACATGACCAGGATCAGAAACTTGCTCAATGGCGGAGGAGCGGGCTGCATGGTGCCAGACATGATGGCACGGCGCCTAAACTGGGCCGGCGGCCGGCGGCCGGCCAATGCCATCGAGTCGCTAAAAACAGCTCTGGGCCTTGACTCCATTAGGTGTGTCAAGGAGGCTCCAGCACGTGGGGAGACCCCGTCTGAACTGACCCCCGTCTGGACGGAATTCCTCATTGGCGCCAAGCCCCGGAACCTCATTCGGGAGCCGGCACCTCACAACTTGGGCCTCCTCGGGGAAATCCCCTCCATGCCTTTCAGTTCTGCGCGGAGGGGTTTCTGTACGGGCTGCTCCTGCACACTTGCCATCCTCGTCTGCCGTCTGGACACACCATGACGCACCATCTTGCCATCTGGAGGAGGCGGGTGTCTCCATTGGAGTGCACTGTATGCGGGAGTCCTCCCTCTATTTGTTGGGACTTGGCCTGGAGGGTGGTGCACAGACCAGTCCTGTGCAATAAATTGTTCAGTCAGTTAATGGGCTCCCAGGTCGTCTGCAATTTCTGTGGTCTGGAGTAGTCCCTGTTCCACGTTTTTATGGAGTGTGCGAGGTTGCAGCCCTTGTTCAATTATTTAAAGGGGCTGCTCCTCAAATTCTGGTTGCACTTCAGTCCCACACTCCTGATCTTTGGGCATCCTGTGCGGAGGGGAACGAGTAGGTCCGAGGGCCTCCTCGTAGGACTGCTGCTGGACACGGCCAAGGGTACCTTTAGCTGGTCCAGGCAGTGGGCGGTCGAGGGGGTTGTTCAGCCCAACTGCCTGCCTCTCTTCCGCGGTTACATCCGAGCCAGGGTGTGCCTGGAGATGAGCACGTGGTGTCAACCGGTACGCTCGCGGCCTTCCGTGAGAGGTGGGCATCGGAGGGACTGGAGTGCATCATCACTCCCAGCCACCAAATTTTAATTTGATTTTATATGTTTTAAAGTTTAATTTGTTTTATTGCCGGTTTTTAGTGCTCCCTCCCCTTTTAGCCAGGGGGCACTTGTATAATTTGTGGTTTTTGTGCCGAAAAAAACCCACAAAAAAAAAACACCAAAAAAAAAAGAAAAAAAGGGCACTTGAAAACTGTTTGGAGTGTCCCTCCCTTTAATAAGGGGACACTTGAGTTAATGTTTATTTTTGTTTTCTACAAAAAGAGTTGTAGAGCTGTTGATCGAGGTTGACGGGACTGGCTCTGCAAAGGCCGGGCGTGGAGGACGTCCTCTCGGCTTACGCCGATGACGTGCTCCTCATGGTCGAGGATCCCGTTGACTTGTGGAGGATGTGTGATTGCCAGGAGATTTACTCGGCCGCATCCCCCGCCTGGCAGAAATGTTCCGGACTCCTACTGGGTCAGTGGCGTGTGGACTCCCTGCCAGAGGAGCTCAGGCCTTTTGCCTGGAGCACGACCCATCTCCTCTATCTGGGAGTCTACCTTAGCCCCAATGAGGAAGCCTAGCCGGCGAACTGGCAAGAGTTGGAGGCCAAGGTTGCTGCTCGCCTCGGGCGTTGGACAGGACTGCTCCGAGTGCTGTCCTACAGGGGTCGAGCGCTAGTCATAAACCAGCTGGTGGCTGCTATGCTGTGGAACCGGCTGGTCACTTTGACCCCTCCCCCTGCGTTTGTCGCCAAGATACAGAAGAAGCTGGTGGACTTTTTCTGGAACAACAGGAAGCACTGGGTCTCTGCTGCGGTCTTGAGTCTCCCGCTTAGGGAGGGCGGTCAGTCGTTGGTATGCGTTGGCACCCAGCTTGCGACTTTCCGTCTTCAGACACTGCAGAGATACCTTTACGTCGACCCCCCTCCTAGGTGGTGTTCGCTGGCGACATATTTCTTCCGCCAGCAGTACAGCCTCGATTACGACATGCAGCTCCTGTTTGTGAGCCTGGGGGGCGTCAGGACCGCCATGCGAGGGCTGCCTGTCTTTTACCAGGAACTCATCAGGGTCTCGAACAGAGTCACCACCAAGCGCAGCTCTCCACCGTCTGGAGTGGCCGCTACTCAGGAATCCGTACCTCCACGTCCGCGGTTTTAGGTGGCAGGCAGACGAGAGGGCTGTGGCTGGTGATGTGACCAGGGTCAGGGACCTGCTCAATGACGGAGGAGCGGGCTGGATGGCGCCAAACATGCTGGCACGTCACCTAAACAGGGCCGACGTCCGGCGCGCAGCCGATGCCATCGAGTCGCTAAAAACAGCTCTGGGCCCTGACTCCGTTAGGTGTGTCGAGGAGGCTCAAGCGCATGGGGAGATCCCGGCCGAACTGATCCCCGTCTGAACGGAATTCCTCATTGGCGCCAGCCCCGGAACCTCATTCGGGAGCCGGCGCCTCATAACTTGAGCCTCCTCGGGGAAATCCACTCCATGTCTTTCAGTTCTGCACGGAGGGGTTGCTGTATGGGCTGCTCCTGTACACTCTCAAACTTGCCATCCTCGTCTGCTGTCTGGACACACCATGACGCACCATCTTGCCGTCTGGAGGAGGCGGGGGTCTCCATTGGAGTGTACTGTATGCGGGAGTCCTCCCTCTATTTATTGGGGACTTGGCCTGGAGGGTGGTGCACGGAGCAGTCCCGTGCAATAAATTTATAAGTCAGTTATGGGCTCCCAGGCCACCTGCATTTTCTATGGTCTGGAAGAGTCCGTGTTCCATGTTTTTATAGAATGTGCGAGGTTGCAGCCCCTATTCCATTATTTAAAGGGGCTGCTCCTCAAATTCTGGTTGCACTTCAGTCCCACACTCCTGATCTTTGGGTACCCTGTGCGGAGGGGAGCGTGCAGGTCGGAAGGCCTTCTTGTAGGACTGCTCCTGGGCATGGCCAAGCGGGTCATCAGCCGGTCCAGGCAGCGGGTGGTCGAGGGGGTCGTTCAGCTCTACTGCCTGCCTCTCTTCCACGGTTACATCCGAACCAGAGTGTCCCTGGAGATGGAGCATGCGGTATCCACCGGTACGCTCACGTCTTCCGCGAGACGTGGGCGCCGGAGGGACTGGAGTGCATCATTACGCCCGGCAAACCAATTTTAATTTGATTTTAAATGTCTAAAGTTTAATTTGGTTAAGTTGTTGCTTTTAGTGCCCCCCCCCTCCCTTTTAGCCAGGGGGCACTTGTATAATTCGTGTTTTAATGCCCTCAAAAAAGAAATAAACAAAACAAAAAAGGAGGCACTTGAAAAGTTTTTGGGCTGTGCCCCCCCCCTTTAATCATGCGGCACTTGATTATTATTTTACAACAAAATAGCTGTAGAGCTGTTGAAATCCGTACCTCCATGACCGCAGTTTTAGGTGGCAAGCGGATGAGAGGACTGTGTTTGGCAAGGTGACCAGGGTCAGGGACCTGTTCAATGGTGGAGGAGCGGGCTGGATGGTGCCAGACGTGGTGGCATGGCACCTATCCTGGGCCGACGTCTGGTGCGCGGCCAATGCCATCAAGTCTTTAAAAACAGCACTGGGCCCTGACTCCGTTAGGTGTGTTGAGGAGGCTCAAGCATTTGGGGAGATCCCGTCCAAACTGATCGCCGTCCAGACGGAATTCCTCATCTGTACCAAGCCCTGAAACCTCCCTCACAACTTGAGCCTCCTCGGGGAAATCCCCTCCGTGTCTTTCAGTTCTGCGTGGAGGGGATTCCTGTATCGGCTGCTCCTGCACACTCTCCACCTTGCCATCCTCATCTGCCGTCCAGACATGCCATGGAGCACTATCTTGCCGTCTGGAAGAGGCGGGGGTCCCCAATGGAGTGCACTCTACTCCATTGGGGGGTCCTCCCTCTATTTATTGGGGACTTGGCCTGGAGGGTGTTGCACAGAGCAGTCCTGTACAATAAGTTTTTAAGTCGGTTCACGTGCTCCCAGGCCACCTACAATTTCTGCGGTCTGGAAGAGTCCGTGTTGCACGTTTTTATTGAATGTGCGAGGTTGCAGCCCCTATTCCCATATTTGAAGGGGCTGCTCCTCAAATTTTGGTTGCACTTCAGTCCCACGCTCCTGATCTTTGGGCACCCTGTGCAAAGGGGAGCGGGCAGGTCTGAAGCCCTCCTCGTGGGCCTGCTCCCGGGTCTGGCCAAGGTAGCCATTTACCGGTCCAGGCAGTGGGCGGTCAAGGGGGTCATTCAGCCCGACTGCCTGCCTCTCTTCCGTGGTTACGTTCGAGCCAGTGTGTCCCTGGAGATGGAGCACGTGGTATTCATCGGTACGCTCGTGACATTCCGCGAGAGGTGGGCACCAGAGGGACTGGGGTGCGTCATCACCCCCGGCAACCAAATTTGAATTTGATTTATGGTTTCGTGAAAGTTTAAGTTGTTTATTTGTGAGTTCTAGTGCCCGTGTCAAAAGGAAGCATTTGAATTGCGTTTCTACTAAAATAGTTGTGGAGCTGTTGAGTTGGGAGTGGCTTAGCCAGTCACGTGATGTTCACAAGACTCAGTAAAACCCCAGCCAGTTGAGTTCAGGGGATCCACGATGAGGCAGGTGGTTGTCAGCCTGGTGGATGAACTGGTAATGTGTAGTATGATTGTTAAACCTTTTGCTAATAAACCAACTAGTTCTTAATAGCAATCTGTTACTATGAATTCTTAAGCAAAGAACCGATGAAGCAAATCCTCTGATGGTTGAGCAGGTTTACACAATGATTAGTGAAGCCGTACAGAAGAGGAAGATCCCAGGTTTGATTGTTGATCTGTGCTGGTAATAGAGATTCTATGATTGGTCTCAATGCCCCTGGGTAAAGTAGGTTAAAGAATCAGCCAAAGTTTCCACTTCTGATTGCCAGTCTGTGGCCTAAAAAGTGGATAAGGTCAGATAACGGGCATGGGCATCAGCCAGAGCTATGTGTCCACACCCCTTCAAAGTGTTGCAGGCGGCACACAACATTTTGTGTTGCCTATCATTATAATGATTGCAGTGCTGATCTCAGGGCTAAACACTCCACGGATCGGCTTAGCACTGAACAGGAGAGCCAATATCGGGTGCAGTGTACTGGCCAATAAAATTTGCCTGGGCTCTCAACACTACATAAAGGAGAGGTGCTTTGTTGCAGAAGCACCTCATTGTCATTGTGGAGAAAGCCATGGCCCAACATCCAAGAGAGGGTGAGGACATTTTCGTATGCGGCACTGGAGGCCTTGATCCAGGCGATTCTAAGATGGTGTCAGGTCCTCTACCCATGGGGGGAGAGGTGGGGGGGGTGCAAGAAACCTTCAAGCAGAACAACAGAAAACTGTGGGTGAAGATCGCTCAAGCCATCACTGCAACGAGTGTTGTCCCCAGGACCTGGGTCCAGTTCCGCAAAAAGTGTAATGACCTCACACGTGTGGTCAAGGTGAGTGAGTGCATCACCAAATGGCAGATCCCACCATTTGCATCACTAGTCTCACATACTGCTCAATGCACCAAACTCCCATCACTCACCTACCAACAATCTCTAGCAATCACCACTCAGTCCCAGGGGCAGTCCCAGAGTCCATGGCGAGCAGGGAAGTTGAAAGCTTTGCTGATGATGATGGTATGCTCATAACTAATCCTTCTTCTCACATCCGACTTCTCCCTCATCCCACAATCTTTACACACTTACAAGCTGCTAATGGTGTATGCATGGGTATCTTGTTTTGTCCCCTCTCATCACCACAACCTGACACTTGTGCATTTTTCCTTTCAGATACCCATGAACTGCCAGCAGCCCAGCCTGTCCTGAATGGTGTAGAGGAGGAGAGTGAAGGAGAAGAAGACACACGATCACTCGATCTGACACTCCCAGGCACCAGCTCAGAAAATGGCACTTCATATACTTTAGAGGGTAGTATAGAGGCAGGATCTGCACGTGATGAGTCACTGAGCACAAGTGGGGTTGCTGCCAAGCCAGGGGGAAAGGATAGCTCAGGTGTCAGATCCCCACAGGGTGAGTTCACGTGAGTTCCACTGTGCAGGACTCAGATGATAACCACAATAGTGTGGCCTTCAGCAGAAGCGAGATGGTCACGCACACAGCAATGCTAGGTGCAATGACAAGTCTGCTAGAGAGACTCTTGTCATTGTCAAGGAGTCCAGCACCAACATTGGATGGGGTTATTCCCAGAGCTTGGAGCCTGTGATTTCCAGGATGGAAGAGATGGACAACTCCATGAGAGACCTTGTCAATCCAGACATGATGCTGCGTGTGATGGGCGATCTCATAGCTTCCATTGCAGCACAGCCGGAAGTGACCCAACGTCTCAGTGCTGCAGTTGAAGCTCAGACTGCTGCCATTGTGACTGGGTTTACGAGTGCGGAAAGGGGCTTGCAGGGTCTCACAGCACTCCAGCAATCTGTACCCCAATAGATGGCTATGAATGCTGAGGCACCACCCCAGGGGAAGGGTCAGCAGCCCCGTGGAGCAAGAACCTGCTATCCTCTTTCAGGATGACAGCATTGATATTCCAACCCCTGCCACTCTGCCAGTGCCCTTGCTGCTGCCTGTCAACCAGCCAGCCCAGACTGCTGCCACCCATGCCGAGGTGGTGCAGTCTACAGCCTGGCATTCAAGGCCCAGAGCTGCTCGAGGTCACCCTGCAGGGCCATCTGCAGTCTCCCCCGTGGAAAGTCAGCAGCCTTCCACCAGCCATGCTGCAGCCACTGATGCAGTACTTTGTAGAAGTACTAGAGTAGAAAAATCAACACAAAAGATAGGCACTAAGGGAATGCATCAGGGTGATGAGTTAACATTGTTGTTTTGATTTGCATTTGATAAATTTATAAATTATGTTTGGAATGTTTGTTTTGTGGTGACTCTCATCTGTGAAAGAGGAATGGTACGATGAGGAAGTGGTGAGCAACGGGGATCTGGTGTTTCATTCACTGGATTCTGAGGAGGCGCTCATGGACAGCCCAACGGGAATGGGGTTCTGCTGCTCTGGCCTCCTTCCTTTCACCTCTTCCTCCTCCTTTTCCTCTTCCTCCTGAGATGGTCGTCGAACCTGTGGTGAAAAGGGCTGCACCCTCATGATGGCCAATTTGTGGAGCATGCATCAGATCACCACTAAACGGGACAGCTGTTCCCGCAAGTACTGGAGACCTCCTCCCGAGCGGGCAAGACAGCAGAACCATTGCTTTAGCACCCTGAAGCTATGCTTGATGAGGTTCCTCATGACAGCATGGCTTTCATTATATGAGTGCTGGCCACGAGTGGTGGGGTTGTGGAGAGGAGCAGATTAGATGGCTCTTGTATCTGAATAGCTACCCTCAGATTTGATGTGGTGGCTGGAAGATTGCTGGCACACCAGACTTGCGCAGGATGGAGGCATCATGACTGCTGCCAGAATATTGGGCATTCACCAGCATGATACGCTGAGCAGGGTCGCACACCAACTGCACATTAAGAGAGTGGTAGCCTTTACTATAATGGAACAACTCAGGATTGCAAAGCCTCATGTGTGCAGTCGATGGTGCCCTGCACCATGGGAAAGCCAGGTATCCTTGCAAAGCTACATTTTCCGGTTGGGGTGGAGTGTAAAATGTTGCGATGCATGTGGTATCACATTTGTGTGGGTCGGACTGGTTGGGCCGGATCCTCTTTACCTTTCTGCCATTATTCATAGGTTTATATGTAACCTTTAGGGCTGCTGACCAAGGGCCATGTAGCTCTTTGTCACCCGCCTCCTTCTGCGCTGTAGATTTCTATGTTTCTATGCGCGCTCCTCCTGCTTTTCTCTGTTCAGAGAGAAAACAATGAAGTCCCTTCTCCTGGAGTAGAGAGCCTCTGTAACGTCCCAGATGCAGCAACGGATGGTGAACTGGGAGATGTTATATATGTGTCCTGCTTCAGAGGGGAAGGATCTGGTGGTGAAAAACTGATATAACCTTGAGGGCCACTGGCAGAGCTGTGGTTACCTTGCTCTAAGGCTGCAGGTCTGGTTGCAAGAGGTGGCAGAATTCTGTGATCACCACTTTGGTGAAACAGAGCCTACTAAAACACTGATCCTGGCTTAGTGGCTAAGACCCCAGGTGGGTAAGGCTTCCTGCTGAGGGCCCTCCTGCCCCTCCTCCGCCACCCCCCCCCCCCCCCCGCCGTCCTCTTCTTCGCTGCCTCTGCTCCATCTCCCTGTCATACTGGAGTGCGAGGGGGACTGCAAGTCGAGCATGTGACTGACTGTGAGCAAGTGGTGTGAGCAGAACCTTTAAACTGAGAAACAAGGTGCTCTCCACTTGCAATAACACTCCCTGTCACCTGAGTAACTTTAAACAACTCTAGAACGCTCCAAACAGTTGCACAAACTTACACAGAGCAAGTCAATTGCAAGTTGTTGATCCCTTCAAATAGCCCTTGGGGTGGGGGGGGGTGGGGGGTGGATCCTTCCTGCAGCTGGTCGATTAGGAGAAGGCATTAAATGGAGTAGTGATTTCCAAATGGCAGATTGTGTGTCAAATGCACACTCATTGCCGTCACAATCTTCCTCATCTAAATATCTTTAGCAAGCGCAAGCAATGACAGCACTGCCAACCTGCCCAAAATGATGGCCGCGATGGAACTCACCGGATGTGGGCAGAAGCGAGACGGCCATCATTTTTTCTTCCAAACTATCCTTAACAGCCAGAGCTACAGGCTCCAATTTTGCGGCCTGTGACACCTTACTGAAAAGTGAATCTGCAGGTAGTCGTCGGGATTGGTCTCATGATTTTGCTCATAGTTGCATAGGCTTTGATATATAAAAGTAGCCACTTGGGTGAGGTCCCATTGGGGGGATCAGCCTTCATGAAAGGGGGAAGAAAACTGGGTTGAGAGAAAAAAACTGATCCCACTGTGACAAATGAAACTGAGCAACAGCCACCTTCAGACTCCAATTAGGACTGTTTTCTTAATGCACCGGAACTAGGAGGATAATGTTAACCTAACCCGCCCGGCAGGAAACTAACAGGATTGGATCAGTTGCCTCTTTTACACCCTGCATGATTTTAGCTTCTATTTACTTCAATATATATAACATGTATGCAAAATGTGTCAATGCATTACTAAATTATAGGACATTTTTTATAAGCAATGTCAAAAGCATATTTCACAAAATAAAGAGCTTTTATTTCAAAATTTTACCCAAAATTTTTTGTATTGCTTTTTAGGTTTCATATTCTTTATTTAGAGAAAAATACTTCAATATACGAAAATTGGTCAGCTAATAGGAAATAATTATGATAAAAATTATCCAATTATAAATGTATTTTTGACACAAATAACCAGCAAATGAAAAGTAATGGCTTCCATCATCTGCTCTGATATGCTGTCAAGGGCAAATTCAAATGCTTGACAAGATAAAGAAAGTCATTTGTTTGACATCCCTTTGCACTCTTAATGTTGCTGCTCTCCAGGTAGAGTAATTACTCAGCACGGTTTGAGTGCTTCAAACTGCCAATAATTGTTACATCAGGACATCACATAGTTACTTCAAATGGCAAGTTGCATTCATTTCTTCAATTATGCGTAATCATAATCAACACAGCAGAATAATGCAAATTACAGAAAAAACGTCATTATGCAACAAAAATGGTATAAATTTAACTCAGAATGGGGCTGATGATAATCATGATACATTTCTATATCACAAAAGGTGTAGGTCAGTTCATTCCAGACTTGTTTCCATGGGTTATAGTGTACAATAAGACTGTGCATATTGTGTTGGTGATTTTACACATACAAACATTTTTATTTATGATAAACTTAAAGTTGGATGCTGCAAGGAATTACGGAACAATTTCCTCAAGTGTGTATTGTGACCATTAAGCTGAGGCTAACAATGTAACCTGCAATCTACTGTTGATGGGATCCTGCTGGCAGGAGACAATTCTGACTGGGGAAAACCTGTTAGGACCCTGGTTCACCTGTATCTACCTTCTGGTGGATAGCTATACGCACTGGCCAAATAAGAGAGCGGCATCGTATGTTCACAGTTCCACTACTTTACTGTCCTAGCTGGAGGTTCTTCATGATGAAAGCAAAATATTGCTTTATTTTGCACTAAATAGTGAATAAGAAACCTAAAAATACAATACAAAGAATTTTGAAAATAAGTATCTTAATGTATGGCATACTACTATGCTTTTGAAACTACATATACAAAGTTTCCTATAATTTGTAATGCTTTGACAGCGTTTGCATATATGTAAATGGGATGCTTTTTGCTGAATTTTAATGTGGGGTTTGGGAGCGAGTGGGGGGGTTAAAAATAGCAAAATTAACAGCATGTTGGGAAGCTGGTTCCAACCTGCCAAATTCCGTATTTCACTGCAGCGCATTGGGCAATGTATATGCAACAATCCCCTCAGGAGAGGTGGGTTGCCACTTAATAAATGTTTTAATCGTGCAATTAGAACGATATCACCATTGATTTTTCAGTTTAACTTTGGATTTCCCAGGCTTCCTGTAATTCTCCAGTGAAAGGAAGGCGAGTACACAATGGCAACGGAGTGGGCTGTAGCAATCGCGGGAAAATATGTAGATAAATACTTAGTACTCAGCAAAGCCCTCCTCACTAACATATCCCTCACTCAACCATTACCATCAAGTCATACCTAAAATGAGGTACCAACCTGGTGAAGCTTCAACACAGGACTACATACATGCTAAACAGTGGAAATATCATGCTATAGACAGACTATAAGAATTAGGAACAGGAGTAGACCATCTAGCCCCTCGAGCCTGCTTCGCCATTCAACAAGATCATGGCTGATCTGGCCGTGGACTCAGCTCCACTTACCCGCCCGCTCCCCGTAACCCTTAATTCCCTTATTAGTTAAAAATCTATCTATCTGTGACTTGAATACATTCAATGAGCTAGCCTCAACTGCTTCCTTGGGCAGAGAATTCCACAGATTCACAACCCTCTGGGAGAAGAAATTCCTTCTCAATTTGGTTTTAAATCGGCTCCCCCATATTGTGAGGCTGTGCACCCCAGTTCTCATCTCCCCTACCAGTGGAAACAACCTCTCTGCCTCTATCTTGTCTATCCCTTTCATTATTTTAAATGTTTCTATAAGATCACCCCTCATCCTTCTGAACTCCAACGAGTAAAGACCCAGTTTACTCAATCTATCATCATAAGGTAATCCCCTCATCTCCGGAATCAGCCTAGTGAATCGTCTCTGTACCCCCTCCAAAGCCAGTATATCCTTCCTTAAGTAAGGTGACCAAAACTGCATGCAGTACTCCAGGTGCGGCCTCACCAATACCCTATACAGTTGCAGCAG
Organism: Pristiophorus japonicus; assembly: GCF_044704955.1. NCBI lineage: Eukaryota > Metazoa > Chordata > Chondrichthyes > Pristiophoridae > Pristiophorus > Pristiophorus japonicus. The sequence goes on along the minus strand of NC_091977.1, from coordinate 158,966,872 downwards.
GACCTCCCTGCTTTTGTACAGAGCTAAACAATTCTACAATCAACCAATCAGATCAAAGTTCTGCAGTCCTGCCTCATCCAGTCGTGAATGGTGGTGGACAATTAAACAACCAACAGGAGGAGGAGACTCCATGAGCATCTCCATCCTCAATGATGGAGGAGCCCAGCATGTTAGTACAAAAGACATAGCTGAAGCATTTGCAACCATCCTCAGCCAGAAGTGCCGAGTGGATGATCCATCTCGGCCTCCTCCTGAAGTCCCCACCATCACAGAAACCAGTCTTCCCCCAATTCGATTCACTCCACGTAGAATCATACTTCGCACAAAGAAATATGATTGTGGTTGTTTGAGGCTAATCATCTCAACTCCAGGACATCGCTGCAGGAGTTCCTCAGAGCAATGTCCTAGACCCAACCATTTTCAGCTGCTTCATCAATGACCTTCCCTCCATCATAAGTTTAGAAGTGGGGATGTTCGCTGATGAAAGTGTTCAGTTCCATTAACTCCTCAGATAATGAAGCAATCTGTCCTCGCATCCAGGACAACATTCAGACTTGGGCAGATAAGTGGCAAGTAACATTTATGCCACACAAGTACCAGGCAATGACTATCTTCAACAACAGCAAGTCTAACTACCTCCCTTTAACATTCAACTGCATTACTATCGTCGAATCCCCCACCATCAACAACCTAGGGGTCACCATTGACCAGCAACTTAACTGGACCAGCCATATACATACTGCGGCTGAAAGAGCAGCTCAGAAATTGGGTGTTCTACAACAAGTGACTTACCTCCTGACTCCCCAAAGCCTTTCCACCATCTACAAGGAACAAGTCTGGCGTGTGATGGAATACTCACCACTTGCCTGGGTAAGTGCAGCTCCAACAACACTCAAGAAACATCCAGGACAAAGCAGCCCACTTGATCAGCACCCCATCAACCACCTTAAACATTCACTCTCTCCATCAATGGTTCACCATAGCTGCAGTGTGTTCCATCCACAAGATGCACTGCAGCAACTTGCCAGGTTTTCTTCAACATCGTCTCCCAAACATGTGACCTTTACCATCTAGAAGGACAAGGGCAACAGGCACATGGGAACACCACCACCAAGTCACACATTATGCTGACTTGGAAATATATCGCTATTCATTCACCATCGCTGGCTCACAACCCTGGAACCCCCTCCCTAACAGCATTGTGGGAATACCTTTATAACACAGTTTGCCACGGTTAAACAAGGCCGCTCACCACCACCTTCTCAAGGGAAATTAGGGATGGGCTCCGGCGATGTTCGGGCCTCCACTCACTTCACTGGCAACGTCCTGACCTTCATCCCATCGGCAACATCCTGGTCTTCACTCCACCAGCGACATCCTGGCCTTCATCCCACCAATGATGCTCTGGCCTCCCCCTGGCCGCTGGCTCCACTCAACGGCAGAGTCTCTGTCGAGCACATAGTGTACACAATGGTTGTGGTCATTCTGACCTATTTGACACCACCTACTTCCACAAAATGGACCTCCGACCATCCCAATGCCTGCCCTCAACCAGGTCTTGGTTTTCTCACCACCTCACCATAGAGCACTGCTCAGCACCGAGTTTACGGCTCACTTCTTGCCGTAGGCAACTAGGCTCATACAGCAGTGCCTGGTCTCCAGTCGTCTTGGACCCCCTTGTTACTGGACTGAGGCCTTGCTCAGCTAAGCCCTGTGATAGCCGGTGTGCAACGGCCACCCCATATTAAAAGAACTCTCTCATAGGCATCTGCCACCCTTCAAAATGAAATTTGGGACCTGGAACGTCAGGGCCCTCATATTTTTATATTATAAACTGCTTTGTAAATTGTAAGCAAGTTAATCATCACATGCTGTATAATATTGTTATATATGTAAACCTGTAAATAGTTTTGTGTAGCCACCAGAGGGCTCATCCCCTGGAGTCCCAAGGGATCCCACAATCCCTTGGGAGCACCTGTACTGAAGGAGGCCTCACAGGCTGGAGAGGCACTCTGGAGATCTGCAATAAAAGACTAAGGTCACACTTTACTTTGAGCTCACAGTAGCTAGTCAGACTCTTTATTCATACATAACAATTGGCGATGAGATACAAATGATGAACCAAACGATGCAGAGAACAGTGAGCATCCTGGAAAAATTTTCGGAGGGAGATGATTGGGAAACCTTTGTGGAGCGACTTGACCAAAACTTCATGGCCAACGAGCTGGAAGGAGAAGCGAATGCTGCCAAATGAAGGGCGATTCTCCTCACCGTCTGCGGGGCACCAACATATGGCCTCATGAAAAATCTGCTTGCTCCAGACCAATCGTATGATGATTTGTGCACACTGGTCCGGGAGCATCTGAATCCGAAGGAAATCGTTCTGATGGTGAGGTACCGGTTCTACACATACTAAAGGTCTGAAGGCCAGGAAGTAGTGAGCTATGTCGCCAAGCTGAGACGCCTTGCAGGGCATTGTGAATTTGAAGGACATTTGAAGCACATGCTCAGGTACTTTTTCATACTTGGCATTGACCATAAAGTGAAACTTCGCAAATTTTTGACTGTAGAGACCCCAACTTGAGTAAAGCCATAGCGATAGAACAGGCGTTCATTGCCATCAGTGACAATACTAAGCAAATCTCTCAGTACACGAGTGAACAAAGTGATGTCATTTTCAAATTGCAAAGTACAGGGCAGGCCCCACATGCCTGCAGCTGCACATCCGCAGTTGTCTCAGAGTCCACCATCAAGGGTGATGAATGGAAGGCCATTATCACCTTGTTGGCACTGCAGGGGTGATCATCGTTTCCATTCATGCCGCTTCAAAGGGTACGTTTGCAAGGGCTGTGGAACAATGGGACACCTCCAACGTACGTGCAGGCGAGCTGCAAACCCTGCTAATCCTGCAAACCACCATGTTGCAGAGGAGGACAGATCCACGGCGGATCACGACGAACCAGAGCCTCAGATCGAGGAGGCAGAGGTAAATGGGGTGCACACATTTACCACAAAGTGTCCCCTGATAATGCTGAAGGTTGAATTAAATGGACTCCCGGTGTCAATGGAGCTGGACACGGGCACGAGCCAGTCCATTATGAGCAAAAAGACTTTCGATAAATTGTGGTGCAGCAAGGCCTCAAGGCCAGTCCTGATTCCCATTCGTACTAAACTGAGAATGTACACAAAGGAACTGATTCCCGTAATCGGCAGTGCTACTGTAAAGGTCTCCTATGAGGGAGTGGTGCACAAGCTACCACTCTGGGTGGTACCAGGCGATGGTCCCACACTGCTCGGCAGGAGCTGGCTGGGAAAGAGACGCTGGAACTGGGATGATGTCCAAGCGCTCTCGTCCGTTGACGACACTTCATGTGCTCAGTTCTTAAATAAGTTCCCCTCGCTGTTCGAACCAGGCATGGGGAAGTTCCAAGGAGCAAAAGTGCAGATCCATTTGATTCTGGGGGCGCGGCCCATCCGTCACAAGGCGAGAGCAGTACCGTACATGCTGAGAGAGAGGGTGGAGATCGAGCTGGACCGGCTGCAACAAGAGGGCATCATTTCGCCGATCGAATTCAACGAGTGGGCCAGTCCGTTTGTCTCAGTCCTCAAGGGAGATGGCACCACCAGAATCTATTGTGATTACAAAGTAACTATCAATCATTTCTCCCTGCAGGATCAATACCCACTACCAAAGGCAGACAACCTTTTTGCGACGCTGGCGGGAGGAAAGATGTTCACGAAGCTGGACTTGACCTCAGCCTACATGACGCAGGAGCTGGAGGAATCATCGAAGGGCCTCACCTGCATCAACACGCACAAGGTCTCTTCATTTACAACAGATGCCCGTTTGGGATTCGATCAGCTGCAGCGATATTCCAGAGAAACATGGAAAGCTTACTGAAGTCAGTCCCATGCACCGTGGTCTTCCAGGACGGCATCTTGGTTACAGGTCAGGACACAGTCAAGCATCTGCAGAACCTGGAGGAGGTTCTTAGTGGACTCAACCGCGTGGGGCTCAGGTTAAAACATTTGAAGTGTGTTTTCCTGGCGCCTGAAGTGGAGTTCCTGGGGAGAAGAATCACGGTGGACGGCATCAGGGCAGCGATTCGAAGACGGAGGCAATCGAGAACACACCGAGGCCACAGAACGTGACAGAGCTGCGGTCGTTTCTAGGACTGCTGAACTACTTTGGTAACTTCTTACCGGGTCTCAGCACACTGTTAGAACCACTGCACGCCTTACTGCGTAAAGGAGATGAATGGGTATGGGGTAAAATCCAAGTAAATGCCTTTGTAAAAGCTAGAAAATTGTTATGCTCAAACACCTTGCTTGTGTCGTGTGATCCATGTAAGTGTTTGGTACTAGCATGTGATGCGTCGTCGTACGGGGTCGGGTGTTTTTTGCAAAAAGCTAATGAATCTGGGAAATTGTAACTAGTTGCTTATGCATCCAGAAGTCTGTCTAAGGCTGAGAGAGCCTACAGCATGATTGAAAAAGAAGCGTTAGCGTGTGTTTATGAGGTAAAGAAAATGCATCAATATCTGTTTGGGCTCAAATTTGAATTGGAAACTGACCATAAGTCACTGATATCCCTTTTTTCCGAAAGTAAGGGGACAAATACGAATGCATCGGCCCGCATCCAGAGATGGGTGCTCACGTTGTCCGCATACAACTACGCCATCCGCCACAGACCAGGCACAGAAAATTGTGCCGATGCTCTCAGTAGGCTGCCATTGCCCACCATGGGGCTGGAAAGGGCACAACCTTCCGGTAATGGAAGCATTCGAGAGTGAGCAATCACCCATCACAGCCCGATAGATTAGAACCTGGACAAGCCAGGACCCCTTACTGTCCCGAGTAAAAAATTGTGTGCTTCACGAGAGCTGGTCCAGTGTCCCATTGGAAATGTACGAAGCGATAAAGCTGTACCAGTGGCGCAAAGATGAAATGTCTTTACAGGCAGATTGCCTTCTGTGGCGTGATAGGATAATGGTCCCCAAGAAGGGTAGCGACACTTTCATCAGTGATCTCCACAGTACTCACCCAGTCATCGTAATGATGAAAGCAATAGCCAGATCCCACGTGTGGTGGCCCAGTATCGATGCAGACTTAGAGTCCTGCGTGCACAAATGTAACACATGCTCGCAGTTAAGCAATTCACCCAGGGAGGTGCCACTAAGTTTATGGTCTTGGCCCTCCAAACCATGGTCCAGGGTCCATGTCGACTATGCAGGCCCGATGCGTACTCCAAATGGATTGAATGTGAGATAATGTCGGCAAGCACGTCTACTACCACCACGGAAAGCCTGCGGACCATGTTTGCCACACACGGCCTGCCTGATGTCCTTGTGAGTGACAACGGGCCTTGTTTCACCAGTGCCGAGTTCAAAGAACTCATAACCCGTAATGGGATCAAACATGTCACATCTGCCCCGTTCAAACCAGCATCCAATTGTCAGGCAGAGAGAGCAGTGCAAACCGTCAAGCAGAGCTTGAAGAGGGTAACTGAAGGCTCACTGCAGACTCGCCTATACCGAGTCCTGCTTAGGTACCACACGAGACCCCACTCTCTCACTGGGATTCCACCCACTGAACTGCTCATGGAAAGGGCACTTAAGACAAGGCTCTCATTAGTCCACCCTGATCTACATGAACAGGTAGCGAGCAGGCGGCTTCAATAAAGTACATATCATGATAGCGCAATTGAAATCAATGATCCTGTATTTGTGTTGAACTATGGACAACACAAGTGGCCTCCCGGCACTGTTGTGGCCAAAGAGGGGAGTAGGGGTTTCGAGTCAAACTTTCAAATGGACTCATTCACTGGAAACACTTGGACCAAATCAAACTCAGATACACGGACTATCCAGAGCACCCCACTTTGGACCCTACCTTCTTTGACCCCCCAACATACACACCAGTGGCAACCGACACCACGGTTGACCACGAAGCAGGACCCATCACCTGCAGCAGCCCAGCAGGACTCATCACACCAGGCAGCCCAGCAAGGCCAGCTGCACAGCAGCCCAGCGAGGGCCCAACAGACGATTCACCAAAACCAGCATTTGCATTGAGACGATCAACCAGGGAAAGAAAGGCCCCAGATCGACTCACCTTGTAAATAGTTACACTATTGACTTTGGGGGGGGGAGTGTTGTTATATATGTAAACCTGTAAATACCTTGTGTAGCCACCAGAGGGCTCATCCCCTGGAATCCTAAGGGATCCCACAATCCCTTGGGAGTACCTGTACTTAAGGAGGTCTCACAGGCTGGAGAGGCACCTTGGAGACCTGCAATAAAAGACGAAGATCACCCTTTACTTTGAGCTCACAGTATCTAGTCAGACTCTTTATTCATACACAATAGTATAATGTTCTCAATAAATTTGCACGTGTGGGTACATGGCACACTCTCCCTAGTGATTCACATGATTCTTTCAATTTAAAATGGACGTAAAATAAATACAACATTTTCCCTCATAAGTTTAACAGCTCATTCCTTCAATTGTTCAGCCAACCCTTTCTTTATCTGGAGTCTTCAACGTTTCTGTTACTTTCATTTGAATAAAGCGGTATTATAGGGCTTAACAATTAAAGGTTTCCTATAGTTGCTCAGTCACAGCCAATAATTCATTGTGGTTTGACTAATCAGGATCTGACACATTTCCTCTACACTTACTTCTTTGTTTAGCTCTCTGACATCTCCCACTGTCACGAGATTATCATGGTGTGGGATCAATGTCATTAAACATCCTGAATGTGCAGCTAAAAAGAATTAGTAAAATTATGTCAGATTATACTATTTAAATACATAAAACTGCTAGCAAAATGAAGGCTGAAGCGGCTGGGTATATGTCCAGTACTGTGATATGATATGTTAATCAAATGTTCCCAGTGTTGACTGATTCGGTGAAAGTGTACCATTCAAATCAGCTTTACTGCTTGCTGTAAAATAGAGTGAACATTGAAAGAGTGAGTACCCCATGCTTAATCCCTTTCATCATTCATCATTATAATTTCTGTTTTCAATATTCACATATATTTCCAGTGTAACCAGAATCTGAATAGTTTTTATTATGCATAAGCCTCGTCTGCTCTTGTTACATACATCACTTTCAGACATCAGGCTATTAGATGTATTATTCTACATTAAATCATGAATATTTAGTCATTATTTGAAATAAATGTCAACATCACTAAATTGAATAATGCAGGAAAGGACTCACTGACTACAGTGCCAAGAAATACACTGACATTCATCAATGCAAATGTGAACCTCTAGTGGAGCTGATCCCAAAGGGACAGCACCAGGATAAGAAATAAGAGCATAATTTTAAAAATAAAAAGCTTGCCCTTTGACCTAATGTAAAACCATCATAGAATTCAACTCAAGCCTCTGACCTTTACCCTACATTATTTTTATTGTGGTTCAATCTATAAGAGTCTGAACGGAAAGGGGTTTAATGTGAGCAAAGGGAAACAAGTGCTTCCTGCATATTTAACAGTGGGAGCCTTTCTAAATGTTTACGTTGTTGACACAAATTATTAATTAACCTGTCCAGAGTAGTGGTTCCAAATTGTATATATTCAAAATATTACAACTGCATGTATTATTTTGACTGTGGTTAGGACAAAAGTGCTTAATGTGATGTAGAATATAACTGCATTCCCTCTGCAGATCCTCAATATTACACTTTTGCTGAGTGTGATAGCAGATGGGAAGCAGTTCAACAAGTGCCACAGAATGTTTATAAATACAAATGTGAATTGCATGGTTTGACAAGTACATAAGCTTGCACCATTAACGAGTTAATAATCGTGGTGGTATGGTTGCTTTGGAAGCTGGAAGACTGACCTATTGTTAGATAGATTAATACACAATTCCTCACCAGGATAGTGAGGCTTGGCTGTTTGTCCGTCCCAGACTCGATATACAGTTATTCTAATTTATTGGCTTGTCGTTTTCAATGATATTGTAACACACCATCTGCCTCTTATGTAAAAATACATGCCAGCTAACTGCCTAAACACTTCCTTCCACAGAATGCACAAATAAATTATTTAGTACAATTTTGTTTTTCTGTTCTGTACCATTGTATTTATATTTCCTTTACTGTTAATTGCATTGCAATTTGGGTAAGAGTTTGCAATATTGCTCAGGCTATGTTTTGCCAGCACAGTTCACTTATCCAAGCCTTAACCCAGACTGGAAAGCAATGTTACATAGAAACATAGAAACATAGAAAATAAGTGTGGGAGTAGGCCATTCGGCCCTTCGAGCCTGCACCACCATTCAATAAGATCATGGCGGATCATTCCCTCAGTACCCCTTTCCTGCTTTCTCTCCATACCTCTTGATCCCCTTAGCCGTAAGGGCCATACCTAACTCCCTCTTGAATATATCCAATGAACTGGCATCAACAACTCTCTGCGGCAGGGAATTCCACAGGTTAACAATTCTCTGAGTGAAGAAGTTTCTCCTCATCTCAGTCCTAAATGGCCTACCCCTTATCCTAAGACTGTGTCCCCTGGTTCTGGACTTCCCCAACATCGGGAACATTCTTCCCGCATCTAACCTGTCCCATCCCTTCAGAATCTCATATGTTTCTATGAGATCCCCTCTCAGCCTTCTAAACTCCAATGTATTAAGGCCCATTTGATCCAGTCTCTCCTCATATGTCAGTCCTGCCATCCCGGGAATCAGTCTGGTGAACCTTCGCTGCACTCCCTCAATAGCAAGAACATCCTTCCTCAGATTAGGAGACAAAAGCTGAACACAATATTCCAGGTGAGGCCTCACCAAGGCCCTGTACAACTGCAGTAAGACCTCCCTGCTCCTATACTCAAATCCCCTAGCTATGAAGGCCAACATACCATTTGCCGCCTTCACCGCCTGCTGTCCCTGCATGCCAACCTTCAATGACTGATGAACCATGACACCCAGGTCTCGTTGCACCTCCCCCTTTCCTAATCTGCCACCATTCAGATAATATTCTGCCTTCGTGTTTTTGCCCCCAAAGTGGATAACCTCACATTTATCCACATGTTACTGCATCTGCCATGCATTTGCCCACTCAGCTAACCTGTCCAAGTCACCCTGCAGCCTCTTAGCATCCTCCTCACAGCTCACACCGCCACCCAGCATAGTGTCATCTGCCAATTTGGAGATATTACACTCAATTCCTTCATCCAAATCATTGATGTATATTGTAAAGAGCTGGGATCACAGCACTGAGTCCTGTGGCACTCCACTAGTCACTGCCTGCCATTTTGAAAAGGACCCGTTTATCCCGACTCTCTGCTTCCTGACTGCCAACCAGTTCTCTATCCACGTCAGTATATTACCCCCATACTATGTGCTTTGATTTTGCACACCAATCTCTTGTGTGGGACCTTGTCAAAAACCTTTTGAAAGTCCAAATACACCTCATCCACTGGTTCTTCCTTGTCCACTGTATTAGTTACATCCTCAAAAAATTCCAGAAGATTTGTCAAGCATGATTTCGCCTTCATAAATCCATGCTGACTTGGACTGATCCTGTGACTGCTTTCCAAATGCACTGCTATTTCATCCTTAATAATTAATTTCAACATTTTCCCCACTACTGATGTTAGGCTAACCGGTCTATAATTACCCGCTATCTCTCTCCCTCCCTTTTTAAAAAGTGGTGTTACATTAGCTACCCTCCAGTCCATAGGAACTGATCCAGAGTCGATAGACTGTTTGAAAATGATCACAACTGCATCCGTTATTTCTAGGGCCACTTCCTTAAGTACTCTGGGATGCAGACTATCAGGCCCTGGAGATTTATCGACCTTCGATCCCATCAATTTCCCTAACACAATTTCCCGGCATTAAGGATATCCTTCAGTTTCTCCTTCTCACTAGACACTCGATCCCTTAGTACTTCCAGAAGGTTATTTGTGTCTTCCTTCGTGAAGACAGAACCAAAGTAATTGTTCAATTGGTCTGCCGTTTCTTTGTCCCCCATTATAAATTCACCTGAATCCGACTGCAAGGGACCTACATTTGTCTTCACTAATCTTTTTCTCTTCACATATCTATAGAAGCTTTTGCAGTCAGTTTTTATGTTCCCGGCAAGCTTCTTCTCATACTCTATTTTCCCCCTCTTAATTAAACCATTTGTCCTCCTCTGCTAAATTCTAAATTTTTCCCAGCCCTCAGGTTTGTTGCTTCTTCTGGCCAAATTATATGCCTCTTCCTTGGATTTAACACTAACCTTAATTTCCCTTGTTGGCACGGTTGAACTACCTTCCCCGTGTTATTTTTACTCCAGACAGGGATGTACAATTGTTGAAGTTCATCCATGTGATCTTTAAATGTTTGCCATTGCCTATCCACCGTCAACTCTTTTAATATCATTTGCCAGTGTATTCTAGCCAATTCACGCCTCAAACCATCGAAGCTACCTTTCCTTAAGTTCAGCACCCTAGTCTCTGAATTAACTGTGTCACTCTCCATCTTAATAAAGAACGCTACCATATTATGGTTACTCTTCCCCAATGGGACTCGCACAACAAGATTGCCAATCAGTCCCTCTCTCATTACACATCACTCAATCCAGGATGGCCAGCTCCCTTGTTGGTTCCTCGACATATTGGTCGAGAAAACCATCCCTAATACACTCCAGGAAATCTCCCTCTACCGCATTGCTACCAGTTTGGTTAGCTCAATCAATATGTAGATTAAAGTCACCCATGATAACTGCTTACCTTTATTGCATGCATCCTTGTTGGATGCTGTCCCCAACCTTACTACTACTGTTTGGTGGTCTGTACACAACTCCCACTAGCGTTTTCTGCCCTTTGGTATTCCGTAGCTCCACCCATACTGATTCCACATCATCCAGGCTAATGTCCTTTTTTACTATTGCATTAATTATCTGCGCAGTTAATTCGTCCACCTTATTCCGAATACTCCTCGCATTGAGGCACAGAGCCTTCAGGCTTGTCTTTCTATCACACCTTGCCCTTTTAGAATTTTGCTGTAATGTGGCCCTTTTTGCTTTTTGCCTTAGGTTTCTCTGCTCTCCACTTTTACTTTTCTTCTTTCTATCTTTTGCTTCTGCCCCCATTCTACTTCCCTCAGTCTCCCTGAATAGGTTCCCATCCCCCTGCCATATTAGTTTAACTCCTCCCAAACAGCACGAGAAAACACTCCCCCTAGGACATTGGTTCCGGTCCTGCCCAGGTGCAGACCATCCGGTTTTTACTGGTCCCACCTTCCCCAGAACCGGTTCCAATGTCCCAGGAATTTGAATCCCTCCCTTCTGCACCACTCCTCAAGCCACGTGTTCATCTGAGCTATCCTGCGATTCCTACTCTGACTAGCACGTGGCACTGGTAGCAATCCTGAGATTATTACTTTTGAGGTCCTACTTTTTAATTTAGCTCCTAGCTCCCTAAATTCGTCTTGTAGGACCTCATCCCATTTTTTACCTATATCATTAGTACCTATATGCACCACGACAACTGGCTGTTCACCCTCCCTTTTCAGAATGCCCTGCACCTGCTCCGAGACATCCTTGACCCTTGCATCAGGGAGGCAACATACCATCCTGGAGTCTCGGTTGCGGCCGCAGAAATGTCTATCTATTCCCCTTACAATTGAATCCCCTTTCTCTATAGCTCTCCCACTCTTTTTCCTGCCCTCCTGTGCAGCAGAGCCACCCACGGTGCCATGAACTTGGCTGCTGCTGCCCTCCCTGATGAGTCATCCCCCTCAACAGTACCCAAAGCGGTGTATCTGTTTTGCAGGGGGATGACCACAGGGGATCCCTGCACTATCTTCCTTGCACTGCTCTTCCTGTTGGTCATCCATTCCCTATCTGGCTGTGTACCCTTTACCTGCAGTAAGACCAACTCGCTAAATGTATTATTCACGTCATTCTCAACATCGTGCATGCTCCAGAGTTCATCCACCATTGTTGACATTGTGGCCTGATGGTTATTCAGACACCTTTCTAAATCAAATTGTGCTGTAGAAACAGAATAAGTGAATGATCTAATTAGTTCAGGGAGGGTTGTACATTTCTCTCTTATTTTTCAAAATCAACATGCATGGCACAGCTTCTGTGTATTAATGTCAGTTTATTTCACTCCATTCTGAGCAACTGAGGATGATCTCTTCGACAGTGCCTCTCATCCTAATTATATTCATCTGTGTACAAATGATTTACATAAATCCATTACATTGTATTAGCTATTTTAATTCAAAGTGTTACAGTATTGAAGTAAATACACAATAAGAAAAATGCATAATTTTAAAAATTGGTCACATTTCTACTTGGCACCGAAAGCTTGAATACATACCTCGAGAAGCTACATTCATTGTGGATGGCTGGAAATTGCTACTGTTGGGGGATCGTTCTCAGTGACATTGTATTTTTCATACAGAAATATGCTTTGATTGAAAACTTGTTATCAACAAGTATATCATCATCATTATCATAGGCGATCCCTTGTATCGAGGATGACTTGCTTCCAAGCCAAAAAGGGATGAGTTCACAGGTGTTTCAATGAAGGACCTAATATTCCAGGTCCCAAACTACATGTTGAAGGATGGAAGATGCCGATGCGAGGATTTTTTTAACGTGTGGTGGCTGTTGCATACCAGCCACCACACAGGCTTGACAGAGCTAGGGTTGGTCCAATGGCAAGGATTAACCAACACGACTGGAGACCAGCTCTGCTGCACTGACCTAGTGCACTGACATATCGGAGTGTGGGCTGGCCCGTGCTGCCCCTGGGCCCTCGCCTCTTCTGGGCCCCGAACTCATGCCTCTCCCGGGCCCTGATCACGTCGCTCCACGATCACTTGCTGCTCCTGCGCCCGACCTCGCCACTCCTGCTGTACCTGCCCGCACTGCAGTCAGTAACCTGGATCTTGGTGATGTCCACTCCAGTCGCACTCTTCACAGCCGTCGCTCTCCAGCATCAGCACACACTATGTCTTGAAGTGGTATGCTCATATAGGAACCACTTGACACAACTGCTTGTTCTGTTCTGTAAAGAACCATTAAAGTGGGTGTGGCAATCAGGTGCCAATTGGGTTTGTGTCTTCATAGAAATTTACAGCACGGAAGGAGGCCATTTTGGCCCATCGTGTCTGCGCCAGCCGACAAAGAACTATTCAGCCGAATTGTACTTTCCAGCTCTTGGTCCGCAGCCCTGTAGGTTACGGCACTTTAAGTGCACATCCAAGTATCTTTGAAATGTGGAGAGGGTTTCTGCCTCTACCACCCTCTCAGGCAGTGAGTTCCAGATCCACCACCACCTTCTGGGTGAAGAAATTTCCCCTCATATCTCCTCTAAACCTCCCCCCAATTACTTTAAATCTATGTGTTAGGTATACAAGAACTCCATGAGGCTGAGTACTGTCAACTAAACTTAGTGTGACCTTAGTCTTTATTACAACTCCAGAGTGCCTAAACAACATGACAGCCAACCTTTTATACTGGCCTTGCACTTGTGTACAGGTGACCATTAGGACTCCAACAGTTGCGTCCTCTGGTGGCAAGTATTATATAGGTACATACATAACATCACTCCCCGCAAAGTCTTCGGTACAAGTTATTTACAAGTTGAGGTGATCCAGGGCCCTTTGCTCCCTGGTTGATCGTCTAAGTTCAAACCCTGGCGTGTGTGAGTTGGTCGGACCATTGCTGCACTGCACAGTGGCTAGTCTGACTGGACTGTCAGGAACGGTGGGTTCATCCTCGTGATTGACAGCGAGGTCGATTGCTGGTTGGGTGTGTGTTGGTGGATCGTCGATGGTGGTGTCCACTTCAAGTCATTCCTGGTTGTCAGTAAATCGCAACTTGGTCTGATCTAAATGCTTTCTGCATGGTTGGCCATTTAACAGTTTGATTATAAACACACTATTCCCTTCCTTGGCCAAAACAGTACCAGCAACCCACTTGGGACCATGACCATAATTCAGGGTCGTTAACATCAATGTCACATGAAACAGCCGCGCGATCGTGGTACATGTTCTGCCGGTGTCGCTGGGTTTCCACGTGATCATTGAGATCTGGGTGGAGTAGGGAGAGCCTGGTTTTGAGGGCTATCTTCATTAACAATTCTGCCGGGGGAACCTCGGTGAGCGAGTGGGGTCGCGTCCGGTAACTGAGCAGAATGCGAGACAAGCGGGTCTGCAAGGAGTTGTCCATCACGCGTTTCATGCTCTGCTTGATTCTTTGGACTGCCCGCTCTGCTTAACCGTTAGACGCGGGCTTAAACGGAGCAGACCTGACATGCTTGATGCTGTTGCGGGTCATAAACTCATTGAATTCTGAGCTGGTGAAACACAGTCCATTGTCACTGACAAGGACATCAGGCAAGCCATGGGTGGCGAACATGGCCCGGAGGCTTTCAATGGTGGCTGTGGACGTGCTGGATGACATGATTACACATTCAATCCATTTGGAGTAAGCGTCCACTACTACTAAAAACATCTTTCCGAGAAAGGGGCTGGCTAAATCTACATGGATCCTGGACCACGGTTTGGAGGGCCATGACCACAGACTCAGTGGAGCTTTCCTTGGTGCATATCTCAGTTGCGAGCAAGTGTTGCACTGATGCATGCATGACTCCAAGTCCGAGTCAATGCCGGGCCACCAAACATGCGACTTGGCAATTGCCTTCTACATGACAATGCCTGGGTGGGTACTGTGTAGGTCACGTATAAACGTTTACCTGCCTTTTTTTTACAAAACCACGTGATTACCCCATAAGAGACAATCCGACTGGATGGACATTTCATTTTTGCGTCGGTGAAACAGCTTAATTTCATCTTGCATTTCCCTGGGAACTGCCGACCAGGATCCTGGCTGGTCCAGGACCTGATCTGGCGAGCCGTGAGGGGTGACCCCTCGCTCTCAAAGGCATCCATGACCAGTAGCAAGTCTGTGGGCTGCGCCATTTCAACCCCAATGGTGGGTAACGGTAGCCGGCTGAGAGCATCGGCACAGTTTTCAGTGCCTGGTCTGTGACGGATAACATAGTCATAGGTGGATAATGTTAGTGCCCATCTTTGGATGCGGGACGAAGCATTGGTGTTTATACCTTTGCTTTCTGAAAACAGTGAAATGAGCGGTTTGTGGTCAGTTTTAAGCTCAAACCGAAGTCCAAATAGGTACTGGTGCATTTTCTTAACCCCATCTACACATCCTAACGCCTCTTTCTCGACCATACTATTGGCTCTCTCAGCTTTAGAAAGACTTCTAGGCACGTATGCAACCGGTTGGAGGTTGCCCGATACATTGCTTGCTGTAACACACAGCCGACCCCATACGATGAGGCGTCACAAGCTAGCACTAAACATGGGTCATATTGTACAAGTAAGTTATTTGAACATAGCAGGTTTCCGGCCTTCTCAAAGGCTGTGTCTTGAGATTTGCCCCAAACCCAGTCGTCATCCTTACGTAGCAACATGTGCAAAGGCTCTAACAACGTGCTCAACCCGGGTAGAAAGTTACCGAAATAGTTGAGGAGTCCCAGGAACGAACGCAGCTCCGTCACATTCTGTGGTCTAGGTGCATTCTTGATGGCCTCTGTCTTTGAGTCCGTGGGCTGGATGCCGTCTGCTACAATCTTTCTCCCCAAAAGTTCGACTTCTGGCACCAGGAAAACACACTTGGAGCATTTCAGCCTGAGTCCCACTCTGTCTAGGTGACTTAGAAACTCTTCCAGGTTGTGTAGGTGTTCGATGGTGTCACGACCAGTGATCAGGATGTCGTCTTGAAAAACAACGGTGCACGGAACAGATTTCAGCAAACTCTCCCTATTTCACTGGAAAATGGCTGCAGCTGAGCGAATCCCGAAAGGGCACCTGTGGTATATAAACACCCCTTTGTGTGTGTTGATGTACGTCAGTCTTTTCAAAGATTCAGACAACTCCTGTGTCATGTAGGCGGAGGTTAGGTCCAACTTGGTGAACGACTTCCCCCCGCCGCTAACGTTGCAAACAGGTCATCCGCCTTGGGCAGTGGGTACTGGTTCTGGAGTGAGACTCGGTTAATCGTTACCTTGTAGTCTCCACAGATTCTGACCGTGCAATCGCTTTTCAACACCGGAACAGTTGGACTGGCCCACTCGTTGAACTCGACTGACGATATGATTCCTTCGCATTGGATTCTGTCCAGTTCGATCTTGACGTTCTCCCTCATCATGTACGGAACCGCCCGAGCTTTGCTATGGACGGGATCTGTACCTTGGCGCCTTTGAAGTTGCCGATGCCTGGCTCGAATAGCGAGGGAAACTTTCTCAGCACTTGAGCACATGAGGTGTCATCCACTGAAGATAGTGCTTTGATGTCGTTCCAATTCCATCTAATCTTTGCTAGCCAGCTTCTGTTGAACAGCGTTGGGCCATTGCCTGGAACAATCCACAATGATAGGTCATGCACAGCTCTATCATACGATACCTTTACTGCCACACTTCCAATGACTGGTATGAGCTCTTTGGTGCAGGTATGCAGCTTTGCATTAATCGGGCTCAGTTTGGGCCTTTGTGCTTTATTGCCCCACAGTTTCTTGAAAGCCTTCTGGCTCATTATTGACTGACTCGCACCCGTGTCCAACTCCATGGATACTGGAACTCCATTTATTTTGACTTTCAGCATTATAGGAGGGCTCTTGATGGTGAAAATATGTACCCATACATTTCTTCCTCGGGTTGAGTTGCCTGTGCTGCGTGATCCACGCCAGATCGATCATCCTCTGCCACGTGGTATGTCGCAGCACGTTTGCACATTCGCTGGAGGTGCCCCATTGTTGCGCAGCCTTTGCACATGTAGTGCTTGAATCGACATTGATGGGCCCGATGATTACCCCCATAGCACCAACATGGTGCTAATGGATCCACATTCACCCCCGATGGCGGACTCTGAGTCATCACAGGTCTTGCTGCCGCAGACGTATAGGCCCTGCCATATGCAGTTCGGCCTGCTAGCGACGTAATTTTATGCACAGTACTTGCCGGTGAGCTTCGATGTTGAGAAGATATGTTTGGTGTTATCGTCCATGGCCATGCATGCCTGGGCGATCGCGATGGCCCTGCTCAGGTCTAGGGTTTCGGCAGCCAGCAGCTTTCGAAGAATGACCTCGTGGCTGATGCCCAGCACGAAAAAGTCCCGCAGCATTTGCCCCAACGCAGCTCCAAAATCGCAAGGTCCCGCAAGGCGTCTCAGGCCGGTAACATAATCCGCCACATCCTGGCCCCCGGAGCGATGGTGCGTGTAAAACACGATATCTGGCCATGAGGATACTCTCCTTCGGCTTGAGGTGGTCCCGAACCAGCGTGCACAGCTCTGTATATTCCTTCTCCGTTAGTTTTGTCGGTGCGAGCAGATTCTTGATGAGGCTGTATATTTTAGGCCCAAAGACGGTGAGGAGAACCGCCCTGCGCTTGGCCACGTTAGTGTCTCCTTCCAGCTCGTTGGCCAAGAAGTACTGGTCGAGACGCTCGACGAAGGCTTCCCAATCATCACCCTCTATGAATCTCTCTAATATTCCAACGGCAGCCATGGTTGCATGAAGGTTAGTATTCTGTTACTTGTTGCCAATTGTTAGGTATACAAGAACTCCATGAGGCTGAGTACTGTGAGCTAAACTTAGTGTGACCTTAGTCTTCTTTATTACAACTCCAGAGTGTCTAAACAACATGGCAGCCAACATTTATACTGGCTCTGCACATGTGTGCAGGTGACCATTAGGACTCCAACAGTCGCGCTTTCTGGTGGCAAGTATTACATAGGTACATACATAACACTCTGCTCCCTGTTTGTTGACCCCTTTGCCAAGGGAAACAGGTACTTCCTATCTACTCTATCCAGGCCCGTCATCATTTTATACACCTCAATCAGGTCTCCCATTAGCCTCCTCTGTTCCAAATAAAACAGACCCAGCATCTCCAATCTTTCTTCATAGCCAAAATTCTTCAGTCCAGGCAACGTTCTTGTAAATCTCCTCTGCACCCTTTCCAGTGCAATCACATCTTTCCTGTAATGTGGTGACTAGAACTGCACATAGTACTCCAGCTGTGGCTTAACCAGTGTTTTATACAATTCAAGCATAACCTCCTTGCTCTTGTATTCCATGCCTCGACTAATAAAGGCAAGTATTCCAAATGCCTTCTGTGATGTATGTAGCACTCAAATCACTGACTCCACACAGTGTGGTGTTGTAGTAACTGCTGTGACCTTAGTCCTTTATTGTGTAACTCCAGAGTGCCTCTCAGGTGTGGTGGGCAGCCTTTTATACTCTGCCTTGCAGGTACTTTCAGGTCTCCCACCACAGCGCTCCCTGTGGCGCACCATTGTAACTATACATTAAATGTACCTGGACAATACATAACATCTCACTGCCCCCCCCACCCCCCCAGTTCCAAAAGCACATTGCCAGTAACTTCGGCCTTGTTCGTCCTAGTTGATTTGTGAGTGTGAGTCCATGACCATCCACTTCCCTCTTCCCACCCCCCATGTGGAGATTATGCTTGCGATCCGGTGCAAGCATGTGGTATTAGCAGTCCTTACATGTGTGATGAAGTACACGAGCATAACCTCCAATAGGAAGCAGGTACACGTAGACAGTACATTTGTATGGTACATATAGATGCATTGAAGAGTTATATCAAAAGGTTGCAGGTACACTGAACAGTTATTTAATCCCAGCTCCACTGGGTGAGGTATGGTGGCAGCATACTGCCCCTTTTTGCCCGAGGTAATGGGTTGCGCTGAGACAGGGTATCGCAACTAGTGCATTGCCTCTGTTCTCAGAAAATAGTTGCCTTTGCAGCCGCTGAACCATTGCATGAATCACATTAAATCGGAAATCGCATTAATCCATTGGTCATGTTAGTCACAGATCCCTTAACCCTTTTACTTGTGCATTGTGATATTAACTCTTTTCATAAATCATATCAATCGTTTTAATCATAGTAATCATTTTAACATCAAAATATTAACTCTTGTTATAAATCACATCATCATACAAATCACAGGTAATCATTTTGACTCACTCTTGCCCTTACAAAAGTCTCTTTGTGGGGACCGCCAACGGTGTAAGGCCCCTTTAAGACTTCCGGGTACATTTCCCTTTTAAGACGCCATTTTGATTTTTCCATGAGGGCGCCGCCAATTTAGGTGCTCTGCTTGCCTTTCTCTGCAGAACTCTGCTGCCACGAGGCTCGCCACCATCTTGAGCTCGCTGTACTGAAGCCGAAAATGTCCCTGTCCTTGATCACTCGGAGATCTGCCCGTATTTGGAGAGCACTTCCAGGGCCTGCTCGTCTGTGTCGAGATTGAGACCGCCGATGAACAGCTTTCCTTCTTCCGACCCTTTTGCGAGGTTGGTTTGTGGGTGTTTTCCCTGCTGGACTCTAGCCTGCTGCTGCCTAACATTTCGCTCTCGACGCTCTCTCTCTCTCGATCCACCACACTTCGACTGCACCCGGGAGCCGCAACGCACCGGCCCCCGCACCGCCGCATCCTCCGGAGCACCCCACGCAGCTGACCTTTTTGCCAGGGAGCTGCCACACACACACACGTCCTCCGGAACCAACCTCTGCCTGCAGGCCAACGGTGCCTGCTGGAGCAGCCCGTCGAAGCCCTTCTCTCTCCTCCAGCTCGGTCGGCGCTGCTGTTTGTGAACACGGGGGACAGCGGTCTGTGGAGGAATGAAGTCTTCCCAGCTCCCACGGACCTTTCCCATCCATCTCCTGCTGAGTATCATCGGCCCATAGCCTGCAGTGATCTACAAAGGTAAACCGTGCGTCTCGCCCCCGTGAGATACCTGCACATCCGCTCTGCCAAGAACAGGTATCGGTTTCTTGGTGTAGGTACGCAGCTTTGCCGTGACCAGGACCACAGTTTATCAAAAGTTTGCTCACTCACCAGCGACTGACCCGACCCAGTGTCCACTTCCATACTCACTGGGACTCCATTAATCTTGACTTCCATAATCACTGGGGCCGAATCGTCTGTACAAGTATACAGTGCAAACGCATCATCTTCTTCTACCTGCTTCTCGCCGGATAGTAGATCACCTACCATCTCCTCAGCCACACGGTGAGTCGTGTTTCTTTTGCACACACACTGAAGGTGGCCTTTCGTGTGGCAGGTATTGCACGTATACTCCGCAAACCTGCCCCGGTGAGTCCCATGGCTTCCTCCGCAGCGCCAGCATGGTGCTACTCGATTAGCCCCCTTCAGCGGACTCTGAGTTCCAGGACCCAGAGCTCCATGCTCCCTGCCCTGGGCAGAGCCACGTTCTGCAGTTTTGTCTGTGGTGGGCGCTGGCCTGTGGACAGTGCCTGCCGGGTTCGAGACCGTGTGGATCATCTGCTTGGTACTGCAAGTCGAGATCATAAATGCCCTGCTGATGTTGATGGCTTGCTGCAGGCTGACTGTAGGTTCAGTAGATAGCAGCTTGTGAAGGAGACCCTCATGGCCAATCCTCATAACAAAAACGTCTCGCAACGCCTCGTCAATGTGTGTGTCAAAATCGCATGGCGCCGCAAGTCTCCTGATGTCTGCAGCAAATTTGGTGATATCCTGGCCCTCAGGTCTGCAGTGGTGGTAGAATTTGTGCCTGGCCGTGAGGATGCTCTCCTTTGGTTTCAGTTGGTCACGAATGAGTTCAATCAGCTCCTCATATGACTTGTCCTTGGCGCTCGCGGGTACCAGCAAATCCCTGACGAGACAGTAAACCTCATCGCCAC
This sequence comes from Pristiophorus japonicus, assembly GCF_044704955.1. Taxonomy (NCBI): domain Eukaryota; kingdom Metazoa; phylum Chordata; class Chondrichthyes; family Pristiophoridae; genus Pristiophorus; species Pristiophorus japonicus. The sequence goes on along the minus strand of NC_091977.1, from coordinate 158,946,129 downwards.
AACTGGACAGCAATAACGCCTTACGTTTCTCTCTCAGTGCGTTCGTGTCCCCTGTCAGGCCGTTTGCTATAAAATAGTACTCGAGCCTTTCCGTAAAAGCCTCCCAGTTATTACCCACTGTAAAATCTTTAGCGAGCCCAGAGTAGCCATGGTTGCGTGAAGCTCGTTTGTGTCCACGTCGCCAATTTGTGATGTATGTATCACTCAAATCACTGACTCAACACAGTGTGGTGTTGTAGTAACTGCTGTGACCTTAGTCCTTTATTGTGTAACTCCAGAGTGCCTCTCAGGTGTGGTGGGCAGCTTTTTATACTCTGTCTTGCAGGTACTTTCGGGTCTCCCACCACAGCGCCCCTTGTGGCGCACCATTGTAACTATACATTAAATGTACCTGGAAAATACATAACATCTCCTTAACCACCTTATCTACCTGGCCTGCTACCTTCAGGGATCTGTAGACCTGCACTCCAAGGTCCCTTTGTTCCTCAACACTTTTCAGTGTCATACCATTTAATGTGTATTCCCTTGCCTTGTTATACCTCCCCAAATGCATTACCTCACACTTATCCGGATTGAATTCCATTTGCCACTGTTCTGCCCACCTGACCAATATATTGATATTTTCTTGCAGTCTGCAGCTTTCTTCTTCATTATCAACCACACTGCCTATTTTAGTGTAATCTGCAAAATTCTTGATCATACCCTCAACATTTAAGTCCAAGTCATTGATATATACCACAAAAATCAAAGGACCCAGCACTGAGCCCTGTGGAACCCCACTGGATACAGCCTTCCAGTCACAAAAACACCCATCAAGCATTACCCTTTGCTTCCTGCCTCTGAGCCAATTTTGGATCCAACTTGCCACTTTGCCTTGGATCCCATGGGCTATTACTTTTGTGACCAGTCTGCCATGTGAGACCTTATCTAAAGCTTTGCTAAAATCCTTATACACTACATCATATGCACTGCCTTTATCGACCCTCCTGGTTACCTCCTCGAAAAATTCAATCAAGTTAGTCAGACATGACCTTCCCTTAACAAATCCATGCTGACTATCTTTCCAAATGAAGATTTATCCTGTCCCTCAGGATTTTTTCCAATAATTTTGCCACCACTGAGATTAGGCTGACTGGCCTGTAATTACTCAATCTATCCCTTTCTCCTTTTTTAAACAAAGGTATAACATTAGTACTCCTCCAGTCCTCTGGCACTGTACTTGTAGCCAGAAAGGATTGGAAAACGATGGTCATTTCCTCTTTTGCTTCTCTTAACAGCCTGGGATATATTTCATCCGGGCCTGGGGATTTATCCACTTTCAAAGCTGCTAAGCCCCTTAATACTTCCTCTCTCACTATGTTTATCTTCATCTACTATTTCACACACCTCCTCCCTCATTGCAAAGTCTGTATCGCCCCTCTCTTTTGTGAAAACGGATGCAACGTATTCATTAAGAATCATACCCACGTCTTCTGCCTCCACACACAGATTTCCTTTGTGGTCTCTAATAGGCCCCACTCTTTCTCTAGTTATCCTCTTGCTCTTAATGTATTTATAAAACATCTTTGGATTTCCGCTGACTTTACTTACCAACATTCTTTCATACTCGCTCTTTGCTTTCCTGATATCTTTTTTAATTGCACCCCTGCACTTCTTATACTCCTCTAGAGTTTCTGCAGTGTTGAGTTCCCAGTATCTGTCATAAGCCTCCCTTTTTTTCTTTGTCTTGCCCTGTATGTCCCTTGACATCCAGATGGCTCAAGATTTATTAGCCCCACCCTTTTTTTTAAGGGAACATACTTGCTCTGTACCCTCGGGATCTCCTCTTTGAATGCCTCCCACTGCTCTGACACTGATTTACAATCAAGTCACCGTTTCCCGTCCACTTTGGCCAAATCCCATCTCAGACAGCAAAATTTATTCCTGGCCCCCCTTTGTCCTTTTCCATAACTACCCTAAATCTTACTGCATCTGTTTTGAATCAGCTTCCATGACAGTGGACTGTCTGTCTGCATTAGATGCTACAGATGATTCACAGTTTTATTTAATTGTGAATCATACATATTTGATTTCCTTTGTCCCAACCCAGGCATGCTGTAGCACATCTGCTCTTCCTGTACCACTTGTAGTATTGGAATCGTGGAGACTATCGTGGCAAGACAAAACCTGGTTATATTACTGACACTGGTTCAGGCTCTATGGGCCCGAATTTGGTCAGAGTACTGCCCACAGCCGCCGAGGTACCGCTCGGAAAAATATTTTTGTTGAAAGATTCCTCACGTACCGCCCATCTGCTGCCCAGGTCCTGCCCGGCGGGAGTTTCCTCCGTAAAGTACCGCCGCACAACTTCTTGCTGCCCGTCCATGCCGGAAGCTCCAATAATGGGATTTTCCTTATGCACGATCCTCTGAGATCATGCTCCCGCCCGCCAGAACAACCGCTGGCAGAAAAATGGTCTGAGCTGGCTGTAAACAGGGCGTCAGGGAGAATCGTTCAGAGTGCTGCAGCGCTGCACATCCCGAGTAGTGTCATATGCTGCACCATTATCAGAGGCTCAGAATCAGTTCTCAGATCGACCTTAAACTGCACAGAATGACTTCACAGATGTAAATGAAAAGTACTCCATTTAAGGGCAGGTGTGGTATAGGAAGCGGCAATGAGTCCCAAAACACAGTAAAGGCTCCATGGAGATGCTCTATAAGGGTTTTTAGACCATTGCAGGCAGAACAGAGTTATTGACAGAATGTGAGTGCACAGCTGGTATGAGCTTATGTCAAAGTATATCGGCAATAATGAAATCATGTAATGCTCTGTCAGGTGGCAGGATGTGATAGTGAGAACAGCATGAGCTCAAGTATATAAGATGGAAAAAGATATATAATGGACTGCAAGGTCACTGAGGAACATATCATATTGGGGTGGGATTCCATGATGTTGGACCTGCGAAAATGTGACTGAAGTGCAAGTCTTAATGTGTGCCCTCCAAGTTGTGCAACTGTCTCTCATTCAATGGCAGCCTTCCTGCATTGGTCACCCTTACTTGTCGTAGCTCAATTGCCTGATGACAGGACCCATTAAAGAGTCGCATCATATGTGGACGGCAAGACAGCAGTATACCTGAAGGAGATTTGTCTGTTTCTCAGCAGGTATCCCAGATGATGTAAAAGTGAGACACTGACCATGAGTAGGTGAACAATGAGACTGTATTGAATAGTGCAGCATGCCAAAGTGACAGAACATGCAAACAATTGAATCCAACATATGTACATTGTCTCAGAAACCAGTCAAGTCATATTTACAACACATGTGAAACAACAGCTACAAATTAATGAAGAATAAACAACTTCTCCACCACCAACACCCAACACTCTACCCACTACCACCACCTCTCTTCACCCCCTCGATATGAGGCCCATAGTCCTCTTCATACCTCCACCTTCATCACGGTGAGCCACACCCCTGCCCCTCACCGCCTCTGCTCCATGACCTGCAGGAGGGCAGCTGGAGCGCTGCTGCCGTGTTCGTCCTGGAGAGAATGTAGGGGGCGAGATGGAAGCCGCTGGCATCTCTAGCTCCTCGGGATCTGTTGGCCTCAATGGTGTGGACTCGGGGGGCTGCATGATGTGTCCTGAAAGCATTGATGGCCGCATGGCCTCTACAGAGTCGGTGTTGCACTCCACCGCACTAATGAGCCGCGACATACTGGCAGTACCACACCACCACCGACCGAACATCACCTCACCGGGCTCGAGGGTCGTCTGTTAGAATCGCTCCCTCACCCGGACACAGGGGCTTGGCAAACACAACCCCTCTGGGCTTCTTTTAATGCAGCTGCATAGTGTTAGGCTTCTCATGCCTTCAGTTTGGCTTCCACAGCATCCTCCCCCACCCCCAGGGCTTCTTTTGTAGCCGAGCCCCTGTGTCCGGGCGAGGGACCAATTCTGCTGGCCGACACTCCGACCCTTGAGCCTGGTTTGAAGACATTCAGTGGTGGCGTGGCACTTTGAAAAAAAATCCAGAACTAAAAAATTGCATTAGACTTCCATTTTCTCCATTTTAGGTTTGAAAAAATTAAACTTAATGTGTTCTTGACTCACTCCAAAATTTTGCATAAAAACAATGGTGTCTTTCTGCGCCGATTTTTTAATGTGCGCTGGTTTTCCTCAAGTGTCCAGAAGGTTTTTTGGGAATGATCACATATGCCGACATTGGTAAAATGGGATGCAGACCATCAGGCCCCAGGGATTTATCGGCCTTCAATCCCATCAATTTCCCGAACACAACTTCCCGCCTATTAAGGATTTCCTTCAGTTCCTCCTTCTCACTAGACCCTCGGTCCCCTAGTATTTCCGGAAAGTTATTTGTGTCTTCCTTTGTGAAGACAGAACCAAAGTATTTGTTTAACTGGTCCGCCATTTCTTTGTTCCCCATTATAAATTCACCTGAATCTGACTGCAAGTGACCTATGTTTGTTTTCACGAATCTTTTTCTCTTCACATATCTATAGAAGCTTTTGCAGTCAGTTTTTATGTTCCCAGCAAGCTTCCTCTCATACTCTATTTTCCCCCTCCTAATTAAACCCTTTGTCCTCCTCTGCTGTATTATAAAATTCTCCCAGTCCTCAGATTTGCTGCTTTTTCTGGCCTATTTATATGCCTCGTCCTTGGATTTAATTTCCCTTGTTAGCCATGGTTGAGGCACCTTCCCCGTTTTGTTTTTACTCCAGACCGGGATGTACAATTGTTGAAGTTCATCCATGTGGAATCAGTTATTAAGGATGTCATAGCAGTGTATTTGGAAAGAGGTGACATGATAGGTCCAAGTCAACATGGATTTGTGAAAGGGAAATCATGCTTGACAAATCTTCTGGAATTTTTTGAGGATGTTTCCAGTAGAGTGGACAAGGGAGAACCAGTTGATGTGGTATATTTGGACTTTCAGAAGGCTTTCAACAAGGTCCCACACAAGAGATTAATGTGCAAAGTTAAAGCACGTGGGATTGGGGGTAGTGTGCTGACGTGGACTGAGAACTGGTTGTCAGACAGGAAGCAAAGAGTAGGAGTAAATGGGTACTTTTCAGAATGGCAGGCAGTGACTAGTGGGGTACTGCAAGGTTCTGTGCCTGGGCCCCAGCTGATTACATTGTATATTAATGATTTAGACGAGGGGATTAAATGTAGTATCTCCAAATTTGCAGATGACACTAAGTTGGATGGCAGTGTGAGCTGCGAGGAGGATGCTATGAGGCTGCAGAGTGACTTGGATAGGTTAGGTGAGTGGACAAATGCATGGCAGATGAAGTACAATGTGGATAAATGTGAGGTTATCCACTTTGGTGGTAAAAACTGAGAGACAGACTATTATCTGAATGGTGACAGATTAGGAAAGGGGAGGTGCAACGAGACCTGGGTGTCATGGTACATCAGTCATTGAAAGTTGGCATGCAGGTACAGCAGGCGGTTAAGAAAGCAAATGGCATGTTGGCCTTCATAGCAAGGGGATTTGAGTACAGGCGCAGGGAGGTGTTACTACAGTTGTACAGGGCCTTGGTGAGGCCACACCTGGAGTATTGTGTACAGTTTTGGTCTCCTAACTTGAGGAAGGACATTCTTGCTATTGAGGGAGTGCAGCGAAGGTTCACCAGACTGATTCCCGGGATGGCGGGACTGACATATTAAGAAAGACTGGATCAATTGGGCTTGTATTCACTGGAATTCAGAAGAATGAGAGGGGATCTCATAGAAACGTTTAACATTCTGACGGGTTTCGACAGGTTAGATGCAGGAAGAATGTTCCCAATGTTGGGGAAGTCCAGAACCAGGGGATACAGTCTAAGGATAAGGGGTAAGCCATTTAGGACCGAGATGAGGAGAAACTTCTTCACCCAGAGAGTGGCGAACCTGTGGAATTCTCTACCACAGAAAGTTGTTGAGGCCAATTCACTAAATATATTCAAAAAGGAGTTAGATGTAGTCCTTACTACTCGGGGGATCAAGGGGTATGGTGAGAAAGCAGGAATGGGTACTGAAGTTGCATGTTCAGCCATGAACTCATTGAATGGCGGTGCAGGCTCAAAGGGCCGAATGGCTGACTCCTGCACCTATTTTCTATGTTTCTATGTTTCTATGTGATCTTTAAATGTTTGCTATTGCCTATCCACCGTCAACTCTTTAAATATCACTCGCCAGTCTATTCTAGCCAATTCATGTCTCATACCATCGAAGTTATCTTTCCTTAAGTTCAGGACCCTAGTCTCTGGATTAATTGTGTCGCTCTTCATCTTAATAAAGAATTCTACCATATTATGGTCACTCTTTCCCAAGGGGCCTCGCACAACAAGATTGCTAATTAACCCTTCCTCATTACACATCACCCAGTCTAGGATGGCCAGCCCTCTAGTTGGTTCCTTGACATATTGGTCTAGACAACCAACCCTAATACACTCCAGAAAATCCTCCTCCCCCGCATTGCTACCAGTTTGGTTGGCGCAACCTATATGTAGATTAAAGTCGCCCATGATAACTGCTGTACCTTTATTGCACGCATCCCTAATTTCTTGTTTGATGCTGTCCCCAACCTCACTACTACTGTTTGGTGGTCTGTACACAACTCCCACTAATATTTTCTGCCTTTTGGTATTCCATAGCTCCACCCATTCCACATCATCCAAGCTAATGTCCTTCCTTACTATTGCATTAATTTCCTCTTTAACCAGCAATGTCACCCCACCTCCTTTTCCTTTCTGTCTAGCCTTCCTAAATGTTAAATACCCTTGGATATTGAGTTCCCATCCGTGGTCACCCTGGAGCCATGTCTCCGTGATGCCAATTACATCACACCCGTTAACTGCTATCTGCGCAGTTAATTCGTCCACCTTATTCTGAATACTCCTCGTATTGAGGCACAGAGACTTCAGGCTTGTCTTTTTAACACACTTTGCCTCTTTAGAATTTTGCTGTAATGTGGCCATTTTTGCTTTTTGCCTTGGGTTTCTCTCCCCTCCACTTTTACTTTTCTTCTTTCTATCTTTTGCTTCTGCCCCCATTCTACTTCCCTCTGTCTCCCTGCATAGGTTTCCATCCCCCTGCCATATTAGTTTAAACTCTCCCCAACAGCACTAGCAAACACTCCGCCTAGGACATCGGTTCCGGTCCTGCCCAGGTGCAGATTGTCCGGTTTGCACTGGTCCCACTCCCCCAGAATCGGTTCCAATGTCCCAGGAATTTGAATCCCTCCCTTCTGCACCACTCCTCAAGCCACGTACCTGAGCTATCCTGCATTCCTACTCTGACTAGCACATGGCACAGGTAGCAATCCTGAGATTACTACTTTTGAGGTCCTACTTTTTAATTTAGCTCCTAGCTCCCTAAATTCATCTTGTAGGACCTCATCCCGTTTATTACCTATATTGTTGGTACCTATATGCACCACGACAACTGGCTGTTCACCCTCCCACATCAAAATGCCCTGCACCCGCTCCGAGACATCCTTGACCCTTGCACCAGGAAGGCAACATACCATCCTGGGGTCTCGATTGTGACTGCAGAAACATCTATCTATTCCCCTGACAATAGAATCTCGTACCATTATACCTCTCCCACTCTTTGTCCTGCCCTCCTGTGCAGCAAAGTCACCCACGGTGCCATGAACTTGGCTGCTGCTGCTCTCCCCTGATGAGTCATCCCTCTCAACAATACCCAAAGCGGTGTATCTGTTTTGCAGGCGGATGGCCGCAGGGGACCCCTGCATTAACTTCCTTCCACTGCTCTTCCTGTTGATCACCCATCCCCTATCTGGCTGTGTACCCTTTACCTGTGGTGTGGCCAACTCACTAAACGTGCTATTCATGACATCCTCAGCATCGTGGATGCTCCAGAGTAAATCCACCCGCATTTCCAGTGCCGCAATGCGGCCTGAGGGGTGCTGCAGGCGGATGCACTTCCTGCACATGTCGTCATCAGGGACACTGGAAGCGTCCCTGGCTTTCCACATAGCACAGGAGGAACATGACATGTGTCCGAGCTCTCCTGTCATGACTTAACCCTTCGATTAGCTTAATTTGGCACAATGCTAAAAGGTTACTTACTGATAAAGAAAAGGAAAAACTGCTCACCAATCACCAGCCAATCATCTGTTAGTCTCAAAATGAATAGGATCCATTTGTCCTATTCTATGACTACCAGTATTGTAGAAGGTGACTGGATAGACCACGGTAATTTTTTATCTAGCAATTGCTATATTCCTATGTTCCATCTGGTTTAATGGGCCTGGAATGAAACAAGTGACTCTCAGTGTATGAGGTTGAAATTGACTGTGTGATGCGACATCCACAAACTGGCCAGTCTGACTTCAATGCACATGCTGAATGCCTGCTGCCAGTGGCTTTCTTTTTTAAACTCTTTGCAAATTCACTTTGTTTGGTGGTAAAATTGAATAGGACCCTGAAATGGGCGAGGGGAGCGGGAAGTGCGATCTTCCCGTGCACATTCAAAGTGGTGCAGGCTGCACACAAAATTTGTGCTGCCTGCTCATTTACAGTAACCAACAAGTGGCTGGGGCAGGGTGGGGGAGGGGGCGCTGGGGGTCAAGCACGTCTTCAAAGCCTCACTGCGCTCGTAGAGACAATGCTGAATATAATAGGAGCTGCTGTCACTGAGGCTGTGGCGAGGTTTAAAGCATTGCTGATGGTGATATGCTGATGCCTAATTCTTCTTCCCACATCCCACTTCCCCCTCATGGCACAATCTCTTCTCACTTACAAGCTGCTGATGGTGTCAGCATGCACATCCTGCTTTAACAACCCCACCCCCTCACCACAACCCGACCCTTGTGCCTTTCTCCTTTCAGATATTCAAGACCTGCCAACAGCCCAGCCTGTCCCTAACGTTGTGGAGGAGGAGAGTGAAGGAGGAGGAGAGTGAAGGAGGAGGAGAGTGAAGGAGAAGAAGAGGCACCATAACTCGATCTGACACTCACAGGCACCAGCTCAGAAAATGGCATTGTGTGTACTTTAGAGGATAGTAAAGAGATAGAAAAGTCACCAGGCAAAAGTGGGCTGCAGCCAGGCCAGGGGGAACGAGGAGGGGAGTCATCAGCCTGGTGTGGAGTGGATAGCCCTTGTCTCTGAGCAGCCACCCTCGGGTTTGAGGTGGTGGCTGGACGATTGCTGGCACACCGGACTGGCGCAGGATGAAGACATCATGAATGCTGCCAGAATAGCAGGCATTCACCATCATGATGTGCTGGGCGTGGTAGTAAGTAGTAACCTGATGCAAGTGATAGCCTTTGCGGTTGCGGTACATCTCAAAACCATGTGTGCAGTTGATACCATCCTGCAGTATGGTGAAGCCCGCTATCCTGGCAAAGCCACGTGCATGCTCCTCCTGGTTCTTTCTGTTCAGTGAGAAGACAATGAAGTTTCATCTCCTGGAGTAGAGAGCCTCTGACCTCTCGGATGCAGTGATGGATGGTGTACTGGGAGATGTTAGTTAAAACACCTGCTCCAGACTGGAAGGATCCAGTGGTGAAAAGATTGAGGGCCACAGTAACCTTGAGGACCACTGGCAGCGCTGTCATCGGCCTGCTTTGAGGATCCAGGTCTGGTTGCAATAAGTAGCAGAGTTCTGTGACCATCTGCTTGGTGAAGCGGAGCCTCCTAATACACTGCTCCTGGCTTACGTGCAGGTAATAGAAGTGCTCTCGGACGACTCGAGGTTAATAAAGCCACCTGCTGAGAGCCTCCTGCCCCTCCTCCACTGCTTCCCTCTGCGAGCAGCTTGTCCTCTTCTTTGCTGCCTCTGCTCCATCTCCCTGTCATGCTGCAGCGTGAGGGGGTCTGCAAGTAGAGCCCCAATGACTGGGAGCAAATGGTCTGAGCAGAAGCCTTGAAATCAGAAGCAAGGCCTTCTCCACTAGCAGCAACTCTCCCTGACACTTCACCAACTTTATAAAACTATGGAAAATGTGAACAATTGCAAAAACTTACACAGAGCCAGTAGAAATCAAAAATCAAGTCAGCTGCAAATTGTTGTTGATCCCTTTAAATAATGTTGGTTGTAGTCCCTTGTGCAGCTGAACGCAGATTCAGCTGCTTGCCTTTTGGAGAGTGCGTGCAGTCAGCGACGACGTCCAAAATAGCAAGTTGTGCGTCAAATCAGCGTTGCGTGCTGATTGATGTCACAATCTGACTGATTAACATTTTTCTAGCAAGTGCAGTCAACAGCTACGCTGCTAACCTGCCAAAAATGACGGCTGCCATGGGCTGCCAAGGCAGCTGCCATTTATTTGATGAAACTGGCTTTTATAGCTAGCGCTAAGCTGCTAAATTTCACAGCTAAAATGTTTAAATATAAAACATTCCCAAACCCTTTTCCTTTCAAATATCCTGAAAAATGACAGTGACCAATTTCTGGTGGTCTAATGGAAGCATTCAATGTTGTCTACTGGGAGGGTAATTCAATCTTTCAGAGTCTAGTGGCAGAATATTCATCTATTCTTCCTTGTGGTGTTAGCGGATAACTCAATCCAATGAAAATGTTGCACATGATCCGTGATGTTTTCGAGGTTGATGCGCATTCATTTTCTGTAGCAGTGAAATGGAGAGGGTAGGGAATGTATCCCCCTCCAATGGTGTAGGGAGATGCATGAACAATTAGGACTGTTTAGTTAGAAAAGAGAAAATTACGGGGTGAAATGAGAGAGATGTTTAAAATTGTGAAGTGATGAGACAGGATAGAAGGAATCAGACTGTTTCCAATGGTTGAGGAGTGTTGAATGAGGGGACATGAAGATTAAAAGTGAGAGATGTTGGATAGAAGGCTAAGAAACATTTTTACACCGAGAGTTGTGAGGCTGTAGAATGCACTTCTGGGGTTAGTACTGGAAGCAGAAGCCATGTCAACATTTAATAATAGGCTTAATGGCCCCAAGTTTCCACACGCGGCAAAACAGGCGCCCCTCCGAGCTGGACGCCCGTTTTTCATGCCAAAAACGGCGCCTGAAAAAAAACACACCATTCTCGAGCGCCTTGCAGTTCGATGTCTGCTTGGCGTGGCGCACAGGGGGCGGAGCCTACCACTCGCGCCGATTTTGTAAGTAGGAGGGGGTGGGTACAATTTAAATGAGTTTTTTTGGTGCCGGCAACCCTGCGCGTGCGCGTTGGAGCGTTCGCGCACGCGCAGTGTGAAGGAAACATTGGCACTCGGTCATTTTTAAAAGTGCTGCAGAAAAAGTGAAAATTTGTTTATTGAACCCTTGCAAAGGCTTGATATTTTAATTTTCTTGATATTTCTGTGTGTGAGGGAGTGCATTCTGTAATTAAAGATAGACTGTGATAAACGGGACACATGCACTTGTTTGAGACTATTCAAATTCTTTGTAGCTGTTCAATTTTGAACATTTTTTAATAAAACCACATTGCCCTTCCATGATCAGCACTGAGGCTTCTTCCAGCTTTCTCCCCCTGCTGTCGGTCGGTCCTGACGGCAAACTGCTGCCTGAAAGGCCTGCCTGAAGCACTTTCACACAGGTAGGAACATGGTTTATTTAATCTTTTCTTTGCTTATAAATTTTTCTTCAGGTTGGATTTATTTGTATAATATTTGTATAAGTATAACTAAGGATTTATTGTAGAATTTAATGACTTCCCTTTCCCCGCCTCCCCCCCCACCTCGTTCCCGACGCCTAATTTGTAACCTGCGCCTGATTTTTTAATGTGTAGACAAGGTTTTTTCAAGCCTACAAAAATCTTCACTTGCTCCATTCTAAGTTAGTTTGGAGTACGTTTTCACTGTGGAAACTTTCAAATCAGGCGTCAGTGGCCGGACTCGCCCCCTTTTGAAAAAAAAAATTCTGTTCAAAAGTGAAACTGTTCTACCTGACTAGAACTGCAGAAAACTTAAATGTGGAGAATTACGATTTCTAAGATACTCCGTTCTCCACCAGTTGCTCCTAAAAATCAGGAGCAAATCATGTGGAAACTTGGGGCCAAAAAGTGGTTAAAAGTGTGATATTTTCTTTACGACATCATACTCTGCAAGGTGGCTCCATTTCATCATGTGACTTTTATTGTATTTACAGCAGCAGTTGCATTACCACTGCAGTCTACTAGATGGAACAGTAGTCCACTAGGTGGAGCTATATTAAACTTCTCCCTCTTTAATGAAGAAGCAATCATAACAAAATAATTATCATACATAACTTCCATGTATTTTGCCATAGTTACTAATCAAACTTAACCACTGATTTTCTGTTTTGAAGGGGATACCTTCTCTCTTGAAAATAACATTCCAATCTTGTTTTAGGACTTAGACTCATTCTAGGCTGAGCCCTAGGAGAGTTTTTCTTCAAGAGCTACCCTTGATCTACATTTGGACTCATTACAACTTAAGACTGTTTGTCTGCCTGACTCAGACTCAGACTTCAATTCTGACATTCTCATGGACTTGTGTCTAGCACATCTGATATAAAATTTGCTACTGGTACTCTACTTGTAACAAGACTATCTGACTCATCAGAAATAATTGAATCATTCCAACTTTCAACTCCTTCCACATCTGTAGTTAAAATATGATCAATGTGAACAAGCCTAACCTTTCCATGATCAAACAACTTGACCAAATATGTGCGAGGGCCACATATCGTCACTACTCTTTCTGGTAAGCATTTTAACCATTTGTGGTGATGGTTCTTCACTCTCACCTTCTGATTCAATTGCACACTTCTCTCTCTTACTCTACCTCTATCATGACTCTCTTTCTGTCTTAATTGTTTCTCTTCTACTGACTGTGCCAAGTTTGGCTTTAACAACGAGAACCTGGTTCATGGCTGTTGTTTGAAAAACGACTCTGCCAGTGTTTTAATAGTAGTTGTATGAGGAGTATTACGATATATAATTAGAAAATTTGCCAGTTTGTGATCCAACGACAACTGTTGTTTCTTCGGATTTGGATCCAACATTTGCTTGATGAGGGCACGTTTTGCAATTTGTACTGTGCGCTCTGTTGCACCATTTGAAGCAGGGTAGTATGGTGGAACCGTGGTACATTTCACACCATTTATGCTCTTGAATTGTGTAAATTCTTCTGAACAAAATTGCAGCCCATTATCAGACAATTTCTGCTGGGAGGCCATATGAAGAAAACAATCTTCGCAAATTGTCCAGTGTTTTACTTGTTGTTATTTTCCGCATCGGAAATACCTCTACCCACTTTGAATGACTATCAATCACTATGAACAATTGTCCTTCTAGCTCAGCAAAATCTACATGTAACCTTTGTCACACCACGGGAGGCCATTTCAATGGCTGTAATGGAACTGATGGTGGTTTCTTGCTTATCGATTGACATATTGTATACACTGACTATGATGCACTCTATGGGCTAGATTTTGCACTTTCATGCAGATCGCCCAAAAATGGGCGTTATTTCCGGCGTGGTCGGTAAAAATGGGTTTTCAGAACGCTGGCTTGTCACCAATTCTCAAAGCCCCTAGTCGCCATTTTTGAAATTGGGCGTTGCCGCGAGCGATATGAAATGGGCGTTAGTGTTAAATCTCTCTGACCTTCTGCCTAAAGTGTCACTGCACTTAGCAATGGCATGGCAATGCTCGATTCCTGCGATTCATGAGGTCAAGGGTCATCATGACATGCGCAGAAGAGGAGACAGAGAGAGGGAGCTGAGAGGGAGTGAAGGTGTGTGTCGGTGTGGTGTGGCTGCTTTAGGATGAAGGAGGGAGAGTTTGAGATTTAGAGCAAATTGGGAAAAGAAAATTAGCTGTTACCTGCCAAATATTTGCCCGAATTTGGTGCCTATAATGGAGGGAGAGGAGGAGGCATCACAGCACAATGTAGAGACTGACGCTGGCGAGAGCAGTGAGCTGGGAGAGGAGCACATTGGAGGGCACAAAAGAGCGAGGAGATTCTCGGACGAGGCAAATGCCTCCCTCCAATAGGAGGTCAAGTTACGCTGGGGTGATTTGACCCAGGGGGGCGTGGGAAGCCCACCCCAGAGGCCTACCAGAAAATATGGACCGAGATAGCAGAGGTGGTCTCGTCGGCAGCCAATGAGGTGTGCGAGGACAACCAATGCCGCTAGCAATGGAACGACCTTGTTGGATCCGCAAGAGTAAGTATTATATTTATTTACATGTACTTATATATTTATATAATTTGATTTGTAAGAGTCATGAATGACTATAATCAGATGTGAGGTCTTTAACTTTTACCAGGAATGTTGTACTCAAAACCTGCTTTCATGTTGTACGTCTTCAGGTAAAGAATGATAATTATCATAATAATCACGATTACATCTGTTGGTTATGTGTTGTATCAGTCTCCGTTACGCAATGATCTCATGCCATTTTTACAGAAGAAGCTATCGACGATGAGGTCCGTGCAGAGGTGAACGGGTGGGGGGCCACCAGTCATCAGCGACATCACCGATATCGAGGAGCGGGTGCTTACACTCATGGGGAAGCACACCCGGATGACTACACAAGCAGCTGCAAACCCTGAAGTGATGCCACATGAGTAAAGCTTACACCATTGCGTGATGTAGGGTCAATTGATGCAACAGCAACTCATATCCGAAGAATAATATATGATAGATGAGTTCTAAAATTGTCCTATAAATAATGTTGGCCTCATGAGAATCATTGCAATGCAGAATGTGGTCATGAAATGTGATGTCTGTGATGATTTTGCTAGCAGTGGTGCTTTTGTCGGCATATGCTGTGTGTAGCGCTGGAATCACCTTGTGACCCTAGCACCCCCTTTTCCGCTAATAACCTCATTTGTGTTTTGCAGTTCAGCCAGCAGCGCGGCTCCAGGCAAGACCACAGAGGTCAGAAATTGGGGGAGCGGGGCCCGACTTTTCAGACAATCCTACATCTGGTGCTGAGGAGCTGCGATTCTCACCCATCAATCCGTTGGGTCTGCTCTCCATGGTGAGAGCGCCGACTTCGAAGAACCTGTATCGCCAGGCTCCAGAAGGCATTCCACCCCAAGGTCATCGAGTACTTCTCCGGCCATTCCCGCCTCCACTCTGGAGGTACCGACCCAATCACCTCGCCACAGGACACCACATTTGTCCCCAGGACGGCGCCGTCCTCATGGTGGTTTCATGGACGTGGCAGGTCTGGTCCACGAGTGCCACGTAAGAGCGTAGAGATGGTACAGTTGTCCAGGAAGACTGTAGACATTGGTGACCAGATCCTCGATGTAATGGGTGGCATATCCCAACAGCTGGCCACAATCTCCAGCACCATGACTGAGTACGTTCCACAGATGGCAGAGGCCCTGGGATCGATAGCCAGGAACACTGGTGGCACAGGCCTCCCAGTGATCCTGGAGCATGGCACTCCACCCTTAGGTTCCGCACCACCAGTGCCAACGATACATGAGAGGCAGGACCAAGATCCTGCTTCTGGATCCGAGAATGTGCCCACCTCGGCACCCCCTGCTCCCGTACCCGTGCAACCACAGCCTCTGCCTTCATCCCCCCCAATGAGGCACCGCCTGAGGAGCTCCTCGGCCAGGCGGCGTGGCCAGGAGGGGAAGGGGTAGAGGTGGGGAGAAGAAGGGGAGAGGGGAAGGAAAGTGAGGTACATGTCCACAGGTGATGGCTGTGTTAAATCTCCA
Source organism: Pristiophorus japonicus (assembly GCF_044704955.1). Taxonomy (NCBI): domain Eukaryota; kingdom Metazoa; phylum Chordata; class Chondrichthyes; family Pristiophoridae; genus Pristiophorus; species Pristiophorus japonicus. The sequence goes on along the minus strand of NC_091977.1, from coordinate 158,930,492 downwards.
TCTCAGTGTATGTAATTTGTTGTAATGTATGGGGGGAAGGGGCCACCCTCTTGCTTTGCATTTGAGTTCTGTGTTGCTGGACATGTTGACCATTTGATTGATGTCTGTCATGTATCTCACATTACTGCATATAACTGTATCTTACCATGCTATATATGACTGTAACTGGATATGACCTGTAACAATAAACATACCTTACCACCAGGGGTGCACTTGCAGGAGACACTCCATACCTGTCCCACTGAGGTATATAAAGGGAGGTCTCAGGCAAGTGCAGCACCAGAGAGCTGGAATTAAAGATGCAGGTCCTGAGTGACCTTGACTTCAGCATGTGTCTCCTGTGAGTCAGTACATTAGAGTCAGGACTTAACAGTGGCGACGAGTTACGGGATTACAGAATGGCTACCAACAGCTCAGATGAGAAATACAATGCTGGAGACAATTGGGATGACTCTATAGAAAGGCTCCAGCAAAGCTTTGTGACCAAAGACTGGCTGGGCGACGATAAGGCAGACAAGAGAAGAGCCCATCTCTTGACCAGCTGTGGCTCGAAAACATACGCTTTAATGAAAGACCTGCTGGCACCCGAGAAACCAGCAAGCAAGTCGTTTGAGGAGTTGAGCACACTGGTGAGAGACCATCTAAAGCCAGCGAGCAGTCTACACATGACCAGACACAGGTTCTACAACTACAGATGCTGTGTGGGCCAAAACATACCCGACTTCGTGGCGGAACTTCGGAGGCTGGCTAGTTCATGTGAGTTCCCCGATGAACTAAGGAGAGAAGTACTGAGAGACTTTGTTATTGAAGGAATAGGCCACACAGGCATATTCCGAAAGCTTATAGAGACCAAGAACATGACTCTAGAGGCAGCAGCACTAGTCGCACAGATGTTCTTGGCAGGCGAAGAACAAGGGGTTCACATTGTGAAACAAACTGCTACCCCCACACACAGACAAAGGCAGAAGAGCAGGCCTTCAACAGCAGACAGTGGTGCCAGAAGCCATCAAAATCAAGGCTCACATGAACGGCCGATCACACCTCATCAACCCACAATGCGAGCAATCAACAACAAATTGAGAGAAGCTCAAAGGAGATCAGCCAGACGCAGCTCATGGAACAATGGAAACGGTCTGTGTTGGAGGTGTGGGGGAAGGCACTCAACCAGGGTGTGTCGATTTCAGCATGCCGTTTGCACAGGGCATCTGACTCGCATGTGCAGAAAAACAGCAGCTCGGCTGGTATACTAATCGGAAAGGTCGGAAAGCGGACCAGAAGACGGTTGGAACAGTGCACGGGACGCCGAGGTACAGCGGGTTAACACGATCAATGTCCACTGTTCTTACACCAAGATGCCTCCAATTATGATGAGGGTTCTACTCAACGGGATACCCGTCAGATGGAACTGGACACGGGGACCAGTCAATCGCTCATGAGCATTCAACAATTTGAACAGCTGTGGTCGCACAAAAGCAACAGATCAAAATTCACAAAGATCGACACCAAACTAAGGACCTATACTAAAGAAATCGTCCCAGTCCTTGGCAGCGCCATGCTCTCAGTCACACACAAAGGAATGGTGCACCGACTATCCCTGTGGATTGTCCCCGGGGATCTCTCAGCCCTGTTGGGGAGAAGCTGGCTAGCAGAACTTAATTGGAAATGGGATGATGTTCACGCCATGTCGTCAGAGGAATGGACCTCCTGCTCAACAGTTCTAAGCCATTTTGAACATCTCTTTCGGCCAGGTGTGGGCACCTTCAAAGGGGCTAAAGTTAGAATCTACATCACACAGAATTCCAGACCGGTCCATCACAAGGCTAGAGCTGTGCCTTATGTGATGAGGGAAAAGATTGAAAACGAACTGGACCGGCTTCTGCGGGAAGGCATAATTTCTCCCGTGGAATTCAGTGACTGGGCAAGCCCCATCGTCCCCGTCATGAAGCCTGATGGATCTGTGCGAATCTGTGGGGATTACAAGTCTACCATAAACAGAGTCTCCGTACAGGACCAATACCCGCTGCCCAGAGCGGAGGATCTATTTGCCACGTTGGCTGGAGGAAAACTTTTCTCGAAACTTGACCTCACATCTGCGTATATGACGCAAGAACTGACCGAAGAGTCTAAGCTACTCACCACCTTCAACACACATCGAGGCCTTTTTGTGTACAATCGATGCCCATTCGGCATCAGGTCGGCAGCTGCTATATTCCAGCGCAGCATGGAGAGTCTGCTCAAGTCCTTCCCGGGGATGGTTGTGTTTCAAGATGACATACTCATCACAGGCAGTGACACCGACTCCCATCTCCGCAATCTTGAGGAAGTACTAAGTCAATTGGATCGGGTTGCCGAAGAGTTAACAAATCCAAGCGTCTGTTTCTCGCGCCTGAGGTTGAATTTTTGGGCAGAAGGATTGCCGCTGATGGAATCCGCCCAACATAATCCAAAACCGAAGCGATTCGCCTGGCACCCAGGCCCCGGAATGTCTTGGAACTGCGCGCCTTTCTCGGGCTACTCAATTACTTTGGGAACTTTATGCAGGACTTGAGCACACTGCTGGAGCCTCTCCACATGCTACTCAGAAAGGGGTGCGATTGGTTTTGGGGGGACGTCCAAGAACGCGCCTTCAATAAGGCATGCAACCTTCTATGTTCCAAGAGTGTTTTAGCCTTTTTTGACCCAGGTAAAAAGTTAGTCCTTACGTGTGATGCGTCTGTGTACGGGGTCAGGTGCGTTTTACAGCACGTCAATGATGCGGGTAAATTGCAGCCCGTTGCTTATGCCTCCAGGTCACCTTCGCGGGTGGAGCGTGGGTACGGTATGATTGAGAAGGAGGCACTCGCGTGCGTGTACGGTGTCAAAAAGATGCACCAATACCTTTTTGGGGCCAAGTTTGCGTTAGAAACTGACCACAAACCTCTCGCGTCCCTACTATCCGAGTGCAAGGCAATCAACGCCAACGCCTCGGCGCGCATTCAGCGGTGGGCACTCATGCTGGCGGCTTATGACTACACGATAAGGCACAGACCAGGCACAGACAACTGTGCCGGTGCACTTAGCAGGCTACCCCTGGCGACCACAGAAGGGTCCGACGAACATGACTGTGAGATGGTCAAAGCAATCAATGCCTTTGAATTCTCAAGTTCGCCATGACAGCTCGCCAAATCAGAGCCTGGACGACCAGCGACCCCACGTTATCTCTCGTTAAAAGATGCGTTTTAACTGGTGACTGGGCAGAGGCTCGCGATGCCTGCCCCGAGGAGGTCAAACCCTTCCATAGGCGCATGCATGAACTATCACTACAGACAGACTGCCTGATGTGGGGCAGCCGAGTAGTTATGCCCTTACGAGACAGGGAGGCATTTGTCCGGGAGCTCCGGGGATCGTCCTTATGAAGGCCATAGCCAGATCCCATGTCTGGTGGCCTGGCATTGACACGGACTTGGAGCTCTGCGTCCATCAGTGCACCATTTGTGCCCAACTCAGTAATGCCCCCAGGGAAGCCCCCCTAAGCCCCTGGCCCTGAGCCCACCAAACCGTGGTCGCGGGTGCATGTAGACGATGCGGGCCCATTCATGGGCAAAATGTTCCTCGTAGTCGTTGATGCATTTTCAAAATGGATCGAGTGCACCATTTTAAACTCGAGCACCACCTCCACCACTGTGGAGAGCCTTAGAACCATGTTTGCAACACATGGCATTCCTGACATATTGGTCAGTGACTGGTCCATGCTTCACCAGCGCAGAATTTCCCGATTTTATAGTTGACCATGGTATAAATCACGTTAAGACGCCACCTTTCAAGCCGGCCTCCAATGGCCAGGCGGAGCGAGCAGTGCAGATCATTAAACAAGGCATGCTCAGAATCCAAGGTCCCACGCTGCAGAGCCACCTGACACGACTGCTGCTGGCATACAGATCTCGTCCGCATTCGTTGACTGGGGTTTCCCCCGCGCAACTATTGATGAAACGAACCTTAAAGACTAGGCTCTCGTTAATCCTCCTAGACATGTATGAAATTGTTGAGGCTAAGCATCAAAAGCTAACTGAGTACCATGACCGAAATTCGAGGGGGAGGTGGAATAAGATAGGGGACAAAGTGTTTGTGCTAAACTATGGCCGGGGTCCCAAATGGCTTGCAGGGACAGTAACAGACAAAGAGGCAAACAGGCTACTGGTTGTACAAATGGACAATGGCCAAACCTGCCGGAGGCATGTAGACCAAGTAAAAACTAGATTCACTGATAATACTGAAGAACCAGAGGCAGACTACAATGTGGAACTCACACCACACCTGGTGGACAGACAGGTGGAACAACCTGAGGAAAGGGCAGTCTCAACAGACAGCCCAGGCGAGATACCGCAATCACACCAAACGAAAAACAGGCACCAAGGCAAACAACTGAACCACAACTAAGACGCTCCACGCGAGAACGCAGACCACCTGAGAGACTGAATCTATAAAGGCAATAAGACCTTGATGGAGGGTGATGTCATGTATCTCACGTTACTATATATAACTGTATCTTTCCATGCTATACATGACTGTAACTGGATATGACCTGTAACAATAAGCATACCTTACCACCAGGGGTGCACTTGCAGGAGACACTCCATACCTGTCCCACTGAGGTATATAAAGAGAGGTCTCAGGCAAGTGCAGCACTGGAGAGTGGGAATTAAAGGTGCAAGTCCTGAGTGACCTTGACTTCAGCATGTGTCTCGTGTAAGTCAGTACATTAGAGTCAGGACTTAACAATGTCAATGGTCGAAAAAGTGGGGTGGGGTGGGATGTTTTTGCCCGTGATACTTATGATTTCAGACCAATGGTTGTATAAAATGTTTTTTATTCAACATAACCTTGTTGTGCATTGTCTCAAATAGCTGGACTGTTACACACTGGTGATTCCTTAATGTGAAAGGGTTAAATAAAACTTAACTTGAATCAACTTAAACTTTAACTGGTACCAAGGTGATGCCGACCATTGATGTCTGAGCTGCACACACAGCAGTGTGTCAGCTTTGTCCATTACAGCAATGTTCTTTCAGGCAAATCGTTCATTTATGAGCTCCTGACGTAAGAGTCTTGCAGCTATGTAGCCACCACAGGCCCTTTCCTGCGGTCTGGTTGCATAGTCAGCCTGATTGTCTAGCCCTAGGTCAGCGTCCAGCCCCTCGTCCTCCTCTTCCTCTCTCTCCTGAGGTGGAGCATCAGTCCCTTCTGGCAATTCTTGTTCCCTCCTGATAACCAGGTTGTGCAGCATGGAGCACATGACCACAAATTTACCTACTTGCTCAGGCTTGTATTGTAGCTCCCCTCCTGAGTGCTCCCGGCATCTAAAGTGCTGCTCAAGCACAGTAATTATTTTCTGGACCACATTGCGTGTTTCTCTGTGGCTCTGGTTGTATCGCTTCTCGGCCTCGGTGTGGGTGACACGCAGGGGGGTCATCAGCCAGGTGGCTAGGCCATATCAGTTGTCACCAAGCATCCAGCATTGCCCTTGTGGCTGACTGTTAAACATGTCAGAGGCAGCGCTCTCATGCAGGATGTGAGCCTCATCGAAGCTGCCCGGACATTTGGCATTCACTGCCATTATTATCTCGTTGTGGTGGACAACTAGTTGGACCTTCAGGGAGTGAAATCCTTTTCTGTTATGAAAAAGCTCTGGGTCCTGAGAAAGTGCTTGCATGGCAATGTGAGTACATTGTATTGCTCCCTGCATCCTGGGGAACTTAGCAATGCAGTAGAATGCTCCAGCCCTGTCAGTCTGAGCCTCCGCGGTCATGGGAAAGCTGATAAAGTCCATCCTACGCGTGTACAGGGTCTGCATGATCTGTCTAATGCAGCAATGGGTGGCAAAGTGAGACAGAGGGGAAATGTCGATCACGGAGCCTTGAAAGGAACCGGATGCGTAGAACGACAGTGCTGCGGTGACCTTGACCTCGCCGGATAGTGATGTCCTGATGGCAGGTTGCATATCTGGCCTGATGAGCACGCATATTTCAGTGATCACCACCTTGTGGAAGTGCAGTCTCCGAAGGCAATTGTGCTTGGATACATCGAGGTAAGACCTCTTCTCCGTAAGTGCGGGCTGTGTATGGTCTGGACCTCCTCTTCATTCTGGCATGTCTTAGATTGGGCACGTAATGATGTGCATTGGATGTTGTGCCATTTGCACTCTGCAGCATCTGCGTATTAATCAATTCAGGCTGAGAAATGGCTGGTCCCCATTATAATGAAAGTATAATGGCGATTGATTAGAAGCAATAATTTCCTCACTAAAAGACATCTACAGTAAAACCCAATCATCCAGAGTCTGAAAAGATGTCTGTTGAGATGGTCACTTCACCTGAGAAGAACTCCAGAGTCAATCCAAACTCCCCCGAAGTTGAAGCAGCCTTTTCAATGAAGCAACCTGCGATTTTAAAAGTTGCGCTCACACTGCTGTGATTATTTCAGAACAATTCCAGTTTTTCAGAGCGGTGTTTTGGGCGAGATGTTTGCGAGGTGATGAAAGTGACACTGGGCGATCTCCTGGGCGTTAGTGTTGGCAAATGTAATCTTTACGACAGAAAAAAGTGGGCGGTCGCCATTATTGAATCTCGGCGTTAATTACGTGCCGTAAGTAACACCAGGCGATATTATGGGCATTGGTTTCGCCCATTCTGATGATTCCGCCCAAAAAAAGTGGGCGGGTGGGATTATTTTTCCCAGTGTTACGTACATGGCGAAAGTGTCTGAAAAATGTGCGTCAGTTTCCATTTTGTGGCTAAATGGGCGATACCAGGGTGTTATACCTCTATCGACTCTGGATCAGTTCATATGGACTGGTAATAGCAAATGTAACACCACTTTTTAAAAAAGAGGGAGAGAAAAACAGCTAATTATAGACCGGTTAGCCTGACATCAGTAGTGAGGAAAATGTTGGAATCAATTATTAAAGATGAAATAGCAGCGCATTTGGAAAGCAGTGACAGGATCGGTCCAAGTTAGCATGGATTTATGAAAGGGAAATCATGCTTGACAAATCTTCTTGAATTTTTTGAGGATGTAACTAGTAGAGTGGACAAGGGAGAACCAGTGGATGTGGTGTATTTGAACTTTCAAAAGACTTTTGACAAGGTCCCACACAAGAGATTGGTGTGCAAAATTAAAGCACATGGTATTGGGGGTAATGTACTGACGTGGATAGAGAACTGGTTGGCAGACAGGAAGCAGAGAGCCGGGATAGATGGGTCCTTTTCAGAATGGCAGGCAGTAACTAGTGGGGTGCCGGAGGGCTCAGTGCTGGGACCCCAGCTATTTACAATATACATCAATGATTTAGATGAAGGAATTGAGTGTAATATCTCCAAGCTTGCAATGACACTAAGCTAGGTGGCGGTGTGAGTTGTGAGTACGATGCTAAGAGGCTGCAGGGTGACTTGGACAGGTTACGTGAGTGGGCAAATGCATGGCAGATGCAGTATAATTGGATAAATGTGAGGTTATCCACTTTGGTGGTTAAAAACACGAATACAGAATATTATCTGAATGGCAGCAGATTAGGAAAAGGGGAGATGCAACGAGACCTGGGTGTGATGGTACATCAGTCATTGAAAGTTGGCATGCAGATACAGCAGGCGGTGAAGAAGGCAAATGGTATGTTGGCCTTCATAGCTAGGGGATTTGAGTATAGGAGCAGGGAGGTCTTACTGCAGTTGTACAGAGCCTTGGTGAGGCCTCACCTGGAATATTGTGTTCAGTTTTGGCCTCCTAATCTGAGGAAGGACGTTCTTGCTATTGAGGAAGTACAGCGAAGGTTCACCAGACTGATTCCAGGGATGGCAGGACTGACATCTGAGAAGAGATTGGATCAATTGAGCCTGTATTCACTGGAGTTTAGAAGGATGAGAGGGGATCTCATAGAAACATATAAAATTCTGATGGGACTTGACAGGTTCGATGCAGGAAGAATGTTCCCAATTTTGGGGAAGTCCAGAACCAGGGCACACAGTCTAAGGATAAGAGATAAGCCATTTAGGATTGAGATGAGGAGAAACTTCTTCACTCAGAGAGTTGTTAACCTGTGGAAGTCTTTACCACAGAGAGTTGTTGATGCCAGTTCATTGGATATATTCAAGAGGGAGTTAGATATGGCCCTTACGGCTAAAGGGATCAAGGGGTATGGAGAGAAAGCAGGAAAGGGGTACTAAGGTGAATGATCAGCCATGATCTTATTGAATGGTGGTACAGGCTCGAAGAGCCGAATGGCCTACTCCTACACCTATTTTCTTTGTTTCTATGTTTCTATGTTTCAGCGGTAAAACAGACATTAAGTAGATGTATGCAAAAATAATGGAAAACCTAACCCTGTATCTTTATCAAAACCTGGCTACCATAAGTAACAGCATGCAAATCTCTTGGTCAAGCACATTCCCAGATGCTGGTCATGAAGATCTCCTAACAATTTGGACCTGAACTTATTTGTGATAACTACTCTTGCACCCCACATAATACAATCTTTATCCATTGATAATTCATTCCTAAAAACGAAGTATGGATAAATATTTTCCTCTGATACCTGGTTTGGCCAGCCATTTGCTATGTAAGCATACACCTTTGACATAATTGGGTCACATTTGATTGCTCTACCAATCTTTTCAGCTGTGACTGGCAGTTCATCAATGTGTGAAATATAGAACACTTCTTCCCTATTGGATATAACTTGTGATGCGGATGGCAACCTGGACATAGCATCAGCATTACTGTAATCAGCTGATCGTCTGAATTCAATGTCATACATATATGCTGACAAAATCAAAGCCTGTCTCTGCATTTGGGCTGCATCTAAAGTTGGAACTGGGGATATTGGATGGAGGATTCTGTCATGGGCACTAATGATTATGAGCTTATGACCATACAATTATTTGAGGAACGTCTTGACCTAAAAAATGAATGCAAAAGCTTCTCTTTCGATCTGTGCATAATTACGCTCCTGGCACTGAGTGTGCGTGAAGCAAAAGCAATTGGTCTCTCCTCCCCACTATGTAGTACATGAGAGAACACTGCCCCAACTCCATCTGGAGAGCTAGCTTGATCTCCTTAGATACTTCGTAGTGAACTAACATGGTTCTCTCTACCAACTGGCTTTTACACTTTTTGAATGCTGTGTGACCACTTTCAATGGACCTATTTTTTCAACAGCTCATTCAGTGGATGTAACACTGTAGCCAAATTTCGTAGGAACTTTCCATAATAGTTTAAAAGACCCAAAAAGCATCGAAGTTCAGTGACATTCTTGGGAGTGGGTGCATTTCTGATTGCATCCAGCTTTACCTTGTTTGGATGTAAACTATCTTTGTCTACACTGCTCGAAGTACTTCACTGAGTTTTGAAATAACTCACAGTTGTGAGAAGTTACTTGTACTCTGTGCTTCTCTAGCCGTTTGAGCACTTCATTCAACATTCTATTATAGATTTTCCTGTTTGGTGCTGAAATGAGTACGTCATCTAAATAACATTCTACCCCTTTAATGCCTTGCAAAATCTGGGTCATCACCCCTTGGAATATGGCTAAGGTGGAAGACACTCCAAATGGTAGCCTGTTAAATTGATATAGGTTTAGATGAATATTTACAGTCAAATACCGCGAGAGCTGTCGCTGGTCGGAGGGGAGATAAAAACAATGCGAGCAGGAGCCAGGGCACAAACACCGCGAGAGCTGCAACCAATCAGAGGGGAGATAAAAACAGCCAGCCCAACCAGCACCAACTGAAGATAAGAAGTAAAAAGATTGAAAGTGTGACATCACAGGAAATCAGGTAAGTGATTGGTTGGCTTGTATTTCTCTCTTTTTCTTGGGTATTGGTTTAAATTAAGAGTTGGGATTAAAAATCTAAACTTTCAAAACATGAAAACTGAATTAATTAAATACATTCGAGATGGCAGGACAGGCGATGTGTTTCTGCTGTTGCATGTGGGAGCTAGTTGACCCCATTGAGGTCCACAGTGACCACATCCGCAGCAAGTGTCTGCAGTTCGAGGAACTTTGGCTCTGTGTTGATAAGCTGGAATCTGAGCTGCGGACACTGCGACACATCAGGGAGGGGGACTGCTATCTGGACACTGTGTTCCAAGAGGCAGTCACACCCCTTAGATTAATTAAATCAAATTTGGTCCGTGGTCAGGTAAAGGAGTGTATAATGACTATGAGTGAGGCACGTATGGGGGCCCAGAAGGTAGTGATGGAGGAACCTCGGCCCTTGCTCTTGACCAACAGGTATGAGATTCTTGCTCCCTGTTTGGACAAGAGCAAGAACTGCAGGGAGGATGAGGAACCTGACCACAGCACCATTGTACCGGGGGCCATTCAAGTGGGGGAAGTAAAAAGAAATGTTGTAGTTGTAGGGGACAGTATCATTAGGAGGATAGATACTGTTCTCTGCAGCCGAGAGCATGAGTCCCAAAGGCTGTGTTACCTGGCCAGTGCCAGGGTTAAGGACATCTCCTCTGGGCTCTGGGCTGGAGAGGAACTTGGAGTGGGTGGGTGAAGATCCAGTTGTCATGGTCCAGGTAGATACCAATGACAGAGACAGAACAAAGAAAGAGGTCCTGCTGAGGGAGTATGAGCAGCTAGGGGCTAAATTAAAACGCAGAATCACTAAGGTAATAATATCTGGATTACTACCTGAGCAACAAGCAAATTTGCATAGGGTAAATAAGATTAGAGAGAAGAACACATGGCTCAAAGACTGGTATGGGAGAAATGGGTTTCGATTCATGGGACACTGGCACCATTTCTGGGGTAAGAGGGAGATGCTCCGTTGGAACGGGCTCCACTTGAACCATGCTGAGTCTAGTGCACTGGCGAATCGCATAACTAGAGTTGTAGGGAGGGCTTTAAACTAAATAGCGGGGCGAGGGTTCAGGTGAGCGGAAATTTTAAAAGTTAAAGAGCAAGGAGAAGGCAATAGAGCAGGGTTGCAGTGGAGGAAATGACAACCAGAGTCTGACAGGAAGGGACAGAATGTATAAAAATAAGAGTGTATCAGAAAGTGGGGTCAAAGCAGGGGAAAATGGTAAAAAGAACAAATGAAAAGCTTATCTGAATGCATGCAGCATTTGTAACAAGATAGATGAGTTGACTGCACAAATAGATATAAATGGGTCTGATCTGATAGCCATTACAAAGATGTGGTTGCAAGGTGACCATGACTTGGAACTGAATATTCAGGGGTATTTGACAATTCAAAAGGTAGACAGAAAGGAAAAGGAGATAGGTAGCCTTGTTAATAAAGAATGAGATTAGTGCAGTAGTGAGGAATGATATTAGCTCAGAAGATCAAGATGTAGAATAAGTTTGGGTGGAGATCAGAAATAATAGGTGTAAGAAGTCACTGGTAAGCATAGTCTATAGGCCCCCTAACAATAGATACACTGTTGGACGAAGTATAAATAAAGAAAGAATGGAAGCTTGTAAGAAATAATCATGGGCGATTTTAATCTTCATACAGATTGGATAAATCAAATTGGCCAGGGTAGCCTTGAGGAAGACTTAATCGAGTGTATTTGAGATAGTTTCCTTGTACAGTACATTGTGGAACCAACCAGGGAGCTGGTTATCTTGGATCTGGTACTGTGTAATGAGACAGGATTAATAAATGATCTCATACTCTCGGAAAGAGAGACCAAGCATGGTTGAATTTCAAATTCAGTTGGAGGGTGAGAAAGTTAGATCTCAAACCGGTATCCTGTTCTTAAATAAAGGCGATTACAAAGGCATGAAGGCAGAGTTGGTTAAAGTCGACTGGGAAAATAGATTAAAGTGTAAGACGGTTGTTAATGTGGCAGAAATTTAAGGAGATATTTCATAACTCTCAACAAAAATATATTCCAATGAGAAGGAAAGACTTTAAGAGAAGGGAGAACCATCCATGGTTAATTAAGGAAGTAAAGGATGGTATCAAATTTTTAAAAATGGCATACAAAGTTGCCAAGATAAGTGGGAGGCCAGAATAATGGGAAATTAAAAAAAATCAGCAAAGGATGACTAAAGCAATTATAAAGAGAGGGAAGATAGCGAATGAGAGTAAACTAGCAAGGAATATAAAAACAGATAGTAAAAGCTTCGACAGGTATATAAAAAGGAAGAGAGAAGCTAAAGTAAACATTGGTCCCTTAGAGGAAGAGACTGGGGAATTAATAATGGGGAACAGGGAAATGGTGGAGAATTTCAACAAATATTTTGTATCTGTCTTCATGGTAGAAGACACGAAAAACATCCCAATAATAGATAATCAAGGTGTTATAAGGAGGGAGGAACTTAAAATAATCACTATCACTAAAGAAAAAGTACTCGGTAAAATAATGGAACTAAAGATGGACAAGTCCCCTGGACCAGATGATTTGCATCCAAGATCTTAAAAGAAGTGGCTACAAAGATAGTGGATGCATTTGTTGTAATCTACCAAAATTCCCTGGATTCTGGAGAGGTTCCAGCTGATTGGAAAATGCAAATATAATGCCCCGATTTAAAAAAGGAGGCAGACAGAAAGCAGGAAACAATAGACCACTTAGCTAACATCTACCGTTGGTAAAATGCAGGAATCCATTATTAGGGAAGCAGTAGCAGGACATTTGGAAAAGCATAATACAGTCAAGCAGAGTCAGCATGGTTTTATAAAAAGGAAATCATGTTTGACAAATTTGCTGGAGTTCATTGAGGATGTTACGAGCAAGGTGGATAAGGGGGAACCAGTGGATGTGGTGTATTTGGATTGCCAGAAGGCATTCGATAAGGTGCCACATAAAAGGTTACTGCACAAAATATTGACGATAATATATTAGCATGGATAACAGATTGGCTAACTAACAGAGAGTGGGGATAAATGGATCATTTTCCAGTTGGCAAACGGTAACTAGTGGGGTGCCACAGGGATCGGTGCTGGGGCCTCAACTTTTTACAATCTATATTAATGATTTGGATAAAGGAACCAAGTGTAATGTAGCCAAGTTTTCTGATGATACAAAGATGGGTGGGAAAGCATGTTGTGAGGAGGACACAAAAAATCTGCAAAGGGATATAGACAGACTAAGTGAATGGGCAAACATTTGACAAATGGAGTATAATGTGGGAAAGTGTGAGGTTATCCATTTTGGCAGGAAAAATAAAAAAGCAAATTATTATTTAAATGGAGAGAAACTACAAAAAGTTGCAGTTCAAAGAGACCTGGGGCTCCTTGTGCATGAAACACAAAAGGTTAGTTTGCAGGTACAGCAAGTAATCAAGAAAGCAAAAGGAATGTTGGCCTTTATTGCAAGGGGGATGGCGTATAAAAGCAAAGAAGTCTTGCTACGACTGTACAGGGTATTGGTGAGGCCACACCTAGAGTACTGCATACAGTTTTAGTCTCCTTATTTAAGGAAGGATATTCTTGCATTGGAGGCAGTTCAGAGAAGGTTCACTAGGTTGATTCCGGAGATGAGAGGGTTGACTTATGAAGAACGGATGAGTAGTTTGGGCCTATACTCATTGGAGTTTAGAAGAATGAGAGGTGACCTTATTGAAACGTGTAAGATAATGAGGGGGCTCGACAAGGTAGATGCAGAGAGGATGTTTCCACTCTTGCGGGAATCCAGAACTAGGGGGCATAGTTTAAGAATAAGGGATTGCCCATTTAAAACTGAGATGAGGAGGAATTTCTTCTCTCGAAGAGTTGTAAATCTGTGGAATTGTCTGCCCCAGAGAGCTGTGGAGGCTAGGTCATTGAACATATTTAAGGTGGAGATAGACAGATTTTTTATCGATGTGAGTGATGGGAAGCTAACAGGGAAGTGGAGCTGAACCCAAGATCAGATCAGCCATAATCTTATTAAATGGCGGAGCAGGCTCGAAGGGACAAAAAGCCTTCTCCTGCTCCAAATTCTTTCGTTCTTATGTTCTTAAGCATGACTTGGATTCCTCATCTAGTTCAAGTTGTAAGTAGGCATGTGTGAGATCTAACTTTGAGAAGATCTGGCCACGTGTCAGCGATGTGAACAAATCTACATTTGGCAATGTATTGGGTAGATTACGCTCTAGAACCTGGTTTATAGTTACTTTATGACCATCACACAACCTTACCTTACCATCTGACTTAGATATAACAACAATGGGTGCAGCCTAATTATTTAGATCTACCTTAGAGATAATGTTCTCAGTTTGTAGTCTTTTGAGTTCTTACTCAACTTTCTCCTTTAGTGCGTATGGTAAGGACGTCATTCTGTACTCTGACACTCACATTGAAGCCTGGGATCGTACTGCCTGTTTTGCGGAACACCTTTGGATATTACTTGATGACACCATCCTTCGATGCAAATCTCATTTCAACACGAAAAATATCACTCCAATCCAGCTTCGGTGATCCCAACCAATTTCTATCTAGTAAGGCAGGCTTGTCTCCTGACACTTCTAAGAGAGGCAAGCTCTGAAACTGATCCTTGTATTTCATCAGTACAGTGATACATCTTACCACAGGGATTTGCTCTCCTGAGTAGCCTCGCAGCTCTATCTTCAATTTTTCCAGTGTAAAATCAATCAACTTGTCGAGATATAGTGATTCCGGTACTATGCTCATGAATGCACCAGTGCCGATTTTCATGGGCATCCTGGTTCCTGCAACATCTACTTGGATGACGATACTTCGCAAATCGTTGTGAGGTACCCTTGTGCTCCTGATGACATTTATCCACAGAACCTCCTCGTCCTGTTGCTCCTCTTCAATACTATTTAGTCTCTGGTGATTTCTACTTACAGGCTTGAAAGTCGGTTTCCTCTTTAGTCGGCATGCCTTTTCAAGATGCCCAGTTTTCTTGCAGAAGAAACACTCTGCCTTCACAGTTAATAATAATAACAATAACTTTTATTTATATAGCACCTTTAACATAGTAAAACGTCCCAAGGTGCTTCACAGCAATCTTACAACATGTTAGATATTGACTGTAATGTATGTACATAAGTTCTGCCCACCAACAGGGGGCACTACTGTCGGCAGTCCTAGAGTCATAGGTACATTCATGCTGGGCCCAGTATATAACCTGAACTTCTCTTTTGTATTGTCACTTTTGGAAGCCATTAAAGACTGACCAGGTTACACCTAGTCACTGGCTCACAGTACGGAGTTTGTTGTATCATTTCATACACCACAACTGGCGACGAGAATACGAACCCATGGAAAAGTATGGCGAGCACAGCAAGATCGAGTACTGTTGGAATTCTCGAGAGATTCAATGAGGGAGAGGATTGGGGAGATTTCACGGATCGCCTTGACCAGTACTTCGTGGCAAATGACCTAAACAAAGACAAGGATACAGAGAAGCGCAGGGCAGTTCTTCTCATCGTCTGTGGCTCCGCGATCTATGCACATCAAGAATCTGCTCTTACCCACTCTTCCTACAGAAAAGGATTACAACGAACTGTGTGCTCGAGTTCGGGAACACCGTAAACCCACAGAAGGAATCCTCATATCCAGATATCGCTTCTATACGCATGTTCGTCCAGAAGGCCAGGATGTGGCGTGAGTCCGGGGTCGGCAAGAGGCCTATAAAGGCCGAGAGTTCAGCAGTCGGGAGGTGTGTTGCTGAGGCGTGAATCCGGGGTCGGCAAGAGGCCTATAAAGGCTCAGTTTGTGCAGCTACAGGGAGAAGGCAAAAAATAAGTAGAAAGAAACAGAAAGGTGATGTCACAGCCAAGGTGGTAAGTGATTGGCTGGTGATTGGTGAGTAGTTTTTCTTTTTTCTCTTCGATAACAGTGAGTAAACTCCAGCATTGTTGTTGCCAATTTAAGTGTATCTAAGGGTTAACTCATGGAAGGAGAGCTCGGTCACGTGATATGCTCCTCCTGTAAAATGTGGGAACTCAGGGACACTTCCGGTGTCCCTGATGACTACGTGTGCGGGAACTGTATCCGCCTCCAGCTCCTGATGGTCCGTGTTGCGGAATTGGAGCTGAGGGTGGATTTACTCTGGAGCATCCACGATGCTGAGAATGACGTGAGTAGCACGTGTAGCGAGTTGGTCTTACCGCAGGTGAAGGGTCCACAGCCAGCTAGGGAATGGAAGACCAGCAGGAAGAGCAGTGCAAGGAAGGTATTGCAGGGGTCCCCTGCGGTCATCCCCCTGCAAAACAGATACACTGCTTTGAGTACTGTTGAGGGGGATGATTCATCAGGGGAGGGCAGCAGCAGCCAAGTTCATGGCACTGTGGCTGGCTCTGCTGCACAGGAGAGCAGGAAAAAGAGTGGGAGAGCGATAGTGCTAGGGGATTCAATGGTAAGGGGAATAGATAGGCGTTTCTGCGGCTGCAACCGAGACTCCAGGATGGTATGTTGCCTCCCTGGTGCAAGAGTCAAGGATGTCTCGGAGCGGGTGCAGGACATTCTGAAAAGGGAGGGTGAACAGCCAGTTGTCGTGGTGCACATTGGTACCAACGATATAGGTAAAAAAAGGGATGAGGTCCTACGAGATGAATTTAAGGAGCTAGGAGCTAAATTAAAATGTAGGACCTCAAAAGTAGTAATCTCGGGATTGCTACCAGTAACACGAGCTAGTCAGAGTAGGAATCGCAGGATAGCTCAGATGAATACGTGGCTTGAGCAGTGGTGCAGCAGGGAGGGATTCAAATTCCTGGGGCATTGGAACCGGTTCTGGGGGAGGTGGGACCAGTACGAACCGGACGGTCTGCACCTGGGCAGGACCGGAACCACGGTCCTAGGGGGAGTGTTTGCTAGTGCTGTTGGGGAGGAGTTAAACTAATATGGCAGGGGGATGGGAACCAATGCAGGGAGACAGAGGGAAACAAAATGGAGACAAAAACAAAAGACAGAAAGGAGATGAGTAAAAGTGGAGGGCAGAGAAACCCAAGGCAAAAACCAAAAAGGGCCACTGTACAGCAAAATTTTAAAGGGTCAAAGTGTAATAAAAAGGCAAGCATGAAAACTCGGTGCCTCAATGCAAGGACTATTCGGAACCTAGGAGAGGGCTCTGAGCGTGAGTGGGTGAGAGCTCAGATGAACAGGACCCCAAGAAAGAATGCAAAAGGCAGGAGGCAACAGAGCAGAGTAGCACTGGGGTAAGTGTAAACCGCAAGGTGATAGGAAGGGACAATATATATGAATAAAAAGGAGGGGTCAAAACTAAAAATCATGGTTTAAAAACTAGTATTAAAACACTCTACTGAAACGCACACAGCATTTGAAATAAAGTAAATGAGTTGACAGCACAAATCATTACAAATGAGTATGATTTGGTGGCCATTACAGAAACGTGGTTGCGGGGGGGCCAAGACTGGGAATTAAACATACAGGGGTATCTGACAATTCGGAAAGATAGACAAGAAGGGAAAGGAGGTAGGGTAGCTCTGTTAATAAAGGATGATATCAGGGCAGTTGTGAGAGACGATATTGGCTCTAATGAACAAAATGTTGAATCATTGTGGGTGGAGATTAGAGATAGTAAGGGGAAAAAGTCACTGGTGGGCGTAGTTTATAGGCCCCCAAATAATAACTTCACGGTGGGGCGGGTAATAATCAAGGGAATAATGGAGACATGTGAAAAAGGAACGGCAGTAATAATGGGGGATTTTAACCGACACATCGATTGGTCAAATCAAATTGCACGGGGTAGCCTTGAGGAGGAATTCATAGAATGCATACGGGATTGTTTCTTAGAACAGTATGTTACAGAACCTACAAGGGAGCAAGCTATCTTAGATCTGGTCCTGTGTAATGAGACAGGAATAATAAACGATCTCCTAGTAAAAGATTCTCTTGGAATGATTGATCACAGTATGGTTGAATTTGTAATACAGATTGAGGGTGAGGAAGTAGTGTCTCAAACGAGCATACTATGCTTAAACAAAGGGGACGACAGTGGGATGAGGGCAGAGTTGGCTAAAGTAGATTGGGAACATAGACTAAATGGTGGCACAATTAAGGAACAGTGGAGGACTTTTCAGGAGCTCTTTCATAGTGCTCAACAAAAATATATTCCAGTGAAAAAGAAGGGATAACCAGCCGTGGATAACCAAGGAAATAAAGAAGAGTATCAAATTAAAAACCAATGCGTATAAGGTGGCCAAGGTTAGTGGGAAACTAGAAGATTGGGAAAATTTTAAACGACAACAAAGAATGTCTATGAAAGCAATAAAGAAAGGAAAGATAGATTACGAAAGTAAACTTGCGCAAAACATAAAAACAGATCGTAAAAGCTTTTACCGATATATTAAACGGAAAAGAGTGACTAAAGTAAATGTTGGTCCCTTAGAAGATGAGAAGGGGGATTTAATAATGGGAAATGTGGAAATGGCTGAGACCTTAAACAAGATAATCACTATCACTAGGGGGGTAGTGCTGGATAGGCTAATGGGACTCAAGGTAGACAAGTCCCCTGGTCCTGATGAAATGCATCCCAGGGTATTAAAAGAGATGGTGGAAGTTATAGCAGATGCAGTCGTTATAATCTACCAAAATTCTCTGGACTCTGGGGAGGTACCAGCAGATTGGAAAGCAGCTAATGTAACGCTTCTGTTTAAAAAAGGGGGCAGACAAAAGGCAGGTAACTATAGGCTGGTTAGTTTAACATCTGTAGTGGGGAAAATGCTTGAAGCTATCATTAAGGAAGAAATAGCGGGACATCTAGATAGGAATAGTGCAATCAAGCAGACGCAACATGGATTCATGAAGGGGAAATCATGTTTAACTAATTTATTGGAATTCTTTGAGGATATAACGAGCATGGTGGATAGAGATGTACCAATGGATGTGGTGTATTTAGATTTCCAAAAGGCATTCGATAAGGTGCCACACAAAAGGTTACTGCAGAAAATAAAGGTACGCGGAGTCAGAGGAAATGTATTAGCATGGATCGAGAATTGGCTGGCTAACAGAAAGCAGAGAGTCGGGATAAATGGGTCCTTTTCGGGTTGGAAATCGGTGGTTAGTGGTGTGCCACAGGGATCGGTGCTGGGACCGCAACTGTTTACAATATACATGGATGATCTGGAAGAGGGGACAGAGTGTAGTGTAACAAAATTTGCAGATGACACAAAGATTAGTGGGAAAGCGGGTTGTGTAGAGGACACAAAGGCTGCAAAGAGATTTAGATAGGTTAAGCGAATGGGCGAAGGTTTGGCAGATGGAATACAATGTCGGAAAGTGTGAGGTCATCCACCTTGGGAAAAAAAAACAGTAAAAGGGAATATTATTTGAATGGGGAGAAATTACAACATGCTGCGGTGCAGAGGGACCTGGGGGTCCTTGTGCATGAATCCCAAAAAGTTAGTTTGCAGGTGCAGCAGGTAATCAGGAAGGCGAATGGAATGTTGGCCTTCATTGCGAGAGGGATGGAGTACAAAAGCAGGGAGGTTCTTCTGCAACTGTATAGGGTATTGGTGAGGCCGCACCTGGAGTACTGCGTGCAGTTTTGGTCATCTTACTTAAGGAAGGATATACTAGCTTTAGAGGGGGTACAGAGACGATTCACTCGGCTGATTCCGGAGACGAGAGGGTTACCTTATGATGATAGATTGCGTAGACTGGGTCTTTACTCGTTGGAGTTCAGAAGGATGAGGGGTGATCTTATATAAACATGTAAAATAATGAAAAGGATAGACAAGATAGAGGCAGAGAGGTTGTTTCCACTGGTCGGGGAGACTAGAACGAGGGGGCACAGCCTCAAAATACGGGGGAGCCAATTTAAAACCGAGTTGAGAAGGAATTTCTTCTCCCAGAGGGTTGTGAATCTGTGGAATTCTGTGCCCAAGGAAGCAGTTAAGGCTAGCTCATTGAATGTATTCAAATCACAGATAGATAGATTTTTAACCAATAAGGGAATTAAGGGTTACGGGGAGCGGGCGTGTAAGTGGAGCTGAGTCCACGGCCAGATCAGCCATGATCTTGTTGAATGGCGGAGCAGGCTCGAGGGGCCAGATGGCCTACTCCTGTTCCTAATTCTTATGTTCTTATGTTCTATGTTCTTATGTAGCGGTATTTGTTGCTGACCTGAGACGTCTTGCAGGGCCTTGCAAATTTGGACCTGCTTTGGAAGACATGCTGCGTGACTTTTTCGTGATCAGGTTCAATCACGAGGCGATTTTAAGTAAGCTGCTGGCTGTGGAGACGCCGGACCTCAGCAAGGTCATCACCATCGCCCAGGCTTGCATGTCCACGCAAAAAAGCACGAAGCAGATATCGTGACAAAACAGGAAATCCACGGCAAGTACTGTGTGCAAAATTGTATCGACGGCCGGCAGAGCTACACATGGCAGAGCCTACTTGACTGCGTCTGCAAAACCGGGAGCCACTCAAAGTTCGTCATCGAGCATCTACTCAAATACGTATATGAGAACGGGAGCTGCTCAAAGCCCGCCATCGGGTGTGTTACGCTTATAATAAAGTGTTGCAATGGAGTACTGTAGACAGTGAGTAAGTGTGACCTTAGCTCCTTTATTTAAACTCCAGAATCTTGGTACAACATGAGAGGCCTGCTTATATACAGTGCTCCCAAAGGATGCTGGGGTCCCTTGGGACTCCAACAGATACGCCCTCTGGTGGTGGTGTGATACAGGTTGCCGAGGGTTACACACATAACATCACTCCCTCCCAAAGTCAATAGTACACTTATTTACAGGGTGAGACGATCTGGGGCTTTTCGCTCCCTTGTCGATCGTCTCGGTACAAATGCAGGTGTGGGTGAGTTGGTTGGTTCTTCAATGGGCTGCTGGGCAGCTGGCCTTGCTGGGCTGCTGGGGATGGTGAGTTCAGCTTTGTGGTCAATCGTGATGTCGGTTGCCACTTGTGTGTGTGTTGGAGGGTCGAAGTTGGTGGTGTCCTCTTTGAGCTGCTCGTGGCTGTTTGTGAATCGCAATTTGGTTTGGTCCAAGTGCTTTCTGCACGTTAGTCCATTGGCCAGTTTGACCTGAAACACCCTACTTGGACAGGTTCGGTGAATACATAAGAATTAGGAACAGAAGTAGGCCATCTAGCCCCTCGAGCCTGCTCCGCCGGGCAAATGCATGGCAGATGAGGTATAATGTGGATAAATGTGAGGTTATCCACTTTGTTGGCAAAAACAGGAAGGCAGATTCTTCTCTGAGTGGTGACAGATTAGTAAAAGGGGAGGTGCAATGAGACCTCTGTGTCATCGTACATCAGCCATTGAAGGTAAGCATGCAGGTACAGCAGGCAGTAAAGAAAGCAAATGACATGCTGGCCTTCATAGCGAGGAGATTTGAGTATAGGAGCAGGGAGGTCTTGCTGCCATTGTACAGGGCCTTGGTGAGACAACACCTTCTGTGCAGTTTTGGTCTCCTAATCTGAGGAAGGACGTGCTTGCTATTGAGGGAGCACAGTGAAGGTTCACCAGACTGATTCCCGGGATGGCAAGACTGACATATGAGGAAAAACTGGATCGGCTAGGCTTATACTCACTGGAATTTAGAAGAATGAGAGGGGATCTCATAGAAACGTATAAAATTCTGACGGGATTGGACAGGTTAGATGCAGGAAGAATGTTCCCAATGTTGGGGAAGTCACGAACCAGGGGACACAGTCTAAGGATAAGGGGTAAACCATATAGGACCGAGATGAGGAGAAACTTTTTCACGCAGAGAGTTGTGAACCTGTGGAATTCTCTGCCACAGAAAGTTGTGCAGTCCAGTTCATTGGACATATTCAAAAGGGAGTTAGATGTGGCCTTTGCAACTCAAGGGATCAGGGGGTATGGAGAGAAGGCAGGGGTGGGGTACTGAGGTTGCATGATCAACCATGATCATATTGAATGGCGGTGCAGGCTCGAAGGGCCTATTTTCTATATTTCTATGTTTCCCTTCTTTGGCTATGACAGTGCCAGCAAGCCATTTTGGACCACGTCCATAGTTAAATAGAAATACAGGGTCATTGACTTCAATATCGCGTGACAAGTTTGCGCGATCATGGTTCATGCTTTGTTGATGCCGACTGCCCTCGACGTGATCATGGAAATCAGAGTAGACAAGAGAGAGCCTTGTTTTGAGCGCCCTTTTCATCAGCAGTTCGGCTGAGAGTACCCCGGTGAGCGAGTGGGGTCTGGTGCGGTAGATGAGCAGGACTCGGGACAGATGAGTCTGCAGGGAGCCTTCCGACACACGTTTCAAGCTTTGCTTCATGGTTTGGACTGCTGGTTCTGCCTGGCCATTAGATGCAAGCTTGAACAGGGCAGATGTGACATGCTTGATCCCATTGCGGATCATGAATTCCTTGAATTCAGCACAAGTGAAGCACGGCCCATTGATACTGACAAGGACATCAGACAGGCCGTGTGTGGCAAACATGGCTCCTATGCTTTCGATGGTGGCAGTGTACGTGCTTGCAGACATTATTACACATTCAATCCATTGTGAATAAGCATCCACAACAACCAAAAACATTTTGCCTAGAAATAGGCCCGCAAAGTCAACGTGGATCCTAGACCACGGTTTGGAGGGCCATGACCACACACTTAGCGGTGCCTCTCTGGGTGCATTGCACAGTTAATAGCAAGTGTTGCATTGGCGCATGCATGACTCTAAGTCTGAGTCGATGCTGGGCCACCACACATGGGATCTGGCTATAGCTTTCATCATTAATATGCCTGGGTGGGTACTGTGTAGGTCGGGTATGAACGTTTCTCTGCCTTTCTTAGGCAAAACCACGCGATTACCCCACAAAAGATAGTCCGCCTGTATGGACATTTCGTCAAGCTGGAACGGCTTGATCTCTTCATGCATCTCCACTGGGATGCTGGACCAGCTCCCATGGAGGATACAGTTTTTTTACAAGGGTCTGTAAAGGATCCTGGCTGGTCCAGGTCCTGGTCTGGCGGGCTGTAACGGGTGACTTTTCATTTTCGAATGCATCCATCAACAAGAGCAAGTCTGCAGGCTGTGCCATTTCCACCCCAGTGGTGGGCAGTGAATCAGCGCAGTTCTCTGTGCCTGGTCTGTGATGGATTACATAGTTGTATGCAGACAGCATGAGCGCCCATCTTTGGATGTGGGCAGAGGCATTGGTGTTAATCCCTTTGCTCTCTGAGAATAGCGATATGAGCGGCTTATGGTCAGTTTTTAGCTCAAACTTGAGAACAGACACTGGTGCATTTTTTCACCCCGTAAACGCATGCCAGAGCTTCTTTTTCAATCATGCTGTAAGCCCTTTCGGCCTTGGACAAACTCCTGGATGCATAAGCGACCAGTTGCAATGTTCCCGATTCATTAGCTTGTTGTAACACACACCCTACCCCATATGACGACGCATCGCAAGCTAGCACTAAACGTTTACATGGGTTATACAGAACAAGCAGTTTGTGGAAACATAACAGATTTTTGGCTTTCTCAAAAGCAGCCTCTTGTGATTTCCCCCATACCCAGTCGTCTCCCTTGCGTAGTAGCACATGTAGGGGTTCTAGCAAGGTGCTTAACCCAGGTAGAAAATTACCAAAATAGTTGAAGAATCCCGTCACGTTCTGTGGTATCGATGCATTCTTGATGGCCTCTGTCTTGGCGTCAGTGGGTCTGATGCCATCTGCCATGATTCTTCTCCCTAAGAACTCGACCTCTGGTGCCAGGAAAACACACTTCGAGCATTTCAACCTGAGCCCCACGCGATCTTGCTGACTTAGAACCTCTTCCAGATTCTGCAAGTGTTTGATGGTGTCCCGACCTGTGACCAGTATGTCGTCCTGGAAAACCACACTGCGCAGAACCGACTTTAGCAGGCTCTCCATGTTCCTTTGGAAAATGTCCACGGCCGATCGAATCCCAAATGGGCATCTATTGTAGATGAGCAGACCTTTGTGCGTGTTGATGCAGGTGAGGCCTTTCGAAGATTCCTCCAGCTCCTGCGTCATGTAGGCCAAGGTCAGGTCCAACTTGGTGAACGTTTTTCCTCCAGCCAGGGTCGCAAATAGGTCGTCTGCCTTGGGTAGCGGGTACTGGTCCTGTAGCGAAAAACGGTTAATCGTTACTTTATAGTCCCCACAAATACTGACCGTGCTGTCGCCTTTGAAAACCGGAACAATTGGACTGGATCTCTCGTTGAACTCCACCTTCTTGCCTTCTTGCTGCAGCCTGTCCAGCTCAATTTCCACTTTCTCTTGCATCATATATGGCACCGCCCATGCCTTGTGGTGGAGGGGCCGTGTAGCAGGAACCAAGTGGATCTGCACCTTCACCCCCGAGAAACTTCCAATGCCTGGCTCAAACAACGATGGGAACTAGCTCAGAACCTGGGCACGTGATGCATCGTCGACGGATGAGAGCGCTCGGATGTCATCCCAGTTCCAGCGGATTTTTCCCAGCCAGCTTCTGCCGAACCGTGTGGGGCCATCTCCTGGTACAATCCATAGTGGGAGTTCGTGCACTGCTCCATCAATGGAGACTTTTACTGCTGCGCTGCCAATAACAGGGATCAGGTCTTTGGTGTAAGTTCTTAGCTTGGTATGAATGGGTTAAGCTTGGGCCTGTGTGTCTTGTTGCAACACAGCCTGTCGAAGGCCTTTTTGCTCATGATAGTCTGACTGACACCCGTGTCCAGTTCCATGGATACTGGAATTCCATTCAGTTCAACTTTTTACATGATCGATGGAAATTTCATGGTGAAGGTGTGTACCCCATACACTTCTGCCTCCTCGGTTCGAGTCTCTAGTTCAGCCTGATCCACCATGGATCGATCTTCCTCTGCAACATGGTGGATTGCAGGGTTTGCGGCTCGTCTGCACATTCGCTGGAGATGTCCCATTGTTCCACAGCCTTTGCACGCATAGTGTTTGAAACGGCATCGATGGGCTCAATGATCACCTCCGCAGCACCAACAAGGTGTGCCTCGCATTAACGATTGATGGCGAACTCTGTGTTATCTGAGGTCATACAGCTGCCGGCGTGTACATTCTGCCATATGCATTCCTGTCTGAAAACGACGTTACTTTGTGTATAGTACGAGCCAAAACCTCTTTATGCTGCAAAATTTGTTTGGTATCATCGCTGGTGGACATAAATGCCTGGGCTATCGTTATGGCTTTGCTCAGATTCGGTTTTTCAACATGGTTTGTGAAGGATAACCTCATGGCCAATGCCAAGCACAAAAAAGTCTCTGAGCATTTGCTCAAGGAATCCATCGAATTCGCAATGTCCTGCAAGGCGCCATAGTTCGGCGACGTAGCTCGCCACTTCCTGGCCTTCAGACCGTTGACATGTGTAAAATCGATACCTTGCCATCAAAATGCTTTCTTCAGATTTAGGTGCTCCCGGACCAGCGTACACAGTTCTTCATAGGATTTGGTTGTTGGTTTCACCGGACCTAGAAGATTCTTCATGAGGCCATAGATTGTTGCCACACAGACGTTAAGGAGGATCGCCCTTCGTTTGGCAGCATTCTCGTCCCCTTCCAGCTTGTTGGCCATGAAGTATTGGTCAAGTTGCTCCACGAAGGCTTCCCAATCATTCCCTTCTAAGAATTTCTCCAGGCTACCAACAGTTCTTTGCATTTTCGCGTGGTTGTTCATTGCCAATTGTTACACTCATAATAAAGTGATGCAACTGAGTACTGTAGACAGTGAGTAAGTGTGACCTTAGCTCCTTTATTTAAACTCCAGAGTCTTGGTACAGCTTATATACAGTGCTCCCAAGGGATGCTGGGATTCCTTGGGACTCCAACAGGTAGGTCCTTTGGTGGTGGTGTGATGCAGGTTGCCTAGGGTTACATACATAACAGGGCACAAATCCGAGCTCAACGTGTTGGCGTTGCGGGGGCAATCACAGACCCCATCAGTGCCGCTTCAGGCAGTACGTATACAGAGGGTGTGCGAAGACGGGGCATCTTCAGCGGACGTGTCCACAGCAGAGCAAGCGAGCTGCGACACACCACGTGGATGATGATCAATCCAACGTGGATCTGGCGATGCAGCCCGAGGCATTTGAGAGCTCCGAGGAGGAAGTGTATAGCGTACGTGTGTTTCTAACAAAGAGCCAACTGATAATGATGGAGGTAAAATTATTAACAAAGAGCCAACCGATAATGATGGAGGTAAAATTAAATGGCGTGCCAGTATCCATGGAATTAGACACGGATGCGAATCAATCGATAATGAGCCAGAGGACTTTTGAAAAGCTGTGGGAGACCAAGGTAGAGAGACCCAAGCTGAGTCCGATATATGCGAAATTGCGTACCTACACCAAAGAGCTCATACCAGTGATCAGTAGTGCAGCAATAAGAGTGTCGTACAAGGGATTGGTTCATGATCTACTGTTATGGATTATCCCAGGCAATGGCCCATCGTTATTTGGCAGGAGTTGGCTCGAGAAAATAAAGTGGAAATGGTACGATATCAAAGCTTTGTTATCAGCGGATGATTTGTGTGCTCAAGTGCTGAGCAAATTTCCCTCACTGTTTGAACCGGGAATTGGCAGCTTCAAGGGAGCCAAGGTGCAGATTCATCTCGGCCCAGGCGCAAGGCCCATCCATCACAAAGCCAGGGCAGTCCCACACATGATGAGAGAAAAGGTCAAACTCGAATTGGACAGGCTACAACGCGAGGGGGTCATCTCACCGGTTGAATTTAATGAATGGGCCAGCCCCATTGTTCCGGTGTTAAAGAGCGACAGCATGGCCAGGATTTGTGGAGACTACAAGGTCACGATCAACCGAGTTTTGAAACAAGATCAGTACCCGCTACCGAAAGCTGATGACCTGTTTGCAATCCGGGGGAAAATCGTTCACCAAATTAGATCCAACGTCGGCCTACGTGACACAGGAACTGGTTGAATCATCAAAGAAACTTACGTGCACCAACATGCACAAAGGACTGTTTATTTACAACAGGTGCCCTTTTGGCATTCGTCTGGTGGCAGCCATATTTCAGAGAAACATGGAGAGCCTATTGAAATCCATCCCCAAGGTCGTGGTATTCCAAGACAACATCCTAGTCACAGGACGTGACACCGCTGAGCACCTGCAAAATCTGGAAGAGGTTCTGCGTCGTCTGGACAAAGTGGGACTCAGGCTGAAACGTTCGAAGTGCATTTTCATGGCACCAGAGGTTGAATTCCTTGGATGAAAGTTTGCTGCAGAGGGAATCAGGCCTACAGACGCGAAAACAGAGACCATCAAAAATGTGCCCAGGCCCCAGAATGTGATGGAGCTGTGTTCGTTCCTGGGTTTTCTCAATTACTTCGGTGACTTCTTACCCAAATTGAGCACAGTATTAGAGCCTTTGCGCAAGTTGCTCAGGAAAGGAGGTGACTGGGTGTGGGGTGAACTTCAAGACAGAGCCTTTGAGAAGGCTAGAAATGTGTTGTGTTCCACAAGCTACTGGTACTGTATGACCCATGCAAGCGTCTAGTTTTGACCTGTGATGCGTCGTCTTATGGCGTCGGCTGCGTACTCCAGCAAGCCAATGAATCAGGTAAACTACAACCAGTTGCATACGTGTATTGAAGCCTGTCCAAGGCAGACAGAGCCTACGGTAAAGAAAGAGGCTTTAGCATGTGTTTATGGGGGAAAAAAAATGCACCAGTACCTGTTTGGGCTTCTCTTTAAGCTGGAAACCGATCACAAGCTGCTTATATTGTTGTTCTCGGAACATAAAGGTATCAATACCAACACATCCAGAGATGGGTGCTGACATTATCTGCCTATGATTATGTCATTCGCCATAGACCAGGCACTGACAACTGTGCTGATGCATTGAGCCGGTTACCATTGCCCACATCAGAGATGGAAACACCAATGCCCGCAGAGCTACTCATGATCATGGATGCCTTTGAGGGTGAAGGGTCGCCTGTCACTGCTCAACAAGTTAAGACCTGGACCAGCCAGGATCCGACCCTATCAGTTGTAAAACATTCTGTTCTTAACGGGGACCGGTCGACCATCCCCAGGGAAATGGGTGATGAAATCAAACTGTACAGTCGTCGCAAAGATAAGCTTTCCATCCAGTCCGACTGTTTACTGTGGGGTAATCATGTTGTAATGCCCAAGAAAGGCAGGGCGAGCTCTGCGGGCATTGGCGTTTCCACCTCCGGTGTGGGCAACGGTACATAGTACGCATCCCGGTATTGTCATGATGAAGGCCATCGCCAGGTCCTATTGTGTATGTAGGCAGCTTTGGTAATGACTCCACGAGGCAGGGTCTGGTACTTAAACTGTGTAGACTGTAGTCCTTTATTTGCAGCTCCTTGAGTGAGGACATCAAGCTGTGAGCTCCCTTTTATACAGCTATGCAGGTAACCCTTAGGTCTCCAGCAGCAGCACCCTCTGGTGTACAGGTAAGGTGTGTACAGTGTAATGTACATTCAGTGTTACAGACATCATATAACAATACAAGCATGCATATATAACAACACTCCCCCCTAAGCATTTTTCAAGTCCTTATTGTAATGACCTGGGGAGGTGATCAGTAGTGGGCTATGGGAGGTTGTGGTGAGGGTTGTGTGGGTGCCAGGTGTGATCCCTGTACTTGAGGCTGGCCTCATACATTTCCCCCCCTTCACTCACAGACCATGTGGGTGCCACTGTTGTGGGATCCCTCAGTGGGGTAGCCATTGCAGCAGTGAGCAGGGTGCATACTCTGTGATGTGGGTAGTTGTGTGGTGGTGGGCAGGGCCACAGGACTGTGTGGGCTCCTTGTCCTCCAATTGGGATGAGAGTCTGGTCATCCCAGGGTTTGCCAAGAAAGCTGGAGGGTATTGGCCTCTCGCTCCTGGTGTTGGCCCTGGTGGCCAGGGTGTGTAGGGCTGGTCTGGGGCAGGTTGCCAGTGGTGGTGGCTGTGCTGCCCATTGACCACTGACCCTATAGTGGGACTGCTCCCACTGAGTGTGTGTGTATCCTTCCTGGGGCATCACATTAGTTCCAAAGGTCCAGGCTACATGGTCTGATAGCCAGCTGGACCTGGGGAACTCCCACAGGGGGATTCCTTTAGCATTTGCCTGGTCTCTGTAGAACCCAGTGTCCTTTAACAGTGTCCTAAATACATGACATCACGGCTCTGATCATACATAGTCGAGTCTACATTATTGACTGGCTTTACATTGTTAATAACAGCATTTGCATTACTTTTTTGTATCATGGTCTCACCAGACATGGTTACATTAGGCATTTCAAACTCTCTGTCATAATCATCATACATAACAAGCTTGTTCTTAACCTTACTTACACAAGCATTCATTTCATTTTTCACATTGGTTAAACCAGCATCATAATTCGTGGTTACATTATCATACTTGCACCCTTTAACTGCATTTTTAGCTTTAAAGGCCCTGTCATCTTTAAGTTGAAACTGTCCCTTTAAATGTTTTTGGTTACCGGTCTCCTTTAAGGGAGCCTTCCAATCCGATTGGCCGCTTGCTGTCACGTGTTGCTCGTCCAATGCTGCCCCTCGTGGTCTGGTCACGGCCATTTTGAGTGTAGGTTCTTCTCCTCGTGGTGCAGCCGCCATCTTCTGGCTCTCCTCCAGGTAGGCTGTGGTGGTCTTTTCTTCCTCAGGTTCGGCCATGGATGTTGGGAGTCCACCTTTCTCGATGATTTTCGCCTCTTGGAGTCCTGCCCCAACCCGGAAGGCGAAGTTTGGGATTTTGGTCCTGGAGATTTCGCCATGGTGTTGTGGAATTGTCGCCGCGCAGTCGAGCTGGACAGTGGGATCTCTAGATGCAGCGATGATGTCGATTGCTGGAGCCCGGAGGCCATCGCAGCTTCGACTGACTTGGACCGGGTTCATCCAATTCCTGCCCAGCATCGTGGGACCATCGCCGGCAACGATCCACAGGAGGAGCTTGTTCAACACGCCAACCTGGGGCCTGGGAGACCTGGACGTCCACGCTGCCAACGATTTGGATTTTGCCTTTGGTGTAGGTGAGCAGCTTTGCCTGGACAGGAGACAGTTTTGGTCGATTGGCAGGATTTATCCAAATTTTTTCAAAGGTCGTTTGGCTCATCAAATACTGGTTCGCCCCTGTGTCGATCTCCATAGAAACTGGGACTCCGTCGATATCCACTTCCATCTTCCACGGAGAACTTTCGGTGGAGCAGGTATGAATTCCATACGCTTCTTCCAGGGGTTGAGCAGCTTCATCTTCATCTGTGTCGGAGCCCCGGTGATCTGCCATCTCTTCGGTGACGCGGCGAGTGAAGCTTTTTCTGCACGTTCTTTGAAGGTGCTCTTTCTCTTTGCAGCCTTTGCATGTATAGTCTTTGAAGCGGCACTGGTGGACCCTATGATTTCCTCCCCAGCGCCAGCATGGGGCCATCCGGTTTGCCCCATGTGGCAGACTCAGGGTTGTGGGACTCAGGGCAGCATTTCTGCCTTTAGAAGTAGCCATGCGGTGCACTGCGTTCGCCGGTTTAGAGTCCTGGGTCAGTATTCGCCTGGAGTTGCTAGCCGAAACCATGTAGGCCTGGCTCACTTGAATTGCTTTCTGCAGGGTGACTGTTATGTCTGCAGAGAGCAATTTGTGTAGGAGGCCTTCGTGGCCGATTCCGATGACAAATATGTCCCCTAGTGCTTCATTAAGGTGGTCGCCAAAATCACATGCTGCAGCCAGTCTTCTTAAATGTGCAGCATACTTAGCAATTTCTTGGCCTTCGGGTCGCCAGTAAGTGTAGAACCGGTGCCTGGCTGTGAGGGTGCTTTCTTTTGGTTTTAGTTGTTCCTGTAATAGTGTTACAAGTTTCTCAAAACTCTTGGTGGTTGTCTTCTCTGGGGCTAGCAAGTCCCTGACGAGACAATGGATGGTGGAACCAAAACTGCTAAGCAGGATAGCCCTGCACTTTTTCGGTCGTGTAGCCGATGTGTCCCCATGCAGGTCGTTGGCTATTAAGAATTGTTCCAATCTTTCTACAAAAACATCCCAATCTTCCCCCTCTGTGAATTGCTGAAGGTTGCTGAGATTCAACATGCTGAGCGTGTAGTTCGTGAACTCGTTGTCAGTTATTGTGTATGTAGGCACCTTTGGTAATGACTCCACGAGGCAGGGTATGGTACTTAAACTGTGTAGACTGTAGTCCTTTATTTGCAACTCCTCGAGTGAGGACACCAAGCTGTGAGCTCCTTTTTATACTTGGTTACCTGCAGTGTGCAGGTAACCCTTAGGTCTCCAGCAGCAGCACCCTCTGGTGTATAGGTAAGGTGTGTACAGTGTAAGGTACATTCAGTGTTACAGACATCATATAACAATACAAGTATGCATACATAACAGGTCCCATGTTTGGTGGCCTGGCATTGACTCGGACTAAGAGTCATGCATGCATCAGTGCAGCACTTGCATGCAGTTAAGCGATGCCCCAACGGAAGCTCCGCTCAGTCTGTGGTCATGGCCATCCAAACCATGGTCTAGAATCCACATCGACTTTGTGGGCCCCTTCCTCGGTAAAAAAATTTTTTTGTGGTGGTGGATGCATACTCCAAATGGATAGAATGTGTGATCATGTCATCCAGCACTTCCACTGCCACCATTGAGAACCTGAGAGCCATGTTTGCCACACATGGTCTGCAGATATTGTTGTCAGCGACAACGGACCGTGTTTCACGAGCCTGGAGTTTCAAGAGTTCATGAAATGCAATGGCATAAAACATGTGAGGTCAGCCCCGTTCACACCCGTGTCCAATGGTTAAACGGAGCGGGCAGTCAAACCATCAAGCAGAGCCTGAAATGCGTAACTCACAGTTCCTTACAGACACGCCCATCATGCATCCTGCTCAGTTATAGGACAAGGCCACACACGCTCACCAGGGTCCCGCCTGCGGAACTATTGAGGCCTCAAAACCAGGCTCTCTCTCGTCCATCCTTACCTTAACGATCATGTTGAAACCCTACGTCAACGCC
Source organism: Pristiophorus japonicus (assembly GCF_044704955.1). Taxonomy (NCBI): domain Eukaryota; kingdom Metazoa; phylum Chordata; class Chondrichthyes; family Pristiophoridae; genus Pristiophorus; species Pristiophorus japonicus. The sequence continues at coordinate 158,898,645 of NC_091977.1, read as the reverse complement.
AGCAGTGGTATCACAACCGCGTCACAGTGTCAAGCGACATATCTGTAATTGACGCAATGTATGTACTTAACCATGGCCAAGGGCCCAAGTGGCTCCCGGGCAATGTTACGGATAAGGAGGGTAACCGGGTGTAAGTGGTTAAGCTCAAGAATGGGCAGATGTGCAGGAAACACATTGATCAAATCAAGCTAAGACACACTAACGAACCGGAACAGTTGGAAGAAGACATCGCGAGCTTAGAGGACCAACCAACTCACGTCCAGCCATCAGAAGAACCCACTGTGGTCAATGCCCAGCCCCAAGTCATGAGAGACTCGGAAAGCACTGGGATTGTACTGAGACGGTCAACTAGGGAGCGAAGGGCTCCGGACCGTCTGAACTTGTAATATGGACTTGTGCCAAGAAACATAGAAACATAGAAAATAGGTGCAGGAGTAGGCCATTCGGCCCTTCGAGCCTGCACCACCATTCAATGAGATCATGGCTGATCATTCACCTCAGTACCCCTTTTCTGCTTTCTCTCCATACCACTTGATTCCTTTAGCCAAAAGGGCCATATCTAACTTCCTCTTGAATATATCCAACGAACTGGCATCAAAAACTCTCTGCGGTAGAGAATTCCACAGGTTAACAACTCTCTGAGTGAAGAAGTTTCTCCTCATCTCAGTCCTAAATGGCTTACCCCTTATCCTTAGACTGTGTCCCCTGGTTCTGAACTTCCTCAACATTGGGAACATTATTCCTGCATCTTACTGTCCAGTGCCGTCAGAATTTTATATGTTTCTATGAGATCCCCTCTCATCCTTCTAAACTCCAGTGAATACAGGTCCAGTCGATCCAGTCTCTCCTCATATGTCAGTCCTGCCACTCTGGGAATCAGTCTGGTTGAACCTTCGCTGTACTTCCTCAATAGCAAGAACGTCCTTCCTCAGATTAGGAGACCATAACTGAACACAATATTCCAGGTGAGGCCTCACCAAGGCCCTGTACAACTGCAATAAGACCTCCCTGCTCCTATACTCAAATCCCCTAGCTATGAAGGCCAACATACCATTTGCCTTCTTCACCACCTGCTGTACCTGCATGCCAACTTTCAATGACTGATGAACCATGACACCCAGGTTTCATTGCACCTCCCCTTTTCCTAATCTGCTGCCATTCAGATAATATTCTGCCTTTGTGTTTTTGCCACCAAAGTGGATAACCTCACATTTATCCATATTATACTGCATCTGCCATGTGTTTTCCCACTCGCCTAATCTGTCCAAGTCACCCTGCAGCCTCTTAGCATCATACTCACAGTTCACCCCGCCACCCAGCTTAGTGTCATCTGCAAACTTGGAGATATTACACTCAATTCCTTCATCTAAATCATTGATGTATATTGTAAATAGCTGGGGACCCAACACTTAGCCCTGCGGCACCCCACTAGTCACTGCCTGCCATTCTGAAAATAACCCGTTTATCCCGACTCTCTGTTTCCTGTCCGCCAACCAGTTCTCTATCCACGTCAGTACATTACCCCCAATACCATGTGCCTTAATTTTGCACATCAATCTCTTGTGTGGGACCTTGTCAAAAGCCTTTTGAAAGTCCAAGTACACCACATCCACTGGTTCTCCCTTGTCCACTCTACTAGTTACATCCTCAAAACATTCTAGAAGATTTTTCAAGCATGATTTCCCTTTCATAACTCCATGCTGACTTAGACCGATCCTGTCAATGTTTTCCAAATGTGCGGGTGGGGTGGGGGGGGGGGCGGTGCGGAAGATGTAATGTATGTACCTAAGGTCTGCCCACCAACAGGGGGCACTATCGTCAGAGGTCATAGGTATACTCGTGCTGGGCCCAGTATATAACCTGAACTTCTCCTTTGTATTGTCACTTCGGAAGCCATTAAAGACGGACCAGGTTTCACCTGGTCACTGGCTCACAGTACGGAGTTCATTGTATCATTTCATACACCACATTGACCATTGAGGGAAAGAAAGAACAAGCATGAGAAGTGTAAAAACAGGTTAAAGGCTCAGGTCCGAAGCGGCAGCCAAAATGCACACGCATGTAGACACAGGCGAAAAAACTAAAAAAAAAATTCAAATGACATAGTAAATAATACAATTAAGAGTATACAATAGTAAAATCTGTATAATGAAGATTAATTATAATTAAAAAAAATAAAATAATATATATCATAATTATAAATTAAGTTCAAATGAGAAAATCAGCAATTAAATCAAATTAAATCAGTTATTGGCTTTCTTTAAGATGCATTCCCTGTCCAGTGATTCAATTAATATGGAAGAACCAATCACTGATCCTTGTGATGTCATAATTTTATTACTTTTTATTTCTCATTTTTTCCTCTTGATAGGACCTATAATAGTTCCAGGCTCGAGCTGCCTCCGTTGTCAGGGAGAAACTCATGTTTCAATCTCCCTCCAGCTGCTCCAGGCACGAGCTGCCTCCATTGTCAGGGAGACGCTGATGTTTAAATCTCCCTCCAGCTGGACAACTTTGAGCGATGTGTTGTCCCAGGCACCGATAGCATGACTTCAATGTATTGTTACCTTGGCCAGTTGCTGAGGCCTTGGGGCCTAACTGTCTTTTACTTCTAACCTGCAGGCGATTCACCTCAGTTATCTGATGACTGAAAATGGCGTGAAATTCTCACGAGTATTGGTCGGCCATATCCATCGACATAGCTGTCTGACAAGCTAAATTAAATGTCAAGTTAGGGGTTGTCAACACCTTTCTTTTGATTTCTTCATTTTTCATCCCACAAACAAAGCAGTCACGCAATACTCGGTCCTGAAAGTTTCCCGAAATGACAGTGAATGGATAGCTTTTTCAATGCGACAATGTACTCACTGATACTCTTGTCAGTTAATTGATCTCATATTCTGAAACGATAACTTTCAGCAATTTCCAGTGGTTCAGGACTGTAATGCTGAGAATCTCTGTCAGTGGCCTGTCCTTCAGCTTGATGGGAACAAGCACATTTTTCAGGGTTTCATACATCTTGGGATCTGCTTCAGTCAAGAAAATAGCCCATTTCCTTTCTAACACCATCTGGTTATGGTTTTTATCATCGGGTACTTCGATTATACTATTTGCGGTGAAAACAATTTCTAGCCGCTCCACATACGCTTCTAACGTCACGATGGAACTCACCTAAGTGACCTATTATTCTCATAGGTGCAGCCATCTGGACTCTAATAGTTCAGCCAAGTGTGCTTGTAATTTACCTTGGATTTTTAGATGTTCTACAAAACAAAGAACCTCTAAATGGGATATATTTAGAACAGATCTAGCAGCTTGAAAGCTTGGCATCCATGAGGTGCTGAGGGTCATCAGCAGCAGAATTGTATTTACCAGAATCTGTAACCTCATGACCCGGCATATCCCTCACTTTACCATTACCATCAAGCCAGAGAACCAACCTTGGTTCAATGGGGATTGGAGAAGAGCATCCCAGGAGCAGCACCAGGCGTACCTAAAAATGAGGTGCCAAACTGGGGAAGCTCAAATAAGAACATAAGAACATAAGAATTAGGAACAGGAGTAGGCCATCTAGCCCCTCGAGCCTGCTCCGCCATTCAACAAGATCATGGCTGATCTGGCCGTGGACCTAGCTCCACTTACCCGCCCGCTCCCCATAACTCTTAATTCCCTTATTGGTTAAAAATCTATCTATCTGTAACTTGAATACATTCAATGAGCTAACCTCAACTGCTTCCTTGGGCAGAGAATTCCACAGATTCACAACCGTCTGGGAGAAGAAATTACATGCATGCTAAAAAGTGGAAAGAGCATACTATAGACTGAGCAATCCCACAAGCAATGGATCAGATCAAAACTCTGCAGTCCTGCCACATCTAGTCGTGAATGGTGATGGACAATTAAACAATTAGCGGAAGGAATTCATGACAATCCCTGTCCTCAATGATGGTTGAGCACAGCACATGAGTTTAAAAGACAAGGCTGAAGTGTTCGCAAGCATCTTCAGCCAGAAGTGCCAAATGGTGATCCATCTCGGCCTCCTCCTTAGGTCACCATCATCACAGAAGCCAGTCTTCAGCCAATTCGGCTCACTCCACATGATATCAAGAAACGGCTGAGCGCATTGGACACAACAAAGGCTATAGGCTCCAGCACAACATCCCAGCTGTCGTGCTGAAGACTTGCGCTCCAGAACTAGCCACACCTTGAGCCAAGCTATTCCAGTACAGCTACAACACTGGCATCTACCTGACAATGTGGAAAATTGTCCAGGGTAGGTCCTGTCTACAAAAAAAAGGATAAACCCAATCCGGCCAATTACTACCCCATCAGTCTACTCTCAATCATCAGCAAAGTGATGGAAGGTGTCGTCAACAATGCTATCAAGCGGCACTTATCCACCAATAACATACTCACCAATGCTCAGTTTGGTTTCACCTGGAACACTCGGCTCCAGACTTCATTACAGCCTTGGTCAAAACATGGACAATAGAACTGAATTCCAGAGGTGAGGTGAGAGTGACTGCCCTTGTCATCAAGGCAGCATTTGACCAAGTGTGGCATCAAGGAGCCCTAGTAAAACTGAAGTCAATGAGAATCAGGGGGAGAACTTTCCACTAGCTGGAGTCATACCTAGCACCAAGGAAGATGGTTGTGGTTGTTGGAGGCCAATCATCACAGCCCCAGAACAGCGCTGCAGGAGTTCCTAAGGACAGTGTCTTAGGCCCAACCATTTCAGCTGCTTCATTAATGACCTTCCCTCCATCATAAGGTCAGAAGTGGGGATGTTTGTTGGTGATTGCACAATGTTCAGTGCCATTTGCAACTCGTTGAAAATGAAGCAGTCCGTGCCAGCATGCAGCAAGACTTGGACGACATTCAGGCTTGGGCTGATAAGTGGCAAGTAACATTCGCACCACACAAGTACCAGGCTATGACTATCTCCAACAAGAGAGAGTCTAACCACTACCACTTGATATTTCACTGCATTAGCATCACCGAATCCCCACTATTAACATCCTGGGGTCACCATTGACCAGAAACTGGACTGGCCACATAAATACTGTGGCCACAAGAGCTGGTAAGAGGTTATGCATTCTGTGGTGAGTGTCTCACCTCCTGACCCCCAAATCCTTTCCAGCATCTACAAAGCAGAAGTCAGGAGTGTGATGGAATACTCTCCACTTGCCTGGATGAGTGCAACTCCAACAACATTCAAGAAGCTCAACACCATCCAGGACAAAGCAACCCGCTTGATTGGCACCGCATCCACCACCTTAAACATTCACTCCCTCCACCATCGGTGCACCATGGTTGTAGTGTGTACCATTTACAAGATGCATTGCAGCAACTCGCCAAGGTTTCTTAGGCAGCACCTCCCAAACATGCAAACTCCATCACCGAGAAGGACAAGGGGAGCAGGGGCATGGGAACACCATCACCTCCAAGTTCCCCTCTATGTCACACAGCATCCTGACTTGGAAATATATTGCCAGTTCTTCATTGTTGCTGGGTCAAAATCCTGGAACTCCCTCCCTAACAGCACTACCGGAATACCTTCACAACACGGACTGCAATGGTTCAAGAAGGGGCTCACCACTACCTTCTGAAACGTAATTAGGGATGGGCAATAAATGCTGGCCTTGCCAGCGATGCCAACATCCCCTGAACGAATAAAGAAAAGTTGAAATCATTTATCTGCTCATTTAGTGAATCAATAAACCCATTTATTTTAAATGGATTAATGCCTCAATTAAAATAGCAGCCAGAGAAACGTCATACAAACACATTGGCTGGAATTTTCCCTACCTGGGAGGGTCCAGTACAGTCAGTGGCCATGGCGGGTTGTGACCCTATTGCTGCCTCCATCCCACTGCACAAAACAAATTTACATCAATAGGACCGATTAAGTCCGCCCTATGTGTTACCAATTAAATGGTGCGGGTCTGCTACTATTCATGATGCGTCTTCAGCCGGGATCTTTAAAGGGGCCATGGCAACATTACATTTGAAGGTTAATCTAAAATAGTGCAGACAGTGCAATACAGCATTGGTGATGGACTTTGGAGAAACACTTTGACAATGACCGCACAGAGTCAGAGGGCCATACCCAAGTTCTCTGCGTGCCCTGACTCCCGCCATATGCTTGTGGAGCGAGTCAGGGCACGCAGAGAGATCTTCTTCCCTTCCAATGGGCAGAAGAGACCTCCCCATGAAACTAAAACAGTCTGGTTGGAAATTGCAGGGAAGGTCAACAGCAGTGATGTGGACAGGAAGACCTGAGTGCAGTACCACAAACATTTCAATTATCTCATTCGATCAGGAAATGTGAGTGCAAAGCCACACTCAACTTCATCCTGCTGTGCCTCTCATCACATCCCCATCACTCTGTGAGGGTTGTTACGATTCTAGTCCCTTTGGGGCTATCTTGGATCAGGCATACTCCTCAGGTGTTCACTCTCACTTAAGGTAGCTGAATCCGAAAGACACTGACTGGGTCTAAAGGTCCAGTCTATCACTCCCTAAAGGAAAGGAACAACCCGAGAATGTTACTGTCCTCCAGATAGCACTTTTTAGTAAGTTTTAGTCAGATTATAATTGTCCCCAATATTGTAAGGGTCCGGGGGGTTCTCTCCTCAGTAATGTAGTTCTTCACCAAAAGAGTATTTGAGACATGATTCGTGAGTTATTGGTACAGAAGACTATGAGAGAAAATTGAAAATTATATAGAGATATATTTTAAGAGCCGATATGCAATTTACAGTTGGTGAGTCAGTCAATCGCAACGTTAACAGTTCTAGGGCTCAATTTTCCCGGGTCATTTGTGCCATTGTTTTGGCGCGGGCAGTTTTTTTTTGCCGGATTTTTTTCCCCCAATTTTCCCCCTGCGATCTGTGCCGGCGTAACTGACTTAGTTACGATTTTTCTAGGCCAATTTTTTTTGACTGTTTTTTAAAATTTTTTGCAGTTTTGCCAACATTTTTTCCTCTAAAGTCGACGTATCTGGCCACTCCCGAAAAACCTTTTGGGCACTTAAGAAAACCAGCGCACATTCAGAAATTGGCACTGAAAGACGCCATTGTTTTTAAATCAAAGATTTTGGAGGGAGTCAAGAACACGGTCAAAATCAATAATAAAGTTCAACTTTTTTTACCCTGTCAACGTAGTAAATGTAAATTTGTTGGATTTTAGAAGTTTTCTCATTTTTCTCACTCACACGCCACCACCGAATGTCTTGAAGCAGGGCTGGAGAGTCGTAGGTCTGGCCGGCAGAATCAGCCCCGCGTCTGGATACAGGGGCTCGGGGCTCGGCTAGAAAACAAGCCGTGGGGGGTGAGGGGAGGAGAGAGAGAGAGAGCGAGGTGTCGATCAGAAGGCTTTGAGCCCGGGGAGTGAGGTGCCAATCGTAAGACTTCTGAAGACTGCAATGAGTGAGGACGGTGGTGGGAGGGGCGGGGGGGGGGGGGGGGTGGAGAGAGAAGGGGAGAAATCACAAGACTGCAATTAGTTAAGGGGGGTGGGAGAGAGGAGAAGTCACAAGACCTCTTGTGTGTGGTCCATCCATACAGACCTTGGGGAGAGAGAGAACTGTGAACCTGCCCTGCCTGCTTTCCTGCCATTTTGAGCTTCTTTCAAAGGTTAAATTTAAGTATGGGGGCAATACTGACAATTGCATACCTTGTGCAAGCCTTCTGCATCATGGTGCTACGTAGGAGAGAGACAATTGATTCGACATTATCGCATCAGAAACATCAGAGCCCGTAGGGTGCTGGGCAGGAGGCCTTACCCACCTCGGGTATATCGAGACAGGTGTTCATACCTGCACCTGAGTGATGCAGACTGTGTCAGAAGGCTGTGTTTCCACAAAGAAGTTGTAACCGAGATCTGTGAGTTGGTCAAAGCAGACCTGCAACCGAGAAGCATCAGGAGGACTGCTTTGTCAGTTGAAGTGAAGGTTATAGCTGCACTTTCATTCTATGCCTCTGGCTCATTTCAAGCTACAACTGTGGATGTGTGCGCCATCTCTCAACATGCAACACATTTCTGCATTCGCCAGGTGACGGCTGCACTCTATGCCCAGAGGAATGACTACATAAAGTTCCCCATGACCACCCAAGCAATCCATGACAGGGCTGTGGGCTTCTCCAGGATTGCTGGCTTCCCAAAGGTACAGGGCTGCATTGATTGTACCCACAATGCCTTGCGAGCACCTTTGGAGAATTCCGAAATGTACAGGAACAGAAAAGGCTTCCACTCCATTAATGTACAGCTCATGTGTGATGACATCATCACATCATGTCAGTCGATGTAAGATACTTTGGGAGAACCCATAATGCGTTTATTCTAAGCGACAGCGTTATATCTGCCATGTTTCAGCAGGAGCAGCCAGAAGGGCAGAGCTGGCTACTGGGAGACAAATGCTATGGCCTCACCACCTGGCTCATGATGCCCCTACGCATAACCCGGATGGAAGCTGACCGTGAATACAACATGTCGCACATATGGCCGGGGACATCATAGAGAGGACCATTGGCAACTTGAAACAACGATTCTGGTGCCTGGACCATTCCGGAGGCTACTTGCTGTACTCCCCTGAGATTGTCGGTCAGTTCACTGTTGTGTGCTGTACACTGCATAATGATGTGGAAGATGCAGATGACGAGGAGGAGCAGGAGGAGGAGGATGAGGATGAGGAAGTCAGGCAAGTGCCTGAGGCCGGAGCACAACGGCGGAGGAGGGCAGGCCATTGTGCCCCTTTAACGATTGCTCGAGCCTTGCACCAGCAGCCCATCAGTGAACGCTTTACTGCTGCCTGAGGGCTCAGTGACAACTATTCCACATGGACCATGTTTACTATTTGGAGCTGTTCTGTAATGTTTTGTTATATTAATGGAACAAGTAATAGAAATGATTCAGTGTTAATGTAGAATATATTTTATTCAAAAGTTTAACAAATAGTTCTTTTGTACTTAGCTTAACCTTAATAAAATTATTTTTGTATTAAAGTTTAGTTTAAGATCACACTTTAAGATCACTTAAAAACTTTATTACTTACAAACTTTTAAACTTGTAAATTGACATAACTTACAAAAAACTTTTAATTTGAGAACAGTTACAACAGTAACAACAGGAATAATAACAACAACAACAGCAACAGCAAAGAAAGGCTGCACCCACCCAGCTCTCCTCCACCTTATTCTAAGACTGCCCGCTGCCCTTGGTCTTGGACTCTCAACCACCCCTGCCCGCAGGTGGTGGCACAGTGTTTCTGGACTTGGTACCAAGCTTATTCTTTCTAGGATCTCAGGTGCTGGGCACCTGTTTGGGAAGGATGGGCGGGGGGCGGGGGGGAGGCGTCGGCATCGGCAGCAGGCGGCAAGTTGGAGGGCCCGGCTTTAGGCTCTTCAGTGGCTGGTGTGGGGATTGGAGTGGGAATAAAAGTTGATTCTGTCAATGAGCGCAGGGTCTGGGCGTGTTCCCTTATTGCAGCAGCTAACTCCAACATTCCGTCCCTCATGTGCCCTGTCAGTGCCTCAATGACCTGCAACATCCCCTCCCTCATGGTCAGTGACAGTGTTTGCACTATCCCTGACATTCCCTCCCTGATGGTCACTGACAACACATCAGCTACCTCTGACATTTCCTCCCTCATGGTCACTATTCCCTCACGGATGGTCCCGGACATCGTTCCCATTTTTCATGTCATTGCTGTTACTTCTCCCGACAGTCCCACTACCTCATCACTCACCCCATTGATGGCGTCCAGGATTGATCGAGTAAGGTCAATGCTCTCCGCACTCAATGACATCATCTGAATGACATCTGTTAGATCCTGCACCTCAGGAGAGTGTGGTCGAGCTCTCCTTCCCCTCCTCCCCACGTTGTGCCTTGTTGCACCTCACCACTGGGAGCCGTAGCTTGGGACAGTGGGGCCCTGGGTGTTCCTCGCTTTACCACACCACTGGGACCCGCAACCTCACATGTATGAACTTCAACAATTGTACATCCCTGTCTGGAGTAAAAATAAAATGGGGAAGGTGGCTCAACCGTGGCTAACCAGGGAAACTAAGGATCGTGTTAAATCCAAGGAATAGGCATATAAATTGGCCAGTAAAAGCAGCAAACCTGAGGACTGGGAGAAATTTAGAATTCAGCACAGGAGGACAAAGGGTTTAATTAGGAGGGGGAAAATAGAGTATGAGAGGAAGCTTGCTGGGAACATAAAAACTGACTGCAAAAGCTTCTATAGATATGTGAAGAGAAAAAGATTAGTGAAGACAAACATAGGCCCCTTGCAGTCAGAATCAGGTGAATTTATAATGGGGAACAAAGAAATGGCAGACCAGTTGAACAAATACTTTGGTTCCGTCTTCACGAAGGAAGACACAAATAACCTTCCGGAAATACTAGGGGACCGAGGGTCTAGTGAGAAGGAGGAACTGAAGGAAATCCTTATTATTCGGGAAATTGTGTTGGGGAAATTGATGGGATTGGAGGCTGATAAATCCCCAGGGCCTGATAGTCTGCATCTCAGAGTACTTAAAGAAGTGGCCCGAGAAATAGTGGATGCATTGGTGATCATTTTCCAACAGTCTATCAACTCTTGATCTGTTCCTATGGACTGGAGGGTAGCTAATGTAACACCACTTTTTAAAAAAGGAGGAAGAGAGAAAGCGGGTAATTATAGACCGGTTAGCCTGACATCAGTAGTGGGGAAAATGTTGGAATCAATTATTAAAGATGAAAAAGCAACGCATTTGGAAAGCAGTGACAGGATCGGTCCAAGTCAGCATGGATTTATGAAAGGGAAATCATGCTTGACAAATCTTCTGGAATTTTTTGAGGATGTAACTAGTAGAGTGGACAAGGGAGAACCAGTGGATGTGGTGTATTTGGACTTTTAAAGGGCTTTTGACAAAGTCCCACAAAAGAGGTGGGTGTGCAAAATTAAAGCACATGGTATTGGGGATAATGTACTGACATGGATAGAGAACTGGTTGGCAGACAGGAAGCAGAGAGTCGGGATAAACGGGTCCTTTTCAGAATGGCAGGCAGTGACTAGTGGGGTGCCGCAGGGCTCAGTGCTGGGTCCCCAGCTATTTACAATGTACATTAATGATTTAGATGAAGGAATTGAGTATAATATCTCCAAGTTTGCAGATGACACTAAGCTGGGTAGTGGTATGAGCTGTGAGGAGGATGTTAAGTGGCTGCAGGATGACTTGGACAGGTTAGGTGAGTAGGCAAATGCATGGCAGATGCAATATAATGTGGATAAATATGTGGTTATCCACTTTGGTGGCAAAAACACAAAGGCAGAATATTATCTGAATGGCGGCAGATTAGGAAACGGGGAGGTGCAACGAGACCTGGGTGTCATGGTACATCAGTCATTGAAAGTTGGCATGCAGGTACAGCAGGCGGTGAAGAAGACAAATGGTATGTTGGCCTTCATAGCTAGGGGATTTGATTATAGGAGCAGGGAGGTCTTACTGCACCCTCTCACCTGCAATATTGTGTTCAGTTTTGGTTTCCAATCTGAGAAAGGACGTTCTTGCTATTAAGAGAGTGCAGCGAAGGTTCACCAGACTGATTCCCGGGATGGCAGGACTGACATATAAGGAGAGGCTGGATCGACTGGGCCTATATTCACTGTAGTTTAGAAGGATGAGTGGGGATCTCATAGAGACGTATAAAATTCTTACGGGACTGGACAGGTTAGATGCAGGAAGAATGTTCCCGATGTTGGGGAAGTCCAGAACCAGGGGACACAGTCTAAGGATAAGGGGTAAACCATTTAAGACCAAGATGAAGAGAAACTTCTTCACTCAGAGAGTTGTTCACCTGTGGAATTCTCTACCGCAGAGAGTTGTTGATGCCAGTTTGTTCGATATATTCAAGAGGGAGTTAGAATAACCCTTAATGCTAAAGGGATCAAGGGGTATGGAGAGAAAACAGGAATGGGGTACTGAGGTGAATGATCAGCCATGAACTTATTGAATGGTGGTGCAGGCTCAAAGGGCCGAATGGCCTACTCCTGCACCTATTTTCTATGTTTCTATGTTTCTATATGTCTATCCATTGACCCTGTTGTGTATGCATGCTACAACTGCAGCATAGGTGTGAAGCGGTTTTGACTTTGCACTGACACTAAACTTATGCAGCCGAAATTTCACAAGTGTTCTTCACTGGCAAGACCAGCAGAACATCTGGAGAAATGGAGCTAAAAATGGCCGATTATGCTGTTTCCGCAGAGTTGTCATAGATCTTCTGCCGAAGTTAGAGCGGAAGATCGGGAGAGTCCTGCGCAAATGTCCTCCCGTGATGAATTAATGCTGTGTTATACTAGTGCTGCGGTGACATGACCACCTTTTGTATTTCGGTTTAGAAGAACTGATAAATTCTGATGACTTTGTGGCATAACCTTTTTGAATTTGTCTAAAAAAATCTCAAGCTTCAATGTGTGAGAACCTTCAAAGCAATAGTTAATAAATTATTTAATTCAGTATATCAATATAATAAAAATTGATCATTTTCTTCATCAAACTTTTATTGAGTTGTGCTAAGTTACAAATGGATTATTATTCATATTTCAGCTCTATTTGTTCTAACAAGCAGTATTCAGCCATAAAAGGTCAGGGTCGGCATGCTTGCTTCTTTCCATGAAACTCAATTAGTGTACTATTGACTGCTGCTGCATGATTATTGCAAAGTGTGGAAGCTGGAAGGGATATCAGTTTTTTCCTTGCCACGCATAATTTCCTTAGTATAAAAGAATAGTACAAAGTTTACCTTGCAAGGTTTTACTGTTGCCAAATAAGAAAAAAAACTTGCATTTGCGACACAACTTATCACACCTTCAAGACAACACAAAATGCTTCACAGCCAATTCATTACACTTGAAATCGACTCACTAATTTTTGCACTGTCTGATTTTACAACAGCAAATAAAATAAATGACCAATTCATCTGTTTTTGGTGAGTTGAGACATAGGCCGGAATTTTCCCCTAAAATGCCACAGAATAATCCCGAGATGTTCATAAACTGCACGGGATTCCACTCCCTCAAGATCCAGCTGGTGTGTGACCACAACCGCAAAATCATGGCAGTTGATGCCCGATATCCTGGCAGCAGCCACGACGCTTTCATCCTGTGGCAAACTGGTGTGCCAGGCGTCTTTGCTGGCCCACACCAAGATTGCGGCTGGCTCCTTGGAGACAAGGGCTACTCACTCTGCATTTGACTGCTGACTCCCCATCGCCACCCCAGGACTGCAGCGCAGCAATCCTACAATGACTCTCATTCAGCGATCAGGTGCTGAATTGAGCAGTGCATTAGAATCCTTAAACAGAAGTTCCATTGCTTGGATCGCTCAGAAGGAGTGTTGCAGTACTCGCCTGAGCAGGTGTCCCTATTCATGGTCATCTGAACATGACTCACAACCTGGCAATCATGAGGGCACAACCATTGGAGGATGAGCCACCAGTACCACCTGAGGAGGAGGAGGAGGCACAGGAGCATGATGTGCAGGAGGAGGAGAAGGAGGCACCAGGAGGAAGACCAGGATGCGGGTCGCCGGCCACATAGGAGGCAGCTTCGCCATCCAAACCCTGCAAGGGAAGTCCTAAACCGTCTCATTGCTGCTCGTTTCCACTGAGTTCATGCGCACTTTACCCTTCATCTGTGCATCTCCATGGGCAAACCAATGAGTCCTTTCACACATCATTCCCCACAGTGAAATGAGAGACCTGCACAGATATTGAAACACAAACTAAAGATTTATTACACAAGAAAGAAAGGTGCAAAAAAAAAAAATCCACATAATCATTTATCACCCTTGTGCATTTCCTTATAACCCCTCTTACACAAGCCTATTGTCGAACTACACTGCAGTGTCTCCCCTGTGGCTGCATCATGGCTCTGGGAAGGCTGCTGTGTTTCAGGTGTAAAAGATACAAATGAGCTTCTCGGATGCACTTGGTCAATTCTGGCCGTGGAAGGGCCAGCTGCAGACTGGACAGCATCCTCCTCGGTGCCTTCAGTTGGAATTGGCTGGGGCGATTCCATGCTTGGTGGCAATGGCGGAGTGACAGGTCTGGGCTCAGGACTGCTGTGATCCTGAGAAACCACATCAGGATTTTGGTTCGAGGAGCCTGCGTCACTCCCTGGGGCAGTACGTCACCATCCCCACCAATTTGCTGGAGCACAGGTCGGCAGCGTAGCGTGACACCGGAAGGCCCCCGTGGACCGTGGTGGACCCAGCCACGATGGCAACATTCAAATCTCGCATGGCATCCAGACGCTCTGTGGCCTGTGGCCTAGATTGCATGAGAGCATTCTGAGCTTCCAGGGCAGTGGCCATCCTCTCCAAAGCAGCACTCAGATGTTTGTTCCCTTGCACTTGTGCTGTAATGGCAGCTGCCACATCGCCCACAATACGCGGTATCACAGCGGGATCCGCACGGTCTCTCTGGGAGTCCACCATCGACTGCACGCTGGCAATAATGGGCTCCATGGTGTGCGCAGAGCTGTCCACAATGCGGGAGACGGACTCCTCCACGCTCCTGACCACTTGTGACAGGCTCTTGGGCACCCTTGCCATTGTCCCAAAATCTGGGAATGCATGGCCTCCACCCTTTTTTCCTAAGCCCCGACATCGATGGGCTCATCTGAGTCCTCTGCAGCAGAACTGGGGTGTGACCTCGCCCCCCGGAGAGATGGCACCATTAGGTTGCCTTGGCCCATCACCGTACTGCAGCCTGCTTGGCCCCGGTGCATCACCCAGTGCAGACCCCCCTGCTGCATCCAACATTTCGGCCACGTATTCCCAGTATCTGAGCTGGGGCGTGCGACTGCAGAAAGCAGTGACGCGGTGCTGCCAACAGTGTCCCCCTCTTCCTCAGCCTCATTGGACATGCCGGCAATAGATGGAATGGGCTCTAGGGTGTTGTCCTGGCTTTGGCTCCCAGTGGCCTCAAGGGTTCTCCATGTATTTAGCTCCCAGTTGCCTCAAGGCACTCAGCTCAAGGGTCTCGGTCTCACTCTGGCTCACACTCGGGGTCTCATCTGCAACCATAAATGGCACAAGGGCTCTCGTGAGTGTGAGGTAGGGCATTGCAGCATGCAGCCTACAACTTGCACGCAATCATAAGCAAACGTGTGGTAGACGTTTGAACTTTCATTGAAAGATGGCATTAAAGGAAGGCCTTCACTTATCAATGCTACCCCCAGTGGGATTCACACATTTGGCAGCCACAGGGAAGGCAACATATGAGCCCATACGCCTCTGCACTCTTTCTTCCAGATGACTGAGCTGCTGGATATCTGGCTTGCCACCACCAGTCCTCTGTTGCTCCAAATAGTTGTGAGAAGCCTTTGCCTGAAAAGCAAATAAGGCTTACTGAGTAGCAGTAGCAGTGTCATGCGGCCTTGGCAATTAGTGCAAGTGTGGGTCCATTACATGCAGCTGTAACTCTGACATGAAAGGGAGCCTCCATTATGAGAACACACACATATATACAGGCCTCGGCAATCAAACGGTGCTTCACTGACTATATAGTGAAGGTGGGAAATAAGAGAAGGTGAAGGAGAGGCTCACAGATGGAAGGTGAGGAGTTGGGGGAACATGTATTCACTTTCATCAGTCGAATGATGCCTTTGAGACTTTTGCGGCATTGGGTGGCGATGCGGTTATGAATGGAGATCCCGACACCGCCACAGCGATCTCTCTCCAGGCAATCACAAAGACGGCGTGACTGTCTGCCTGTGTCGGGGTAAAGAACGCGCCTCTTTCTCTCCATAGCCTCGATCAGGGTCTCGAGTTCCACATCCGAAAATCTGCTGGCCCTCCTTGCTCCTCCTGGATTCGCCATACCTCTGCAAGAAACTGATTCCCTCCTTAAGGCCTAGCTGAAAACCCTGCCCTTTGAGAAGGCCAGGGAGCAGCTAGCTCATTAGGAATAAATCGGCACCAGCTGAATTTCGTGGCCCAATCGGCCTCTCTGCATCCACACCGCTGCAAACAGCCCATTCCCGTCTTTGATATGCACTGTTCCTTTTTTCCAAGCAAAATTGCTGAATTTCCTTTTATTAGCCGCCGCATCCATTGCGGTGGAAACGGATGGAAAAACGCAGTAGGTGTGCCTCGTTTGGGCAGTTTCAGCCCAGAGAGTTTAATGGTAGCAGTACAGCAGAGAAAAAAGACAAAGTAGGGAATAATGGTAAAAAATTAAAATGATGGGCTCTTTGGGCTAGACTTTCCACTTTTGTGTAGATTGGCCAAAAATGGGCGTTATTTCCAGTGTGAGAGGTAAAAACGGGTTTTGAGATCGCCGGAGTTTTGCCCATTTTTAAAACCCTAACTTTCCATTTTTGAAAATGGGCGTTACCGCAAGCAATCTGAAATGGGCGTTGTCATGAACTGGAATAGCTTTAAATTTTTTTGACCTTCTGCCGTAAAGTGTCGCTGACCATAACAACAGCATGGCAACGTTCATTTCCCGCATTTCAGGAGGTCAGGGGTCATCATTACATGCACATAAGAGGACAGAGAGAGAGAGGGAGCAGAGAGGGACTGAACGCGTGTGTGGGTGTGGTGTGTGCTTCTTTGGCTGTTGTGAGAGGCACGAGGGAGGTTCACCAGCAGCAAAAAGCCAACTAAGCACAAAGAAGCACCGAGTTTTTGTGGAAAAAAATAAAACTTAACATGAAAGGGTATAATTATACTTAACTTGAATCAACTTAAACTTTAACTGTTACCAAGGTGATGCACACCATTGATGTATGACCTGCATATGCAGCAGTGTTGCAGCTTTGTAAATAACAAAGTTTTTCAAGCAAAGCGCTCATTTATGAGCTGCTGACGTAAGAGTCTTGTAGTTATGTAGCCACCACGAGCCCTTTGCTGCGGTCTAGAGGGGGGCGGGGGCATGGTTTCAGCATCAGCCTGATTGTCTGGTCCGAGGTCAGCATCCACCTCCTCGTCCTCCTCTTCCTCTCTCTCCTGAGGTGGACCAGCAGTCCCTTCTGGCAATTCTTGTCCCCTCCTGATAGCCAAGTCATGCAGCGTTGAGCACACCACCACAAATTGAGCTACCTGCTCAGGGTGGTATTGGAGCCTTCATCCTGAGTGGTCCAGGCATCTAAACCGCAGCTTAAGCACTCCAATGGTTTTCTCGATGATATTGCGAGTGGCTCTGTGGCTCTCGTATAGCTTCTCGGCTTCGGTGTGGGTGTCACGAAGGGGAGTCATCAGCCAGGTGGCGAGGCCATGTCCTTTGTCACCAAGCATCCAGCATTGACCTTGTGGCTGATTATTAACCAAGTCAGATACAGTGCTCTCACGCAGGATGTGAACATCATGGATGTAAAGGGCTTCAGTGACATGTCTAATGCACCCTCGCTCCAAACACTGGCACCTGCTGGACTATGTCATCATCCGAGCCAGGGATTGCAAGGATGTGCGCATCACCCGCGTCATGACAGGAGCTGACGACTGCTGGATGGACCATCGCCTAATCCGATCCGTCATCAATATTAACATAGCCCCAAAGCAGAGAGGATAGCAGAAGCAGTGCCGCAAAAAAGTTAATACTGGGGCACTTAAAGACCCAGCTAAGAGAGCCCTATACAGCCAGCGCCTCACAGCCATTCTGGCGTGCCTTGATTACCCTGAGATGCTCAATACCCACAGCGCTTGGCCTGCCCTCCAGGCCTCCATAACCAGTGCCTGTGAAGAGACACTTGGTTAATCAACCAGAAAACACCAGGACTGGTTTGATGAAAACGATCATGAGATCCAAGAACTAATAGATCGTAAGCGCAGAGCATTTCTGAGCCTCAAACAACAACCCAACTCGGGAGCTGCAAAGCAACGTTACAGACGACTCAAGGCTGAGGTCCAACAAAAAACCTGGGACCTAAAGAACAGTTTGTGGATGTAGAAAGCGCAGGTGATACAACAACTAGCCAACAGCCATGACACGCGAGGATTCTTCATTGCAGTCAAGGCCACCTACGGTCCAAACTCCCAAGGCCCCACCCCACTGCTGGCCAACAACGGGGAAACACTCATCAAGGGCACCGAGGCAGTCAGTGCTCGCTGGAAGGAGCACTTTGAAGATCTCCTCAATCGAGACTCTGCCTTTGACTCGAGTGTTCTCAACTCCATCCCGCAGCATACAACCCGCCATCACCTCAATGAAACCACAACGCTGCACGAGGTAGGCAAAACCATAAGACAGTTCAAGAACAACAAGGCTACGGGTGCGGATGGACCTCCTGCTGAGGCGCTAAAGTATGGCGGAGAGGCGCTGTTGGCACGAATACATGACCTCATCTCTCTCATTTGGAGGGAGGAGAGCATGTTAGGAGATCTCAGCGATGCAGTGATCGTGTCCACTTTTAAAAAGGGGAACAAATCCGACTGCGGCAACTACAGGGGAATCTCCCTGCTATCAACCACTGGGAAGGTTGTCGCTAGAGTTCTCCTCAACCGTTTCCTCCCTGTGCCCGAGAAGCTCCTCCCGGAGTCACAGTGCAGATTTCGTCTCCTATGGGGAACAATGGGCATGATCTTTGCAGCACGACAACTGCAGGAAAAATGCAGGGAGCAGCGCCAGCCCTTATACATGGCCCTTTTCGATCTTACAAAGGCTTTTGACACTGTTGACCGTGAGGGCTTATGGAGCGTCCTCCTCCGTTTTGGATGCCCCCGAAAGTTTGTCAACATCCTTCGCCTGCTCCATGACGACATACAGATTGTGATCCTTACCAGAGGTTCCATTACAGACCCATTCCACATCCGGACCGGGGTCAAACAGGACTGAGTCATCGCTCCAACCCTCTTCTCAATCTTCCTCGCTGCCATGCTCCACCTCCCTGTCAACAAGCTCCCCGTTGGAGTGGAACTAAACTACAGAGCCAGTGGGAAGCTGTTTAACCTATGCCACCTCCTGGCCAGGTCCAAGATCACCCAAACCTCTATCATTGAACTGCAGTACGTGGACGACACCTGCGTCTGCGCACATTCTGAGACTGAACTCCAGGATATAGTCAATGTATTCACCGAGGCATATGAAAGCATGGGCCTTACGCTTAACATCCATAACACAAAGGTCTTCCACCAGCCTATCCTCACCACACAGCACTGCCCCCCAGTCATCAAGATTCATGGTGCGGCGCTGGACAACGTGGACCACTTCCCATACTTTGGGAGCCTTTTGTTAACAAAGGCAGTCTTTGATGCGGAGATTCAACATCGCCTCCAGTGTGCCAGTGCAGCGTTCGGTCGCCTGAGGAAAAGAGTGTCCGAAGACCACGCCCTCAAACCTACCATGCTCATGGTCTACAAAGCTGTAGTAATACCTGCCCTCCTGTATGGATCTGAGGCGTGGACGATGTATAGAAGGCACCTCAATTCATTGGAGGTATATCACCAATGATGTCTCCGCAAGATCCTGCAAATCCCCTGGGAGAACAGGCGCATCAACATCAGTGTCCTCGTCCAGGCTAACAGCCCCAGCATTGAAGCACTGACCACACTCGATCAGCTTCGCTGGGCAGGCCAATTAGTTTGCATGCCAGACACGAGACTCCCTAAGCAATTGCTCTATGCAGAGCTCCTTCACGGCAAACGAGCCAAAGGTGGGCAGCGGAAATGTTACAAGGACACCCTCAAAGTCTCCCTGGTGAAGTGCGACATTACCTGACACCTGGGAGACCTTGGCTGAAGACCGCCCGAGGTGAAGAATGTGTATCTGGGAGGGCGTTGAGCTCTTCAAATTTTAACACCGCGAGCGTGAAGAGGTCAGTCGCAGGCAGCGGAAGAAGCGTGTGTAAATCAATGCCACCCCCCGCCCTTCTCCCGATGAATATCTGTCCCACCTGTGACAGGGTCTGTGGCTCTCGTGTTGGACTGTTCAGCCACCAAAAAACTCACTTTAGTAGTGGAACTACGTCTTCCTCGATTCCGAGGGACTGCCTATGATGATGGTGATAATACAGCAATGTGTGACATGCTGAGATATAGCACAAATGTTGCCAGCTGAGGCCTGAAAGGAACCCACCACGTAGAACAAAAGTGCCGCGGTGACCTTGACCTCGACGGTCCTGATGGTGCTGGCAGGCTGCAGATCTTCCTGATGAGCTGGCATGTCTCACTGATAACCTCTTTGTAGAAGCGCAGTCTCCTAAGGCAGGTGTTATCGGACAAGTTGAGGTAAGACCGCTTCTCCCTGTAAGTGCAGGGGATGTACGGTCTGGTCCTCCTCATCAGTCTGGCACGTCTTAGATTGGGCACATAATGCTGTTGAATATATCTTCTGCAATTTCTAGTCTGCAGCATGTGCGTACTCATCAAGACAGGCTGCGAAATGACAGGCTCCATTCCAATAACTATCAGTATTACACCGATTGTTCACAAACAATAAATGTCCCCACTAAGACACCTAAAGTAAATTCCAATCATCCACAGTATGATAAAATGTTTGTTCAGATGTTCACATCACCTTAAAAGACCTCCAGAGTACATCCAACTCCCCCGAAGTTGAAGCGGAGCAGCCTTTTAAATTAAGCAACCTGCAATTTAGAAAATGGTGTCCATACCGCTGTGATTAGTTCAGGTCAGAGCAACTTTTTCACAGCGGTTTTTTCGGCGAGTGATGTTGTCGGCGAGATGTGTGCGAGGTGCCGAAAGTAACACTGGCCGATTTTCTGGGCATTAGTTTTGGAAAAATGTGATCTTTACGACAAAAAACAGTGGCCGGGCAGTATTATTAAATATTGGCGTTAAATGCGTCCCAAAAGTAATGCTGAGCGATATTATGGGCGTTGGTTTCAGCCATTCTGATCTTTCCGTCCAAAAAAAGTGGGCCGGCGGTCTTTTTTTTATCGGCGGTACGTACATGCTGAAAGTAACGCTCGCCGATAAGTGACTGAGAAATGGACGTTACTTTCCATTTTGTGGTTAAATGGGTGAGATATGGGCGTTATTCCTCATTTCAGCGTTAAAATGGATGTTAAGTGGGCAGTATGCATGCAAAAATAATGCAAAATCTAGCCCTTTATCTGAATGCGTGAAGCATTCATAACAAGATAGATGAACTACTGGCACAAATACAGATAAATAGGTTTGATTGAATAGCCATTACAGAACGTGGTTGCAAGGTGACGAAGGTTGGGAGCTAAGGTTTTCAAGAGCAGCAAGGCCTGCCCATTTGCCACCCAAAGGATCACTGATGGCCGCTGAGAGACCAGGCGGTACTTTGCCTGAAAGATTCCTCTAAAAGAGGTGGCAGTACCGCCTCGAGGCAAAATAACGGCTTAAGCCATCAATCTGGGCGGCAGTGGGCGGGAGCTCTCAATCTCGGTGGCAAATGAGCTTGCCGCCTAAGTGCCGCCGAGGATGGAGTCGGGCCCAGGATGGGGGGATCTTTGAAAAGTAAATAACATTACCAAAAAAACACCACACCGGGACACCTTCAGGGGACCCCATCCAGGTAAGTTGCTGTAAAAAAATGCTTTTAAAGATGTTCACTAACCTTTTCTTTCCTGTCTTCATACCTACCGTCGGGGTAGGAACAGCCTCCACACAGCGGTCCTTCTCCCTACTGGCACCGACTCCCACCGATTCCCGCCCGCACCAATCTGGCATCTCGGTGGATGGGAGGCCATTTACGTGACTTGGCCGCCAGAGGACGTCAGCATGCGGTTCCCGGTGGTCCTCCCGTCCTGCCCGCTCCAGCCCAAGTGGAAAGTGGGAGAGAGAGGAAAATGGCAGCAATACTCAGCAGCAGTCGGCGGCAGCAAGCAGCAGTGGGTGGTAAGGCTCTCAATATCGGGGCCTGAATGTTCCAGGGTACTTGATGTTTCGAAAAGAAAGGCTGAATGGAAAAATAGTGTGTGTAACCCTGATAATAAAAGATGCCATAAGGACAGTAGCTAGGAAGGATCTCGGCTCAGAAGATCAGGAAGTAGAATCAGTATGGGTGGATATTGTAAGATTTCTCCCTACGGGTTTCGAACATCAGGACTTATAACACTGAGATTTTCCAATACAATGGACTTTTATTAAAAAGATTAAAAATGACAATAAGTTCTGAGTTCAAAACTATAGTATACAGATTTAAAATCAAAAACCAAAACGACGAATCCCCTAGGTTCCCCCATTACGTACAATTAAATCAACCTTAAACCTCACGACGATATGCGCGGATTTCCTCCCGAGTTTGACACAACTAAAACAACCTTAAAAATTCAACGCTCCAACGTTAATTGGTTTTGCACCAATTAGCAGTACCGATGCTCAAAATGGCTCAGTATAATTCAATGGGTGATCAGTCCATCCGAAATATATCTTCCACGTGTTCCCTTCCAAGTGTTCAACAGCCATCTTACAACACCTCCTTCTGGTGTTCCATTCCAAGCTCATGAGAAAGAAGATTCCTTTCTTTGAAGTTTTTATACTTCTCTATACTGGCGTAAAAATAAAAAAGGGAAGGTGGCTCAACCGTGGCGATCAAGGGAAATGAGGGATATTATTAAAAGCAAGGAAGTGGCATACAAATTGGCCAGAAATAGCAGCGAACCCGTGGATTGGGAGAAATTTAGAACTCAGCAGAGGAGGACAAAGGGTTTGATTAGGGCAGGGAAAATAGAGTACGAGAGGAAGCTTGCAGGGAACATTAAGACGGACTGCAAAAGCTTCTATAGATATGTAAAGAGAAAAAGGTTAGTAAAGACAAACGTAGGTCCCCTGCAGTCAGAATCAGGGGAAGTCATAACGGGGAACAAAGAAATGGCAGACCAATTGAACAAGTACTTTGGTTCGGTATTCACTAAGGAGGTCACAAACAATCTTCCGGATATAAAATGGGTCAGAGGGTCTAGTAAGGAGGAGGAACTGAAGGAAATCCTTATTAGTCGGGAAATTGTGTTGGGGAAATTGATGGAATTGAAGGCTGATAAATCCCCAGGGCCTGATGGACTGCATCCCAGAGTACTTAAGGAGGTGGCCTTGGAAATAGTGGATACATTGACATTCATTTTCCAACATTCCATAGACTCTGGATCAGTTCCTATGGAGTGGAGGGTAGCCAATGTAACCCCACTTTTTAAAAAAGGAGGGTGAGAGAAAACAGGGAATTATAGATCGGTCAGCCTGACATCGGTAGTGGGTAAAATGATGGAATCAATTATTAAGGATGTCATAGCAGCGCATTTGGAAAGAGGTGACATGATAGGTCCAAGTCAGCATGGATTTGTGAAAGGGAGATCATGCTTGACAAATCTTCTGGAATTTTTTGAGGATGTTTCCAGTAGAGTGGACAAGGGAGAACCAGTTGATGTGGTGTATTTGGACTTTCAGAAGGCCTTCGACAAGGTCCCACATAAGAGATTAATGTGCAAAGTTAAAGCACATGGGATTGGGGGTAGTGTGCTGCCGTGGATTGAGAACTGGTTGGCAGACAGGAAGCAAAGAGTAGGAGTAAATGGGGACTTTTCAGAATGGCAGGCAGTGACTAGTGGGGTACCGCAAGGTTCTGTGCTGGGGCCCCAGCTGTTTACAATGTACATTAATGATTTAGACGAGGGGATTAAATGTAGTATCTCCAAATTTGCGGCTGACACTAAGTTGGGTGGCAGTGTGAGCTGCGAGGGGAATGCTATGAGGCTGCAGAGTGATTTGGATAGGTTAGGTGAGTGGGCAAATGCATGGCAGATGAAGTATAATGTGGATAAATGTGAGGTTATCCACTTTGGTGGTAAAAACAGAGGGACAGACTATTATCTGAATGGTGACAGATTAGGAAAAGGGGAGGTGCAACGAGACCTGGGTGTCATGGTACATCAGTCATTGAAGGTTGACATGCAGGTACAGCAGGCGGTTAAGAAGGCAAATGGCATGTTGGCCTTCATAGCAAGGGGATTTGAGTATGGGGCAGGGAGGTGTTACTACAGTTGTACAGGGCCTTGGTGAGGCCACACCTGGAATATTGTGTACAGTTTTGGTCTCCTAACTTGAGGAAGGACATTCTTGCTATTGAAGGAGTGCAGCGAAGTTTCACCAGACTGATTCCCGGGATGGCGGGACTGACATATCAAGAAAGACTGGATCAACTGGGCTTGTATTCACTGGAGTTCAGAAGAATGAGAGAGGATCTCATAGAAACATTTAAAATACTGACGGGTTTAGACAGGTTAGGTGCAGGAAGAATATTCCCAATGTTGGGGAAGTCCAGAACCAGGGGTCACAATCTAAGGATAAGGGGTAAGCCATTTAGGACTGAGATGAGGAGAAACTTCTTCACCCAGAGAGTGGTGAACCTGTGGAATTCTCTACCACAGGAAGTTGTTGAGGCCAATTCACTAAATATATTCAAAAAGGAGTTAGATGCAGTCCTTACTACTAGGGGGATCAAGGGGTATGGCGAGAAAGCAGGAATGGAGTACTGAAGTTGCATGTTCAGCCATGAACTCATTGAATGGCGGTGGAGGCTCGAAGGGCCAAATGGCCTACTCCTGCACCTATTTTCTCTGTTTCTATATTTCAAACAAAAATGATCGCGGTTAACAGCCACATGTCCAGTTCTGTTTTGCCGGAATCACGTGACTATTTCCGCTGATTGGCCAACTCAAATGCCTCATGTCTCATGTCTTTTCCTGTTTGATGCATCTTCCTGTTTAAATTCAAACTTCACTCAGTTCTGCTTTGGAACATGCCCCTCCCCTGAGGCTACTTTAAACAGGCAGGCTTTTAAACAGGCAGGCTACTGTCTTCAATATAAAGAATAACAATATGCAGAAAACACTGGTGGGAGTTGTATATAGACCCTCTAACAGTGGCTATACCGTTGGACAGAATATTAATCAAGAAATAGTAGGAGCTTGTAACAAAGACAATGCAATAATCGTGGGGGACTTTAATCTTCATATAGACTGGACAAATCACATTGGCAAAGGTAGTCTGGAGGACGAGTTCATGGAATGAATTCGGGACAGTTTCCTGGAACAATATGTCATGGAACTAACCAGGGGCAGGCTATTTTAGATCATGTATTGTGTAATGAGACAGAGTTAATTAGCAATCTCATAGTAAAGGATCCTCTGGGGCAGAGTGATCCTAATATGTAGAATTGCACATTAATTTTGAGAGTGACTTGTCTAAGTCTGAAACAAGAGCCTTAAAGTTAAATAAAGCCAATTACATAGGTATGAGGGATGAGTTGGCTAAGGTAGATTGGAAAAAAGATTAAAAGGTATGGCAATAGATAAGCAGTGGCTAACATTTAAAGAATTATTTCATAATTCTCAATAAATATACGTTCCATTGAGAAACAAAAACTCCAGGGGAAAAGTGATCCATCAGTGGCTAACTAAAGAAGTTAAGGATAGCATTAGATTGAAATAAGAAGCTTATAATGTTGCGAAGAATAGTAGTAAGCCTGAGGATTGGGAGAGTTTCAGAAACCAGCAAAGGATGACCAATAAAATGATAAAAAGGGAAACAATAGAATGTAAGAGAATACTAGCAAGAAATATAAAAACAGCTTGTAAGAGCTCCTACAAATATGTAAAAAGGAAGAGAATAGCAAAAGTAAATATTGGTCCCTTCGAGGCTGAGACAGGAGAATTTATTATGGGGAATAAGGAAATGGCAGAAAAGTTAAACAAATATTTTGTATCTGTCTTCACAGTAGAAAACACAAATAGCATACCCAAAATGGTGGGGTACCAAGGGTTTAATGAGGGTAAGGAACTTAATGTAATTAACATAAGTAAAGAAAATGTACTAGAGAAACTAATGGGACTAAAAGCTGACAAATCCACTGGACATGACAGATTACATCCTAGCATTCTAAAAGAGGTGGCTGCAGAGATAGTGGATGCATTGGTTTTGATCTTCCCAAATTCCCTAGATTCTAGAACTGTCTCAGCAGATTGGAAGGCAACAAATGCAACACCGCTATTCAAGAAAGGAGGGAGAGAGGAAATTGGGAATTACAGGCCAGTTAGCCTAACATCAATCATCGGGAGAATGAGGATGTAACTGATAGAATAGATAAGGGAGAACCAGTAGATGTAGTGTATTTGGATTTTCAGAAGGCCTTTGATAAAGTCCCACGTAAGAGGTGAGTGCACAAAATTAAAGCATATAGGATTGGGGGTAATATATTGACACGGATTGAAAATTGGTTAACTGACAGGAAACAGAGCGTAGGAATAAACGGGTCTTTTTCGGGGTGGCGGGCAGTGACTAGTGGGTTACCACAGGGATCAGTGCTTGGGCCCCAGCTATTCACAATATATATAAATGATTTGGATGAGGGAACCAAATGTAATATTTCCAAGATTGCTGATGACACAAAACTAGGTGGGAGTGTGAGTTGTGAGGAGGATGCAAAGACGCTGCAAGGCGATTTAGATAGGTTGAGTAAGTGGGCAAACACATGGCAGATGCAGTGTAACATGGATAAATGTGAAGTTAGCCACTTTGGTAGGAAAAACATAAGGATAAAGTATTATTTAAATGGTGATGGCTTGAGAATTGTCGATATACAGAGGGATCTCGGTGTCCTTGTATACCAGTCATGAAAGCAAACATGCAGGTGCAGCAAGCAGTCAGGAAGGCAAATGGTATGTTGGCCTTCATTGGAAGAGGATTTGAGTACAGAAGGAAGGATGTCTTACTACAGTTATACAGGGCCTTGGTGAGACCGCATCTGGAGTATTGTGTGCCGTTTTGGTCTCCTTACCTAAGAAAGGATATACTTGCAATAGAGGGAGTGCAGCGAAGGTTCACCAGACTGATTCCTGGGATAGCAGGACTGTTGTATGAGGAGAGATTGGGTCGACTAGGCCTGTATTCACTAGAGTTTAGAAGAATGAGAGGGGATCTCATTGAAACGTATAAAATTCTGACTGGGTTGGATAGACTGGATGCGGGGAGGATGTTTTCCCTGGCTGGGAAGTCGAGAACAAGGGATCACAGTCTCAGGATATGGGGTAGGAAATTTACGACTGGGATGAGAAGACATTTTTTCACTCAGAGGGTGGTGAACCTGTGGAATTCTCTACCACAGAAGGTTATGGAGGCCAAGTCACTGAATATATTTAAGAGGGAGATAGATAGATTTCGAGAAACAAAAGGCATTAAGGGGTATGGGGAAAAAGCAGGAATATGGTGTTGAGATAGAGGATCAGCCATGATTATATTGAATGGCGGCGCAGACTTTTCAGGCTGAATGGCATAATACTGCTCCTATTTTCTATGTTTCTATGTTAATACTGGAATCCATTGTTAAGGAAGTAGTATTAGGGCACTTAGAAAATCATAACATGATTAGGCAGAGTCAACGAGGCTTTGAGAAAAAGAGTTTTTTGAGGATGTAAATAACAGGGTAGATAAAAGGGAACCAGTGGATGTAGTATATATGGATTTCCAAAAGGCATTCAATAAGGTGCCAGATAAAAGGTTACTACACAAGATAAGGGTTCATGGAATTGGAGGTAATGTATTAGCATTGCTAGAGGATTGGTTAATGGACAGAAAGCAGAGAGTCGGGATAACTGGGTGATTTTCAGGTTGGCAGGCTGTAAGTAGTGGGGTGCCGCAAGAATTAGTGCTGGGGCCTCAGCTATTTACAATCTATATTAATGTAATGTATCCAAGTTTGTTGATAATACAAAGCTAGGTGGGGCAATAAGCTGTGAGAAGAACACAAAGAGTCTGCAAAGGGATATAGATAGACTAAGTGAATGGGTAGTAAAGTGGCAGATGGAGTATAATGTGGGGAAACGTGAGGTTATTCACTTCAGTTGGAAGAATAGAAAATCAGAATATTTTTCGAATGGTGAGAAACTTTTAAATACAAAAGCAAAATACTGTGGATGCTGGAATCTGGAATAAAAGCAGAAAATGCTGGAAATCTCAGCAGGTCAGGCAGAATCTGTGGAGAGAAAGCAGAGTTAACGTTTCGGGTCGATGCTCTTCGCCAGAACTGGAGAGTGTTCAAAAAGAACAGGGGCTAGAACCTGCATGTTTAAAGTCCACTTAACGCCCATTTTACCGCTGAAATGACGTGTAATGCCCATATATCGCCATTTTGGCACAAAATGGAAACTGATGGGCATTTTTAGAAAACATCGCTGAGCATTACTTTCCCCATGTGGTTAACGCCGGGAAAAAATATTACCGCCTGGCCACTTTTTTTGGGCGGAATCATCAGAATGGGTGAAATCAATGGCTATAATATCGCCCAGCGTTACTTTCCGCACGGAATTAACGCCGAAATTCAATAATACCACCCGTTCACTTTTTTTTTTGGAAAGTGCACATTTGGAGAAACTAACATCCAGGAGATCGCCCACCGTCACTTTCCCCACCTTGCACACATATCACCCACAATATCGCCCAAAAAAACGCCCACAAAAAGTGGAACTGTTCTGAACGAATGTCAGCAGTGTGGCTGGCATTTTTAAAATCGCAGTCTTACGTGAGGAGCTGAAATCTGAATGATTTTCCTGAAAGAGCGTTGATGTGAGTGACAATGCTGACACACTACTGTGTGTGCAGTTCAGACATCAATGGTGCCCATCATCTTGGTGCCAGTTAAAGTTTATGTTGATTGATGTTAAGTTGTATTGAACCCTTTCATGTTAACGAATCAACAGTGGGTAATGGTCCAGCTATCTGAGATAATGCGCAACAAGGTTATGTTCAATAACAAAAATGTTATACCAACATTGGTCTGAAATCATAAGCATCACAGGCAATAACACCCAAACCCCTGCCCACACCCCACTTTTTCCACCATTGACATCAATCACATGTTCAACATGTCCAGCAACACAGAATACAAAGGCAAAGCAGGAGGGTGGTCCCCTCCCCACATACATTACAACAAATTGCATGCACCAGATGGAGATATAACATAGCCACCACCTGCGGACATGCACCTCACTTTCGTTCCCCCCTTCCCTTCTTCGACTCACCTCTACCCCTTCCCCTCCTTGCTCCACGGCGCCTGGCCGAGGAGCTCCTCAGGCAGTGCCTCATTGCGGGGGATGAAGGCAGAGGCGGTGGTTGCACGGGTACAGGAGCGGGGGATGCCGAGGGGGCAACATTCTCTGATGCAGAAGCAGGATCTTGGTACTTGCTCTCATCAGTCGTTCACAGTGGAGGTGTGGAACCTAGGGGTGGATTGCCACGCTCGGGGACCACTGGGAGGCCTGTGGCAGCAGTGTTCCTGGCTATTGCATCCAGGGCCTCCACCATCTGCGGAATGTATTCGGTCATAGTGGCCAGTTTTGGGATATGCCCCCCAATGCTTCGATGAGCTGGTCACCAATGTCTACAGTCCTCCTGGACAACTGTACCATCTCTTCGCTGTCATGTGGCACTCATGGAACAGATCTGCTATGTCCATGGGATCTCTGCGGGGTCGGCGCCGTCCTGGGGACAATAGGGTGTCCTGTGGCGAGGTGCTTGGGGCCGGTAATTCCAGAGTGGAGGCGGGAATGACCGGAGGACCACTAGATGGCCTTGGGGTGGAATGGCTTCTGGAGCCTGGCGATGCAGGTTCCTCGAAATCCGTGCTTTCATCCGTGGAGAGCAGACCCAGTGGATTGACAGGTGAGAATCGGAGCTCCTCAGCACCAGATGTAGGATCGTCCGTCGACTCCTGCCCCACTCCCCCACCTTCTGGCCTCTGTGGTCTTGCCTGGGGCCGCGCTGCTGGCTGAGCTGAAAAACACAAATGAGGTTATTAGAGGAGAAGGGGGTGCTAGGGTCACAAGGTGAGTCCAGCACTACACACAGCATATGCATGACAAAAGCACCACCGCTATCAAAATCATCACAGACATCACATTTCATGACCATCAACACATTTGCATTCCAATGATTTTCATTAGGCCATCATTGTTTCTATGACAATTTTAGAAATCATCTATCATATATGATTGTTCGGATATGAGTGGATGTGGCATCTATTGACTTTACATCATGCAATGGTGTAAGCTTTACTCACGTGGCATCACTTCAGGGTCTGCAGATGCGTCTGTGGCTGTCCGGGGGTGCTTCCCCACGAGCGCGAGCACCCACTCCTCCATGTCAGTGATGTCACTGGGGACCGTTCACCTTTGCATGGACCTCATCATCGATAACTTCTTCTGTAAAAGGTGACAGGACGACATGGCATGAGATCATTGCGTGATATCATTGCTAGGTACTGTCACAGACATTGATACAATACATAACCGACAGATGTAATCATCATTATTATGAAAATTATCCTTCTTTACCTAAAGATGTGCACCGTGACCACAGGCTTTGACATTCCCGGTAAAAGTGAAAGATCTCACATCTGATGATAGTCACTCATGACCGTTACAAATCAAATTATATAAATACATAAGTACATGTAAATCAATGTAATACTTACTCTTGTGGATCCCACAAGGTTGTTCCATCATTTGCGGCATTGGTTGCCCTCACGCACCTCGTTGGTTGCCGACGAGACCACCTCTGCTATCTCAGTCCATATCTTCTGGTAGGCCTTTGGGGTGGGCTTCCCACACCCTCCCTGTGTCAAATCACCCCAGCGTAACTCGCCCTCCTGCAGTAGGGAGGCATTTGCCTCGTCCGAGAACCTCCTGGCTCTTTTGCGCCCTCCAATGTGCTCCTCTCCCACCTCACTGCTCTCTCCAACGTCAGTCTCCACAGCGTGCTGTGATGCCTCCTCCTCTCTCTCCATTATAGGCCAAATTCAGTCAAATATGTGGCTGGTAACAGCTACTTTTTGTTTGCCTACTTGCTGTGAAGCTCTAAAGTCTCCCTCCTTCCTCCCAAAGCAGCCAAACCACACCCAGACATGCCTTCAGTCCCTCTGAGCTCCCTTTCTCTCTGTCTCCTCTTCTGTGCATGTCATGATGACCCTTGAACTCCAGAATCGCGGGAATCGAGTGTTGACATGCCATTGCTAAGGACGGCCACACTTTATGGCAGAAGGTCAAAAAAATTTAACGCTACCGCCCATTTGATATCGCTCACGGTAACGCCAATTTTCAAAAATGGAAACTAGGTGTTTTGAGAGCGGGCGAGAAGCCGGCGATCTGAAAACCCTTTTTTAATGCCCAAGCCAGAAATAATGCCTATTTTTTGGTGATAAGCACAAAAGTGGAGGTTCTAGCCCCAGATTCTTAACAAGCACTGAAAGGGAGAGGGGAAGAAAGAACAAAATGGAAGGTCTGTGATAGGGTGGAAGACAGGAGAGATTTGAGAGACAAAGGGGACGATGGCCCAAATTCAAATGAGTTAGGAAAATATTAATCAAGATAGGGTGTGAATGGTGCGATAATGACCAACTGCCATTAGAGACAAGGAGAAAAAAAGAAAGAAAGAAACTTTGAAATGTTGGTGTTCAGAGAGATTTAAGTGTTCTTGTGTAAGAAACACAGAAAGCTAGCTTCAGGTTCAGCAAGCAATAAGGAAGGCAAATGGCATGTTGGCCTTTATTGCAAGGGGGTTGGAGTATATGACTAAGGAAGTTTTGCTACAATTGTACAGAGGCTTGATGAGACCACACCTGGAGTACTTTGCACAATTTTGGTCTCCTTATCTAAGGAAGGATATACTTGCCTTGGAGGCAGTGCAACGGAGGTTCGTATGATTGATTCCTGGGATAAGAGGGCTATCCTGTGATGAGAGATTGCATAGAATGGGCTTATACACTCTGGAGTTTAGAAGAATGAGAGGTGATCTCATAGAAACATGCAAGATTCTGAAGGGGATTGACAGGGTAGATGCTGAGAGGTTGTTTCCCCTGGATGGAGTGTCTAGAATTAGGGGGCATAGCCTCAGGATAAGTGGGTGGCCGTTTAAAACTGAGATGAGGAGGAATTTCTTCACTCAGAGGGTTGTGAATCTTTTGAATTCTCTACCCCAGAAGGCTGTGGATGCTGAGTCGTTGAGCATATTCAAGGCTGAGAAAGATAGATTTTTAGACTCTAGGGGAATCAAATGATATGAAGATCGTGCGGGAAAGTGGAGTTGAGGACGATGATTGCCATGATTTTATTGAATGGTGTAGCGGGCTCGAGGGGCCGTATGGCCTACTCGTGCTCCTATATCTTATGTTCTTATGTTCTTATGAATATGAGAAGTTGTGTAATCGGGAGTGAGCATTGGGAAGGTGCCCATCAGCCATTAAAGGAGAGGGTCACTGGAGTCTGCACATCAGCCTCCAATGATTCAGGGAGATCAGAATGTCAGGCGATATGCTGTGGGTTGAAATACAAAGTCCTTTGACGGTCCGCAATGCTCCGGGGACTAAGCAGCCTTTATTTGGATGCAGATACATCCTGCGCTCTCTGCCACTCAGAACTGAAATGGAAGTTCCTCAACAGCTGGGGCACATCCCTTTAAGTAGCGCCCTGCCAGCCAGGGAGCGGAGGCGTTAGTGAAGTTTGCAGATCGGGCGCTCGCTGACGTCATGGTCTGCATGACGAAAGGTGCCGAGGCACTAATTTCGGCAGCACTATGAGGCCGGTGTGGGATTCGACCCGTCGTGGCGCTACTACCTGAGAGCCCTGTTAGCTACCCCACCAGGCGTTAACTGGTGGCGCTAACAAGCTGAATTTCTCCCCCCTAATGTAACAATAGGAAATAAAGAAAGAACTTGCATTTATAGAGCACCTTTCATAACCTCAGAACGGCTGTGGGCCAGGTTTTCCAGGGTTCTGTAAACCTGGCAGCTGAAGAGAGGCTGGAGCTGCCAGATCCAGCAGTAAGTACTTTTCCAGCACTGCTTGTGAGCCAGGAGGAGCAGGAGTGCTTCGCCCCGCTGGCCCTCCAAGCAAACCTTGGAATTGCACAACACCCGCTTCCCCCAGTGATGTCTCTCTCCAGTAATGACTCCCCACTCCTCGCTGTTGTCCTCTGTGTCTCTCCCACCAACCCCCCGATCTTCTTGTTTGCCGGGGACCGTCCCCAGCGGACCCCAGCTGCTGCCTTCCAGAGCAGACTATCCCGGGTGGCAGCTGGCTAACATTCAAATGGAGTAAAAACATTTACTGAGGCTAAATTCATCAGGACTTCCACCTTTCCAGTATTTACGGGACAAGACACGTGACCTGTGTAATGTATGCATCTGTGAGTATGCTCACAGGTTTGTAGAGCTGTTGCCTATTCTGGGACGATGTCTGGCGCGCGGCCGATGCCATCAAGTCGCTAAAAACAGCGCTGGGCCCTGACTCCGTTAGTTGTGTCGAGGATGCTCAAGCACATGGGGAGATCCCGTCCGAACTGACCCCCGTCCAGACGGAATTCTTCATCGGTGCCAAGCCCCGAACCTCCCTCGGGAGCCGGCGCCTCACACGGCCTTCCGTGAGAGGTGGGCACCGAAGGGACTGGAGTGCATCATCACCCCTGGCAACCAAATTTTAATTTGAACCACGTAATGTTTAAAGTTTAATTTGTCTATGTTTGTCAGTTTTAGTGACGCGCCCGACCCCTTTTAGCCAGGGGGCACTTTTATAAATTGTGTTTTGGTGCCCTCGGAAAAAAAAGACAAAAAAATATTTTAAAAAGCAAGGGGGCACCTGAAAAGTTTTGGGAGTGTGCCCCCCCTTTAATCAGGGGGCACTTGATTATAGATACAACTAAAATAGTTATAGAGCTGTTGCCTATCCTGGGCTGATGTCTGGCGCGCGGTCAATGCCATCGAGTCGCTAAAAACAGCGCTGGGCCCTGACTCCATTAGGTGTGTCAAGGATGCTCAAGCACATGGGGAGATCCCTTCTGAACTGACCCCTATGTGGGCAGAATTCCTCATCGGCGCCAAGTCCCTCGGGAGCTAGCGCCTCACAACTTGAGCCTCCTTGGAAAAATACCCTCCGTGCCTTTCAGTTCTGCGTGCAGGCGATTACTGTACGGGCTGCTCCTGCACACTCTCCACCTTGCCATCCTCGGCTGCCATCCAGACACACCATGGCGCACCATCTTGCCGTCCGGAGGAGGCAGGGGTCCCCAATGGAGTGCACTCTACGTGGGAGTCCTCTCTCTATTTATTGGGGACTTGACCTGGAGGGTGTTGCATGGAGCAGTCCCGTGCAATAAGTTTTTAAATCAGTTCACGGGCTCCCAGGCCACCTGCAATTTCTGCAGTCTGGAGGAGTCCGTGTTCCACTTTTTTATGGAATGTGCGAGATTACAGCCCCTCTTCCAATATTTGAAGGGGTTGCTCCTCAAATTCTGGTCGCACTTCAATCCCACACTCCTGATCTTTGGGCACCCTGTGAGGAGGGGAGCGGGCAGGTCAGAAGGCCTCCTTGTAAGACTGCTCCTGGGCATGGCCAAGGGGGCCATCAGCCGGTCCAGGCAGCGGGAGGTCGAGGGGGTCGTTCAGCCTGACTGCCTGCCTCTCTTCCACAGTTACATCCGAGCCAGGGTGTCCTTGGAGATGGAGCACGTGATGTCTACCGGTACGGTCGCGGCCTTCCGCGAGAGGTGGGCACTGGAGGGACTGGAGTGCATCATCACTCCCGGCAACCAAATTTTAATTTGATTTTAATGTCGAAAGGTTAATTTGTTTAATTTGCCGGTTTTAAGGCCCCCCGTCTTTTAGCCAGGGGGCAGTTGTATAATTTGTGTTTTGGTGCCCTCAAAAAAAAAGAAAAAAAAACAAGAGGGCACCTGAAAAGTTTTTGGAGTTTGTCCTCCCCCCACCCTCCCCCGCTTTAATCAGGGGGCACTTAATTAAAATATTACAACAAAAATAGTTGTGTGGTAATCGGAGAAAATAATAGGAGGTACGATAGATGTATTTTGATGCCTTCTGGCCGATGGAAGTGGGACAGTAATGTCCTGAAAATTATGTGGATGCACTTACCATCCCATTCCCACCATCGCTGTGGAAGTCAGCAGCCTTCTACCAGTAATCTACCAAAATTCCCTGGATTCTGGGGAGGTCCCAGCGAATTGGAACACTGCAAATGTAACATCCCTATTTAAAAAAGGAGGTAGACAAAAAGCAGGAAACTATAGACCAGTTAGCCTAACATGTGTTGTTGCGAAAATGCTGGAGTCCATTATTAAGGAAGCAGTAGCGGGACATTTGGAAAAACATAATTCAATCAAGCAGAGTCAGCATGGTTTTATGAAAAGTGATATGTCCTTACTATACAGTATAAATGCACACGAGGCTCAGGCTTGAGAGAAGGTCAGTCTGTGACCTGTCCTTAATTCCTCAGCACTCAAGTGATGAAAGTGGGTGGAGCATCCCCTTTTATACCTGAAGGTCCAGGTTAGGAGTGTCTCGCACAAGTTCACCACCTAGTGGTCATTGTTCTCACAGTGTACAACTTAGGTCAGATTATACATGGGTTACAATGTTGGTTGAATACATGACATCACCTCCCCCCCAAAGTCTTATTGGGATCACAGGTTGAGTCTCTCTGGTGGTTTACGCTCTCTTGTAGAGCGCCTGAGTTGGGGCTCCAGTTGTTGGGTGCTGGCCTGCGTGTCTGCTGTTTGCGGTGCCTCAGGCCTATCCGGACTGCCCACAGTGACTGGGCTCTCCTCCCTTTGGTTCCGGTGTTCAGTCACCTGTGGTGGAGTGAACTCTATATCGTGTTCTTCCTCTGCTTCTTCTATGGGGTTGCTGAACCTCCTTTTTGTTTGATCCACGTGTTTGCAGCAGATTTGTCCATTGGTAAGTTTAACTACCAGAATCCTATTTCCCTCTTTGGCAATCACTGTGCCTGCGAACCATTTGGGCCCTGCAGCATAGTTGAGGACAAAAACAGGGTCATTTATATCAATACATCGCGCCCTCGCATTCCTGTCATGGTAGTCATATTGTGACTGGCACCTGCTCTCGTCAATTTCTTTCATGGTGGGGTGTATAAGGGATAACCGGGTTTTGAGCGTCCTTTTCATTAGCAGTTCTGCGGGTGGAACCCCTGTGAGCGAGTGTGGTCGGGATCTGTAGGCCAACAAGAAGCGTGATAAGCGGCTTTGTCGGGAACCCCCTTGGATTCTGAGCATCCCCTGTTTGATTATCTGCACTGCTCGTTCTGCCTGGCCGTTTGAGGCCGGCTTGAACGGTGCCGTTCTGACATGGTTAATTCCATTGCCTGCCATGAAGTCCTGGAATTCAGTGCTTGTGAAGCACGGGCCATTGTCGCTGACCAAGATGTCCGGTAGACCGTGGGCGGCGAACATTGCCCGTAGACTTTCTACTGTGGCAGAGGATGTGCTTGAATTTAAAATGTCACACTCGATCCATTTGGAGTAGGCGTCTACTACAACCAAAAACATTTTTCCCATGAAAGGACCTGCGTAGTCCACATGGATGCATGACCAAGGCTTGGCGGGCCATGGCCAGGAGTTAAGGGGGGCTTCCCTGGGCGCATTGCCCAGCTAGGCACACGTGTTCCAGATCTGCATCTATCCCTGGCCACCAAACGTGTGACCTGGCAATTGCCTTCATCATGACAATGCCCGGGTGCTCATTGTGGAGTTCTCTGATGAACACCTCTCTGCCTATCTGGGGCATCTCTACGCGGTTTCCCCACAGTAAGCAATCGGCCTGAATCGAGAGTTCATCCCTGCATCTGTGAAATGGTTTAAATTCCTCAGGACATGCCCTGTACCTGGCTGCCCAGTCCCCATTCAGGACACATTTCTTGACTAAAGACAATAGCGGGTCTCTATTTGTCCAGACTTTAATCTGACGGGCTGTCACGGGTGAGCCTTCACTTCCGAAAGCTTCAACAGCCATGACCATCTCAGCAGCATGCTCGGTAGCCCCCTCAGTGGTGGCTAGTGGGAGCCTGCTGAGTGCATCGGCGCAGTTTTCTGTGCCCGGTCTGTGCCGAATTGTATAGTCATAGGCGGCTAACGTGAGTGCCCACCTCTGTATGCGGGCCGATGCATTTGCATTTATGGCCTTGTTGTCGGACAAAAGGGACATTAGGGGTTTGTGATCTGTCTCCAGCTCAAATTTCTTGCCAAACAGGTAATGGTGCATTTTCTTTACCGCATATACACATGCGAGCGCCTCCTTTTTGACCATCCCGTAGCCCCTTTCTGCCTGGGACAGACTTCTGGAGGCATAAGCTACCGGCTGTAACTGACCCTTGACATTGACATGCTGCAACATACACCCGACACCATAGGACGACGCATCGCACGTTAACACAAGTTTCTTACATGGGTCATACAGCGTTAACAGATTGTTGGAATATAGCAAATTGCATGCTCTATTAAAAGCCCTTTCCTGACTGTCCCCCCAGACCCATTTGCGACCTTTGCATAGGATCACGTGTAGCGGCTCCAGCAGCGTGCTCAATTTGGGAAGAAAGTTACCAAAATAGTTCAGGAGCCCCAGGAATGAACGCAGCTCCATTGTGTTACGGGATCTGGGTGCTCTCTAGATCGCTTCTGTCTTGGACGCAGTAGAGCTGATCCCGTCTGCTGCTACCCTCTTTCCCAGGAATTCTACCTCTGGAGCTAGGAAGACGCACTTTGCCTTTTTCAATCGCAGCCCTACCTGGTCCAGTCTGCGTAGCACCTCCTCCAGGTTGTGGAGGTGTTCTTCAGTATCATAATCCGTGATGAGGATGTCGTCCTGAAAAACCACCGTCCCTGGAATCGACTTGAGTGCGCCATTAACAGGCGTTGATGGCCCCATTACTGGTTGCATTGTCCCTTGCAATGGTGTGAATCGCCGTTCAGCTTGCCATTGTCTCTGTCGAACTCCCCCTCTGGGTTCGACTTCATGTTGGGGCATGCCCAATTGCCTTTGTCTGCCTGGAGAACTGTGTGCTGCTTTAACAATGTTGAATCTCTGTCCCAACCATTCCTTAACACAGTACCTCTTGTCTGTTCTGCTCGTCACCATGCTCACGTGGTTTAAATCCCAGTTTCTCGTCGCCATTGATACGTCCTTACTATACAGTATAAATGCACACGAGGCCCATGCTTGAG
Organism: Pristiophorus japonicus; assembly: GCF_044704955.1. NCBI lineage: Eukaryota > Metazoa > Chordata > Chondrichthyes > Pristiophoridae > Pristiophorus > Pristiophorus japonicus. The sequence goes on along the minus strand of NC_091977.1, from coordinate 158,860,654 downwards.
AGAAGGTCAGTCTGTGACCTGTCCTTTATTCCTTAGCACTCAAGTGATGAAAGTGGGTGGAGCTTCCCCTTGTATACCTGAAGGTCCAGGTTAGGAGTGTCTCCCACAAGTTCACCACCTAGTGGTCATTGTTCTCACAGTGTACAACTTAGGTCAGATTATACATAGGTTACAATGCTGGTTGAATACATGACAAAAAGGAAATCATGTTTGACAAATTTTCTGGAGTTATTTGAGGATGTAACGTGCAGGGTGGATAAGGGGGGGGGTAAGGGATGTGGTGTATTTGGATTTCCAGAAGGCATTCGATAACGTGCCACATAAAAGGTTACTGCACAAGATAAAAGTTCACGGGGTTGGGGGTAATATATTAGTAAGGATAGAGGATTGGCTAACTAACAGAAAACAGAGAGTCAGGATAAATGGGTCATTTTCCGATTGACGCAGGGATCGATGCTGGTGCCTCAACTATTTGCAATCTATATTAATGACTTGGATGAAGGGACCGAGTGTAATGTAGCCAAGTTTGCTGATGATACAAAGATGGGTGGGAGAGCTAATTGTGAGGAGGACACAAGAAATCTGCAAAGGGATATAGACAGGCTAAGTGAGTGGGCAAAAATTTGACAGATTGAGTATACTGTGGGAAAATGTGAGGTTATCCACTTTGGTAGAAAAAATAGAAAAGCAAATTATAATTTAAATGGAGAAAAATTGCAAAGTGCTGCAGTACAGAGGGATCTGGGGGTACTTGTGCTTAAACACAAAAAGTTAGTATGCAGGTACAGCAAGTGATCAAGAAGGCAAATATGATGCCAAACTCTACTAGATAGCCTTTATTGAAAGAGAGATGGAGTATAAAAGCAGAGAAGTCCTGCTACAACTGTACAGGGTATTGGTGATGCCACACCTGGAATACTATGTACAGTTTTTGTCTCTGTATTTCAGGAAGGATATACTTGCATTGGAGGCTGTTAAGAGAAGGTACACTAGGTTGATTCTGGAGATGAGGGGGTTGGCTTATGAAGATGGCTTGAGTAGGTTGGGCCTTTACTCATTGGAGTTCAGAAGAATGAGAGGTGATCTTATCGAAACATATCAGATAATGAGGGGGCACGACAAGGTTGAAGCAAAGAGGATATTTCAACTCATCGGGGAAACTAAAACTAGGGGACTCGTTTCAGAATAAGGAGCCGCCCATTTAAAACTGAGATGAGGCGGAATTTCTTCTCTCAGAGGGTTGTAAATCTGGGGAATTCACTGCCCCAGAGATCTGTGGAGGCTGGGTCATTGAATTTATTTAAGACGGAGATAGACAGATTTTTGAGTGATAAGGGAATAAAGGGCTTTGGGGAGCAGGCAGCGAAGTGCAGCTGAATCCATGATTAGATCAGCCATGATCTTATTAAGTTGCGGAGCAGGCTCGAACGGCCAAATGGCTGACTCCTGCTCTTATTTCTTATGTTCTTGTGTTCTTATGTTCTTCAACCACCATACTGAAGACACTGGGGTAACACTGCATAATGGCACTAGAATAGGCAAAGGCACATGCAAGACACTCACAAGGAGGATTAGTTGATTTTTTTTAAATGTTATATTGGATGCATATATGGATAAAGTTGGATTGGAAAGTTTGCTTTGATGTAGCTTTTATTTCAGCATTATAACCAAGAGAACATTATGATAGAACACTATAACAGAGGGAAGATAAGGCGTGGGACTAACAGTGAAAGGAGACTTAAAGTTGTGTTCACTGGGACCGCAGGCAGATGATTCGATCCCTGATATCCCAGCCAAAAAGGGTCCGTCTGGGTTGCTTCCTTCCTTCTGCTTCCTCCTTTTCTGCTTCCACCTCTTCCTCCTCCTCCTCCCTCTGGGAGCAACGTGTCCCCTTTGCTGCCTCTGCTCCATCTCCATGTGATGCTTCAGCCGAAGTAGGACTGTAACTATAGCCCCAGCACTGGAAGCAAGTGGTGCTCTCAGAGGCCTTCCCTTAATAGCCAAAGCCTTGCAAATGTCCAGGAGTTCTCCCTGCACACTCTAACAATTTTTTAAAATGTATTACACCAAGCACCAAGCAACTACTCCAACAAAATGTAAAGAAACCAGTACAAAAGCAAAAATCTAAACTTACCTGAAAGTTGCGAGTGTCCCTTTAAGAAAGGCTGATAGGGTGTCCTTTGTACTGCTACACGCACATTCTGAGGGAGGGCATAAAAAGAGCGGTGACGTCCAAAATAATAGATTGTGTGTCAATTCAAGGTTGCACGCCGATTGACATCACAATATGACTCACTTAAATATCTGGGGAAAGCACAGGCTCGTGCTTGCATTGCTGGTGACTCACCCAAATTTTCTTCCAAACTGTTGCAAACGGGCTGAATTTCACTGCCATTGTTTTTAATTTATCTTGAAGGTTAGATGTATACGTTACTAATAACAATGCAAAATGATTGCAACATTTTCCACTAGTTTCCATAGACAGTAATTGTTTTACATATACTGCGGAATGATCTGCGAAAATTTATGCAATCAGCAACTTGATCGAGCAGCTTGGTCCTTAATCCAAAAGAGAAAGAAAAGCTTCAGAAACATGATATCCTGGTCAAAATATTAATAACTAATTAAGATACACAAAAATGTGTTAACACAGTGATAAAGAATGAACAATTTTTTCAAACAGTATTGTGCTGTCACACGAGAAAGTTAAAAGTGTAATTTCCTCATTAAAAAGAACAACTGCTTCGTGAATTTCTCCAATGAGTCATACAGATGAAGAAAATCGTGTCTGATCCTAGCCACAGTGGGATTGTAATTGGTCTCAGTTCCTGCTTCTGATCACTTTCCATTGGCTGTGAAAGTGCTTTGGGAGGTCCTGAGGTCATGAAAGGTGCTGAACAAATGCAAGCACTATCCTACATTACAACAGTGACTAATCTTCAAAAGTACTTCATTGGCTGTAAAGCACTTTGGAACATCCTGAGGTTGTGAAAGATGCTATATAAGTGCAAGTCTTTCTTTTCTTTCCATTGCATAGTGGTAACAATCAGGCTGTCAATTCTGCACTCAGTAATCTCGACGAGGACGGGTGGAGGTGGATAGAGGAAAAACTAGAGGTACAACGATTCACAACCATTTGCTAACTTTCTTGCAGTTAGGTTCAGAGTGGAAGTTGCAGAGACTTAAAGATAAGGAAAGAAATAACTTGCAATTATAGACTGTCTTTCATGACCTCAGGATGTCCGAAAGCATTTTACAGTCAATGAGGTACTTTTGGAGTGTAGTTACTGTTGTATTGTGGGAAACATGGCAGTATAGTTTGTGCACAGCAATGTCCCACAAACAGCAATGAGATAATGACCAGATAATCTGTTTTAGTGATACTGGTTGAGGGATAACTGTTCACCAGGTCATTGGGGTGAACTCTCTGCTCTTCTTCAAATAGTGGCATGGGATCCTTTACATCCACCAGAGAGGGCAGATGAGACCTTGATTTAATGTCTCACCTGAAAGAAAGCACCTTCGACAGTGCAGCACTCTCTCAGTACTGCAGTGAAGTGTCAACCTAGATTATGTACTCACAGAGTGCAACAGCATAGAGTGGCATTTGTGAGTTTGGTAAGTGGGTGAGTTTTAAGGGTTATTCTCTTTAAACCATTTGGAGACTGGAGTAAATTGTTAGTGGCAATTGCCAGTAGCTTCTAAATAAGTAGCAGTTTAATTTAAAGGGGAAAAGTTAAATAGTTGGGAATCTTTCAGGTTTAGGCAGAGAAAAACAAGGTAACTCTCCAGTAGGAGGCAATTAGCAGCTAGTTAAAACCAGTTCTGTAAACGACTGACCAGCAGTGAGTCATCTGACCTAGATACAATTTAAAAAGAGTGGCATTTGTGAGTTTGGTATGTGGGTGAGTTTGGGCAAGTGGGGGTGTCAGGTGCTGTTTTGTCTTGTTTTTCCTACCAGTGCTGACACTAGAGCAGCTGATAAGGAGTGCGAGAGTAGGAGACGGAGGCCCAGAGACCAGCCCAACCAGTTGCAGACAAAGATAGAGGGGTGCGAAATCGAGAGGTGACGTCACAGCCAAGCTGGTAAGTGGTTGGCTGTTCAACTGGTAAGTATAACTCTCTTTTAGACTGACTTTTAGATTGGTTTAATTGGCAGTGAACAACTAAGTAGCTGTTTGGTGTTGAAGTAAATTTTAGTAAGTAAATTAATTTAAGGGTTAAGTCATGGCAGGAGAGCTCGGACCCATGTCATGCTCCTCCTGTGCTATGTGGGAAGTCAGGGACGCTTCCAGTGACCCTGACTACCATGTGTGCGGGACGTGTGTCCAGCTGCAGCTCCTGACAGACCGCATGACGGCACTGGAGCTGCGGATGGACTTACTCTGGAGCATGCACAATGCTGAGAATGTTGTGGATAGCACATTTAGTGAGTTGGTCACACCGCAGGTAAGGGTTAGAACAGATAGTGAATGGGTGACCAAGAGACAAGGCAAGAGCAGGAAGGTAGTGCAGAAGTCCCCTGCGGTCATCTCCCTCCAAAACAGATATACCGTTTTGGATACTGTTGGGGGAGATGACTTACCAGGGGAAGGCACCACCAGCCAGGTTCATGGCACTGTGGGTGGCTCTGCTGCAAAGAAGGGTGGGAAAAAGAGTGGGAGAGCTATAGTGATAGGGGACTCTATTGTAAGGGGAATAGATAGGAGTTTCTGCGGCCGCAACCGAGACTCCAGGATGGTATGTTGCCTCCCTGGTGCAAAGGTCAAGGATGTCTCGGAGTGGCTGCAGAGCATTCTGGAGAGGGAGGGTGAACAGCCAGTTGTCGTGGTACATGTAGGTACCAACAATATAGGTAAGAAGTGGGAAGAGTCCTACAAGCTGAATTTAGGGAGCTAGGAGTTAAATTAAAAAGTAGAACCTCAAAGGTAGTAACCTCTGGATTGCTACCAGTGCCACATGCTAATCAGAGTAGAGGGAGCAGGATAGTTAGAATAAATACGTGGCTTGAGCAGTGGTGCAAGCGGGAGGGTTTCAAATTCCTGGGACATTGGAACCAGTTCTGGGGGAAGTGGGACCTGTACAAAAGGGACGGTCTGCACTTGGGCAGGACTGGAACTGATGTCCTGGGGGGTAACATTTGCTAATGCAGTTTGGGAGTGTTTAAACTAATATGGCAGGGGGATGGGAACCTATGCAGCGAGATAGGGCAAAGTAATATGGAGTCAGAAACAGATGGTAGAAAGGTAAAAAGCAATAGCGGAAGGCCGAGTAAACAAAGGCAAGAAATAAAAAGGGCCACACTACATCATAATTCTAAAAGGACAAAGGGTGTTTAAAAAAAACAAGCCTGAAGGCTTTGTGTCTTAATGTAAGGAGTATCCGTAATAAGGTGGATGAATTAACTGTGCAAATAGATGTTAACAGATATAATGTGATTGGGGTTACAGAGACGTGGCTCCAGGATGATCAGGGCTGGGAACTCAACATCCAGGGGTATTCAACATTCAGGATGGATAGAATAAAAGGAAAATGAGGTGGGGTAGAATTGCTGGTTAAAGAGAAGATTAATACAATAGTTAGGAAGGACATTAGCTTGGATGATGTGGAATCTATATGGGTAGAGCTGCAAAAAACGTCAGTGGGAGTTGTGTACAGACCTCCAAACAGTAGTAGTGATGTTGGGGAGGGCATCAAACAGGAAATTAGGGGTGCATGCAATAAAGGTGCAGCAGTTATCATGGGTGACTTTAATATGCATATAGATTGGGCTAACCAAACTGGAAGCAATACGGTGGAGGAGGATTTCCTGGAGTGCATAAGGGATGGTTTTCCAGACCAATATGTCGAGGAACCAACTAGGGGGGAGGCCATCTTAGACTGGGTGTTGTGTAATGAGAGAGGATTAATTAGCAATCTCGTTGTGCGAGGCCCCTTGGGAAAGAGTGACCATAATATGGTGGAATTCTACATTAGGGTGGAGAATGAAACAGTTAATTCAGAGACCATGGTCCAGAACTTAAAGAAGGGTAACTTTGAAGGTATGAGGCGTGAATTGGCTAGGATAGATTGACGAATGATACTGAAGGGGTTGACTGTGGATGGGCAATGGCAGACATTTAGAAACCGCATGGATGAACTACAACAATTGTACATCTCTGTCTAGCGTAAAAATAAAAAAAGGAAGGTGGCTCAACCGTGGCTATCAAGGGAAATCAGGGATAGTATTAAAGCCAAGGAAGTGGCATACAAATTGGCCAGAAATAGCAGTGAACCCGGGGACTGGGAGAAATTTAGAACTCAGCAGAGGAGGACAAAGGGTTTGATTAGGGCAGGGAAAATAGAGTGCGAGAGGAAGCTTGTAGGGAACATTAAGACGGACCGCAAAAGTTTCTATAGATATGTAAAGAGGAAAAGGTTAGTAAAGACAAACATAGGTCCTCTGCAGTCAGAATCAGGGGAAGTCATAATGGCGAACAAAGAAATGGCAGACCAATTGAACAAGTACTTTGGTTCGGTATTCAATAAGGAGGACACAAACAACCTTCCGGATATAAAAGGGGTCAGAGGGTCTAGTAAGAAGGAGGAACTGAGGGAAATTCTTATTAGTCGGGAAATTGTGTTGGGGAAATTGATGGGATTGAAGGCCGATAAATCCCCAGGGCCTGATGGACTGCATCCCAGAGTACTTAAGGAGGTGGCCTTGGAAATAGCGGATGCATTGACAGTCATTTTCCTACATTCCATAGACTCTGGATCAGTTCCTATGGAGTGGAGGGTAGCCAATGTAACCCCACTTTTTAAAAAAGGAGGGAGAGAGAAAACAGGGCATTTTAGACCGGCCAGCCTGACTTCGGTAGTGGGTAAAATGATGGAAGCAATTATTAAGGATGTCATAGCATTTGGAAAGAGGTGACATGATAGGTCCAAGTCAGCATGGATTTGTGAAAGGAAAATCATGCTTGACAAATCTTCTGGAATCTTTTGAGGATATTTCCAGTAGAGTGGACAAGGGAGAACCAGTTGATGTGGTGTATTTGGACTTTCAGAAGGCTTTCAACAAGGTCCCACACAAGAGATTAATGTGCAAAGTTAAAGCACATGGGATTGGGGGTAGTGTGCTGACGTGGATTGAGAACTAGTTGGCAGACAGGAAGCAAAGAGTAGGAGTAAATGGGTGCTTTTCAGAATGGTAGGCAGTGACTAGTGGGGTACCGCAAGGTTCTGTGCTGGGGCCCCAGCTGTTTACATTGTACATTAATGATTTAGACGAGGGGATTAAATGTAGTATCTCCAAATTTGCGGATGACACTAAGTTGGGTGGCAGTGTGAGCTGCGAGGAGGATGCTATGAGGCTGCAGAGTGACTTGGATAGGTTAGGTGAGTGGGCAAATGCATGGCAGATGAAGTATAATGTGGATAAATGTGAGGTTATCCATTTGGGTGGTAAAAACAGAGAGACAGACTATTATCTGAATGGTGACAGATTAGGAAAAGGGGAGGTGCAACGAGACCTGGGTGTCATGGTACATCAGTCATTGAAGGTTGGCATGCAGGTACAGCAGGCGGTGAAGAAAGCAAATGGCATGTTGGCCTTCATAGCAAGGTGATTTGAGTACAGGGGCAGGGATGTGTTACTACAGTTGTACAGGGCCTTGGTGAGGCCACACCTGGAGTATTGTGTACAGTTTTGGTCTCCTAACTTGAGGAAGGACAGTCTTGCTATTGAGGGAGTGCAGCGAAGGTTCACCAGACTGATTCCCGGGATGGCAGGACTGACATTCAAGAACGACTGGGCTTGTATTCACTGGAGTTCAGAAGAATGAGAGGGGATCTCATAGAAACGTTTAAAATTCTGACGGGTTTAGACAGGTTAGATGCAGGAAGAATGTTCCCAATGTTGGGGAAGTCCAGAACCAGGGGTCACAGTCTAAGGATAAGGGGTAAGCTATTTAGGACCGAGATGAGGAGAAACTTCTTCACCCAGAGAGTGGTGAACCTGTGGAATTCTCTACCACAGAAAGTTGTTGAGGCCAATTCACTAAATATATTCAAAAAGGAGTTAGATGTAGTCCTTACTACTAGGGGGATCAAGGGGTATGTCGAGAAAGCAGGAATGGGGTACTAAAGTTGCATGTTCAGCCATGAACTCATTGAATGGCGGTGCAGGCTTGAAGGGCCGAATGGCCTACTCCTGCACCTATTTTCTATGTTTCTATGTTTCTAAAATCTGTGGAGTGGGACTTGAACCCTCAACTTTTGATTCAGAGATGAGGGTGCTACCATCTGAGCCACAAAAAGTAGGCCAACTACCCACCTTTCAGCCACAAATACGCCCTGGCGTGGAGACGAGAAGGAGAGAAATTACTTCGGCAGAGTCTTATTCTCTCGAACCGAGAAAAATACTGAGTCATAGCATTGTTTAAAAACATTCTTCATGTTATATGATGTGAAGCTGCATCGTGGTCTTGCTAGCAATGATCAATGGCAAGAATAGAGTAATAATTTTAACTTACCATCAATAGGAAGGCTTTTCCTGCCTCATGATACATAAGAACATCTATCACTATCACTATCTCATGGGTGAAATTCGATAATGCTGGAAAACAGGCACGAGTACCTCGATGCGAGATCTGCCCGTCCCCATTCAGAAAGCGCAGGCAGCATGTTAATTTCCTGCTGCCTGCTAATTACCATGATAGGTTTGCACAGCCTAGCGAGGAACACACTACTGATTGGCTGTCTGCTCAGCAGGGGGCTGAAATTTACAACGCTGGAGCGAGGCTGGCTTTACTAAAAGTGAGTCTGCTTCTCCGCAAGGCAGTCTGCAGCTCTTAAAGCTGAGCTGCCTTCTGCTGATCAAAAATGCTAAAGGTTCTTCAGGACTAACACAACTGGCTCAACAGGCCAGGGAAAAGGGCACCCAGGTTCTCGGATGCAGCACTCGAGCTTTGTGCAGGGGGTCAACACTTGAAGAGAGGTCCCCTGCCCACAGAGGGCCAGAAGGCCCTCCAGAAAGAAGTATGTGGAACGAGATCGCCGAGGCAGTCACTGGCAGCAGTGTCGCCTCCAGGACCTGGCTCCAGTGCCAAAAGGAAATTCATGGCCATAGACGAGTGGTCAAGTTAAGTGAATGCATCTTCAAAAGCTGCCTCCTACCAACTGCACCACTAGCCTCACACATTTCTCAATGCATGAATCCACCCACCACCCATCACTCATCTACCACCAATCTCCACCAAACATGAGGTACATCTCACATTCCTAGCTTCACCTCACCCCCTTGGAGGAGATGGTGGTTGTCATTTTTAACAGGGCCCTGGCTGAGCCCTTGTCCAGTAGCAGGGCTGAAAGAATATAAGATGTCAGTATACTCATATGTTATCCTCCTTCTCACATCCCACTTACCCCTCATCCCACAATCTCTTCTGATTTACAAGCTGCACATGGTGTAAGCTTGCTTTAACCCCTCTCCTCATCACAACACTACCCTTGTGCTTTCCTCATTTCAGACACCCAAGTAATCCGGTCTGCCCAGCCTGTGGTTGACCAAGAAGAGGGAGTAGAGTGAAAAAGAAGAAACACTGTCACTCAATTTCACACTCCCAGCCACCAGCTCCTCGAGGTCATCCTGCAAGGCCATCTGTAGTGTCCCCCACTGAAAGTCAGCAGCCTTCCACCTGCCATGCTGCAGCCATTGGGGTAGCACTGCATGACATCACTAGGATAGACTAAGGCACATGCAACACAATCACTGAATGCACACGGGTGATTAGTTGATATTTTTCATGTAATATTGGATGGATGTATGGATAACGTTAGATTGGAAAGTTTGCTTTGTGCTGGCTTTTATTTCAGCATTGTGGCCAAGAGGACATTGTGATGGTCAGTAACAGACGGAAGGTAAGGTGTGGGACAGATGTTGAAAGGGGAATTAAGGTTGTGTTCACTGGTACCGCAGGCCGATGATTCGATCCGGGATATCCTTCCTTCTTCTTCCTCCTATTCTGCTTTTTCCTCTTCTGCTTCCTTCTCTTGCTCATACCTCTTGAAGCAGCTTATCCCCTTTGCTGCCTCTGCTTCATTCTATCGAAACATAGAAACATAGAAAATAGGTGCAAGAGTAGGCCATTCGGCCCTTTGAGCCTGCACCACCATTCAATAAGATCATGGCTGATCATTTCTTCAGTATCCCTTTCCTGCTTTCTCTCCATACCCCTTGATCCCTTTAGCCGTAAGGGCCATATCTAACTCTCTCTTGAATATATCCAATGAACTGGCATCAACAACTCTCTGCGGCAGGGAATTCCACAGGTTAACAACTCTGAGTGAAGAAGTTTCTCCTCATCTCAGTCCTAAATGTCCTGTCCCTTATCCTAAGACTGTGTCCCCTGGTTCTGGACTTCCCCAACATTGGGAACATTCTTCCCGCACCTAACCTGTCCAGTCCTATCAGAATTTTATATGCTTCTATGAGATCCTCTCTCATCCTTCTAAACGCCAGTGTATAAAGGCCCAGTTGCTCTAGTCTTTCCTCATATGTCAGTCCTGCCATCCCTGGAATCAGTTTGGTGAACCTTCGCTGCACTCCCTCAATAGCAAGAACGTCCTTCCTCAGATTAGGAGACCAAAACTGAACACAATATTCCAGGTGGGGCCTCACCAAGGCTCTGTACAACTGCAGTAAGACTTCCCTGCTCCTATACTCAAATCCTCTAGCTATGAAGGCCAACATACCATTTGCCTTCTTCACCGCCTGCTGTACCTGCATGCCAACTTTCAAGGACTGATGTACCATGACACCCAGGTCCCGCTGCACCTCCCCTTTTCCTGATCTGCCGCCATTCAGATAATATTCTGCCTTCGTGTTTTTGCCCCCAAAGTGGATAACCTCACATTTATCCACATTATACTGCATCTGCCATGCATTTGCCCACTCACCTAACTTGTCTAAGTCACCCTGCAGCCTCTTAGCGTCCTCCTCACAGTTCACAGCGCCACCTAGTTTAGTGTCATCTGCAAACTTGGAGATATTACACTCAATTCCATCATCTAAATCATTAATATATATTGTAAAGAGCTGGGGTCCCAGCACTGAGCCCTGCGGCACCCCACTAGTCACTGCCTGCCATTCTGAAAAGGACCCGTTTATCCCGACTCTCTGCTTCCTGTCTGCCAACCAGTTCTCTATCCACGTCAGTACATTACCCCCAATACCATGTGCTGTGATTTTGCACACTAATCTCTTGTGTGGGACCTTGTCATGTACAGCCCAAGGGGGACTGTGACTAGAGCTCCAGGACTAGGAGAAAGTGCAGTTCTCCGAGGCCTTCCTTTAAGAGACAATGCCTGGCAAACATCCAGCAACCCTCCCTGCACACTTTAATAACTTTTTAAATGTATTGCCCCAAGCCACGACTTCAGTAAAATGTAAAGAAACCAATCCAAAAGCAAAAATCTAATCTTACCTGAAAGTTGTGTGTGTCCCTTTAAGAAGCACTGGCAGCATCTCTGTTGTACTGCTGCACACACGTGTTTCCGTGCGTGGTTGGGATAGGGCATTATCATACGGCGATGTCAAAAATACCAGATCGTCCATCAATTCAGGTTAGGCAGACCAATTAACGTCACGATCTAAATTAATAAATATGTTGAGCGAGCGAAGGCAACGGCAGCGCTGCCGACCTGTCCAAAATGGCAGCCGTCGCAGTTCACACCGAAAGCGAGGCAGCCAGCATTTTTTCTTCCAAACGCTAAAGGTTCCAATTTCGTGGCCCCAATACAAATTTAGACAATACTGCAGGTGTTCAACTATTCTAAAGCAAAAATTTATGCAAATGACCTATCAATCATTTGCCAAAATCAGCTACTTTCCCAGTTTCAGCTATATTCATTTTGAATTGTAAACAAGCTTGCATTATGCACTAATTACAGTTAGTTCAGAGAGCAAATACATAATGCAGTGTGTAGCCTTGGTGGTTTATCATCTGTTATCCTGTAGTGTTTACTTTTTCCTTTGGGCACATGCCAGCACAGATTAGTATGCAGGTGGTACTATCTTTATAAAATGTTATAGAACCAAAGGTCTTTAAATTATGGTAACTAGAATTATAGGACAATCTCCAGCCAGTGAATTATCTGTCAACACTGTAAAAAAACAAATAACCTTCACATGAGTTTTTTCTGACAGGATGACACTCCAATGCCTGTTACAGAGAATAGCAAGATTGGAAGCACTTTTAGAATCCCTTGTTATAAATTTTGTGACTGCATTAGACATCCTCTTGGGTTCAATGACACCACACATTCCTACAAACAGACCCTGAGTTCCCTAAGATCAGGAGTTCAGTTTAACTGTACACAATCTAGCCATATGATAACATGATTCTGGGGTTGCTGCAATTAAATCCTGCAGGCGCTGGAAATCTGAAAGAAAATAAAAAAGTGTTGAAAACACAATAGGTTAGTCATTATCTGTGGAGAGAACAGACAAGTTGATGTTTCTGGTACACTCTCGATGATGGATATCGAAGTCCACCACTACATTTCCAGCATTTTCTATTTTTATTGCGTGGGAATGTTTGCTGGAATGTTAATACAAACCTTTATTGTCTCAGGAAGATGTAGTACATAGAAAGCAATACTCTGTTAGTCTGCGTTCTAATCCATGTTTCCAGAAGTTGTATGTTATGGATTTAGTCCCTTGTGAACAAAATTTAACTTAATATCAACATCTTGATATAAATGGCCGAAAATGCATCATAGGTTATATAGTCAAAAATCCCAAAATGCGATAATGCTGAAGAGGTCTTATGAGGATCCTATAAATGTCAACAAACATCAGAATCTGAGATGTTCTTTATCAGGATTCATCTACAGAATTGTAAGTTGCCTTTTTAGCATTCCATCTTTGTGTGTGAAATTTTTCCACTAGCAATATTTCAGTTACATGTTACCCACTGCATGTTGCTATGAGAAATATCTTGTCAGAAATTCTGAAATTGTTACAAACAGACATTCTGCCTTGTACCTACAAGAAACAATGGGCTATAATTTGGCCCTCCGGTTAAAACGGCGCACTTGCCTGAGGTGCGCCGTCTTTGTACTCCAAGAACAGCGGCGAAAATTTACCTCGGTATTCTTCCCGCTCCGTGGACCGTCGTAGGCCTTGGCGTGGTGTGGCAAAAGCAGTGGGGGGCGGAGCTACAGCCCTGTGCCAAAAACAGTGCCGGGAGATGTGTGCATGCGCAGTGGAGTCTGCGTACATGCACAGTAGCTCCTCGCCCTCCTTGCGTGTCCTGCAGGCTGTGAACCTGACCCGATGCTCGCAGTCCCTATCCCTGGATGAAGGGATGACTTGATGTTCGCCGCCCCTATCCCTGGATGAAGGGACTACCCGATACTCTTCAACAGCACTGCACTGGTAAACTATGCTGCACAACACAGAGCCATGGTTGAAGTAAGTTAGGGGTGCTAGCAGGAGTGGCATGTCTGTCATCCTGTTGTTTAAAAGCACCAGCAGCCATAGTGAATCGCTCAGCAGAGTGTGCACAGTTGCATACACAAGCCATTGGGACTTGTGCACAAGGAACTTTTTTTATAGCCGGGTGGGAGGGGTAGTCTTTTGTCTTTAAAGAAAAGTCCAATTCTGATACAGTTAAACATATTTCTGTAATATTAAATTCTGAATTTTCGTAATAAGCTAGTAGCATAGATCGAGGCTAGGGGTCATTGGAAATGTTAATATGCTATCCCGAGATGGAGGTCATAGCTAGTCCAAAGACATGCTGGCATCGATGCTGCTTAATTTCAGTGAGAAACTCTCAGGTCAATCCATCGTTTAACTAGATTTTGGTGTCAATATGTTGAAATGGACAGAGCATTTTAGACTATAAAAGATAGTTTTCAGTTAATGTTGATAGGATAGCCACTCTGTGTAAACTAATGTAAGTTGTTTGGCCCAGCCTTGAGCCCTTGATGACTTAAGTTTTATTTTTTAATTTAAAATTTTTTTTTTTAAATTATCATTCATGGTTTTTATGCTTCTTTAATGTTGTTGTGAAGGTGTTTAGTGCTTTGCAAGGTCCTCTCACTTCCCTTCCCCCTCCCCCCCCACCCATCTCTGGCTACCTGCGCTGATTTCTTAACTCTCCAAGGGTTTTCTGTACATACACTGGCCTGATAGCTGTCCAAACTGGCTTAAATGGTCAAAACAGGCGTAGGTGGCTAGTAACGCCCTCTTTTGAAAAAAAAACTAAACTAAAAAAAATGCTAACTAACTCACTTACACTGGCGCAAATTAAACATGCAGAATGGGGATTTTTAAGATACTCCAGAAAAATCAAGTTGCTCCAAAAAAAATGGAGCAACTCCTGGGGAAATTTGGGCCCTATGGAACTGCCATCGGCATCGACAGAACTGTTGAGACATCTAACATTTAACCAGCAGTTCAACATTTAGAATACCGCCATAAGAAAGATTCTACAATAAAAAAAACAATTCCATCAAACACTGTCAGCTAAAAAAAAATCACTGAATAATCTCTGGAATGTATCCAAATGTAAACAGAAATTATTACCAACTGCTTCAGTTGAATTTAGTACAGCTGGTAAAGGTCCAAGATACCAGACTGAAATTCCTAAAGTAATTACTCTTCAAGAACTACTTTGTGAAATTTCAAAGTAAAAAGAAGTATTTACTTGCCATGATTAATATAACTAAGCAGAACAAATTATGTCAAGATAAAAAAGGAAATTGAGTGTCTCTATTATTTTAAATACTCTTCATGCATATTTGTGTACATGCACTTTAGTGACGCCTATGATATGGAGAGAAACATTCATATTAAGAGGTAACATTTTTGTTTTCAGCACTTCCAATGCAGAATTCCACATGTTGTAAACACATGTCAGAAACGTGGGCAAGAATTACAGTCCATTTGGGGTGTCAAAGATGATCATTTATCTTATGGTTGTTTTATCGATATCACAATCCATAAGAGTTTTCAGGATGTTCTGAAAACCCACCAGAAAATGCTGGAAATACACAGCAGATCAGTCAGGATCAAAAAGAAAAGTTAACGTTTCAGATTGGGCCCTTAATCAGAACCGTTCATTTTACTCAAGCACCTTAAGATAAGGGCTGTCATATGAGGAGAGACTGGATCGACTAGGTTTATATTCACTGGAATTGAGAAGAATGAGAGGGGATCTCATAGAAACGTTTAAGATTCTGACAGGACTGGACAGGTTAGATGTGGGAAGAATGTTCCCGATGTTGGGGAAGTCCAGAACCAGGGGACATAGTCTTAGGATAAGGGGTAGGCCATTTAGGACTGAGATGAGGAGAAACTTCTTCACTCAGAGAGTTGTTAACCTGTGGAATTCCCTGCTGCAGAGAGTTGTTGATGCCAGTTCATTAGATATATTCAAGAGGGAGTTAGATATGGCCCTTACGGCTAAGGGGATCAAGGGGTATGGAGAGAAAGCAGGAAAGGGGTACTGAGGGAATGATCAGCCATGATCTTATTGAATGGCGGTGCAGGCTCGAAGGGCCGAATGGCCTACTCCTGCACTTATTTTCTATGTTTCTATGAAATGTCCTGCAATACATGACGCTGTGTTGTATTCCAACTTTATCCTTTTAGTTTAGTTGTAATGAACGGTCCCACCTCAAATGTTAACCTATTTTTCTCCTTCAGATGAATGTTTCTGATAATCACAAATACTAATATCATGAAAGTTTACAGTTGAAAAACATTTGAGCTATCATCCTTCAAAACACAGGATTAATCTTCGCCAAGTCACTCATTAACAGTAACACAGAGCACTGAACTATCTTTTATCCTAAACCAAAGAATGAAAAGAGAGGAGTAATTAAAACAAAGTCTGAATTCAGGAAAATAACCTCCCTTCCCCCAAAATAAAATCAATTTGAATTTTGCAAGTATAGTAGAGGAACGTCTGCATTTGTTTTCTCTTAACGAGAATGAATTGATTATGGAATGCTCAAGTGCTCACGATGCATATTGATTTGCTAGTGCGTATAAATTTCCTTCCAGCAGACACCCTCGTGCCGGTGACATTTTTACACTAGATTACTACTCATTTAATCACAATGACCTAGAGCAGTGGTCACAAAAAAAATTAAATTGCTTCGGTTTATCACAGCTCTGGATCATTGAAACTGAACTTATTTGATGCGTTTCCCTGAGGTATGTCAGTTTGAAAGCCTACATGCACCAGCGCTTGTACTTCTGAAAAAGGTTATTTTTAAAGACTATGAATAATGACAGGTATTCCTGCGGTTGGCACAAAGCAGTGGGTGGTGGATTATAATTAAAATGCTGCATACTTCACAAAGATATTCCTCCACTATCTATCTGAATTGAGTGTATGCTGGCATACGATGGAATAACTTTAATAACACATTTGGAACATAGCTGTATTTTTGACAACATGGTCAAGTGCATCATAGTTATTCAGTTATTTGGTTCTTGGAATAGCTAACAGGTGACATGTGCAACTTTCAAAATATGCAATTACTATTAACTAATGGGCCTGAAATCCTGGCCTCGCCGGGTCCGTACGGAATATGTACGGTCCAGGTGATGCCTTGCAAAAGCCGGTTTTCGGCGCACATGCGTATGTGTTGAAAACCAACTTTTCCGATCTCCCGCATCCCCGGGAAAAGGACATCTGCGTGGGTGAGATTGGGCTATTTGCCCATCTCTTGCCCAGCGAATGTCCTTCAAACTCTTATGCCTGGTAAAAATTAACCCTGTCCACTAAGGTAAGTTTATTTTAAACCCGATTAAAACTCAATTAAAAAAATCCAAAAAATATATATATTTTCTAAAGCATTTAATTAACTTTAATTTCAATTAATTTTAAATATGTGAGGTGTTTTTAACATTTATTATGTTGTGTTTGGGTGTTTTAGGGGGTTATTCTCATTGATAGTAATGGGAACTCATAAAATTGGAATTCCCATTACTATCAATGAGAATATTGTACCGTGATTGGTTGTCCAGCTTCTCCGTCCGTATCTCAAAGATGGGGACGCGCTGCAAAGCGCGGGAAAAGTAGACCCCGACCGGAATCGAAGGCACCTCCGGGACCACCGTAGAGAAATTTTGGGTTGGAGGCGTTCATCCGAAGGAAGCCTCCGACCAGAATTTCAGGGCCATTATGTTTTCAGTGAGCTTTCAATGATGAATGTTGTAAAGTAGATTGAAAGAAGTAGTTGAACTATATGGACATTTATTAGTTAATTGTTCAGATAAACAATAAATTTGGTTGGTCACAAAAGTCGTCATACATAACAGGGAGGTCCTGCTGCAACTGTACAGGGTATTGGTAAGGCCGCACCTGGAGTACTGCGTGCAGTTTTGGTCACCTTACTTAAGGAAGGATATACTGGCTTTGGAGGGGGTACAGAGACGATTCACTAGGCTGATTCCGGAGATGAGGGGGTTACCTTATGATGATAGATTGAGTAGACTGGGTCTTTACTCATTGGAGTTCAGAAGGATGAGGGGTGATTTTATAGAAACATTTAAAACAATGAAAGGGTTAGACAAGATAGAGGCGGCGAGGTTGTTTCCACTGGTCGGGGAGACTAGAACTAGGGGGCACTGCCTCAAAATAAAGGGGAGCCAATTTCAAACCGAGTTGAGAAGGAATTTCTTCTTCCAGAGGGTTGTGAATCTGTGGAATTCTCTGCCCAAGGAAGCAGTTGAGGCTAGCTCATTGAATGTATTCAAATCACAGATAGATAGATTTTTAACCAATAAGGGAATTAAGGGTTACGGGGAGCGGGTGGGTAAGTGGAGCTGAGTCCACGGCCAGATCAGCCATGATCTTATTGAATGGCAGAGCAGGCTCGAGGGGCTAGATGGCCTACTCCTGTTCCTAATTCTTATGTTCTTATGTTCTTCTAAGCAGAGCGAGGGGTCAATAAATTTCAGAATTTGAACCTGTTACCTCATGCAACAACACAAGCTTTCATTGAAAGCTTTTACTGTAGAAAAAAACCAACAAAGAGAATGTTGACTGGGTCTTGTGTAATGAGAGAGGATTAATTAGCAATCTGGTCGTGCGTGGCCCCTTGGGGAAGAGTGACCATAATATGGTAGAATTCTTCATTCAGATGGAGAGTGACACAGTTAATTCAGAGACGAGGGTCCTGAGTTTAAAGAAAGGTAACTTCAATGGTATGAGACGTGAATTGGTTAGGATAGACTGGAGAATGATACTTAAAGGGTTGATGGTGGATAGGCAATGGCAAACATTTAAATATCACATGGATGAACTACAACAATTGTAGATCCTTGTGTGGCATAAGAATAAAAAAGGGAAGGTGGCTCAACTGTGGCTAACAAGGGAAATTAGGGAAAGTGTTAAATCCAAGGAAGAGGCATATAAATTGGCCAGAAAAAGCAGCAAACCTGAGGACTGGAAGAAATTTAGAATTCAGCAGAGGAGGACTAAAGGTTTAATTAGGAGGGGGGAAATAGAGCATGAGAATAAGCTTGCAGGGAACATTATAACTGACTGCAAAAGCTTCTATAGATATGTGAAGAGAAAAAGATTAATGAAGACTAATGTAGGTCCCTATCAGTCAGAATCAGAAGAATTCATAATGGGGAACAAGAAAATGGCAGACCAATTGAACAAATACTTTGGTTCTGTCTTCATGAAGGAAGACACGAATAACCTCCCGAAAATACTAGGAGACCGAGGGTCTAGCGAGAAGGGGGAACTGAGGGAAATCCTTATTAGTCAGGAAATGGTGTTAGGGAAATTGAAGAGACTGAAGGCCGATAAATCCCCAGTGCTTGATAGTCTGCATCCCAGAGTACTTCAGGAAGTGACCCAAGAAATAGTGGATGCATTGGTGGTCATTTTCCAACATTCCATGGACTCTGGTTCAGTTCTTATGGATTGGAGGGTAGCTAATGTAATCCCACTTTTTAAAAAGGGAGGGAGAGAGAAAAAAGGGAATTATAGACCGGTTAGCCTGACATCAGTGGTGGGGAAAATGCTGGAATCAATTACTAAAGATGTAATAGCAGCGCATTTGAAAAGCCGTGACAGGATTGGTCCAAGTCAGCATGGATTTATGGAAGGGAAATCATGCTTGACAAATCTTCTAGTATTTTTTGAGGATGTAACTAGTAGAGTGGACAAGGGAGAACCAGTGGATGTGGTGCATTTGGATTTTCGAAAGGCTTTTGACAAGGTCCCATACAAGAGATTAGTGTGCAAAATTAAGGCACATGGTATTGGGGGTAATATATTGATGTGGATAGAGAACTGGTTGGCAGACAGGAAGCAAAGAGTAGGAATAAACGGGTCCTTTTCAGAATGGCAGGCAGTGACTAGGGGGGTGTCGCAGGGTTCAGTGCTGGGACCCCAGCTATTTACAATATATATTAATGATTTAGACAAAGAAATTGAATGTAATATCTCCAAGTTTGCAGATGACACTAAGCTGGGTGGCAGTGCGAGCTGCGAGGAGGAAGCTAAGAGGCTGCAGGGGGACTTGGACAGGTTAGGTGAATGGGCAAATGCATGGCAGATGCAGTATAATGTGGATAAATGTGAGGTTTCACACTTGGGTGGCAAAAACAGGAAGGCAGATTATTATCTGAATGGTGACAGATTAGTAAAAGGGGAGGTGCAATGAGACCTGGGTGTCATGGTACATCAGTCTTTGAAGGTAGGCATGCAGGTACAGCAGGCAGTAAAGAAAGCAAATGGCATGCTGGCCTTCATAGCAAGGGGATTTGAGTATAGGAGCAGGGAGGTCTTACTGCAGTTGCACAGGGCCTTGGTGAGACCACACCTTGAGTATTGTGTGCAGTTTTGGTCTCCTAATCTGAGGAAGGACATGCTTGCTAGTGAGGGAGTGCAGCGAAGGTTCACCAGACTGATTCCAGGGATGGCAGGACTGATATATGAGGAAAGATTGGATCGGCTAGGCTTATACTCACTGGAATTTAGAAGAATGAGAGAGGATCTCATAGAAACTTAGAAAATTCTGACGGGACTGGACAGATTAGATGCAGGAAGAATGTTCCCAATGTTGGGGAAGTCCAGAACCAGGGGTCACAGTCTAAGGATAAGGGGTAAGCCATATGGGACCGAGATGAGGAGAAACTTTTTCACCCAGAGAGTTGTAAACCTGTGGAATTCTCTGCCACCGAAAGTTGTTGAGTCCAGTTCGCTGGACATATTCAAAAGGGAGTTAGATGTGGCCCTTACAGCTAAAGGAATCAGGGGGTATGGAGAGAAGGCAGGGATGGGGTACTGAAGTTGCATGATCAGCTATGATCATATTGAATGGCGGTGCAGGCTCGAAGAGCTGAATGGCCTACTCCTGCACCTATTTTCTATGTTTCTATGTTGACTCGCAAAAGGAGACTTAACAGACCCTCCCCTGCTCTCCATCAGGTTGGATGCTGCTAGTCCTTTGCCATGATGTACTCTGTTGGAGCTGATCTTTATTAGTCGGGCTTGCTTTATTCTGCAGGCCTGTAGCAGCTATTCCAATTGGTCGAGCTGAACATGATCATTTGTTCCCCGCTCTATACCATGTTGCAGGTGACATGGTGCTGAAGTCTGGTGCTTTCACCCGTGTTCAATACCATTTTTGCAGATAGCCAGTAAGGAATGACTAAGGAAGTAAAGCAGACACAACGTTCAAGACACATTCGCACACTGCTTTTTGAGTTACCATTTTACCAACCAATGCACAAAAAGGATAAAATACACATACATACACCATGGAAACATGAGTATTGAGATCACATGCCCAATGACAGTGGCTATTACTCATTATTTATTTATTGATGAAAAGTGCAATTAGCCACTTTTGAATTCCCAATTAGCTGCATGTACATAACATATTTGTATTTGTGCTATTCATAAGTAATTCAGTCCCCCTCACACACAGGAAGAATATAGCAGTCAACACCCTAATCGCAAGAATCCTCTTGCTGTCCAACCATAACTGTAGGCAGTTAATTAAATAAGCACTTCATTCCTACTGGAACATTTAATCATCTAATGAAAGAAATGTAATATTTTTATTATGAAAAAATGCTTATCAATTTTACCAACTGTTAATGTGTGCTTTCAATTTAGATTTGCAGTTACAGCAATTAGCATTCAGAAAAATTCCAGTGTAGTGTTCTATGAAATTGGAAATTTCATGATACAGTTTAATTTTTGGACTTTGATTTATCACTACAACTAAAAGCCATTGTAGTAACAGATGTTGTCACTCCTGCATGACAGGACTCGAACAGTGAAATGTTGTGCTGCACCGCTGCACAGCAATATTAGCAAGCATGTATTCTAAGCTTCTCAATAACATTTATTCTGTATTTTCTGCTCATGGTAAATGCTTGGCTCTCCCTTCTGATATTCTTCATTGTGCATTATATTAAAAAAACTGTAATAGCTTTCCCAATAGCTGACTAAACAAAATGTTTTTTTTCAGTCATTCTTGAGATATGGGCGTTACTGGCAAGGTTGGCATTTATTGCCCATCCTTAGTACAACTGAATGCCTTACTAGGTTACTTCAGAAGGCCATTAAGAGTCAACCTTACAGCTTACTAAATAAAATGTCAAAGAAGAAAACCTGCAGAAACAATGGCCCTGAAATTTCTGGGTTGGAGGAAGGTGTATGTTGGCAATTATGTCTTTGTGGGACCAGGAATTTCTGACGGGGCTAATTTATGCCAGGGTTCTATTGCCATTCAATGTTAGTGCATGTTGAAGAAGCACACATCCTCCCAATGGCAGTCACATGCAAATGACGGATTTAGATGTGGAATTCCCTTCCTAAAGCTCACTGCCCCTCCACCTCTCTCTCCTCTTTTAAGACGCTCTTTAAAACCTAGCTCTTTGACCAAGCTTTTGGTCACCTGTCCTAATATTGACCTTAGCTGCATATTGACCTTAAAATATGGAAGTTTCATCCTAGCTCATTCCCCTTTTCAAAGGTTCTGATGCATCTCACTCCCCACCCTCACCGTCCCCCACCCCATGGCATGACTTGCTCTCGACTGGCTGGACTCTCATTCTTGTCCAACCTACATTATCGAAATTAGGTGATCCTAGGATTTCTGACTGAGTTAGCCTCATGGGATTTTGGCAGGGATAAGTCCTTCCCTACTGCACTTATGCTGCCACATCGGGGTTCCAGGAATTTTCATCCCAATGTTTTTAACACAAGGACCAAACCATAAACTGCACAAGTGAAAATGGCTTATTGTAACACTAATGATATTAGTCAGTAAATATCGCTGAAAAGACAGTTTGTCCTCTCTGTAGCCCTGCTTAAGTCAAAGCTATGAATAATGAAGCTAAAACATGGGAGTTAAATCTTCCAATTAGCATCAATAGAATGGCAGCACTAATGCCATAAGTGACATGCTTTCATTGCTAGTTTTCAGCTTTTCACCTACAGTAGATTTACAACCAATTTGAACTTTCCTATCTAAAAAAACCCAGTAATAAAGCCATCCACCATATTGAAATGCATTCAATTTTCTTGCATAATGCCAGCTTTAAATCATTACTGTATTAAGATCAGCCGTCACCTCTCGAACATTTTCATTGCAAATACATCTCTTTAGTTCCTGATATGCCAGATGCACCAGCTATCATTTTTACACATATGACAGGAGAAAGAACAGATGGGGAGAAGTTAATTGTGCCTTCTTGAATAGGATTTTCATTCAGCACATAGTTTTATCAGGGAAGACTTTCTCTAGGTGAGAATTATGCTCTAGATGGTCTATCTCATTGTACAAACAGAAAAGTAGTCTCCAGATGCTTGAAGTTGAAGCAGCATATGCACAGTGACAGACATGTGGACAATCTGCAAAGCAACCTAGGTATCAGTAATCGATTACATATCACGCTAGGTTGTGTCACAGTGACCTGAGGTGTAATATCCTTGGAGGATGTGGCAGCACTTTCAGTTCTATGCCTTGAAGCTGTGCTCAACTGAGACATGCATGAGACACAATGAAAAAGCTATACATTTATGTGAGGCCTTGGAACACTTGAACAGTGAATTGGAATAGGTTGACAGGCAATGCTATAGAGCATATAATCTTAGTCTATCTACCCAATATATGGTACCATAAGGTTAACATACTTAGCCAAACTTCTTAGTTTGCCATCTTCTTATGCACTTGTTCCTAGGTCCGGCAGATGATATACACAGTGTTGAGTATGGTCATTTCCTGCAGCCAAGAATGGTCTACTACTGACCTCTGAAGGATGGTCTGATGTGCCAAGCAGAGCAGCTCTCCTCACACATGTCTTATGCACCTGCTTGTCCATTTTGCCAGCCATCCAACAGTGAGTCAGTGCTGTACTACTCTGTCATTTGGCCACAGACTCTGTTTCCTGCCTCCTACTTTGGGCCCAAGTTTCGGGCCGCGCCTAGAATGGCGCAGCCCCGACCTGGACGCCCGTTTTTCGCGCTACAAAGTGCGCCTAAAAAAAACGTACAGATTCTCCGGCTCCCTGCTGGTCCTCTTGAGTCGGGCGCGGCGCAGCACGAGCTGTGGGGGGCGGAGCTAGGTCCCTGCGCTGAAAACAGTGCCGGGACCTCTGCACATGCGTGCTACAGTGGGCGCGCATGTGCAGTAGCTCCAGGCGCCCAAAACTGTGTGGGAGGGGACCGAAGCACGCAGCCCTTAGCCCTGGCCGAATGGCCTCACTGGGGCTGCATGCATAAGGCTGCCTCCCACACCCAGCTCCTGCTTCCTCCCGACCCGACTCGACTCCCGCTTCCCCCCACCCCCGCCCCTGGACCAGACTGGACCCGACCCCGACCCGACTCCCGCTTACCCACGCCCCCAGACTGGACCCAACCTGTGCTCCCCCCACCCCCGCCGCCACCCGACCTGACCTCCCTCTCCCTTCCTCCCTCCCTCCCCCCCCCCCCCCCCCGACCCGAACCGAACCGACCTCCCTCCCCCCACCCCCCCGACCCGAACCGAACCGAACCGACCTCCCTCCACCCCCCCGACCCGACCCGCGCTCCCAACCCCGACCCGACCCGCACTCCCAACCCCGGACCCCGGACCCGACCCGATCCAACGCCACCGACCTGTAAATCTGGTGCCGAAGTCTTGGGCCCGGCCGTGCCCGGCCCGTTCAATCTCCCCACCCTCCCTTTTCCTTTCCCCCCCACTTCTCCTTTCCCCCCCCTTCTCTTTCCCCCCCTTCTCTTTCCCCCCTTCTCTTTCCCCCCTTCTCTTTCCCCCCTTCTCTTTCCCCCCTTCTCTTTCCCCCCCTTCTCTTTCCCCCCCTTCTCTTTCCCCCCCTTCTCTTTCCCCCCCTTCTCTTTCCCCCCCTTCTCTTTCCCCCCCTTCTCTTTTCCCCCCTTCTCTTTCCCCCCCTTCTCTTTCCCCCCCTTCTCTTTCCCCCCCTTCTCTTTCCCCCCTTCTCTTTCCCCCCTTCTCTTTCCCCCCTTCTCTTTTCCCCCCTTCTCTTTTCCCCCCTTCTCTTTTCCCCCCTTCTCTTTTCCCCCCTTCTCTTTTCCCCCCTTCTCTTTTCCCCCCTTCTCTTTTCCCCCCTTCTCTTCCCCCCCCCTTCTCTTTTTTTCCCCCCTTCTCTTTTTTTCCCCCCTTCTCTTTTTTTCCCCCCTTCTCTTTTTTTCCCCCCTTCTCTTTTTTTCCCCCCTTCTCTTTTTTTCCCCCCTTCTCTTTTTTTCCCCCCTTCTCTTTTTTTCCCCCCTTCTCTTTTTTTCCCCCCTTCTCTTTTTTCCCCCCCCCCTTCTCCTCCTGCCCCCCCTCTCTCCCTCTATCCCCCTCCCCTCGCTGTCAGAAACACAGACACTGACAGACAGAGAGTGAGAGACACTGAGGGGGACATCCCAGCACGCTGTTGGAGGGCTCCCGGTGCTGCAGTCGGTAAGTAGAAAATGTTTTATTTATTGATTTTAAAAAAAAATTATTTCTTATTTTTTTTTGGATTGATTTATTGGTTGATTTATTGATGTTTTTATCATTTATTATTGATGATGGCTCTTTATTTGTAAAACTGAAGTGTTTAATGTTTGTAAACTTCCATTTAAACTCCCTCCCCCGCCCCATTCCCTACGCCTGATTTGTATACTACGCCTGATTTTCTAAAGTGTAGACAAGGTTTTTTCGAGCGTACAAAAATCTTCACTTACTCCATTCTAAGTTAGTTTGGAGTAAGTTTTCACTGCCGAAACTTTGAAAACAGGCGTAAGTGGCCGGACACGCCCCCTCTTGAAATAAAAATTATGTTCCAAAGTGAAACTATTCTAACTGACTGGAACTGGAGCAAACTAAATGCCGAGAATTTGAATTTCTAAGATACTCCGTTCTACACCAGTTGCTCCAAAAACTCAGGAGCAACTGAGGCCGAAACTTGGGCCCATTGAGTCTACTTTCACTTAATTTCTGCTTCCATCTTCTGCCCCCCTCAAACCAGCTAACCATGGAAAATTGCAAGTCAGAACTTTGTTGGCAACTGCGAGGCAGAAAAAGTTAAACTTAGCCTGGAACAGAAAGTCAACCCTTTCATGTTTAGTCCTAAATATGTTACACTAGTACTTTGGAAATTCATTCATTTGCAGCTCATTTTCACGAAATAGTTTTTCACACTCCTACGTAACAGCATTCTAATGACTTACTTACAAATATCAATTGAG
This sequence comes from Pristiophorus japonicus, assembly GCF_044704955.1. Classification (NCBI taxonomy): domain Eukaryota; kingdom Metazoa; phylum Chordata; class Chondrichthyes; family Pristiophoridae; genus Pristiophorus; species Pristiophorus japonicus. The sequence continues at coordinate 158,834,939 of NC_091977.1, read as the reverse complement.
TAACTTCCCCCAGTTGAGTTTATTAACTGGTTTGTGGACTGGTCGTACTATCACCACACCATAAGGAAAAATGCAGTTCAATCACAATAGTAGTCATTTGTGAGATTGAGTGCTGAATTACAATAAAAGAGAAAGGACAAATACCTACTAATACAAAATTCTAACACGTTTCTAAGAACTTGGTTTTCTCTCAAAAAAGGCTCTGGGCTAGATTTTACACTTTTGTGCAGATTGCCCAAAAATGGGCGTTATTTCCAGTGTGGACGGTAAAAATGGGTTTTCAGATCACCGGCTTGTCGCCCATTCTCAAAGCCCACAGTCTCCATTTTTGAAATTGGGCGTTACTGCAAGCAATGTGAAATGGGTGTTAGCATTAAATCTCTCTGACTTTCTGATGTAAAGTGTCGCCGTCCTTAGCAATGGCATAGCAACGCTTGATTCCCATGATTCAGGAGGTCAAGGGTCATCATGACATTCGCATAAGAGGAGACAGAGAGAGAGAGGGAGCTGAGAGGGAGTGAAGGCGTGTGTGGGTGTGGTGTGGCTGCTTTGGGAGGAAGGAGGGAGAGTTTAGAGCTTTAGAGAAAATTGGGGAAAAAAATTAGCTGTTACCAGCCAGATATTTGCCCGAATTTGGTGCCTATAATGGAGGAAGAGGAGGAGGCGACACAGCACGCTGTGGAGACTGATGCTGGCAAGAGCAGTGGGCTGGGAGAGGAGCACAGTGGAGGGCGTAAAAGAGCAAGGAGGTTCTCGGACGAGGCAAATGCCTCCCTCCTGCAGGAGGTCAAGTTATGCTGGAGTGATTTGACCCAGGGAGGGCATGGGAAGCTCACCCCAAAGGCCTACCAGAAGATATGGACCGAGATAGCAGAGGTGGTCTCGTCAGTGACCAACGAGATGAGTGAGGGCAATCAATGCCGCAAACGATGGAAAAACCTTGTTGGATCTGCAAGAGTAAGTATTACATTTATTTACATGTACTTATATATTTAGATAATTTGATTTGTAACGGTCATGAGTGACTATCAGCAGATGTGAGGTCTTTCACTTTTACCGGGAATGTTTTACTCAAAGCCTGCGGTCACGGTGTCTGTCTTAGGTAAAGAATGATAATTATCATAACCAACAGATGTAATATGTGTTATATCAGTCTCTGTGACAGTACCTAGCAATGATATCACGCAATGATCTCATGCCATGTCGTCCTGTTACCTTTTACAGAAGAAGCTATCGACGATTAGGTCCGTGCAGAGGCGAACGGGTGGGGGGCCACCAGTCACCAGCAACATCACTGACATCGAGGAGCGGGTGCTCAGACTCATGGGTAGGCACCCCAGATGGCCACGCAAGCAGCTGCAGACCTTGAAGTGATGCCACGTGAGTAAAGCACACACCATTGTGTGATCTAAAGTCAATTGATGCCACACCCACTCATATCGAACAATCATATATGATAGATGATTTCCTATAAATAATGCTGGCCTACTGAAAATCATTGCAATGCAATGTTGATGGTCATGAAATGTGATGTCTGCGATGATGGCGGAGGCCCGGGACGCGATAGCCAGGAACACTGCTGGCACAGGCCACCCAGTGGTCCCGGAGCACGGCATTCCACCCCTAGGCTCCGCACTACTAGTGCCAACGACAGATGAGAGGCAGGACCAAGATCCTTCTCCTGGATCCGAGTATGTTCCCACCTCGGCACCCCCCCACTCCCGTACCCGTGCAACCACCGGCTCTGCCTTCAACCCCCCAATGAGGCACCGCCTGAGGAGCTCCTCAGCCAGGCGGCGTGGAGCGAGGAGGGGAAGGGGTTGAGGTGGGGAGAAGGGGAGGGGGGAAGTAAAGTGAGGTGTATGTCCGCAGGTGATGGCTGTGTTATATCTCCATCTGGGTGTATGCAATTTGTTGTAATGTATGGGGGGAGGGGGCCACCCTGTTGGTTTGCATTTGTGTTCTGTGTTGCTGGACATGTTGACCATTTGATTGATGTCAATGGTCAAAAAAGTGGGGTGGGGTGTGGGGTGCTTTTGCCCGTGATACTTATGATTTCAGATCAATGGTCGTATTAAATGTTTTTTATTCAACATAACCTTGTTGCGCATTGTCTCAGATAGCTGGACCGTTACACAATGGTGATTCCCTAACATGAAAGGGTATAATTAAACTTAACTTGAATCAACTTAAACTTTAACTGGCACCAAGGTGATGCCCACCATTGATGTCTGAGCTGCACACACACTGCAGTGTGTCAGCTTTGTCACTCACAGCAACATTCTTTCAGGCAAGTTGTTCAGCTATCAGCTCCTAACATAAGAGTCTTGCAGCTATGTAGTCACCACGAGCCCTTTCCTGCGGTCTGGAGGGGGGTGCGGGCATGGTTGCATAGTCAGCCTGATTGTCTGGCCTGAGGTCAACGTCCAGCCCCTTGTCCTCCTCTTCCTCTCTCTCCTGAGGTGGACCATCAGTCCCTTCTGGCAATTCTTCTCCCCTCCTGATATCCAGGTTGTGCAGCATGGAGCACATGATCACGAATTGAGCTACCTGATCAGGGTTGTATTGTAGCTTCCCTCCTGAGTGCTCCAGGCATCTAAAGCGCTGCTTAAGCACACTAATTGTTTTCTGGACCACATTGCGTGTGGTTCTATGGCTCTCGTTGTATCGTTTCTTGGCCTCAGTGTGGGTGTCACGCAGGGGGGTCATCAACCAGGTGGTTAGGCCATATCAGTTGTCACCAAGCATCCAGCATTGCCCTTGTGGCTGACTGTTAAACATGTCAGAGGATGTGAGCCTCATCGAAGCTGCCCGGACATTTGACATTCACTGCCATTATTATCTGGTTGTGATCGACAACTAGTTGGACTTTCAGGGAGTGAAATCCTTTTCTGTTGCGAAAAAGCTCTGGGCCCTGAGAAGATGCCCACATGGCGATGTGATTGCACTGTGCTGCTCCCTGCATCTTGGGGAACTTAGCAATGCGGTAGAATGCTCCAGCCCTGTTAGTCTGAGACTCTGTGGTCATAGCGAAGCTGATAAAGTCCATCCTACGTGCGTACAGGGCCTCCGTGACCTATCTAATGCAGCAATGTGTGGCATGGTGAGACAGAGGAGAAATGTTGACTGTGGAGGCCCGAAAGGAACCGGACGCGTATCGTGATGACCTTGACCTCGACCGACACTGATGTCCTGAAGGTGATGGCAGGTTGCAGATCTGGCCTGATGAGCTGGCATATTTCAGTGATCACCACTTTGTGGAAGTGCAGTCTCCGAAGGCAGGTGTTCTTGGACACGTCGAGGTAAGACCGCTTTAACCTGCAAGTGCGGGGTGGGTATGGTCTGGACCTCCTCCTCATTCTAGCACATCTTAGAGTGGGCACATAATACTGTGCATTAGACGTTGTGCCATTTGCACTCTGCAGCATCTGCATATTAATCGATGCAGGCTGAGAAATGGCTGGCCCCATTCCAATGAAAGTATAATAGCGATTGATCAGAAGCAATAATTTCAACACTAAAAGACACCTACAGTAAAACCCAATCGTCCACAGTCTGAAAACATGTCTTTTCAGATGTTCACTTCACCTGAGAAGAACTCCAGAGTCAATCCAAACTCCTCCGAAGTTGAAGCAGCCTTTTCAATGAAGCGACCTGCGATTTGAAATATGGCGTCCACACCGCTGTGATTAGTTCAGAACAGTTGCACATTTTCAAAGCAGTGTTTTGGGCGAGCAATATTGTGGGTGAGATGTTTGCGAGATGGTGAAAGTGAAGCTGGGCGATATGCTGGACGTTAGTTTCAGCAAATTTGATCTTTACGAGGAAAAAAAGTGGCCGGTCGGTATTATTAAATCTCGGCGTTAATTATGTGCCGAAAGTAACACTGGCCAATATTATGGGTGTTGGTTTCACCCATTCTGATGATTCCGCCCCCAAAAAATTGGGCGGGCGGTATTATTTTTTCCCGGCGTTACGTAGATGACGGAAGTAACGCTCGGCAATAAGTGTCCGAAAAATGGGCATCAGTTTCCATTTTGTGGCTAAATGGGCGATATCTGGGTGTTACACCTCATTTCAGCGTTAAAATGAACGTTAAGTAGGCGTTATGCAAACAAAAATAATGGAAACTCTAGCCCTCTATTTTTATTAAATAACACTGTGAGGGAAACCATGTAATATTTAGAAAGCAACATTTGGGAGGCCATTTGGCAATTCAGTAGACCAGTTCCACAGCACAGCTTAAAGACTTCTAAAAATAACCATTATTAAAGGTTTATGAATGAATATATTAGGAATGGAAAAGTTGAGAGTGAAGACAGTTTCAGAGCAAAGGATCTAACTAGATGGTCACGGTTAATGTTTGTTCTGTCGCTGGAGCCTTTACAATCAGTTGAATATGTTCTCCCTTGGAAAGATAGCTTTTTTAATAGCCGAACAATGTCACGGGAAGGAGAATGCAAAGCCAAGAAGGCAAGATTGCCAGAAAGACTTGCAACGCAGTTATCTGCTAATTAGAAGTAGTAAAAGAGCACAGTCAAAGCATTGACATATACCAATTGAGCAAAAATGGCCTGAGTGCCTGCTCTCTGAATGGGATTGTTACATAAGAACATAAGAATTAGGAACAGGAGTCGGCCATCTAGCCCCTCGAGCCTGCTCCGCCATTCAAAAAGATCATGGCTGATCTGGCCGTGGACTCAGCTCCACTTACCCGCCTGCTCCCCATAACCCTTAATTCCCTTATTGGTTAAAAATCTATCGATCTGTGATTTGAATACATTCAATGAGCTAGCCTCAACTGCTTCCTTGGGCAGAGAATTCCACAGATTCACAACCCTCTGGGAGAAGAAATTCCTTCTCAACTCGGTTTTAAATTGGCTCCCCCTGTATTTTGAGGCTGTGCCTCTTAGTTCGAGTCTCCCCGACCAGTGGAAACAACCTCTCTGCCTCTATCTTGTCTATCCCTTTCATTATTTTAAATGTTTCTATAAGATCACCCCTCATCCTTCTGAACTCCAACGAGTAAAGACCCAGTCTACTCAATCTATTATCATAAGGTAACCCCCTCATCTCCGGAATCAGCCTAGTGAATCGCCTCTGTACCCACTCCAAGGCTGGTATATCCTTCCTTAAGAAAGGTGACCAAAACTGCATGCAGTACTCCAGGTGCGGCCTCACCAATACCCTGTACAGTTGCAGCAGGACCTCCCTGCTTTTGTACTCCATCCCTCTCGCAATGAAGGCCAACATTCCATTCGCCTTCCTGATTACCTGCTGCTCCTGCAAACCAACTTTTTGGGATTCATGCACAAGGGCCAATTGTGGAGCAGTGGAGGCGTGTCCTGCTCAGTTGGAGCTGAGCTGCTGAGAGGAGCAGCTACCAACCTTAGCTCCTGCCTGGAGAGCCCTGAGAACAGCCCAGGAAGAGAAGGAAGGAAGGGGCTTCACGACCAACTTTCACCCAGAGGGAGAGGAGGGAAGCAGAAAACTTTTACCAACTTACCATTTCTACAAAGAGTTGGAGAGAGGGGGAAAGACCAACAACAACATCCAGTGTGGAAGGAGGGAGACTCTACCATTCGACAGGTGGGAGTTTGTGCAGTCCCCAATAGACTTTGTTGTATCGGTGGGGGGAGGAAAGAAGACCACTGAGGGCCGGAACATCGCGGGGGGTGTGTGTGTGTGGAAGTGTGTGTGGGGGCCTTGCTTACAACTAGGCCCCACACACAATTGAACACCCCCCCGCCCCCCATTGCCTAGCCTGGGATAGCTGGAGCTACTAGGCTGAAGATTTCTTTAACCACCTATTTAACATCGTTAGGAGTGTGTGCCTGGTGGCTCTAGCTGCCCCAGGTGAAGACATCTTCTTCCCTCACCCGAAGACCACCCCAAAGACTATTTGTATTTTGCCATCTGGGGATTGCACCCACCCACAGCTGCGAGGGGAGACCTGCCCTCGCAGTTTCCCCCCCCTTCCCACCCCCCTCTCTCTTTCTCTGTTACTCTCTGTTTCTCCCCTCTCTCTCTGAGAGCCCTTCCTCCCAAATTGGAAAAAAAAACAATTGAGACAACTGAGCAGAGGGAGCAAGGCCCCTCCACAATTGCCAACTAGGGGAGAGGTGCCTCGTTAAGAGCTCCTCTGCTCAGTCTATATACGAGGCCAATTAAGACCATTAAGGCCTGTGACTTTGGGGTGGGTGTAGCCCTTAAAGGGACCCCGTGATGGCGACCCCTTCCACGCCGGTGGCGGGGCCAGCGAGGACATCCACGGCACCTCCTGCGCCACCCGCTACCCTGCCACCTTTTACACTAATCACAAAGAAACACGGGGTCAAGAGCTACACTCACCCCACAATGAGCATCGAGGAGTGCGTGCGGGCGATGGCTGGGGTAGTCGGCCCCTCGGCCATTGTCGCGGCCTCCAAGATGTCTGGGAAGGCCGTGTTCTTCCTGGGGTCGGAGCGGGCGGTGTCCCTGGCCCTCGAAAAGGGGCTCACGGTGGGCGGGACGTTCCTGCCGGTGGACCCTCTCGAGGCCACCGCGCAGAGGGTCATCGTGTCAAACGTCCCGCCCTTTGTTCCCGCTGAGCTCCTCCTCCCTCACCTACACCAACTGGGGGAGGTAAGGTCGGGGATCAACCCCATGCCGCTCGGCCTCAGGGAGAACAGCCTGCGCCACGTGTTCTCCTTCCGCCGCCAGCTCTTTGTTCGGCTGGCGCGGGAGGACACGACGGAAGGGCATTTTTATGTGGTGCACGAGGGGACTGCCTACCGTGTCTTCTGGACGTCGGACGGCGTGCGGTGCCATGCCTGTAGGGAGGTGGGGCATGTTCGTAAGAACTGCCCCGCCTCCAAGGCCGCCAAACCACCGAAGGCGGCCAAGGTTGGCTTCGCCGCCACCCCTCCCCCTAGTTGCGTCCGGGAGCCGTAGGTGCCTTTGTCGGAGGCCTTTGTTTTCAGGGCCTCCGGCGGGGGGGGAGGGAGAGCCGTCCGACCGGAAAGAAGGCGCGGAACAAGGCGAAACATCTAGAGGCGGGTCCCCTCGGTGCGCCAGAAAGTTTGACCACCGCGCTCGGCCCAACCCAGTCACCGGCGAGCGCGGGGTGCCCTGAGCCCGTGCCCGAGCCCTTGAACAACACCACAGAGGGGCCCGGGCGCGGGCAAGAAAAGGAAAAGGGGGGGGCGGAGCGGGAGGCCTCGGCAGACATGGAGGTCTCCCTGCCTCAGCGCACCCCCAGCAACAAAAGGAGGCGCCGCTCCGTTGAGGCGGAGAGGGAACAACATCCCTCCGCGGAGGAGTCGGTGCCCGCCGCGTGTCCCGCGTCCCCCACCAGCGCCCCCAAGCAGCACCGTAGGCGGGAGGAGTCTGTCCCCGGGGAGGGTGAGACAGTCGAGGCTGCCCAGCCTCTGCCTCCCGGGGATGGCGTGGAAGATCTGCCTGTCGTGGGGATCGCGGAGGAATGCATTGCCGCCGGGCCAGGCGTCCCGGGGACTGAGGCGGGCGGGGCCGAAAAGGTCGAACCTGAGCCCGCCCAGCCAATATCCAACTTCCCCCGGGATTTGCTCGACCCGGCAGAAACCGAAATTATGAATTTTAATGAAACTGTAAATGCTGGGCCGAGGGGTGGCAGCGGGGAGGGGGAGGAACACCCACCCTCGCCCCTTACTTTGGAGCTGGAGCACTTGGAGGGCCTGGGGATTACCTATGGCCGGGTCTCTCCTTGTTTCCCGGTTCCTGGGGCAGAGGGGGAACCCCTTCCGCTGTCGTTTCCCGACCCAGCACCATTTTTAAAAGAGCCCAGTGGGGACTCCTCTGCCGACGATCCTGGGGGTGGGATCGGGGCAGAGCCAGGGCCGGTTGGAGCGGCCGGGTCATTTGCCGTACCTTGTGCGGTCGATGGGCCGGCTGCTGGCGGCCACCTCCCGGAGGAGGACGGGGACTCGGTGGGGGACGCGGGAGAAGAACTAGAGACCACCGCCAGGGAGGCGGTGGATCTGCTCGCGGCCGCCGCTAAAACCTTGGCCGCGGGCGGGCCCTTGACAAAGGCACATCACCTTGAGCTGCGCGAGCTCGAGGGACTCCTCGCTGGGCTGCGGAGGGAGCGGAGTTCAACAAAAGACTCCGCTCCCTCCCCCACAATAGGTTAAGGTAGAGGTTGCACTATGCTTTTGCCATGAAGATAACCATAGCCAGCCTCAACATCAACGGCGGCAGAGGGGCACGCCGTAGATTTGACAATTTTTCGCTCCTGCGGGAGGGGAAATATGCGGTGTGCTTCCTGCAAGAAACCCACACCGTTCCGGGAGACGAAGCCACGTGGCTCCTGGAATGGCAAGGAGAGGTCCGCATGAGCCACCTCACCGCCATTTCTAGTGGGGTGGCCATCTTGCTGGGCCCGCATTTTCAGCCGGAGATCTTGGGGGTCGAGGAGCCCGTGCCAGGCCGCTTGCTGCACGTAACGGTTCGCCTGGGGGACGTGCCGCTCCATCTCGTGAACGTGTACGCCCCTCAGCTCGGCTCGCAGCAAACGCGCTTCTTTGAAGAGGTGTCCGCTCTTCTTGGCTCCGTCGGCGACTGCATTGTCCTCGGGGGGGGGATTTTAACTGCACCCTCGAGGCGAGGGACCGCTCCGGTACCCCGCAGTGCATGACGGCGATGGAGAAGTTGAGGGACCTGGTCGGGTCCTTCGACTTGGTGGACGTCTGGCGAAATCTCCACCCCGACTCCAGCGCCTTTACTTGGGTGAGGCCTGGAGTAGGATGGTCTAGAGTCGACCGCCTTTATGTGTCTCGGGCGTACGTTTCCTGCGTCCCGGCGGCCTCCATGCGGCCGGTGCCGTGTTCGGAACACCACCTGGTGTGGGCGGAGCTCGCTTCGCTCCGCGCGAGGACGGGGTCCGCGTACTGGCACTTTAACAACCGGCTGCTGGAGGACGAGCGGTTCCAGGACTCGTTCCGTCGATTCTGGGCCGACTGGAGAAGGAAGCAGGGGGGCTTCCCCTCCTTGAGGCTATGGTGGGACGTGGGCAAGGCTCACGTCCGCGTCTTCTGTCAAGCGTACGCGAGGGGGTCGACCAAGAGGCGGGCGGCCAGGGTCGGGCGCCTAGAAAAAGAGGTGCTCGACCTGGAATCCTGTCTCGGTCAAATCGTTGAGGACCCGGCCCTGCGGACGGTGTACGAAGCGAAGAAGGCCGCGTTGAAGGACCTGCAGCTTGTCGGGTCCCGAGGCGCGTTCGTGAGGTCGCGGATCCGGTTCCTGCGGGATCTGGACCGCAGCTTCCCCTTCTTCTACTCACTGGAAAAAAGGCAGAGTGTCCGTAAGCAGCTCTTGACGCTGCTGGCCGACGACGGCTCTCTCGTCTCGGATCCGGAGGGCGTCAACAACAGGGCCCGTGAATATTACGGGGCTCTGTTCTCTCCGGATCCGTCCAGCGAGGAAGCGCGTAGAGTTTTGTGGGAGGACCTGCCGAAGGTCAGCCCGGAGACCGGTGAAAATTTGGAAGCTCCGCTAAGCCTGGCGGAGCTGACCGGTGCCCTCGACCGGCTCTCGAGGGGAAAAACCCCGGGGCTGGACGGGCTGACCGTGGAATTCCACAGGGCGTTCTGGAACGTCCTGGGGAGCGACTACGCGCGGGTCCTGGGGGAAAGTCTGGCGACCGGGGAGATGCCCCTCTCTTGGCGCAGGGCAGTCATCGTCCTGCTGCCTAAGAAGGGCGATCTCTGCCTCCTTAAGAACTGGCGCCCAGTCTCCTTCCTCAGCACGGACTACAAAATCTTCGCCAGGGCGATGTCTGCTTGCCTTGGTGCCGTGCTGGACCACATGATCCACCCCGACCAGTCCTACACGGTCCCGGGCCGGACAATCCACGATAACATCCATCTGGTCCGGGACCTCATCCATTGTTCCCAGGAGGCTGGTCTGTCGGTCGCCTTCCTATCCCTCGACCAAGAGAAGGTGTTCGACAGGGTGGATCACGACTATCTGCTCGGAACTCTGCGCGCTTTTGGGTTCGGGACGCATTTCGTCGCCCGGATCCGACTTTTGTACGCCGCCGCGGAGTGTCTGATTAAGGTTAACGGGTCCTTGACGGCGCCCCTTCGCTTTAGGAGAGGGGTGCGCCAGGGATGCCCCATGTCCGGCCAGTTATACGCCGTTTGCGTGGAGCCTTTCCTGCGCCTCTTGCGGACGAGGTTGACGGGACTGGCTCTGCAAGGGCCGGGCGTGGAGGTCGTCCTCTCGGCTTACGCCGATGACGTGCTCCTCGCGGTAGAGGATCCCGCTGACCTGCGGAGGATGCGTGAGTGCCAGGAGATTTACTCGGCCGCGTCCTCCGCCAGGATCAACTGGGAGAAATGTTCCGGACTCCTGGTGGGTCAGTGGCGGGTGGACTCCCTGCCGGAGGAGCTCAGGCCTTTTGCCTGGAGCACGACCCATCTCCTCTATCTGGGAGTCTACCTTAGCCCCGACGAGGGAGCCTGGCCGGCGAGCTGGCAGGAGCTGGAGGCCAAGGTCGCCGCTCGCCTAGGGCGCTGGACAGGACTGCTCCGAGTGCTGTCCTACAGGGGTCGAGCGCTAGTCATAAACCAGCTGGTGGCCGCAATGTTGTGGTACCGGCTGGTCACTTTGACCCCTCCCCCTGCGTTTGTCGCCAAGATACAGAAGAAGCTGGTGGACTTCTTCTGGAACAACAGGAAGCACTGGGTCTCTGCTGCGGTCTTGAGTCTCCCGCTTGAGGAGGGCGGTCAGTCGTTGGTGTGCGTCAGCGCCCAGCTCGCGACTTTCCATCTTCAGACCCTGCAGAGATACCTTTACGTCGAGCCCCCTCCTAGGTGGTGTGCTCTGGCGACGTATTTCTTCCGCCAGCAGCGCGACCTCAATTACGACACGCAGCTCCTGTTTGTGAACTTGGGGGGTGTCAGGACCGCCCTCCGGGAGCTGCCTGTCTTTTACAAGGAACTCATCAGGGTCTGGAACAAAGTCTCCACCAAGTGCAGCTCTCCACTGGCTGGAGTGGCGGCTGTCCTGCAGGAGCCGCTGCTCGGGAATCCGTACCTCCACGACCGAGGTTTTATGTGGCGGTCGGAAGAGAGGGCTGTGGCTGGTGAGGTGACCAGGGTCAGGGACCTGCTCGATGGCGGAAGAGCGGGCTGGATGGCGCCAGACACGCTGGCGCGGCGCCTAAATTCTGCCAACGTCCGCCACGCGGCCGATGCCATCGAGTCGCTAAAAACAGCTCTGGGCCCTGACTCCGTTAGGTGCATCGAGGAGGCTCAAGCACGCGGGGAGATCCCGTCCGAACTGACCCCCGTCCGGACGGAATTCCTCATCGGCGCCAAACCCCGGAACCTCCCTCGGGGGCCGGCGCCTCACAACTTGAGCCGCCTCGGGGAAATCCCCTCCGTGCCTTTCAGTTCCGCGCGGAGGGGTTTCTTGTACGGGCTGCTCCTGCACACTCTCAACTTTGCCATCCTCGCCTGCCACCCGGACACGCCATGGCGTACCATCCTGCCGTCCGGAGGAGGCGGGGGTCCCCGATGGAGGGCACTCTACGCAGGGGTCCTCCCACTATTTGTCGGGGACTTGGCCTGGAGGGTGGTGCACGGAGCAGTGCCGTGCAATAAATTTTTAAGCCGGTTCACGGACTCCCAAGCCGCCTGCAATTTCTGCGGTCTGGAGGAGTCCGTGTTCCATGTTTTTATTGAATGCACGAGGTTGCAGCCCCTGTTCCATTATTTGAAGGGGCTGCTCCTGAAATTCTGGCTGCACTTCAGTCCCACTCTCCTGATCTTTGGGCACCCTGTGCGGAGGGGAGCGGGTAGGTCCGAAGGCCTCCTCGTAGGACTGCTCCTGGGCACGGCCAAGGGTGCCATCAGCCGGTCCAGGCAGCGGGCGGTCGAGGGGGTCGTTCAACCTGACTGCCTGCCTCTCTTCCGCTCTTACATCCGGTCCAGGGTGTCCTTGGAGATGGAGCACGCGGTGTCCACCGGTACGCTCGCGGCCTTCCGCGAGAGGTGGGCACCGGAGGGACTGGAGTGCATCATCACGCCCGGCAACCAAATTTTAATTTGATTTTACGTTTTTTAAGTTTAATTTGTTTTAATTGCCGGTGCTTTTAGTGTCCCCTTCCTTTTTATAGGGGGCACTGGGGAAAAAAGGTGATTTTAGTGCCCAAAAAAAACCCCCCCCAAAAAAAAGAAAAACACAAAAAAAAAAGGAAAAAAAAGGGCCTTGTAAATGTCTGGTGTGTCATCTAGGTCGGGTGGCACGGTTTAATGTTTTATGTTTTATAGATAGACTCTAAAAGAGTTTCATGCACAAGGACTCCCAGGTCCCTCTGCACCACAGCATGTTGTAATTTCTCCCCATTGAAATAATATTCCCTTTTACTTTTTTTTCTAAGGCGGATGACCTCACATTTTCCGACATTGTATTCCATCTGCCAAACCTTAGCCCATTTGCTTAACCTATCTAAATCTCTTTGCAGCCTCTCTGTGTCCTCTACACAACCCGCTTTCCCACTAATTTTTGTGCCATCTGCAAATTTTGTTACACTACACTCTGTCCCCTCTTCCAGGTCATCTATGTATATTGTAAACAATTGTGGTCCTAGCACCGATCCCTGTGTCACACCACTAACCACCGATTTCCAACCCGAAAAGGACCCATTTATCCCGACTCTCTGCTTTCTGTTGGCCAGCCAATTCTCGATAAATTTCCTCTGACTCCGCGTACCTTTATCTTCTGCAGTAACCTTTTGTGTGGCACCTTATCGAATGCCTTTTGGAAATCTAAATACACCACATCCATCGGTACACCTCTATCCACCATGCTCGTTATATCCTCAAAAAATTCCAGTAAATTAGTTAAACATGATTTCCCCTTCATGAATCCATGTTGCGTCTGCTTGATTGCACTATTCCTATCTAGATGTCTCGCTATTTCTTCCTTAATGATAGCTTCAAGCATTTTCCCCACTACTGATGTTAAACTAACCGGCCTATAGTTATCTGCCTTTTGTCTGCCCCCTTTTTTAAACAGAGGCATTACATTAGCTGCTTTTCAATCCGCTGGTACCTCCCCAGAGTCCAGAGAATTTTGGTAGATTATAACAAATGCATCTGCTATAACTTCCGCCATATCTTTTAATACCCTGGGATGCATTTCATCAGGACCAGGGGACTTGTCTACCTTGAGTCCCATTAGCCTGTCCAGCACTACTTCCCTAGTGATAGTGATTGTCTCAAGGTCCTCCCTTCCCACATTCCCGTGACCAGCAATTTTTGGCATGGTTTTTGTGTCTTCCACTGTGAAGTCCGAAGCAAAATAATTGTTTAAGGTCTCAGCCATTTCCACATTTCCCATTATTAAATCCCCCTTCTCATCTTTTAAGGGATCAACATTTACTTTAGTCACTCTCTTCCATTTTATATATCGGTAAAAGCTTTTACGATCTGTTTTTATGTTTTGCGCAAGTTTACTTTCGTAATCTATCTTTCCTTTCTTTATTGCTTTCTTCGTCATTCTTTGCTGTCGTTTAAAATTTTCCCAATCTTCTAGTTTCCCACTAACCTTGGCCACCTTATACGCATTGGTTTTTAATTTGATACTCTCCTTTATTTCCTTGGTTATCCACGGCTGGTTATCCCTTCTCTTACCGCCCTTTTTTTTCACTGGAGTATATTTTTGTTGAGCATTATGGAAGAGCTCCTTAAAAGTCCTCCACTGTTCCTCAATTGTACCACCGTTTAGTCTGTGTTCCCAGTCTACTTTAGGTAACTCTGCCCTCATCCAACTGTAGTCCCCTTTGTTTAAGCATAGTACGCTTGTTTGAGACACTACTTCCTCACCCTCAATCTGTATTACAAATTCAACCATACTGTGATCACTCATTCCGAGAGGATCTTTTACTCGGAGATCGTTTATTATTCCTGTCCCATTACACAGGACCAGATCTAAGATTGCTTGCTCCCTTGTAGGTTCTGTAACATACTGTTCTAAGAAACAATCCCATATGCATTCTATGAATTCCTCCTCCAGGCTACCCCGTGCAATTTGATTTGACCAATCGATATGTAGGTTAAAATCCCCCATGATTACTGCCGTTCCTTTTTCACATGCCTCTATTATTCCCTTGATTATTGTCCGCCCCACCGTGAAGTTATTATTTGGGGGCCTATAAACTACGCCCACCAGTGACTTTTTCCCCTTACTATCTCTAATCTTCACCCACAATGGGCCCAAGTTTCCACATGATTCGCGCCTGATTTTTAGGAGCAACTGGTGGAGAACGGACTATTTTAGAAATCGCAATTCTCCACATTTTTTTTTCTGCAGTTCTAGTCAGGTAGAACAGTTCTAGTTTAGAACAGAATTTTTTCTTCAAAAGGGGGTGTGTCCGGCCACTGACGCCTGATTTGAAAGTTTCCACAGTGAAAATGTACTCCAAACTAAAGTAGAATGGAGCCAGTGAAGATTTTTGTAGAACTGAAAAAACCTGTTCTACACATTAAAAAATCAGGCGCAGGTTACAAATTAGGCATCCAGAACGAGGTGGTGGGGAGGGAACTCATTAAATTCGACAATAAATCCTCATTTATACTTCTACAAATATTATACAAATAAATCCAACCTGAATAAACATTTATAAGCCAAGAAAAGATTAAATAAACCATCTTCCTACATGTGTGAAAGTGCTTCAGCCAGGGAGAATTCTGCAGCCGTTCGTGCTGCTGAGCGGGAGGAGAGAGAGAGAGAGAGAGAGAGAGAGAGAGGAGGGAGAGAGAGCGGGGGGTCGGGTCGGGGAACAGGAGCGCGGGTCGGGTCGGGGCGGGGGCTGTCGGGTCTCGGGTCGGGGCGGGGGGGGAGCGGGTGTCGGGTCTCGGGTCGGGGGGGTGGGGGGAGCGGGTCTCGGGTCGGGGCGGGGGGTGGTGGGGGGAGCGAGTGTCGGGTCTGGTCGGGCGGGGAGCATGAGCTGGCCGTGGGAGGAGCCTCATTCACGCAGCTCCAGTGAGGCCATTGGGCCAGGGCTAGGGGCTGCGTGCTTCGGGCCCCTTCCACACAGTTCGGCGCCTGGAGCTACTGCACTTGCGTGCCGACTGGAGCGCGCATGTGCAGAGGTCCCGGCACTGTTTTCAGCGCAGGGACCTGGCTCCGCACCCCCACAGCTCGTGCTGGCTGCGCCGAGTGCCACAGGACCTGTAAGTAGGTGGAGAATACCGAGGATTTTTTTAGCGCCGTTTTAGGCGCGAAAAACGGGCGCCCAGCTCGGAGGGGCGCCTGTTTTTTTTCTTGTGGAAACTTGGGCTCAATGATTCAACATTTTGTTCATTCGAGCCAATATCATCTCTCACAACTGCCCTGATATCATCCTTTATTAACAGAGCTACCCCACCTCCTTTCCCTTCTTGTCTATCCTTCCGAATTGTCAGAAACCCCTGTATGTTTAATTCCCAGTCTTGGCCCCCCTGCAACCATTTTTCTGTAATGGTCACCAAATCATACCCATTTGTAATGATTTGTGCCGTCAACTCATTTACTTTATTTCGAATGCTGCGTGCGTTTAGGTAGAGTGTTTTAATACTAGTTTTTAAACCATGATTTTTAGTTTTGACCCCTCCTGTAGCCCCTTTATATTCATACATATTGTCCCTTCCTATCACCTTGTGGTTTACACTTACCCCAATGCTACTTTGCTCTGTTGCCTCCTGCCTTTTGCATTCTTCCTTGGGGTCCTGTTCATCTGCACTCTCACCCACCCATTGTTGAAAGCTCCTTTTTGCCTCCATATCTTGGAATCAATAATTTCTGTCAAATTTTTGGAGGTGAGCCATGACACTCTTTCCTGTGCATATTATTAAGGCCAGCCTCATGAAGGAGTTAAGCAATTACGTTCTAATAATGATTAATCATTACATTTCAGAGAAAATAATTTACTCAAGCAGAAGTTCATGATAAATCCTTTTTCCTTTTCAATGTAATTGTGAATAACCAAGGAAGATAGTTAAGTGGTAATTTGGGATATCTTATTCTAATATCAGCCTGATAGCCACTCTCGCCAAACAAATCTATGAACACACAAATAATGATGGACAGGTAAAGATCCTCTGGTCCATCGAGCCCTTCCCATACAGTTGCAATACCTTGTGTATCACAATATACACACTCCACCCTACCCGAAACCACATGATCCCCTAGGAGAGGCAAAAAAAAACAGACAAAAAGCCCGGTCAATTTGGGAAAAAAATCTGGAAAATTCCTCTCCGACCCATCTACGCAATCAAAACTAATCCAGAGGGTCACACCGGCCCTGCATTCCCTGCAGTACCTACCTTCTGTAAGAGCTCATCTCTGCACCAGTCAGAAACAGGTCCAGTTCTTGCTTGAAGGAATTCAGTGAATCAGCATCCACTGCACAAGATAGCAGCCTATTCCAGAGGTCCAATAGAAAAAGAATCATCTCCTGACATCTAACCTAGATCTAGCCCTATACAACTTAAAATTGTGACCCTGGTCCTCCCTAATCTATTTAATTGAAACAAACAGTCAACTGGAACACAATCTATTCAATTCATTATCTTATAAACCTCAATCAGATCACCTCTAAGTCTATGTTTCTCTAAAGTGTAGAGTCCCAACTCTTTTAGCCTATCTTGATAACTAAGATGCTTTGCACTGGGAATTAGTCTAGTGGCCCTCCTCCGCCCCCTTTTCAAAGCCTCAATATCACCCACCATGTGAGGAGATGAAAACTGGACACAGTATTCCAAGTGTAGCCTGACCAACGTCTTGTACAAGGTCAAAACAGTATGCCTCATCCTATACTCAATTGTCTTATGGATACGCTGAAACACCATTTTTTCTCTAGCTATCACTTCATGGCATTGCTCATGTATCTTTAAGGATATATGCACCAGAATGCCCAAATTTATTTCTATCTCCACCTTCTTTAATGCTTTTCCCTAAAGTGTGTATGAATGTTGAGCATTGCCCTGTCCACATGCACAACACTGCACTTATCTAAGTTATCCATCTGATAAGTATCCAGGTAGAACCTGTGAAAGGTATAAAGACCTCTCCATCTGGTCTATTAGGAACTTCCTAACCCAGTCAGATGGGCTTCATATAACAGAAACACTTGTAAGTGTAAACCACTTCAATAATATCTGAGTCAGAAAGCATAGATCTAATTAAAAAACTCTTACATTAAACTTAAAAACATGCATGCAGCAGGTTGGATGAATGACTAATTTTAAATAAGATTATGAGAGCTTTGGAAAATTCTGCTAAGAAACGAGACCTGGAGAAATTCTTCAACTTGCATTGTGATGCAACTTTGGGCTGATGATGTGATACACTGGATACTCACATCACTGAAAATAAAGAGGCTAACACAGAACTCAATATAACTGCCAAACAAATATAATTGAGAATATATGATATCCATATTATGCATGCAACGGTTACAGAACAATGGGAAACCTCCAACAAATGTGCTGGCGAGCTGCAAACCTGCAAACCACCAGGTTGCAGAGGAAGATTGATCCATTGTGGATCAGGCTGAATTGGAGACTCATATGGAGGAGGCAGAAGTGTACGTGGTATACATATTCACTACGAAATATCCACCAATAATGTTGAAAGTTGAACTGAACGGTATTCCAGTATCTATGGAACTGGACACGGGGGCAAGTCCGTCCATAATGAGTAAAAAGGCTTTCGACAGGCTGTGGGGCAAAAAACCACACAGGTCCAAGCTCAGCCCCATTCACACCAAACTAAGGACTTACACCAAGGAACTAATTCCTGTAATTGGCAGTGCTGAAGTCAAAGTCTCCTATGACAGAGCAGTACACGAACTCCCACTGTGGATTGTGCCAGGGGATAGCCCCACGTTGTATGGCAGAAGCTGGCTGGGAGAAATCTGCTGGAACTGGGATGACATCCGAGTGCTTTCGTCCGTCAACGACGCCTCATGTACCCAGGTTCTGGGTAAGTTCCCATCGTTGTTCGAGCCAGGCATTGGAAGCTTCCAGGGGGTGAAAGTGCAGATCCATTTGGTTCCCGGTATGCGACCCATCCACCACGAGGCACGGGCAGTACCGTAATGATGTGTGAAAAAGTGGAAATTGAGCTGGACAAGCTGCAACGTGAAGGCACCATTGCGCCGGTGGAATTCAATGACTGGGCCAGTCCGATTGTCCCGATACTTAAGAAGGACAGCATGGTTAGAATTTGCGGGGACTATAAAGTAATAATTAACCGTTTTTCGCTGCAGGACCAGTACCCGCTACCCAAGACAGACGACCTATTTGCGACCCTGGCTGGAGTGAAGACGTTCACCAAGCTGGACCTGACCTCGGCCTACATGACGCTGGAGAGTCTTTGAAAGGCCTCACCTGCATCAACACGCACAAAGGTCTGTTTATCTACAACTGGTGCCCGTTCGGGATTCGGTCGGCTGCGGCAATCTTCCAACGGATCATGGAGAGCCTGTTAAAGTCAGTTCCTTGCACAGTGGTTTTCCAGGATGACATATTGGTTACAGGTTGGGACATCATGGAGCAATTGAAGAATCTGGAAGAGGTTCTTAGTTGGTTGGATCGCCTGGGACTCAGGTTCCAATGCTCGAAGTGTGTTTTCCTGACACAGGAAGTCGAGTTCTAGGGAAGAAGAATCACAGCGGACGGCATCAGACCCACCGATGTCAAGACGGAGGCCATCAGGAACGTGCCGTGACCACAGAACATGATGGAACTGCGGTCGTTCCTGGGATTCCTTAATTTTTTGGTAATTTTCTACCTGGGTTAAGCATCCTGCTTGAACCGCTACATGTGCTACTGCGCAAGGGAGACGACTGGATATGGGGGAATTCACAAGAGGCTGCCTTTAAGAAAGCCAGAAATCTGTTGTGTTTAAACAAAATACTTGTTCTGTATAACCCTTGTAAATGATTAATGCTAGCTTGTGATGCGTCGTCATACAGGGCCGGGTGTGTGTTACACTAGGCTAATGAATCGGGGATTTTGCAACCGGTCGCTTATGCATCCAGGAGTTTGTCCAAGGTCGAAAGGACCTACAGCATGATTGAAAAAGAGGCTCTGGCGTGTGTCCATGGGGTGAAAAAATGCACCAGTACTTATTTGGCCTCAAGTTTGAGCTTGAAACTGACCACAAGCCGCTCATATCGCTGTTCGCTGAGAGCAAAGGGATTAATACCAATGCCTCTGCCCACATCCAAAGATGGGCGCTCATGCTGCCGGCATACAACTATGTAATCTGCCACAGACCGGGCACAGAGAACTGCGCAGATGCTCTCAGTCGGCTGCCATTGCCCACCACCGGGGTGGAAATGGCACAGCCAGCGGACTTGTTCATGGTCATAGATTCATTCGAGAACGAGAAGTCCCCCGATACGGCCAGCCAGATCAGGGCCTGGACCAACCAGGATCCTTTACTGTCTTTGGTAAAAAAAACTGTGTCCTCCATGAGGGCTGGTCCGGTGTCCCAGTGGAGATGCAGGAGGCGATTAAGCTGTTCCACAGACGCAAAGACGAGTTGTCCCTGCAGGCGGACTGTCTATTGTGGGGCAATCGGGCAATTGCGTGGTCTTGCCCAAGAAAGGCAGAGATACGTTCATATGTGAACTGCACAGCAGCCACCCAGGCATCGGAATGATGAAAGCCATAACCAGATCCCATGTGTGGTGACCCGGCATTGACTCAGATTTAGAGTCATGCGTGCACCAGTGCAACACTTGCTCTCAGCTGAGCAATGCACCCAGAGAGGCACCGCTAAGTTTGTGGTCCTGGCCCTCCAAACCGTGGTCGAGCATCCACGTGGACTATGGGGGGCCCATTTCTCGGTAAAATGTTTTTGGTTGTCGTAGATACTTACTCAAAATGGATTGAATGTGCAATAATGTCAGTAAGCACGTCCCCGGCCACTATTGAAAGCCTAGGAACCATGTTTGCCACGTACAGCTTGCCTGATGTCCTAGTTAGCGACAATGGGCCGTGCTTCACCAGTGCTGAATTCAAGGAATTCGTGACCTGCAACGGGATCAAACACGTCACATCTGCTCCGTTCAAGCCCGCATCCAACGGCCAGGCAGAACGGGCAGTTCAGACCATCAAGCAAAGCTTGAAACGTGTGTCGGAAGGCTCCATGCAGACCGGCTGTCCCGAGTGCTGCTCAGCTACCGCACCAGACCCCACTCACTCACCGGGGTTCCCCAAGCCAAGCTGCTCATGAAAAGGGTGCACAAAACAAGGCTCTCTCTTGTCCACCCTGATCTACATGATCACGTGGAGGGCAAGCGGTATTAACAAAATGTGTACCATGACCGCGCAAATTTGTCACACAATATCGAGATCAATGACTCTGTGTTTGTGTTCAATTATGGATATGGTCCCAAATGGCTCACAGGCACAGTCACAGCCAAAGAGGGGAGTAGGGTCAATGGACAAACGCACAGAAAACATTTAGACCAAATCAAATAGTGGTCCACCAACAGCTACGAACAACCCGAAGAGGACACCACCAACTTTGATCCTCCAACACACACACAAGTGGCAACTGACATCATGGTTGACCACGATGCAGAACTCATCATCCCCAGCAGCCCAGCAAGGCCGGCTGCCCAACAGTCCAGTGAAGAACAGACCAACCCACCAACAGCCGCATTTGTACCGAGACGATCGACAAGGGAGCGTAAAGCCCCAGATCGTCTCACCTTGTAAATAAGTGTAGTGTTGACTTCACGGGGGGAGTGATGTAATGTATTTAACCCTCTGTAACCTGCATGACATCTGACCACTAGAGGGCCCACCTGTTGGAGCCAAGCACATTATATAAGCAGGTCACCCACAAGATACCTGCACTCTGGACCTTATTAAAGGAGCTAAGGTCACACTTGCTCATTGTACACAGTACTCAGTTTCATCCTTTATTATGAGTGTACCACAACTATTCATCAATATTGGGTGTAGGCAATCTTTGACAATGGCGTCAGTTCTTGGCAGTGAATGTGATTGCTCAGTTCAATTGATACCTTTGCTACGTTCCTCAAACTTATCAATTTAAGCTTATAAAGATCACCATTGTCAGTTCAACTGATGCACTGGCTGTGGTATTTTCCTTTGAGAAATCCTTTGGAAATTAACCCATTATAAGTTGTTTCTAAGAATAGAACACAAATTTAAAAATTCTACATCTTCAAAAATTTACTTTGCCATACGTGGTATGAATTTTATAATACTAAAGGACATACAGTATATAGGCATTAAGGAAACTAGTTATTAAAGATAAAGTTGTAATGACACAGGGGAATGTTTGCAATGATGCTTACATAAAGGTATTAAAGGATAGAAATTGTAGACAACCATTTTATTTTATGAGTGAGAAGGAACATTGAGGAATTCAATGTTCATACAATAACATTGAGCCAGATCTTGCTGGTAAAATGATGTGTTACTAATGTGTAAATCATCCAGCAAGTTCAGGGGATTAAGAGATGTGCCGTGAGTTGCAAATCTCCAGAATTTTCTGGTTGATTTATGCCGCTTCACTGTTTGCTTTGCACAAACAGCATCCCGCCCTGAGTCTCCCCGTCATTTTTAAGAAATTCCTGGATTGGCACATTAATTGCACATTAAACTCGCCACCAAAAGTTAAGTCTGATAATTAAGAGCATAAGTACCATTTTAACGACATGATTATTGTTAATGCACTACCAATCAATCTCTCTGGCTCAGAAAGAGAACTATTTAAACTGTTCAATTTAATTCCTGCATGTAGCAAATTGTTGTTAGAGATGATTAGAAATGTCGAATTTAAGATATAACACTCTTCTTGTAAGAGGATTTGGCACACAATGCTTCTGAGAGGTAAGCCACTGGAGAAGGCATCCCACTTAAAACAAATGATGCTGCACAAGGGGAAGGCCATGGAGCTCATGGGAGATGGTGAGGTTGGCGGTATTGTGACTGAACAACTACCTGGAAGAGGGGACAGAGTGTAGTGTAACAAAATTTGCAGATGACACAAAGCTTAGTGGGAAAGCGGGTTGTGTAGAGGACACAGAGAGGCTGCAAAGAGATTTAGATAGGTTAAGCGAATGGGTTAAGGTTTGGCAGATGGAATACAATGTCGGAAAATGTGAGGTCATCCACCTTGGAAAAAAAAACAGTGAAAGGGAATATTATTTGAATGGGGAGAAATTACAACATGCTGCGGTGCAAAGGGACCTGGGGGTCCTTGTGCATGAATCCCAAAAAGTTAGTTTGCAGGTGCAGCAGGTAATCAGGAAGGCGAATGGAATGTTGGCCTTCATTGCGAGAGGGACGGAGTACAAAAGCAGGGAGGTCCTGCTGCAACTGTACAGGGTATTGGTGAGGCCGCACCTGGAGTACTGCGTGCAGTTTTGGTCACCTTAAGGAAGGATATACTAGCTTTGGAGGGGATACTGAGACGATTCACTAGGCTGATTCCGGAGATGAGGGGGTTACCTTATGATGATAGATTGAGTAGACTGGGTCTTTACTCGTTGGAGTTCAGAAGGATGAGGGGTAATCTTATAGAAACATTTAAAATAATGAAAGGGATAGACAAGATAGAGGCAGAGAGGTTGTTTCCACTGGTCGGGAAGACTAGAACTAGGGGGCACAGCCTCAAAATACAGGGGAGCCAATTTAAAACCGAGTTGAGAAGGAATTTCTTCTCCCAGAGGTTTGTGAATCTGTGGAATTCTCTGCCCAAGGAAGCAGTTGAGGCTAGCTCATTAAATGTATTCAAGTCACAGATAGATAGATTTTTAACCAATAAGGGAATTAAGGGTTACGGGGAGCGGGCGGGTAAGTGGAGCTGAGTCCACGGCCAGATCAGCCATGATCTTGTTGAGTGGCGGAGCAGGCTCAAGGGGCTAGATGGCCTACTCCTGTTCCTAATTCTTATGTTCTTATGTTCTTATGGTCATCCTGTCATCTTGTGAAGTTCCACAAAGACACAAGCTTCCATCCTCTTGGCTGTCTCCTTAATCACAAGGGGTTAATGTTTACTCATTTTTAGCCTCTACCCTCATTTCCTTCAGATCAACCACAAGGACCTGAAGGACCGAGGACAAGGCTTCCTTTTGATTCGGAGTAGTGGGATCCAGAACTCGTGTACTCTCCTGAAAAGAAGGATGTTCGATGAACATCGTACCTACATGCAGGCTCTGGGGTCAATCTCTGAAGATGTGTCACAACTGACAGATTTCACTCCTCAATCTGCAGTTGCCCTTTGCAGGAATATCAGGCATGCATTTTCTTCATTGCAGTCACCAAAAGAGGAATCTGGTAGCTTCATTGGAGTCTCCGGAAAACCCCAGCTAAGATGTGGCCAGGAACTAGTTGGTGCCTCAACCGCCACAGAAGCAGACAGCAGCTCTAGTAACAGTAGTGGCGGGGGAAGAGAGCAGTTTGCATAGCAACTTCCAGATCATGGCGACTGCGATGCTTGCTGCTGCCTCGCAGGGCTTTCAGGATCTGGTAACTGCATTGGACCACCATCCTGTTGATCAATGCGGACACTGATCCAAGGCCCAGTAAAGTCGGCCTGTCTAACACTGCTGTCTCCTAGGACAGCAGAACATGCCAGGCCTCCAGCCCTCCCCCCAGAGCACCATTATGCGTGCCTTATGGTGCCAGCAGCAGCCACGAGCTACGTTCATGGTCAGGCCTCGTCCACATAATATGGAAAAACTGGTAGCACTCAACAAGCAATCATGATCCTACTGGTCCCATAAAAATAATTTTGCAAATTTACCCGTGTTGTTTCTCGAATGAGCTAATCAGCGGTTAAAGAGATCCTGATTTAAATATTAATAATTCTTTTAGAATTTTTCTCTGCCTACTGCCTGTTTTTCAGCAGGAATTGTGACAATAGACAGACAGCTAACTGACTTTAGAAGAAAATTGAAATAATAATTCTTTGAAGTGTAGCTACTTTACATTTGGAATCTAAGAACACACCTAGCTGAAGGAGAACTGCTTATTTAACGGATCTGACATTGAACTCAGTAAATACACTTTGTGTAGTTTCTTTATCCTTAGGCACTGAATTACATTCCTGTGGTGTGACATATCTGTAGCTAATGGTGGGAGATATTTTATTTCACCCTATGAACCTCACAGATTAATTCTATTCAACCTCCCGTTGAACTTAACAGAATTGAAATTGTGAAGGACTGAACATTGTCTGGATTAATTTTATTTAAAAAAACATCTTAAGAACGACGTCATTGGAAAACATGATTAAACAGCTACTTGCTAGTGCTTGGTTTTTATAACTGTCTTTAGAAACTAACTCTAATGATGTTACCACATTTTTGATTAACAGGCATTTCAACGTAACATACGCATACCGCTGTTTCTGTCTGCAAAGCAGCACGCCCGTGCTTGACCTTGCCTTGAACCCTACATGGTTTGATGAACCTTACATTACCCATTGTTTTTTTAAGAAGCTTGCCTGTCTATGTCATGAGTGACAAGTTCTATTTTTCAGAAAATAATTTTGACAATCTCGCCGGGAGTCAGAGATTCTACATCTGGTGGTAAATACAATCAACCGGTCTACTCAGCTACAATCCATAGGGGATTTGGTATCATTTGCATTCCTTATTTTTAAATTCAGATAGCAAAATTAACTTTTGCAAGGGGTTATTTAAATATTATATATAAAAAAAAATCTGTTTTTTTATTCATTGTCAATTCATTGTACTGTAACACTGTGGCATTCTAAAATGGACTGACCTTTAGTTTATATTCTGCAGTTAAAGTTAAGAGAATTTCAAGTTGTGGCCTTCATCACAGATATATTCTGGAAGCATGAAACTAAAGGGCAGTGACATCATCATACCACTTCAATTGGTCTGCATTCAAATTTTATAAAATTAAGAAAAATGGTGTGAAAATCGCTGCGGGCAAAGATCGCACTGCAACAGATTGCAGTGCTGGTGTTTCCTCAGCATCCATCTGGTCTTGGACCTATAACTGTGAGTGGCATTGAAGACTCAGTTCTGAAATGCCTGGAGGTGTTTGAGCTTGATGGCTTCTGAAGGCAAAACCCCTATTCCTACCTTTTATGTGTGATCAACATTACCAACTGTACTCCCCCCCCCACCCACTCACCAACCAGCATCCCCCCCCCCGCCCTACCCCGCCCCTACCCATGCCACAGACAGTTGAAGGTTATTAAACACACAATCAATCTTTTACACAAGCTGCAACTATTTGCAATGTTTGTGACCTCAGTGCATCATTCTTTTTCTGTTGAGCAGCAAGTTTGTGCTTCTTTATGTTCGCAGTTGTTTTGGCTATTCAAAAATAAACTAAGGACTTCAGTTACGTGGATAGACTGGAGAAGCTGGGGTTGTTCTCCTTTGGGCAGAGAAGGTTGAGAGGAGATTTGATAGAGGTGTTCAAAATCCATGAGGGGTTTAGACAGAGTAGATAGAGAGAAACTGTTCCCATTGGTGGAAGGGTTGAGAACCAGACGACACAGATTTAAGGTGATTGGCAAAAGAACCAAAGACGACATGAGAAAAAACTTTTTTATGCAGCGAGTGGTTAGGATCTGGAATGCACTGCCTGAAAGGATGGTGGAGGCAGACTCAAACATGGCTTTCAAAAGCGAATTGGTAAATACCTGAAGGAAAAAAATTGCAGGGCTACGGGGCAAGGGCAAGAGAGTGGGACTAGCTGAAGTGCTCTTGCAGAGAGCCGACACGGCTCGACGGGCCGAATGGCCTCCTTCAGTACTGTAACCCTTCCATGATTCTATGATTCTAGATACAGGCCTGATGCATTGGCCCCAATTTTCAATCAAAATGGTACCACTTTAAGGGTTCAGATCTGTTGTCAAAATACAAGAAGGAATTTTTAATAAAAAAATTAAAAACTCTGGTCAATTCTGTGAAGATCAAATCCCACTTCAGAACAATGCTTTCTGTGGGAAGTAAGAAAAGCCCTCCAGGCAACAACATGCTTCCCCATCTTTCCCTTAACGACATTTTGTTGCCTGGAAGGCTTTTTTTTACTGTATTAATTTATATCCGCTTTCCAAATTCTGACATTTTACTTCTGTTTTTGTGATTACCAGTTGAATATTACAACCTACAGAAAGTGATTGGTTCTAAATCCTGCCGTCAATATACTTGAAAATCAGCAGATAACAAACTTTCTCGGCCAGTGTTGATCATTAATTACCATTTTCTGCAGACACGATTATTGCAGAGACTTAAAAACGTGAATGGGCCTGTTACTGAAGCTCTCGTCTTACTGTAACTGCTACTTTCGTATGATGGGAAAAGCCTATAATGGGATGTCTAATTTGGCTATCCATTCGATGGCCCCCTGAGATGCTGAGTAGAAAAATGAGGTCCCACTGCTGTTGTGTATTTTCCAGTTATGTGGATAATAACTGACACCCAGCACTGGTTCAATTAACATCATAAACACTTAAATCTTATGATCAGACTACTGCTTGGGCATCAGTCTAGGGTATCTGTTATTTTAATAATATATATATATAAAAGATGATTGTAAAAATTATCAAATGGCTTTATTTAGTTTTTGGTATGCTTTTATACTAAAAGCCACCCTGGAAAGATACATGTTGGTGATGTGTGATGGCATTTACACTGAAGGAAAAGTTCAGCTGATTGCTGAGTAATTATCACTTCAATAGATTGCTGGCTACTTCTGTAGCCAAAAATATACCTGCACCTGTAACATTTACCCAACAATCTATTATGGGTTATAATTAAAGTAAATCTGAAGTCAGTATTGTAATTGCTTTGCTTATATGTGACTGACATCAAACATCAAGGGCAGTACATTTCCGCAGCACTTCTCCCGCTTTGGCACCGTAACTTCACCGAGAGTGCATTGGACATATAATTTACAAACTTAAACGAACTTTCTGCTGCACTTCCAGCCAAGTTATGGTGGCAGAGCAGGAGAAGTTTGAGGAAATTCATCCCCAAGTGCGTGTTATGGTACACACCTCGTCAATAAAAATACTAAAATGATAATAAACCACTAAAGCTGTTATATATGTAAACCTGTAAATACCTTGTGTAACCACCAGAGGGCTCATCCCCTGGAGTCCCAAGGGATCCCACAATCCCTTGGGAGCACCTGTACTTAAGGAGGCCTCACAGGCTGGAGAGGCACTCTGGAGACCTGCAATAAAAGACTAAGGTCACACTTTACTTTGAGCTCACAGTATCTCGTCAGATTCTTTATTCATACATAACAACTGGCGATGAGATACAGATGACGAACCCAACGATGCAGAGAACAGTGGGCATCTTGGAGAAATTTTCGGCGGGAGATGATTGAGAAACCTTCGTGGAGCGACTCAACCAATACTTCGTGGCCAACGAGCTGGAAGGGAAAACGAACGCTGCCAAACGAAGAGCGATTCTCCTCACCATCTGTGGGGTACCAATGTATGGCCTCATGAAAAATCTGCCTGCACCAGCTAAACCCACAGAGAAATCATACGATTCTTTGTGCACACTGGTCTGGGAGCATGTGAACCCAAAGGAAAGCGTTCTGATGGCGAGGTACCGCTCCTACACCTACAAAAGGTCTGAAGGCCAGGAAGTGGTGAGCTATGTTGCTGAGCTGAGACGCCTTGCAGGACATTGCGAATTTGAAGGTCATTTGGAGCACATGCTCAGGGATTTCTTCGTACTTGGCTTTGGCCATGAAGTGATACTCTGCAAACCTTTGACTGTAGAGACCCCAACCTTGAGAAAAGCCATAGTGATAGCCCAGGTGTTCATTGCCACCAGTGACAATACTAAGCAAATCTCTCAGCACACGATTGCTGCTACAAGTACTGTGAACAAAGGGATGTTGTTTTCAAATCGCAACGTACAGAGCAGGCCCCACATGCCTGCAGCTACACATCCGCAGATATCTCAGAGTCCACCATCAAGGGTGATGAATGCAAGGCCATTAACACCTTGTTGGCGCTGCGGGGGTGATCATCGTTTCCATTCATGCTGCTTCAAAGGGTACGTTTGCAAGGGCTGTGGAACAACGGGAGACCTCCAACGTATGTGCAAGTGAGCTGCAAACTCTGCTAATCCTGAAAACCACCATGTTGCAGAGGAGGACAGATCCACGGTGGATCACAATGAACTAGAGCCTCAGACTGAGGAGGCAGAGGTATATGGGGTGCACACATTTACCACAAAGTGTCCCCCGATAATGCTGAAGGTTGAATTAAATGGACTCCGACACGGGCATGAGCAAAATGACTTTCGATAAATTGTGGTGTAGCAAGGCCTCAAGGCCAGTCCTGACTCCCATTCGCACTAAACTGAGAACTTACACAAAGAAACTGATTCCCGTAATCGGCAGTGCTACCATAAAGGTCTCCTACGATGGAGCGGTGCACAAGCTACCACTCTGGGTGGTACCAGGCGATGGTCCCACGCTGCTCGGCAGGAGCTGGCTGGGAAAGATACGCTGGAACTGGGACAATGTCCGAGCGCTCTCGTCCGTTGACGACACTTTGTGTGCCCCGGTCTTAAACAAGTTCCCCTAGCTGTTCGAATCAGGCATCTGGAAGTTCCAAGGAGCAAAAGTGCAGCTCCATTTGATTCCGGGGACACGACCCATCCATCACAAGGTGAGAGCAGTACCGTACGTGATGAGAGAGAGAGAGTGGAGATCGAGCTGGACTGGCTGCAACGAGAGGGAATCATTTCGCCGATAAAATTCAATAAGTGGGCCAATCCGATTGTCCCAGTCCTCAAGGGCGATGGCACTATCAGAATCTGTGGTGATTACAAAGCAACTATCAATCGTTTCTCCCTGCAGGATCAATACTCACTACCAAAGGCAGATGACCTTTTTGCGACGCTGGCAGGAGGAAACATGCTCACGAAGCTGGACTTGGACCTCGGCCTACATGACACAGGAGCTGGAGGAATCATCGAAGGGCCTCACCTGCATCAACACGCATAAAGGTCCCTTCATTTACAACAGATGCCCGTTTACGATTTGATCAGCTGCGGCGATATTCCAGAGAAACATGGAAAGCTGACTGAAGTCGGTCCCGCGCACGGTGGTCTTCAGGATGACATCTTGGTTACAGGTTGGGACACAGTCGAGCATTTGCAGAACCTGGAGGAGGTTCTTAGTCGACTCAACCGTGTGGGGCTCAGGTTAAAACACTCGAAGTGCATTTTCCTGGCGCCTGAAGTGGAGTTCCTGGGGAGAAGAATCGCGGTGGACGGCATCAGGCCCACGGATTCGAAGACAGAGGCAATCGTGAACGCACAGAGGCCACAGAACATGACGGAGCTGCGGTCATTTTTAGGACTCCTGAACTACTTCGGTAATTTCTTACCGGGTCTCAGCACACTGTTAGAACCACTGCACGCCTTACTGCATAAAAGAGATGAATGGGTATGGGGTAAAAGCCAAGAAAATGCCTTTGTAAAAGCTAGAAAATTGTTATGCTCAAACAAATTACTTGTGTTGTATGATCCACGTAAGCGTTTGGTACTGACATGTGATGCGTCATCATATGGTGTCGGGTGTGTATTGCAACAAGCTAATGAATCTGGGAAATTGTAACCGGTTGCTTATGTATCCAGAAGTTTGTCTCAGGCTGAGAGAGCCTACAGCATGATTGAAAAAGAAGCGTTAGCTTGTGTTTATGGGGTAAAGAAAATGCATCAATATCTGTTTGGGCTCAAATTTGAATTGGAAACTGACCATAAGTCACTAATATCCCTGTTTTCCGAAAGTAAGGCGATAAATACAAATGCATCGGCCCGCATCCAGAGATGGGCGCTCACGTTTTCCGCATACAACTACGCCATCCGCCACAGGCCAGGCACAGAAAACTGTGCCGATGCTCTCATTAGGCTGCCATTGCCCACCACGGGTGTGGAGATGGCACAGCCCACAGATTTAGTCATGGTAATGGAAGCATTCGAGAGTGAGCAATCAACTGTCATAGCCCAACAGATTAGAACCTGGACGAGCCAGAACCCCTTACTGTCCCAAGTAAAAAATAGTGCGCTTCACGGGAGCTGGTCCAGTGTCTCAGTGGAAATGCAGAAAGAGATAAAGACATACCAGCGGCGCAAAGATGAAATGTCGATACAGGCAGACTGTCTTCTGTGGGGTAATCGGGTAGTGGTTCCCAAGAAGGGCAGGAGCACTTTCATCAGTGATCTCCACAGTACTCACCCAGGCATTGTAATGATGAAAGCGATAGCCAGATCCTTCATGCAGTGGCCCGGTATCGATGCGGACTTAGAGTCCTGCGTGCGCAAATGTAACACATGCTCGCAGTTATGCAATGCACTCAGGGAGGCGCCACTAAGTTTATGATCTTGGCCCTCCAAACTGTGATCCAGGGTCCATGTCGACTATGCAGGCCCGTTTTTGGGTAAAATGTTCCTAGTGGTTGTAGATGCGTACTCCAAATGGATTAAATGTGAGATAATGTCGGCAAGCACATCCGCTGCCATCACTGAAAGCCTGCGGGCCATGTTTGCCACGCACGGCCTACCTGATGTCCTTGTGAGCGACAATAGGCCATGATTCACCAGTGTCGACTTCAAAGAGTTCATGACCCGTAATGGGATCAAACATGTTACATCTGCCCCGTTCAAACCAGCATCCAATGGTCAGGCAGAGAGAGCAGTGCAAACCATCAAGCAGAGCTTGAAGAGGGTAACTGAAGGCTCACTGCAGACTCACCTATCCCAATTCCTGCTTAGCTACCGCACGAGATCCCACTCGCTCACTGGGATTCCACCCGCTGAAGTGCTCATGAAAAGGGTACTTAAGACAAGGCTCTCGTTAGTTCACCCTGATCTACATGAACAGGTAGAGAGCAGGCGGCTTCAACAAAGTATATATCATGATTGCGCAAATGTGTCACGTGAAATTTAAATCAATGAGTCTGTATTTGTGTTGAACTATGGACAAGGTCCCAAGTGGCTTCCTGGTACTGTTGTGGCCAAAGAGGGGAGTAGGGTGTTTCGGGTCAAACTTTCAAATGGACTCATTCACCGGAAACACTTGGACCAAATCAAACTCAGATTCACGGACTATCCAGAGCAACCCACATTGGACCCTACCTTCTTTGACCCCCCAACATACACACCAGTGGCAACCACCACCGCGGTTGACCATGAAGCAGAACCCATCACCCGCAGAAGCCCAGCAGGACTCACCACACCAGGCAACCCAGCAAGGCCAGCGAGGGCCCAACAAACGATTCACCAAAACCAGCATTTGCACCGAGACGATCAACCAGGGAAAGAAAGGCCCCAGATTGACTCACCTTGTAAATAGTCACACTGTTGACTTTCAGGGGGAGTGTTGTTATGTATGTAAACCTGTAAATACCACAATCCCTTGGGAGCACCTGTACTTGAGGAGGCCTCACAGTCTGGAGAGGCACTCTGGAGACCTGCAATAAAAGACTAAGGTCACACTTTACTTTGAGCTCACAGTATCTAGTCAGACTCTTTATTCATACATAACAAAAACAATCTCCACACTGTATAATAATACAATATGATGTAACAAAATAATAGACCTATGAGTGATTTTCAAGTTATGATTTTTCTTCTGGACGATGCAAACAATGATTAAAAAGTGATCAAGCTTTGCTTTTGTGGTTTACCATGCCATTTTGAATCATAGAATATTACAGCACAGAAGGAGGCCATTCGGCCCATTGTGTCTGTGCCAGATCTGTCCAAGAGCAATTCAGCTACTCCCATTCCCCCACTCTTTCCCCATATCACTGCAATTTTTTTCTCCTTCGAATATTTATCCAATTCCCTTTTGAAGGTTACTATTGAATCTGTATCCACCACCCTATCAGGCAGTGCACTCCAAATTGTAACCACACGATTCATAAAATAGTTTTTCCTCATTTCGCCTCTGGTTCTTTTGTCCTTTCAACTTAAATCTGTACCGTCTCGTTATCGACCCTTCAGCCATTGGAAACAGTTTATCTTTATTTACTCTAAAAAATCCTTCATGAATTTAAACACCTCTATCAAATCACCTCTCACCTTTCTCCAAGGAGAACAACCCCAGCTTCTCCAGTCTATCCACTTAACTATATTCCCTCACCCCTGGAACCATTCTAGTAAATCTCTTCTGTACCCTCTCCAAAGTTTTCACATCCTTCCTAAAGTGTGGTGCCTAGAATTGGACACAATACTCCAGCTGGGGTCAA
This sequence comes from Pristiophorus japonicus, assembly GCF_044704955.1. NCBI lineage: Eukaryota > Metazoa > Chordata > Chondrichthyes > Pristiophoridae > Pristiophorus > Pristiophorus japonicus. Next base: position 158,802,665 of record NC_091977.1, on the reverse strand, counting down.
ACTAGTGTTTATATAGATTTAGCATAACTTCCTGACTTTTGTACTCTATGCCCATATAAATATTTTTATGAGCCTGTTGTAATCACTCCCAAGTATAAGTAGTTCACTGTATAGTGAGGTCTTTTGGTGGCATTTGGTGGTAAATAGAGAAGGCATTCAGGTAAAACCAGCTGTTTGTAATTTTGTGCATACTCCAGATGACCTGTTGCCCCTCGCCCTCCAATCTATTGTCACTGGGACTAAAGTATAGACATCAGTGTGACATGTCCCATTCCTTAGATCACAGAAAAACAAAATGGGTTCACCAGCATGAGAACAAGTGACACTATGAATTCCACTGATCGATTGCCCTGTCGCTATAGGACAATGCTGAAAGGAATTTTTGGATTGGATGAATGATGCAGGTTCATTGGGGAGTTCAGTGGTTGCTTCGCAGTGGATATGGGGCCATGTCCAGTAGCTGTTCTGTAGTCCTTGAAAAATAAACTTGTATACCATTGATGGACCTTCTTACATTCACCAAGATACTTATTCATCTGCCACCACTTAATTTGCAGTGTTGAAGACAACAGCAGACCAGAGTTCATCAGAAGCATTCTCAAGTAAATGAGGCAGCACTGCTGCCTCCGGAGGCACCAACACCCACCTAAAGATATACGTTTTTAAACGGGACTTTCAGAGGCCCCAGCAGCAAATTTAAAAACTGCTGCCAGAGGAAGAGATTGCCATCTGTTCTCAATGCTTTCTCATGAACAGGCCTGCATGAGCCATTCCCAGCCGCTAGGAAGCTCCAGCAGCTAGAAACAAAACCATAGCTGTGTTAGTCCTATAAGTACATGCAAATATTAATAGGACATAATTGAGGTGAATCCTTGGCCTGCACAATTTGGGAATGATGAGAAACCTATGGGCTGTGTGTCCACAAATTCCTGCGATGGAGAGATTACACAAACTAGGGTTGTATTCCCTGGAATTTAGATTAAAGGGTAATTTGATCGAAGTTTTCAAGATATTAAGGGGAATTGATAGGGTAGATAGAGATTATTTCTGCTGGTTGGGGAGTCAGCCAGGCCTTTCAGGTATGAAGCTAGGAAACAAGGTAGAAGTTTGGAACTCTCTCCCACAAACGGCAGTTGATGTTAGGTCAATTATTAATTTTAAATCTGAGATTGATAGATTTTTGTTAACCAAAGGTATTAAGGAACATGGGGTAAATGCAGGTGTATGGAGTTAGGTCACAGGTCAGCCATGATCTCATTGAATGGCGAAACATGTTCGAAAGGCTAAATGGCCTACTCCTGTTCCTGTGTTCCTATGATTCACTCCTTGTACAGGGAGCACCAGGTCGTGCAATCACCCTACTATTAATATCTCTCTGCTTTTTTTCTCTCTTTTATAAACTTCCCTTTCACAGCTCTCCCACAGCTCTGCTGGAAAGTGAACAGTGGATGGGAGACACGAGGAAGCGGAAAGACTCCTGTCTGTGCTGATCTTAACTGACCACATCATCTTGGGCTAGAGAGGGAATCCCAGTTTCCATCATTATCCAGTGACTTTACCAAAAAAGACACTTGTCTGGATGTTTATGTGTGTGAGAAGATTAGATTTGATTGTGATTCCCCTTTCCCATGATGAAAGAAAGAAAAAAGACTTGCATTTATACAGCACCTTTCATCAACTCATGTTCCAAAGCATTTTACAGTCAATTAAGTACTTTTGATGGTTTGTAATGTGGGCAATTCAGTATCCAGTTTACACCCAGTAAGCTCCCACAAAGAGCAATGAGGTAATGATCAGTTAATCTGTTTTGAGTGATAAATATTAATCAGGACACTTCTGCTCTTCTTTGAAATAGTGTCATGGGATTTTTCTACATCCACCTGAGAGGTAAATGGGGCCTCGGATTAACATTTCATCCAAAAGACCCCGGGGCCAAATTTCCCTCCGCCCTAAACGGGGCGCCCCTACCATTTTCAAAAGATAACGTTCGCCCCAATGCACGGGGAGGATAATCTGGAGAAAGGCAGGTCTTGGTGCTTTTTTGGAGTCGGGTGGAAGTGTTGCCATCATCAGGGCGGAAGTGAAGTCGGGTTGGAGTGGTCGACACTCCAAGTCATCAGCGCTGTGCTGATGACGTCATCGCGCAGGCGCGTCACCAACGTAGCTCTCCTTCAGTTAAAGGGGAGGGCCACTGCGAACTCTGCAGCCACTTTAGTGGCAAACACTGGGCCACCAGGAAGGGTTTCAGCCGGGCCAGTGGCCTGACAGCCAAGAGTGGTGCCAGTCTGCCCATTGGCGGCCCGGCTGAAACCGCAAACATACTTGTCGGCCAGACCCAGCAGTTGGCTGACAATAAAAAATAAAAAGGAGTTGGCGGCAGCGCCACCCAGCCACAGAAAGGATACCGATAGCAAAAGCTGTCAGTGGCAGCGACCGGCGGTGGTGCTGCCCCTGTGGGGCAATTTTCAATAGGGGCAATTTCCCGCTAGGTAATTTCGGAAAGGGGTCACGCCGGTTGGTAAGGGGTCGATGCGTGCACTACGTGGCAGGAAAACTGGCGGGTCCCCTATACTGCTCCAAAACTGAAGGAGGGCAATATCCAAAATGGCGGCCCCTCCACAGAGACTCAGCGGCCAGTCCGCACCGACCCACAGCTGCCGCTTTCAGGCGGACACGTGCCTCACAGAAATGGGCAATTTCGGGCACCGCCCCCCCCCCACCCCACCCTCTCCAACAGTGTAGCATTGGAGTGTCAACCTAGATATTGGGGGGGAAATTGTGGTCGGAGACTTCCTTCGTACAAAAATAACCGACCTGAAAAGAACCTACGATACTACCTGTTGGTCCCGGAGAAACGTAGCATTCCGGTCCGAAGCCTTCATCCGCTACGCAGCATACGGGGATCTGTCTTCCATGTCTGGATGTCTATGTTGCAATCATTGGGCCTGGACCACCAATTACTAACTAGTATTCTCATTGATAATAATGGGAACTCCGTTTGTACGAGTTCCCATTACTATCAATGAGAATAACCCCCTAAAACACCTAAACATAGCACAATAAATAAAAAGAACACCTCACATATTTAAAATTAATTGAAATGAAATGTAATTAAATGTTTTAGAAAAAAAAAAATTTTTTGGAAGATGGGCACAGTCAAAAATAAAATGGAGTCACAGGCAGCGCCCTCTCCTCTTTCAGGGCAGCCGCGCCGCCCAGCCACAGAAAGGGTTAAAAATAAACTTACCTTAATGGACAGGGTTTTTAACATAAAAATTAAGTGCTAAATTTAATTTTTCTATGTTTTAAAAGTGTTACGTTGTTAAAAGTAAGCTGTGCACCTGCTTTTATCAGGCATAAAAGTTTGAAAGACATTCACTGGACATGAGTTGGGCAAATAGCCCAATCTCTGCCGCGTGGATGTCCTTCCTGCGGGGATGCGTAGGATTTGTCTGAAGAAATTTTGACAATAAAGCGGGTTTTCAGTGCAAGCACCGGTCGAGAATCGTTTTTTGCGAGGACTCGCCGGGTCCATGCACACTTCGTACACACCTGGCCAGGCCTCAATTTTCAGCCCTTTGTGTTTAAGTCTCTGGAGTGCTACCTGAAGCCACAACCTTCTGGCTGAAGAGACGAGAATGCTACCTGCTGGGCCAAGACTGACATCTATGATAAACAGCCTGCCAGTACTGACTACCTAGACACAAACATGAAGAATGGCCACTTGGGCAAAGTATAGGAGCGTAGCCACTGCCTTGAAACCATGCCCCAGTGTGAGTCTGTGCCATCAGGAGGGGTTGAGAAAAAATTGTTACCTTGTCCTTAGTTTCTGTGTTTTCAGATTCTGGCTGATATTTTCTTTTTTCCTATGTTTGTCTTTTGTCATTATCCTAGTCAAGGCACAGATATCAATTGTTTTTCAGATTTGTGTCCCTATCTTTTTTCTGTTTGCAGTCCTTTTTGCTCATTTGCTGTGCCATCTTCACAGCTTCCTGCAATTTAGTGAGTGGAATCAGCAGTGTTTGGAGCAGCTCCGATGACCTGCTGAGATAAAGAATTAGGTCTGCACAGCCGTCAGCTGTTGGAATGGCTCCGAATGCTCCTGATTTCATCCACTAACAGACTGGCATCCCTGGGGTCTTGTGGCTGCCGCATGCAGAGAAGAGCCGGTGGAAAAGAAAACTTCCAAATCTTCATGTGTTAACTAAAACACATAACACACAGTTTAGTGCCACTCAGAAACATAGAAACATTGGGCCCAAGTTTCGGCATCAGGTGAAAACGGCGCACATCCGAGACTTACGTGACCTGCCTGGGTTCGAAGGTGCGGCAGAATATTTTGCTGCAATTCTCCGGTCCTCCTGGACCGTGGCGTGGCGCGGTGTGGCGCAGCGCAGTCTTCCTGGGGCGGAGCAAGCTGCAGGTGGGCGGGGCTAAGGCTCTGCGTGTCTGAAGACTGCCGGCTTCGTTGTGCGTGCGCGTTGCAACGTGCGCGCCTGCGCAATGGCTCAGCGGGGTGTTTTTCCCCAGTCTGTTTCAGAATGGTGTGGGTATCGGGGAGGGATGGAGGAGCGTAGAAAGAGGGCACTGGGGAGGTGATCGGTGGGAGAGAAACATGGGGAGGTGATCGGTGAGTGAGAAACATGGGAAGGGCTGGAGAAGCATGGGAAGGGATGGAGGAGTGAGGCAAGGGATGGAGGAGCAAGGCAAGGGATGGAGGAGCGAGGCAAGGGATGGAGGAGCGTGGCAAAGGATGGAGGAGCGAGGCAAGGGATGGAGGAGTGTGGGTTGGGGGGCACTCGAAATGATCGAAGGGCCGGAGGAGAGAGCAGGGGTGCCTCCGTCCAGCCTCCCCCCCCCCCACCGTTCAGCCCCCCACCCCACCCCCCACGTTCTGCCCCACAGCCCCCCCCTGCATTCAGCTACAACCCCCCGTCACACACCCCACCACATACACCACCCCCCCACACACCCACCTCACACACCCCCACCACACACCCCCCATCTCACACCATCCCCGCCACCACACCCCACCCCCCCCACACCCCCCCACACACCCCCACTCCCCAACACACCCCCACCACCCCCCCCCACACACACCCCCACCCCCCCCACACACACACCCCCCCCCACACACACACACACACACACACCCCACATACACCCCCACACCCCCCACCCCACTCCCCCACACCCCCCCACTCCCCCCAACACACCCCCACCACCCCCCCCACACACACACCCACCCCCCCAACACACACACACAAACACACCCCCCCCACCCCACACTCCCCCCACACACACCCCCACACCACCCCCCCACCCTACACCACCCCACTCCACCTCCCCCCCACACGCACCCTAACCCCCCCCCCCCAATGCCCCCACACACCCCCCCACCCCTCACTGTCAGATACTGAGAGAGAGACACTGACAGAAACACCTTCCCTTCACATAAAGGTAGGACTTCTATTTTTTTTATTTTTTATTGATTGGTTGCTTATTACTTTGGTCTTGGTGCTTTAGGTGCAGGGTTTCTTCTATTTTTTATTAATTAATTGCTTATTACTTTTTGTGCTTCGTAAATGTACTGCTTTGTTTTGTGCTTACTGCTTTAAATGCCTTTTGCTTCTTTAATGTTGTTATGAAGGTGTTTATGGAAAATCCTCTAATTTCCCTCCCCCCCTGTTGTGATGTTGATGTGTCCTTTGTGTTTAATGCTTCCCACCCCCCCCCCCCCCCCCCCTGTCTCTGGCTGTGCCTGCACTAAACTTAACTCTCGGTAAGGTTTTTCAGAACTTACAAAAGTGGATACTTACTCCATCCTAAGTTAGTTTGTAGTAAGTTTTCACTGCCGAAACTTGCAAAACAAGTGGCTGGACACACCCCCTTTTGAAAAAAAAATACCTTACCTAAAGCCAACCTAAACTAACTCACTAGAACTGGAGCAAACTATTATCCGAGAATTGCAATTTCTAACATACTCCAAACTAAACTAGTTGCTCCAAAAAACTAGGAGCAACTCCACCCGAAACTTGGGCCCATAGAAACTCTTTGTGTATTTGTTGCAGGCATGAGCTCCCAGGCTACTGCCACTGCTACTTTGCACCCAGTCACCAGGAGGCTCATGATAGTGGCCTGTGGTGCGGGATGTGAATTCCATTTTTGTTGAAGTTATGAAATATCTCCTTAAATGTCTACCACTGCTCATGCAGAAGCACCAAGAGGAGACCAGTTGCTTCAAATAGCTGGAAATAGAATTCACATCCCTCACCACAGGCCACTATCATGAACCTCCTGGTGACTGGATGCAAAGCAGCAGTGGCAGCAGCCTGGGAGCTCATGCCTGCAACAAATACACAAAGAGTTTCAATTTTTTCTGGTTGCTCTGTCCGTTGTAAACAGGTTAACAGCCGTGTTGAAATATTGCAGACAAGACATTTAACACAAAAATGTTAGCCAATGTGCCCAAAGATCCCAAGTGAGCAGATGAGAGAAATTAAACAATAAATACATCACCACTTGGCAAAAGAACCAGAGGAGAGATGAGGAAAAATATTTTTAAGCAGTGAGTTGTTATGATCTGGAATGCAATGCTTGAAAGGGTGTGGAAGCAGATTCAATAATAACTTTCAAAAGGGAATTGTATACATACTTGGAAATGAAAAAAAATTACAGTGCTATGGGAAAAGAGCGGGGGAGTGGGACTAATTGGATAGCTCTTTCAAAGAGCCGGCACAGGCCTTGGCTGAATGGCCTCCTTCTGTGCTGTATCATTCTAAAAATATGATGTACTGTTGGGAGGGCCCAAAATTATTGTTATCTCTCTCACACACAATCACACACATAGACATTTTTCTACACACATTCCTTACATATAATGGCCCTGAAATTGCAGTCGGAGGCTTCCTGCAGGTGAATGCCTCTGATCCGCAAGAAAAGTACGCACCTACCTGGTGTCTCCATACCTTCGAAGACCTGTAGGCCTTGGCCTGCAGGCATATGCCTGCATAAAGGCCCATGTATCCCAGGGGCGCATGTGGTTTGCAAGCGTTTCTGGGATCACATGGGCCGACCCAACCAATCAAAAAGGGAGATATCCATTATGCTTATGGGGATTCAATTTACGTACGTATTCCCCATAAACTTAATAGGAATAACATAAAAAATACATTTTCGCACAACCTGAATAAAAATAAATCACCACATGTTTAAAGTTCATTATAAAACAATTTAATTAACCATTTAAAACAAAAATTAAATTTTTTGAAAAATAAATGTAAACATTTTTAAAGGGAACAAGAATAACCTCAACTCATTTTAAAGCTTTTAGAATGTTTAAATATTTTAAAATTTTAATTTTAAAATGTATTTAATCCCTTATGCTGGTAAAAGAAGGCGTAAGAGTTTGGTGGGCGTTCACTGGGCAGTAGTTGGGTAAATAGTCCAACTCTGCGCCAGCGAATGTCCATTTCTTGCGGATGATGTGTCAAGCTGAAACTTGACAGATCAGAAGTTTCGGGTTTTCATGCATGTGCATTGCACACGGAAACCTGGAACTTGTGGGGCACTTATGGTTACGTGTGCATACGTGGTCATAGGCCCCGTAAAGTCAGTGCCATTGTTTCCTTTTATATAATGCCAATGATGGAAGAACAGAAACTGATATAAGTCCTCCTCATGAGTTTATTAATAAGTTACATTTTCTAGCACTTTACAGATCAAAATGTTTCAACGTTTTTCACACAGAGTTCTTATTATTGCATTGGCTGCTGGCAAACACAGCAGCCATTCTGAAAAGCATGTACATGGTATACCACAAAATAGCAACTCGATAAATACCATCAATCTGTTTTGAGGTGGTATTGCTTGAGCGAGGAATATTGGCCAGAAGAACTTGCTTTTCTTCCATAAGTAGTGTCATGGGATCTTTAACACCATAGCTGATCCACTGAAAGAGTCAGGTGGGTCCTCAGTTCAACATCCCATCCTCAGGGCAACACCTCCAAGTGTGCTGCATGTTCTCTGTACCACATTAGTATCAGCCTAGATGATTATTTTTTGGGCAATATGATTGCTTTTCCCTGCCCATTCCAATGTCCACAGTCAGACCTCCAGAGGAAATATATCAGGTGCAGAGAGATCAGGAGGGACATTTGCAATGTGTGCAGATGTACCTAAGTGGGAACTGTTTTGTGCATTCATAAACTGGAATGCACCTGACAGTAACAATGAAGATGTGGATACCTATCTTTAAACTGTAAACCCACTCATCAGTGTTTTGTGTTTTTAATATTCTATGAGCAATGCAGGTATTTATAGCAAAGGTATCAGTGCTTATTTCACATTCACTTTACCCTGCTTCAGTAGAAATTAAAATTGATCTGATTTAGTTACTGCAATTGTAAGCACAGTCATCAATATGAATTGTCTTTATTATCCATTCTGTCAAGTATTTGGGATATGTGTAGTCGGGCAAGCTGCAGACATTGCTCTAAATTGTACAATGTTTGGATATCAGCATGCACATACTGATAGGATGGAGAAAGTATAATTAGAATTGTTATGCTGCCTACATACTGTCAGCACAGACTGCCCTTTGACACTGGAAACATACTTATTTACCGTGGTTGACACAATAACAATTATGCAAATACATTCAAATGTCAATCCAATTCATTTTTTATAAACTTTTTATTGATCGGTGAAATGATCTGTGTTAAAGTTGCTGCTCTGGGGAACAGTGAAATTGTTTTATTAAGAAATGTGCGTAAACCGTGTAGTTCAGATGGTGCGTGTACAGGCTCTCAGCAGCAGGCCTGGGGTTAGTAAGCCACTAAGTTATTCAGGATCAATTTCTGAATGCAAGGTTAGGTTTCAGGACAACAGATTACATAGTCAAAGATCTGCTTGATAAACACTTGCAAATAATCTCATACAAAAATATAAGAAATGCAATAACCTTCTGCATAAAAAAGAGAAATCTGTTCAACCAAACTCATTTACTCACTTTATTCCATTCTCAAGTCACTGGACAAAATGTTGCAAGGGGAGAGGATCATTAATTTTCCTCAAACAGGAGCAAAAGGTACAGTTGAACACACAGCCTGAAGTGTGTCTTGTATGTTACAAACATGATCTTGCTATGTTGTTTGTGAGAGCGTGCCAATCAATGCAGACCAGAATTTGCTGCCTTCAGATGTCTGAATCTCTCTGAATAATGATGAGTTAAAGAAGGGATAATGACTGAATGTGTCGATTTTTAGTATTTCTTTATTTCCTGTTTAGTTATTGGCTGTTTATTCAATCCATAAGAAAGGCACCAGGTCTAAAGTAGTTGGTAGAAGGATTAGAGGAGAGGTGAGGAAAGATTTTCTCACCCAGACGGTGATGGGGCTCTGGAACTCACTGCCTAAAAGGGTGATAGAGGCAGAAACCATCATCACATTTATAAAGTACTTGGATGTGCACTTAAAGAGCTGTGACCTACAGGGCTAGTGCTGGAAGGTAGGATTAGGCTGGGTAGCTCTTTTTCGAATGACACGGACACGATTGGCCGAATGGCCTCCTTCTGTGTCGTAACTTTCTATATTCTATGATTCTAAATGTGCGGTTGTTTGAACATTCTGGCTGTCGGTAGAAGAATTGCCCTTAGTGCTTTCATACTGCATTGTGATTAACGTTGATATATCTGTTACTGATAATATGTCTAGATATTTGTTACATCTGAGTGGATGCATGAATTCCCATTCTACATATCTGGATACTTTGGAAAATCAGGGTGGAAAAGTAATTAAGTGTTCCAACATTTAGTGGAAGCCCAATCCTACATATTGGACCATGAAAGGTGAATATGGTAAATATTCAACTGCACAAGTGTCCAATTATTGTTGAGTAATTTTTCAACAACAAGTTGACATTATAGCTGAGATGTTATTATTGCTGATGGGAATCTCATATGGAGGAAACATTAATGAGGAAACAGACGAGAGATGGTGGAGTATGAAAGATACTTATATAAAATCGGGGAAGCCATTAAGAGCAGCCAATAATTGATTACTCTCATATGTTGCCCTGTGCTTTAATGCTGCTTATGTATCTGCACTGATTTCCATTTGGTGTAATCAGTCAAATTGCCCATCGGTTGTTTAATTTTCTGAGATTCTGGATGCAGCTGTCACACACTGTGCCTTGTTATGTAGCCAGGATACACAGGCAGGCGGGCACTTCATCTAGCTGAGAAACACTTGAGGCATTAGATTAAGCAGAAAAATATGCATAATAGTTGTACTTGTCAATGGGTACAATAATAAGCATGAAAATACAAACAATCAATAAATACAATGCCACTGGCCCTTTCTAAGCCTTTCTTTTTTTACACTGTCTCCTGATATGTATTATGTGTCGATTATTTATTTTTCAACTGCTGTGTTCTGTTTCTGAATACTTTAATGATACCTATCGGATGTGATTTTTTTTCCAACTTTTATTATACTTGCATATAGATCATTATTATGTTTTTTGCATACTGATTCATATTGTTGATTGGACAATTCACATACCTTTTGCAAAATTAAGAGTTGGGTGACAGGATGATGTATCTTTCACCAGCTTTAAATCTAGCTTGGGCTGATGGCTAAAAGTCTGATTTTTTTGCTGGGCATAAACATTTTGTTCCACCAGTTCAGGCTGGATTCCAACCCCAGTCGCAGAGGTAAAAAGACAGTGTGCTAAAGGAAGAAAGAACTTGCATTTATGTAATGCTTCATCACAACTTCAGGATAATTCAAAGAACTTTACAACTATTGAATTTCCTTTAAAATGCTATCAGTGTTGCACTGATGCAGCAGTCAACTGCACACAGCAAGATGAACTAAATGACAGTTAATTTGTTCCTTTGGTGGTTTTGTTGTGGTGCAAATGATGGCCAGGACATTGGGAGAACTTTCTGTCCTTCTTCAAATAATATCATGGGATCTTTCACAGTCACCTGAAAAGGCAAATGGGGCCTCGATTTAACATCTCAACTGAATGATGGCACCTCCAACAAAACAGCACTGCACCTTAGATAATGTGCCCAATTCCTTTACCCATGACCTTCCGACTCAGAGGCAAGAGTGCTACCAATGGAGCCAATGTGACACACAACCATGTCTAATAAAATCCCTGCATTATTTCTCTTTAACTAATTTGGTGAGTTGTAGTAAGGATATAAGAAGTAATTTTACAAAATCAGGAAGTGTTGGCAATGTGGGATGGGAGTGCTGGCATTTCTGGGGATGGGAGGAACGAGCATGTTGGATCCTTCCCATTGGAACACTGCTGGGAGGGTGATCAGCACCCTTGGTTTCTAGCTGCTTTTCTTTTCTACGAGACTGCTAACCCATTGGAGCCTATGCCACTTTGATAGTTTTTCATGCTTTGCTTTCATGAGCTTTTCCAACACTCGCTATGTCTCGTATATGTCCTATATTTCACTCTATGCCAACTATTGTCTCATGTTTATATCACTTCTGCCATTTAGCCATCTTCAGTTTTTTACTTAAGCTCTTTACAGGTCATTCTGTTTCTTTTGTGTGTGTGTGTGTGTGTGTGTGTTTATAATGGTAATTCCCTATGTAAACTCCTACTTGTAGTAACATGTCTCCCACCACGAGTGGTGCAGTACAGCTGCCCCAGAGAAACATAGAAACATAGAAAATAGGTGCAGGAGGAGGCCATTCAGCCCTTCGAGCCTGCACCACCATTCAATAAGATCATGGCTGATCATTCACCTCAGTACCCCTTTCCTGCTTTCTCTCCATACCCCTTGATCCCTTTAGCCGTAAGGGCCTTATCTAACTCCCTCTTGAATATAGCCAATGAACTGGCATCAACAACTCTCTGTGGTAGAGAATTCCACAGGTTAACAACTCTCTGAGTGAAGAAGTTTCTCCTCATCTCAGTCCTAAATGGCTTACCCCTTATCCTTAGACTGTGTCCCCCGGTTCTGGACTTTCCCAACATCGGGAACATTCTTCCTGCAACTAACCTGTCCAGTTCCGTCAGAATTTTATATGTTTTTACGAGATCCCCTCTCATCCTTCTAAACTCCTGTGAATACAGGCCAGTCGATCCAGTCTCTCCTCATATGTCAGTTCTGCCATCCCAGGAATCAATCTGGTGAACCTTCGCTGCACTCCCTCAATAGCAAGAACGTCCTTCCTCAGATTAGGAGACCAAAACTCAACACAATATTCCAGGTGAGGCCTCACCAAGGCCCTGTACAACTGCAGTAAGACCTCCCTGCTCCTATACTCAAATCCCCTAGCTATGAAGGCCAACATACCATCACCAAATTGCCTTCCTTGTTCCAGAAATTACTCCAGTGCCTTAAGAATGTGAACCCTTCCCGCGTGCACTAGCGACAACTTGTCTTTCATAATCTTCTCCTTAACCCATCCAGTGCATGGTATAGGAAGCACTCTGGAGATTACCACCCTTGTGGTCTTGTTTTTAAATCGAATAATTAATTCCTTAAACTCCTTTTGTAAGACCTCAAATATACCTCCAACAAAAACAATGACTTTTGGCTGCTCTTCTACCCTTTCTAGAGGTTTTCTCACCCATTCCATGATGTCCTGCATCCTGGCACCAGTGAAGAAACATACCATTCGGGATTCCTGGTCAAGACTGCAAATAAAGCTAACTATACCTCTGATTATAGAATCCTCCACTACTACCACTCTCCAATTCTTGCAATCTACCTGCCTCTTACCCACTTGGGCAATTCCTTGTTCCACAGTCACTGTTTACCTCATACTTGCCATACACAAAAAAGGCCCCGATATTGGTGGCCTTACCACCCACTGCCACCTGTTGCCGCCGACTGCTGCCGAGTTTTTCTGCCGGTCTCCCCTCTTTGCCAGTTTCCACTTGGGCTGGAGTGGGCGGGAGGGGCGCACCGCCGGGAACTGCCTGCTGACGTCCTCTGGTGGCCAAGTAGCGCAAGTAGCCTCCCGCCCATTGAGCCGCCAGATTGGCGTGGAGGGGAGTCGTTGGGAGCTGGGGGAAGGACTGCCTTGTGGAGGCTGGTCTAACCCTGACGGTAGATACGAAAACCGAAACAAAAGGTTAGTGAACATATGTAAAACATTTTTTTTACAGCGACTTACCTGGATGGGGTCCCTTGAAGGTGTTCTGGTGTTTTTTTTGTAACAGTTTTTATTTTCAGCTCTTCCACCCTCCCTGGGCCGAACTCCATCCTCGACAGCACTTGGGCAGCAAGTGCCTTTGCCACCGAGATTGAGAGCTCCCGCCCGCTGCCGCCCAGATTGATGGTCTAAGTCGTTGTTTGGCCGCTGGGCGGTACTGCCACCTCTTTTAGAGGACTCTTCCTGGCAAAGTACCGCCCGGTCTCTTGGCGGCCATCGGTGGTCCTTTGGGTGGCACTTGGCCTTCGTCAATTGTGGGCCCAAAGTATCCAATGGACAGTTCCAGTAACTCAGGGCTTCCCTCCTGCTGTATTCCTCTGATGCTCCCACAGATGGTCACTCACTCCTCTCTTTCTACACTATTCCTGTGTCCTGAACTGTCTAGCACTACCTTCTCAGTGACTCAGTGGCCACACTCCACGGCATCAGATTATGATTCATAAACCTCACCTTCTCTGATGCCGTGGAGTGTGGCCACTTGCTGCTTGCTGCTCAAGCACAAAGACCCTTTGCTCCAGAAACTCAAAGCTCTCTCGCTTGGTGCAAATGGATGACTCCTGGATACACTGAGGATCCATGATAGCCCACATATCGCTATCCATGGGCATCATGCTGGTTCCCTGCCCTGCCATCCCTCTGTTTCTAACTTAAAAAATATAGATAATATTAGTTTGATCTCCCACCACCGCCAAACACTCACAAGAATCAAACTTGTTTATCTCTTTTCATTCAAGTATTAATTTTAGGATAAATTCTTTTCAAACTGCACTTGAAGGCTGAACTCTCACTGAGGGTAAACTCCTCATTCTTCTGATCACTCACATTTCACTGGTTTCTTGTAGCTTGAGATTTTGTTCTCACTACTCAACACAAACTTATATCTGTCTTGGATTATAGCCTAACTGCCAGAAGCAAAAATACAGCCAGAGAACATCTCTTTTGTCTTTAATTAATTATTCATTACCGCCTCAAACTTAACAACATAAGAAATAGGAGCATGAGTCGGCCATTTGGCCCTTTGAGCCTGCTCCGTCACTCAAGTAGCTTTAGAAGCTAATATTAGGCTGACTGGTTTATGGTTACCTGGTTTGTCCCTTTCTCACTTTATGCACAGAGCCATTACATTGACAACTCTCCAGTCCTCTGGCCCAGCTTCCACATCCCAAGGATATTTGAAAGATTGTGGTCAGCGCTGTGTTTATTTATTTTCTGACTTCCCTCAGCATCTAGCATGGATGACATCAGGGCCTGATGACATTATCACTTTGCGGCTGCCAGATGGCAAAGATGCACCATCGTGGCACATGCACCTGTCAATGCCTGCTCAAATTGTGCCCTCCTCCTCACCTCACACTGGAAGGCACCAATGGGCACAATCCTGTGTAAGTGGTGGAAATGGAGATGGAGATGGAGATGGAGATAGAGATGGAAGGCCCTTATATGATAAATATAATAAAGATGCAAACGGTCCTTTCTGGTTGAGTTTCAAGTGGTCTGCTTTGGGACAAAACCTCTGTCCATCCCAAATAAGACCCTTATGTCAGAGGGGGCATAACTGGGAGAGAGAATTCTCAGGCCGGAAATTTTGTTGGCCTCGGCCTGGATTACACCTAGTGGCTAATGCATTGGGTTTTGGCTTGGATCCCAAAAAACCTCACAAGCTGTCAGATAAGATTGGTCCCTTCACAAGGGACTGATCGAGTCTTTGAATTTTTTTAAGTTAGGCTGGAGAACTACCAAATGGCTAGCTGGCACTGCATTACCCATGCACTCTGATCTAGCAGACACTCTAGCTGTGCCTGCAGTGTTGCGGAGATGTGCCTATAGTGCTGTGGGTACATCCCAGAAATATTTAAATCCCTGATCCTGGATACTGTAGTGTGGTCAGCAGTGGAGATTTCCAGTGGGTGCACACCACCACTTACGCTGGGATCAAAGGTCCACAGATTTTCAGGCCCATGTATTTTTAGGCCCAACGAGAGAGAGAAAGAGAGAGCGAGACAGACATTGTGTGAGGGAATAAGATGAGCAGAGAAAAAGGAAATGAAAGGCTGTGTGAGAGATTCAAAGCACCAGATATAATGGGGGAAAAATTGCAGTCAGAGGTTTCCTTTGTACGAACGCATCCGACCCAAAAATAATTTATGAAACTACCTGTTGGTCCTGGAGAAACAGGTAGTTTCTGAAGGATCTGAGGCCTTCATTCGCTACGCAGAGTAGGGGGCTCTATCTTCCATGTACGGACATCTATGTTACAATCATGTGGGCCTGGACCACCAATCACTAGGTAGCATTTCATTGATAATAATGGGAACTCCGTTTGTACGAGTTCCCATTACTATCAATGAGATTAACCCCGTAAAACAAGAAATACAACGCAATAAATTAAAAAAATACCTCACATATTTAAAATATTTTAAAAAATCGTGCCCCAAGAACTGGCTTTTGCGAGGCCTCACCAGGTCCGTGTGCACTTCGTCGAACCTGGTGAGGCCATCATTTTTGGCCCAATGAAAGAGAGAAAGAAAGATATACAGATTGGGGAGGGTGGGCAGGAGAAAAATAGAAACTATGGCCCCAATATTAACTTGGAGGTGCGTTGGAAATGGCAGGGTCTAATATAGAAAACCGAGAAGTGAGTTCAGCACATTTATCAGTAACATTTTAATGCTGCCAGCTCATTATCATTTTACTTTTGGGTTTAGCATCGATTGCACAGCAGCGGGCATGATAAGAACCTGCATGACGCAATCTCAACTCCAGTATTTAAAAGACCAATCCAAAGATGGAATTTAGAGGAGTTTGGAGATGGAAGCAAGAGAGGAAGAGTTTTTACAATGGATTCAGGGCGGTCAAGGGCTACATCGCAGATTAATGATGCATCTCTTAACGTAAGCATGGGGCCAGTGAGGAGCCGGAGAGAGATACTCTTCCCCAACACCGGGAGGGAAGAACTTGCTACTGACACAAAGAAGACATGGCAGGAGATGGCTGAGGTGGTAAGCAGTAGGAGCATTGTGCCATACTCCTGAATTCAGAGCAGGAAGTTCTTTAATGACCTAACCAGATCAGGAAAGGTGAGCACAGTTGCATATTCACCCACATCAAGCTATGGCTCCACTCCCTTACTTGCCTTGCCAAATCTACACCATCATATCACTCTTCACACCCACTTATCTTGCAAGCACACCCATCCTTCTCCTGCTATGCACTTACTCACATTCCTATCTATCCACCACTGCCACTCACCCTCATCCATATGCAATTTCTTGCCTCTCCCTGATCGTCACCCTCACCAAATGATCTGCATCCATCGGGTGAACACAGGTAATTACAGTCATTCATAGATCTGTTCTTTCCCCCGTTGCAGAAGAATAGAGCACAGAAAACGAGGGAGAGGGAGAGAGTGGGAGGTGGCCTTCCACAGACTCACACAGCTAACACCTGCAGAGGTGGAAGCGCAGAAGATCAGTGAAGTTTCGGCGTCCCTGGCCATCAGAGATGGGAAGATGGGGACCTCCCAGCTACCTGGTGGCACAATTAAATATCAACGACCCACTTGTTATAAAAACTCAATCATGTTGACTTGATTTCAACAACGAATGAAATCTGATATTCTTATTGTTAAGTATGGAAGAACTCCACAAGACTGAGTACTGTGAACTAAAACTGATGTGACCTTAGTCTCTTTAATACAACTCCAGAGTGCCTAAGCAGCATGGCAAACAACCTTTTATACTCCCTTGCATGAAGTGTGCAGGTGACCCTTGGGTCTCCAGCAGTTGCGCCCTCTGGTGGCAAGTCTTACACAGTTACAATATTTACATACATAACATCACTCCGTTCCAAAGTCTTTGATACAAATTATTTACAAGTTGAGATGATCTGGGGCCCTACGCTCCCTGGTTGATCGTCTGAGTTCAAACCCTGGCTTGGGTGAGTTGGTCGGACCATCGCTGCACTGCGGCGTGGCTGGTCTGACAGGACTGTTGGGAATGGTGGGTTCATCCTCTTGAATGACAGCGAGGTCGATTGCTGGTTGGGTGTGTGTTGGTGGATCGATGATGGTGATGTCCTCTTCAGGTTGTTCCTGGTTGTCGATGAACCACAGTTTGGTCTGATCCAAGTGCTTTCTGCACATTTGTCCATTCAATAGTTTGACTATAAACACACTCTATTCTCTTCCTTGGCCAAGGTAGTGCCAGCGACCCATTTCATACCATGACCGTAATTAAGGACAAACACAGGGTCGTTAACATCAATGTCACGCCATACAGCTGCGCGATTGTGGTACAGGGTTTGCCGGTGACGCCTGGTTTCCACATGGGCATTTAGATCTGGGTGGACGAGGGAGAGCCTGATTTTGATTGCTCTCTTCATTAACAATTTTGCAGGGGGAACCCCAGTGAGCGAATGGGGTCGCGTCCAGTAGCTGAGCAGAACCCGAGATAAGTGGATCTTCAAGGAGCCTTCCATCATGTGTTTCAAACTCTGCTTGATAGTTTGGACTGCCTGTTCCACTTGACCGTTGGATGCGGGTTTAAACGGGGCAGACCTGACATACTTGATGCCATTGCGGGTCATAAACTCGTTGAATTCCGAGCTGGTGAAACACGGTCCTTGTCGCTGACAAGGACGTCGGGCAAGCCATGGGTGGCGAACATAGCACGGAGGCTTTCAATGGTGGCTGTGGACGTGCTGGATGACATGATTATGCATTCAATCCATTTAGAGTTAGCGTCCACTACAACTAAAAACATCTTTCTGAGAAAGGGGCCAGCAAAATCTACGTGGATCCTGGACCACTGTTTGGAGGGCCATGACCACAGACTCAATAGAGCCTCCCTTGGTGCATTGCTCAATTGTGAGCACGTGTTGCACTGGTGTACGCATGACTCTAAGTCCGAGTCAATGCCGGGCCACCAAACGTGCGACCTGGCTATAGCCTTCATCATGACAATGCCTGGGTGGGTATTGTGTAGGTCGTGTATAAACGTTTCCTTGCCTTTTTTTTAGCAATTATCCCATAAGAGACAATCTGACTGGATGGACATTTCACCTTTGCGTCGGTGAAACGGCTTAATTTCATCTTGCATTTCCCCGGGAACGGCCGACCAGCTCCCATTGAGGACGCAACTTTTTACAAGTGATAGCACAGGACCAGGTCCTGATCTGGCGAGCAGTGACAGGTGACCCCTCACTCTCAAAAGCATCCATGACCAGAAGCAAGTCTGTGGGCTCCGCCATTTCCACCATGGTAGTGGGCAATGGTAGCCGACTGAGGGCATCAGCACAGTTCTCCGTGCGTGGTCTGTGGCGGATAACATAGTCATAGGCGGACAATGTTAGTGCCCATCTTTGGATGCGGGACGAAGCATTGGTGTTTATACCTTTGCTTTCTGAAAACAGCTAAATGTTAGTGGTCGGTTTCAAGCTCAAACCGAAGTCCAAATAGGTATTGGTGCATTTTCTTAATCCCATATACACATGCTAACACCTCTTTCTCGACCATACTGTAGGCTCTTTCAGCCTTAGACAGACTTCTAGATGCGCGTGTAATCATTTACACGGGTCATACAGTACAAGTAACTTATTAGAACAAAGTGGGTTTCTGGCCTTTTCAAAGGCTGTCTCTTGAAATATTATCCCAAACCCAGTTGTCACCCTTATGTAGCAACGTATGCAATGGTTCCAGCAAAGTGCTTAACCCGGGTAGAAAGTTACCAAAATAGTTGAGGAGTCCCAGGAATGAATGCAGCTCCGTCGCATTCTGTGGTCTGGATGTATTCTTGATGGCCTCTGTCTTTGAGCCCTTGAGTCTGATGCCGTCTGCCGCAATCTTTCTCCCCAAAAATTCAATCTCTGGCGCCAGGAAAACACACGGAGCATTTCAGCCCGAGTCCCACTCTGTCTAGTCGACTTAGAACCTCTTCCAGGTTGTGCAGGTGTTTAATGGTGTCACGACCGGTGATCAGGATGTCACCTTGAAACACAACAGTGCACGGAATCCGATTTCAGCAGACTATCCATGTACCTCTACCGACTCTGCCAAGTGGTGAGTCGCAGCACTCTTGCACATGCGCTGGAGGTGTCCCATTGTTTCACAGTCTTTGCACACGTATTGCTTGAATCGACATTGATGGGCTCGATGATTACCCTCGCAGCGCTAACATGGTGCTAATGGATTTGCATTGACGCCCGATGGCGGACTCTGAGCCATCCTAGGTCTTGCAGTTGCAGACATGTAGGCCCTGCCATATGCAGTTCTGCCTGCTAGCGACATTATTATTTGCACAGTACTTGCCGGTGATCTTCGATGCTGGGAAGATATCTGTCTGGTATTATCGCTCATGGATATGAATGCCTGAGCTATCGTGACAGCCTTGCTCAGGTCTAGGGATTCGGTGGGCAGCAGCTTGCAAAGAATGACCTCATTGCCGATGCCAAGCACAAAAATGTCCCACAGCAGTTCCCCCAAAATCCAGCAATTCACAAGTTCCCACAAGGCATCTCTGGTCGGCGACATAATTCGCCACGTCCTGGCCCTCGGAGCGGTGGTGCATGTAGAAGTGATACCTGGCCATTAAGACACTCTCCTTCGGCTTGAGATGGTTCAGAACCAGCATACAGAACTCTGTATATATCTTCCTCACTGGTTTCTCCAGTGCTAGCAAATTCTTGATGAGGCCGTATATTATGGACCCACACACGGTGAGGAGAATTGCCCTGCGCTTGATCGCTGTAGCGTTCCCATCCAGCTCGTTGGCTACGAAGTACTGGTCGAGACGCTCAACGAAGGCTTCCCAATCATCACCCTCTACAAATCCCTCTAAAATACCAACGGCAGCCATAACCGCATGAAAGTTCGTAAGCTGTTACTCGTTGCCAATTGTTAAGTATGGAAGAACTCCACAAGACTGAATACCATGAGCTAAAACTGATGTGACCTTAGTCTCTTTAATACAACTCCAGAGTGCCTAAGCAGTATGGCAGACAACCTTTTATAATCCCTTGCAGGAGATGTGCAAGTGATCCTTGGGCCTCCAATAGTTGCACCCTCTTGTGGCAAGTTTTATACAGTTACAATGTTTACATACATAACACTTATAATGATAGGTTGTGACATTTTTACCTCGCCAGTACTAATTCATATATTTTCTCTCTGCCAGGGCCTTCACATGTACAGCAGGAGGCCGTGGGCCTCATGGACGACGAATCCTCAGAGGAGCTGATTCATTCTGAAGGTGCATCATCACAGGACTCATGCATACCATGCACCAGCTCAGATACTTGCACTTCAGTGGGCCCAGTTAGACAGATGTTGGGTTTTAACATGGTGACTCACACTTCACAAGCGAGCAAGAGCTGTCAGTGGTGGCAGGGGCAGCTGTGGAGAATCCATGTAAGAGGGTGAAGCCCTCTCCAAGCTCTACTCAACTGGAGATCGATGCTTTACCCTGGGGGCCATTGGTGAAAAGAATAATCATTGCGGAGCAGCAGAGAAAGAGTGAAGCACTGACAGACCTTCCGAGCACACTGACCACGATTGAAGAGAGAATGGAGGAGTCCGCCTCAAACATCAGTGCGTTGATGTCGCTGGGCATTGCGATGACGACTTCTTGCATGGATAGAGTGGCTGACTTTAGTGAAAATCAATTGCAGTTATCAAATGAGTCCATGCACACTTTGACCACGGCCATGCCCATTCTGGATGCCAACATGTCTGCCGCCTTAAATGTGATGATAGATGCCTTGGCCTTACAGTGTTGGATTGATCAGCACCAACGTGCTCTCCAGCAGAGTGGTTCCAATTCTCAACCGTTGCCTCCCCCACCCTCTCAGTCAGCACCTAACATGCTGTCTCGTGTCCTGATGGCTGTATCTGCCCCTGTACAAGTGCCTGTGGAGCAGTCTTTGGTGAGACCCTCACGGGCTCCAAAACTCAGAGATTGTCGGCCAAGAACATCTCAGCAGTCAGAGCAGGGATCTGAGCAGCCTGCCTCTGCCTCTGCTAAAGCCATAAGGGTTTCACCACATAGGAGTGGTAGAAAAAGGAGATTAAATTTTGTACTTGCACAACTGTATGCACATGGGTGTATGAGAAAATGTTATGTTGTGAAGTGTTTGTTCTTCAGTAGAATAACAAAAATTTTATCATTTTGCATCACTTTCCCCTCTATCCCATTCTTGGTTGCTGGGTAGCAAGTCGCCTTTTAACTTGCTTGATGATGAATGGGAAGACATGAATGGATGGAGACCAATGGGGGAATGTGCAAGTGGTGGTTGGTTGTTTGCAGGACTGATGTGTGTCAGTGGATTTGGGGGAGGGGGGCGGCAGGAAGAGTGGCCGTAGCATGTGTTTCTGACATTGGTCCACTGATGCAACATAAGTGAATCTTGCATTAATAAGGGCATCCCAGCAGCAATGTGAGCAGCTGGCACGGCATTGCCTTCATCATCTTCCTTCTCCTCTTTGGAATCGTCCGCAAACGATATGCGTCCTGCAGATCCAAACTTCGCTGCTGCTCAATGTTGTGCAAAGCATAGCACACCACAAGCATTACGGTACCCTGGCTGGTGCATACTGAAGGTGCCTCCAGATCTGTCGAGGCACATAAAGTGCATCTTCAGCATGTCAATGGCTTGTTGATCACATCCCATCTGTCATTCATCGTAGTGCTGTTGGTATTTATTGGTTAAATGTCTGATGGGTCACCCTTGTCTCCTCACAGCCACTCCTTAAATCTGCTTGCAGGTCCAAAGAGATCAGGGAGTTTGGACTGCCGCAGGATGAAAGCATCATGGCAGCTCCCTGGGAATCTTGTGAACACCTGCAGAAATATCTTTTTGTGCTTGCATAGCAGCTGTACATTGATGGAGTGGAAGCCACTGTGGTTCACAAACACTCCTGGTTAATCTGGTGGTGTCTGGATTGCTAACTAAAGAGAACAGAGAGTCGGGTAAATGGTTCATTCTCTGGTTGGCAACCAGTAACTAGTGGGGTGCCGCAGGGATCAGTGCTGGGACCCCAACTATTTACAATCTATATTAACAACTTGGAAGAAGGGACTGAATATAACGTAGCCAAGTTTGCTGATGATACAAAGATGGAAGGAAAAGCAATGTGTGAGGAGGACACATAAAATCTGCAAAAGGACATAGACAGGCTAAGTGAGTGGGCAAAAATTTGGCAAATGGAGTATAATGTAGGAAAGTGTGAGGTCATGCACTTTGGCAGAAAAAAATCGAAGAGCAAGTTATTATTTAAATGAAGAAAGATTGCAAAGTACAAAAGCAGGGAAGTCTTGCTACAGCTATATAAGATATTGGTGAGGCCACACCTGGAATACTGCGTGCAGTTTTGGTTTCCATATTTACGAAAGGATATACTTGCTTTGGAGGCAGTTCAGAGAAGGTTCACTAGGTTGATTCCGGGGATGAGGGGGTTGACTTATGAGGAAAGGTTGAGTAGGTTGGGCCTCTACTCATTGGAATTTAGAAGAATGAAAGGTGATCTTATCGAAACGTATAAGATTATGAGGGTGCTTGACAAGGTGGATGCAGAGAGGATGTTTTCACTGATGGGGGAGACTAGAACTAGAGGGCACGGTCTTAGAATAAGGGGCTGCCCATTTAAAACAGAGATGAGGAGAAATTTCTTCTCTCAGAGGGTTGTAAATCTGTGAAATTCACTGCCTCAGAGAGCTTGGAAGCTGGGACATTGAATAAATTCAAGACAGAAATAGACAGTTTCTTGAACGATAAGGGGATAAGAGGTTATAGGGAGCGGGCGAGGAGGTGGAGTTGTGTCCATGAACAGATCAGCCATGATCTTATTGAATGAGGGAGCAGGCTCGAGGGGCTGTATGGCCTCCTCCTGTTCCTATTTCTTATGATCTTATGTTCTTATGTGTGAAGTCGATGATGCCCTGCACTTGTAGGAAGCCAGCCAGAGATGCAAACCCGAACACTCGCTCATTCTGACTGGCATCATCACATTGGCAAACAACCCATCAGTCATCTACCTTGTGCATTTGTGAGCTGCCGACTAGGAGGTCCTCAATATGTTTCCTGCAGAGTCCTGGAAGAACCTGGAAGCAAAACATTTGAGGATGATGGTCACTTTGACAGTCACCGGTAGTGCGTGACTACCAGATCCAGCAGGGAGCAGGTCTTCTTCTAGGAAGCTGTAGATGTCTGTGACTACCTGATGCTACAACCTGAACTTCCTGAAGCACTGCATGTCAAGGAAACTCAGCCTCTGTCTGTACACCCTATGTCATGGGGTAGTGCCTCCTGTGAGCTACACTCCTTTGTTGCTCCCCTCTCTGATGATCACCTCTCTGCTGCTCACCTCTCTGCCCCTACCCTCTCTGCCCTTCCCCTCTCTGCTCTTCCCCTCTCTGTCCCTCCCCTCTCTGTCCCTCCCCTCTCTGCTCCTCCTCTCTCTGCCCCTCCTCTCTCTGCCCCTCCTCTCTCTGCCCCTCCTCTCTGTGCCTCTCCCCCCTCTGCCCCTCCCCTCTCTGCCCTTCCCTTCTCTGCCCTTCCCTTCTCTGCCCTTCCCTTCTCTGCCCCTCCTCTCTCTGCCCCTCCCCTCTCTGTCCCTCCCCTGTCTGCTCCTCCTCTCTCCGCTCCTCCTCTCTCTGCTCCTCCTCTCTCTGCCATACCCCTCTCTGCCCCTCCCTCTCTGCCCCTCCTCTCTCTGCCCTTCCCCTCTCTGCCCCTCCCCTCTCTGCCCTTCCCCTCTGTCCCTCCCCTCTCTGCCCTTCCCCTCTCTGCCCTTCCCCTCTCTGCCCCTCCCCTCTCTGCCCCTCCCCTCTCTGCCCCCCTCTTTGTCCCTCTCCCCTATGCCCCTCTCCCCTATGCCCCTCCTCTCTCTGCCCTTCCTCTCTCTGCCCCTCCCCTCTCTGCCCCTCCCCCCTGCCCCTCCCACCTCTGCCCTTCCCCTCTCTGGCCCTCCTCTCTCTGCCCTTCCCCTCTGGCCCTCCTCTCTCTGCCCTTCCCTTCTCTGCCCCTCCCTTCTCTGCCCTTCCCCTCTCTGGCCCTCCTCTCTCTGCTCCTCCCCTCTCTGCCCCTCCCCTCTCTGCCCCTCCCTTCTCTGCCTTTCCCCTCTCTGGCCCTCCTCTCTCTGCTCCTCCCCTCTCTGCCCCTCCCCTCTCTGCCCCTCCCTTCTCTGCCCCTCCCCTCTCTGCGGTGCAGCTGCAGGTCTCTCAACAATCGGCTGTTGCTGTTGCTTTCACAGTCATCACGATTGTGCACGGTACTTTTATGTCTGACCATTCGCTACACTTTCACTTCCAAAGGTGCACACAAATCTGTCCAGGAACACATTGGGCTAGAACCTCCACTTTTTTTGCCTGCTGAAATGAGGTTTAACGCCCAGGTATCGCCCATTCTGGCACAAAATGGAAACTGACGAGCTTTTTTAGGAGACTTATCACCAAGCGTTGTTTTCCCAATAGGCTTAACGCCGAGAAAAAACACCGTCCACTTTCTTTGGATGGAATCAGCAGAATGGGCAAATTCAACGCCCATAGTATCGCCCAGAGTTACTTTCTGAACGCAATTAACGCCGAGATTCAATATTAACGCCTGGCGACTGTTTTTTGTCGCAAAGAGCATATTTACCCAAACTAGCGGTCATGGAGATCGCCCATCTTCAATTTCACCACCTCACTCAATAAAAACATCCACAAAAAGTGGAACTAACCAGAACGAATGCCAGCGGTGTGGCTGGCATTTGTTAAATCCCACTCTTACGTGAGGAGCTAATATCGGAAAGATTTGCCTGAAAAAACGCTGATATGCGTGACAATGCTGATACACTGCTGTGTGTGTGCAGCTCAGACATCAATGGTGCCCATAACCTTGGTGCCAGTTAAAGTTTACATTGATTGATGTTAAGTTGTATTTAATCCTTTCATGGTAAAGAATCACCAGTGTGTAATGGTCCAGCTATCTGAGACAATGCGCAACAAGGTTATGTTCAATAACAAAAGTTTAATACCAACATGGTCTGAAATCATAAGTATCACAGGCAATAATACCCAACTCCTGCCAGCATCCCACTTTTTCCACCATTGACATCAATCACATGTTCAACATGTCCAGCAACACAGAATATAAAGGCAAAGCAGGAGTGTGGTCCCCAGCCCCCATACATTGCAACAAATTGCATACAACCAGATGGATATATAACACAGCCATCACCTGCACACATGCACCTCACTTTCCTGCCTCCCTCTCCTTCTTCTCCTCACCTCTACCCCTTCCCCTCCTCGCTCCACAGCGCCTGGCCAAGGAGCTCCTCAGGCGGTGCCTCATTGTGGGGGATGAAGGCAGATGTGTTGGTTGCACGGGTATGGGAGTGGGAGGTGCCGAGGGGGCAACATTCTCTGATGCAGAAGGATTTTGGTCCTTGCCCTCATCTGTCGTTCGCAGTAGTAGTGCGGAACCTAGGGATGGAGTACCGTGCTCTGGGACCACTGGGAGGGTTGTGGCAGCAGTGTTCCTAGCTATTGCATGCATGGAATGTACTCGGTCATGGTGGCCAGGTGTCAGGATATGCCCCCCAAAGCTTCGATGAGCTGGTCTCCAATGTCTGCAGTCCTCCTGGGGACAAATGGAGTGCCCTGTGGAGAGGTGCTTGGGGCCGGCACCTCCAGAATGGAGGCGAGAATGACCGGAGGACCAATAGATGGCCTTGGGGTGGAATGGCTTCTGGAGCGTGGCGATGCAGGTTCTTCGAAGTCCACGCTCTCATCCGTCGAGAACAAACCCAGCGGATTGACGGGCGACAATCGGAGCTCCTCAGCACCAGATGTAGTAGGATCGTCCGCCAACTCCTGCCCCGCGCCCCCACCTTCTGGCCTCAGTGGCCTTGCCTGGGGCAGCTCTGCTGGCTGAGCTGCAAGACACAAATGAGATTGTTAGAGGAGAAGGGGGTGCTAGGGTGACACAGCATATGCACGACAAAAGCACCACCGCTCTCAAAATCATCGCAGACATCACATTTCATGGCCATCAACACATTATGCATTTCATTAGGCCAGCATTATTTCTATGACACTTTTAGAAATCATCCATCATATACGATTGGTCAGATATAAGTTGGTGTGGCATCTATTGACTTTACATCATGCAATGGTGTAAGCTTTACTCACGTGGCATTAATTCAGGGTCTGCAGATGTGTCCGTGGCTGTCCGGGGGTGCTTCCGCACGAATGCTAACACTCGCTCCTCCATCTTTGTGATGTCGCTGGGGACTGGTGGCCCCCCACCCGTTCACCTCTGCATGGACCTCATCGTCGACAGCTTCTTCTGTAAAAGGTGACAGGACAACATGGCATGAGATCATTGCGTGATATCATTGCTAGGTACTGTCACAGAGACTGATACAACACATAACCGACAGATGTAATCATGATTATTATGATTATTATCATTCTTTACCTAAAGACGTACACCATGACCACAGGCTTTGAGTAAAACATTCCCGGTAAAAGTGCAAGACCTCACATCTGCTGATAGTCACTCATGACTGTTACAAATCAAATTATATAAATACATAAGTACATGTAAATCAATGTAATATTTATTCTTGCGGATCCCACAAGGTTGTTCCATCGTTTGCGGCATTGGTTGCCCTCACGCACCTCATTGGTTGCCGACGAGACCACCTCTGCTATCACGGTCCAAATCCTCTGGTAGCCCTCCCTGTGTCAAATCACCCCAGTGTGACTCGCCTCCTGCAGGAGGGAGGTATTTGCCTCGTCCGAGAACCTCCTGGCTCTTTTGTGGCCTCCAATGTGCTGCTCTTCCACCTCACGGCTCTCTCCAACATCAGTCTCCACAGCATGCTGTGATGCCTCCTCCTCTCTCTCCATTATAGGGCAAATTCAGTCAAATATGTTGCTGTTAACAGCTATTTTTTGTTTGTCTACTTCCTGTGAAGCTCTAAAGTCTCCCTCCTATCTCGCAAAGCAGCCACACCACACCCAGACATGGCTTCAGTCCCTCTGAGCTCCCTCTCCTCTGCCTCCTCTTTTGCGCATGTCATGGTGACCCTTGATCTCCAGAATCGCGGGAATCGAGCGTTGCCATGCCATTGCTAAGGACGACCACACTTTACGGCAGAAGGTCAAAAAAATTTAACACTACCGCCAATTTGATATCGCTCACGGTATCGCCCATTTTCAAAAATGTAAACTAAGTGTTTTGAGAATGGGCGAGAAGCCGGCGCTCTGAAAACCCTTTTTTACCGCCACACCGGAAATAACGCCCATTTTTAGGCGATAAGCTCAAAAGTAGAGGTTCTAGCCCAAAGTCTTCAAAATAAAGATTTCAATGTTTGACAACACATTAGCAGAAACTCTACATGAACATTGGCTAAAAGACCCAAGTGTCAACCCTTGTGTGTTGTTAGTTAGTATGATTGGACAAGGATGAGGGTGAGTGTGAGGGGTGGCTAGTGAGATGGGGAAGATGGAGAGAGAGGGATGGATGGAGGTGCAAGGTAAGTTGGTGTAAGTAAGCATGTGCAGGAGTAGGTTAGGAAATGCACAGTGATGGGGTTGTGATGAATGGCACAGCAGAATGAGGTTGAGTGTGGCTTTGCAGTAACGTTTTTGTGATCTGCTGAGATCATTGAAAGGTTTGCACCACTGCCGCCAGGTCCTTCTGACGACGTCATTGCTTGCGTCCTCCTGTGCAATATGCAACCAAGCTGCATTGGTGACCATTGGAACGGAAGAGAACCTCCCTGACTGCTGTGACTCCTTCCATAAGCATCTGGAGGGAGTCATGGGAGAGCCTGGGTGCAGCCGTGCACCTTTGTGCAGTGCTTATCAGTGTTTGCAGCACCTCAATGCTGTAGAACACTGAGAACAACTGTCCAAAAAAAGTTGGCCATGGTCCCTTTAAGGAAACCGGCTAATGGCGCATCATCAGATGATGTCATCAGACCTGCTTCCTATTAATTGGCCGGGAACCTCGCAGGGTGGGCTTAACAAACCCCATCAAGGGAAGATTGCTGTGAGAGGGCAGGCTGGAACTGGGAGCACGTTCCCCACATGCCACCAATGCCTGCCACACCCGACTCGCCACTGTTGGTGAAATCACAGCCAAAGGGTTGAACCTCCGGACTGCAAATCTGTGATCTCCCAATCCTGCAGGAGTGCCTAATTGGGAAATTAGCACTGGTTTTCATTCCATAATATTATTGTTCATGATTTGTAATGAAATATCAATTTCATAATAAATGTTGCTGCTTTCCTACTGAACCATTGAGAAATGTGGTATAATGAAATCTATTTGACAAATACTGATTATCAGGCACTGAGAACATCAATTGGTATAAAAGCATACCTGAAAATCATAAAAATAATTTCTCTTCCACTTGAGATAAGTGCCTTTGTCACTAATTAATTGCTTTTCATGATCTTCCATTATTTATCTCCCTGTACTGGACATGACTGTGTTATGCCCATAAGATAGTTTTGTTTTCGCCATTATCATCATCATAGGCAGTCCCTCGGAATCGAGTAAGACTTGTTTCCACTCCTGAAGTGAGTTCTTTGGTGGCTGAACAGTCCAATACGAGAGCCACAGGTTCTGTCACAGGTAGGACAGATAGTCGTTGAGGGAAGATGTGGGTGGGACTGGTTTGTCGCTCGCTCTTTCCGCTGCCTGCGCTTGATTTCTGCATGCTCTCGGCATTGAGACTCAAAGTGCTCAGCGCCCTCTCGGATGCACTTCCTCCACTTAGGGCGGTCTTGGGCCAGGGACTCCCAGGTGTCAGTGGGTTGTCGCACTTTATCAGGGAGGGTTTGAAGGTGTCCTTGTAATGTTTCCACTGCCCACCTTTGGCTCGTTTGCCGTGAAGAAGCTCCGAATACAGCACTTGCTTTGGGAGTCTCGTGTCTGGCATGCGAACTATGTGGCCTGCCCAGCGGAGCTAATCGAGTGTGGCCAGTGCTTCAAAGCTGGGGATGTTGGCCTGGTCAAAGATGCTAATGTTGGTGCATCTGTCCTCCCAGGGGAATGTGGGATCTAGCGGAGACATCATTGGTGGTATTTCTCCAACGACTTGATGTGGCTGCTGTACATGGTCCACGTCTCTGAGCCATACAGGAGGGCAGGTATTACTACAGCCCTGTAGACCATGAGCTTGGTGGCAGTTTTGAGGGCCTGGTCTTCGAACACTCTCTTCCTCAGGCGGCCGAAGGCTGTACTGGCGCACTGGAGGCGGTGTTGGATCTCATCGTCAATGTCTGCTCTTGTTGATAGGAGGCTCCCGAGATATGGGAAGTGGTCCACGCCACGCCGTGGATCTTGATGACTGGGGGGCAGTGCTGTGCGGTGAGGACAGGCTGGTGGAGGACCTTTGTTTTACGGATGTTTAGTGTGAGGCCCATGCTTTCGTACGCCTCAGTAAATACGTCAACTATGTCCTGGAGTTCAACCTCTGAACGTGCGCAGATGCAGGCTTCGTCCCTATACTGTAGCTCGACGACAGAGGTTGGGGTTGTCATGTGTTCAACTATCATTCTAACCCATGTATAAGCTGACCTAAGTTGTACACCTTGAGAACATTGACCACAAGGGGGTGAACTTGTGGGAGACACTCCTAACCTGGACTTTCAGGTATAAAAGGGGAAGCTCCACCCACCTTCATCATTTGAGGTCTTGGTAATAAAGGTAACTGGTCACAGAGTGACCCTCTCTCAAGTATGGGTCTTGTGTGCAGTTATACTATATAGTAAGGACATATCAGGAGTGGTCTTGAACCTGGCCTAGAGTCGGCACAGATTGAACAGCTTCTCACTGGTTCTTTAGTTTAGTTCCAATCCAGCGGGGAGCTTGTTGACTGTGAGGTGGAGCATGGCATCGAGAGAGATTGAGAAGAGGTTTGGGGCAATGACGCAGCCCTGTTTGACCCCGGTCCGGATGTGGATTGGGTCTGTGATGGATCTGTTGGTAAGGATCACGGCCTGCATGTCATCGTGAAGCAGGCGGAGGATGGTGATGAACTTTTGGGGGCATCCGAAACAGAGGAGGACGCTCCATAGACCCTCACGGTTGAAAGTGTCAAAGGCCTTTGGAAGGTCAAAGAAGGCATGTTCCCTGCATTTTTCCTGTAGCTGTCGCACTGCAAAAATCATGTCCGTTGTGCCCCGTAGGGGTGTAATCCGCATTGTGACTCCGGGAGGAGCTCCTCGGCCATGTTAAAGAAGACGGTTGAGAAAGACTCTTGAGACGACTTTCCCAGTGGCTGATAGCAGGGAGATTTCTCTGTAGTTGCCGCAGTCGGACATGTCCTCTTTTTTAAGGATAGTCACGATCACGGCATCTCTGAGATTTCCCGGCATGCTCTCCTCTCTCCAGATGAGGGCGATGAGGCCGTGTATCCGGGCCAACAGTGCCTCTCCGCCATACTTCAATGCCTCAGCAGGGATTACGTCCGCACCCATAGCCCTGATGTTTTTAAGCTGCCTTATGGCCTTTTCTACCTCGTACAGTGTTGGGGTCTCACTGAGGTGGTGGTGGGTAGCATGCTGCGGGATGGAGTCAAGAACACTCGAGTCAAAGGCAGAGTCTCGATTGAGGAGATCTTCTAAGTGCTCCTTCCAACGGGCCCTGACTGCCTCCATGTCCTTGGTGAGTGTTTCCCCATTCTAGGCCAGTAGTGGGGTGGGGCCTTGGGTGTTTGGCCTGTAGGTGGCCTTGACTGCGATGAAGAATCCTTGCACATCATGGTTGTCGGCCAGCTGCTGTATCTCCTGTGCTTTCTCCGTCCACCACCTGTTCTTCAGGTCCCAGGTTTTTTGTTGGACCTCAGCCTTGAGGCGTCTATAATGCTGCTTTGCTGATCCGGAGTTGGGTTGTTGCTTAAGGCTCAGAAATGCGCTGCGTTTGTGATCTATTAGCTCTTGGATTCTCATCAAACCAATCCTGGTGTTTCCTGGTTGAGTGACTGAGTGTCTCTTCACAGCCACTGGTTATGGAGGCCTGGAGGGCAGACCAAGCTCTGTGGGCATTCTGCGTCTCGGGCCGTCAAGGCACACCAGATTAGCTGTGAGGTGCTGGCTATACAGGGCTCCCTTAGCTGGGTCCTTAAGTGCTCCGGTATTGACTTTTTTAAGACACTGCTTATGCTGCCCCCACTGCTTTGGGGCAATGTTGATGTCGATGATGGATCGGATTAGGCGGTGGTTTGTCCAGCAGTTGTCGGCTCCTGTCATGTCATGGCGCGGGTGATGCACACATCCTTGTGATCCCTGGCTCGGACGATGACATAGTCGAGCAGGTGCCAGTGCTTGGAGCGAGGGTGTTGCCACGATGCCTTTTATTTGTCCCTCTGGCGGAACAAGGTGTTGGTGATGACAAGTTCATGCTCTAGACATTTTGTCAAGAATAGGGTACCACTGGAGTTGGCTTTCTCTACCCCCTCTCCGCCAATCACGCCCCCCCAGCGGTCTGTGTCCTTGCCAACCCTGGCGTTGAAGTCACCGAGGAGGATCAGTTTGTCACCCGCGGGGACACAGAGCAGGGATTTTTCGAGGTTGGAGTAAAAACCTCTTTGGCCTCATCAATTTCATCGAGTGTTGGGCCGTATGCACTGATGACTGTGGTGCACTGGTTCCGGGATAGGGTGAGTCGAAGAGTCATAAGGCGTTCGTTAGCCCCGCAGGGCGAGTCTTTGAGGCAGTCAACCAGCTCGTTTTTGATGGCGAAGCCGACTCCGTGAAGGCGGCGTTCTTCCTCTGGTTTCCCTTTCCAGAAGAAGGTGTAACCTCCACCTTGTTCCTTGAGCTGGCCTTCCCCTGCCCGCCGGGTCTCGCTTAGGGTGGCGATGTCGATATCAAAGCGTCTAAGTTCCCGGGCAACTATGGTGGTGCGGCATTCCGGTCTGTCACTGTTGGAGTTGTCCATGAGGGTCCTGATGTTCCAGGTCCCGAACTTCATGTTAACGGTGTGGAAGATGCCTGTGCGTGAGTTCTTTTAACGTGGGGTGGTCGTTGCACACCAGCTACCACACGGGCTTAGCTGAGCAAGGTCTTGATCCAGTGGCAATGGGGTCCAAGATGACTGGAGACCAGGCATTGCTATATGGGCCTAGTTGCCTACGGTGAGATGTTGGCCGCAGGCTCGGCGCTGGGTAGCGCCTTTGGTGGTAGGTGGTCCGAGGCTTGGTTGGGGGCAGGCATTGGGAGGGTCAGTGGCCCACCGGGGTTCAGGGTGGGAGGGCAGGGGGTGGGTCACAGCCATGGAACTCACCACGTGTTGGAGTTGGAGGTGGAGAAGAGGCCAGGTCGCCATTGGGGAAGGAGAGCTCCAGTTGTCGCTGAAGGAGGACATGGGAGAGGGGGACCCGGTCGTCATTGAGGAGGAGGTCGTCTGTCACCACGGGAGGTCCAGCCGTCGCTGAGGGGGCCCAGACTCTGTCGTGGAGGAGATGCCCATCTGCCGTCGCTGGAGGTGTTCCAATCAGATCACCGCTGGAGGTGGGGGGGGTGGAAGCTCGATAATCATGTCTAGGTCGAGGACGCTGCCTCCGGAGGTCTGCGGAGGTCGCCGGGGACGTCGGAGGTCGCTGGAGATTGCTGGAGGTTGTCGGAGGTCGCTGGGAGTCGTCGGGGTCGTCGGAGGTCGCCGATGGGTGATATGGTGGGAAGCCTGCGGTAGATCATTAAAGAATCTTGTGACTACCATACACTTGCCATGTTTGATATACATTTATTACATGCGAGTAAACTTTTATATGTGGTATAAAAGAAGATATTTATGAAAATCCTGAAAAGCTTCTCATTGACACTCATAAAGATGACATTATGTTATTTGGTCAACCTCACCCTAGTGTTTCATGGGTTTCTGGAAAATAAACATTATATGCACCTAGATGCTTATTATAACACAAAAAGGACATGCTATAATTGCCAATAAAAGGTAGTCATAGGACCAAAAAGCAAAACAGCAACATACTTCAGCCATGTAAACACAATGCTATGACATCCAGGGGTTGAAATTCGTTTGCAAATGCCTGCTGATTACGCCGGTGTTAGATGTTAACTGTGAGTTAGGTGGTTTGAGTGGCGCTGGGTGCTGTTCATGCCATGTGCGAAATTCGGTGAACATTTTTTAAGGCCGTTAAATCGTAACGTCCCGCCGGCTAACGCCCTGGAAATCATGAGGTCAGTATGCGTGCAACGCTTCCTTGACACCCTTCTCGCCACATTCACATTTGCTGCCTCACTTAGCAGCTGGCGTCAATGACACCTGAAAAAGTTGGACTGCACAAGGCGGAGAAACTAATCCGGGGCGTTATTTAAAGGGAGTTGCAGACGAGGCTCAGAGGTCTCGGTCAGTGCTGCGTTGGATGTTCACAAAGAAACATAGAAACATAGAAAATAGGTGCAGGAGTAGGCCATTAGGCCCTTCGAACCTGCATCACCATTCAATATGATCATGGCTGATCATGCAACTTCAGTACCTCATTCCTGCTTTCTCTCCATACCCCTTCATCCCTTTAGCCGTAAGGGCCACATCTAACTCCCTTTTGAATGTATCTAACGAACTGGCCTCATCAACTTTCTGTGGTAGAGAATTCCACAGGTTCACAATTCTCTGAGTGAAGAAGTTTCTCCTCATCTCGGTCCTAAATGGTTTACCCCTTATCCTTAGACTGTGACCCCTGGTTCTGGACTTCCCCAACATCGAGAACATTCTTCCTGCATCTAACCTGTCCAATCCCTTCAGAATTTTATATGTTTCTATGAGATCCTCTCTCATTCTTCTAAATTCCAGTGAATATAAGCTTAGTCGATCCAGTCTTTCTTCATATGTCAGTCCTGCCATCTCAGAAATCAGTCTGGTGAACCTTCGCTGCACTCCCTCAATAGCAAGCATGTCCTTCCTCAGATTAGGAGAACAAAACTGTACACAACATTCAAGGTGTGACCTCACCAAGGCCCTGTCCAATTGTAGTAAGATCTTCCTGCTCCTATACTCAGATCCTCTCGCTATGAAGGCTAACATGCCATTTGCCTTCTTCACCACCTGCTGCACCTGCATGCCAACTTTCAATGACTGATGTACCATGATACCCAGGTCTTGTTGCACCTCCCCTTTTGCTAATCTGTTACCATTCAGATAATATTCTGCCTCCCTGTTTTTGCCACCAAAGTGGATAACCTCACATTTATCTACATTATACTGCATCTGCCATGCATTTGCCCACTCACCTAAACTGTCCAAGTCACCCTGCAGCCTCTTAGCATCTTCCTCACAGCTCACACTGCCACCCAGCTTGGTGTCATCTGAAAACTTGGAGATATTACATTCAATTCCTTTGTCCAAATCATTAATGTATATTATAAATAGCTGGGGTCCCAGCACTGAACCCTGCGGCACCCCACTAGTCTCTGCCTGTCATTCTGAAAAGGATCCGTTTATTCCTACTCTTTGCTTCCTGTCTGCCAACCAGTTCTCTATCCACATCAATACATTACCCCCAATATCATGTGCTTTAATTTTGCACACTAATCTCTTGTGTGGGACCTTGTCAAAAGCCTTTTGAAAGTCCAAATAGACCATATCCACTGGTTCTCCCTTGTCCACTCTACTAGTTACATCCTCAAAAAATTCTGGAAGATTTGTCAAGCATGATTTCCCTTTCATAAATCCATGCTGACTTGGACCGATCCTGTCACTGCTTTCCAAGTGCGCTGCTATTACATCTTTAATAATTGATTCCAACTTTTTCCCAACTACCGTAGGATGTTGGCGTCATACTGCTATTGACTCATCAGATTGACTACTATTATCTCGGACACACTGCTGGGTTCAATATCGGAAAAATGTGAAAGTTGCATTTCGTTGTGCCCCAGCGATAGGGGCAGTGATCGCACACCACGTCATCCTGCATCGACGACTTGAAAGGCGCTGGCTGCAGAGGCAGCTTAGGGCAAATGTGGATCCTCCCCAGAGTAGACACCCCAGATGCTGGGGAGCACTGCGTAAGAAGGCTGAGGTTCCTCAAGCAGCTAACGGAACTTTTCAACCTTCTGCAGACATACCTGGCAGCTGACATCGGCACTAGGACCTCCCTGTGAAAGTGACAGCAGCACTGAACTTCTATGGTACCGGCTCCTTCCAGTCTCCTGCAGGCGATATATGCAACATCTCGCAGTTTGCAGTACATTGCTGCATTCGCCAAGTTATCGACGCTCTCTACAGCAAATTAATGGACTAGATCAAGTTCAGCATGTCCAAGGAAGACGTGGATGATCGCTGCCATGACTTTGCCAGGATAGCGGGCTTCCCCAGGGTTCAGGGAGCCATTGATTGTACTCATCTGGCATTGCGGGCCCCGCCTTACCTGGCCAGCCTCTTCACCTGTCCATCTGCTGAAGACATTGTGCCCCACCCTCCAAGCCTCCATGCATACAAATGGCAACTCAAGATTGTGACAAATGAAACACATTTTTATTAACAGGAAACACCAATGTGCTGTAAAGAAACCATAGTGCGCTGTAAAGAAGCACTAAAGGACGCCATCATCCACAGCAAACAATAATTGAATCAGTCCCCTTGAAACATTAACACCCACATCCACGTACAACTATTCACAATAGTTCATCTCTGGGCAGCATCGCAAAATTCATTATTGGCTCATCCAACTGCAACTATTTACATCAGTTCACATTAGAGCAAGGTCACCATTTCTGGCCACTAGCACACACATATTTAGCATCTCTTTCTCAGGGCTTTCCCAATCCTTCCCTTCTCTCCCCTCCCAGGCCTAATGTTCCTTTTCATTGGTGTCTCAGTGCCTGCAGCAAGGCTGGTAGAAGGTCGCTGTATTGGCGCCGCTGCCACAGCCGATGGCCCAGAGGATGTTCCGCACCATCTCGGGCCCTGGAAGGCCCAGCTGCGGACTGCATCACCTCAGCATGCGTGGCAGCACTCTGTGGTGGATGAGTTGCAGAGAGCAGCAGGGGCAAGGGCGGAGTTATGTCATGCTGAGAGAGGACAGCACGTTCCAACAGGCCCGACACACTGCTACTCCTCTGAGGCAGAGCCTCAGCATCTGGAGTTATCTGGCTGAGCAAAGATTGCTGCTGTGCTTTGCCAATATTAGTTCCCCGTGCAACTGATGGGGCCCCAGACATGATGGCAGCGGTCAGTGCCTGCGTGGATTCAAGTTGGTTCTGCATCAGGGTAGACTGCGACTGCAGCACACCACAGAGCCGATTGATGCCACCACACACCGATGACATGACAGTCTGCAGGCCACAATAGCACGGTCTGGTGCTCAATGGCTACTGCCACCTCAGCCATAGCCCGTGCCACCATGTCTGGGACCCCATGGTCACTTGAAGCATCTAACATCCATTGGTATCTATCGAGGATGGACATAATGGGTTGCTGAGACACAAATGCAATCGCTGATGCAACCTTCACCACACTCAAAGCAAGTGCATTGACACTCTCGGGCACCCTTGACAAAACACCCAGCAGATCGCTGTGCATCTGCAATGACTGTCTGGTGAGATCCTCGAAGTCGCCCTGATCATCAGCGTGCTGCTGAGCATCACTCAGGTGCACATTCACCCTCTGGGGAGCTGGCCGCCTGATCTTCCCTCCCCCGTGGCATTACTGCAGGCCAATGGGTCCCAGAGCATCACCCACCTCAATCTCCCTGACTGAGTTAAGTGGCCTGCTGGATGGAGCTCAACAAACCATCACTGTCCCCAGAGAGGTCGGCCTGACCTACTGCCATGGCACCACTTGAATGCCCATCAGGTCCGAGACGAGTTCCTGGAATGGAGTCAGGACCTGCAGATCTGCATCTGCTCCCTGCAGTTGTGTCGAGCTTGTCCTGTGAGATTAAAGAGAATGTCTGAGTTAGAGCCCTTCTATCAGTGTGTCCCATATGCCTTACATAGTTTAGTACATGTAACTGTATGAGAGTCTTCACAGTCGATGTAACTTCCATTTGGTGCATGGTCTTGCAGTAGCAATGCTTGAATTAGGGGGCTAGGAGGGGGAGGCTACTATCTTCGAGATACATATGAAGACTGAGGAGTCAACAACATGAGGGGTGGGTCTGCAGAACCGAGTAGCAAAGTTAACAGTGCATGCAGGTCTTTGCAGTGGGTGAGGCTTCAAATGGGAACCTTCCATCTGGCCTCACCCACGTAGAGCATGGATTCCCAAACACTACATTGAACAGAGAGTGCAGTGAGATCAGAGCTTAGCATCTTGATGGTTCAAATGTAAGATACTCACCCTCACCAGCCGCATCATGTCCTTCCACTTTTATACACATTCAGTGGCTGTCCTGGCCACTGTGTCAGTCGCTGAAACTTTTTGTGAGATTTCCCTCCCTTGGCCCCTGAGAGTTGGTAGCTGCCGACTCTCCAGGGCATCAAGGAATTCATC
This sequence comes from Pristiophorus japonicus, assembly GCF_044704955.1. Classification (NCBI taxonomy): domain Eukaryota; kingdom Metazoa; phylum Chordata; class Chondrichthyes; family Pristiophoridae; genus Pristiophorus; species Pristiophorus japonicus. The sequence goes on along the minus strand of NC_091977.1, from coordinate 158,765,028 downwards.
CAGGGCGGCATCCGAGAACTAATGGGCACGCTGACGAGCTGCTGCTGCTGGGTCTCAGCTTCTGAATGAGTGCGTAGGAAGCGAATATACCCACGAGGCATTGAGGCGCCCAATCAATGCCTCAATGGAATCAAAGTGGTGCCACTATATCTGTGGCGCAGCTTAAAGTGCTGGCTGCATAACTCCCGGATGTTGAGCCCACGCTTAACGGCCCACTTAGCACAGCATAGCGCCGCCAGGTAATTGTGCAATGCCATCATTTTACGCTGCTATCAATTCTTTAGGTGTCAACACTGAATTTTGTGTTTGGGGACCACGCCTGAAGCAAGATGCTGAAAATTTCTCTCATGCGGTGACACCGCCTCAAAAATGCCAGTACTGCATTTCAACCCCTCCAATTTATACTGGCTTTACAAAAAAATTAACTATATTGGTGTTTACAGTTTAGTTTCCATGCTACAGAGTAATTCCTTAATGGCTCTGTATCAATTGCAATAGGTTTCTGTCGTGTAGCTGTCAACCCTGAGTAAATTCACGGTGAGATGAAAGCCCACTTACCATTATGGTCTCTTTTTACTTATGTTCAACTGTACAATGGTGCTGTCAGTGAAACTTAACAAATTACTTTTTTATGAAGAAGGTAACTATGGGAACAAATATTTTCTATTCTCTTATGTGTTCAATATTGTGTTATAAATAACGTCTTTATTTTTCAGAGAATCCCTCAGCAGAGTATTTCTCTGTACTATTCAGAAAAATGAGATTTCACTTAAGTGGACTTATTTTGGTGATTCCAGCCAGCAAAACTCTTCACAAAGTACCTCCAGTAGGAAGCCAGTATCGATTTCAGCAATGTTTTTAATAAAAATCTAATCTTTTTTTGCTATATTTTAGCTCAGTGCAGCAATACCTTAGTGTGAACAGTTTCCAAATCAAGGGATTGCACCCTGTCCATGAACAGGGTGACTGTGCTGAAATTAGGAAAGTTAGCAGATGGCATCTGCAAGGATAATCCTAGTTAATGTCTCAGCACACCAAATTCATTTAAAGAATGTTTTTTTGCATCACAAATGATCATTTAACTGTAGTCAGGTCTGGCCTACTACTTTTGATACTGGAAATAATAAACTCACACCATGGAGGAACTGAATGCAACAGGAGGTTCTTAGGTACTGCAAACAATTGGTGCAGAAAAGTATGTCCATGGAATCTATATGGGTAGAGCTGCAGAACACCAAAGGGCAAAAAAAGTTAGTGGGAGTTGTGTACAGACCTCCAAACAGTAGTAGTGATGTTGGGGAGGGTATCAAACAGGAAATTAGGGGTGCATGCAATAAAGGTGCAGCAGTTATAATGGGTGACTTTAATATGCACATAGATTGGGCGAGCCAAACTGGAAGCAATATGGTGGAGGAGGATTTCCTGGAGTGCATAAGGGATGGTTTTCGAGACCAATATGTTGAGGAACCAACTAGGGGGGAGGCCATCTTAGACTGGGTGCTGTGTAATGAGAGAGGATTAATTAGCAATCTCATTGTGTGAGGCCCCTTGGGGAAGAGTGACCATAATATGGTGGAATTCTGCATTAGGATGGAGAATGAAACAGTTAATTCAGAGACCATGGTCCAGAACTTAAAGAAGGGTAACTTTGAAGGTATGAGGCGTGAATTGGCTAGGATAGATTGGCGAATGATACTTAAGGGGTTGACTGTGGATGGGCAATGGCAGACATTTAGAGACCGCATGGATGAACTACAACAATTGTACATTCCTGTCTGGCGTAAAAATAAAAAAGGGAAGGTGGCTCAACCGTGGCTATCAAGGGAAATAAGGGATAGTATTAAAGCCAAGGAAGTGGCATACAAATTGGCCAGAAATAGCAGTGAACCTGGGGACTGGGAGAAATTTAGAACTCAGCAGAGGAGGACAAAGGGTTTGATTAGGGCAGGGAAAATGGAGTACGAGAAGAAGCTTGCAGGGAACATTAAGGCGGATTGCAAAAGTTTCTATAGGTATGTAAAGAGAAAAAGGTTAGTAAAGACAAACGTAGGTCCCCTGCAGTCAGAATCAGGGGAAGTCATAACTGGGAACAAAGAAATGGCAGACCAATTGAACAAGTACTTTGGTTCGGTATTCACTAAGGAGGACACCAACAACCTTCCGGATATAAAAGGGGTCAGATGGTCTAGTAAGGAGGAGGAACTGAGGGAAATCTTTATTAGTCGGGAAATTGTGTTGGAGAAATTGATGGGATTGAAAGCCGATAAATCCCCAGGGCCCGATGGACTGCACCCCAGAGTACTTAAGGAGGTGGCCTTGGAAATAGTGGATGCATTGACAGTCATTTTCAAACATTCCATTGACTCTGGATCAGTTCCTATGGAGTGGAGGGTAGCCAATGTAACCCCACTTTTTAAAAAAGGAGAGAGAGAGAAAACAGGGAATTATAGACCGGTCAGCCTGACCTCAGTAGTGGGTAAAATGATGGAATCAATTATTAAGGATGTCATAGCAGTGCATTTGGAAAATGGTGACATGATAGGTCCAAGTCAGCATGGATTTGTGAAAGGGAAATCATGCTTGACAAACCTTCTGGAATTTTTTGAGGATGTTTCCAGTAAAGTGGACAAGGGAGAACCAGTTGCTGTGGTATATTTGGACTTTCAGAAGGCTTTCGACAAGGTCCCACACAAGAGATTAATGTGCAAAGTTAAAGCACATGGGATTGGGGGTAGTGTGCTGACGTGGATTGAGAACTGGTTGTCAGACAGGAAGCAAAGAGTAGGAGTAAATGGGTACTTTTCAGAATGGCAGGCAGTGACTAGTGGGGTACCGCAAGGTTCTGTGCTGGGGCCCCAGCTGTTTACATTGTACATTAATGATTTAGACGAGGGGATTAAATGTAGTATCTCCAAATTTGCGGATGACACTAAGTTGGGTGGCAGTGTGAGCTGCGAGGAGGATGCTATGAGGCTGCAGAGTGACTTGGATAGGTTAGGTGAGTGGGCAAATGCATGGCAGATGAAGTATAATGTGGATAAATGTGAGGTTATCCACTTTGGTGGTAAAAACAGAGAGACAGACTATTATCTGAATGGTGACAGATTAGGAAAAGGGAGGTGCAACGAGACCTGGGTGTCATGGTACATCAGTCATTGAAGGTTGGCATGCAGGTACAGCAGGCGGTTAAGAAAGCAAATGGCATGTTGGCCTTCATAGCGAGGGGATTTGAGTACAGGAGCAGGGAGGTGTTGCTACAGTTCTACAGGGCCTTGGTGAGGCCACACCTGGAGTATTGTGTACAGTTTTGGTCTCCTAACTTGAGGAAGGACATTCTTGCTGTTGAGGGAGTGCAGCGAAGATTCACCAGACTGATTCCCGGGGTGGTGGGACTGACCTATCAAGAAAGACTGGATCAACTGGGCTTATATTCACTGGAGTTCAGAAGAATGAGAGGGGACCTCATAGAAACGTTTAAAATTCTGACGGGTTTAGACAGGTTAGATGCAGGAAGAATGTTCCCAATGTTGGGGAAGTCCAGAACCAGGGGTCACAGTCTAAGGATAAGGGGTAAGCCATTTAGCACCGAGATGAGGAGAAACTTCTTCACCCAGAGAGTGGTGAACCTGTGAAATTCTCTACCACAGAAAGTAGTTGAGGCCAATTCACTAAATATATTCAAAAGGGAGTTAGATGAAGTCCTTACTACTCGGGTGATCAAGGGGTATGGCGAGAAATCAGGAATGGGGTACTGAAGTGCATGTTCAGCCATGAACTCATTGAATGGCGGTGCAGGCTAGAAGGGCTGAATGGCCTACTCCTGCACCTATTTTCTATGTTTCTATGTTTCCAGTTCTGAAGGAGGATGTAATTTCTGGTTCCACCACAACCAAGGAACAAGAAGATCCCATAAATGGTTAATGGCATACAATGGCAACAGTTGTGTGGAAATTTGATTATCTGGGATAATTATGATTTATATATCCAATCAATATTGTTTTAAATGTAAGATGCTTTATTGTAAGATTGAATCCTTGCGGAGTTTCACCTCCCAGCCCATGCCCCTACTTTTGAATAAGGGTGGCTTTCTCTTTAATTGAACTTCGTGAAACATCTTAAAAGAACTGATCTAAGATCCTTCTCCCTAATTAATATTGCTTTGGCTGTAGGCAGAATTTTATTTTTAAACTAGCTTTCTGGTGATCCTTTTAAACACGTCTAATTTATATTTGTTTTCTAAAGATAAGGCTCAATGCTAACAGCAGTTTTTGACCCCACATTGTATAAAGGTAGCTGATGCAGTTCCCAGGTTCAGTTCTTCATCTCTCATTAAACAATATTGTGGGCTTTTGGCAAATAATGTAATTAGGATATAAAGAACACAATTTGTTGATAAGTGCATATTTTAAAATGAGAACATTGCCTTGCTGTGGTTAAAGGTGTGACTGATGAATGCTAATAATGGTTGTGTGTTTTGGTGTGCTGTGAGTTACTAAGGTTCAAGCGCCATTCTTTGTTGCCTGACAGAGATTTCAAAGGAAGGTCAATGGTTTTGCTGAGAGATTATGACAGTTGAGTTATGGATTCAAACACTTCAGGCTTTTTACTACAAACAGTAGAAATGAAATGGATCAAGATTGATTGCCACTCAAGTCTAATATACATTTCTCTATTAGAAATATGCTATCCTTTTAACCATAAACATTGGCAAGCTCAGTGCATCTTTTCTTTATTTTTCTAAGATTCATCAATCTGATGTATATTGGCTGCTGCCGTCATTCTAGATCTATCCCTTTTTCTGATCATGTAAATGTGTTCCCAGATGCTTTTCTTTCATAGAAATCGCATATTTTATTGGAATTTAACTGTGCATGGTTTATATGATGACATTTGCTGTAAAGATTACTATTTAAATGTTCTTTTAAACCACACAAGTAGAATGGCACATCTTGACAGTAGAACATAAACCCTTTAAAAAAAATAAAGACATTGATTAGTTTAGAGTTACTAAAGAGCAGAAGCACCAAAAAGTTGAAATCAATTCGATATATATTGAATGTTCTAATTACGAGGAAATGCTGTGCACACCATAATATTCAAGAGAAGGTCATTTTTTGCCAACCTTTCATTAGTACATTACTAATTATTGAAACAATGAATCAAATATTTTAAGACATTGACCCACCATGACCCAATGTCTTGGTCAATCTGCACTTAGCATCTTCTACAATACTTGGTCGATGACACATCAAATTAGCTCTGTTAGCCAATTTGAATTTGAAATACTTAGATAAAGAATAAAATTACATTTTAGTTTGTTTCTAACTTCATCCTCTCTAAACATATCGCCGATGAAATTGGTGTTGCGCGGTAGTACAACACGCATGATGCCGAATCATCAGGCTGATTTCGACGCTGCCTGATTAACTTTTCTATTAAAAATGGGGTTAAACCAGTGAGTAGGTAGGTATTCCGTTAAATGATATGACTGTAGTCTCCTGGCTAACAATAAAAAGAAGCTAATAACGGAAATTTATAAATGTGATAGTGAGGTGTAAAGGGTATTAAAGGAGCTGTGGAAAATAATTTAGCAGCAAATGTGTATTTAATTTTCAAGTACTATAATGAAGTGGTGCAAATACATCCAAATAACATATTATACCTAGACATATTTTAAAAAGGTTAATTGTTTGCATGTTTTGTGTAGTATTGGTAATGTGAGCTTCATCTAAAATAAGAATTTGGTTGAATTACATTACTTCTAACCTGCAGTTATTATAGATTGACAAACCGGAACCAGGAAGATATATAGGAGGTTATATCAATGATTAATTAAGAAAAAAGGAAAGATCTGAAGATTTTCCGAGTTATTGTTTCCATTAGAGATGCAGGAAGCATTGACCAATGGTCTGTCTGTCTCCAAGGCTCGACTGACGAGGTTGGATAATTGGTTTATCATCATTAGAGGCATATGATGTCAAAGTAAAACCATATGGTGATAAATGAAAATGTCAAAGTTCAAGAAGCAAATGAGCACTCAAGAGAGCCAGTTTTATTCTCTCAGCTTATCTGTCCCTTTGAATCTGGAGAAAACATTAATAATGAGAGAAGGGAGGGCTGGGAATGTAAATATTAAGCATGTCTTTATGAATTAGAATTTATGTGACAGGGACAGAGGTACAAAGTTGTAAATATGAAGATGCAAACAGTTGGTGACAGCTTGTGGTTCAAAAACTAGAGCAAACAGCAGAAGGTTGAAGGGTAACCTGTCTGGTGTGACCCTGCAGTGGTAAGGATGAGATAACAGAATTAGTGATAAGTTCACAAGGGTAATGATTACGTTATGTCAAAGCAGTGTGTATAAGTGGGTTTTGGGATTATCCTTTTCAATGTGCTTTATTTTATAAATTAATTCTGTAAAGAAATTAAGACATGTAGCTTATCTAGCTGACTATTTACATCTCATGTCAAAAAAAGATGGCAAAGGTTACATAGTAATAATATTTCTAAGAATAGCTGGCTGTTCCAATAATGCCATTTCAAGGGTGAAGTGAACTTGTAACCCTAATGTGGAAAGTTTTCTAGTAACATTTTTGTATTTAATACAATAAGGAATAGTGCTGAGAAATTGATGTTTTTGTTGCGCAAAAGCAGTATGAGGCACTGTCTATCTAAGTTGAGGTGCAGCTTTGGTAGACTTCTTCTTGCTCCTCAGACAGTGATTTCCTGCTATGCAACTATTGACTCTTTCAGGAGAAAAATGATCAGGCTGTTGATTCTGGGGCAAATTTAAAGAAGAGACTCCTGGAATTAATTTCAAACGTACACATTAACAGCCATCAGTATTATAATTTAATTTCCATGGGTTGGAATTAAACTTGAACCCAGAGATTACAACAGATGTCTCTTCTAGGTCATATGTGTATTCATTATTTTAAAATCTATTTATTGTAACACTTGAATTTTGTGAAGCCTGTCAGAGTATATTGTAAATGTCATCTTTCAATATGTTTTGAATGCATTTGAATCAAGTACCTGTACTTGTATAAAATTACGCAAAAAATATCTTCACTCTTTAATTATTTGAGAACATCTCCATAATAATTCACAGAGCTAGAATTTCCTATCAGCCCACCAGCACCCGATCGCCATCCAAAAGACCGCTAAGACTGGGAAGATTATCACCAGCGAAAACTTCCCCCCAAAAAATAAAAAAATCCACCAAGCGAAAAACATGGGCCTTGCACCCCCATTCTGGGCGAAAAAGTACAATTTAGGGTTGATTGGGCGGTTCGTAAACAAAATGAGCGAAAAATTTAAAAATCAATAAAACTTTACCCCAAGGCTGCAGGTTGGGCCTAACACCAGAAAAACAATAAAAATAATTTTTCAAAATAATCAACTAAAAAATCAAAAAAACATTTTAAAACTAATTCACCACAACACATTTTTAAAATAATTAGTAAAAAAAACAATTACTAACCTTTTTCTTGCAGAGCTACTCACCTACCACCCAGCTCCGCTGATCCTCGTGGGCGATTTAAAAAATCTTACCTATGGATCACGGCTGAACCAAATATCATGCCAGGACGATTTGAGGACGGTGTACACCAGTGGTCCGCTCCCCAGTGGTACCTTGAAACCGCCGGCGTAACTCAGGTAAGGACATTTTCGTTCACCTGATTACTGCCCACAATGGCCAATACCGCCCAGAAACTGGGCAGTAAGCCATTGGAAATTCCAGCCCACAGTCTTTTTCTAACGTTACAAAAAAGATATAGTAAAGTGATAGAAATGGCAAGAGTTGTTTTCAAATATGTGCATAGCAGCATAATATTTTGTAATAAAATATAAATCAGAATTCAACTATTGAATGTTGAATAGAAACCTCACCTCCCACAATGATATATAGACACTGTTGGGTATCTGTAAAGCATGCACTCCCATGTTCCACCACCAGGGAGCACATCCCCTGAAGTCACAAGGGATCTCAGCATCCCTTGGGAGCACTGTATATAAGCCGACCACTAAGGCCTGTTACTCACTCTGGAGTGTCTTAATAAAGACTGAGGTCACTGTTACTTTAACCTCCCTGTGTGCAGTCTCACCTGTGTTAGGAACACAATAGACACCACCATTAAGCTCTGTGATTTTGTGGCACATCTATTTTTTGCACAAAACAATGAAATGCAGTGAGCCTGCACATTGGCCGAGTTAGGATTTTACAACAATCCTGAACGTTATGGTAATTTTTCATTCTGATGCAAGTTCACAAATGATCAGATTATGAGCCCGAAATTGGTCAATGCATAAGATCCGCCCATTTCTCGGCGGTATGCCAGCGGTGCGTCATTTCAAACCGCCAAAACCAAAGAGGACAAAATTGGTCAACATTTTTTCGCCGTTATGTCGGCGGTATGTCAGCGGTCTGCAGCGGGCAGCATATTACCTAGTAGTCGATCCAGATCGACTTTCTCTTTGATGGACGGTGTGGCATGCACGTTTTTTTATCCCCATTTTTTTTTTTACAGAAGCGTTTTACCCGCGATTTCGGGGGTCAGGGGTCACCTGTGCATGCGCAGTGAGTTGAAGAGAAGAGAGAGTGAGAAGGAGCAGCAAGCTAGTCGACGGGCAGTTACTTTAAAAACACATTGCAGCGTTAAAAATATTCATAACAATTGATAATTCTACAGCTTAAAGAACAAGAAGACATATTTTACAAAGCAAAAATCATAACAACAGAAATATTATGGAAATGTTAAAAAAAAATCCAAGCGCAGGAACATCGAAAAGGACAGGAGGTTGAGGGCGCCCGCCTTCGATGAGATGGAGTTACCTGCCCTTCGAGAATATCATGAAGAGGTATTCCGAGCTAAAGAAAGGTGGTCGTAGAAACGCCACCCCCAAAGGAGTACAACATGATATGGGACGTGATCAGAGTGGCTGTGTCCTCTACAGGTACCATAGTACGCACCGAGGAAAGGTGACGTAAGAGGTGGAATGACCTGGTGAGGGTAGCAAGAGTAAGTAATGATTTTATTTATGCCATGTGCCATGTAAATGTAGGTTCAGTGTCACACAGATGATGTTATTTATCTTAAGGTTACAATGATGTATTCGTGTTTTCAGGCAATGACAAGAGGATCAACGCAGTGTTTTTTAATTTGTGTGTGTGTAACCCTGTGTGTCTGCAATGTTAAATGGATTGAAGATTTTTACTTTGATTTACTTTACTTTCTGCAGAAGAAGACATCTGCATTAGCAGCCGATCAGCGGCATATGGCGGGGAGAACCCACAACCCAAGAGCCTCTGACTGACATCGAGATCTGTGCCCTGTCCCTGGTCAGGGATAGCAACCATGCCACCACTGACATTGGAGCTGACCCCCTCACACAGGATGCCAAATTCAATGGGGTATGGTAGCATAGTGTTATTGGGCTAGTAATCTAGAAGCCTGGACTAATGATCTGGAGGTATGAGTTCAAATCCCACTATGACAGCTGGGAGATTTAAACTCTTATACTTGCTTTGGAGGCAGTTCAGAGAAGGTTCACTAGGTTGATTCTGGGGATGAGGGGGTTGACTTTATGAGGAAAGGTTGAGTAGGTTGGGCCTCTACACAATGAGAGGTGATCTTATCGAAACGTATAAGATTATGAGGGGGTTTGACAAGGTGGATGCAGAGAGGATGTTTCCACTGATGGGGGAGACTAGAACTAGAGGGCATGATCTTAGAATAAGGGGCCACCCATTTAAAACAGAGATGAGGAGAATTTTTTTCTCTCAGAGGGTTGTAAATCTGTGGAATTCGCTGCCTCAGAGAGCTGTGGAAGCTGGGACATTGAATAAATTTAAGACAGAAATAGACAGTTTCTTAAACGATAAGGCGATAAGGGATATGGAGAGTGGGCAGGAAAGTCGAGCTGAGTCCATGATCAGATCAGCCATGATCTTATTGAATGGCGGAGCAGGCTCGAGGGGCCGTATGGCCTACTCCTGTTCCTATTTCTTATGTTCTTATGTTCTTATGAATACAGTCTAGTCTGTGTTTCGGTCCTCTCATATCATGTCATGTAACTGTAACTTTAATATTGGCCTGATGTAATGTAATTTATGTTTATTGCACTGTCATGTTGGCCTCATGTGATGTACTGCAATGTTGGGGCATGTAACACAATGCATATATGTATTGTCTGTCTGCAATATGTAATGCAGTACTGCGGCAGCAGTGGACATTTAAGTAAGACTGCGATAAGTCAATGTACTAGAAACATAGAAACATAGAAAATAGGTGCAGGAGTAGGCCATTCGGCCCTTCGAGCCTGCACCACCATTCAATAAGATCATGGCTGATCATTCCCTCAGTACCCCTTTTCTGCTTTCTCTCCATACCCCTTGATCCCCTTAGCCGTAAGGGCCTTATCTAACTCCCTCTTGAATATATCCAATGAACTGGCATCAACAACTCTCTGCGGCAAGGAATTCCACAGATCAACAACTCTCTGAATGAAGAAGTTTCTCTTCATCTCAGTCCTAAATGGCCTACCCCTTATCCTAAGACTGTGTCCCCTGGTTCTGGACTTCCCCAACATCGGGAACATTCTACCCGCATCTAACCTGTCCCGTCCCGTCAGAATCTTATATGTTTCTATGAGATCCTTTCTCATCCTTCTAAACTCCAATGTATAAAAGCCCAGATGATCCAGTCTCTCCTCATATGCCAGACCTGCCATCCCGGGAATCAGTCTGGTGAACCTTCGCTGCACTTCCTCAATAGAAAGAACGTCCTTCCTCGGATTAGGAGACCAAAACTGAACACAATATTCTAAGTGAGGCCTCACCAAGGCCCTGTACAACTGCAGTAAGAACTCCCTGCTTCTATACTCAAATCCACTAGCTATGAAGACCAACATACCATTTGCCTTCTTCACCGCCTGCTGTACCTGCATGCCATCTTTCAATGAATGATGTACCATGACACCCAGGTCTCATTGCACCTCCCTTTTTCCTAATCTGCCGCCATTCAGATAATATTCTGTCTTTGCGTTTTTGCCCCCAAAGTGGATAACCTCACATTTATTCACATTATACTGCATCTGCCATGCATTTGCCCACTCACCTAACCTGCAGCCTCTTAGCATCCTCCTCACAGCTCACACCGCCACCCAGTTTAGTGTCATGTGCAAACTTGAAGATATTACACTCAATTCCTTCATCTAAACCATTGATGTATATTGTAAAGAGCTGGCGTCCCAGCACTGAGCTCTGCGACACTCCACTAGTCACTGCCTGCCATTCTGAAAAGGACCCGTTTATCCCGACTCTCTGCTTCCTGTCTGTCAACCAGTTCTCTATCCATGTCAATATATTACCCCCAATACCAGGTGCTTTGATTTTGCACACCAATCTCTTGCGTGGGACCTTGTCAAAAGCCTTTTGAAAGTCCAAATACACCACATCCACTGGTTCTCCCTTGTCCACTCTACTATAGGGTTACTATATACTCATGTAACCCTGACCCCTCCCCTGGTGCCAACCTTTTAAAAATGTTGTTTTGTACTTTCAGACTTGGACGACTCAGACCACACCAACACAGACTCCACCTCTGGCATCACCCAGCCCTCTCCCGAATTCACAACTGGCAGAGATGAGGAAGACGATGAGGAAGAGGAAGAGGAAGAGGAAGAGCCGCTGCTCCTGGAGCCAGTGGAGGTGGAGGTGGCGGTGGAGACGGAGGAGGATACACCAGCTCCATGTGGGCCAGCTGGAACACCCTCCACCACGGAATCTGTATTCAGGGATTCCCCCATGGCTCCTTTGACTCTGCGGGACCAAGCGGTGTGCAGCAAGGCACCCCCAGTGTTGCAGTGCCTTTGCCGTAGCGACGGAGGTTGGTGCACAAAAGGTCAGTTGCTGTAGGTGTGTACCAGGACATGGTGCATCTGTCAAAGGCCAGCGTCGACATAGGTCGAGAGCTGCTCAAGGCTATAATTATGATAGCCGCAAACAAGAGGGGAATATGTCGCGTATGATCACCACGATGGAGCAGACGGCTGACGCCGTCGAAGCCATGCGGCAATCAACGGGATCGAGACATGGCGTGAAATCCCCCCATGCCATAGTAGTCGGGTTGACAGCACCTGAGGGTAGGGAGCTGACATCATCTTCCAGCCCTGAAGTCATGCCTTCCACATCACGAGCTTCTCCTGAAGCCCCATTCATTGAGCTTGCAATGTCTGGCCCCCAACGACAGCAACAGCACTTGGGGTGCGGTGCTGCATGTCAGCTTGGTACCACCGCGGTGGGGTCCAGGCTAGGGGCAGTGGGAAAGGGAAGGGTGGGAGTAAGAAAGGGGGGAATAGTCCCAAGAGTTGTGTAGCACACGGTCGAGGATGAGGCCGAGGTCGTGGCCGGGGACAGTAAAGCGTCTTTTTGTTGTACATGTTCATTGAATAATTAAAGTTTAATTTGTAAACGTTTATTAAAGTTGTAAAAGTTTTGTTAAAATTGTTATTAAAGTTGTTAAAGTTGTTACAGTTGTTCTCCAGTTATAAGTTCTACAAAGTTTTAAAATTGTATATTTTTGAGATATTTACATAAACGTTTGAATTGAATTTAAGCACTCGTGTACAGTGTCAAACTTTTGGGGTAACAGTCATCAGGGTCCCAAAACGAAGCTTTCCACAATCAAGCAAAGCGTTCATTTATGAGCTGTTGACGCAACAATTTTGCAGTGGCATACACTCTGCGTGCCCTCTGCTGTGGTGCTTGTGGGGGAGTGGGGGTGGGGTGGTGCAATGGGTTCACTTGGAAGCTCCTCGTCATCCTCCTGCCCCTCATTTTCCTCTGCTTCCTCTCCGTCTTCTGCAATCTCTCCTCAGGTGCTCCCGCAGTCCCCTGTGGCAATTCCTGTCCCCGCATGATGGCTAAATTATGCAACATGCAGCACACCACTGTGAACTGAGCAACCTGCACAGGGTGGCATTGCAGCCTGCCTCCCGAGTGGTCCAAGCATTGAAAGCACTGCTTCAGCGTTCCAATTGTCTTTTCGATTATATTATGTGTGGCTATATGGTTCTTATTATATCGTTGCTCGGCTTCTCTCTGAGGGTTCCATGGGGGAGAGTCAAGAGCCAGGTGGCGAGGCCGTACGCTTTGTCCCCCAGCATCCAGCATTTACCTTGTGGCTCAGACTTCAACAGGTCAGACACAGTGCTCTCACGCAAGATGTGCACATCATGGATGCACCCTGGAAAGTTGGCATTTACTGCCATGATGCGCTGTGTATGGTCGCCGACAAGCTGCACATTGAGGGAGTGGAATCCCTTACGGTTTCGGTACAACTCCGCCTCCTGTAATGGTGCTCACAGGGCAATATGGGTATAGTCAATAGCACCCTGCACCTTGGGGAAGCCGGCAATGCATGCAAATCCCAAAGCCCTGTGACTCTGTGCCTCTCTGGCCATTGGGAAGTTGATAAATTCCTTCCGGCTTGCATACAGTGCTTTGGTTACCTGTCGAATGCAGCGATGAGTAGCGTACTGAGAAATATTGCATATGTCCCCAGCTGATGCTTGAAAAGAGCCACACGCATAAAAGGAAAGTGCCGCAGTCACCTTCACCTCGACAGAGAGTGCAGTAATGTTGGTGGTACTGGGCTGCAGGTCTGCCTTAATGAGCTGGCAAATCTCATTGATCACCTCTTTTTAGAAGCACTGCCTTCGAACACACTGTCGATCAGTCAGGTCCAAGTATGAGCGCTTCTCCCTGAAAATCCTTTGCGGTTAAGGCCTCTTCCTCCTCCTCATCAGTCTGTGAGCTCCTCCGTTACCCTTATAACTCTGCTCAATAAATCTTCTCACGTCTAGATCCTCCATTAGACAGGTAGTCAGCAATACAGGCTGAGATAATACAGGCCCCATTCTTTTTAAATCTCCACAATATTTTTTGATGAAAAAAATAACTAAAATGCCTTCTATCTTAATAAGTTACTCAGTAACAGTAAAAATATCTTTTCCACTAAATTGCACTATAAAATCACTGTTCACTTCAGAAATACTGAGGTGCTGCTTTAGCTGACTGTTCCCGACTTTAAAACGACAGCTCCAAGCACTACCGCCCATTCCCGCTTACTTAACATCACGTAAAACCACCTTTTCCAGGACAGTATGGTATGTCAATCATGAATATTCCGCTGAGTGGTATGTCGGCGATATGTAGGTGTATTTTGACCAAAATCTCATTTTTGGGTGGTGTGCGGGTGGCACCCAGGCAGTAGGGTGTGGTATGTCGACCAATTTCGGCCCCTTTGTGAATTCAACTTTATAACCTGCAACAGTGGGATTTAAACTCTTAACAGGTCGATTGTTAGTTGAATTACATAGCAACGCTTTCATACCCCATTAAAACTTGGGTTAAGGAGTATTGGGTTAGAATAAGGGAAGCTTTACTCTACATCTGGCCATACAGAATTTGACCTGGGAATGGTTGATGCTCAAACATCCATCACCTTGGCAAGAGCAAAAGGAAAATCACCTAAAAGTATAAACCTGCCAATTAATGTTGGTTTTAACTGCAATTCCTCTATCGGCCACAGAAGGAGTGCTTCGGAGGGGGTGACCAAAGCTTGGCCAATGAGAAGGTTGGGGGGGCGGGGGTGGGGCTGGGGTTGGCGATTGTAGGCCTGTAGGAACTTACAGAGATAGAAAAGGGTGAGGCCGGGGGAGCAATTTATTGGTAAAATAGGTGCCTGTGAGTTGATTTTTTTCCCCATTGTACTTTCACCTCTGGGACCACACTTAAATGCAGCCTGAACTGATAGACTGAATTATCCAAACTTTGTTGCTGTACAGACCCTATAGTCTCATTTCTGCTTGAGAGGGAATAGAACAAAAGAACAACACTGCCTATAATTTAGCAATCCCATTCACAGAGACACAGAAGGATTGTTGGTTTGGGAAGTGCAGTTTGCAGAGTCAGTGCGAGGGCACCTCATTACCATGGGCACACCATGCAGCCAGCAAATCTGGGGCCTGCCATATATCTGGTCATGTAATCAGATCCTCTCGCTGGAGTCCCCCTTGTTTTTTGCTTCAACCGATACTAAACGTTTTTTTTTAATTCTCCCTCTTTAGGGGTCCAAGCTGCTTCCCCAAGCTTGATATGCCCCACCACCACTGTCCCAATGGGTCCACTTTTACCCTTATGGAATCTGTTCCTTCTTATTTGCACTCACTCCAAAGAGGAGACAGAATGTTATACACACCTGTACACCTTAAAGCACTGCTTCATAATTCCAAAAACAAAACCCCCTGTTTCCACACAGTTCACCCTTCCTGTAGCAAAGAAGTTGTTCTCTTGCTGAACTAATGTTCCAACAACTAAAGAACTTCCAAGGGCAAGTTGCCAGCTGCTGATGTTCTGATCTGAAGGCATGTTTCTAAACATTTATCTGCCCACTTCTAGCCCTGGAAATGACATTGAATGCATTGCAACCTTGCTGTGTGACTTAAAACCATTTAAATTTCTCTACCTGTTTCAGACAGGAACCACACTATCGCCCGCTTTGCCGCAGGAAATGTGCATCATGCGCAAAAAGGAAGGAGACCCAGTGTTGCGGGTTGCTGCCCCTATTTCCTGTCCATAACACCTGGGACACTAGTGCTCATGGGGTATTGTAGACATGAAAAATTGGCCCCATAGTCTATGCTCACTTGGCCACTTGGGTGAGGTACTGGAGTGTGTCCAGTGTCTATGGAACAGTACCCAGAACAAAGGAATCAATGCCTTAATTAAGGCAGGAGAGAAAACTAGTTGAAAGTAACATTTAAAAATGTGGGAAAAAATGATGCTGGTGTTTTTTGGCAAACTTCAGCTTGTTAGAAAAGAGGACAGGGCCCCAGTGCTACTCTAAATACAGGCTTGACTTTTGCCTCCAGTGTCTGTGTCAACACCTACTGACATTCTGCCCCGTTAACTTCAAAGTGAGGCAGGAAGGGAAACGAAAGCTTTACCTCTGGGTTCCCGTGGGTCCTTCCTTAGTGCCTTGATTTGTGGTTTGGCCTCCAGGTACAGCCTCAAGCGTCCAAATAGCTGTATTTAATCTCATAATCAAAACTGTTCGGAAGGCAGCATGTGTGCCTGAATTAAAAGGAGCTCCCTGGGCTGTGCTCGGGAAGAGGACAACTTCTTCTTTCTATTGTCTTCTTAATACCGAGGGAAGTTTTGACCATGGTGGAGAGTTGTGTTTTCCCACTCCTCACTTTTTCAACACTTTCAGATTCTAGCAGCAGCATTATAATTTATTCTGGTCAATTCTGGCTGTCTACCAGCCTTAGGGTAGACCATGAAAAACAGGGCAGTGAATAATAGTATCTGTGGGTGTTTCATTTCTAGCTGTGATAATCAATCACTGTTATATGAAGAGATGAAAAAAATGCGCAACTGATAAAAATCTAAAATGAAACACACAATTATTAAGCAGCACTATTAGTAACAAGATGAAAAAACGCAATGAATTTACAAATAAGGATTTGCTTTTTAAAGTCCATAAAATTAAATCCAAAATTGTTTGCTGTTTGCCAATCCTGATTTGGTTTGGGCGGGCGGGGGGGGCGGGGGCAGCCTTTTTTTTGAGAATCCCATTTATCATGACTGAATCAACAAGACTTCACTGATACTACATCTCCTACAGAACTCACATGCTGTTCCAATCAGGAGATCGAACCGAATGCAATCTCCCAGGGTTTCTGCTCATGGCCACCTGGGTTCAGCTCACACACCAGACATTATTAAGTTACTAAATGATATGAGTAGAGTTTATATTTGCAACAGAAAATGGCAGGAGGTTCACATCTGACATTATGTCAACTCATGTATCTCCTGTTTCACCACCTGCCTCAAGTGGTAAGAGTTTTAATTGTTAACGATGAATAGAGTAAATAATGATATCATTTAAACGCAACTATTTTCTGATTGAACTGCAGATTTCAATAATGATAAATATGCAGCTGTGGTATAAACAGAATTTTTAGTTCCAATAATCAATCAAGTTAAAAGAGTTAAGTAGTGCAGGGTCATTCCAAATCGTCTCCAGACATCCTGGGCCAACTCCCACTTCCAGGGCTAAATATTTGGGGGCTTTACGCCAGCTGTTACCGGAAAAATGTAGCGGCAAGAGGATGGCCGCCGCTCTTTCACCAACTGGTGGCGGGCGACACTGTTGGCAGTGACGGCCTCAGTGATGTGGTCCCACATCATACTTTCTGGAGGGCCTCCTGGCCCCTGGGGTAGAGGACCTCTCTTGCAGTGTTGACCCACTGCAAAAGCTGGAGTGCTGCGTGCGAGAGCCTGGGTGCCACTTCCCTGGCTTGCTGAGCCATTTGTGTTAGTGCTGAAGCATTTTTGTCATTTTTTGAGGTGCAGAAGGGAATTCACCTTTAAGAGCTGAAGACTCCCATTTGGGACAATGTTTTAATGTTAATTGGTATGTAAAAAACCTGTAAATACCATGCCTAACCAACAGAGGGCTTATCCCCTGGAGTCCCAAGAGATCCCTCAATCCTGTATATTAGGAGGCGTCACAGGCTGGAAAGGCACTCTGAGATCTATAATAAAGGACTACGGTCACACCTTACTTTAAGCTTGCAGTATCCAGTCTGACTCTTTATTCAAGACATAACAACTGGCGACGAGGTACAGATGACGAACCCAACCGCAACAATGCAGAGAACCGTGGGCATCCTGGAGAAATTTTCGGAGGGAGATGATTGGGAAACCTTCGTGGAGCAACTCGACCAATACTTTGTGGCCAATGAGCTGGAAGGAGAAGCGAATGCTGCCAAACAAAGGGCGATCCTCCTCACCGTTTGTGGGGCACCAACGTATGGCCTCATGAAAAATCTGCTCAGTCCAGTGAAACCCACAGACAAGTCATACGCTGAGTTGTGCTCATTGGTCCAGGAGCATCTAAACCCGAAGGAAAGCGTTCTGATGGCGAGGTATCGATTCCACACGTACAAGAGGTCCGAAGGCCAGGAAGTGGCGAGCTACGTCGCCGAGCTAAGGCATCTTGCAGGACATTGCGAATTTGAAGGACAATTGGAGCACATGCTCAGGGACTTCTTTGTACTTGGTATTGGCCATGAAGTAATACTTCGCAAACTTTTGACTGCAGAGACTCCAATCTTGAGTAAAGCCATAGCGATAGCCCAGGCGCTTATCGCCACCAGTGACAATACCAAACAAATTTCTCAGCACACTAGTGTTGCTGCAAGTACTGTGAACAAAGTGATGTTGTTTTCGAATTGAAATGTACAGGGCAGGACTTACACGCTTGCAGCTGCACACCCGCAGATGACTCAGAGTCCACCATCAAGGGTGGTGAATACAAGGCCATTATCACCTTGTTGGCACTGCGGGGTGATCATCATTTCCATTCATGCCGCTTCAAAGGATATGTTTGCAAGAGCTGTGGAACAATGGGACACCTCCAACGTATGTGCAGGCGAGCTGCAAACCCTGCTAATCCTGCAAACCACCATGTTGCAGAGGAGGACAAATCCATGGTGGATCACGATGAACCAGAGCCTCAGACCGAGGTGGCAGAAGTATATGGGGTGCACACATTTACCACAAAGTGTCCCCTGATAATGCTGAAAGTTGAATTAAATGGACTCCCGGTGTCAATGGAGCTGGACATGGGCACAAGCCAGTCCATAATGAGCAAAAAGGCTTTCGATAAATTGTGGTGCAGCAAGACCTCAAGGTCTGTCCTGACTCCCATTCGTAAACTGAGAATGTATGCAAAGGAACTGATTCCCGTAATTGGCAGTGCTACCGTAAAGGTCTCCTACGATGGAGCAGTGCATAAGTTGCCACTCTGGGTGGTACCGGGCGATGGTCCCACGCTGTTCGGCAGGAGCTGGCTGGGAAAGATACGCTGGAACTGGGACGACGTCCAAGCGCTTTCGTCCGTTGACGACACCTCATGTGCCCAGGTCCTAAACAAGTTCCCCTTACTGTTCAAACCAGACATCAGGAAGTTCCAAGGAGCAAAAGTGCTGATCCATTTGATTCTGGGGACGCGACCCATCCATCACAAGGCAAGAGCAGTACCTTATATGATGAGAGAAGGGTGGAGATCGAGCTGGACAGGCTGCAACGAGAGGGCATCATTTCGCCGATCGAATTCAATGAGTGGGCCAGTCCGATTGTTCCAGTCCTCAAGGGAGATGGCACCGTCAGAATCTGTGGTTATTACAAAGTAACTATCAATCGTTTCTCACTGCAGGATTTATACCCACTACCAAAGGCAGACGACCTATTTGCAATGCTGGCGGGAGGAAAAATGTTCACGAAGCTGGACTTCACCTCGGCCTACATGACGCAGGAGCTGGAGGAGTCATCAAAAAGCCTCACCTGCATCAACACGCACAAAGGTCTCTTCATTTACAACAGATGCCCATTTGCGATTCGATCAGCCGCGGCGATATTCCAGAAGAACATGGAAAGCTTGCTGAAGTCGATCCCGTGCACCGTGGTCTTCCAGGATGACATTTTGAGTACAGGGCGGGACACCGTCGAACACCTGCAGAACCTGGAGGACATTCTTAGCCGGCTTAATCGTTTGGGGCTCAGGCTAAAACGCTCGAAGTGCATTTTCCTGGTGCCTGAAGTGGAGTTCCTGGGGAGAAGAATCGCGGCAGACGGCATCAGGCCCACTGATTCGAAGACGGAGGCAATCAAGAATGCATCGAGACCACAGAACGTGATGGAGCTATGGTAATTTCTTGGAATCCTGAACTATTTTGATAACTTCCTACTGGGTCTTAGCACATTGTTAGAACCCCTGCACTCTTTACTGCATAAAGGAGATGAATGGGTATGGGGTAAAAGCCAAGAAAATGTCTTTGAGAAAACTAGGAAGCTGTTATGTTCAAACAAATTGCTTGTGTTGTACGATCCACGTAAGCGTTTGGTACTAGCATAGGATGCGTCGTCGTATGGGGTTGGGTGTGTATTGCAACAAGCTAATGAGTTTGGGAAATTGCAACCGGTTGCTTATGCATCCAGAAGTCTGTCTAAGGCTGAGAGAGCCTACAATATGATTGAAAAAGAAGCGTTAGTGTGCCTTGACGGGATAAGGAAAATACATGTTCACAGTTAAGCAATGCACCCAGGGTGGCGCCACTAAGTTTATGGTCCTGGCCCTCCAAACCGTGGACCAGGGGCCATGTCGACTATGCAGGCCCATTCTTGGGAAAAATGTTCATAGTGGTTCCAAATGTGTACTCCAAATGGATTGTGTTGTTTATCTGTAAAGCATGCACTCCCATGTTCTGCCACCAGGGAGTGCATCCCTTGAAGTCCCAAGCGATCCCAGCATCCCTTGGGAACACTGTATATAAGCCGGCCCCTAAGGTCTGTTCCTCACTCTTGAGTGTCTTAATAAAGACTGAGGTCACTGTTACTTTAATCTCCCTGTGTGCAGTCTCATCTGTGTTAGGAACACAATAACTGGCGACGAGTATACGAATCCAACTCAAAGATGCAGCAAACTGTGGGCATCCAGGAGAAGTTCTTGGAGGATAAGGACTGGGAAGCCTATGTCAAATGGCTAGACTAGTGCTTTGTAGCCAACGAGCTGGACGGAGAAGGAAGTGCTGCAAAAAGGAGAGCGGTCCTCCTCACGATCTGCGGGGCACTGACCTACAGATTCATGAAGAATCTTCTGGCTCCAGTGAAACACACAGATAAGTCATATGAGGAGCTGTGTACACTAGTTCGGGAGCATCTTAACCCAAGGGAGAGCGTGCTGATGGCGAGGTATCGGTTCTACATGTGCCAGCGATCTGAAGGACAGGAAGTGGCGAGCTACGTCGCCGAGCTAAGGCGACTTGCAGGACAATGTGAATTTGATGGCTACCTGGAGCAAATGCTCAGAGACTTTTTTGTACTGGGCATTGGCCACGAGAACATCCTACGAAAACTTTTGACTGTTGAGACACCGACCCTCAGTAAGGCCATTGCGATAGCACAGGCGTTTATGTCCACCAGTGATAACACCAAACAAATCTCTCAGCACACAAGTGCTAGCAATGTTCATAAATTAACTGGAACTGTGTTTGTGAGCAGAAATGTACAGGGCAGAAACCACGAGTCTGCAACTGCCCGCAGGCCTCAGGTGACCCAGATGACTCAGAGTCCGCAACAAAGGATGAATGCAAGGCACTTCACACCTTGTTGGCATTGTGGAGGCTTCCATTCAGCCTATTCATGCCGCTTCAAAGGGTATGTTTGCAAGAGCTGTGGAACAATGGGGCACATCCAACGAGCTTGCAGATGAGCTGCAAGCTCTGCAAAACCTGCTAATCACCATGTGGCAGAGGAAGATCGGTCCATGGTGGATCAAAGCAATTCGAGCCTCAGAGAGAGGAGGCAGATGCTGAAGTACACGGGTGTACACATTTTCGACAAAATGTCCACCTATAACGCTAAACGTAAAATTGAATGACTTACCCGTAGCCATGGAACTGGACACTGGCGCTAGCCAATCCATCATGAGCAAAAAGATGATTGAGAGCCTGTGGTGCAACAAGGCACTCAGACCAGCCCTGAGCCCCAGCCACACGAAACTGAGAACGTACACCAAGGAGCTTATCACTGTCCTGGGCAGCGCCATGGTCAAGGTCACCTATGAGGGCACGGTGCATGACCTGCCACTCTGGATTGTCATGGGCGATGGCCTCACACTGCTTGGAAGGAGCTGGCTGGGCAAAATCTGCTGGAACTGGGATGACAGCCGAGCGCTATCACATGTCGATGAGGCCTCATGTACCCAGGTTCTTAACAAATTTCCTTCCCTTTTTGAGCCAGGCATTGCAAACTTTTCTGGGGCGAAGGTGCGGATCCACTTGGTCCCAGAGGCACGACCCATTCACCACAAGGCGCGAGCGGTACCTCACATGATGAGGGAGAGAGTGGAAATCGAGCTGGACAGGCTGCAACACAAGGGCATCATCTCCCCAGTGGAATTCAGCAAGTGACCCAGCCCAATTGTTCCAGTACTCAAAAGTGATAGCACGGCCAGGATTTGCGGCGATTATAAAGTAACTAGTAATCGTTTCTCACGACAGGACCAGTACCCGCTACCGAAGGCAGACGACCTATTTGCGACGCTGGCAGGAAGCAAGACATTCATCAAGCTCAACCTGACTTCGGCCTACATGACGCAGGAGCTGGAGGAATCTTCGAAGGGCCTCACCTGCATCAACACCCACAAGGGACTGTTCATCTACAACAGATGCCCGTTTGGAATTCGGTCGGCTGCAGCGATCTTCCAGAGAAACATGGAGAGCCTACTGAAGTCGGTACCACGCAAGTTGGTTTTTCAGGACGACATATTGGTCACGGGTCGGGACACCGCTGAGCACCTACAAAACCTGGAGGAGGTCCTCCAGCGACTGGATCATGTAGGGCTGCGGCTGAAGAGGTCGAAATGCATCTTCATGGCAACAGAAGTGGAGTTTTTGGGGAGAAAGATCGCGGCGGATGGCATTTGGCCCACAGACGCCAAGACAGAGGATATCAGGAATGCACCCAGGCCACAGAACGTCACGGAGCTGCGGTCGTTCCTGGGACTCCTCAACTAGTTTGGTAACTTCCTACTGGGATTAAGCACTCTTTTAGATCCCCTACATGTGTTCTTGTGTAAAGGTGAGAACTGGGTATGGGAAAAAAAGCAAGTAATTGCTTTTGAGAAAGTCAGAAACATTTTATGCTCCAATAAGCTGCTTGTATTGTATAACCCGCGTAAAAGACTTGTGCTAGCATGTGATGCGTCGTCGTACGGAGTCGGGTGTGTATTACAACAAGCTAACGTTGCGGGGAAGTTGCAACCTGTCGCCTAGGCTTCCAGGAGTTTGTCTAAGGCCGAGAGGACCTACAGCATGATTGAGAAAGAGGCATTAGCGTGTGTGTTCGGGGTAAAGAAAATGCATCAGTACCTGTCTGGCCTCAAATTTGAGCTGGAAACCGATCACAAGCCCCTCACATCCCTGTTCGCTGAAAACAAGGGGATAAATACTAATGCCTGAGCCCGCATACAAAGGTGGGCACTCGTGCTATCAGCGTATAACTATACCATCCACCACAGGCCAGGCACCGAGAACTGTGCGGATGCTCTCAGTCGACTACTATTGCCCACCACGGGGATGGAAATGGCGCAGCCTGCAAACTTGTTGATGGTGGCGCAGCCTGCAGACTTGTTGATGGTCATGGAAGCGTTTGAAAATGATAAATCACCTGTCATGGCCCGTCAGATTAGGACTTGGACCAGCCAAGATCCTCTGCTGTCCCTAGTAAAAAACTGTATACTGTATGAGAGCTGGGCCAGCATCCCCATTGAAATGCAAGAGCTAATCAAGCCATTCCAGCGGCGAAAGGACGAGCTGTCCATTCAGGCAGACTGCCTGTTGTGGGGTAACAGTGTAGTGCAACCAAAAAGGGCAGGGAGACGTTCATCTCGGATCTCCACAGCACACACCCGGGTATAGTAATAATGAAAGCGATGGCCAGATCTCACGTGTCATGGCCCGGTATCGACTCTGACTTAGATTCCTGTGTATGGCAATGCAGCGTGTGTGCTCAGTTGAGCAATGCACCCAGAGAGGCACCACTAAGTTTCTGGTCCTGGCCCTCCAGAAGATGGTCAAGGATCCTGTCATGTATTCAACCAGCATTGTAACCCATGTATAATCTGACCTAAGTTGTACACTGTGAGAACAATGATCACTAGGTGGTGAACTTGTGGGAGAAACTCCTAACCTGGACTTTCAGAGATAAAAGGGGAAGCTCCACCCATTTCCATCACTTGAGTGCTATGGAATAAAGGACAGGTCACAGACTGACCTTCTCTCAAGCATGGGCCTCGTGTGCATTTATACTGTACAGTAAGGACGTATCAGATCCATTTCGACTATGCGGGCCCATTTCTCGGTAAAATGTTCCTGGTGTTGGTGGATGCTTTTTCAAAATGGATTGAAAGTGAAATAATGTCGGGAAGCACCGCCACCGCCACCATTGAAAACCTGAGGGCCATGTTTGCCACCCATGGCCTGCCTGACATACTGGTCAGTGACAACGGGCCATGTTTCACTAGTGCCGAATTTAAAGAATTCATGACCCGCAATGGGATGAAACATGTCACCTCGGCCCCGTTTAAACCAGCCTCCAATGGGCAGGCAGAGCGGGCAGTACAAACCATCAAACAGAGCCTTAAACGAGTCACAGAAGGCTCACTCCAAACCCGCCTGTCCCGAGTACTGCTCAGCTACCGCACGAGACCCCACTCGCTCACAGGGGTGCCCCCGGCTGAGCTACTCATGAAAAGGACACTTAAAACCAGACCCTCGCTGGTTCACCCCAACCTGCATGATCAGGTAGAGAGCAGGCGGCAGCAACAAAATGTAAATGATGGTCGCGCCACTGTGTCATGGGAAATTGATCTGAATGACCCTGTATATGTGCTAAACTATGGATATGGTCCCAAGTGGATCGCGGGCACAGTGATAGCTAAAGAAGGGAGTAGGGTGTTTGTAGTCAAACTAGACAATGGACAAATTTGCTGAAAGCACCTGGACCAAACAAGGCTGCGGTTCACAGACTGCCCTGAACAACCCACAGCAGACACCACCTTTTTCGAACCCACAACACACACCCAAAGGATCAATGACATCACCCCGGACCAGGAAATCGAACCCATCACGCCCAACAGCCCAGCAAGGCCAGACTCACCCAGCAGCCCTGCAGGACCAACAACACGCCAGCCCAGCGAGGGCACAGCCAAAACACCAGAACTGACATTTGTACCGAGGCGGTCCACCAGGGAAAGAAAGGCTCCCGACCGCCTCATCTTGTAAATAGTTTTCACTTTGACTTTGCGGGGGAGTGATGTTGTGTATCTGTAAAGCATGCACTTCCATGTTCCACCACCAGGGAGTGCATCCCCTGAAGTCCCAAGGGATCCCAGCATCCCTTGGGAGCACTGTATATAAGCCGGCCCCGAAGGCCTGTTCCTCACTCTGGAGTATCTTAATAAAGACTGAGGTCACTGTTACTTTAACCTCCCTGTGTGCAATCGCATCTGTGTTAGGAACACAATAGACTGAGTTGTGATAATATTGGCAAGCACATCCGCTGCCACCATTGAAGGCCTACAGGCCATGTTTGCCATGCACTGCCTGCCTGATGTCCTTGTAAGTGACAATGGGCCGTGCTTTACCAGTGCCGAGTTCAAGGAGTTCATGACCCGCAATGCGATCAAACATGTCACATCTGCCCCATTTAAGCCAGTATTCAACGGTCAGGCAGAACGAGCAGTTCAAACAATCAAGCAGAACTTGAAAAGGGTAACTGAAGGCTCACTGCAGACTCACTTATCCCGAGTCCTGCTTAGTTACCACACAAGTCCCCACTCGCTCACTGAGGTCCCTCCCGCTGAACTGCTCATGAAAAGGGCACTGAAGACAAGGCTCTCGTTCGACCACCCTGATCGAACCGAACAGGTAGAGAGCAGGCGGCTTCAACAGAATACATATCATGATCGCGCAAATGTGTCACGTGAAAATGAGATAAATGATCCTGTACTTGTGTTGAATTATGGACAAGGTCCCATATGGCTCCCTGGCACTGTCTTGGCCAAAGAGGGGAGTAGGGTGTTTGTGGTCAAACTCTCAAATGGACTCACCTGCAGGAAACACTTGGACCAAACCAAACTCAGATTTACGGACTATCCAGAACAACCCACAATAGACTCTACCTTTTTCGACCCTCCAACACACACACAAATGGCAACTGACCCAGCTGTTGACCACGAAACAGAACCCATCATCCGCAGCAGCCCAGCAGGACTCACCACTCTCAGCAGCCCAGCGAGGGCCCAACAAATGACTCACCAAAACCAGCATTTGCACCGAGATGATCAATCAGGGAAAGGAAGGCCCCAGATCGACTCACGTTGTAAATAGTTACACTATTGACTTTGCGGGTAGGAGTGTTGTTATGTATGTAAACCTGTAAATGCCATGCCTAACCACCAGAGGATTTATCTCCTGGAGTCCCAAGCGACCCCACAATCCCTTGGGAGCACCTGTATATAAGGAGGACTCACAGGCTGGAGAGGTACTCTGAGATCTGTGATAAAGGACTACGGTCATACTTACTTTGAGCTTGCAGTATCTCGCCTGACGCTTTATTCAAGAGATAACATTAAACTTTTGAAAAAAATGCAGTAAAGTCTAAACACTGCATTTGTTTACTTCATTTTTATTTTTATTAGGTAGGATTACATAGGATTACATAGGATATATGGCAGAGAAACAGACCATTTGGCCCAACCGGTCCATGCTGGCGTTTATGTTCCACTTGAGTCTTCTCCCGTCTTTCCTCATCTAAATCTATCAGCATAACCCTATATTCCCTTCTCCCTCATATGCTTGTCTAGCCTCCCCTTAAATGCTCTATACTATTCACTTCAAGCACTCCCTGTTCACATTCTCACCACTCTTTGGGTAAAGAAGTTTCTTCTGAATATTCTATCGGATTTCCTGGTGACTCTCTTATATTGATGGCCGCCAGTTATGCTCTCCCCAGCAGGGGAAGCACTCTCTCTGTATCTACTCTATCAAAATCTTTCATAATTTTAAAGACCTCTATTAGGTCACCCTTCAGCCTTCGTTTTTCAGGAGAAAAGAGACCCAGTCTCTTCATCTTTTCCTGATGTGTATACCCTCGCATTTTTGGCATCATCCTTGTAAATCTTCTCTGCACCCTCTCCAGTGTCTTTATATCCCTTTTATAATATTGCAAACAGAACCATATGCAGTACTTAGGGCCCAAGTTTCAGGTGGAGTTACTCCTATTTTTTTGGAGCAACTAGTTTAGTTTGGAGTATTTTAGAAATCACAATTTTCGGCATTTAGTTTGCTCCAGTTCTAGTGAGTTAGTTTAGTTTTGTTTTAGTTCAGTTTTTTGCAAGTTTAGGCACCGAAAAGTTACTCCAAACTAACTTAGAACGGAGAAGGTGTCGACTTTTGTACGCTCAGAAAAACCTTGTGCACACTTTAGAATTAGACGCAGGTAGCCAGAGATGGGGTGGGGGGTTGGCGGGGAAGGGAGGTTAGAGGGAAGGTAGGGGATTTTCCAAAGCATTAAACATTTCACTTTTAAAAATAAAGAACCATCATCAATAATAAATGATAAATCAATCAATAAATCAATAAAGAAAAAATAAAAAGTTCCTTCCTCACCTATTCATTCGGGAGCCCGGCCAGGGCTAGGGGCTGCATGCTGCAGGCTGAAAATCGGCACTCTGCCCGCTCCAGGAGCCCATTCGGCCAGGGCTAGGGGCTGGTGCAGCAGGCTGGAAATCGGCACTCTGCCCGCTCCAGGAGCCCATTCGGCCAGGGCTAGGGGCTGGTGCAGCAGGCTGGAAATCGGCACTCTGCCCGCTCCAGGAGCTCATTCGGCCAGGGCTAGGGGCTGCGTGCTTCGGGCCCCTCCCACACAGCCAGCAGCACATGCACACAGAATCTGGGGGCCAGGAGCTACTGCACACGCGCGCAGACTCCACTGCGCACGTGCGCAGACTCCACTGTGCATGCGCGCAGCTGCCGGCACTCTTTTTGGCCCAGGGCTGTAGCTCCGTACCCCCCACCATTGTGCTGCTTCGCGCTGACTGCTGAACAGGCCTGCTGCACTCGAAGAATTGCGAGGTAAGTTTTTGGCCCACTTTTCAATCCACAAAATAGGCGGGCCTCTCGGAGGTGCGCCATTCTAGCGGATATCGGAAACTTGGGCCCTTAAAATGTGGTTAGTATTAGTTCAGAATGCATTGGCCTTTTAATGCTTTGCCCCTTTAATGTCCCACAATGCCCAGCGAACTCACTGCCTCGCTTACAGAAGCTGTTGGAAGATGGAACGCCGCTTCTGGACGCTAACTTTGCTACCGATGCCTGCACTAATGCCACCAGGAGGGCATTACAAGGTGAGTTGGCGCACGGCTAAAATCTTTCGTCCCCAGTGCAAATTTTTCTCTTCTACCAGCGTGACCATTTCCAGCGGCTGTTAACCCAAGGCCGCGTAAACACCCGCAACTTTCGTGGTGGCCACGAATTTCGAGGTTCCAGTTCCTTCCACAACAAACCTGCAGGGTTGGAAAATTCCTCAGAACTGCTGCCACTCCGTTGCTGTAACTTTGTCGTAGGTGCAGCATAAACCTCATTTACATGCATAAACATGGCTTCCACCACACTCCCAGTGAAGCTCTGGTGGCAGATTGGGTTCAGCTTGGAGGAAAGTCCTAGCATTCTGGTCTTGAGGAATATGCTTTAAAATTTAATCCAATGGAAATCAACAATATCACTAACAGCTGAGGTGTTATTTTGGAGATTTTCATTTTGTTACAGTCGGGTTAAATTGGGCCGTGTAGGGTTCATTTTTCAGGCACGACACAGTCTCCTACAGCCCCAAAATAGCAGACAGGAAGCCTGCACATGCTTATGACCAGAAGCACTGCCCACCATATTGGGTCAGGACAAACAAGAGGCGTTCTTTACCCATGTCTGAAGCTGGCTGTAGTCCACTTGCATATGAAGATAAGGGGCCTAACTCCTGCTTCAGGTCGTTGCTGCAACATTGGTGGGCCCTGAGCTGTCAGTATCCATGTGCGCTAGTGGGGGTGGGGGAGGGAAATGGATACCCCACAAATTTAACCCCCACAAACAAAGCAATTCGCAAAAGCAAAGTGCTAAATAATCTCTTGGTTAGTAGTTGCAGAAATGTGACTGATCGTGGTGTCATGGTGTAAATGGTGAACATCAGTCAAAAGATTGGCAACAAGCATCACTTTTAATTTCAGTTCTATGGTAGGAGTGGATAAGACAACTTAGAAATCAGCTTTGTCCCAATATTTATCTCTTCCTTTGAATCTTTTCGCATGAAGCACAGCTTAGCCGTGTTTGCCGCAGGACAGGTAGCCTGCATATGACTGATCAGAATTCTGAGCCATACATAAATAAAGTATTGCTTATTATTAGCAGTTGCTGACAAAACATTCAATTGCAAAATGTTTATTCCACTGACATTTGAACATTTAAACTACTATCCACAAGTTTTGGTGACGTCCCACAGGCTTTTGATATTGTCAGCAAGGTTATGTCCTTCCGATGTTGCACGATATTCCTCATTGCGGGTTGTCCACCTGCCATCTTTCCTTCATTTCTTTCTCTTTATCTTCAGTGGCCAGGATTATGTTGTCTTCTGCCAAGGATTCAACTATGGTTTGGGATCTAGATTTAGTGAATGATCTATATAGAAATTAAAATATGATTTGTCAACATATGGCTCTGGACTATCATCTGAGCAGGTTGTGGGGCCGAAATTGAGCCCTGCCCCAAACGGGGTACACCTACTGGGGCGGAGATACCGGAGAAATTCAGCTCTTCAAAAAAAAATGTCCTTGGTGCAGTGTTCCGGTCGGTTGTGGGGCAGAAGTGTCCTTGCAGTGGATCCGCCGCCCGACCAGCCATCAGCGCCACGCTGATAACGTCAACGCGATGCAGGTGTGCTGTGTCGCGCTAACGTGTCACAACGTCTCTCCCCTTCAGTTAAAGGGGAGGGCCGCTGCAAACTCTGCAGCCAGTGGCAAACACTGGGCCACCGGGGAGGGTTTCGGCTGGGCCTGTGGCCTGGCACCAAAGAAGGGGTGCCAGGATGTCTGTTGGCAGCCCGTCCAAACCCAAGGCCATAATTGTCAGCCTGACCTGGCAGTCGGCCGGCAAAAGAAATAACATGGTGTCGACGGCAGCGCCACCTCCCCTGTAAGGGCGGCCGCACCGCCCAGCCACAGAGACAGAAAAAGCTGTCAGTGGCATTGACTGGTTGTGGGGCCACTCCTGCAGGGCAATTTCAGAAAGGGGCAATTTCCTGAGGGGCAATATTGGGAAGGGGTCCCCGCCAGTTGGTAAGGGGTTGGCGCATGCACGCTGTGGTAGAAAAACGGACAGAGCGGTCCCAGACACCATTCCAAAACTGAGGAATGGCGCCCCCCTCCGTGGAAACTCGGCGGCCATTCCACACCAACGTGTGGCCGCCGCTTTCAGGCAGCCACAGGCCATATAGAAAGGGGCAATTCCGGCCCCATTTTTAAACTGCTGTATAATACATTGAACTAGAAGATACATTTTGCAAGGCTCCAACAATATATTGTGGAGACCAGTGTGCCTGATTAGTGGCATTCTTGATTTCCAATGATTCATTTTAATGAGCAGTAAATTGTGAGACCACAAATTCGGCCTGCTAACCTTCTCACCCATTTCTTTGCTCCGTGCTCCTGTCCATTTACAAGACCTTACAAGTATCGTTTTAACATGGATGGACGGTGGAGGAGATGTATGTGTTGGCCGGCTTGAGGAAGCGATCTTGTACCAGCTCGATTTTGGTCCTGGGTCCTAGTTAGAATGCGGTCAGCGAGCTGTCAGTGAGCAACACACTCCCCAGTATGGAGCTCCTCGATCAGGCAGGGCAGCCGAATCTGAAGGGCCTGCAGCAGCATCTTAAAGGGAAGGACTATTAGCTTTGGAAATAAAAAGAAGCAGAACTTTAGAGCAGCAGACAACATGCATGCAGAATCTACAGCAGTAAATTTAAGTTAGAAGCCATTAAGCCTCAAAAATCAGAAACATCTGCCATTAAAAAAATTTCCAAACTTCCATTCGGTTTTTCTTGACTGCAGGTGAGGATTACTTTAACTACTGCTGGAAACGGCCAGCTCTTGACTTGTGTCACCCACGACTGATGGATAGAAGCAGGAACTGCCGGCAGTCAGACGGGCCAAGATGGAAATGGCACCCTGCTGGAAACGGCCAGCTCTTGACTTGTGTCACCCATGGCTGATGGATAAAAGCAGGAACTGCCGGCAGTCAGATGGGCCAAGATGGAAATGGCACCCTGAATATTGGGAAGGCTGGCAACTCAATAACTCAATAAATCACCAATCATGTAAATTTAGCTCTGCTCCCGCCCTGTTTTTAAATGCAAACAGGGGGTTATACAATAATCACCCCCATGGCAATATTTTGGCCAGAAGAAGACTACTGGTTCATCTAGCTTACCTCTCCATCAGGCTTCTTCCAGTGATTCCAGAACTAGTGGTCCAGAATCTTACTTACTGAAAGGGATCCAGTCCTTTTTCAAACTTGCTATGGGTTTCTGTTCTACCACCTCCTCTGGTAATCTTTTCCACAATTCTATCACCTTACTGTAAAAATATTGCTGAAAATTTCTATTTTCTTTTGACCTCCTTAAATTTAAGCTGTGTCTCCACATCCTTTAATCCTGTGCCCAACAGAAGAATATTTCATGGAATTAATTGTTCGAAACCTGAAAAACTTTAAACATCTCTACCCTCTTCTTAGGAGAGTAAAGTCCCAGGTTAGCCATTCAATCCTTATATTCCAGATCTTATAGTTGAAAAATCAGTCTGGTAGTCCTCCTCCAGACGCCCCGAGTCACTGTAAGGGAGTGAATTGCCTCAGATCATCCCTCCCTCCGCCACCACAGCTGCGGCAGACATTCAGAGGAACATCGTTTATGCATGTAATATGGAAACCAAAAACGGATACTTAGTCTGAACAGTAACCTCAAAATATTTTCCTTTGTCTTGCAGCTATACTTAAAAATATAAGAAATAAGAGCAGGAGTCAGCTGTTTGGCCCCTCGAGCGTGCTCCGCCATTCTATAAGATTATGGCTGATCTGATCATGGACTCAGCTCCACATCCCTGCCCGCTCTCCATAACCCTTCACTCCGTTATCGTTCAAAAATCTGTCTATCTCCACCTTAAATATATTCAATGACCCAGCCTCCACAGCTCTCTGTAGCAGAGAATGCCACAGATTTACCACCCTCTCAGAAAAGGAATTCCTCCTCATCTCAGTTCTAAATGGGCGCTCCTTTATTATTAAACTATGCCCCATAGTTTTAGAATCCCCCACAAGTGGAAACATCCTCTCTGCATATACCTTGTTGAGTCCCCTCATTATCTTATATGTTTCAATAAGATCACCTCTCATTCTTCTTAACTCCAATTAATATAGGTCCAACCTGCTCAACCTTTCTTCATAAGTCAACCCCTTCATCTCAGGAATCAACCAACTGAACCTTCTCTGAATGCCTCCAATGCAAGTATATCCCTCCTTAAATAAGGAGACCAAAACTACATGCAGTAATCCAGGTGTGGCCTCGCCAATACCCTGTACAGTTGTAGCAGGACTTCCCTGCTTTTATACTTCATCCCCCTTGCAATAAAGGCCAACATTCCATTTGCCTTCCTGATTACTTGCTGTACCCGCATACTAACTTATTGTGTTTCATGCACAAGGACCCCTAGATCCCTCTGTATTGCAGCATTTAAATAATAATTTGCATTGTTATTTTTCCTACGAAAGTGGATAACCTCACACTTTCCCACACTATATTCCATCTGCCAAATATTTGCCCACTCACTTAGCTTGTCTATGGGCTAGAACCTCCACTTTTGAGCTTATCGACCAAAAAAGGGCGTTATTTACAACGTGGGCGGTAAAAAAAGGTTTTCAGATCGCCGGCTTCTCGCCCATTCTCAAAACACCTAGTTTACATTTATGAAAGTAGCGTTAAATTTTTTTGACCTTCTGCCATAAAGGCCCCAAGTTTCGACATGATTTGCTCCTGATTTTTAGGAGCAACTGGTGTAGAACGGAGTATCTTAGAAATCGGAATTCTCGTCATTTAGTTTGCTCCAGTTCTAGTCAGTTCGAACAGTTTCACTTTGGAACAGAATTTTTTTTTCAAAAGGGGGCGTGTCCGGCCACTTACGCCTGTTTTCAAAGTTTCGGCAGTGAAAACTTACTCCAAACTAACTTAGAATGGAGTAAGTGAAGATTTTTGTACGCTGGAAAAAACCTTATCTACACTTTAGAAAATCAGGCATAGGTTACAAATCAGGTGTAGGGAATGGGGGGGGGGGGGTTTAAAGGGAAGATTACAAACATTAAACACTTCAGTTTTACAAATAAACAACCATCATCAATAATAAATGATAAATACATCAATAAATCAACCAATAAATCAATCAAATAAAATTAATAAGAAATAATTTTTTTTCAAAAAATCAATAAATAAAACATTTTCTACTTACCGGCTGCAGCACCGGGAGCCCTCCAACAGCGTGCTGGGATGCCCCCCCCCCACAGTGTGTCTCTGTCAGTGTCTCTATCTCTCTGTCTGTCTGAGTGTGTCTCTCATTCTCTGTCTGTCAGTGTCTGTGTTTCTGACAGCGAGGGGAGGGGGAGGAGGGGGGTAGAGGGAGAGAGGGGGAGCAGAGGGAGGGAAGGGGAAGGGATGGGGAGGGATGGGGGAGAAGGGGGAGGGGGGTAGAAGGGGGGAGGGGGGGAGAAGGGAAGGGGATGGGGGGAAAGGAGATGGGGGGGAAAGGAGATGGGGGAAGGAGATGGGGGAAGGAGATGGGGAGGGGAGGAGATGGTGGGGGAAGGAGATTGGGGGGGAAGGAGATTGGGAGGGGGGAAAGGAGAAGGGGGAGGGAGGCTGAACGGGCCGGGCCCGAGATTTCGGGCAGGGCCCGTCCCCAGCACCAGATTTACAGGTAGGTGGCGTTGGGTCGGGTCGGGGGGAGCACGGGTCGGGGAGGTGGTGGGAGGGAGGTTGGTTCGGTTCGGGTCGGGGGGAGGGAGGGAGAGGGAGGTCAGGTCGGGGGGAGGGAGGTCAGGTCGGAGGGGAGGGAGGTCATGTCGGATCCAGTCTGGGGGCGGGGGCAGGGGGGTGACGGGGGAGCGGGAGTATGGTCGGGTCCAGTCCGGGGGTTCGGGGTCAAGTCCGGTCCGGAGGCGGGGGCGGGGGGGGGGGGAGCGGGAGTCGGGTCGGGTCCAGTCCGGGGGCGGGAAGCGGGAGTCGAGTCGGGTCGGGAGGAAGCAGGAGCTGGCCATGGGAGGAGCCTTATTCACGCAGCCCCAGTGAGGCCATTCGGCCAGGGCTAGGGGCTGCGTGCTTCGGCCCCTCCCACACAGTTTTGGGCGCCGGGACCTGGCTCCGCCCCCTACAGCTCCTGCTGCGCTGCGCTGAGGGCCAAAGGACCTGCAGGGAGCTGGAGAAACTGGAGATTTTTTTTGGCGCACTTTGTGGCGCGAAAAATAGGCGTCCAGGTCGGGACTGCGCCGTTCTAGGCGCAGCTCGAAACTTGGGCCCAAAGTGTGGCCATCCTTAGCAATGGCATAGCAATGCTCGACTCCCGCGATTCTGGAGTTCAAGGGTCATCATGACATGCGCAGAAGAGGAGACAGAGAGGGAGGGAGCTCAGAAAGACTGAAGGCGTGGCTAGGTGTGGTGTGGCTGCTTTGGGAGGAAGGAGGGAGACTTTCGAACTTCACAGCAAGTAGGCAAACAAGAAGTAGCTGTTCACAGCCATATATTTGACCAATTTTGCAATATAAGGGAGAGAGAGGAGGAGGCATCACAGCACGCTGTGGAGACTGAAGCTGGAGAGAGCAGTGAGGTGGGAGAGGAGCACATTGGAGGTCGCAAAAGAGCGAGGAGGTTCTCAGACGAGGCAAATGCATCTCTCCTGCAGGAGGTCGAGTCACGCTGGGGTGATTTGACACAGGGAGGCTATGGGAAGCCCACCCCAAAGGCCTACCAGAGGATATTTACCGAGATAGCAAAGGTGGTCTCGTCGGCGACTAATGAGGAGTGTGAGGGCAACCAATGCCGCAAACGATGGAACGACCTTGTGAGATCCACAAGGGTCAGTATTACATTGATTTACATGTACTTATGTATTTATATAATTTGATTTGTAACAATCATAAGTGACTATCAGCAGATGTGAGGTCTTGCACTTTTACCCGACATGATTTACTCAAAGCCTGCAGTCACGGTGTACGTCTTTAGGTAAAGAATGATAATAATCATAATAATCATGATTACATCTGTCGATTATGTGTTATATCAGTCTCTGTGACAGTACCTAGCAATGTTATCATGCAATGATCTCATGCCATGTCATCCTATCACCTTTTACAGAAGAAGCTAGCGACGATGAGGTGATGCAGGGGCGAACGGGTGGGTGACCACCAGTCCCCAGCGACATCACAGAGATGGAGGAGCGAGTGCTAGCACTCGTGGGAAAGCACCCCCGGACAGCCACGGACACATCTGCAGACCCTGAAGTGATGCCACGTGAGTAAAGCTTACACCATTGCGTGATATAAAGTCAATAGATGCCACACCAACCCATATCTGACCAATCATATATGATAGATAATTTCTAAAAGTGTCATAGAAATAATGCTGGCCTGATGAAAATCATTGCAATGCACAATGTGTTGATGGTCGTAAAATGTGATGTCTGTGATGATTTTGAGAGTGGTGGTGCTTTTGTCGTACACATGCTGTGTGTAGCGCTGGACTCACCTTGTGACCCTAGCACCCACTTCTCCTCTAACAATCTAATTTGTGTCTTGCAGCTCAGCCAGCAACGCTGCCCCAGGCAAGGACACAGAGGCCAGAAGGTGGGGGCGCGGGGCAGGAGTCGGAGGACGATCCTACTACATCTGGTGCTGAGGAGCTCCAATTGTTGCCCGTCAATCTGCTGGGTGTGTTCTCCATAGATGAGAGCGCGGACTTTGAAGAACCTGCATCGCCACGATCCAGAAGCCATTCCCCCGCAAGGTCATCTATTGGTCCTCTGTTCATTCCCGCCTCCACTCTGGAGGTGCTGGCCCCAAGCACCTCTCTACAGGGCACCCCATTTGTCCCCAGGATGTCGCCGACCCCGCCGAGGTCTTGTGGACGCGGCAGGTCTGTTCCACGAGTGCGACTTGACAGCGGAGAGATGGTACAGTTGTCCAGGAGGACTGCAGACATTGGTGACCAGCTCATCGAAGCTTTGGGGGGCATATCCTGACACTTGGCCATCATGACCGAGTACATTCCACGCATGGCGGAGTCCCTGGATGTGATAGCCAGGAACACTGCTGCCACAGCACTCCCAGTGGTCCCAGAGCGCAGCATTCCATCCCTAGGTTCCACACCACCACTGCGAACGACAGATGAGAGCAAGGACCAAGATTTTGCTGCTGCATCAGAGAATGATGCCCCCTCGGCACCCCCCCACTCCTGTACCTGTGCAACCAATGCATCTGCCTTCATCCCCCCCCAATGAGGCACTGGCTGAGGAGCTCCTTGGCCAAGCGCCATGGAGCGAGATGGGGAAGGGGTAGAGGTGAGGAAAAGAAGGAAAGGGAGTTGCATGTGTGCAGGTGATGGCTGTGTTATATCTCCATCTGGGTGTATGCAATGTGTTGCAATGTATGGGGGCTGGGGACCACGCTCCTGCTTTGCCTTTGTATTCTGTGTTGCTGGAAATATTGAACATGTGATTGATGTCAATCGTGGAAAAAGTGGGGTGTGGGCAGGAGTTGGATGTTATTGGCTGTGATACTTATAATTTCAGACCAATGTTGGTGTTAAACTTTTGCTATTGAACATAACCTTGTTGGGCATTGTCTCAGAAAGCTGGACCGTTACACACTGGTGATTCCTTACCATGAAAGGTCACATCAATTAACGTATACTATAACTGGCATCAAAATTATGGGCACCATTGATGTCTGAGCTGCACACACACAGCAGTGTGTCAGTGTTGTCACTCATAGTAGCGCTCTTTCAGGCAAATCTTTCACGTAAGAGTGGGATTTAACAAATGCCAGCCACACTGCTGGCATTCATTCCGGTTAGTTCCACTTTTCGTGGGCGGTTTTTTGACCGAGCGATATTGTGAGCGATATGCGTGCGAGGTGTTGAAATTAAAGATGGGCGATCTCCATGGCCGCTAGTTTGGGAAAATATGCTCTTTGCGACAAATTGAATCTCGGCGTTAATTCCGTTTGGAAAGTAACGCTGGGCGATATTATGGGCATTGAATTCGTTCATTCTGCTGATTCCACCCAAAAAAAGGTGGGCGGGCGGTGATATTTTTTCTTGGCATTAAGCCCATTGGGAAAATAACTGTTATGTCTTGAATAAAGAGTCAGACTAGATACTGCAAGCTCAAAGTAAGTGTGACCGTAGTCCTTTATTACAGATCTCAGTGTGCGTCTCCAGCCTGTGAGGCCTCCTTATATACAGGTGCTCCCAAGAGATTGTGGGATCCCTTGGGATTCCAGGGGATAAGCCCTCTGGTGGTTAAACATGGTAATTATAGGTTTACATATATAACAACACTCCCCGCCCACCCACCCCCGCCCCCACACCCCGCCCCAAAGTCAATAGTGTAATTATTTACAATGTGAGTCGATCTGGGGCCTTCCTTTCCCTGGTTGATCGTCTCGGTGCAAATGCTGGTTTTGGTGAGTCATTTGTTGGGCCTGCGCTGGGCTGCTGTGCAGCTGGCCTTGCTGGACTGCTGGGGGTGATGGGTTCTGCTTCGTGCTCAACCGCTGGGTCGATTGCCACTTGTGTGTGTGTTGGAGGGTCGAAAAAGGTAGAGTCTATTGTGGGTTGTTCTGGATAGTCTGTAAATCTGAGTTTCGTTTGGTCCAAGGGTTTTCTGCAGGTGAGTCCATTTGCGCGTTTGATCACTGTTGTGTATGCATGCCTGTTTACTGTGTGATGTCTGTAACACTGTTATGCAACACTGAATGTACCCTTACACTGTACACACCTTGCCTGTACACCAGAGGGTACTGCTGCTGGAGACCTAAGGGTTACCTGCACACTGCAGGTAACCCAGTATAAAGAGGAACACACAGCTTGTTGTCTGCACTCAGGAGCTGCAAATAAAGGACTACAGGACTACACAGTTTAAGTATCATATCCTGCCTCGTGGAGTCATTACTAAAGGTGCCTACATATACCACAATCACAAACTCCCTACTCCCCTCTTTTGCCAAAACAGTGCCACCAATCCACTTGGGACCTTGTCCATAGTTCAACACAAATACAGGATCATTAACTTCAATTTCTCATGACACATTTGCACGATCATGATATGAATTCTGTTGAAGCCGCCTGCTCTCTACCTGTTCGTATAGATCAGGGTGGACTAAAGAGAGCCTTGTCTTAAGTGCCCTTTTTGCAGTTCAGCGGGAGGGACCCCAGTGAGCGAGTGGGGTCTTGTGCGGTAACTAAGCAGGACTCAGGATAAGCGAGTCTGCAGTGAGCCTTCAGTTACCCTTTTCAAGCTCTGCTTGATTGTTTGAACTGTTCATTCTGCCTGACCGTTGGACGCTGGCTTAAACGGGGCAGACGTGACATGTTTGACTCCATTGTGGGTCATGAATTCCTTGAATTCAGCACCGGTAAAGCACGGCCCATTGTCACTTACAAGGACATCAGGCAGGCTGTGCATGACAGACATGGCCTGTAGGCTTTCAATGGTGGCAGCAGACGTGCTTGCTGACATTATCATACATTCAATCCATTTGGAATACGCGTCTACAACCACTAAAAACATTTTTTCCCAAGAATGGGCCTGCATAGTCGACATGAATCCTAGACCACGGTTTGGAGGGCCAAGACCATAAACTTAGTGGCGCCATCCTGGGTGCATTGCTTAACTGGGAACATGTATTATATTTGTGCACACAGGACTCTAAGTCTGCATCGATACCGGACCACCACACGTGGGATCTGGCTATCGCTTTCATCATTATAATGCCTGGGTGGGTGCTGTGGAGATCACTAATGAAAGTGTCCCTGCCCTTTTTTGGCACAACTACACGATTACCCCATAGGAGGCAGTCTGCCTGAATAGACATTTTATCTTTGTGCCGCTGGTATGGCTTTATTTCTTCCTGTATCTCTAATGGGACACTAGACCAACTCCCGTGGAACACAGAGTTTTTTACTCAGGACAGTAAGGGGTCCTGGCTCGTCCAGGTTCTGATCTGTTGGGCGGTAACAGGTGATTGCTCACTCTCAAATACTTCCATCACCAGTTTTCTGTGCCTGGCCTGTGGCGGATGGCGTAGTTGTATGTGGACAACGTGAGCGCCCATCTCTGGATGCGGGCCGATGCATTTGTATTTATCCCCTTATTTTCAGAAAATAGGGATATAAGTGGCTTATGGTCAGTTTCCAATTTAAATTTGAGCCCAAACAGATATTGATGCATTTTTTTTACCCCGTAAACACATGCTAACGCTTCTTTTTCGATCATACGGTAGGCCCTCCCAGCCTTAGACAGACTTCTGGATGCATAAGCAACCGTTTGCAATTTCCCAAATTCATTAGCTTGTTGCAATACACACCCGAGCCCATATGATGACGCATCACATGCTAGTACCAAACGCTTACATGGATTGTATAACACAAACAATTTGTTTGAACAATACAGCTTCCTAGCTTTCTCAAAGACATTTTCTTGGCTATTACCCCATACCCATTCATCTCCTTTATGCAGTAAAGAGTGCAGGGGTTCTAACAGTGTGCTAAGCACCAGTAAGAAGTTATCAAAGTAGTTCAGGAGTCCTAGAAATGACTGCAGCTCCGTCATGTTCTGTGTTCTCGATGCGTTTTTGATTGCCTCCATCTTCAAATCGGTGGGCCTGATGCCGTCCACTGTGATTCTTCTCCCCAGGAACTCCACTACAGGCGCTAGGAAAATTCACTTCGAGCGTTTTAGCCTGAGCCCCACACGATTAAGCCGGCTAAGAACCTCCTCCAGGTTCTGCAGGTGTTCGACGGTGTCCCGACCTGTACCCAAGATGTTGTCCTAGAAGACCACGGTGCACGGGACCGACATCAGCAAGCTTTCCATGTTCCTCTGGAATATCGCCACGGCTGATCGAATCCCAAACAGGCATCTGTTGTAAACGAAAAGACCTTTGTGCGTGTTGATGCAGGTGGGGCCTTTCGAAGATTCCTGCAGCTTCTGCGTCATGTAAGCTGAGGTCAAATCCACTCCCGCCAGCGTCGCAAATAGGTCGTCTGCCTTTTGGTAGCGGGTATTGATCCTGCAGTGAGAAACAATTGATAGTTACTTTGTAATCACCACAGATTCTAACGGTGCCGTCTCCCTTGAGGACTGGAACAATCAGACTGACCCACTCGTTGAATTTGATCGGCGAAATGATGCCCTCTTGTTGCAGCCTGTCCAGCTCAATCTCCACCCTCTCTCTCATCATGTAACATACCGCTCTCACCTTGTGATGGATGGGTCGTGCCCCCGGAATCAAATGGATCTGCACTTTTGCTCCTTGGAACTTCCCACTGCCTGGTTCGAACAGCGTGGGGAACTTGCTTAGGATCTGGGCACATGAGGTGTCGTTGACGGACGAAAGCGCTCGGACGTCGTCCCAGTTCCAGTGTATCTTTCTCAGCCAGCTCCTGCCGAACAGCGTGGGGCCATCACCCAGTACCACCCAGAGTGGTTAATCGTGCACTGCTCCATCGTAGGAGACCTTTACTGTAGCACTGCCAATTACGGGAATCAGTTCCTTTGTGTACATTCTAAGTTTGGTACGAATGGAGTCAGGACTGCCCTTGAAGCCTTGTTACACCGCAACTTATCAAAAGTCTTTTTACTCATTATGGGGTCACAGTCTGAGGATAAGGGGTAAGCCATTTAGGACCGAGATGAGGAGAAACTTCTTCACCCAGAGAGTGGTGAACCTGTGGAATTCTCTACCACAGAAAGTAGTTGAGGCCAATTCACTAAATATATTCAAAAGGGAGTTAGATGAAGTCCTTACTACTCGGGGGATCAAGGGTTATGGCGAGAAAGCAGGAAGGGGGTACTGAAGTTTCATGTTCAGCCATGAACTCATTGAATGGCGGTGCAGGCTAGAAGGGCTGAATGGCCTGCTCCTGCACCTATTTTCTATGTTTCTATGTTTCTATGGACTGGCTTGCACCCGTGTCCAGCTCCATGGACACTGGGAGTCCATTTTGTTGTGTATTGCTCTGGTACATTAAATGTATGATAAGTACAATGGTGCACCACAGAGGGCGCTGTGGTGGGAGACCTGAAAGTACCTGCACGAGGCAGTATAAAAGGCTGCCCACCACACCTGGAGGCCACTCTGGAGCTGTTCAATAAAGGACGAAGGTCACAGAAGTTAGATCAACACCAGACCATGTGGAGTCAGTGATTTGTGTGCTACATACACCACATTGGCAACGAGGAAGCAGACGATCTCCACGCAACCATGGCTACTCTGGGCTCGCTAAAGGATTTTACCGTGGGCAATGATTGGGAGGCTTTTATGGAAAGGCTCGAGTACTACTTCACAGCAAACGACCTGACGGGGAGCATGGACGCAATGAGAGATAAGCGTAAGGCGATATTGCTTTCCAGTTGTGGCGATGAGGTTTATTGTCTCGTCAGGGATTTGCTGGCACCCGGGAGCGCCAGGGACAAGTCATATGAGGAGCTGACTGAACTCATTCGTGACCAGTTGAAACCAAAGGAGAGCATCCTCACGGCCAGATACTAATTTTACCATCACTGCAGACCTGAGGGCCAGGATGTCACCAAATATGCTGTGGACCTCAGGAGACTCGCAGCGCCGTGTGATTTTGGCGCACACCTTGACGAGACGTTACGGGACATTTTCGTCATGGGGATTGGCCATGAGGGCCTCCTTCACAAGCTGTTGGCCACAGAACCCACAATCACCCTGACAAAGGCCATCACTATCAGCCGGGCATATATGACCTCGACTTGCAGCACCAAGCAAATGATCCACACAGTCTCGAACCCGGCAGGCACTGTACATAGGATAGCGCCCACCACGGACAGAACTGCAGAACGTGGCCCTGCCTGGGGCAGAGAGCACGGACCTCGGGGTCCTGGAGCTCAGAGTCCGCTCAGAGGGACTAATCAAACAGCACCATGCTGGCGCTGCGGAGGAAGCCATGGGGCTC
The DNA here is from genome assembly GCF_044704955.1 of Pristiophorus japonicus. Taxonomy (NCBI): domain Eukaryota; kingdom Metazoa; phylum Chordata; class Chondrichthyes; family Pristiophoridae; genus Pristiophorus; species Pristiophorus japonicus. The sequence goes on along the minus strand of NC_091977.1, from coordinate 158,723,045 downwards.
ACCGGTGCAGGTTTGCGGAGTACACGTGCAATACCTGCCACCTGAAAGGTCACCTTCAGCGTATGTGTAAAAGAAATCTGACTCACCGTGTGGCTGAGGAGATGGGGGATGATCCACTGTTCAGCGAGGAGCAGGCAGAAGAAGATGAGGTGTTAGGACTGTATACGTGCACTGACGATTCGCTCCCAATGGTAATGGAAGTAAAAATTGACGGAGTCCGAGTGAGTATGGCAGTGGATATGAGATCGGGTCCGTCGTTGATGAGTCAGAGAACTTTTGAGAAACTGTGGGACAACTCGGCTGCACGACCCAAACTGTGGTCCCGGTCACGGCAAAGCTGCGTACTTACACCAAGGAACTGATACCTGTTCTCGGCAGAGCGGATGTGCAGGTATCTCACGGGGGCGAGACGCACGGTTTACCCTTATGGGTCATTGCAGGCGATGAGCCAACGCTCCTCAGCAGAAGATGGATGGGAAAGGCCCGTGGGAGCTGGGAAGACTTCACTCCTCCACAGACTGCTGCTCCACGGGTTCCCAAAGAGCAGCACCAACCGAGCTGGAGCTGCAGCCTAAATCCACACACAGGCGACAGCAGCCCAGAACTCCTGACCCCAAGCAATTCTGCAGCCTCAGCCTCCACAGACGAATAGACCCTGGAAGAACAGGTTTGCAGGTCAGCCTCCACAGATGAGCAGATCCTGGAAGAACAAAGTTGCAGGTGCGGGCCTATTGCTGGGGTGCGGGCCAGCGGGGCGCTGCGGGCGAGAAGCGGGAGGCCCATCGGTGGCCAGCGGATCCGGGGGGCCCACGCAGCGGAACAGTCGGGCGGCGGCAGCAGCGGCTGCGATGGTGGCGGCCACGGCAGTCGCAGGACAGGCGGCCATGGCAGTCGCAGGACAGGCGGCCATGGCAGCCGCAGGGGAGGCGGCCATGGCAGCCGCAGGGGAGGCGGCCACGGCAGCCGCAGGAGGGGCGATAAATGGGGAGATCAACAGCTGGAGTTTGCACCAGGCAAGCGTGGAGACAATGGCGGGAGCGGAGGCTGCGGCGGCGGTGGGCGTGACTCGTGGGTACACGAGCAGAGCAGCGGATGCGGCAGCAGGTACGGAGCAACTCACAGGGACTGTGGCTGATCGAGTCCAGACCGACTTCTGCAAGCTGGGCCGTTTTTTTTCTCTTTTTCCCCTTCCCTGCTTCCTTGTCCCCTCTTCTTTCTTCGGCAGTGAGCTCAAGATGGCGGTGAGCCTCGTGGCAATGGAACCCTGCAGACAAAGGCCAGCAGAACACCTAAGATGGCGGCGCCTCGTGGGAAGCCACAAGATGGCATCTTAAAAGGGAAATGCTCCCGGGAGTCTTAAAAGGGCCTTATACCATTGGCGGTCCCCAAGTAAAGACTTTTGTAAGGCAAGAGCGAGTCTAAATGTGCTATGTGAATGTAGGATGATGGATTTATGATAAGAATTAATATTTCAATGCTGAATGGTCACTGTGCTTGAAATCATGGACATGAATCACGGGAAGAGTTGATACCTCAAGGTTCAAGAAAAAGGGACATAGATCCGTGACTAACATTAACAATGGGCTAATGCGATGTTCGATTTAGGGGATTCAAGCAACGGCTTTTTGAACTGGGGGGGAGTGAGATGTTGTGTATTGCTCTGGTACGTTAAATGTATGATAAGTACAATGGTGCACCACAGAGGGCGCTGTGGTGGGAGACCTGAAGATACCTGCACGAGGCAGTATAAAAGGCTGCCCACCACACCTGGAGGCCACTCTGGAGCTGTTCAACAAAGATCACAGCAGTTAGGTCAACAGCAGACCGTGTGGAGTCAGTGATTTGTGTGCTACATACACTACACATTTAATTCAACTTTAAGTATTATTGGGGGACACTTTGTGGTAAATGTGTGCACCCCATATACCTCTGCCTCCTCGGTCTGAGGCTCTGGTTTGTCATGATCCACTTTGGATCTGTCCTCCTCTGCAACATGGTGGTTTGCAGGATTAGCAGGATTTGCAGCTCGCCTGCACATACTTTGGAGGTGTCCCATTGTTCCACAGCCTTGCAAACATTTCCATTGAAGCAGCATGAATGGAATCGATGATCACCCCCACAGTGCCAACAAGCTGTTAATTGCCTTATATTCACCACCCTTGACGGCGGACTCTGAATCATCTACGGATGTGCAGCTATAGGCGTATAGGTCCTGCCATGTGCATTTCGATTCGAAAACAACGTTACTTTGTTCACAGTACTTACAGCAGCACTAGTGCGCTGGGAAATTTGTTTGGTATTGTCACTGGTGGAGATAAACGCCTGGGCTATCGTTATGGCTTTACTCAAGGTTGGGTTCTCTACAGTCAAAAGTTTGCGAAGTATTTCTTCATGGCCAATGCCAAGTACAAAGAAGTCCCTGAGTATATGCTCCAAGTGTCCTTCAAATTCACAATGTCCTGCAAGGTGCCTTAGCTCGGCGATGTAGCTCGCCACTTCCTGGCCTTCAGATCTCTTGTATGTGTAGAACCGATACCTCGCCATCAGAACGTTCTTCAGGTTTAGATGCTCCCAGACCAGTGTGCACAACTCATCGTATGACTTGTCTATGGGTTTTGCTGGAGCGTGCAGGTTTTTCATGAGGCCATACGTTGGTGCCCCGTTCAGGAGGATTGCTCTTTTTTTGGCAGCATTCCCTTCTCCTTCCAGCTCGTTGGCCATGAAGTATTGGTCAAGTCACTCCATGAAAGTTTCCCAATCATCTCCCTCCAAAAATTTCTCCAGGATGTCCACAGTTCTCTGCATTGTTGCATTGGGGTTCATCATCTGTATCTTGTCGCCAGTTGTTATGTCTTGAATAAAGAGTCAGACTAGATACTGCAAGCTCAAAGTAAGTGTGACCGTAGTCCTTTATTACAGATCTCAGAGTGCCTCTCCAACTGTGAGGCCTCTTTATATACAGGTGCTCCCAAGGGATTGTGGGATCCCTTGGGACTCCAGAGGATAAGCCCTCTGGTGGTTAGACATGGTAATTAAAAGTTTACATACATAACAATAATGCTCAGCAATCAGTTTCCTAAAAAAGCCCATCGGTTTCCATTTTGTGCCAGAATATGCGATATCTGGGCATTATACGTCATTTCAGTGGTAAAATGGCCATTAAGTGGGCGTTAATAGGCAAAAAAAGTGGAGGTTCTAACCCTATATCCCTTTGCAGATTCTTTAATTCCTCCTCACAAGCTTTCCCACCCATCCTTGTATCATCAGCAAACTTGGCTATATTACACTTGGTCCCGTCATCCAAGTCATTAATATAGATTGTAAATAGTTGAGGTCCCAGCACCCCACTAGTTACTGTTTGCCAACTGGAAAATGACCCCTTTATCCCAAATCGCTTTTTTCTGTTAGTTAGTCAATCCTCTATCCATGCAAATATATTACCCCCAACCCCGTGAACTTTAATCTTGTGCAGTAACCTTTTATGTGGCACGTTATTGAATGCCTTCTGGAAATCCAAATACACCACATCCACTGGTTCCCTCTTATCCACCTTGCTCGTTACATCCTCAAAGAACTCCAGCAAATTTGTCAAACATAATTTCCCTTTCATAGAACTATGCTGACTCTGCTTGACTGTATTATGCTTTTCCAAATGTCCTGCTACTGCTTCTTTAATAATGGACTGCAGCATTTTCCCAATGACAGATGTTACATAGTAACATTTTATTTACTTTTTAGACCATATGTGCATAATGAATAAACATTTTTTATGGCCCATCCATCAAAACCCTCAAATTTCTTTCCTGCTCTATTACCGCAACCAAGTTACTCAACATTCTCGGTTATTCTATTTAATCTCAAGATATTGCATTGCCTGTGTTAAACTCCACCTGCCTTCTGTCTACCCATTCACGTAGCCTGTCCAGATTTACTTGGATTATCACACCTTGTTTATCGCCATTATCCACTGCAACCCATTTGCAAACTTACACAACATTCTACCCTCCAAGTCATTTCTAAAGCTTATAAGCACATTAGCTTCAACACCATCTTCGGTGGAACTCCACGACCAACTAGTTTTTGCTCTAATATCTCCTGATGCACCACAAAATATTGCTGTCCATCTTTCAGCATGAACCAACCTAGCCTAATAGTTTACCATCTATCCCATCAGCATGTACCTTTAAATTAGTTTGCTATGTGGGACAGTGTCAAATGCCTTTCTGAAATCCATTATTTCCACTATTAAATCATAATATTTTATAACTGTCATAATTTCCACTATATTCTGCAAATATTTCCTCTTCATGTCTCTTAGCAGGTTTTTTTTAATTAGTTCTGGGATGTGGGGATGGCTGGCAAGGCCAGCATTTATTGCCCATACCTAATTGCCCTTGCAAAGGTGGTGGTGAGCCACCTTCTTGACCCGCTGCAGTCCTTCTGGTGAAGGAACACCCACAGTGCTGTCAGGGAGGGAATTCCAGGATTTTGACCCAGTGACGATGAAGGAACGGCGATATATTTCCAAGTCAGGATGCTGTGTAACGCAGAGGGGAACTTGCCAGTGATGGTGTTCCCATGCGTCTGCTGCCCTTGTCCTTCAAAGATGGTAGAGCTCACGGGTTTGGGAGGTGCTGCCAAAGAAACCTTGGCAAGTTGCTGTATCTTGTAGGTGGTACACACTGCAGCTACAGTGCGCCGGTGGTGGAGGGAGTGAATGTTGAAGGTGGTTGATGGGATGCCAATCAAGCGGGCTCCTTTGTCCTGGATGGTGTCGAGCTTCTTGAGTGTAGTTAGAGCTGCACTCATCCAGGCAAGTGGAGAGTATTCTATCACACTCCTCCTGACGTGCCTTGTAGATGGTGGAAAGGAGGTGAGACACTCACTGCAAAATACCCAGCCTCTGAACTGCTCTTGTTGCCACATTATTTATGTGGCTGGTCCAGTTAAGTTTCTGGTTAATGGTGACCCCCAGGATGTTGACAACTTTCCTTTGGGTACACACATAAAAATTGCATTAAGTTGCACTTAACGTAGAGAAACATCCCAAGGTGTTTCAAAAAGGGATAATTTAAAAAAAATAGATGTTAAGCTAAGCAAGGAGGTATTAGAACAGGTGGCCATAAGCTTCATCAAAGAGGTGATTTTAAGGAGGGTCTTGGAGGTAGAGCAGTACAGTGGTTTAGGGAAGGGATTCAGAATGTGAGGCTTAAGCGCCTGAAGGCACAGCCACCACGATGGTGGATAAGAAAAGGTGGTGGGTTATGTGCAATAGGCCAGAGTCTGAAGAACAGAGCATTCTGTGGTTGCAGGCCTGGAGGAGGTTACAACACGGAAACAGACCGTTAAGTCCAATCGGTCCATATTGATGTTTATCCTCCGCCGAGCTGTATTCTTAATCCCATGCGACGTTCCTATTCCCATATTCCTTTATAAACTTTTTATTCAACCATATAACATCTATATCCTGCTCCTTGTCTGTACATTTCAGAGTTTTATTAATCTTATTTTTCTCCCTTTCATAACTTCCTTTATCATTTATGTTGATCTTACTCTCATGTCCTCAATTCATTTCTGGGTTAAACTGCAACTGCCGTGTTAAAAAAGAATGTTTATAAAGTTTTCCTATTTTCTCTCTGCGACCTTCCCTTTAGATATTTCTTTCCATTTCATTTTGTTTCAAGGAGCATATTATACTCTCCCTTGAAATCCAATTTCTTAATAGTTTTTATTATCTGTTCTATCCTCATTTAAACCTTTAATGTCAGAACAGAATGTTCATCAAAGTAACAACATTGTGATGGGAGATAAAAATGAATGATGACATGGCCCTGAATTTCCTCGGACATTCTGCTGATGCATGCCATAACTTTTTCAGGAGTAATGGCATCACAGTGGTGGAAAATCCGAGGAAATTCAGGGCCAAATGTATTTTCGGTTAACATTTTACAACTCATCCTCCATAAAATGTGACTGATGTCTTAATGGCGCGCCATTTTGTTTCTGTACAAAATCCAGTCAATATAATTAAAAGGTGAAGGATGTTCCTTCCAGTTGTTAAACTGTTTAATTTGCATGATGACACCTAATGTTCCATCAGTGCTAAACATGTGAGTGACAAACTGTCAGTTAATGATTACTTTTCCTGAAAACTTCAGCTGTTTATTGTAATAGCATTGAAAGGGACTCAACAAAGATATTCTCAGTGTTGAAACAAACTCACCACTTACAACTCAATGAGGGAGAAATTCGGTCGGGCCTCAGTTGGGGTGGTGTCCTGGGCAGTGCAGGGAATTTTGCGCGGCAAATGGTTTGCGCTTGCCGCCGCAAAATTCACCGGAGTTTGGAGTGAGGCGCTAAGGGAGTCGTTGCACACCTCTTTTGAGGTGCTAGGCCAGCTGTGCAAGGGAAAATCCCAAGCTAAACAGCCGTCCTCGGAGCGCCATAACAGAGGCCTGGGGGGATAAAAAACCTGAAACAAAAACAACAAAAACATTCCCAATCCATAGCGCACACCACCACCACAACATAAATCGCCAAAAAAATGTAAAAAACAATCATATTTACCTGCGGTCGGCATTACTTACCTCACTGCAGCCGCTACAGCTTGGAACACCTCCTTTCACAGGCTTTCCCACCAGGGCATGCTACAGAGCACTACGGGTCGGGTGGCAACCAAAAATTGAGCTGGTTTCTCAACCAGGGGCATTACACACCGGCTCGCCACTTCCGTGCAGTAATGCTCTGTGCCCCGTCGATATCGGCACCGAATGTCCTGGTGGGGCGCTGGAAGCAGGTCACCTGTGCTTTCGGAGGTGGAAGTACTTTCCACCGCCATTGCTGCCCCTCCGTGGCACTAAGAGAGGCAACAGATGACCAAAAATCCAGCCCAATGGGTCTTTTGTCCTATTTGTTGTCACATTTAACCACATGGATACTGGCAAAATATACTTTGAATACTTTAATTGAGCGATTTTCAATACTGGAACAAATGCATCCAACAGTAGGTAGGTGAATTCACTGCCAGCAGTAACCCATCACTACTCGCTGATAGGAAATCCAGGCCATAGTGTCAGCTTTCTGTTCAACTGCAAACATTAGTTAATGCTCATTTAATTGATAATGATGCTGGCTATCCAAAATAGGTTTTATGTTGATGATGTCTGAAAGTGTTCCATTTTAAGGTTTGCATAAGTCAAAGAGCAACAAAAAATGTCTCTGAAGCAATTTCCGCTGTGCCCTTTCTGTCACTGCATGATTAAAATGTTTTTGTGCTTGTTCAGTGTAACAAATGCATCGAGCAAATTGGTCCGACGCCCATTTGCTGCTCTTCTTCGTCTAGATGGTACATTTAAAAAATCAATATTGCACTGAACGCTGGTGGCTGTGAAGAAGACACGTGAGAACTTTAGTCAATTTGATTTTGTTTTTGCTTTTAAAATAGCATTATTAATTTATTTAATATCAACTAACTAAATTAGTTTGGGCCTCATGGGCATTGGTTCGGGTCCTAATGTGACTGCAATCACTATAACTCTAATGAACCTTTTAGTGACAGTTGTTTATTTAATAGATAAATGAAGGCCCAGCTCGTTATTAAATTCATTTTCATTGATTGGAACAAAATGATACATTCCAGTTCTTGAGCTGAGCTTTAGAAGCTGTGTAAACCAGCAGGCACTCTTACTTAATTGATCCTCTGATCACAAATAAGACGGCTGACCATCTAAACTCCCTTTGTGGTAAAGTATTCTCTGTCCCCGAGAGGTGACCAAATCAATATTAACTGATACTGGCAGTTCCACATAATATATTGCTCTCACTTGGTTAAGTCATCCTACACTGGGGGTGGGCAATTATATGGGCTGGAGGGCCACTTAACAAGTTTTGGTGAACCAATCGCTCAGTCCTGTACAAGCCGATCCCCAGAAGAGACACTGCACATGTGCGGCTGCAAAGTGGCCGGCTGCGCAGCAAATTTAAAGGGACCACCGCGAAAAAAAATTAGAGGTTACATTGCATAAACATAAACATTGCATAAACATAAATTCAGATAGTAGTCAGATGCTAGCTTACATATTAAGTCATCCTTGACTCCGAGGGACTGCCTATGATGATGATGACAACATGTATTCGATACTGCTTAGAAATGAATCAAAGATAAAAGTTGAAAATGTTGTGGTATTTTCTGTTCTCTAGATCAGTGCTGTGAAATAGAACTGTACCCTCTTTAGAGCCTGTGTCAACATCAAATTCACAACTCAGTCATCCTTATGTCCCTCTGCAAAGGTTCCTAATGCCGTTCCAATTGGTGCCAGATGAGAACTCCCCCGCTGTTGTACTCTGGATACTGGGAGAGGAAAGATGCAGCGACGGTCACTTGCTTTGATAAAAAATTTGTGGAGCTAAGCAGCCATGACTCCACAGTAAAATGTATAAGGCATATTCAAGTACGCAGTGCAATCTGGGTACGGAAGTCCACCATTGGGGCCCAGAATTATGGAACGGATCCTTTTAAGATCGGGCCAGGGAGACTCGCTTTTGCGAATTATTAATTTGAATGAATTATTACTATGCCCCTTGGCTGCAGTTTGTGTCTGTCTCTGACCCATGAGAAGTGAAAGTGGATAGATGATTGTGCAGCTCAAGCTCCAGCTCGCGTTCCATTTCTGTCCCATCCAGCGGGCTGGCCAGAATGATTGGTGGGCCGGATATGGCTCACGGGCTGTATTTTGCCCACCACTATCCTACACAGATGCCTTGGCAAGACAATTAAGTTGCCATTTCAATGCAATATGTACTGTAAAGCTCATGGAGCAAAATTGGGATCGGTAGCACCCATTTTTTGGAGTGCTATGAGTGCCCTTAGGATTCCAAAATGGCGTTAGCAGTGCATTCGAACACTATTGACACGAAGCTCGCTTGATGCCACCTTGATAAAAGGCTTGGTGCACATGTACTTAATATCAACCAGAAGTATGCAGAGCAGACAAATCATGACATCAATCAGCATGCAACACTGATTTGACACAAGCGTTGATATTTTAGAGATCCACGCTCCAACCAACACCCTCTCTTAATCTTGCACAGCTGAACAGGAGTGAAACAGCATGAAGGACCCACCACCAGCGCTATTTAAAGGGATCATCAACTACGTACAGGCTAGTTGCTGGTTGATTTATTCTGGCTTGTTGCTACAATTCTACACATTTCCATAGTTGTTTTATGTTTCAAAAGTCTACAGAGAGGGTGTGGCAGGTACTGAAGCACGTTTTGCTTACTTCAAGGCTTCTGCACAAAAGCAGTTCCTCCCAGACATGGATGCACTAAGTAGGCCTTCCTCTTGGAATAGAGCAATGAGCAGAGGCCCTGCAGAGCTGGACAAACTGCTAGAAGAAGGAGGAGACAAGGGCTCTCAACAGGAGGCCACACCTGGCCACAGTGTTCAGGAAGCAATTCTCCTACCTGAACTTCAGTGAGGATCATTGTTTAAGATGTCTGCACTTCACTAAGGAAGTCGTTGCTGCAGCCACAATCAAACTTCAGAACAGGGCAAGGATCACATTGCTAGTGGTTGTGAAGGTGACTATGCTTATGAACATTTATACATCTGGCACCTTTCGCAACATCTCGCAGTTTGCAATATACTGTTGAATAAGGGAGGTCACTGAGGCTCTCTATTCAAAGAGAGCTAAAGTCATTTAATTCCCTCTTGCCAGAGAGAAGCAGACAGAGTGAGCATGAGGGTTTGCGATATTTGCAGGCTTCCCCATGGTGTAGGTTGCCATTGACTGCAGGCACATTGCTTTGTGGGCGCTGCATGTCATCACTGCCATATACCAGAACCGAAAGGGACTCCACTCCCTCAATGTGCAGCTGATTTTTGACCAAAAGCAGCGCATCATGCCGGTCAATGTCCGATATCCTGCCAGCAGTCACGATGCTTTCGTTCTCCGGTAGTCCGCCGTGCCAGCTGTATTTCAGCAATCACCGCAAAACAAAGGGTTGCTACTGGGCGAGTAGGGCTATTCACTGATGACATGGTTCATGACTCCAGTTCGCAATCCACGCTCACGTGCACAGCATGCATACAATGAGAGCCATGATGCCACAAGAAATGTGATGGAGCAGACCATTGGCGTACTGAAGCACAATTCTGCTGCCTGGGCGACTCTGTGTAAGATAAGTGGTGGTATGTTGCATACTGCACAACCTTGCCATCATGAGGTAACAACCCTTGCCAACACCTACCAGGCGAAAAGCTGAGGAACAGGAGTGTTATATATGTATGTAAACCTCACCAAAATGTAAGACTTGCCACTAGGGGGCACACCTGTGTAAGACCTAAGGGTCACCTGTGCACCCTGGGACATGCAGGTATAAAAGGTGATTCACCATGCTGCTTCTCCACTCTGGAGTCTGAATGAAGAGACCAAGGTCACAACAGTTTGAGCTTGCAATATAGTCCTGTGGATTTATTCTGAACATAACAAACTGGCGATGAGTAACGGACCACGAACTTTCACGTGGTAATGGCTGCTGTTGGTATTCTTGAGAGATTTGTTGAGGGTGATGATTGGGAAGCCTTCGTTGAGCGCCTCGAACAGTACTTCATGGCCAATGAATTGGACAAGGCTGAGTCAGCGATCAAGTGCAGGGCGATTCTCCTCACTATATGTGGGTCTTCGATATATGGCCTCCTCAAAAATTTGCTGGCACCGGTCAAACCAATGGACAAGTCTTACACAGAGCTGTGTACACTGGTTAGGGAACACCTCAAGCCAAAGGAGAGCATCTTGATGGCCAGGTATCACTTTTACACACACCATCGCTCCGAGGGCCAGAACGTGGCGAGTTTTGTCGCCGACCTAAGACGCCTTGTGAGACAGTGCGAATTTCCAGGTTCCTTGGGGGAAATGTTGCGGGACTTTTTCGTGCTTGGAATTGGCCACGAGGTCATTCTTCGCAAACTACTGTCTATCGAATCCCTAGATCTAAGCAAGGCCATCACGATAGCCCAGGTCTTCCCATCCACGAGCGATAACACGAAACAGATATCTTCACAGAATCGAAGCTCACCGGCAAGTACTGTGCATAAAATAATGTTTTCAGCAGGCAGAATGGTGCAGGGCAGGGCCCACGTGACTGCAGAGGCCAGACCTTGGCCTAGAGTGACTCAGAGTCCACCATGAGGCGTGAATGCGTATCCATGAGCACCATGTTGGCACTGCGGGGGCAGCCATAGAGCTCATCAATGTCGATTCAAGCCCTGTGTGTGCAAGGGTTTTGGAACAATGGAGTACTTCCAGCAAATGTGCAAATGATCTCTGACTCACCACATAGCAGAGTCAGGAGAGGACGACCGATCCAGCGAGGATCATGATGAACGGGCAGGAGAGGCAACTCAACCTGAGGATGAAGAGGAAGTATATGGGATACACGTCTTCACCACCAAAAGTCCTCCAATAATGTTAAAAATTGAACCTTATGGCACTCCAGTCTCCATGGAACGAGACATGTGTGGCAAGTCAATCAGTTATGAGCCAGAAGGCATTCGATAGGCTGTAGGGCAACGAAGCACAGTGACCCGAGCTAATCCCGATTCAGACAAAGCTGCGCACCTACACCAAGGAACTGATACCAGTTATTGGTAGTGCGGACATAAGAGTATCCCATGAGGGAACAGTGCACAATTTATCACTGTGGATTGTTTCAGGTGATGGGCCATGCTGCTTGGTAGGAGGTGGATGGGGAAGATTCGATGGAACTGGGAAGACCTCTGCGTACCTTCTCCGGCGAACTACATCTCCTCTTCTCAAAGGCTGAGCAAACCCCCACCTTCAGCTGAACCAGGCATTGAAGTGCAGATCCATTTGCAGATCTCCGAGGCACAGGCCGCTCATCACGACCATGAGGAGAAGATCAACCGAGCAGCGTTACAGGCGCGGTACCCACCAACCAAAGCCGATGACCTCTTCGCGACGATGGAAGAGGCTCCAGGTTGACCAAGCAGAGTGGGACTCTGGCCGAAATGATCCGAATGCGTCTCCCCAACGCCAGAGGCCAAATCGCTGGGGAGGAAGATCACAGCAGTCGGCATCATGGACACGGATGAGAGGGTGTCCCGACCACGGGACGAAAGTGCGTCCAAACCACGGGACAAGAGTGCGTCCAGACCACGGGATGAAAGTGCATCCAGACCACGGGACGAGAAAGCGTCCAGACCAAGGGACAAGAGAGTGTCCAGACCAAGGGACGAGAGAGCGTCCAGACCACGGGAGGTCGCCACAATGGAATGGAGGAATGTGTCGCCCAGCAAGGAAGATGACTGGGCTTGGGGCAAAGGTAAAGTGGCGGCCACTGAGAAGGCCAGGAACCCACCACGTTCCAATAAATTGTGTGCACTATGTAACCCATGTGAGCGGTTTGTCGCGGCCAATGACGTACCATTATATGGGGTCGGGGGGACCTTACAACAAGCCAAAGTAGCGGGCGAACACCAACCGGTCGTATATGTATCTGACAAAGTACTTGTAACAAGTGATGTGTTATCACACGGGGTCGGGTGTGTTGTACACAAGACAAAGTAGCGGGCGAACCCCAACCAGTTGTATATGTATCTAATAAAGTATTCGTAGCAAGTGATGTGTTACCGCACAGGGTCGGGAGTGTTGTGCAGCAAGCAAAAGTAGCGGACGAGCCCCAAACGATTGAACATGTATCCAATAAGTTAACCAAGGCAGCAGCCTGTATTCACGGGACTAAAGAGACGTACCAAAGAGGGTCCCAAAATGTGCTCGAGTCAGACAAGCTGCTCATCCCACAAGTTTGGGAGAGCAGAGGCACCATTATCGATGCATTGTTTCGAGAATGACTAACACTGTCTGTGCACTGTAACATGATCCACCACGAACCAGGCACTGAGAACGGTACTAATGTCCTCAGTTGGCTACCGTTGCCCACCACTGGGGTGGAAAAGGTGCAGCCTACAGACCCACTCGCAGTTGTGGAAGTGCTAGAAAGCGAAGGGCCAATTGCAACGGTCCCCCAGTTTAGGACCTGGGCCAGCCAGGATCCCACATTACCACCTGCCAAAGGTGAACTGCTAGTCGGGATGTGGCAACCTATCCGTCGCAAAGACGATAGGCCCATCCCAACGCTGCAAAGAAAGGCAGGGCGGCTACACACAGTCACTGGTCTGGGGCCCCCATACTATGGCCCAGGATCCACGGGGACCACTCGGCCTCCCGCCACTACCGAAACTCTCAAGGCCATTGCAGTCATCCTGGGCTTGCTAGACCTCAGGGTCAGTGACAATAGACCAGAGCAGGCAGCCCAAATCATAAAGCCAAGCACCACGCGTGTCACGGCAGACTCCCTACAGACCCGGCTATCCCGGGTGCTAAGCAGTAACTAGACAGAATCACTCAGAACCGAGCCTTCCGTAGGCCATCAGCAGAGAATGCACCATGATCGCATGGCCCCTCCACGCGACATCAGAATAAGTGATGTAGACCATGTTCAGGGCCCCAGTTGGGCCGCTAGCACCACATGAGCCAAGGGAGGGAATGGAGAGTATATGATGAAAATGGAGCGGTTGATTGTGAAACCATGTACTGGGCTAACGCGTAAAGCATTTGGACAAGACCAAACTATGAACTACAGATAACCAGGAACCACTGTGAAATGACCTGGCCCTCAGCAACTCACTAACACGATCGACCTCACCGTCAACCAAGAGGATGAACCCACCACGTCAGGACTTTAACCCAGGCGATCGACCTGGGGAAGCGGGGCGCCAGATTGCCTCAACTTGCAAATAACTTGCACATAAGACTTTCGGGGGGATTGATGTTATGTATGTGTGTAACCTCACCAAAATATAAGATTTGCCACTAGGGGGCACACCTGTGGGAGACCTAAGGGTCACCTGTGCGCCCTGGGACAAGCAGGTATAAAAGGTGATTCACCATGCTGCTTCTCCACTCTACAGTCTGAATAAAGAGACCAAGGTCACAACAGTTTGAGCTTGCAATACACTCCTGTGGATTTATTATTGTCATGTATTCAACTGTCATTATAATCCATGTAGAAACTGACCTAAGTTGTACACCGTGAGAACACTGACCACTAGGTGGTGAACTTGTGGGACACACGCCGAACCTGGACTTTCAGGTATAAAAGGGGAAGTTCCACCCATCTTCTCCACTTCAGTACTGGCTAATAAAGGCTACTGGTCACAGAGTGGCCTTCTCTCTAGTATGGGTCTCGTGTGCATTTGTAACGTATAGTAAGGACATATTATTGGCGACAAGAAACTTTGTGATTTAAACCACGTGAGCATGGCCACTAGCAGCACAGACGGGAGGTACTGTGTTGGTATGATTGGGACGATTTTATTGAGAGACGACAGCAAAGTTTCATCAATAAGGAATGGATGGGACAGGATTCGGCCGACAAATGCAGGGCTCATCTCCTGACGGTTTGTGGAACCAGGACATACTTCCTGATGAAGGACTTCTAGTGCCAGAGAAGCCGGCGGACAAGACTTTTGAAGAGCCAGTAAGTTGATCGGGGAACACTTTAAGCCAGTGAACAGCATGCACATGGCGAGATATCGGTTTTACACGCACAGGCAGTGAGAAGGGCAAAGCGTTCCAGACTTTGTGGCAGACCTCCGGCGACTGGCGAGCCTATGTAAGTTCCCAGATGCATGCAGAGCGGAGATGCTGCGAGACTTTTTTATTGAGGGCATCGGGAACGCTGGGGTTTTCAGGAAACTGATTGAGACCAAAGACTTGACCCTGGAAACAGCGGCTTTGATGGCCCAGACATTTATCTCAGGGGAGGAAGAGACCAGAATGATGTTTGACAAAAATCTTGGTTTAACTGCAGCAAATGGACAGAGAGTCAACATTGTTAACGTGGCACACAGTTCTCCAGGCAGACAGGGGCAACTGGACATGCCCGAGCATGTAGTCGAACCCAAAGGGGGAATTCAACAGAAACAATGGCTAGCTGAACAGCGATTCATGCCATCGCAAGGGACAATGCGGCCAGTAATGAGGCCATCAACACCTGTCAATGGTGCGTTTAAGGACAGTTACAGAGACAGTCAGAGACGATCGACTGGTAATGGACCTTTTGTTTCCAACAACAGCTCATGTTGGAGGTGTGGAGGCAAACACACAGCCAGAGCTTGCAGGTATCAGCAATATACCTGCAGAACCTGCAACGTCAGTGGTCACTTGGTGTGTAAGTGCAGGAAGCCTGCTGCCAGGTTGATGTATGAGGAGGATGGGCCCGATGTAAGCCCTACAAGGCCAAATGGACACTGGAGGAAATTGCTGGAAGCTGAAGTTCAGCGAGTTCATGTGGAGCACATATACAGTTCATATACCAGGACGCCACCGATAATGATGAAAGTGCTCCTCAATGGCATTCCAATATCAATGGAGCTAGACACGGGGGCCAGCCAGTCCCTGATGAGTATCAAACAATTCGACGTTGTGGGCGTCCAAGGCCAGGAGGCCAAAATTATTGCCGATTGACGCACAGCTACGGACATATACAAAGGAGATCATTCCAGTGCTAGGCAGCACCATGGTAGTTGTGACCCAAAAGATTCGGAGAATAGGTTGCCACTCTGGATTGTCCCAGGGGATGGTCCCGCACTGCTGGGGAGGAGTTGACTTGCTGTCATGAACTGGAAATGGGGCGATGTCAATGCAAATTTCTTCTGTGGAGCGAATATCATACTCACAGGTCCTGGACAAATTTGACTCACTATTTCAACCCGGCATAGGCACTGTCATGGTGACCAAGGTAGTGATTCACATAAACCCGGGCACCAGGCCAGTACACCACAAGGCCAGAGCGGTGCTGTACGTGATGTGGGAAAAGATAGAAGGCGAATTGGACCGCCTGCTGAGGGAAGGCATCATCTCGCCAGTCGAATTCAGTGACTGGGTGAGCCCGATTGTGCCGGTGCTCAAGGCGGATGGGTCGGTCAGGATATGTGGTGATTACAAGGCCACCATCAATCAGGTGTCACTCCAAGACCAGTACTCGCTACCGAGAGTGGAGGACCTCTTTGCAACGCTATCCGGTGGCAAACTTTTTTCAAAATTGGATCTGACCTCAGCTTACATCACCCAGGAGCTGGCGAGTGAGTCGAAGAAGCTGACCACCATCACGACACACAAGGGGTTGTTTGAGTTCAACAGATGTCTATTCGAGATTTGCTCGGCCGCCGCGATCTTTCAACGAAACATGGAAAGTTTCCTCACGTCGATTCCAAGGACAGTGGTTTTTCAAGACGACATCCTCAGCATGGGTTGCGATACTGAAGAACATCTTCACAACCTGGAGGAGGTGCTACGCAGACTGGACTGGGCAGGTCTGCGACTGAAAAAGGCGAAGTGCGTCTTCCTAGTTCCAGAGGTAGAATTCCTGGGGATGAGGGTAGCAGCAGATGGGATCAGCCCTACTGCATCCAAGACGGAAGCAATCCAGAGAGCACCCAGTCCCCGTAACACGACGGAGCTGCGTTCGTTCCTGGGGCTCCTGAACTATTTTGGTAACTTTCTTCCCAAATTGAGCACGCTGTTAGAGCCGCTACATGTGTTCCTACGCAAAGGTCATGAATGGGTCTGGAGGGACAGCCAGGAAAGGACTTTTGATAGAGCACGCAATTTGTTATGCTCCAACAATCTGTTACCACTGTATGACCCATATAAGAAACTTGTTTTAATGTGCGATGCGTCGTCCTATGGGGTCGGGTGTGTGTTGCAGCATGTTAATGCCAAGGGTCAGTTACAGCCGGTTGCTTATGGCTCCAGAAATCTGTCCCAGGCAGAAAGGGGCTACGGGATGGTAGAAAAGGAAGCGCTTGCATGTGTATATGCAGTAAAAAAAATGCACCAGTATCTGCTTGGCAGGAAATTTGACCTGGAGACAGATCACAAACTCCTAACATCCCTTTTGGCCGCCAACAAAGCCTTAAATGCAAATGCGTCGGCCCGCATACAGAGGTGGGCACTCACGTTAGCTGCCTATGACTATACAATTCGGCACAGACCGGGCAGTGAAAACTGCGCCGATGCACTCAGCAGGCTCCCACTAGCCACCACCGAGGGGGCAACTGAGCATGCTGCTGAGATGGTCATGTCTGTTGAAGCTTTCGAAAGCGAAGGCTCACCTGTGACAGCCCGTCAGATCAAAGTCTGGACAAATAGAGACCTGCTACTGTCTTTAGTCAAGAAATGTGTCCTGAATGGGGACTAGGCAGCCATGTACGGGGCATGCCCTGAGGAATTTAAACCATTTCACAGGCGCAAGGATGAACTCTCGATTCAGGCCGATTGCCTACTATGGGGAAACCAAGTAGTCATGCCACAGATGGGCAGAGATGTGTTCGTCCGAGAACTCCACAATGAGCACCTGGGCATTGTCATGATGAAGGCAATTGCCAGGTCACACGTTTGGTGGCCGGGGATAGATGCAGACCTGGAACTTTGTATTCGCAGGTGCAACACGTGTGCCCAGCTGGGCAATGCGCCCAGGGAAGCCCCCCTTAGCCCCTGGTCCTGGCCCGCTAAGCCATGGTCACGCATCTATGTGGACTACGCAGGTCCTTTCATGGGAAAAATGTTTTTGGTTGTAGTAGACGCCTACTCCAAATGGATCGAGTGTGACATTTTAAATTCAAGCACATCCTCTGCCACGGTAGAAAGTCTACGGGCAATGTTCACCGCCCATGGTTTACCGGACGTCTTGGTCAGCGATAATGGCCCGTGCTTTACAAGCATTGAATTCCAGGACTTCATGGCAGGAAATGGTATCAACCATGTCAGAATGGCACCGTTCAAGCCAGCCTCAAACGGCCAGGCGGAACGAGCAGTGCAGATAATCAAACAGGGGACGCTCAGAATCCAAGGGGGTTCCCTACAAAGCCGCTTATCACGCCTCCTGTTGACCAATAGATCCCGACCACACTCGCTCACAGGGGTTCCACCCGCAGAGCTGCTAATGAAAAGGATGCTCAAAACCAGGTTATCCCTTATACATCTCACCATGAAAGAAATTGTTGAGAGCAGGCGCCGGTCACAATGTGACTACCATGACGGGAATGCGAGGGCGCGATTTATTGATGTCAATGACCTTGTCTTTGTCCTCAACTACGCTGCAGGGCCTAAATGGCTCGCAGGCACTGTGATTGCCAAAGAGGGGAATAGGATTCTGGTAGTTAAACTTACCAATGGACAAATCTGCTGCAAACACGTGGATCAAACAAAAAGGAGGTTCAGCAACCCCATAGAAGAAGCAGAGGAAGAACACGAGGTAGAGTTTACTCCACCACAGGTGACCGAACACCGGAACCAAGTGGAGGAGAGCCCAGTCACTGTGGGCAGTCCGGACAGGCCTGAGGCACCGCAAACAGCAGACACTCAGGCCAGCGCCCAACAACCGGAGCCCCAACTCTGACGCTCTACAAGGGAGCGTAAACCACCGGATAGACTTAACCTGTCATTGTAATCCATGTATAAACTGACCTAAGTTGTACACCGTGAGAACACTGACCACTAGGTGGTGAACTTGTGGGAGACACTCCTAACCTGGACTTTCAGGTATAAAAGGGGAAGCTTCACCCATCTTCTCCACTTCAGTACAGGCTAAGGTCGCAGAGTGACCTTCTCTCTAGTATGGGCCTCATGTGCATTTGTACTGTATAGTAAGGACATATTAATTCTGAACATACGGAGTATGAGGAGGAAGCGGAAGTGGGCCACTGCTGCACCTAGTGGACTACTGTGAAAATGCAACTGCTGCTTTGCGTACAATAAAGGTCACCTGACAAGTTCCTGTTGAGCCATCTTGTATGTGTGTGTTTGTGATGTCACAGAGAAGATATCACTGGGAGGGCTAACCTCGACAGCCCCAGTGGAGTGGCAGGGGTGAGATCACGAATGCTGTCATCCTGAGAGAGGACAGCAAGTTTGTGTTCCATGGAGCTACTGCCACTCTAACAAGGTGGCACCCTCAGCAACCGTACTAATCTGTTGGAGGACAGATTGCTGGACTGCTCTGCAACACTGCGAGCGCCTTTGAACACAGGTATCCACAGCCATGCTTCAGCTTGCATGGCATCAAGCTGAGCTTGCATAATATCAGACTGAGCTTCCACTTCAGTTATCAGACTTTTGGTGGACGCTGCTTGTGCTGCAATTGATGTTGAGACATCGACTATCAGATGTTGCATCATGATTGGGTCCACAAATGTGCTCATGGAGTTGGCCACCAATTCCATGCTGGGAAGGATGGACTCCAAGCTCTGTGCAAAGCCCTGTGCCAAGTTGATACCAGACTCCTGCATATTCTTTGGCATTGAATACAAGCTTTCTGGCAGGTTTCCCAATGCACCAAGCATTTCAGTGTGTAGACCCAACAGGCTTCTTCTGTAGCCTGGCCCATAAAAGTCCTCATCTGAGTCCTCTGCAGCAGAACTCGTGTGCAATCTCTCTCTCTGGCGAGCTGGCATCCGCGCTATCTTTGACTCCTGCCACCACCTTTGTAAGAAGTGCATGCTTACACTATCTGAAACTTGTAAATCAGAACAAATTGTGCACGGGGACGAAGTGGGATGTGAGAAGGAGGATTACATTTGAGGATACCGTCATCTTCAAAGGTTTCAGCCCTGCCACTAGCCACGGCCTCAGCAATGGCCCTTCCAGTAATGCTCAGCACCTACTCCTTCATGTGCATTCGGACAGGCAGGTGCACCACTCTCCCCCAGTTAGTTCCTGCTGTCTCTGGTTGTGCACCACCTTCTCCTGCAAGAGAAAGGGAACTATGTCAATGAGTGTTGTGAAATCTGTTTGGGTGATGCGGTTGAATGGCTGGCAGTGTGTGCAAGCTGTGAGATGTGGCTGTGAGGCTTGCAACAGTGCTAATTGTCTGAGGGTGAGGTGAAGCACACGCATGTTAGGTATGAGTCCTGATTCATAGAGATTGTTGAGTGATGGGGTTGTGGTGAATTGAGTAGTAGCTGAGGCTAGTGGTGCATTGACCTTGCCCACTCATGTGAGTTTATTAAACTTCTTGCAACACTGCATCCAGGTCCTCAGGGCTTGACTCCTGGCATTTACCTGCGCAGCTATCTGTTCCCACTATCTTTTCATCATGAGACTGGAAAACCTCCTCCCCCCTCTGTGGACGCCTCCTCCTTTCCACCTCCTCCACCAAGACCTTCAGTGCAGCACAGAAAACCTTGGTGCACATTCTCTCCCAAGGTCAGTTATTTGTTACACAGCACAACTCGAACAATGTCAACATCTCCAGTAGCCACACTGCACCTTCGCTTTAAGATGCAGGCTAGCTTTAAGAGGTGCAGGCTGTTATATATGTAAACTTGTATATACATTGTACAGCCACCAGAGGGCTCATCCCCTGGAGTCCCAAGGGATCCCACAATCCCTTGGGAGCACAGGTACTTAAGGAGGCCTCACAGGCTGGAGAGGCACTCTGAAGACCTACAATAAAAGACTAACGTCACTCTTTACTTTGAGCTCACAGTATCCAATCAGACTCCTTATTCATACATAACAACTGGCGACGAGATACAGATGACGAACTCAACGATGCAGAGAACAGTGGGCATCCTGGAGAAATTCTCAGAGGGAGATGATTGGGAAACCTTCATGGAGCAACTCGACCAATACTTCATGGCCAATGAGCTGGAAGGAGAAGCGAACGCTGCTTAACGAAGGGCGATCCTCCTCATCGTCTGCGGGGCACAACGTATGGCCTCATGAAAAATCTGCTTGTTCCAGCGAAACCCACAGAGACATTGTACGATGATTTCTTCACACTGGGAGCATCTGAACCCAAAGGAAAGCATTCTGATGGCAAGGTACCGGTTCTACACCTACAAAAGGTCTGAAGGCCAGGAAGTGGCGAGTAATGTCATCGAGCTAAGACGTCTTGCAGGACATTGCGAATTTGAAGGACATTTGGAGCACATGCTCAGAGACTTTTTTGTACTTGGCATTGGCCATTAAGTGATACTTCGCAAACTTTTGACTGTAGAGACCCCAACCTTGAGTAAGGCCATAGCGATAGCCCAGGCGCTCATTGCCACCAGTGACAATACTAAGCAAATCTCTCAACACACGAGTGCTGTGATTAGTACTGTGAACAAAATGATGTTGTTTTTAAATCATAACGTACAGGGCAGGCCCCAAATGCTTGCAGCTGTCTCAGAGTCCACCATCACCGGTGATGAATGCAAGGCCATTAACACCCTGTTGCCGCTGCAGGGGTGATGATCATTTCTATTCATGTGGCTTCAAAGGGTACATTTGTAAGGGCTGTGGAACAATGGGACACCTCCAACGAGTGTGCAGGCGAGCTGAAAACCCTGTTAATCCTGCAAACCACCATGTTGCAGAGGAGGACAGATCCACGGAGGATCACGACAAACCAGAGCCTCAGACCGTGCAGGCAGAGGTATATAGGGTGCACTCATTTACCACAAAGTGTCCCCCGATAATGCTGAAGGTTGAATTAAATGGACTCCCAGTTTCAATGGACACGGGCGCGAGCCAGTCCATTATGAGCAAAAAGACTTTCGATAAATTGTGGTGCAGCAAGGCCTCAAGGCCAGTCCTGACTCCCATTCGCACTAAACCGAGAACTTACACAAAAGAACTGATTCCCGTAATCGGCAGTGCTACTGTAAGGGTCTCCTACGATGGAGTGGTGCACAAGCTACCTCTCGGTGGTACAGGGCGATGGTCCCACGCTGCTCGGCAGAAGCTGGCTGGGAAAGATACACTGGAACTGGGACGACATCCGAGCACTATCGCCCACTGACCACACTTCGTATGCCCAGGTCTTAAACAAGTTCCCTTCGCTGTTCGAACCAGGCATCAGGAAGTTCCCAGGAGCAAAAGTGCAGATCCACCTAATTCCGGGGGCGTGACCCATCCATCACAAGGCGGGAGCAGTACCGTACATGATGAGAGAAAGTGTAGAGATCAAGCTAGACTGGCTGCAAAGAAAAGGCATCATTTCGCCAATCGAATTTAATGAGTGGGCCAGTCCGATTATTCCAGTCCTCAAGGGAGACGGCACCGTCCGAATCTGTGGTGATTACAAAGTAACTATCAATCGTTTCTCCCTGTAGGATCAATACCCAGTACCAAAGGCTGACGACCTTTTTGCTACGCTGGCGGAAGGAAAGACGTTCACAAAGCTGGACTTGACCTCGGCCTACATGATGCAGGAGCTGGAGGAATCATTGAAGGACCTCACCTGCATCAACACGCGCAAAGGACTCTTCATTTATAACAGATGCCCGTTTGGAGTTCGATCAGCCGCAGAGATATTCCAGAGAAATATGGAAAGCTTACTGAAGTCGGTCCCGCGCACGGTGGTCTTCCAGGATGATATCTTGGTTACAGGTCGGGACACAGTCGCGCATCTGCAGAACCTGGAGGAGGTTCTTAGTTGACTCAACCGCGTAGGTCTCAGCTTAAAACGCTCGAAGTGCATTTTCCTGGCACCTGAAGTGGAGTTCCTGGGGAGAAGAATCGCGGCGGACGGCATCAGGCCCACCAATTCGAAGATGGAGGCAATCGAGAACGCACCAAGGCCACAGAACGTGACGGAGCTGCAGTTGTTTCTAGGACTCCTGAACTACTTTGGTAACTTCTTACCGTGTCTCAGCACACTGTTAGAACCACTGCATGCCTTACTGTGTAAAGGTGATGAATGGGTATGGAGCAAATGACAAGCAAATGCCTTTGTAAAAGCTAGAAAATTGTTATGCTCAAACAAATTGCTTGTGTTGTATGATCCATGTAAGCGTTTGGTACTAGCATGTGATGCGTCGCCGTACGGCGTCGGGTGTGTATTGCAACAAGCTAATGAATCTGGAAAATTGCAACCGGTTGCTTATGCATCCTGAAGTCTGTCTAAGACTGAGAGAGCCCACAGCATGATTGAAAAAGAAGCGTTAGCGTGTGTCTATGGGGTAAAGAAAATGCATCAATTTGAATTGGAAACTGACCATAAGCCACTAATATCCCTGTTTTCCGAGAGTAAGGGGATAAATACCAATGCATCGGCCCGCATCCAGAGATGGGTGCTCACGTTGTCCGCCTACAACTACGCCATCCACCACAGGCCAGGCACAGAAAACTGTGCCGGTGTTCTCAGTAGGCTGCCGTTGCCCACCACAGGGGTGGAAATGGAGCAGCCCGCAGATTTACTCATGGTTATGGAAGCATCCAAGAGTGAGCAATCACCCGTCACAGCCTGACAGGTTAGAACCTCGACGAGCCAGGACACCTTACTGTCCCGAGTAAAAAATTGTGTGCTTCACGGGAGCTGGTCCAGTGTCCCAGTTAAAATGTAGGAAGCGATAAAGCCGTACCAGCGGCGCAAAGATTAATGTCTATGCAGGCAGACTGCCTTCGGTGGGGCAATCGGGTAGTAGTCCCAAAGAAGGGCAGAGACACTTTCATCAGTGACCTCCACAATACCCTTCCAGGCATCGTAATGATGAAAGCGATAGCCAGATCCGACGTGTGGTGGCCCGGTAACGATGCGGACTTAGAGTCCTGCGTGCACAAATGTAACACATGCTTGCAGTTAAGCAATGCACCCAGGGAGGCACCACTAAGTTTATGGTCTTGGCCCTCCAAACCATGGTCCAGGGTCCATGTCGACTATGCAGGCCCATTTTTGGGGAAAAATGTTTCTTGTGGTGTAGATGCGTACTCCAAGTGGATTGAATGTGAGATAATGTCGGCAAGTACATCCGCTGCCACCACTGAAAACCTGCGGTCCATGTTTGCCATGCACAGACTACCTGATGTCCTTGTGAGCGACAACACGCTATGTTTTACCAGTGCCGACTTCAAAGAGTTCATGACCCGTAACAGGATTAAACATGTTACATCTGCCCCATTCAAACCAGCATCCAATGGTCAGGCAGAGAGAGCAGTGCAAACTATCAAGCAGGGTTTGAAGAAGGTAACTGAAGGCTCACTGCATACTCGCCTATTCCAAGTCCTGCTTAGCTACCGCATGAGACCCCACTCGCTCACTGGGATTCCACCTGCTGAACTGCTCATGAAAAGGACACTTAAGACAAGGCTCTCGTTTGTTCACCCTGATCTACATGAACAGGTAGAGAGCAGGCGGCTTCAACAAAGTGTATATCATGATAATGCAAATGTGTCACGTGAAATTGAAATCAATGATCCTGTATTTGTATTGAATTATGGACAAGGTCCCAAGTGGCTTTCCGGCACTATTGTGGTGAAAGTGGGGAGCAGGGTGTTTCGGGTCAAACTTTCAAATGGACTCAATCACCGGAAAGACTTGGACCAAATCAAACTCAGATTCACGGACTATCCTGAGCAAACCACTTTGGACCCTACCTTCTTTGACCCCCCCCAACATACACACCAGTAGCAACCGACACCGCGGTTGGCCACGAAGCAGAACCCATCATCCGCAGCAGCCCAGCAGGTCTCACCATACCAGGCAGCCCAGGAAGGCCAGCTGCACAGCAGCCCAGCGAGGGCCCAACAAATGATTCACCAAAACCAGCATTTGCACCGAGACGATCAACCAGGGAAAGAAAGGCCCCAGATCAACTCACCTTGTAAATAGTTACACTGTTGAATTTGGGTGGGGGGGGCAGGGTGCAGTGTTGTTATATATGTAAACTTGTATATACCTTGTACAGCCACCAGAGGGCTCATCCCCTGGAGTCCCAAGGGATCCCACAACCCCTTGGGAGCACAGGTACGTTAAGGAGGCCTCACAGGCTGGAGAGGCACTCTGGAGTCCTGCAATAAAAGATTAAGGTCACACTTTACGTTGAGCTCACAGTATCCAGTCAGACTCCTTATTCATACATAACATAAGTAGTGCTAGCAAGTAATGTAATTGGGCCCTCTGCTGATGCGTGCAGCTAATGAGCAGTGTGGCTGCATGCAGCAATCATGATAATGAGCAGGCAGCACGGAGATGGCATTCCACCTGCATTACGTTGAACAGGCTAGGTGTAATTGGACATTGTGATCCCTGCGCCTGTTTTCGGGAGCTATCCAATTTTGCCCCCCATGATTCTGATCTCTTCTACAGGCCTTGTACAATTTAATTTTGCTCAAACTGCAGGACATTTAATGAGCAACATAGCACCAGTGGAACAGTATTAAAGCTACAAAGATTAAGGATAACATTCTTCAGTATGGAGAGGCCATTCAGGCAGAATTTTGATTTGGCTTAGAGAAAATAAAATCTATCTGCCTTTTTTCTCATACTGTCAATCGCAAAACCATTAAAAAATTAATTGACATAGTAAATGTTTCCATCAACAAAACGGAAATGTGTAATGGAATGTCGGCACAATTAACAATTATTGACCCACAATCAGAAGGAAATAATGAATTTTACATGCATTCAGAAATTCTGTCTACAAACCCAGCCAGAAAAGTATGTTGAAATATATAAATGATTAAATGAAGGTATACAGAAAGGAAGGGACTACTATTAACAGAGCAGGCAATCGCCAGAAAGATGGCACTGTTTAAGAGCAATAAATAATCGCTAAATCCCAAATCCAAAAGGGATTACATGGAATACCAACAGCAAGCCACATATGTTTAATGATATGAAATGTATTGAAAGAAAGAAAAAGCTTTTAGAGGATAAATTCCAGAGGAGTAGAAGGTGGACCATCTGCAAGTGATTATGTCAGTTTTACAACTCTTCCCGTCAGAATGTTTCGCATGATGTGGAAAAACTGCAGATGGGAAATACCTCCATACATTCAGGCAAGTTAGTTACCATTTTATGTGTCGCCACAAATAATATTGCGCCATACTATTTTACTTCTGCAATGCAATGAATACAATGTAGGCAAAACAAATATTATTTAGCGTAAACCATATTGTTCAAAAAGTTACAACCGACTACATTTGTGGGGAAGTGAGGATGGTGAAATGGAGAATGGATCCAGACCTCAAGGGAACCTAAATTCAAAATGGTGCTTTCTGAACATCAAATATTATTGCAGTCATTGACGACTTTGCCGAATAATCTTCCACTATCTGCAGTGTGTTGATGAATAGAATCGTGACACTGCAATTCACCATGGAATGTGAGACAGCGCAAGGGACCTCTGAAGTGGAGCCCCCATGCCCTACCATTGCAGAGCCTCGAAGGCCAGATGTAGCATATCTCACCATTACTCAGACTGCTGCCATAAAGCCTTGAGCTCCAGTGTGCAACAGGTTCTATGCTCCACTTTGGTTTGTCTTTAGAATGCATGGAGGAAGCTGTTGATTGGTGCTTCAACAATCTTATTGTGGCTGTTACGCCTGCTGCCATGCAAATCCATGGTGCTCAGTAGCAAGGGCATGGATGGAATCAACATGGATAACGATGCTGTGGCTCAGGCTAAAAACACATCTGGATCCTTCCACCAACCCTCTCCAATGTTTGTACATGCCAGAAAGTGGATATGGCCAAGGCACTTCACAACTATGGAACTGGCGGAGCCAGCAACTGAGCTTTGTCAGCACCCAGCTCACAGATCTTGACAGCCAACTTTGTCCCAAGATCCTTTCCTGGGCACATAGCAGTCAACCATCTCACAAAACCCCTGTCACAGGGGAGCACATAGAAAAGGCGCAAAGATAGCTTATAGAGCACATCAGTCAGATGCCATCACCAAAACAAAGCACTGGATGCTGAATGCTCGGCAGGCACACAGACCATATTTAAGGTAATAAAATATAATTGCACTGAAGTTGTACTGTGTCCAGACAGTGTTCCTGTTATGATGTTTGATAATGTGATAAGAATGATCTATTTAGTGGTTCAGGTGGAACTACATATAATGTAGTTTAAAGTATATTTATTGAGGGTACACTGAAAATGTAGGCTATCATGGATGGGGGAAGATCTCCTCAATGAGAGTTGACAATGGAGCTGCAGCAGTTACATCTTCATCTTTTCTTGCTTGTCAAGGTTGTTGATTTGGCCCCAATATTAATGGGGAGGGCGGAGGGTGTGGGGGAATATGGGAAGAACCCGGCAAGGCCAGGGATGCAGAGTCCCTGCTGATCTTAATGGCAGGGCCTCAGTTAAATAATCATCTGTAGATCCCCGCCAACAGCCTATTAAATTAACAGCCTCACCAGTGGGTGGAAGCACAAGCAAATGGCAGAAGCCCATAGCTGGGGACTGTGGGGACGGGCTGAAGGCTCCGAACTGTGATTGGGGCTGACGGGTGGAGGGGAGGCGGGGATGGGGTGGAGGAGACAGGACATTGGGGCCTTGATTGGGGCTGGTGGGGGGGAGTGGGTGGAAGGGCTAAAGGTTTCCTTGTGAGGCCTGTGGTGAGCACTACTACTCCTCTTGAGCCACAGTGCTAAAAGGAACCGATTTTCAGCATTTACCTTGGCCAGTGGCACTTTCTGCCTCGGATCAACTGGCAGGAATCCTACAGCGCTGACTTCCCCCTCACTTACTGTTAAAGTTAAATGTAACTTTTGAGTATTAATTAGGATCCCACATGCCTTTTGAGAAAGCCTCGTTGAAGGTCTGATTTGTGTTTGTAAAATTATAAATGGGCTGGAATGGGGTCAGGTTGCTCGATTCCTATATTTTAACCTCCCCCGACCCACTCCCACCCTTCAGTGGGTGGGGGGAATAAAGTCAAGGCCTTTGTTCTTGTATATTAACGGTCTTGTTGGATGGTAAAGTTGTGAGACTACGGTGAATGCAAAAGATTTTGGCTTATAACGTATTGAAGGATCGTTCTGATCTGTCTAGACATCTGAAGCACTGCTGCAACATGCCTAACATAGGAACATTATGAACAGAAGTAGGCCATTCAGCCCCTCGAGCTTGTTCCATCGTTCTATTAGATTATGACTGCTTTATACATCAACTCCATTTATCCATCTTTGTTCCAAATCCTTTGATATCCTTACCTAACAAAAATTGAACCATCACAGTCTTGAAACCTTCAATTGACCCAACATCCACAGACTTTTGGAGGTGAGAGTTCCTGATTTCTACTACCCTTTGTGTAAAAAAGTGTTTACTGATTTTGCTATAAATTGGCCTAGCTCTAATTTTAAATTTATGACCCCTTGTTCTGGATTCCCCTACAAAAGTAAATAGTTTCTTTGTATCTACCCTATCAAATCTCTTTATGGTTTTTAACACTTCGATTCGATCACTCCTCAATCTTCTAAAGGGAATAGAAGCCAAGTTTATGCAACCTGTCCTCATAATTAATCCTTTAAGCCCCGGTATCATTCTGGTCAATCTGTGCTATATCCTCTCCAAGGCCAATATATCTTTCTTGTTCCCTAAAACTGAATGCAGTACTCCAGATGGGGTCTAACCAAGGCTCTGTACAACTGAAGCATAATTTGCATAAGCCTTTTTGATTTTTTTTCAATTATTCATTCTCGGGATTGGGACGTCGTTGATAAAGCCAGCATTTACTGCCCATCCCTAGTTGCCCTGATAGTGGTTTTGATACAACTGAGTGGCTTTCTAGGCCACCTCAGAGTGCAGTTAAGAGTCAACTATGATGGTGTAGGTCTGGAGTCAGATATAGGCCAGACTGGGTAAAAACGGCAGATTTCCTTCCCTGAAGGACATTAATGAACCAGATGGGTTTTTATGACAATCCAACAACTTCACGGTCCTATTTACTGATACAAGCATTTTATTTCCAGATTTTCTTTGAAGCACATGGCTTTGGTAACCACCATGAACTCAAGGATCAGGCTTTTCAGACAGACACAGGCCTCTGGCAGAAAATGTTAAGCACAGAAATAATATTATGTAAGCTTAATCTTTTAGTTGTGAGCTTTGTAAAGTTCAATGTCTTTTTAATGTTACAAGCCTTATTTCAAGTAGTAAGTTCTGAACTTAGTAGGGAAAGCAAGATGATGGCTGAAAGATATTTAATAAAATATTTGGAAATTTTGTAAAAGCATTTTGAGCGATTCAATTAATTCATCAATAAGCAAACAAAAATAGTAAAATTGACGTAGGGAACTTGAATGAGAAATGTGAACACAGGAATTTACAATTGGAAAAGTTGATATTAAAGAATGATTAAAAGATGTAGCAATAGGAAGTAAAGTTAGTAGAAAGGAAATACGTACAGATATAAGATTTTTTAATAAAATGCAGATACATGCAAACAGACAAAGATTTGCACTTATACATGTTGTCATCAAGAGGGCTACTGAATTTCACTGTAAAAGAGCACACGTTAGGATTGTGCAAGATTGCTCACAAGATTCAACTTCAGAGTTTTAATTTGCTTTGCATAATTATTCATGGTTATCTCCAATGAAAATGCCCTACAGAGTAAACCAGACACTGGAAACAAGTTCAAAACGTTTTACTTGATTAGCTGGAACCGCTGGTTTGATCTTCCACATATGCTCGGGCTTTCACTTGCATTCCTGACACAGGATATACTGCAGTACTTACAATTGATGTGGAAATTTTATTAGAGAGTTGAATTGTTCACAAAGTCTTAACAGTTCAAAGTGTTTGCCTAAACTGAGGAGTAGTTTATTCAAATCTCTCAGACAGTTGTAACTGTTTCACAGCAAAACATATTTCATTTGGAAAACAAAGATATTGATCAAGAGGTCTGGATATTCTAAATATTCCATATGGAAGATTTTTTTGGTTTCAATCTTGTCGCAGTTAAACACATCTGATTGCAATCCAGACCAAATAAAGATGAGACAAGATCCACAGGGGGAAAAATTCCCTACCTTAGTGCCACCCGTTAGCGCGGTGTTAATGAAGAAAGCGGCGGCCGCTGCTCTTCCGCCAGGTGGTGGCGGGTCCCGGTAGCACCCTGCAAAGTTCTTCAGTAGCGCCCTGCAAAAGAAAATGGCAGAGTGGTGAAGTCAGCGGGCATGCAATGTCGACTTAACGTCACAACTGCGAACTTCGACCCTAGTGCTGAGTTCAACGCTGGGTCCTAAGCATGCCAGATAAACCTAGCACGCAAGCAGACTGACAGAGGTGCTGTTAGTACCTCTTAAAGGGACACACACATCTTTCAGGTAAGTTTGCAATTAAACTTTTGGACTGAGTATTTTTGATTTTATTGAAATAGTGGTTTGCTGCAACACATGTTAAAAGTTTTTTTTTAAGTGTGTAGGGATTGCTGCTCGATGCTCACAAGGTCTTGGATGGTAAAGGAAGGCCTCTGAGAAGACAGAAAATGCTGCAAATACGCAGCAGGTCAGTCAACATCCGTGGAGAGAAAAAAACAGAGTTCAAGTCTTAGGGCGACATGCTGCCTGACCAGCTGAGTATTTTCAGCATTTTATGCTGGCATTTCAGATTTACAGCATCCGCTTGCCGAGAGAAGAAGAAGACACAGAAGAATGAAGAAGCAGAAGAGGAGGAAGCAGAAGGAAGGATGTAACTGAGACAGCCCCTTTCTGACCAGAATATCCGGGATAGAATCATCCACCTGCGGTCCCAGTGACCACAACCCCATTTCCCCTTTGAACATTTGTCCCACACCTTACCTTCCCTCTGTTACTGACCATCACAATGTCCTCTTGGCCACAATGCTACAATAAAAGCCACCACAAAGCAAACTTTCCAATCCAAATTTAAACCTTGATCCATCCCATATGACAGCAAGAAATGAACTCACACTTATGCATTCTCTTAGTGACTGTCTTGTGAGTGCCTTTGCCTAGCCTACTGATGTTACACAGTGTTACCCCACAGGCTGCAGCATGGCTGGTGGAAGGCTGGTGGCTTTCAGTGGGGGACATTGCAAATGGCCTTGCTCATTGACCTTGTCTTCTTCGACTTCTTCTTCTCCTTCTTCTTATCCTTTTCCTTCTCCTTCTCCTCCATCTTCTTCTCCTTCCTCTCTTTTTCTTTTTCTTCTCATGCCAGAAAGAGAATAAAGTATGAGGCTACTGGCATCTTGTATCCTTTTAGCCCCGCCGCTGGCCAAGGGCTCAGTCATGCCCCTCCAAGAATGGCTTGCATCGGCTCCTCCAAGGTAGTGAGGTGAAGCTAGGAATGGGAGATATGCCTCGTGATCGTTAAAGATTGTTGGTAGGTAAGTGATTGTGGGAGGGAGAGGAGGGTACTTGTGCATTGAGCAGTGTGTAAGGCTAGTGATGCAGTGAGCAGGAGATGGCTTTTGAAGATGCATTCACTGACCTTGACCAGTGATCTGAGGTCATGGAGCTTCTTTAGGCACTGGATCGAAGTGGTGGGGGCGACCCTGCTGGTACTGATGGCCTTGATGATCTGGTCCCACATTGTTCTTTCTGGAGGGCCTCCTGGCCCCTGTGGGTGGAGGTCATTTCTTGCAGTGTTGACCACCTGCAAAAAGCTGGAGTGCTGTGTGCGAGACCCTGGGTGCCATGTCCCTGGCTTGATGAGCCACTTATGTTAGTGCGGAAGCATGTTTAGCATTTCTTTAGGCGCGAAAGAGAATTCTACTTTTTAAAAGGTGAAGACTAATATTTGGTAATTATTTTTAATGTTGATGTTTTATTTGAAAGACAATAAGGGCTGAAAAATGCAGATTTTCACTTTATTTAAATTTTTATTCGTTTTGAATGCAGTGCCACTTTAATTCATCTCCTTTTTAGTTGCCCACAATTCATTTTAAATGCCACAGCCTTGCTCCCAGAGGCTGTAAGAAGTTACAATGCCGACTGTGGATGGGAACATCAACCAGGAGGGAGGTACACTGTAGGCTAGCGCTATGATACAATTTTCCAGCCCCCAGCACTAATTTTGTCCGGTAACGCTGTGGCCATTTTTAGCAGCCGTAAACCCGAGGCTGTGGTGATGTCGCCAGGTTTCTGTCGATGCCCACTTCTTTCCCCACAGAAACTATATGTCCCAAACAAATGATTTGGCCATAAATTCTGGCTAGGTAGGCATTAATCTAAAAACTTGTCTGCTGCAATGCCAACCCCAACATCTTATAAATTATGGGACAAAGGTAGAGAAATTGGGATTGTCTGCGTCTCCTGTCATCACCGTATGCAGCGACCCGTTTTGCCCTGGAGCAAAAATTCAGTATCGCCCCCTGAAGCTGCGCCGGGTGGTGTCAGCGATAGCTTCAGGGGCCGGCTAGTTAAAGGGGAGGTGGTGTGCGTGTAAATAAAAAATCAGCTGACTTACTTGTCGCGGCCCATTGGCTCCTTGAACTCGGGTTCCGTGCCGTGATCTGGCAGCCTGGCACTTCGCTGATGCCATGGCACCCCGCTCCCTAGTGGTCCAGGTAGGGCCCCGCAGAGTCTGCAGCTTGACCCTCCCCTTTAATGAAGGTGCAGGTCCTTGCTACGCAGCAGCGCAATGTGTCCTAGCGAGCAGCGCTGCGCCCCACTCCCTCTGCTTCCGCCCCCTTAGCACTCCACTTTCTCTCAGGGTCGGTAACCCCAATTTTGCGAGTGTTAGATCTCTTAATTTCCAATGAAATACGAACTCCGATGGTAGTTTTAACTTTTTAATCTTGGCAGAGAGCAACAAACTGCTGGCTGATTGCCAGTTCCTTTGTCTTACTGAGACACATGGTCAAAATGGCTGTATTTTATACCGGGTTCAATTTACAGAAAAGAACTCGCCTTCTTTGACCTTATTGGCTCAATCAATATTCTTTTAACGTTTTAATTGGCTTGCTACCCAAGGTCCGAAAATGTCAAGTTGATTGATGAGTTAATGCAACATGCCAAACTGCATGTAGCAGCCTTGACTTGGGGGTCTGTGAATTTTCACAGTCTGTCTAAATGAGCCTGTTTGAATACTCTATCAGCGAGCAAGGCGAGAGTGCCGTGCCTGGTGCAGGAACTCTCGCTTCGTGCAATTTCCCGACAAACTCTTAAAAACCATGAGATTTGGTAAGAAATCGTGAGTTGGTATTTTCTGGTTTATAAATCTCATTAGTGGCTTTATGTAATCTCTAGCAGGTCACAACTCTTTAAAAAAAAACTATATTACTGCATCTGAAAATACTTTACAAAAAGCTTTTTTAAAATCCTACCCATTAGCACCATGCTTCATGAGTTGGGATAAGTTTTCTTTAAAAAAATCGTGTGACTCGTGATTAATTTGCGAGAGTTGGCGTTACTGGTGAAGCATTACTCAATGAAACGTGGAGAGTGGCACCCTGTCTAGTGTGCACTGGAGCGTGGGAGTATCACTGAATTGTGTGGGCACATGTCCAATGAACCCCAGTCAACGGGTTCCCAATCTCACCCATAGGGCAAGAACTGAGAGAGAAAGAGACCAGGCTACAGTGGTGCAATCCTTTCAATGATCCCAGATCACAAAACATTACTGCAAAGCCACACTCAACCTCATCCTGCTGTGCCACTCATCACATTCCCATCACTCTGCCTTCCCTACCCTACTCCTGCACATCTTTACTCACACCAACTTACCTTGCACCTCCACCCATCCCTCTCTCTCTATCTACACTATCACATCCCCACCTCACTAGCCATCCCTCACACTCATCCTCATCCTTTTCCAATCATACTAACTAACAACACACAAGGGTAGGCACATGTGTTTTAGCCAATGTTCATGTGAAGTTTCTGTTAATGTGCTGTCAAACATTGAAATCTTTATTTTCAATACTTTGCGTTCTTTGGACAGATTTGTGTGCACCTTTGGAAGTGGCTTAGTGAGTTTGCGTGAATGGTTAATGGTACACCCCGCAATGCTGATGAGTGTGAAAGGAATGGCGTGGGCATTGTAGGGATGCTCTATGTTGTTGGTGTGTGATGGCATGTCATGTGGCAGCCAGGTTGTACAGTGCCAGGTGAAGTAAATCTGGCCATGGTGAGGCCATCCCTGGCCTTCCAGGCAGCATTGTGGTCAGGTGCTGATGATACCTTTTGTCCTGTGCAGCATCATTTGATTGCGGAGAATGTTGGTGTGATTGTTCGTGCTACTGGTGTTGCTGGTGATGCTGGTGTTGGATCCGATCATGGTCAGATTCTGAGGACTAAGATGAGACAGTATAAGAACATAAGAAATAGGAACAGGAGTAGGCGATACGGCCCCTCGAGCCTGCTCCGCCATTCAATAAGATCATGGCTGATCTGATCAAGAACTCAGCTTCAATTCCCTGCCCGCTCCCCATAACCCATTGTCCCCTTATCATTTAAGAAATTGTCTATTTCCGTCTTAAATTTATTCAATCTTCCAGCTTCCACAGCTCTCTGAGGCAGCGAATTCCACAGATTTACAACCCTCTGAGAGAAGAAGTTTCTCCTCATCTCAGTTATTCCCTCTAGTTCTAGTCTCCCCCATCAGTGGAAACATCCTCTCTGCATCCACCTTGTCAAGTCCCCTCATAATCTTATACGTTTCGATAAGATCACCTCTCATCCTTCTGGATTCCAATGAGTGGAGGCCCAACCTACTCAACCTTTTCTCATAAGTCAACCCTCTCATCTCCAGAATCAACCTAGTGAACCTTCTCTGAACTGCCTCCAAAGCAAGTATATCCAATCGTAAATATGGAAACCAAAACTGCACACAGTATTCCAGCTGTGGCCTCATCAATACCCTGTATAGCTATAGCAAGACTTCCCTGCTTTTAGACTCCATCCCCTTTGCAATAAAGACCAAGATTCCATTGGCCTTCCTGATCACTTGCTGTACCTGCATACTATCCTTTTGTGTTTCATGCACAAGTACCCCCAGGTCCCGCTGTACTGCAGCACTTTGCAATCTTTCTCCATTTAAATAATAACTTGCTCTTTGATTTTTACTGCCAAAGTGCATGACCTCACACTTTCCAACATTATACTCCATCTGCCAAATTTTTACCCACTCACTTAGCTTATCTATGTCCTTTTGCAGATTTTTTGTGTCCTCCTCACACATTGCTTTTCCTCCCATCTTTGTATCGTCAGCAAACTTGGCTACGTTACACTCAGTCCCTTCTTCCAAGTCGTTAATATAGATTGTAAATAGTTGGGGTCCAAGCACTGATCCCTGTGGCACCCCACTAATTACTGGTTGCCAACCCGAGAATGAACCATTTATCCTGACTCCCTGTTTTATGTTAGTTAGCCAATCCTCTATCCATGCTAATATATTACCCCCAACTCCGTGAATTTTGATCTTGTGCAGCAACCTTTTATGTGCGCACCCATGCTGATGAAATAGATGGCAGGTGAACTTGAAATGACAGTGGCAATGTTGGGAGACGTAATGAGGTCAGACTGGTTGGAGACTTGTGTAAAGACTTTTAGCAATCTGAATCTGTAATGGTAATTCAGTTTAATGAAGATAGTGGTTAAGAGAACATTTCTTAATCATCGGGGAGCTTTGACGACGTTTGAAGCTGTCCCCTCAACAGCTGATTCAGTAGCCATTGACCTCCTGCCTCAGCTTCACAAACGAGGTCCAGGCACAGCGGGAAACTGTCAAATTTAACATTCTGGGGGAAAAAGCATTGTTAAGTGACTGTAAACAAGCCACTAATGATTTGAATTGGGTCCCCCGCCGCAGCCTGTCGGGTCTGCTCAGCACTGGCAGACCCAATATTGGGAAATTCAGGTGTGTGCGTTTTGACGGCGGATTCCTGACCCGCTGTCCATCAATTTAAATTTCACAGCTGACCCGCCACCAATCGGGTCCAGTGAGCACTGGCAAAATTTCTGCCTTGACGTTGCAGCTTTTACTGGATGTCCATGGGATTCCCGAGCTTGCTGAACCTCGTCAGTGAAAGTAAAGCAAGAGCACAGCGGCAATTGTGGGAGTTGAACAAATGACAGTTAAAAGAAAAATCACAGAACACTCACACCTCACACCTGCTTCCTTGCCTAAGAGAAAGGCTTTTGTTGACATCATTTGTGCTGAGAATTCACTTTCAGGAGTTTGCAGGTGATTTCTACAACTTTGGAAGTTACTCTCACTCCAATGGAGCATTATGCAACTGATCTCTACTTTACCTCTGTCATATATCAGATCAGCATGGATGCCGCTTATGCTGTTTCACCTTGGATCTCAGATGAGGACCAAGATGAGCCCAGCAGCGACAACATCAGCAACACCAGCAGAAGCAGCATACAGCAGCAGCCTTCTCCTCACTGACCTGCCATTCCTCAGGAGAGAGGGGATGAGCACAAAGGTGCAGCTCGCAGAAGGCAGTACCCCCACCACAGGGTATACAGACAGAGGATCAGCTTCCTGGACATAACTGAACTGCATTGCTTCAGGAGGCTCAGGCTATCAGGCCAGGTCATGGTACATCACAGACATTAGTAGCTTGCTGGAAGACCTGCTGCCAAGTGGATCTGGTCAACACACATTACCAGTGGCTGTAAAAATCACCACCACCCTCAACTTCTTCGCCTCAGGCTCCTTCTAGTGATCTGCAGGAGACATTTGCAGGATCTTGTAATCAGCTACCCACAAATGCATCCCCTAGATGACCAATGTCATGTTTGACAAGTCAGGCAATTATGTACATGTTGCCACTGATGAAGCCAGTCAGACTGTGTGGGCGCTTGCATTGCAGCTCTGGCTGGCTTCCCACAGGTGCAGGACGTTATCGACATGTGGCCATCACGGCACCCCCAGATCACCCAGGAGTGTTTGTGAACCATAAGGGCTTCCACTCCCTCAATGTGCAGCTCACCTGCAACCACAACAAGATCATCATGAAAATCTGCCGGATTCCCAGGGCACTGTCATGATTCATTTCTCCTGCGCCAATACACCCTCCTTCAGCTCTTTGCACCTCTGACTAGACTTACCGGCTGGCTGCTTGGAGCCAAGGGCTATCCACTGAAGACGTGGCTGATGACACCTTTGAGAAGGCCAAGCAATGAGGCCGAGGAATGCTATAATCAAAGCCAAATGATGACGAGATGTGAAATAACCAAGCAGTCGGGAAGGTGAATATGCGCTTCAGATACTTGGACAGATATGGAGGAGCCCTTCAGTATGCACCAGCCAGGATCGCAAGAATGATCGTCGTGTACTGCGCTCTGCACAACATAGTGCTGCAGCGAGGATTGGAACTGCAGGAGGAGCAAGGCACAAAGTGCAGAAACCTGAAGTGGACATGGCACCAGCAGTGGTGCACATTGCCATCTGGGAGATCCGGGATGGCTTCATAATGGCATGATTTAGTTAGGTTGTCATCATCATCATAGGCAGTCCCTCGGAATCGAGGAAGACTTGCTTCCACTCTTAAAATGAGTCCTTAGGTGGCTGAACAGTCCAATATGAGAGCCTCAGTCCCTGTCACAGGTGGGACAGATAGTCGTTGAGGGAAAGGGTGGGTGTGACTGGTTTGCCGCATGCTCTTTCCACTGCCTGTGCTTGATTTCTACATGCTTTTGGCGATGAGACTCGAGGTGCTCAGTGCCCTCCCAGATGCATTTCCTCCACTTAGGCCTTTGGCCAGGGACTCTCAGGTGTCAGTGGGGATGTTGCACTTTTTCAGCGAGGCTTTGAGGGTGTCCCTGTAATGTTTCCTTTGCCCACCTTTGGTTCGTTTGCCGTGAAGGAGTTCCAAGTAGAGCGCTTGTTTTGGGAGTCTCGTGTCTGGCATGTGAACGATGTGGCCTGCCCAGCGGGGCTGATCAAGTGTGCTCAGTGCTTCAATGCTGGGGATGTTGGCCTGGTTGAGGATGCAGTGCACCCATATAGCACCCAGGTGCTGAACCAACTTCCCCTGGCCACCAACACCACAAAGCAGTCCTAAAATGACCAAACCATTCCTGTCACACATACCCATTGCTCAAGGTTAAGTAATGTTTTACCATTCGCTCAAACTAACTAGTCCACTTGCCAGGCAGCAGGCAAAAATCAACAAGACGGGGAAGTAGTGCAAATAAATAATTTTATGTGGCTCAAAAATTCAACAGAAACTTAACCATCTAACACTTTATAACACATCCATGTGCATACCCTTGTGTATCTACTATTGTGTCATCTTTGTCTTCCTCCAACCCGTTCAGCAGAGGTAGAGGCAGGCTCACTTCCCCACTCTGATTGTTTAGACACTTTTGGCGGATATTCTTTGACTTTTGGAACCTGTGAGGGCCCCACCAAAGACTACTCCTCCTGCAGGGGAAGACGCTGCCATCAGGATACATGGCAGCATGTGGGGCTCTGATTGGGGTTGGGGGCAGGGTACAACAGGGGAGATGTGGAAGTGCTTTGAGAAGAGCCCCCACTTCCATGTCCCCTCTCACCATCATCCCTCTCATTGCCACCTGCACTTCCTTGCGAGCAAGAAGTTGGAGACCACTTTGCTGCACATCAGTGAGGCAATGAATGGTCAAGTCTAGGTTTCTATCCATCAAAGAAATGGTTGCAATCAGAGTCTGCAAGTTGTTGTTCACAGCAAGCATGCACTCGTTGGCTGGCACATTTGATGCTCCATGGTGGCCACCTGTTCCATGGACCAACACATCATAGCCTGTGACATCAAGCTGGTCATTCTGGAGATGGACTCCTTCATTCTCCCCACAATCGAGCACTTTCTGGCTGGGAAAGCCGCCAGAGCCTCCCACATTTTCAGTTGTGCCTCAAGAATTATCCGCTTTGTCAATGTCCCCCGAGGTTCAGCATCTTTGTCCAGCTGAGCACTGCTAGGAGCATCCTGTGCCCTCTGACAAAGACTCTCCACTGCTGTCCCTGTCTCCTCCATCTGCTCTTGCTCACATGTGGTCTGTAGGACACCAAGTGACAACACTACTTTCTCACTTACTGGGCCTATCGATATGCGTATATGCACTAGTGGTTGGTGTGCATGGGTCATTTGATGATGCACACTCAGAGTTCGCAACATCCTCTGAGGAGCCGTCTTCCTCCTCTGGCTGGACAGTGCAGGGGGCCTGTGGGAGAGTAAAGACATGAATCAGAACTATTATGAGAAGAATGTTTTAAGTAAACATTATGCATGTGATCATATTTCACTGGCTGCTGATATCAAGTCAACATACAACATATTGTATGCCATGTGGCTGTCTGATATTTAATTCTATCAACAGGTAGCTTCCCCTCTCCCGGGAGGTACCTCTCTCTCCATCTTCCATCGCCAATAGCTCTGCAATGTGGTTCAGCTCCATGGCCTCCTCCTCTACTGAAGTGAGCGGTGTTGTGATTGGAGGGCCACCTCCGGTTCTCTGTCTTTCCCTGGTGTTTTGTGCTCTATTCTCCTGCATGGTGGGAAACATGAGAGCTTTGAGTGAGAGTCATGGAATGAGTGGAAGGAATGGATGGAGAACCTCTGTTGAGAATGACTATGAGGGTGAGGCGTGACATTGTATTAAGATGAGGGTGCGTGTCAGTGGTGGATGGTCAGATGGGGATGTGAGTAGGTGCATAGACAGTGAGGGATGGGTGTATCTGCAAGGTACCTTGGTCTGAGAAGTGATGTACAGGAGTAGGTTTGGGAAGGTAGAGTGAGGGGGTTGGGGTGACACGCACAGCAGGAAGTAGGGCAATGTGGCATTGTACTCACCTTTCCTGACATGATCTTACTGAATGGTGGTGCAGGCTTGAAGGGCAGAATGGCCTACTCCTGCACCTATTTTCTATGTTTCTATCATGAGGTCATTAAAGCATTTCCAACTAGGTCCAAGTCCTGCCAACAACACCCCTGCTGCTCACTTCTTCAGCAATCTCCAGCTATGCATTTTTAGTCTGATCAGCTGGCCTCTTCCTCCCATCAGCAGGGAAGCGGACGTTCCTGCGGGCTGACTCCAAAGGCATTACTGAATTTTGGGGCTGCTTTCTGCCTCTGAGTCTGCATAATTAAGGTTAGAGATTTATCAAATTGTTAGAGCACAACCAACTCACTGCTCCCACTACCTGTCTTCCACCTCCATCAGCCTTCAAGTGCACTGCTCCTTTAAATAGCTCAGCTGAAGTCGAGTCATCTGCAACGTCATCGGACCCGCTCCAGTTAATTGGTCGGGAAACTCGGAAGTCCGATTCAATTGCAATGGCTTCGCTAAAAAGCCACTGCAAAACTCGTCTCTCCAACGTCTGGGTTGCCCATGTGATTCACGGCCTCCTTGCTGCTATCCACATACAAAGAAAGAAAAAAGAAAGGCTTGCATTACTATAGCGCCCTTCATGACCACCGACGTCTCAGATTGCAGTCACTGGTGTATTGTGGGAAATGCAGCAGCCAATTTGCACACAACAATTCCCACAAACAGCAAAGGTAGAAATTCACCTTCTGCCTCTGTGACAGAATGGCCCCACACCCACCCCACACCCCCAAACCCACCCCGATGTCCACCCCACAATCCCAAACCCACCCCGATACCCACCCCACCCCCGCAAACCCACCCCACATCTCCAGACCCACCCTGATACCCACCCCACACCCCCAAACCTACCCCAATACCTGCCCCAAACTCACCCTGATGCTCACCCCACAACCGCAAATCCACCCCAATACCCACCCCATACCCCAACCCCCAACGATGCCCACCCCACACCCCCAAATCCACCCCACACCCGTAAACCTACCCCAATACCCACCCCAAACCCATCCTGATACCCACCCTCCAAAACACACCCCACACCCCCAAACCCCCCCCTCCGATGCCCATCCCACAGCCCTAAATCCACCCCTTTCCCCCAAATCTACCCTGATACCCACCCATCCAATCCTATCTTGATACCCATCCCACACCCCTAAACCCACCCCAGATCCCTAAACCCACCCGAATACCCACCCCACACCCCCAAACCCACCCTGATACCCATCCCAGATCCCTAAACCCACCCCAATACCCACCCCACACCCCTAAACCCACCCGAATATGCACCCCACAGCTCCAAACCCACCCTGATACCCACCCCAGATCCCTAAACCAACCCTGATACCCACCCCACAACCCAAAATTGATCATTAGTCCCCATTGCTCCCCTCACCTTTTAGTCCCAAGGCCCAGTTTGCTCCCCTTAGTCAATCCCTGACTATCTCTTTACCTCCAGGTTGGGCTCCAGCTCGCCCTTCACATTCTCATCGAGATCACTGTCCAGCTCTGAGGTGAAGATGCTCTGAGACATACCCTGGTTGTAAATAGAAAGCCCTACCCCTTATACCAGATGCCTTGTATCAGAAGGATCAAAAATGGCTACACTCAGTACTTCAATGTGGCATAAGTGTTATAATATCTGATTAACCAACTATTGGCCTACACATAATCAACAACCTCACCAAACACTAAAACACCCCCCCCCCAAAGCAAGATTCACAAATTCAACCTAAGTTGCCCTTTCTTTCATGCTCTGTTCCTAATACTGTTTAAACATGACCTTGAAGTGCATGTTGCTTTACATGTTCCTTTGTAGCACATGAAGGGAAAATTTCAATTTTGCTTATAGATATAAATTGTGACTGTGTGTACATATACAAAATGTAAAACTACAAGCTCTGGAAATCTGAAATAAAACCAGAAAATTCTGGAAAAACCAGTAAGTCCATACAGAAAAGATAGATTTATGCCTAGTTTTGCATTTATATACAGGAGGAGGAAAATTCAGCCTCAGATTTGTGGGAGATCTTGTAACTCCTGGTGACCTAAGGTCACGCGATATGAAAGAAATCCCCTCCAGGTGGAAAGTAAACCAGCACAGCGCTGTGATTTGTGGTGTAAACTGACCATAAATTCATTGGAAACCGTCACCCCTCTAGACTTACCTGTAGACACTTGAACGATTAACTGGAGAAATAGAGTTTTCTTTTCTTATTTAACATTTTTTTTAACTTTGACAAAAGAGCTATAGAAGTACAGCACAGAGTTAGATCTGAAAGTCTGATAATAGAATTCCAAAGGAAAGGGCAACAGTTCAGGTCTGAACTGAATATGAAACACCACTCTGGAACTGAAGAGGCTACTGTGCTTCCCAGCAGGCAGACACAGTGTGTAACGTCTTCTGGCTGTTGGCCAACACCACTTCAGAAGTGGCCATCAGGGCATAGCTGTTTCCAGGTGGTGGTGGTAAGGGGTCAGATTGTGCACTAGATTTCTTCATTAGATTGCACATTTTGCACATTCTTTCATCATATACTCCCTTTGACAAATGTTTTAAAGTCATACATCAGAGTATTATAAAGAAGGTTTTGACCGATTACAAAACTGGCAAGACACAGCAATTTCTCCCATGGCAGCATCTGCTGAATAAAGTGGAAAATTTAATTTTTTGGACGCAGTACAAGATTGTTGATATAGACCAGTGACAGATAGCTAGGCGACGCCGGGAAGATGGAATTCACTTGTATAAGATTAATAGAATTAGCTGATAAACTTGACCATGATGGCACTAATTATAATACATTAAGGTAAATAAAGTTTGTATTTACGAGTAATATTAAAGTAATTTTGATTCAGTTTATAAATTGTAAAGAAACTTCCTGTATACAATATGTGTACTTCTTGATAAAATGCTTGTTTTATTTAACTCTTTGAGGATTACTGTAACATTTGTTATGAAAAAACATAGCAGCATTGCAAATGTTCTAATGATTAATGCCTGAAATCACTGCTAACATATTCAAAGAAAAGAATAAGAATATAAAGAAAAGAAAATATTTTAAGCTCAGGTGTTTAAGGTACTGTGCTGATCAAATGAAATTCAGAAAGACCAAAGCCATTGTTTCGGCTCCGCTATAAACTTTGTTCTATTGCCACTGACTTAACTCCCTTCCCCAGTCACTCCTTTAAACTGTGCAAAATCTTGACATCCCTTTTGATACTTGAACTTGAAATCCCACATCCTATCTACTGCAACAACAACTCGTAGTTAGATAGCACCTTTCACTTAAATAATATCCAAAGGCACTTCACAGAAGGCATATGGGAAACAAATACCAAGTTAGGAATTGAGATATTGGTGACCAAATGCTTGGAAAAACAAACAGGGGTAGTGTATCCGTCTTGGGTGCAATCAGCGATTCTGGCACAAATTGTGCCCAAAATTGCGCCCATTTTGAAAAGTGTTTACTTTCTCCATATCGCTGAATGCAATGTCTGCCATGAACCAGCACAATCAGGTAGCTTTTTAAAATGTAATGATTTTTTTCGAACAAATTTTGCTTTAAAAAATATACCTTGATAGATTTAAGAGTGGTAACTTGGTAAGGTTTGATTACTACAGTTGAAAACAGGTTTATCACAAAAAATAAGCACTTTAAATCAACCCAACTGTAGCACTGAAAATAACTTAAAAAAAATATACAAAACTATTTTCTAATTACATTGGGGTACAATAGTCAGTTCCTTAGTAAATGTTAAAACAAAATTCATTCAAAACCTTGCAAACACACCTATTAGAGTTCATATGCCCAAAAGAGCCTCCTTGAAGGCCTGCAAACAAACTCAATTAGTAGAAACTCCCAAAGTGATGAATTCTCCCTGGGGGTGTAGCCAGTTTTGTGGGCGGGGCCTGCTTCTAGCATGATGTTTTTAAAAATAGGGCAAATTCGAGTTGTGCTCAATGCAATTTGCATTCAAGAATCCGCGATTCTTTGCACAATTACATCGGAATCTGGGGAATGGCGCCAAGAATAAACAGTGCAATCGAGCGGAAACTCCATTCCATGGTTTCTGAGAAGGTTTCTAAGGGAAAGGAGAGGTAGAGAAGTGAAAGGGTTTAGGGAGAGAATTCCAGAGTTTATAACTAGGCGGGTGAAGATTCTGCCATCGATGGTGGGGTACAGGAAGCAGAAATGTACAAGAGGTCAGGCGCAGAGGAGCACCCTGTTCTGGGTGTTAATATAGGGCTGCAGGATGGTGTAGAGATAGCGTGTGGTGAGGCCATGCAGGGATTTAAAGACAAGTGCATGGATTTTGGGAGACAGGCAACCGGTAGCGCAGCAAGGACTGGGGTGATGGGTAAGCAGGACTGAGGTTACACCCAACAGAGTTAGAGTCTATGAACATAGGAGGATGATGGTCCAGCAAGGAGAGTATTGGAGTAGTTGAGTCTG
The DNA here is from genome assembly GCF_044704955.1 of Pristiophorus japonicus. NCBI lineage: Eukaryota > Metazoa > Chordata > Chondrichthyes > Pristiophoridae > Pristiophorus > Pristiophorus japonicus. The sequence continues at coordinate 158,678,995 of NC_091977.1, read as the reverse complement.
GAGGTGACATAAGCATGTATAAGGGTTTCAGCATGGAGGTAGGGGTGGAGGTGGACAATGGGGGTGGGTGGGGGGTGGGGACATAGGCATGTATAAGGGTTTCAGCATGGAGGTAGGGGTGGAGGTGGACAATGGGGGGGTGAGTGGGTGGGGGGACATAGGCATGTATAAATGTGAGGTTATCCACTTTGGTGGTAAAAACAGAGAGACAGACTATTATCTGAATGGTGACAGATTAGGAAAAGGGAAGGTGCAACGAGACCTGGGTGTCATGGTACATCAGTCATTGAAGGTTAGCATGCAGGTACAGCAGGCGGTTAAGAAAGCAAATGGCATGTTGGCCTTCATAGTGAGGGGATTTGAATACAGGGGCAGGGAGGTGTTGCTACAGTTGTACAGGGCCTTGGTGAGGCCACACCTGGAGTATTGTGTACAGTTTTGGTCTCCTAACTTGAGGAAGGACATTCTTGCTATTGAGGGAGTGCAGCGAAGATTCACCAGACTGATTCCCGGGATGGCGGGACTGACCTATCAAGAAAGACTGGATCAACTGGGCTTGTATTCACTGGAGTTCAGAAGAATGAGAGGGGACCTCATAGAAACGTTTAAAATTCTGACGGGTTTAGACAGGTTAGATGCAGGAAGAATGTTCCCAATGTTGGGGAAATCCAGAACCAGGGGTCACAGTCTGAGGATAAGGGGTAAGCCATTTAGGACCGAGATGAGGAGAAACTTCTTCACCCAATGAGTAGTGAACCTGTGGAATTCTCTACCACAGAAAGTAGTTGAGGCCAATTCACTAAATATATTCAAAAGGGAGTTAGATGAAGTCCTTACTACTCGGGGGATCAAGGGTTATGGCGAGAAAGCAGGAAGGGGGTACTGAAGTTTCATGTTCAGCCATGAACTCATTGAATGGCGGTGCAGGCTAGAAGGGCTGAATGGCCTGCTCCTGCACCTATTTTCTATGTTTCTATGTTTCTATAAGGGTTTCAGCACTGAAGTAGGGTTAGAGGTGGACAATGGGGGTGGGTGGGTGAAGTAAGAAATCTTTGTGATGGAGAGATATGGGGTCTGAAACTCAGTTGAGGATCAAACAGCACACCGAGGTTGTGAATAGTTTAGTTCAGCCCAAAAGAGTGGCTATTGAATCAGTGGTATAGTGTGTTTATAGTGGGAGTCAAATACAATCTTTGCAGTGTTTAACTAGAAGAAGTTAAGATACATACGAGATGAGATTGCATGTGGGACAAGCAGTTCAGGGTAAAAGAGATATGGCAGAGAGGTAGACCTGGGCGTAATTGGCATACATATAGAAACTGACCCCCATGTCTTTGCAGGATGTTACTAAAGAACAATATGTGGGCTAGGAAGATGAAGGCATCTGGAGATGATGGTGTGGGGATAGAAACAGAAGCCATTGCTAAAGATGCTCTGGCTATATGTGGTTAGGTAGTAGGGGAACCACACAAGGAGCCCAGCAACAAACAGGGAAAAGGCATTCCAGGAGGATGGCATGGTCAGCTGTGGAGAGTTGATTGGGGATAATGCATCATGGACACTGTGACAGAAGATATTAAATGGAGCGGGGGGGGGGAATTGCAGTCGGAGGCTTCCTTCAGATGAACCCCTCCGACCAAAAATGTTTTTGTGAAAATATCTGGTGGTCACGGAAACACCTTCAATTTCGGTCAGAGGCCTTCATTCGCTGTGTAGCGTATGGGGAGATGACTTCTCTGCACGTACAAAAATGTTCAACTCACATGGGCCTGGACCACCAATCACTGTCCAGTATTCTCATTGATAATAATGGGAACTCCGTTTTTATGAATTCCCATTACTATCAATGAGAAAATCTTCCTAAAACAAGAAACACAACATAACAAATTAAAAAAAACTCACATATTTAAAATTAATTGAAATTAAAGTTAATTAAATGTTTTAGAAAAAATATATATATTTTGGATTTTTTAAAATTTGTTTTAATAGGGTTTAAAATAAACTTACCTAAATGGACAGGGTTTTTAACAAAAAATGTATGATTAAACTTAATTTTTATATGTTTTAAAACTCTTATGCTGGTAAAAGTAAGCTATACGCCTGCTTTTACCAGGCGTAAAAGTTTGAAGGACTTCGCTGGGCAAGAGATGGGCAAATAGCCCAGTCTCTTCCGCACAATTGTCCTTTTCCCGAGGATGCGGAGGATCTGTCAAGAGAAATCTTGATAGATCGGAAAAGCCGGTTTTTGGCGCATGCGCATTGCGCCCCAAAAACCAGCTTTTGCGAGGCCTCTCCAAGTCCGTCCGCACTTCGTTCAGACCCGGCGAGGCCAGAATTTTCGGCACATTATTTATAACTTTGATTCGGGCCAGTTCAGTTTTTTGAGATGGGCAGAAGCTGGACTGGGCGAATTTAAGAAGGAGTTGCAGGAGTAAATGGCAAGGATGTAGGAAACAACAACATATTCAAGGACTTTAGAGAGGAAAAAGAAATAGAAAGATGTTAATTGGTAAAGAAAGAAGGGTAGAAGGTTAATTTCTTGAGGGAGCGATAATTCTACTTTGAAGGGAAGAGGAATGGCGTCTGAGGAGAAGAGAACACTAACAATGTCAGTTAGCATAGAGCCCAACAAGGGGAGTGAGTGGTCAGGATTTGAGAGGGAAGGAGAGTGAGCAAACATAATGTGGGGTTCATGATCATGAGCTTTGAAAGGGTGGGAAAGAAATAGGGGAGAAGTTGTAGAGAGATGGGATTCATGACTAAAATGTATTTGAAACTGGGAAAGCACTGGGAGTTTGGAGCAAGGGGAAGGGGAGGACACAGCAGAGACAGTTACATGGATAGTCTTGATCTTGGTGATGAGGAAATCAATGAATTCCTTGCACTAAGACTACTTGGTCCCACCAGTACAAAATCTCCTATCTCAGCCCCTTCACGATTGAAACCTTTAACCATATTTATGTCACCTCTAGACACTATTACTCCAGTGTCTTCTTGATCAGCCTCCCTTCCTTCGCTGTCCATAATTTCTAATTTGCCTAAAATGCAGCAACCTATGCTAAGTCCTGTTTGTTACTTACTTACCTCATTAACCTACATTAGCTTGGCTCCCAGTCCCCCAGCATATCACATTTAAAATCCCTGTCCTTCTCTTCAAATGTCGACTTGGCCTCATTCTATTCTCCTTCTGAAACATCCTACAATCTAATATGCTTCCCATAAACTTTGATCCTCTGAATCTGGCCTTTTGTGCTTCATTCACTCTCTGTACTCTACCACTGCAAATAGAGCTTTCAGCTACCTTTACCTGGACTACCATCCCTAAACCAGTCGACATTGAGTGCAGACTTTCTGGTAGGCTTTCCAGTGCACGAAGCATTTGGTTATATACACCCATCAGCCTTCTTTTGTAATCTGGCCCATCGAAGTCCTCATCTGAGTCCTCTACAGTAGAACGAGTGTGCAACCTCGCCCGCCGGAGAGCTGGCACCTGCACTATCCTTTCCTTCCTCCCTGGTTTCTGCTCACTTGTTCCGAATGTCTCCCCACATGCAGATCCCTCCTCTATCCTAGCCTCTAAAATGCATGCAGTGTCGGTTTCTGAGCTGCTGGCTGCGAGTGTAAAATCGAGTGATGGTGTCTCTTCATCTTCACTGTCTTCTTCCTCTTCCTCCAAGACTGGGAGTTCTCGTGTATCTGAAGTGAAAAAGGGACAAGAGTTGGTTTGTGGGAGAGAAGAAAGTAAGAAGTGTCTGCTTGCACCATCTGCAGCTTCTAAATCAGAAAAAAATGAAGGGATGAGGGGGAAGTGGGATGAGAGAAGGTTGATTATGTATGCAGATACCCTCATCATTGATTGCTTCAGCCCCACCAAATGCCACGGCCTCAGTGATACCCCTTCCCATGATGGGCAGCACTGTCTCCTCCGTGGGGGTTAAAACATGCAGGCATGCTTGTCCTGGTCCAGTTCTTTACTTCTGCCTACTGTTATGTGCCACCTTTTCCTGCAAGAAAGAGGCAAGTGTGTCAGTGAGTGACCTGTAATATGTTTGGGTGATGTGGCTGTCATGGTTGAGTAGCTGCCAGTGTGTGCAAGCTGTGAGTTGTGGGTGTGAGGCTTGCAACAGTGTAGGTAAAGCATATGAGTTTGAGCACTGATTGATAGATATTGTTGGTAGGTGGGTGATGGAGGTGTAGAGAATTGTGCAGTGGATGAGGAAAGTGGTGCAGTTGGTAGGATATGCCATTTGAAGATGAGAGCACTGACCTTGACAACTCGTGTTTGATTGTTAAACTTCTTCCTGTATTGCATCCATGTTCTTGGAGCAATACTCCTAGCATTGAACTCTGCCACTACTTGTTCCCATTGCCTCCTGAACATCTGTCGAGGGAATCCTGCCACCACTGTGGATATAGGACATCTCTTTTTCTTTCCATCACTTCCATGAAGACCTCGAGTGCATTGGCTGTAAACCTTGGTGCTCACTCTCTCGCATTTTCAACCATTGCTCAACGTATCACAGCCCATATTGCCTTTTGAAAAACTCCCACCACTTCTTGCCGTCACAATGCACCTCCCTGTTAAGAGGCGTAGACTGCCTTTAAGTAGAGCTAACCACATATGATATTGGGCCCCTTGCTGAAGCATGCAGCCAATGAACAATGCAGGGAGCATTGGATGCATGCAGAAATCATGTAAAAGAGTAGGCAGCACCAATTTAACATGCTGCCTGCAACGCAATGAACGATTGCGGGTTTAGCGTGTATCCTGATCCCCATGCCCGTTTTCAGGGGTCAGACAATTTCTTCCTCAGTATTTTTCCTGAATTCATGTGCATTGTTATAGAATACTGAGCATTACAAATTTATTGTTATATATTTATATCAATGCTTCTGTATTTTGAATGCACAGAATAAGTTCCAACACCAGCAAATTCTACGGTCGGTTATATTTCCAGCTCTCAGACCATTAAAGTTTCTTCCAAGCAACATCTGCAAAAATAATTTTTCTGTGAATTTCTAGCATCTTTCTGGTATTGAAAGAAAGATTTGTATTTGTATGGAGCCTCATCATATCTTTCAAATTGCTTCACACTCAATGAATTACTTTGAAGTGCGTGGATGGTTACGCAGGCAAGCAAGGCAGCCATTTTTCACACAACAAGATCCCACAAATACCAATGGGACAGATAACCAGTTAATCTGTTTTTGGTGCTGTTGGTTGAGGAAGGAATCCTGGCCTGGATATTGGGAGAACTCCATGCGCTTCTTTAAATAGTACCATGAGATCATTAACATCCACTTGAACAGGCAGAAGGTGCCTCAGTTTAACATTTCATTCAAAAGACTGACACTACAGCACCTCTTAGTACCAGCCAGTACCAGCAGTGTTGGCCTAAGCTATGGAATGAATTTGCGTGAGGGGTTCTTTCGCTTACCTGCTGTAATTTCAGTGGAAAAGCCACAGAAACCCTGGAAAATCTGCCTAAGTGGTATTTTTCTGGGTTTTCCAAAGGCTGTCAAAGTTAAGGTGGATGAGCGGGAGAAGCTCTGCAGAAATTCACCCTGTGTTAAACTTATGGAGTGGGGCTTGAACACACAATCTTCTGACTCAGAGACAAAGTACTTCCAATTTAGCCAGGATAACAGAACTAATTGTACCTTGCTGCCAATGAAGTTGCAGCCTGTGACTTTGTAACTTAGCATTCTGTAGGCAGTGACAACGTCACACATCATTGCCAATGTGATTAACTATTAGGGAAAAAGATGTCTACAAATTCTAAATCTTTTTAATTGAAGATGTCATACTAGACAAATATGCTTGAGAATTCAAAGAATATCTAGCTGTCATAAGCAGGCTGGTCATAGATACAACATCAAGCATTTTTCTCTCCATTGTCACATTTCCATTCGGTTTCATGCAGTTTCACCATCTCAGCTTTGACTTCCCATTTATTATTTTCCCAGATTGAGATCATCCCACCACCTTCTGAGACCATGGGAGTGAAATTCATCATCGCCCCATTTAGGGGCGGTAACAGTTGGCAGGCGGAAGACTTAGCGGCAGGCCCTCTCCAAAAATTCAGGTTACCACTCCCGGAAGGACGTGGAGCGCTAAATCAAGCATTCCACTTCCTTCTTAGGGCACTAACGGAGTGAACGCCTCAACAGCGTTGGCACATCCAAGGGGCCTTTCCCTCCCTTAAAGGGAAGGGTCCATGCTACAGGCTCTGCAAGTTAAAAAGGGATCAACCCGGACCACCATGGAGCAAGGGTGCCACGCGATCAGTCTGGTGCTCTAGCAGAGTGCTGGGCTGAGTGATTGCGGCCAGGACACCACGAAGAAAACGGAGCAAAAGCGGGAACAACAAGGTAAGTTATTGTTTTTCTTTTCCACCGGCCACCTCACCTTTAATTTTTGCCCTGGTAGCTGCCGGCCACCCAATCTACACCTCCTGCAGGTGTTTTCGCCCGGTGCTGCTGCAGGGGGCAAAAGTGAATTTTGGGGCCAGGACGCTAATGGGGCGATGTATGCGGTGTTGACGACACGATATGGCGGGAGTCATTAACAGTGCTGCCCCCGGTCCGTAACTCATTTGAGGCCTGTTAGCACCCTAACAGGAGGCACAAATGCATTGAATTTCTAGCCCTGTTAATCTTCAGATGCCCATTGTAGTTTTATCACAGTAAGTTATCCTATTACTGCACACAGGATATTCTTCATTACTTCTGTACTGGTTATGGAATAGATCTTAATGTGTAATACTTCTGGAAGAGAATGTATTTTTTTACCTTTTTTCATGTGGTGCAGAAGTACTCCTATTAATGTTTGAAGTTATCAGTTGAGAGTAGTAACCTGTGAAATCCATTTTCTTTTGGATAAATTTAGGAGCAATATGTTTTTGCAAGGTTAATAATCCCACACACCAAGCCTGTGAATGTGAAGGGTGTACTTTATTGTTTGGCTTTGAGCCTTGAAGAAGGAGGACCATGCCTGTGGAAACCGATGTTACTGTTCTAGGAGAATGGCAAGGCAATAATCGAGAATCAGTTAAACACATTTCCAAAATGAGTTGCATGAATGTCAACAAGACTTTATTACAAGTAGAAACAGGAATTCTTATCCAGAAATTTGATTCAACAAAATGTTTTTTAAAAATCCTAATTTGCTATGCTTTCTTATCTTGCCTTTACTGCTAGGCCCCAATTTACCCTGAATTGAGCAGTGTAGACCTCTCCCATCAAATCACAACACTAGAGACACACAACTGCTCCATCAGCAGCTCTGACAGTGAATAATGCTGTAAAAGCAATCACCCCTCTTGCAGTAATTCTCTCTCTGTCATTTATTTTCAAAGAAAAATAAAAAGCTACACACTTTGATGCATATTGATATCTTAAATACAACATCACCAAACCAAATGACAAAATTGTTACAGGGCTGTTGCAGTGCAGTACTCGATACTGCTTCCTGTGACTGCATCTTAAATTAATGGAAGCACAAGAATGATTTAGTAGTTTTGCTCTTTATGCCTGAAAACCATCTTTGAATTGCCTGGATTTTAATGATAGTTGTTGAAAGCTGAAGGATCTCTGTGGTATCCCTTTCCCCATCATCTCCTTGTCAATCTGCTCTTCAAGAAATCAATAAGCAGAGAATTGTGATTTTAGAACTCCATCACTATTTCTTGGGTTAACAGCTCTGCTCTTTCCTTTTGTCTTCCAGGCTGGCTAATAATAATTGAGTTGCTTTAGGATCTTAAGGGAAGGGAAATGCTGGCAAAGAAAATACCGAAGAAGTGCTCTATCCCCAGTTGCATGCATACTGATTTCTTGAAAAAAAATGATGATTGCTTAAAATGTGTTGCATACAATCCACAGACCTTTACAAATCTTCCTCACACCTTTATATTACATTTAATATATAAATCCTATTAGATGATATAGGCAATTTACAATGTTCTGGTGAATACCTTCAAAAATCTGACAAGAACTACATAGGGACACTTCTGCTAATTGAGGATTTCAGTGGAGCAGCTGAGAAGTTTCACACACTTGTGATGTGAATGCTTGCGGAGGGGGATGGGAAGGTGTCACAGGGCTCCACCAGGTTTTTTGTTTCAACTGTAATTGGAAGCCAGGAGCAACCCTAGTTCCTTTACTCGTAGCTACCAATTTATGCCCATGAGGCTCCCGGAGTACATTTTTGTTCAGTACAAATAAAATATGTACCATTTCTTCAGTACTTGATTTTCTTTGGACAGTGCATGTAAAAAAATTGTTGTTGTTTTAGTGGAAAGTTCTGTGTTTTGTCAGTCAATTCCCTGGATATGTTGAATGAGGTGCTAAATTTGTAATTTAAACTGTAAATCATTTTTAAAAGATATTTCTTTAGACTAGGTTTCAATTTCTACATCAACTGCCATGTAATGTTTGCCAAATGTTTTCTCTTTAGAACAGACTTTAGAAAGAAAATCCTAATACTTCAAAAGAAAAACTAGACTACTTAAACTTTATTGTCTACACTCTCCCTCACACCTGCACAAAAGAAAGGGTTTCTACAGAGATGTGGATAACATTCTTTTACATTTTGATAGCTCTTTACTGGCTTTTTGTTAACTGTTTTCTCATGGGAACTAACATACTGTGTGGTCTCACCATTGAGTACAACTCCACAGCTGTGTGGGCAGATTGGTTTATGATATTTCTCAGGTTGCAGGCCAACAGATCTAAGTTATACTCTTGATTGGGTCTTGTGTATAGCTCAGTGACAGTGCATGTTTTCTTGGCCATTTGTGCACAGCTGCTCTCCCCAGACAGAAAAAAGTACATTTTATGTTTTTAATGTCAGTCATGTGTCCATCTATAGCGCCTTTTTTCAATTTTTCATTCCAACTAATCCTATTATTCCTTCAGGATGCTCCTGCGGTGGCTTCTGCATTGCTAGTGCAAGGTGATAACCCTTGTGATACTTGTGAGCGATGACCTCTGGGAGTTGGGCCTTAAAGAGCAGCAGCATCTCGGCTGCTGCTGTGGTAGTGTGACCCAGCTAGCTATCTGACACCATGATGTGCATTGGTTGAGGGGGCAGCGAGGGAGCAGATGTGTTGTCATTCTAAGAGAGGGCAACACTCCCATTGAGCCATTACCACTCTTATGCAGCTGTGGCTCATCACTCCCACTGATCCTCAAGAAACCAGCCCTCAAGAGATCACTGCTGCTTTTAAAGCCCATATCCATATGGCTCAGAAGTCTCTCCAAGGTGGAACATATGTCAAGGTGGAACATATGTTGAAGCTCAGAGTCTGAATGGCAGCAGTTCGAGCATCCAACAAAGCAGCAAATGTTGGTGTCACAGACTCCTGGGCTGGAATCTTCCCAGCCCTGCGAGTGTGGGTTTGGAGGCGGGCCCGCTGTCTAAATGGCCCTGATTGACAGATGGTTGGAAGTCTGCTCTGAACCCGCTTCTGTGTCAGTTTCTCAAGTGCTGGATCTGCATGTGGATTGCAGACCCGACAGCAAGCATTGGGCCAGTCAGTTAAGATGCTATAAAGGTATTTCACGTACTTTAAAGATATTTAAAAGGATTTTAACCAGACATTTAGCAATTTACCAAGTTTTTGACGAGTTTGCCATCCCTCAGGGAACACGCCAGGTAAGTGTGTTGACTTCTCAATGATTCTCCATTGCTTTGACTAGCTGACAGTTGCAGAAGTGGTATAAAAGCTACCATTTCACAGCTGTTCACTTTCCAATGTCATAAGCTGAAGCCTTCAGGATTTGAAAGACACTTTTGAGCTGTATGCAGTTTGGAAGTGTTTGCAGAGAACTCTCCTTGGAGCAACCTCTCTCATCATTGACAGATCGCTTCTGTCATCTCAACCTCATCTGCCAACTATTCCAGCAACATCGGTGCCCTCAAAAAAATCTCACCTGGCTACAGGTGTGGTGCTAGTGGACTGGAGGATTGCTAAAGTTTTACCTTTGTTTAAAAAGGGAGAAAGGGATACACCGAGTAATTATAGGCCAGTCAGCCTAACATCAGTGGTGGGAAAACTATTGGAAAAAGTTCTGAGGGACCAGGATAAATCTTCATTTAGAAAGACACAGATTAATTAGGGAGTCAGCATGGATTTGTTCAGGGAAGATTGTGTCTGACTAACTTAATTGCATTTTTTGAGGAGGTAACATGGAGGGTCGATGAGGGTAGTGTGCTTGATGTAGTGTATATGGATTTTAGCACCGCTTTTGATAAGGTCCCACATGGCAGACTGGTCCCGAAAGTAAAAGCCCATGGGATCCAGGGCAAAGTGGCAAGTTGGATCTAAAATTGGCTGAGAGGCAGGAAGCAAAAGGTAATGATTGATGGGTGTTTTTGTGATTGGAAGGCTGTTTCCAGCGGGGTTCCGCAGGGCTCAATACTAGGTCCCTTGCTTTTTGTGATATATATCAATGAATTAGAATTGAATGTAGGTGGTACGATTAAGAAGTTTGCAGATGATACTAAAGTCAGTTGTGTGGTTGATAATGAAGAAGAAAGCTCAAACTGCAGGAAGATATCAATGAACTGGTCAGGTGGGAAGAACAGTGGCAAATGGAATTCAATCCGGAGAAGTGTGAGGTAATGTATTTGGGGAGAGCAAACAAGGCAAGGGAATACAAGGGAATTACATGGTAGGAGACTGAGAAGTATAGCAGAACAAAGGGACCTTGGAGTGCAGGTTCACAGATCCCTGAAGGTAGCAAGCCAAGTAGATAAGATGGTTAAGAAGGCATACGGAATGCTTGCCTTTATTAGCCGAGGCATGGAATACAAGAGCAGGGAGGTTATGCTTGAACTGTATAAAACACAAGTTTGGCCACAGCTAGAGTATTGCGTGCAGTTCTGGTCACCACATTACAGGAAGGATGTAATTGCACGGGAGAGGGTACAGAGGAGATTTATAAGGATGCTGCCTGTACTGGAGAATTTTAGCCATGAGGAAAGATTGGATAGGCTGGGTTTGTTTTCTTTGGAACAGAGGAGGCCAAGGAGGAGACCTTATTGAGGTGTATAAAATTATGAGGGACCTAGATAGAGTTGATAGGAAATACCTATTTCCCTTAGCAGAGGGGTCAACAACCAGGGGGCAAAGATTTAAAGTAATTGGTGAGAGGTTTAGAGATATGAGGGGAAATTTCTTCACCCAGAGGGTGGTGGGAGTCTGGAACTCACTGCCTAAAAGGGGCAGAAACTCTCACCACATTTAAAAAGTATTTGGATGTGCACTTGAAGTGTCATAACCTACAGGGCTATGGATCAAGAGCTGGAAAGTCATTCAGAGGGATAGGCAGTCACTCGGGGTTGAGGATGACTTGCTTCCACACTAAAAATGAGTACTCAGCTGACTGATGAACTCACTTTAAACAGTGGAAGATGCCTGTGCGTGAATTCTTTTAACGTGGGGTGGCCGTTGCACACCAGCCAACACATGGGCTTGACGGAGCAAGGTCTTGGTCCAGTGGCAAGGGGATCCAAGACGGCTGGAGACCAGACCGCCGCACATGTCCATATATACACACAAACTCAAACATACTCTTACTGTCCTCCTTCCTTTCTCCGTCCCATAGAACCTCTCTCTACGTGGAATTCATTGTACACAATGTGAGCCTCGCGGCCTCACAGCCTCGCTATTGGCCCGTGCTGTGCCTTCCCTTGCTCTTGTCCACTCTGCTCCATCTCTGAGTTCCGAACTCTCCGTTCCTCCATGCCTCGTCTGTCCTCTCCTCTCCGCTTCCGATTTCTGGACCTCGCGGGTCCCGACCTCCAGACCTCGTCAGTCCCAACCTCCGCTCCTTGTCGGTTGCTCCCTCCGCTCCTCGCCACTTCCAACCTCCACTCCTTTCCGCTTCCAACCTCCACTCCTCGCCGCTTCCGACCTCCGCTCCTCGCCGCTTCCGACCTCCGCTCCTCGCCGCTTCCGACCTCCGCTCCTCGCCGCTTCCGACCTCCGCTCCTCGCCGCTTCCGACCTCCGCTCCTCGCCGCTTCCGACCTCCGCTCCTTGCCACTTCTGACCTCCGCTCCTCGCTGCTTCCGACCTCCGCTCCTCGCCGCTTCCGACCTCCGCTCCTCGCCGCTTCCGACCTCCGCTCCTTGTCGGTCGCTCCCTCCGCTCCTCGCCGCTTCCGACCTCCGCTCCTCGCCGCTTCCGACCTCCGCTCCTCGCCGCTTCCGACCTCCGCTCCTCGCCGCTTCTGACCTCCGCTCCTCGCCGCTTCTGACCTCTGCTCCTCGCCGCTTCCGACCTCCGCTCCTCGCCGCTTCCGACCTCTGCTCCTCGCCGCTTCCGACCTCCGCTCCTCGCCGCTTCTGACCTCCGCTCCTCGCCGCTTCTGACCTCTGCTCCTCGCCGCTTCCGACCTCCGCTCCTCGCCGCTTCCGACCTCTGCTCCTCGCCGCTTCCGACCTCCGCTCCTCGCCGCTTCCGACCTCCGCTCCTCGCCGCTTCCGACCTCCGCTCCTCGCCGCTTCTGACCTCCGCTCCTTGCCGCTTCCGACCTCCGCTCCTCGCCGCTTCTGACCTCTGCTCCTCGCCGCTTCCGACCTCCGCTCCTCGCCGCTTCCGACCTCTGCTGCTCGCCGCTTCCGACCTCCGCTCCTCGCCGCTTCCGACCTCCGTTCCTCGCCGCTTCTGACCTCCGCTCCTTGCCGCTACCGACCTCCGCTCCTTGCCGCTTCCGACCTCCGCTCCTCGCCGCTTCCGACCTCCGCTCCTTGCCGCTACCGACCTCCGCTCCTCGCCGCTTCCGACCTCCGTTCCTCGCCGCTTCCGACCTCCGCTCCTCGCCGCTTCCGACCTCCGCTCCTCGCCGCTTCCGACCTCCGTTCCTCGCCGCTTCCGACCTCCGCTCCTCGCCGCTTCTGACCTCCGCTCCTCGCCGCTTCTGACCTCCGCTCCTCGCCGCTTCTGACCCCCGCTCCTCGCCGCTTCCGACCTCCGCTCCTCGCCGCTTCCGACCTCCGCTCCTCGCCGCTTCTGACCCCCGCTCCTCGCCGCTTCTGACCCCCGCTCCTCGCCGCTTCTGACCCCCGCTCCTCGCCACATCCCGTTCCTGCTCCTGGGACCGCTGGAAAGTAGGATTAGGCTGGATAGTTCTTTGTCGGCTGGAGCAGACACGATGGGTCAAAATGGCCTCCTTCCATGCTGTAAATTTCTATGATTCTATGGTCCTCAGAATCCCACCATAATCAGCCCTAACACCAACATCACTAAACACATCAGCATCACCAACAACACCAACTTTCTCCGCAATCACGTGAAGCTGCACAGGACACAGGGCATCAGCACCCAACCATATAAGAACATGAGAACATAAGAAATAGGAACAGGAGTAGGCCAAACAACCCCTCGAGCCGGCTCCACCATTTAATATCATGGCTGATCTGATCATGGACTCAGCTCCACTTTCCCGCCCGCTCCCCAGGTCCCGCTGTATTGCGGCAGTTTGCAATCTTTTTCCATTTAAATAATAACTTGCTCTTTGATTTTTTTCTGCCAAAGTGCATGTCCTCACACTTTCCAACATTGTACTCCATCTGCCAAATTTTTGCCCACTCACTTAGCCTGTCTATGTCCTTTTGCAGATTTAATGGGCCCAAGTTTCCACACAATAGAAAACGGGCGCCCCTCCGAGCTGGGCGCCTGTTTTTCACGCCTAAAACGGCGCCTAAAAAAAAATGCGCACGGCGCCCAGGGGGCGGAGCCTACACTCACGCCGATTTTGTAAGTGGGAGGGGGCGGGTACCATTTAAATTAGTTTTTCTCCTGCCGGCAACGCTGCGCGTGCGCGTTGGAGCGTTCGCGCACACGCAGTGTGAAGGAAACATTGGCACTCGGCCATTTTTGTAGTTCTTTGTAGCTGTTTAATTTTTGAAAATTTTTTAATAAAAGCACATTGTCATCAGCACTGAGGCTTCTTGCAGCAGTGAGAAGGCTGCAGCAAGCCTCAGAAAGTTGAGGCAGCCGTTTCCCTCCCCACCCCCGCCCGGCCGTCGGGAACGAACGGAACGGCTCTCCCCCCCTCCCCTCCCGCGGGAACGAACGGAACGGCTCCCCCGCGGGAACGAACGATGGCTGAAGCACTTTCACACAGGTAGGAAGATGGTTTATTTAATCTTTTCTTTGCTTATAAATGTTTATTCAGATTGGATTTATTTGTATAATATTTGTAGAAGTATAAATAAGGATTTATTATAGAATTTAATGACTTCCCCCCCCCCCCCACCTCGTTCTGGACGCCTAATTTGTAACCTGCGCCTGATTTTTTAATGTGTAGAACAGGTTTTTTCAGTTCTACAAAAATCTTCACTTGCTCCATTCTAAGTTAGTTTGGAGTACGTTTTCACTGTGGAAACTTTGAAATCAGGCGTCAGTGGCCGGACACGCCCCCTTTTGAAGAAAAAATTCTGTTCCAAAGTAGAACTGTTCTACCTGACTAGAACTGCAGAAAAAAAAATGTGGAGAATTGTGATTTCTAAGATAGTCCGTTCTCCACCAGTTGCTCCTAAAAATCAGGCGCAAATCATGTGGAAACTTGGGCCCTTTGTGTCCTCCTCACACATTGCTTTTCCTCCCATCTTTGTATCGTCAGCAAACTTGGCTACGTTACACTCAGTCCCTTCTTCCAAGTCGTTAATATAGATTGTAAATAGTTGGGGTCCAAGCACTGATCCCTGCGGCACCCCACTAGCTATCACAAATTGTAGACTGGCAGACTGCAGAGTACAACAGAATGCCACCCAAGCTTGAAGCGGATGCCTCAAAACTTTCAGACATGGTACGACAACTCCTGGGTAAGCTTTCCAATACATTGAACATTTGCATATGTGCCAAAAGCAGCTTTCATTTAATGGCTGTGCCCGTGAATTCAGCCTATCTGTCCTCTTCAGCAGACATTTGGGACTGTCCTTTCCACTATTCTCTGCTCCTGCTCATTCGTGCTTAACCAAATGCTGATTCCTCGAACTCACTTTGTAACCCACTTGAGGTGCCAATCTCTGCTAGTGCTTGGCAGAGATGTAGAGTGTCACAGTTGCTTCTTCTGGAGTATTGTCCTCCTCCAAATCTTTTTCCATGTGTCCAGGTGCTAAGAAGGACTTGGATAAAGAGGAAAGGGACAAAAGTTAGAATGGCACTGGAAAGCTGGCCATTCGGAGATGATAGGCTTCACTGTGCATCATTAGGTTGTCAAGCTGTTTAATGTGTGATTGCTTGAGGTCAATAGAAGGGTTCAAGTAATAGGCAGACATCCTGCTCAGTGTCTCACCCAGTTTCACCATCTTTAATGCTCTTTTCTCTGAATGGGTGTATTATCTCCAGGGCTGTCGGCTCTGTGTGAGCGCCTGGATGTTGGTTGGTCCTTGTCTGGTCTTGCTCCTGTCCCTTGCAATATGATCTATTTTGTCTTGCAGAAAGAGGGGGAAGAGTTTGTGATGTCCTGTGAAAAGGGATGTGCTTATGTGTGCAGCGCCTTCATATAGTGTGTTTGCTGAGTGGGAGAAGAAGGGGAGGTGTTGAATAGAAAGAAAGTGACTGGACTATAAAGTGAGAAAGTAGTCCTTAAAGGAGATCATTATTTGGCATTTGCTGCCAGGTGAGAGCAGAATGCTGTTAGTACCTGTTGTGAAGATTGCTACAGGTGATGTGTGAATGGAATGAGAAGGAGAGGTGGTGCAGTGTCCTCGTGTGATTGGTGGAGTTGGTTGTGTTGCAGAAAAGTGTACAGAATGCTGGGGAAGGGGGCAAGTGCCGCTTCCAGGTATAAGACAGAGAAATGGAGCTATGAAGACCTGTACTCACCCTTGCCTCTCTGGTCAGGTCATTGAACCTTTTCCTGCATTGACTCCAGGCCTTGGCGGTGATGCTCTGAGAGTTCACTAACTCTGCCACCTCCCTCCAAACCTGCATCAAGGTCTGTGCTTGCAGCTTCTTTCCATTAGATGGAAACAGGACGTACTTCCATGTTCTCACCTCCTCAGCGAGGCTCCACAGTTATGACTGAGAGCCTGGGAACTTGCTTCTGACTCATCCTCAGTATTCAGAAGACTCTGGCAAAGCTACAGACTAATTTCAGCGATGCTACCTCCCTTTAAGAAGTCTGCAGGAAAATTGTCCCATAAGTGGGTGGGCAATCTGGAAATCAAATGTTAAAGAAAGGCAATAGTTGAAATCCTTCGGCCTTCACTCTGATGATGTCAATTGAATGCTCTGCCCACCCCACCGGGTCTGCCCACTCTGCCTGTCCAAAAAACGCTGCTAGTTCAAATGCCCCCTTATATATTGGAGGTGTGTGTACAATTCTTTAGTATAATCAAGAGTCAAAATGATTTACCTGATGGCCACTTTCACATTAGTGCTCATCTGAAAGTGCTTCACATTCACACAACAATGTTAGTCCATCTGCAGCCTCACATGAAGCAGCAGGAATTAGCTTTTGTAACCGATTCATTTTGGTTTGTGTTCCACGTCTATGAATAAAGGTCACAGACATACATCACTCTGGTCAGTTTGAAGCAGTTACAAGCTATGACGCTCTGACCATTCAGATTGCTTTAGATACTTCAAAAATATGGCAGATTCATGCTGCTGTTTATACCTGGCTATTGGGGTGAGCTGCAAATCCTAAGGATTATGCTATTGCATGTGCTGCAGTCACAGTAGCCACGTTATACTGGTTGTACATCTGACCTCTTCCAACCTCAGAACCCTGATGTTGCAGGAATTATTTCTGTCTTTCACACCTCCCATGTTGGATGTTAGAGTGGGATTCACAGACCTGAATCCACCTTAACAGAAACAGACAGATACCTCTCACAGAGATCTTTTATTTTAACCACTAACACACAGATTAAATAAGAAATACAACTTGCCAGCACAGGCACGGTGGGCCGAATGGTAGGATTTTGACAAGGTCCCACACAAGAGATTAGTGTGCAAAATTAAGGCACATGGTATTGGGGGTAATGTACTGACGTGGATAGAGAACTGGTTGGCAGGCAGGAAACAGAGAGTCGGGATAAACGGGTCCTTTTCAGTATGGCAGGCAGTGACTAGTGGGGTGCCGCAGAGCTCAGTGCTGGGACCCCAGCTCTTTACAATATATATTAATGATTTGGATGAAGGAATTGAGTGTAATATCTCCAAGTGTGCAGATGACACTAAGCTGGGTGGCGGTGTGAGCTGTGAGGAGGACGCTAAGAGGCTGCAGGGTGAATTGGACAGGTTAGGCGAGTGGACAAATGCATGGCAGATGCAGTATAATGTGGATAAATGTGAGGTTATCCACTTTGGTGGCAAAAACACAAAGGCAAAATATTATCTGAATGGTGGCAGATTAGGAAAAGGGGAGGTACAATGAGACCTGGGTGTCATGGTTCATCAGTCATTGAAAGTTGGCATGCAGGTACAGCAGGCGGTGAAGAAGGCAAATGGTAAGTTGGCCTTCAAAGCTAGGGGATTTGAGTATAGGAGCAGAGAGGTCTTACTGCAGTTGTACAGGGCCTTGGTGAGGCCTCACCTTGAATATTGTGTTCAGTTTTGGTCTCCTAATCTGAGGAAGGACATTCTTGCTATTGAGGGAGTGCAGCGAAGGTTCACCAGACTGATTCCTGGGATGGCAGGACTGACATATGAGGAGAGATTGGATCGACTGGGCTTGTACTGACTGGAGTTTAGAAGGATGAGAGGGGATCTCATAGAAACATATAAAATTCTGACGGGACTGACAGGTTCGAAGTTGAAAGAATGTTCCCGATGTTGGGGAAGTCTAGAACCAGGGGACATAGTCTAAGGATAAGGGGTAAGCCATTTAGGACCGAGATGAGGAGAAACCTCTTCACTCAGATTGTTGTTAACCTGTGGATTTCTCTACCGTAGAGAATTGTTGATGCCAGTTCGTTGGATATATTCAAGAGGGAGTTAGATATGGCCCTTACGGCTAAAGGGATCAAGGGGTATGGAGAGAAAGCAGGAAAGGAGTACCGAGGGAATGATCAGCCATGATCTTATTGAATGGTGGTGCAAGCTCGAAGGACCAAATGGCCTACATCTGCACCTATTTTCTATGTTTCTACGTTTCTATGTAGGTTTCTAGACCTGTTCTGGAGTCTTCAGGTGCCCGGTGGCCAAACCAACGATCACCCGAAGTCTGTTGAAATCTTTGGACGTCTTCTTTCCGTCAGATCAAGACACATTAATCCTCGATGGACAAGAGGGTCTTTACTTGTCCGTCATTGTTCGTATGTAATTGTTGGTATGTTCATATACAGTAAAGTGGTTAGGTATTGCTAAGTTCTTATATTCTATGAGTCTACAATTCCCTCATGATTTTCGCATGCACATCTCAATGATTGGTTCTTTCCAGCATGGCTTTCCCCCTTGTTGTTCATGGTTGATTCAGAGTTTAGTGGGGTTACCTGATAATGCGTGTAACTTGTTGAAGCTTAATGAGGATCTTATCTCAAGACAATACCGGTTGGTTCGGATGATGAGGTTATAAGCTGCCTTTGTCTGATATGTCTGTTGAAAATGTTCCTCCATATTCCTGTTTCACAATTTGCATTTTAATGTGGTTCAGCCATCATTAAAAGTTCTCTTTTGTATTAAAGTTCTTCTTGCTGTTAGGAATGTTTAAAACAGATTTTTCCTTCAATGTGCAGCATCATGTTTCCTGTACATATCCCAGCATGCATTTTGAATTTTCGGGAAAGCTGCATGCAGCCATTTAATTTGGCTACACATACTTACCTACTGGGTATCATCTGTTGAATTAAGGCCAGACTCAATCTAACACAGTGGCATAAATGGAAGTATTCATGGAAGTACCATGATATTGCATAGTTATGATTGTGCCAGCACCTAGTATTACACCTCTAAATCACATCCGCCTAGTCTAAATGAATTTAGGATTCTTCATTCTAATATTGAAAAAAGGGCGATTAGAAAGTTTGCTTTGTGGTGGCTTTTATTTCAGCATTGTGGCCAAGAGAACGCTGTGTGGTCAATAACAGAGAAAAGGTAAGGTGTGGGACTAATGTTGAAATGGGAATTGGGGTTGTGGTCACTAGTACCACAGGTGGATGATTCGATCCCGCTTATCTCAGCCAGAAAGGGGCTGTCTGGGTCACATCCTTCCTTCCGCTTCCTCTTCTTCCGCTTCCTCTTCTTCTGCTGCTTCTTCTTCTGCTTCTTCCTCTTCCCTATGCGAGCAGCTTGTGCCCTTTGCTGCCTCTGCCTCATCTTCATGTGCCCCCCAGGACTGTGAGAAAGTGGTCTTCTTAGAGGCAAAATAATGTGGGTGCTGAAAATCTGAAATAAAAGCAGAAATGCTGGAAATACTCAGCAGGATAGGCAGCATCTTGACCTGAATTGTTGGCTCAGAAATCCCGGCCTCCCTGGGATGTACGGAGTTTCTACGGACCCAGGAAGGCATCGCAAAAGCACAATGCGCATGCGCTGAAAACCGGCTTTTCCAATCTGTCAAGTTTCTGGCTTGACTGATCTCGCGCATCTCGGGAGCGAGGACATTTGCAAGGGCACGATTGTGAGATTGACATATATCTTGCCCAGCAAATGTCCTCAAAACACTTGCGCCTAATGAAAACAGACGCATAGCCTACTTTTACAGGCGTAAAAGTTTTAAAACACTCAAAAGCATTGTAAAATAAAATTTTAAAAACACATGTTATTGTTAAAAACCCTCCCCACTATGGTAAGTTTATTTTAAACCATAATTTAAAAAACTTTTTTAAAAATCGGAAAAATATATATTTTTTAAATACATAAAAAACTTTAATTTAAATTAATAAAAATATGTTGTGCATTTTTTCTATCTTTTATTATGTATGTTATTGGTTATGTGTGCTTTAGGGGCTATATCTCATTCATAAAAATGGGAACTCCTAACTTACGGACTTCCCATTATTATGAATGAGATTATACTATACCTGATTGAAACATAGAAACAGAGAAAATAGGTGCAGGAGTAGGTCATTCGGCCCTTCGAGCCTCTACCACCATTCAATGAGTTCATGGCTGAACATGCAACTTCAGTACCCCATTCCTGCTTTCTCGCCATACCCCTTGATCCCCCTAGTAGTAAGGACGACATCTAACTCTTTTTTGAATATATTTAGTGAATTGGCCTCAACAACTTTCTGTGGTAGTGAATTCCACAGGTTCGCACTCTCTGGGTGAAGAGGTTTCTCCTCATCTCGGTCCTAAATGGCTTACCCCTTAACCTTAGACTGTGACCCCTGGTTCTGGACTTCCCCAACATCGGGAACATTATTCCTACATCTAACCTGTCCAGTCCCGTCAGAATTTTATATGTTTCTATGAGATCCCCTCTCATCCTTCTAAACTCCAGTGAATACAGGCCCAGTCAATCTAGTCTCTCCTCATATGTCAGTCCTGCCATCCCAGGAATCAGCCTGGTGAACCTTCGCTGCACTCCCTCAATAGCAAGAATGTCCTTCCTCAGATTAGGAGACGAAAACTCAACACAATACTCCAGGTGTGGCCTCATCAAGGCCCTGTATAACTGTAGTAACACCTCCCTGCCCCTGTACTCAAATCCCCTCGCTATGAAGGCCAACATGCCATTTGTTTCTTAACCGCCTGCTGTACCTGAATGCCGAACTTCAATGACTGATGTACCATGACACCCAGGTCTCATTGCACCTCCCCTTTTCCTAATCTGTCACCATTCAGATAATAGTCTGTCTCTCTGTTTTTACCACCAAAGTGGATAACCTCACATTTATCCACATTATACTTCATCTGCCATGCATTTGCCCACTCACCTAACCTATCCAAGTCACTCTGCAGCCTCATAGCATCCTCCTCGCAGTTCACACTGCCACCCAACTTAGTGTCATCCGCAAATTTGGAGATACTACATTTAATCCCCTCGTCTAAATCATTAATGTACAATGTAAACAGCTGGGGCCCCAGCACAGAACCTTGCGGTACCCCACTAGTCACTGCCTGCCATTCTGAAAAGTACCCATTTACTCCTACTCTTTGCTTCCTGTCTGCCAATCAGTTCTCAATCCACGTCAGCACACTACCCCCAATCCCATGTGCTTTAACTTTGCACATTAATCTCTTGTGTGGGACCTTGTCGAAAGCCTTCTGAAAGTCCAAATACACCACATCAACTGGTTCTCCCTTGTCCACTCTACTGGAAACATCCTCAAAAAATTCCAGAAGATTTGTCAAGCATGATTTCCCTTTCACAAATCCATGCTGACTTGGACCTATCATGCCACTTCTTTCCAAATGCGCTGCTATGACATCCTTAATAATTGATTCCAGTTTTAGTCGAACACCTGCGGGAAGAAGAAACCGGGATTTCTGGGCCGTTAACTCTGTTTCTCTCTGCACAGATGTTGCCTGACCTGCTGAGTATTTCCAGCATTTTCTGTCTTCTCAAATGTTTTCCTTTACCACCCAAAGCCTTGCAACAGTCCAGCAGCACACCCTGCACACTTTAATAACTTTTTTAATGAAATGCACCACACCACTATTTCAATAAAATATTTTTTAAAAGGTCCAAATTTGAAATCCAAACTTTAAAAGTGCTGACAGCATCTCTGCAGAGCTGCCTGGTGCACATTGTACCGTGCATAGTTTGGTGAGGACATTATGATGGCCAGTAATAGAGAGAAGGGAAGATGTGGGACTAATGTTGAAAGGAGAATTGCGATTGTGGTCACGAGTACCACAGGCGGATGATTTGATCCCGGATGTCGAAAATAACAGTCGTGGTGTCAAACCTGGCGTTGCACGATCTGTTCATTTGAACTTGAGAGGCAAGTACTGACAATGGCTAGGCTGCTCACCAAAATGGTAGCCACCATGTTCCACATTGGAAGCGGGCGGAAGCAAGGCGGCCGCAGTATTTTGAAGAAAAATGGCGCAAACACAAGGGGCCCGAAATTCATCGACATACCGCCCACTACTGTCCGCTTAGCGTCAAAAAATACAAGTTCCGTCAAAAAACAGGTACACACCGACGACATCCCGCTCGGCGGTAGATTCATCATTGACATACCGCCGAACGGGATGTACACCGTCCGCCATGCAGGACTCCCGCATACTGCACAAAAAGTGCAAGTTTCATGACATGCCGTCGACATATCACCGGAGCTGCACACCGTCCTGGAGAAGATGGTTTTACTCGATCTTAAGTGGGTGGGAATGGGCGGTAGTGCTCAGAGCCGGCATTTTGAAAACGGGAACAGTGAGCAAAAGCAGCACCTCAGTATTTCAGAGGTGAACAGTGACTTTACAGTGGGATTTACAGTGGGAAAGGTATTTATTTTGGTAGTGAGTACATTATTCAGATAGAAGGCATTTGAGTTAATATTTCTTGCATTGAAATATCATTTGAGTTTATCTCAGGATATTTGAGGAGATTCTGGAGATTTAAAAAGAATGGGGTCGTACTCACTCAGCCTGTATTGCTGACTACCTGCCTAATGCAGGATCCAGATGGGAGCAGGTTTATTGAGCAGAATTAACAGGGTAATGCAGGAGGTTGCAGACTGATGAAGAGCAGGCTTTAACCCCAAAGGATTTTCAGGGAGAAGCGCTCATACTTGGACCTGACCGATCGACAGTGCGTTCGAAGGCTGCGCTTCCAAAAAGAGGTGATCAATGAGATTTGCCAGCTCATTAAGGCAGACCCGCAGCCCAGTACCACCATTACTGCACTCTCTGTCGAGGTGAAGGTGACTATGGCACTTTCCTTTTGTGCATCTGGCTCTTTTCAGGCAGCAGCTGGGGACATATGCTGTATTTCTCAGTACGCTACTCATCGCTGCATTCGACAGGTAATCGAAGCACTGTGTGCACGCCGGATGGAATTTATAAATTTCCCAATGACCAGGGAGGCACAGAGTGAGAGGGCTTTGGGATTTGCACGCATTGCCGGCTTCCCCAAGGTGCAGGGTGCTGTTGGCTGTACCCATAATGCCCTGCGAGCACCATTACAGGAAGAAGAGGTGTACAGAAACTGTAAGGGATTCCACTCCCTCAATGTGCAGCTCATATGCGACCATACACAGTGCATAATGTCAATGAATGCCTACTTTCCAGGGAGCATCCATGATGTGCACATCTTGCGTGAGAGCACTGTGTCTGACCTGTTGAAGTCTGAGCCACAAGGTAAATGCTGGATGCTGGGGCACAAAGGGTACGGCCTCGCCACCTGGCTCTTGACTCTCCCCCGTGGAACTCTCACATAGAAGCCGAGCAACGATATAATAAGAGTCATATAGCCACACGTAATATAATCGAAAAGACAATTGGAGTGCTGAAGCAGTGCTTTCAATGCTTGGACCACTCGGGAGGCAGGCTGCAATGCCACCCTGTGCCGGTTGCTCAGTTCACAGTGGTGTGCTGCATGTTGCATAATTTAGCCATCATGCGGGGACAGGAATTGCCACAGGGGACTGCGGGAGCACCTGAGGAGAGAGTGCAGGAGACGGAGGAGGAAG
This sequence comes from Pristiophorus japonicus, assembly GCF_044704955.1. Classification (NCBI taxonomy): domain Eukaryota; kingdom Metazoa; phylum Chordata; class Chondrichthyes; family Pristiophoridae; genus Pristiophorus; species Pristiophorus japonicus. The sequence goes on along the minus strand of NC_091977.1, from coordinate 158,655,451 downwards.
AAGAGGAAAATGAGGGGGAGTAGGATGAGGAGGAGCTTCCAGATGAACCCATGGCACCAACCCCCCACTCCCCCGCCGCCCCCCCCACACAACACCACAGTGAAGGGCACGCAGAGTGTATGCCACTGCAAAATTGTTACATCAGCAGCTCATAAATGAACACTTTGCATGAATGTGGAGAGCTGCATTTCATCTTTTCCTGCACACACTAGGCTCAATTTTGCCCAAAGCCATATTTTGGTGCATTGCCAGAGTTACGCCCGTTTTTCTAGGCCACACTTGCTCCAAAAATAAATGTGCCAAGTTTTCCCGCTCTATTTTTTTAAATTGGCGGCATGCATCTTGTCCTGTAGCCTCGGTGGGTGGGGCCTAATGTCTGCGCCGATAAAACGATGCTGCCACTTCTGCGCATGCGCGAAAAAAAGGGACATTTTTGACGTGATTGATATGGGCGTGTATGCGCAGTACAGCTGCAATCGGCCATTTTTAAAGAGCCAGTTGTGTGTGTGAGAACTTTGCATTCTGTGTGAGAACTTTAATTATCATAGGAAAAATTGAAACTGCAATACAAGATGCAACGTGGTGCAAGGACCAAGAATTTCTTCTCGTATGAGGTGGAGGCACTGGTTACTGTGATTGAGGGCAGATGGCAGGAGATGGACGCCAGCAGAGGTCGCATAAAAGTTCCACCCAAAGAAATGAAGTAACGTGGAACCAACTTGCAGAAGATTACTATGCAATGGTGACCACCCCGAGATCTGGAGGCCAGTGCAAAAAGAAATGGCAGGACCTTGGTCAAGTGGTTAGTGTAAGTAATATTTTCATTTTTCAATAGAATTGCAATTGTAAATGTAACCATCTGTATATGTTACACACAGCAGAAAGACACCCTCTCTAAAAAGTTATATTTTCATCTTTGCAGAGGAAAGTGGCACAAAACAAACGAGAAAGAACTCGAACAGGAGAAGGCTCGGCAAATCTGCAGCCACTGACACCCTTGGAAGAGAGGGCCACTGCTTTGATGGGTCCTGCCTGTCGAAAAGCAACCACCACTGCACAAGCTGGGCCCACACTCGAAGGAGAGGGTAAGTCCTGCAAATTCCACAGTATGGCTTTGCTAAATGTTAAGTACTGCGCGGGCTAGCCATGCTTCGGTTCCTGGGGATATCTCCCTCAGCAATGCTTTGCTTGATGCAATGTGCTTTCATTCATCGTGGTCTTTCAAATCAGCCTGCTGCCTGCGCTATGTGAGCCTACTCATGTCACCCACCCTGTCCCCTCCTCTGCTGTTAACCATTTGTCTGTTCTGTTATATTTTGCAGAACTTGAGGCCAACCCTGATGATGCAGAGGAAGATTCAGATGAGGACAAGCCAGAAGAGGAAAACATCTTCCAATCCCACATTCCAGACCAAGAGTGAGAGGGAGGGGGAGGGGATGGATGAAGTCCCCACTGTTGTACTCACTTTTGAGGAGGTGCAGGTGCCACCCATTGAGGTGCCAGCCCCTTTCCTGAGTGGTACGAGTGTTGGTGGGACATTCTATGGTTTTCCACCATCCGAGGCTGGGGATTCCAGTGGAGTGCAGCAAGGCACACCCAGGGCCCCACCATCCTAAGCTGCGGGTCCCTCTGGGATGTTGCGAGCCACACCCATGGGGAGGAGGGGAAAGAGAGCTCGACTGTGCTCTCCTGAGGTGCAAGATCGAACAGATGTTGTTCAGATGATGGCAATGAGAGCATTGACCTTACATGATCATTCTTGGACACCATCAGTGGGGAGGGTGATGAGGTATCGGGACTGTTGGAAGAAGTAACAACACTCTCACAAGAAATGCGAATGCTGTCCGGGAACATGAGGGAGGGAATATCTCAGTCAGCAGAAACAATGTCGGTGCACATGAGGGAGGGAATGTCGCAGGTAGTTGACACACTTCTGCGCAACATGAGGGAGGATATGTCACAAGTAGGTGAGGCACTGTTGGCGAACATGAGGGAGGGAATGTTGAACATAGTTGAGACACTGTCAGGGCACATGAGGGAGAGAATGTCGGAGTTTGCTGCTGCAATAAGGGAACACGGCCAGATCCCGCGTCCATTATCAGAATGAACTGCCACTCCCATTCCAATCCCCACACCAGCTTCTGAAGAGGACCAAGCCGGGCGTTCCACATTACCAGCTGCCCACCCCCCCAACACCCCCAACCCCCACATCAAGAAGTGCGCATTACCCGAGATGTTCGAAAGTATAAGCTTGGTACCAATCCGAGAAACACTGTGCCACCGCCTGCGGGCAGGGGTGATGGAGTCACCAAGACCAAGCACAGCGGGCGGTCTTAGAATAAGGTGGAGGAGAAATGGGTGCAGCCTTTCGTTGCTGCTGTTATTATTGTTATTATTATTGTTGTTAATGTTGTAACTGTTCTCAAGTTAAAAGTTTTTTGTAAGTTATGTAAATTTACAAGTTTAAAAGTTTGTAAGTGATCTTAAAGTTTGTAAGTAATCTTAAGTGAAAACTTTAAAGTTTGATATGAGAATATGTTTATTAAAGTAAAGTACAAACAAATGTTTGCTAAACTTTTGAGTAAAATATATTTTAAATTATAATTTTAAATCATTTCCACTAATTGTTCCATTAACACAACACAACATTACGGAACAAGTCCAAACAGTAAACATGGTCCATGTGGAATAGTTGCCACTGAGCCCTCAGGCAGTAAAGCATTCAGAGATGAGTTGCTCGCGCAAGACTCGAGCAATGTTAAAGGGACAGGCGGCCTGCCCTCCTCCGCCGTCGTACTCCGGGTTCAGGTAGTTGCATGGCTTCCTCGTCCTCGTCCTCCTCCTCCCCCTCCTCCTCATTATTTGCATCTTCCTCATCATCATCAGCCACTCTCACCTCAGGTGGGTCTTCTACTACCAGCTGCTGCTGCCTCATGATGGCTAAGTTATGCAGCATGCAGCACATAACAGTGAACTGACCAACAATCTCAGGAGTGTATTGCAAGTAGTCTCTGGAATGGTCCAGGCATCGGAAATGCTGCTTCAAGATGCCAATGGTCGTCTCTATTATGCTGCACGTCGCAATGTGCAACATATTGTTCTCCCGGTCTGCAGTATAATGGACGTCATGAGCCAGGTGGCGAGGACTTACCCTTTGTCTCCCAGTAGCCAGCTCTGCCATTCTGGCTGCTGTTGAAACATGGCAGATATAGTGCTCTCGCATAGGATGAACACATCATGGGCGCTCCCAGGGTATCTCGCATCAATTGACATGATGCGATGCATGTCGTCACACACGAGCTGCACATTACTGGAGTGGAAGCCTTTTCTGTTCCTGTACATCTTGGAATCCTTCAAAGATGCTCGCAAGATGATGTGGGTACAATCAATGCAGCCTTGTTCCTTTGGGAAGCCAGCAATCATGGAGAAGCCCACAGCCCTGTCACGCATTGCCTGGGCGGTCATGGGAAACTTTATGTAGTCATTCCTCCAGTTATATAGTGCAGCAGTCACCTGCCAAATGCAGACATGTGTTGCATGTTGAGAAATGATGCACACATCCCCAGTTGTAGCTTGGAATGATCCAGATGCATAGAATGAAAGTGCAGCTGTAACCTTCACTTCAACTGACAAAGCAGTCTTCCTGACATTTCTCGGTTGCAGGCCTGCTTTTACTAACTCACAGATCTCAGTTACAACTTCTTTGCAGAAATGCAGCCTTCTGACACAGTCTGCATCACTCGGGTGCAGGTATGAACGCCTGTCTTGATATACCCGACATGGGTAAGGCCTCCTGCCCATCACCATATGTGCTCTGAGGTTCCTCATGCGATGATGTTGAATCAATTGTCTTCTCTGCAGCACCATCATGCAAAAGGCTTCTACAAGATATGGCATTATCAGTATTGCTCCCATGCTTAAAATTTTACCTTTGCAAGAAGCTCAAAATGGCAGGCAGGCAGGACAAGGTTCTTTGTTTTCTGTCCCCATAAGGTCTGTATGGACCACACCCAGGTCTGAGCAGGTGCAGTGATCTGGAACCCCCAACCCCCCAGGTTATATTTGATGCATAGTGCAGGCTTCTGATGCCTTCCACAGCCTCCTATCCATCCAGGCTTGATTTAATGCATAGTTCAGGCTTATGATGCCTTCTGTATGCATTCCACAGCGCCCCCCTGCCCGCCCCGGGCTTTTGCAGCTGAACCCTGAGCCCCTGTGTCCGGGTGCGGGACTGATTCTGCCAACCGATGCTCCAACCCTCGAGCCCTGTTTGCAAACGTTCAGTGGTGACGTGTCAGTTGAAAAAGCATGCACTCACATGTTCCGCCACCAGGGAGTGCATCCCGTGAAGTCCCAAGGAATCCCAGCATCCCTTGGGAGCACAGTATATAAGCCGGCCCCTAAGGCCTGTTCCTCACTCTGGAGTGTCTTAATAAAGACTGAGGTCATGGTTACTTTAACCTCCCTGTGTGCAGTCTCATCTGTGTTAGGAACACAATAACTGGCGATGAGTACACGAATCCAATGCAAAAATGCAGCAAACTGTGGGTATCCTGGAGAAGTTCTCGGAGGGTGAGGACTGGGAAGCCTATGTCAAACGGCTAGATGAGTACTTTGTAGCCAACGAGCTGGACGGAGAAGGAAGCGCTGCAAAAAGGAGAGCGGTCCTCCTCACGGTCTGTGGGTCACCGACCTACAATCTCATGAAGAATCTTCTGGCTCGGGTGAAACCCACAGATAAGTCATATGAGGAGCTGTGTACACTGGGTCAGGAGCATCTTAACCCGAGGGAGAGCGTGCTGATGGCGAGTAATCGGTTCTATACGTACCAGCGATCTGAAGGTCAGGAAGTGGCGAGCAACGTCGCCGAGCTAAGGCGACTTGCAGGACAATGTGAGTTTGATGGCTACCTGGAGCAAATGCTCAGAGACTTTTTTGTACTGGGCATTGGCCACGAGACCATCCTAAGAAAACTTTTGACTGTAGAGACACCGACCCTCAGTATGGCCATTGCGATAGCACAGGCGTTAATGTCCACCAGTGATAACACCAAAAAAATCTCTCAGCACACAAGTGCTAACAATGTTCGTGAATTAATTGGAACTGTTTTTGTAAGCAAAAATGTACAGGGCAGAAACCATGAGTCTGCAGCTTCCAGCAGGCCTCAGGTGACCCAGATGACTCAGAGTCCGCAACAAAGAATGAATGCAAGGCAATTCACACCTTGTTGGTGTTGTGGAGGCTTCCATTCAGCCTATTCATGCCACTTCAAAGGGTATGTTTGCAAGAACTGTGGAACAATGGGGCACCTCCAATGAGCTTGCAGACGTGCTGCAAGCTCTGCAAAACCTGCTAATCACCATGTGGTAGAGGAAGATCGGTCCATGGTGGATCAAAGCAATGTCAAACCTCAGAGAGAGGAGGCAGATGCTGAAGTACACAGGGTGCACACATTTTTGACGAAATGTCCACCTATAATGCTAAACGTAAAATTGAATGGCTTACCGTAGCCATGGAACTGGACACTGGTGCTAGCCAATCCATCATGAGTAAAAAGATGTTTGAGAGACTGTGGTGCAACAAGGCACTCAGACCAACCCTGAACCCCATCCACACGAAACTGAAAACGTACACCAAAGAGCTTATCACTGTCCTGGGCAGCGCCATGGTCAAGGTCACCTACGAGGGCATGGTGCATGAACTGACACTCTGGATTGTCCCGGGCGATGGCCCCACACTGCTTGGAAGGAGCTGGCTGGGCAAAATCCGCTGGAACTAAGATGACATCCGAGCGCTATCACATGTCGATGAGGCCTCATGTACCCAGGTTCTTAACAAATTTCCTTCCATTTTTGAGCCAGGCGTTGGAAACTTTTCCGGGGCGAAGGTGCGGATCCACTTGGTCCCAGAGACATGACCCATTCACCACAAGGCGCGAGCGGTACCTCACATGGTGAGGGCGAGAGTGGAAATCGAGCTGGACAGGCTGCAACGCGAGGGCATCATCTCCCCAGTGGAATTCAGCGAGTGGGCCAGTCCGATTGTTCCAGTACTCAAAAGTGATGACACGGTCAGGATTTGCGGCGATTATAAAGTAACTATTAATTGTTTCTCGCTACAGGACCAATACCCACTACCTAAGGCAGACGGCCTATTTGTGACGCTGACAGGAGGCAAGACATTCACCAAGCTTGACCTGACTTCGGTCTATATGACGCAGGAGCTGGTGGTGTCTTCAAAGGGCCTCACCTGCATCAACACGCACAACATTTACAACAGATGCCCGTTTGGAATTCGGTCGGCTGCAGCGATCTTCCAGAGAAACATGGAGAGCCTACTCAAGTCGGTACCATGCATGGTGGTTTTTCAGGACGACATATTGGTCACGGGTCGGGACACTGCCGAGCACCTACAAAACCTGGAGGAGGTCCTCCAGCGACTGGATTGCATAGGGCTGCGGCTGAAGAGGTCGAAATGCGTCTTCATGGGAACAGAAGTGGAGTTTTTGGGGAGAAAGATCGCGGCGGATGGCATTCGGCGCACCGACGCCAAGACCGAGGCTATCAGGATCGCTTCCAGGCCACAGAACGTCACAGAGCTGCGGTCATTCCTGGGACTCCTCAACTATTTTGGTAACTTTCCACCGGGGTTAAGCACCCTTTTAGATCCCCTACATGTGTTATTGCATAAAGGTGAGAACTGGGTATGGGGAAAAAAAACAAGTAATTGCTTTTGAGAAAGCTAGAAACATTTTATGCTCCAACAAGCTGCTTGTATTGTATAACCCGTGTAAAAGACTTGTGCTAGCATGTGATGCATCGTCGTACGGAGTCGGGTGTGTGTTACAACAAGCTAACATTGCGGGGAAGTTGCAGCCTGTCGCCTATGCCTCCAGGAGCTTGTCTAAGGCTGAGAGGGCCTACAGCATGATTGAGAAAGAGGCATTAGCGTGTTTGCTCGGGGTAAAGAAAATGCATCAGTACCTGTTTGGCCTCAAATTTGAGCTGGAAACCGATCACAAGCCCCTCATATCCCTGTTCACTGAAAACAAGGGGATAAATACGAATGCTTCAGCCCATATAGAAAGGTGGGCATTTGCGCTATCAGCAAAACAACTATACCACCCGCCACAGGCCAGGCACCATGAACTGTGCGGATGCTCTCAGTCGGCTACCATTGACCATCACGGGGGTTGAAATGGCGCAGCCTTCAAACTTGTTGATGGTGGCACAGCCCGCAGACTTGTTGATGGTCATGGAAGCATTTGAAAATGATAAATCACCTGTCACTGCCCGATAGATTAGGACTTTGACCAACCAAGATCCTCTGCTGTCCCTAGTAAAAAACTGTGTACTGCTTGGGAGCTGGGCCAGCATCTCGGTTGAAATGCAAGAGTTAATCAAGCCGTTCCAGTGGCGAAAGGGTGAGCTGTCCATTTAGGCAGACTGCCTGTTGTGGGGTAACCACGTAGTGCTACCCAAAAAGGGCAGGGAGACTTTCATCTCGGATCGCCACAGCACACACCCGGGTATAGTAATGATGAAAGCGATAGCCAGATCCTACATGTGGTGGCCCGGTATCGACTCTGACTTAGAGTCCTGTGTAAAGCAATGCAGCATGTGTGCCCAGTTGAGCAATGCGCCCAGCGAGGCACCACTAAGTTTGTGGTCCTGGCCCTCCAGACCATGGCCGAGGATCCATGTCGACTATGCGGGCCCGTTTCTCGGTAAAATGTTCCTGGTGGTGGTGGATGCTTTTTCTAAATGGATTGAATGTGAAATAATGTCAGGAAGCACCGCCACCGCCACCATTGAAAGCCTGAGGGCCATGTTTGCCACCCACGTCCTGCCTGACATACTGGTCAGTGACTACGGGCCATGTTTCACCAGTGCCGAATTTAAAGAATTCATGACCCGCAATGGGATAAAACATGTCACCTCGGCCCCGTTTAAACCAGCCTCCAATGGGCAGGCAGAGCGGGCAGAACAAACAATCAAACAGAGCCTTAAACGAGTCACAGAAGGCTCACTCCAAACCCGCCTGTCCCGAGTACTGCCCAGCTACCGCACGAGACCCCACTCGCTCACAGGGGTGCCCCCGGCTGAGCTACTCATGAAAAGGACACTTAAAACCAGACTCTCGCTGGTTCACCCCAACCTGCATGATCAGGTAGAGAGCAGGCGGCAACAACAAAATGTAAACGATGGTCGCATCACTGTGTCACGGGAAATTGATCTGAATGACCCTGTGTATGTGCTAAACTATGGACATGGTCCCAAGTGGATCGTGGGCACGGTGATAGCTAAAGAAGGGAGTAGGGTGTTTGTATTCAAACTAGACAATAGACAAATTTGCAGAAAGCACCTGGACCAAACGAGGCTGCGGTTCACAGACTGCCCTGAACAACCCACAGCAGACACCACCTTTTTCGAGTCCACAACACACACCTAAAGGATCAGCGACATCACGCCGGACCAGGAAATCGAACCCATCATGCCCAACAGCCCAGCAAGGCCAGGCTCACCCAGCAGCCCTGCAGGGCCAACAACACGCCAGCCCATGTTCCGCCACAAGGGAGCCCATCCCCTGAAGTCCCAGGGGATCCCAGCATCCCTTGGGAGCACTGTATATAAGCCGGCCCCTAATACCTGTTCCTCACTCTGGAGTATCTTAATAAAGACTGAGGTCACTGTTACTTTAACCTCCCTGTGTGCAGTCTCATCTGTGTTAGGAACACAACACTTCCAGTTACTGCATTATAAGGTAAAATAATTTAATCTTTGTGATGCATATTTAAGTGTTCCTAACTCCCTCCAAAACTTCGCTGAAAGACAATGGCATTTGTCTGCACCGATTTTTCAATCTGCGCTGCTTTTTCTTAACTCACCAGAAGGTTTTTTTGGGAGTGGTCACATACGCCAACCTAGGAGACATTTTTTGGGGTCAAACTTCCATAATTGACAAAAACTGGCGCAAAAAAAAAACAAACCTAAAAAAATCGTAACTAACTGAGTTACGCTGGCGCACATTCCTTGGGGAAAGTTTAATTTTTTAACTTACGCCAAAAAAAAGCGGTGCGTGCCAAAAAAACGGCGCAATCATTGAGGAAAATTGAACCCAGTGTGTGGGACCCTGATGACTGTTACCCCAAAAGTTTAACACTGTACAAGAGTGCTTATATTCAATTGAAACGTTTATATAAAAATGTAAAAAATATAGAACAATTGTAAAACTTAGAACTATAACTTTGAAAAACTGCAAAAACTTTAACAACTTTAACAACTTTAACAAATCAAATTTCAACTATTTTAAGTTAACAATGTATACTTGACTACAACAAAGCACCCTTTACTGTCCTCGACCTCGACCTCGACCGGGTATTCCCCCAACCTTCGGACTCAATCCCCCTTTCTTACTCCCGCCCTTCCCTTTCCCACTGCCCCTGAGCCCGGACCTCCCCGTGGTGGTACCAAGCCGGCATGCAGCAGTGCACCCTGAGTGCTGTTGCTGTCATTGCGGGTGAGACATTGCAGGTGCAATTAATGGGGCCTCAGGAGAAGCTTGTGATCCGGAAGGCACGGCTTCATGGATTCTGCGGCATGTCCCGATCCCGCATAGCATCGAAGGAGTCGGCGGTTCGCTCTATCGCAGTGATCAGATGCAACACATCCTCCGACTGTCGTTCTGATAGCGCTGCGATGTTTCCAGCTATTGTAGCCATGGCCTTGAGCAGCTCTTGACCTATGTCGATGCTGGCCTGTGACAGGCGGACCATGTCCTGGTACGTGCCTATCTGCCTTGCAGCAATGGACCTTCGATGCTGCAGCAAAGGCGCTTCAATGCTGGGGGTGAGTTGCTGTGCGCCGATTGGTCCTGCAAAATCCGAGGAGGCATGGGGGAATCCCATTAATATAGACTCGGTGGTGGAGGATGTTCCAACTGGCCCAAATGTAACTGTTATCTCCTCCTCCGTCTCCACCCCCATCTCCACTGGCTCCAAGATGAGCTGCTCTTCCTCTTCCTCTTCCTCTTCCTCTTCCTCTTCTTCATCTCCGGCAGGGGTGAAGTCGGGAGAGGGCTGGGTGATGTGAGAGGTGAAGGCAGTGGGTCTGTCGTCTGTTCTCTCTGCAGAGGTCTGGTCTGAATCCTCCGAGTTTGGAAGTACAAAACCACATTTAAAAGTGCTTGGCCCCAGGGGAGGGGTTAGGGTTATATGAGTACACGAGTAAAGTGACGTAGCTCATTCTTACATAAATGTCCACCACTGCTGCATTGCTGCATTACATATCGCAGACAGACAATGCACATATACATATACATGTGCATTGCATTACATGCCTCCAACATTGCAGTACATCACATGAGCCCAACATTACAGTGCAATAAACTTACATTACATTACAGGAGGCCAACATTACATGACACTACACGACTGCAACACAGACCGGAGATTGTATTGAACTGACCATTCTGTGTGTGTGGGTCAGCTCCAACGCCAGTGGTGGCATGGTTGCTATCCCCGACAAGCAACATAGCACAGATCTCAAGCTCCATCAAGGGTTCTTGCATTGGGGGTCCTCCCCCTGTATGCCGCTGATCCACTGCTATTGCAGGTGTCTTCTTCTGCAGAAAGTAAAGTAAATGTAAGTAAAAATCTTCAGTCCATTTAACATCGTTAACATACAGGTTCACACGCACACACACACACACACACACATCAAAAACTGGGTTGATCCTCTTTCATTGCCTGAAATGCACAAATACATCGCCGTAACCTTGGGATAAATAATATCATCCATGTGACACTGAACCTACATTTCATCATCATAGGCGGTCCCATGAACGAGGATGACTTGCTTCCACATGGGTTCACAGATGGTTCAATGAGGGACCCGATGTTCCAGTCCTGAACTCCAATTGAGGGGGTGGAAGGTGCCTGTGCGTGGAATTTTTAAACGTGTGGTGACCGTTGCACATCAGCCACCACATGGGCTCGACAGAGCTAGGCCTTTATCCAGTGGCAAGAATTAACCAAGACGACTGGAGACCTGCTCTGCTGCACGGACCTAGTGCGCACACATATCGCAGTGTGAGCTGGTCCATGCTGCCCCTGTCAATCGAAAAATCTAGCGATCTCAGCCTGAATATATTCAATGACCCAGCATCCACAGCCCCCTGAGGTAGAGAATTCCAAAGATTCACCACCCTCAGTGCAGGAGTTCCTCATCTCGGTCCTAAATGGCCTACCTGTTATCCTCAGACTATGCCCCTTAGTTCTAGACTCTCCAGCCAGGGGAAACAACCTCTCAGCATCTACCCTGTCAATCTCCCTCAGAATCTCATGTTTCAATGAGATCACCTCTCATTCTTCTAAACTCCAGAGAGTATAGGCCCACCTACATTTACATGGTACATGGTGGGTGCAGAAATAAAATCATTACTTACTCTTGCTACCCACACCAGGTCGTTCCATCTCTTACCACACCTTTCCCCGGTGCGTACCATTGTACTTGTGGAGGAGACAGCCTCCCCGATCTTGTCCCATATTTTGTTGTACAACTTTGGGGCGGGCTTTCTATGACCACCCTTGGTTAAGTCGGAGTATCTCTCCGTGCTATTCTCCAGCAGGATAGGTAGTTCCGTTTTGTCGAAGACGGGCGCCCTCAACCTCCCGTCCTTCTTGATGTTCCTGTGCTTAAACTTCTTTTTCAGCATTTCCATTATATTTATATTTATTATAATTATTATATGATTTTTATTTATAAAATATGTATTATTATTATTGATATTGTATAGTTATTGTTTGTTATTAATATTATTTGACTCTGGAATCTCTGATGAAAACAACTGACCCTCAAATGCGTTGCTGCTTCTTCTCACTCTCTCTCCCTTGACTCTAACTTTTTGCGCATGCGCAGGTGACCCCTGACCCCTGAAATCGCGGGGGAAAAGCATCTGTAAAAAAACAGCAAAAAAAAAATTTGCGCATGTGCAGTGCAGTGCCGCACCGTCCATCAAGAAGAAAGTCGATCTTGATCGCCTATAATGCTGCATACCGTCTGCTGCACACTGCTCGTATACCGCTCGCATACCACCGAAAAACTTTGACAAAACTAGCGGTCTTCGGTTTCGGCGTTATTCCGCCAGTTTTAAACAATGCACTGCCGGAATATCGCCGAGAAATGGTCGGACCTTACACCTTGATGAATTTCGAGAGTTAAAGTAGAGAATTTCTAGTCCTAGAACTTTTTTCTATTCTTGGGATTTTGTTTATTTGTTCTGAGTATATGGGTGACACAGGCAAGCTCAGCATTTATTGTCCATCCCTAGTTGCCCTGAGACCAGTTTAATATAACTAAGTGGCTTGCTAAGCCACTTCAGAGAACAGTTAAGAGTCAACCATGTTGGTGTGGGATTGGAATCACATGTGGGCCAGACCAGGTAAGGACAGCAGGTTTCCTTCCCTAAAATTTATTGGTGAACCAGTTGGGTTTTTAGAACAATCCAACAACGTCATTGTCACTTTTATTGATACCAGCTTTTATTCTTTAACTGAATTCAAATGCTCAAATTGACATAGTCCCAGCTCACATTCTCTAGATTATTAATCTAGGGGGTCGAAATTGCCCCTTTTTGCACTTGGTTAGTGCCACTGGTAGGTGCCAACGGGGCACAATTGCCTTATTGCCCGGGGGCGAAATCAGGCACCGAGATTTTGGCGGCAATTTGCAATTTGTGCTGCGCCCTGCGATTTGTTCCCCGGGCCGGTGCACACCCAGCGATGATGTCATCGCCGTGCATGCCGACCACTTTGCGTCCCATGCTGACCCAGGAGGGGAGGCCATGTGCGCTCCGGGCTGCCATTTCTTTTGTCTGCCGACTTTTCCGTCAGCCACCATCATGCAGCCCGGCACCCCTCTTTGCATGCAGGGCTGCTGGTCCGGTCGAGATTGTCCCTGGTGGCCCAGTGGTGGCCACCAAAGGACCATGCAGAGGCCGCAGCGGCCCTCTCCTTCAATATAAATTTGGCCATGTTCCTTTAAGGAAACCGGCTGATGACACCTCATCAAATGTCTTCAGTAGATCTGCTTCCTCTAATTGGCCAGCAAATGTGCTGGGCGGGTCTTAACAAGCCCCATCGAGAGAAATTCATTTCACGGAGCGGGGTGGAGCCAGCAGTGGGGCTGCGACCCACCACCGACATTGGACCCGCTGAGGTTAGTAAAACTGCAGCCTTATAGTGGGAAATAAGCCATTGTGATTCCTCATGTTGTAATTATATTTTAACACCTACTTATTTTACCACAATATTTAAATCAGTGACTTTTTTGCTTTTGTTTGCATCTGACTTTATGTTAGGGGTATAATAGTGTAGCGGTTATGTTACTGGAGTAGTAATCCAGAGAACAAGGGGCAGAATTTGCCCCGCGGCCCGTCCGGGGATGGTAACCTTCCGGGCCCGGATTAGTTAAGGCCTGGGGCGGAACTCCTGCCTCAGGCACTCCACCTCGTTGGAGGACGCTCCTGTATGGGCATGTTGTCAAATGCAGGTGAGCTGAAAATCATTCTAAAGTGGCCCTAAACAACCCACTAATTACCTGAATTGGGTCGCCTGTCGTTGTCTGTCTGGTCTGTTCAGTGCTGACAGACCTGATAGCGGGGAAAGGCACACGGCAGCGGGTTCACAGCGGGATCTCGGCCCGTTAGGGAAAAAAAACAGCTTTCCACCCGACCCGCCATCGATCGCACCTGCTGACCCCCGGAAAATCCAGCCCTAAGCCATGATCTTATTGAATGGTGGTGCAGGCTCGAAGGGTCGAATGGCCTACTCCTGCACCTATTTTCTATGTTTCTATGATTCTGACAGATGTCTCATTCAAACTTTTTTCAGGTACTGTTGAATGTGGCAATAATAGAAAAATCAGGCACCCGGGAACTAATGAAAATAAAAGCATCCCTCCAAAATGCTCTGACTAGTGCCATGTTTCACATAGGATCCAGTATCCAATTCTCCCTGCATTCATAGAAACATAGAAAATAGGTGCAGGAGCAGGCCATTCAGCCCTTCTAGCCTGCACCGCCATTCAATGAGTTCATGGCTGAACATGAAACGTCAGTATCCCCCTTCCTGCTTTCTCGCCATAACCCTTGATTCCCCTAGTAGTAAGGACTTCATTTAACTCCCTTTTGAATATATTTAGTGAATTGGCCTCAACTACTTTCTGTGGTAGAGAATTCCACAGGTTCACCACTCTCTGGGTGAAGAAGTTTCTCCTCATCTCGGTCCTAAATGGCTTACCCCTTATCCTTAGACTGTGACCCCTGGTTCTGAACTTCCCCAACATTGGGAACATTCTTCCTGCATCTAACCTGTCTAACCCCGTCAGAATTTTAAACGTTTCTATGAGGTCCCCTCTCATTCTTCTGAACTCCAGTGAATACAAGCCCAGTTGATCCAGTCTTTCTTGATAGGTCAGTCCCACCATCCCGGGAATCAGTCTGGTGAATCTTCGCTGCACTCCCTCAATAGCAAGAATGTCCTTCCTCAAGTTAGGAGACCAAAACTGTACACAATACTCCAGGTGTGGCCTCACCAAGGCCCTGTACAACTGTAGCAACACCTCCCTGCCCCTGTACTCAAATCCCCTCGCTATGAAGGCCAACATGCCATTTGCTTTCTTAACCGCCTGCTGTACCTGCATGCCAACCTTCAATAACTGATGTATCATGACACCCAGGTCTCGTTGCACCTCCCCTTTTCCTAATCTGTCACCATTCAGATAATAGTCTGTCTCTCTGTTTTTACCACCAAAGTGGATAACCTCACATTTATTCACATTATACTTCATCTGCCATGCATTTGCCCACTCACCTAACCTATCCAAGTCACTCTGCAGCCTCATAGCATCCTCCTCGCAGCTCACACTGCCATCCAACTTAGTGTCATCCGCAAATTTGGAGATACTACATTTAATCCCCTCGTCGAAATCATTAATGTACAATGTAAACAGCTGGGGCCCCAGCACAGAACCTTGCGGTCCCCCACTAGTCACTGCCTGCCATTCTGAAAAGTACCCATTTACTCCTACTCTTTGCTTCCTGTCTGACAACCAGTTGCAATCCATGTCAGCACACTACCCCCAATCCCATGTGCTTTAACTTTGCACATTAATCTCTTGTGTGGGACCTTGTCGAAAGCCTTCTGAAAGTCCAAATATACCACATCAACTGGTTCTCCCTTGTCCATTTACTGGAAACATCCTGAAAAAATTCCAGAAGGTTTGTCAAGCATGATTTCCCTTTCACAAATCCATGCTGACTTGGACCTATCATGTCACCATTTTCCAAATGCACTGCTATGACATCCTTAATAATTGATTCCATCATTTTACCCACTACTGAGGTCAGGCTGACCGGTCTATAATTCCCTGTTTTCTCTCTCCCTTCTTTTTTAAAAAGTGGGGTTACATTGGCTACCCTCCACTCGATAGGAACTGATCCAGAGTCTATGGAATGTAGGAAAATGACTGTCAATGCATCCACTATTTCCAAGGCCACCTCCTTAAGTACTCTGGGATGCAGACCATCAGGCCCTGGGGATTTATCGGCCTTCAATCGCATTAATTTCCCCAACACAATTTCCCGACTAATAAAGATTTCCCTCAGTTCCTCCTCCTTACTAGACCCTCTGACCCCTTTTATATCCGGAAGGTTGTTTGTGTCCTCCTTAGTGAATACCGAACCAAAGTACTTGTTCAATTGGTCTGCCATTTCTTTGTTCCCAGTTATGACTTCCCCTGATTCTGACTGCAGGGGACCTACGTTTGTCTTTACTAACCTTTTTCTCTTTACATACCTGTAGAAACTTTTGCAATCCGCCTTAATGTTCCCTGCAAGCTTCTTGTCGTACACCATTTTCCCTGCCCTAATCAAACCCTTTGTCCTCCTCTGCTGAGTTCTAAATTTCTCCCAGTCCCCAGGTTCACTGCTATTTCTGGCCAATTTGTATGCCACTTCCTTGGCTTTAATACTATCCCTGATTTCCCTTGATAGCCACGGTTGAGCCACCTTCCCTTTTTTATTTTTACGCCAGACAGGAATGTACATTTGTTGTAGTTCATCCATGCGGTTTCTAAATGTCTGCCATTGCCCATCCACAGTCAACTCCTTAAGTATCATTCGCCAATCTATCCTAGCCAATTCACGCCTCATACCTTCAAAGTTACCCTTCTTTAAGTTCTGGACCATGGTCTCTGAATTAACTGTTTCATTCTCCATCCTAATGAAGAATTCCACCATATTATGGTCACTCTTCCCCAAGGGGCCTCGCACAATGAGATTGCTAATTAATCCTCTCTAATTACACAACTCCCAGTCTAAGATGGCCTCCCCCCTAGTTGGTTCCTCGACATATTGGTCTAGAAAACCATCCCTTATGCACTCCAGGAAATCCTCCTCCACCGTATTGCTTCCAGTTTGGCTAGCCCAATCTATGTGCATATTAAAGTCACCCATTATAACTGCTGCACCTTTATTGCATGCACCCCTAATTTCCTGTTTGATGCCCTCCCCAACATCACTACTACTGTTTGGAGATCTGTTCACAACTCCCACTAACGTTTTTTGCCCTTTGGTGTTCTGCAGCTCTATCCATATAGATTCCACATCATCCAAGCTAATGTCTTTCCTAACTATTGCATTAATCTCCTCTTTAACCAGCAATGCTACCCCACCTCCTTTTCCTTTTATTCTATCCTTCCTGAATGTTGAATACCCCTGGATGTTGAGTTCCCAGCCCTGATCATCCTGGAGCCACGTCTCTGTAATCCCAATCACATCATATTTGTTAACATCTATTTGCACAGTTAATTCATCCACCTTATTGCGGATACTCCTTGCATTAAGACACAAAGCCTTCAGGCTTGTTTTTTTAACACCCTTTGTCCTTTTAGAATTTTGCTGTACAGTGGCCCTTTTTGTTCTTTGCCTTGGGTTTCTCTGCCTTCCACTTTTCCTCATCTCCTTTCTGTCTTTTGCTTTTGCCTCCTTTTTGTCTCCCTCTGTCTCTCTGCAGTGGTTCCCATCCCCCTGCCATATTAGTTTAACTCCTCCCCAACAGCACTAGCAAACACTCCCCCTAGGACATTGGTTCTGGTCCTGCCCAGGTGCAGACCGTCCGGTTTGTACTGGTCCCACCTCCCCCAGAACCGGTTCCAATGCCCCAGGAATTTGAATCCCTCCCTGCTGCACCACTGCTCAAGCCACGTATTCATCTGCGCTATCCTGCGATTCCTATTCTGACTAGCACGTGGCACTGGTAGCAATCCCGAGATTACTACTTTTGAGGTCCTACTTTTAAAATTTAGCTCCTAGCTCCTTAAATTCGTTTCGTAGGACCTCATCCCTTTTTTTACCTATGTCGTTGGTACCAATGTGCACCACGACAACTGGCTGTTCTCCCTCCCATTTCAGAATGTCCTGCACCTGCTCCGAGACATCCTTGACCCTTGCACCAGGGAGGCAACATACCATCCTGGAATCTCGGTTGCGGCCGCAGAAACGCCTATCTATTCCCCTCACCATTGAATCCCCTATCATTATCGCACTCCCACTATTTTTCCTGCCCTCCTGTGCAGCAGAGCTAGCCACGGTGCCATGAACTTGGCTGCTGCTGCCCTCCCTTGATGAGTCATCCCCCCCAACAGTACGCAAAGCGGTGTATCTGTTTTGCAGGGGGATGACCACAGGGGACCCCTGCACTACCTTCCTTGCACTACTCTTCCTGCTGGTCTTCCATTCCCTATCTGGCTGTGGACCCTTCTCCTGCGGTAACACCAACTCACTACACGTGATACTCACGTCATTCTCAGCATCGTGGATGCTCCAGAGTGAATCCACCCTCATCTCCAATTCCGCAACGCGGACCATCAGGAGCTCAAGGCGGACACACTTCCCGCACACGTAGTCGTCAGGGACACCGGAAGTGTCCCTGAGTTCCCACATGGTACAGGAGGAGCATAACAGCCGACCGGGCTCTCCTGCCATGACTTAACCCTTAGATACACTTAAATTGGCAACAACAATGTTAAAAGTTACTGATTAATATAAAAAAGAAAAAGAAAAACTACTCACCAATCACCAGCCCCTAGGCTGTGACGTCACCTTTCTGTTTCTTTCTACTTCTTTTTTGCCTTCTCCCTGTAGCTGCACAAGTATGCCTTTTATAGGCCTCTGCTGATCCCCGGACTCACGCCTCAGCGACCACGAACTCCCGCTGCCTCTCGCGGCCTTTTATAGGCCTCTCGCCGACCCTTTATTTTGCACAGGTTAAAATACAGATATACATGTTTGTTACTAAATCATGTAGCATGATTTCAACTCAAAAATATTTGTACTCTGGCAACAAGACTGAATTTTTGTGTGAATGAACTACTACAGCTGTACTCTGAAGTAATTCCTGCAAGTCTGTTCATAAAATAGGGCATCATAAGAAATTACAGTGCATGCAACTTATCCAGAAAAACACACTCTCGCAGACTCATTGCAGTACTGTCCCTGTAAACATCGATTTGGAGGCAAAAGGGTTGATGCTGCATTTGCAAAAAGGAAATTAAGTACAATCCTCCCATTATTATTTAATGACAACAGCTTTCAGGCTTGGAAGGCCTATATTAGCATTAGATCTGTGTTTTGAAAATTGAAATCAGAATTTGCTGAGTCAACAGAAGGACAGCATTGTTTCTTTGACATTTCCTGAAAAGTTTTCCTGTTCTACTTCACTTCTATCTTACTGATCTCCATAAGTAATTAAAGTGGCTGATGTCAACCAGGAAAACATAAAGACAGCACTAAAGCAAGTGTTTTCTATCTTTGTGTGCTAATCATATTTTCAACCTTATGTAGATGGGAATTGGGTTTGCAGATAGAATTGAATTTTCTGTCATGTATGGCAATTTCCTAGATTAATGTGATGACAAAGGGTTTATTAAGCACATTTTGAACTTGGTCCAATATATCTTATTTCTGGAATGTTGGATTGAACAAACAATGAAACACGAAGGACAATACAGAATCTGTCTGCCTCTGTTGGGACATTAACCATAATTCAATTTGACTAAATTGGACAGTCTTCTGAAAGTTCATGGGATACATCCTCTCTGTTATTGTTCAAAAGCTACATTTAACTGTATCAGTATTTGTCCAACCATATCCCAATTTAAAAACACAACTCCTTAATACATTTAACAAACAATTGTGAATAAACTCCAAAAAGGAAAAGGGAACTGAAAATATATTGCTTTGATTTTTCCTACCTTTGAAGGTGATGCTGTCTTTAATCAAACAAAAACTTAGATGGATTGATAGTTTATGAGATCACTGTTGATTATACATCTACCACATGATAACATCATCATCATAGGCAGTCCCTCGAATCGAGGATGACTTGCTTCCGCGTCAAAAAGTTCACAGGTGTTTTGATGAAGGACCTGACATTCCAGGTCCTGAACTAAACCTTGAAGGGTGGAAGATGCCTGTGTGTGGATTTTTTTGAACATGTGGTGACCGTTGCACACCAGCCACCACACGGGCTTGACAGAGCTAGGTCTTGGTCCAGTGGCAAGGATTAACCAAGACGACTGGAGATCAGCTCTGCTGCACGGACCTAGTGTGCACACATATCGCAGTGTGGGCTGGCCCATGCTGCCCCTGGGCCCTCGCCTCTTCTGGGCACCGAACTCACGCCTCTCCTGGGCCCCGATCACTTCCCACACTCTCTCGCCGCTCCTTCGCCCCGACCTCGCCGCTCCTGCTGTACCTGCCCACGCTCCAATCACTGACCTGGATCCTGGTGACGTTACTTTTCACTGCCGTTGCTCTCCTGCTCCAGCACGTGCTGCTCCCTGGAGTGGTACACTGCCACACTGCTCCTTCCGCTCCCCGGCCTGCTCCGATGGTGTTTGCAGGCCAGGGGCCGCTCAGCCTGCTGGGCCACATGATATACACAATTAATGACTATAGCATTATAGTTATATATGTCTGAGCGAACAACCATGACAAACACTACTTCCAACTGAAGGTATAAAGCATTTCTGTCACAATATTACTGAGTAGCTTAGCTAAAATATTGATGTAGAAGGATCAATTTAAAGGCCTTTTTGGAAGCCTGGGATGGGTGATGGCAGCATAACTGTGATTGTTTTTAATTTAGAACCCTATTTTCAAAAATGTTTGCACTGTGTGCCATTCTGTGCATCACTCGACACATCTTTTTGCACCACACATATTTAATTGAAAACTAGCTGATCACCAATAGCATTGCTCATGCATAGACTCGCATAGGGAGCACAGTTGTGGAGGATGATTTTTTTTCCTGTTGCCCCCCCCCTTCCCTCACCCCCCGCCTCTCCCATGTGTCAGGCAAGCCTGACATGTGCTGATCCTGTGAAGACTTAACATGGCCTGGACACATCATCTGCAAAGGCCCATCCCCTGGTAGGGCCTTATGCCAGGAACCGGGGTCTGCCAGCCTGGGGCCTTCTGGCTCCGGCATCAGATGCTCACTCTCCAGAAAATTGGCCACAGTGGCCCACAATGTGTTGTGGAATTCAGTATGCCCCAATGAAGATTCTGGGAGCAGCAGCTCATTCCCGAGTTTCATTTAAATTAGGTGCCAACTCCATAATCCATTTGGAGTACCTGCACAGAACTGCAGCAGCGTGTGTTTGTAACAAAGCGGGAAAGAGAAAAACTTAAAAAAAAATATGTACCTCTGAATTTTAGCCCCTTGATCCTGGCACTGGTACATCCCTTGCCCGGAATCTCATGGCACCTTTTCTCTTTATTTCCTGCTCCATGCTTGGTGCCCATCCCCACATCCCGAGAATGTGCTTGATGCATCACCATCATCATAGGCGTTCCCTCGATTGAGGATGACTTGCTTCCACGAGTTCACAGGTGTTTCGATGAAGGACCCAATGTTCCAGTCCTGAACTCCAATTGAGGGGGTGGAAGATGCCTGTGCGTGAATTCTTTTTAGCGCGTGATGACTGTTGCAACCAGCCACCACACGGTCTTAGTCCAGTGGCAAGGATTAACCAAGACGACTGGAGACTTGCTCTGCTGTACGGACCTAGCACGCACACATATCGCAATGTGGGCTGGCCCGTGCTGTCTCTGGGGCCTCGGCTCCTCTGGACCCCGTACCCTCATCTGTCGCACCTCCGCCACAATCTCTTGCTGCTCCTCCGCCATAAACATTCATCGCATCTCGCCACAAACACTCGCCGCTCATCTGCCCCGACCTTCTCACTCCTCTGTACCTGGGCCCTGCCGATGTTCCTGCTCATGCTCCAAAACAACGACCAGGGTTTTGATGACATCACCCATCTCAAAATCGTCACATACTTAGAGCAGCTCACGCTGAGGTTGAAGTGGTATGCCGCTCCAGTTCTTTTATAGCCCGAACTGCAGAGCTGTTCTCTCGCAGGTCGGGGGTTATGATGTACCAGGGCCCATCACTCCAGCTCTTTTATAGCCTGACCTGCGGAGCTGTTCTCTTGCAGGTCAGGGGTCACGATGTTCCAGGGCCCGTCGCTCCAGCTCTTTTATAGCCTGACCGGCGGAGCTGTTCTCTCGCAGGTCGGGGGGGCCACGATGTAGTGCGTTATGCTTGATGCATAATGGGCAGTCAGCAGCCCTTGACGAGCCCAATGATAATGGCCCTGGCACTGTCAATGACTTATAAGAGAATCATCTCGAGAGCCAGTAAATGAGCTGGCCTTGTGCGATTGCATGATTTCAACTTGCACTTGCGCAGACACACAGAGCCCCTGATCAACACCAGCACTGGTGCCACTGCACGGGGCTGCATTATCAGCCCCCAGTTGATCCGAAACAAACATGCCTCAATGATATATGCTTTCAAAAATGTTGCAGAACAACAAACCACTTACCTGGCTTTCAGCATGCCATATTAGAATTATTTAAAATTAAGCAAAGATTACTGGATACCTAGGAATGATTACACGTGGTTAATCTAATCACGGCATTTTGGTGGTTTATATAAACAGTAATCATGGAGTGATTACAAGGTAGTAACCCAACCATAAGATTCAGATAATTGTTCTCACAGTTTGTAACTGTGATCTGCACTGATTTTTTTTAATGATTATTGAGAAACCGAGTGGAAGTACTAAAGTGCAGGATGTAACCATGGTTGAAAAGGAAAGGAAAAAAGCTGCGATATATCAAGAAGCAGTGGTTAGGTGACAGCAAGTGTAGCCATTAAAAGTATGTAGATTGTAGGAGGGAGGGACAGAAAGAGTTCCAAAGCTGCATAAAATTCAGGATTTTATAGGGTGAGTTTTTCTGACATTTGCCCCCAGTTACCCAGCAGGGAAGTCAGAAAAATGGGGTGGAGATCTCGATCACTTAGTCTGTGCCCCTTTTAGATCCCCATGGATTTCTAGAGCTTTCCTGATGAGGAGGATCTTGGTTTGTACCTGCAGGAGGCACAAACCATTTTGAGCCATTCCAATGAAGGAGTCAGAAAGGAAAGTTGCCATTTTAATTTTACAGCAATAATAGAGCATCACAACAGCTGGGAGGGGCACATGGCATGATGTTGGGAGGTCATCCTCTCTCTTTCTCTCTCTCTCTTGAGAAATTGCTCTGCTAGGAGGGAAATCAGTCTGGAGAGGGGCCTTAGGGATAATATGGTTCATCTATAAGTTTCAAACAGGGACATCATTTCTTGTTGAAGAAAAAAGAAGTTTGTCACCGGAGAGGAAATCGTTAGCAATCGGAGGTAATGTCTACACAGGCAAAATCCCAAGTAGAATAATGGTGGACAACCACTCTCGCATGCTGACCATGAAGTTGGCATTCCATGCAGCAGTTTCTGGGGACAGCTTAATTTTAATGATCATAGTGAGCTCCCAGTGATAGTACCACCTCTGATTGGGAGTTTGGCGGGGCAGGAATTCATGTGGTTCTGCAGGATTTAAAGGACTGTAAGTCTTAAAGGGATCAGTACAATAAAAAAATGCTTTTGGCAAAACAAATCAGAGTGTTCACACCCAGGCAGGCCAAGATATCAGAGAGCATCCCCACTTTCCCAATGCAATGTCAGAGAGCTCCTCTCAATGATGGACTCGAAGTGCTTCCTCATGAAGTTCGGCAGGGGATGACTACATTATTTAGGTTGAACAGATGCAAGCATCAAAAGGAGGCAGCACAGCAGCATTGGCAGGGGATAGGCAAACCAATGAACGCAAACATAACCACATCCCACATGGCAACTCAGTGCTGCATGAAGTTTAATGGCCTTACCCAGCAGGCAATGTAAGAAGAGATTGCCCACTTTGTGTTAAATTGAGTACATTTCTTACAATTAATGCCAATAAGGCATCACAGTACCATTTACACCTGCATCCTTCACCTAGAAATGATCCTTCTCTCACAACCATACATGCAATCACCCCACTAAAAGACTCGCATGGACTCTTATTGCATTGTGCTTGCACCTTTATCACATCTATTACAGGCTGCTTGCTGACATCTAGGTATTATAACATCTTCATGGTACCAGAAGTAATTCTCACTTCTTTCAAGCTCTACACAGCCCATAATATCGGGGATAAAGTGCTACAGGTGGTTGACACATCCAATCTCTGCCTTCAAGTGCCAGCTTGGCTCAGTTTCTGGTATTTAGTCTCTAAGCCAAAGGCTTTGTTAAAGTCACTCTGTTATAAGACGCAGATGTCAGCAAGCAGCCTGTAATGTGTGATGAAGGTGTATGCACAATGCATATTTCGGGCTCAATTTTGGTCCATGCCATTTTTCGGCGCACTCACCCGAGTTGCGCCGCTTTTCTCCGTTGCCAAGTGCGCTGAAAAATCTCGTCCCCACTTTGGCCACTGTCCGGCCTCTCCCGGGTCGTCGCACAGCATGGCCAGTCGAGTCCGGGGTGGAGCCAGCGTCCTGCACTGAAAACAGTGTCGGGATATCTGCACATGCACATTGGAGTCAGGTCGTGATATCGACGCATGCGCAGCAGAGCCGAAATTTACCAATCGGCCCAGCCCCTCTCGCTCTCTCCCCACAGATGCCTCGTTCACTCGCTCTCCTCCTCTCCCCCCCCTCCCCATACCCCGTTCATTTGCAGCCCAGCCTTTCTCTCTCTCTCTCCCCCTGTGGAATCCCGATGCCGATCGCTCCCGCCCCTAGCCCAGGGAGAATGGCCTCCTGCACAGGCTGGCCCGCTGCCTTCCCAGGTCGAGTTTTAAGATGAAGGTAGGACTTACTTCAATTTTTTATTTGTTATTTAATTCTTAGAACTTTTTGTTTACAAGTTTTGGTGGTTTGTAAGGCTTGGTGCTTTAGGTGCAGGTCCTCTCCGCTTCCCTTCCCGCCCTTATCCCAGACTGAATGTACTTACCTGCGCCGATTTCTTAACTCTTCACAAGGGTTTTCTGAAGTGGCCACATATGCTGGCCTAAGTAGATTTGGAGTAACTATTAGCTGGCCAAAGTTGCCTAAATGGGCAGAACTGGCATAGGTGGCTGGTAACACCCGCTTTTGAGAAAAAAAAACTAAATTAAAAAAATCGTAACTAACTCAGTTTCTCTGGTGCAAATTGATTAGGGAATGTAGGGATTTTTAAGTTACGCCAGAAAAACCAAGTTACTCCAAAAAAAAACGGAGCAACTCCTGGCCAAAATTGAGCCCATTAATATAACCTTGCATTTCAGTGCAGTACTGAGGGAGTACTGCATTGTCAGAGGTGCCGTCTTTCAGATGAAACATTACGCCAAGGCCATGCCTGCCTGTTCAGATGGACTTATAAGATCCTATTTGAAGAAGAGTCGGGAGTTTTTCTTGTGTCCTGGATAACATTAATCTCTCAACCAACACCACCAAGACAGATTATTTAGTAATTTATCTCATTGTTTGTGGAATCTTCCTGGAGAGGGAGGTCATAGAGGTTGTTGAAAATGGAGAAGTAGGAAAGCTTGTATCAAATATTGGTTTGTCATGCCATTTTAATCACCCCTCTGCCCTATAATGGGGTGTACTTAAGGATGAGGAAATCTCACTGGGAGCCTTCACAGATTACTTGAAGCAAGCTGACACAAAAAAATTGTGTAAGGTCTGTGATACAGTCTTGGGATGATCGGAAATTTGCCCCACTAAAACTGTGCTAACCTTGGATCTAGGGAGGAAAATACCACCCATGATTTTCATTAAATTTAGAATATTCTATTTGTTTCATAGAATCATATAGCACAGAAGGAAGCCATTTGACCCATCATGTCTCTGCCGGCTCTTTGAAAGAGCTATCTAATTAGTCCCACCCCCCTGATCTTTCCCCATAGCCCGACAAACTTCAGGCCATTATTTTGTACAATATATATTGTAAATATTGTGAGAGTCTGCATTAGTTTTTGTGCTCACATTCGCCTGTGATTCGTACATAAATGGGTATAATGTACTTTACAAATTCATGCTCCTGAAGTGGAGTTTCACCCACCAGGAGCACATATTGGGAATTTGGGCATGGAGGTCAACCAATTAGCAAAATACCAAAGGGCAGAAGAAAAATAAAAGTGGAGGGCAGAGAAACCCAAGACAAAAATCAAAAAGGGCCACGTTACAGCAAAATTCTAAAGGAACAATGTGTGTTAAAAAGACAAACCTGAAGGCTCTGTGCCTCAAAGCGAGGAGTATTCGTAATAAGGTGGACAAATTAACTGCGCAGGCAGCTATTAACGAATATGATATAATTGGGATTACAGAGACATGGCTCCAGGGTGACCAAGGCTGGGAACTCAACTTCCAGGGGTATTCAACATTCAGGAAGGACAGACAGGAAGGAAAAGGAGGTGGGATAGCATTGCTCGTTAAAGAGGAGATTAACGCAATAGTAAGGAAGGACATTAGCTTGGATGATGTGGAATCTGTATGGGTAGAGCTGCGGAATACCAAAGGGCAGAAAACGCTAGTGGGAGTTGTGTACAGACCACCAAACAGTAGTAGTGAGGTTGGGGACAGCATCAAACAAGAAATTAGGGATGCGTGCAATAAAGGTACAGCAGTTATCATGGGTGACTTTAATCTACATATAGATTGTGCTTAACAAATTGGTAGCAATACGGTGGAGGAGGATTTCCTGGAGTGTATTAGGGATGGTTTTCTAGACCAATATGTCGAGGAACCAACTAGAGGGCTGACCATCCTAGACTGGGTGATGTGTAATGAGAAAGGACGAATTAGCAATCTTGTTGTGCGAGGCCCCTTGGGGAAAAGTGACCATAATATGGTAGAATTCTTTATTAAGATGGAGAGTGACACAGTTAATTCGGCGACTAGGGTTCTGAACTTAAGGAAAGGTAACTTTGATGGTATGAGACGTGAATTGGTTAGAATACACTGACAAATGATACTTAAAGGGTTGACGGTGGATAGGTAATGGCAAACATTTAAAGATCACATGGATGAACTTCAACAATTGTACAACGCTGTCTGGAGTAAAAACAAAACGGGGAAGGTGACTCAACCGTAGCTAACAAGGGAAATTAAGGATAGTGTTAAATCCAAGGAAGAAGCATATAAATTGGCCAGAAAAAACAGCAAACCTGAGGACTGGGAGAAATTTAGAATTCAGCAGAGGAGGACAAAGGGTTTAATTAGAAGGGGGAAAATAGCGTACAAGAGGAAGCTTGCTAGAAACATAAAAACTGACTGCAAAAGCTTCTATAGATATGTGAAGAGAAAAAGATTAGTGAAGACAAACGTAAGTCCCTTGCAGTTAGAATCAGGTGAATTTATAATGGGGAACAAAGAAATGACAGACTAATTGAACAAATACTTTGGTTCTGTCTTCACGAAGGAAGACACATTTAACCTTCCGGAAATACTAGGGCACTGAGGGTCTAGCGAGAAGGAGGAACTGAAGGAAATCCTTATTAGGTGGGAAATTGTGTTAGGGAAATTGATGGGATTGAAGGCCGATAAACCCCCAGGGCCTGATATTCTGCATCCCAGAGTACTTAAGGAAGTGGCCCTAGAAATAGTGGGTGCATTGGTGATCAATTTCCAACAGTCTATCGACTCTGGATCAGTTCCTATGGACTGGAGGGTAGCTAATGTAACACCACTTTTTAAAAAAGGAGGGAGAGAGAAAGCAGATAATTATAGACTGGTTATCCTTACATCAGTGGTGGGGAAAATTTTGGAATCAATTATTAAGGATGAAATAGCAGCGCATTTGGAAAGCAGTGACAGGATCGGTCCAAGTCAGCATGGATTTATGAAAGGGAAATCATGCTTGACAAATCTTCTAGAATTTTTTGAGGATGTAATTAGTAGACTGGACAAGGGAGAACCAGTGGATGTGTATATTTGGACTTTCAAAAGGCTTTTGACAAGGTCTCACATTGGTGTGCAAAATTAAAGCACATGGTATTGGGGGTAATGTATTGACGTGGATAGAGAACTGGTTGGCAGACAGGAAGCAGAGAGTCGGGATAAATGGGTCCTTTTCAAGAATGGCAGGCACTGACTAATGGGGTGCCACAGGACTCAGTGCTGGGACCCCAGCTATTTACAATATGCATCAATGATTTAGATGAAGAAATTGAGTGTAATATCTCCAAGTTTGCAGACAACATTAAGCTGGGTGGCGGTGTGAGCTGTGAGGAGGATGCTAAGAGGCTGCAGGGTGACTTGGACAGGTTAGGTGAGTGGACAAATGCATGGCAGATGCAATATAGTGTGGATAAATGTGAGGTTATCCACTTTGGTGGCAAAAACATGAAGGCAGAATATTATCTGAATGGCAGCAGATTAGGAAAAGGGAAGTGCAACGAGACCTGGGTGTCATGGTACATCAGTCATTGAAAGCTGGCATGCAGGTACAGCAGGCAGTGAAGAAGGCAAATGGCATATTGGCTTTCATAGCTAGGGGATTTGAGTATCAGAGCAGGGAAGTCTTAATGAAGTTGTACAGGGCCTTGGTGAGGTCTCACCTTGAATATTGTGTTCAGTTTTGGTCTCCTAATCAGAGGAAGGACATTCTTGCTATTGAGGGAGTGCAGTGAAGGTTCACCAGACTGATTCCCGGGATGGCGGGACTGACATATGAGGAGAAGCTGGATCGACTGGACCTGTATTCACTGGAGTTTTCGAAGAATGAGAGGGGATCTCATAGAAACATAAAATTCTGACGGGACTGGACATGCTAGATGCAGGAAGAATGTTTCCAATGTTGGGGAAGTCCAGAACCAGGGGTCACAGTCTAAGGATAAGGGGTAAGCCATTTAGGACCAAGATGAGGAGAAACTTCTTCACTCAGAGAGTTGTGAACCTGTGGAATTCCCTACCGCAGAGAGTTGTTGATGCCAGTTCGTTAGATATATTCAAGAGGGAGTTAGATGTGGCCCTGATGGCTAAAGGGATCAAGGGGTATGGAGAGAAAGCAGGAAAGGGGTACTGAGGTGAATGATCGGCCATGATCCTATTGAATGGTGGTGCAGGGTCAAAAGGCCGAATGGCCTACTTCTTCACCTATTTTCTATGGGCCCAAGTTTCGGCCTCAGTTGCTCCTGATTTTTTGGAGCAACTGGTGTAGAACGGAGTATCTTAGAAATTCAAATTCTCGGCATTTAGTTTGCTCCAGTTCTAGTCAGTTAGAACAGTTTCACTTTGGAACAGAATTTTTTTTTTCAAAAGGGGCGTGTCCGGCCACTTCCACCTGTTTTCAAAGTTTCGGCAGTGAAAACTTACTCCAAACTAACTTAGCATGGAAAAACCTTGTCTACACTTTAGCAAATCAGGCGTAGGTTACAAGTCAGGCGTAGGGAATGGGAAGGGGGTGGGGTGGGGGGATATAAATCGAAGTTTACAAATATTAAACACTTCAGTTTTACAAATAAAGAGCCATCATCAATAATAAATGATAAAAACATGAATAAATTAACCAATAAATCAATCAAAAAAAATTAATAGGAAAGAATTTTTTTTTAAATCAATAAATAAAACATTTTCTATTTATCGACTGCAGCACCTGGGATGCCCCCCCCCCCCCAGTGTGTCTCTGTCAGTGTCTCTATCTCTCTGTCTGTCTGTCTGTGTGTGTCTCTCACTCTCTGTCTGTCAGTGTCTGTGTTTCTGACAGCGAGGGGAGGGGGAGGAGGGGGGGTAGAGGAAGAGAGGGGGAGAGGAGGGAGGGAGGCAGAGGGGGAGGGAGGAGGGATGGGGGAGAAGGGGAGGGATGGAGGAGAAGGGGGGGAGGGGAGACGAGGAGAAGGGGGGGGGAGAAGGGGAAGGGGGAGGAGAAGGGGAAGGGGGGAGGAGAAGGGGGGAGGAGAAGGGGAAGGGGGGAGGAGAAGGGGAAAGGGGGGAAGGAGAAGGGGAAAGGGGGGGAAGAGGTGAAGGGGAAAGGGGTGAAGGGGAAAGGGGGGGAGAGGAGAAGGGGAAAGAGAAGGGGGGAGAAGGGGAAGGAGAGGGGGGAGAAAGGAAAGGAGAAGGGGGGAAAGGAGAAGGGGGCAGGAGAAGGGGTGGGGGGAAGGGGAAGGGGGGGAAGGAGAAGGGGGGGGGAGGCTGAACGGGCCGGGCCCAGCCGGGCCCAAGACTTCGGGCAGGGCCCGTCCCCAGCACCAGATTTACAGGTAGATGGCGTTGGGTTGGGTCGGGTCTGGAGTCCGGGGTCGGGAGCGCGGGTCAGGTTGGGGGGAGCGTGGGTCCGGTCCGGGGGCAGTGGGGGGTGGGGGGGAAGCGGGAGTCGGGTCGGGGTCGGTTCCGGTCTGGGGGCGGGGGTGGAAGCGGGAGTCAGGTCGGGAGAAAGCAGGAGCTGGGCATGGGAGGCAGCCTTATGCACGCAGCCCCAGTGAGGCCATTCGGCCAGGGCTAGGGGCTGCGTGCTTCGGCCCCTCCCACACAGTTTTGGGCGCCTGGAGCTACTGAACATGCGCGCCCACTGTAGCGCGCATGTGCAGAGGTCCCGGCACTGTTTTCAGCGCAGGGACCTGGCTCCGCCCCCTACAGCTCGTGCTGCGCCGTGCCCGGATCCAGAGGACCAGCAGGGAGTCGGAGAATCTGTAAGTTTTTTTTAGGCGTACTTTGTGGCGCGAAAAACAGGCGTCCAGGTCGGGGTTGCGCCGTTCTAGGTGCGGCCCGAAACTTGGACCCTATATTTCTAAATCTCCGAAGCTCTGAGCCATAAGCGCAAATCAGTCAGATCTGCTCTTTAATGTAAAAAATATACATGAATCCATGGATTCAGTTGATGTGCTCTTCCCCTTACTTAGGCACTGAAACAGTTAGTCAAATATACCTTAAAACAAGAGTGTCCTTGGCAACCAGACTCTTGAAGCCCAGGCAACTCAGTCCAATTTGCACTATGTTTCTTTATCGCTGGTCTGTCCTCATTGAATTTTATGGAGCTGGAGATTTTGGAAAGGCTATATTTATCACAGCTTCCTCATTGGTGCCTAAACCCCTTATCAAAACACTGCAACCTGTTGGTATCAGCAACCTGAGATATATGCAAATTAATGGGAACATGTAATTAACTTTATACATGGCCCTGAGGCTCTATGGTATATACCTGCACAGCCCATGGAGACGAAGTTTGGGCATACCTTCCCTAAAGGGCTAAGATCCATAATTTATGGATTTTGTGCTTCATTAATCCATTCATATCGATTGAACAGTTAACTGCCTAAAATTTCATGTAAGGGGGAAGATAAATTTTAACTCATGTTGAAGCATAATTAATGCATTACATCAATTGTGGCACAATTACTGTTTATTATAAAACACCTTGGAGTTGATTACTGGAAATTTAAGACCAATATGTATATATATTAAAGAATTTAAATTTTAACAAAACAATAGGATATTTCTGGTAGCAAACTGAAGCAAAAGAAATGACCTGTTTACTTGGAATAGCAATCTCTTTCCTCATTGATGAGCTTTTTTTGGAGCCTGGAGCCACACAATTTCCATGACAACCATTTACTCTATAACACAATGACTGAGATCCAAAAATAAGTTCTGACTGAATCAAAATGCATTAGTGTTATATCAGTTACATAGGTCAGATGCAACAGAACTGCTATTTCAGAAATGTGCAAAATGGTTAAAACTTAAGGTTTCATTCATTTCAGTGTAGTGCGGAAAATAAAACCACTGAAAATCAGCCTAACGAGGGGTTGTTAATACATTGTCCTTTCACCTCTGGGATTTAAGTTTAAAACCAGGTCAGACTGATTGATGACTCTGTCCTCTGTCACTACCAATTGTAAAAGTCCTAAGTGAAAAGTGCACAGATGATCTCAAGCTGATGGGCCTGAGTTGACAGCACAAACAGCCTAAAGTTTGATCCATAATGGCATTAGATCATCAATCTTGGTCAAAGAGGAAGAACAATGATGCAGGAAATAGAAAAATTAATGCTGTTGCAGTGAGAACTTTTTTCCCGATGTTGGCATGATGGCATATTGTTGGGATTGAGTAGAAGGAATTAGAGTCGAAATGAAAAGACTCCATCCTCAACACTGACATCTCTTAGTTTGATGAGGAAAAAATATATAAATTAAGTTCATGATAGTTATTTTCAATGATTATTTAAGATTTTCATGAATTGTCTTGCTCTAATTATATTCTGGGATGGTGCTTTAATTATTCACCCGTAATAACCTACCTGTTCTCATTAATGGATTTTTTTGGATCATTGTTAATGCCTGGCTTCTGTATTGGGACACTAGCAGCAGCAGTAATTGTGGGTGAGCTTTGTGTGAAGAGATATCAGAACAAGTACTTCATTAAAGCTAATGAGCCCAGATTAGTCAACATCTCAGCCAAGGTACGCTTAGCCACGTCACAGTGCAGTACAATCCGGTCCAGTTTATAATTGATCAAATGTGTAAACTTTGCTATGATCTGTATTTAGGAACAACATCAACAACTTATATTTATATCATGCCTTTAACATAGTAAAACCTCGCAAGGTGCCGCGCAAGGAGTGTTATAAAACAAAAAAATAAGCAATGCCTCGATTTCAAAATTCTCATCCTTGTTTGCAAATCCCTTCATGGCCTCACCCCTCCCTATCTCTGTAATTTCCTTCAGCCTCACAAACCCCAAAATATCTGCGCTCCTCAAATTTTGACCTCTTGAGCATCCTTGATTATAACTGCTCAACCATCGGTGGCCGTGCCTTCATCTGCCTTGGCCCTAAGCTCTGGAACTCCCTCCCTAAACCTCTCCGCCTCTCTACCTGTCTTTCCTCTTTCAAGACGCTCCTTAAAACTTACCTCTTTGAACAAGTTTTTGCTTATCTGCTGTAATTTCTTCTTATGTGGCTCGGTGTCAAATTTATTTTTTTGTCTTATAACACTCCTGCGAAGCACCTTGGAATATTTTACTACATTAAAGGTGCTCTAAAAATATAAGTTGTTGTTGTTGTTGCCTAAAAAAAAATCTATGAATCTCAGTTTTTGGGGCAAGAGATGCAGATTTCTACTACCCTTTCTGTGAAGAAGTGTTTCCTGACATCACTCCTGAACGACCTAGCTCTAACTTTAATGTTATGCCTCCTTTTTCTGGACCCCCCCACCAGAGGAAACAGTTTCTCTCTATTTACCCTAATGAATCCTATAATCATCTTAAACACCTCAAATACATCACCCCTTAATTTTCTAGATTGAAGGGAATACAAGCCTAGCCAATGCAACCTATCCTTAAAAGTTAACCCTTTTACTCCCAGTATCATTCTTCAGAGTAAATTGTTTCTTCTAGGTCCAGCTTGTTCTGCTCACATTCTCACTAATGGAAGTAAGGTGATGATTCTGCAAAATGTTATGGCCCAGAAACGTTTGGAAGATTGGAGGATTGGTGGTGACTTATGCTATTGATACAGCTGGAATATGTGGGGTCAGGCCGCTGGGGTTAAATTGGGCCACATATTACCTACTTTTTGGTGCTACACAGCCTTCTCAAGCCCCCAAATGGCAGAAAGGAAGCGTAATTACACTTCCGATCAGAAGTGCGCCACCCGGCATATTGGATAAGGACAAAGAATTGGCGGGCTTTACCAATGCCTGAAGCTGAATATGCAAATAAGGGGCCTAACTCCTGTTTCGGGTCCCCACTCCAACATTGATTTGGACTGAGGCAGCCAGGGAAAACCAACTCTAAACATCGCATAAATAAAAAATAGGTAAGTACTTACCACAATCTTCATCCCAATCACTGCTGCTCCCAATCCTGAGATCCATGACCTCTGACCTCCAGGCCCTGGCCACAATTTCCAATGTCCCTCCCTCCCTACCAACCACGACGTCCAGGCACATATAAGCCCTGATCCCTCCTCGACTCCTTCGACAACAGGTCCAAAGCCCCCAATGCCTTTCAACCATGACTTCCAGGCCCCTGAAGCCCCAGATCCCACATGATCCTGCGACAAGAGGTCCAATGCCCCCAATCCCTCCTCAAACCCCAGTGACAACAAGTCGGAAACGGTATGTTATGTTACTGGACTAGTAATCCAGAGACGTGAGTTCAAATCCCACCATGGCAGCTTGGGAATTTAAATGCAGTTAATTAAATCTGGAAGAAAAATGCTAGTACAGGTTGAACCTCCCTTATCCAGAACTTCCTTATCCGGAACCACCCCTCGTCCGGAACCATTCCCGGCCACCGGGTGGCGCATGCGCAGAACTCCGACATGAACAAATTGAACAAATTGAAGTCCTTCCTCGCTGCCAACTCCCGCAATCGCTGGTCTGATCCCTCGATCCACTGCTCGCCCACCCCCCATGATCTCTCTGCCACACTCCAATCCAGCCAGCCCCGCTATCCCCTTGCTCAGTACCTGTACCATCCAATTTAACATGACCATCCCTCGTCCGGAAAAATCCCTTATCCAGAACAGGCCAGGTCCTGAGGGTTCTGGATAAGAGAGGTTCAACCTGTATCAGTAATGGTGACATGAAACTATCGGATTGTTGTAAAAACTAATCTGGGTTACCAATGTCCTTTCGGGAAGGAAAATTGCTATCCTTACCTGGTCTGGCCTATATGTGATTCCAGACCCACAGCAATGTGGTTGACTCTTAACTGCCCTCTGAAATGGCCTAGCAGCCGCTACGAAAAACAATAATAAGAATTAAACCGGACTGACCACCCGGCATCGACCTTGGCACTGGCTTCAGACACGACAATGACACACCCAGCCCAGTCGACCCTCCAAAGTCCTCCTCACTAACATCTGGGGATTTGTGAACTCCCTACTTAACAGCACTGTGGGAGTACCTTCACCAAAAGTACTGCAGCGGTTCAAGAAGGCGGCTCACCACCACATTCTCAAGGGTGATTCGGGATGCCCACATCCCAGGAATGAATAAAGAAAGAAAGTCTGAAGACCCAGTCAATTACCTGTGGGCAGCTGCGCTAGCCTTGCACTGCCTTCATTCCAATAGCAGGGCCTCCTTGGACCTTGCCATTTGTGCGCAGGGTATTAACCCTGTATCAGGGGATGCCCAAAAATGGGCGCTCCTGAATTTAACACCCAGCTTATTTGCATAAAAGTTGCTGAACCAGTGGCAAAAATTCAATGCAGAGCACTGGTGGGAATGGTAAAGGAAATTTGTTGCTGCAGGATTTCAAACGCTGCAAGAACTTAGCAGCAGCTTCCCAGAAGGACAGCAGGGTGTGATTTTTCTTACAGAATTCATCAGCTTGTTAAATTCCTGTGACAACTTACCTCAGGTTTCATGCTTCTGAAATAAAAATTTCAGAAGGAGCAGCAGATTTCCCATGTGCCCAGTACATAGCAGGCTCAACAGAACAAGTGCCAGCAGCCCCCACCAGTGCCCTGGCACCAAAAAGCTGCGTAGCGCAGTGCACACAATGTTTCTTTGACAAACCGCAAGATCTTGATAAAGCAGATGAGGATCTGCAATGGGAAGACTGCTGGAGTCAAATGAGAGGAAGCCAGTAAAAGGTATAGCCAGAACCATGTGGAGGCAGCTGGCAGTGGCACTGAGTGCCACCTCCCTCCCTCACTCGCAGGACTGCAGACTAGTGCCGTAAAAAGTTCAATAACCATTATGAAGACAGGCATGGTACGAGCTGACATTTCCCCAATTAACTTTTGCAATTTGAGATGCTCGTCATTGATTACCCTTACTTCTTAAATGCCAGGACAAATCATCATGCACAGCACACCATGGTTCAATGGCTCTTCAACCAGTATTGGGAATATCAATCCCAGCTCTTCTTGTTTGTAGCCCCTTACAGCAACAACTTGCATTTATATAGCACCTTTAACACAATAAAATGTCTCAAGTTGTTTCACAGGAGCATTATCAAACAAAATTTGACACTGACCCACTTAAGGAGATATTAGGACAAATGACCAAAGGCTTGGTCAAAAAGGTAGGTTTTAAGGAGTGTCTTAAAGGAGGAGAGAGAAGTACGGAGCGGAGAGTTTCGACCTCTCTGTCCTTGGTCTCCTACACTGTTCCAACGAAGCTCAACAGAAGCTCGAGGAACAGCACCTCATCTTTTGTTTGGGCACTTTACAGCCTTCTGGACTCAACATCGAGTTCAAACATTTCAGAGTGTAACCGCTGCCAATCTTTGGCTCCCTTCCGCCCCTCCCTCCCCCCCTCCCCTCAGAGCCTGTTTATTTCTTCTTTTTCTCCTTGTCTCTAATGGCAGTTGGTCATTATCCCACCATTCACACCCTATCTTGACTAATGTTTTTCTAACTCCTGGCATTACAATTTGAATTTGGTCCATCAACCCTTAAGTCTCTCTAATCTCTCCTGTCTTCCAACCTATCACAGACCTTCCCTTTTGTTCTTTCTTCCCCTTCCCCTTTCAGTGCTTGTTAAGAAACTGTTCTTTCCGAACACTCCAGTTCTGACGAAGGGCATCGACCCAAAACGTTAACTCTGCTTCCTCTCCACATATGCTGCCTGACCTGCTGAGATTTCCAGCATTTTCTGTTTTTATTCCAGACTCCAGCATCTGCAGTATTTTGCTATTGTATGCCATATTTCTGCTCAGCTTATTATCCTACCAAACCATTCTATACTCTCTGCACCAATTCTTCTCCAGTTCAGCTCAGAGCCAAGTTTTTGTTTCATAGGCTGCATTGAATTCTTATGGTTTTCCCTGATGTTTTTTGCATTAATAGCAACATATTTAAGCAAATCCTTCAAGCACTTCCTTAAACATAGAAACATAGAAACATAGAAAATAGGTGCAGGAGTAGGCCATTTGGCCCTTCGAGCCTGCACCGCCATTCAATGAGCTCATGGCTGAACATGCAACTTCAGTACCCCATTCCTGCTTTCTCGCCATAACCCTTGATCCCCCTAGTAGTAAGGACTACATCTAACTCTTTTTTGAATATATGTAGTGAATTGGCCTCAACAACTTTCTGTGGTAGAGAATTCCACAGGTTCACCACTCTCTGGGTGAAGAAGTTTCTCCTCATCTCGGTCCTAAATGGTTTACCCTTTATCCTTAGAATGTGACCCCTGGTTCTAGACTTCCCCAACATTGGGAACATTCTTCCTGCATCTAACCTGTCTAAACCCATCAGAATTTTAAACGTTTCTATGAGATCCCCTCTCATTCTTCTGAACTCCAATGAATACAAGCCCAGTTGATCCAGTCTTTCTTGATAGGTCAGTCCCGCCATCCCGGGAATCAGTCTGGTGTACATTCGCTGCACTCCCTCAATAGCAAGAATGTCCTTCCTCAAGTTAGGAGACCAAAACTGTACACAATATTCCAGATGTGGCCTCACCAACGCCCTGTATATCTGTAGTAACATCTCCCTGCCGCTGTACTCAAATCCCCTCGTTATGAAGGCCAACATGTCATTTGCTTTCTTAACTGCCTGCTGTACCTGCATGCCAACCTTCAATGACTGATGTACCATGACACCCAGGTCTCGTTGCACCTCCCCTTTTCCTAATCTGTCACCATTCAGATAATAGTCTGTCTCTCTGTTTTTACCATCGAAGTGGATAACCTCACATTTATCCACATTATACTTCATCTGCCATGCATTTGCCCACTCACCTAACCTATCCAAGTCACTCTGCAGCCTCACAGCATCCTCCTCGCAGCTCACACTGCCACCCAACTTAGTGTCATCCGCAAATTTGGAGATACTACATTTAATCCACTTGTCTAAATCATTAATGTACAATGTAAACAGCTGGGGCCCCAGCACAGAACCTTGCGGTACCCCACTAGTCACTGCCTGCCATTCTGAAAAGTCCCCATTTACTCCAACTCTTTGCTTCCTGTCTGACAACCAGTTCTCAATCCATGTCAGCACACTACCCCCAATCCCATGTGCTCTAACTTTGCACATTAATCTCTCGTGTGGGACCTTGTAGTAAGCCTTCTGAAAGTCCAAATATACCACATCAACTGGTTCTCCCTTGTCCACTCTACTGGAAACATCCTCAAAAAATCCCAGAAGATTTGTCAAGCATGATTTCCCCTTCACAAATCCATGCTGACTTGGACCTATCATGTCACCTCTTTCCAAATGCACTGCTATGACATCCTTAATAATTGATTCCATCATTTTACCCACTACTGATGTCAGGCTGACCGGTCTATAATTCCCTGTTTTCTCTCTCCCTCCTTTTTTAAAAAGTGGGGTTACATTGGCGACCCTCCACTCGATAGGAACTGATCCAGAGTCTATGGGATGTTGGAAACTGACTGTCAATGCATCCGCTATTTCCAAGGCCACCTCTTTAAGTACTCTGAGATGCAGTCCATCAGGCCCTGGGGATTTATCGGCCTTCAATCTCATCAATTTCCCCAACACAATTTCCCGACCAATAAGGATTTCCCTCAATTCCTCCTTCTTACTAGACCCTCTGACCCCTTTTATATCCGGAAGGTTGTTCGTGTCCTCCTTAGTGAATACCGAACCAAAGTACTTGTTCAATTGGTCTGCCATTTCTTTGTTCCCCGTTATGACTTATCCTGATTCTGACTGCAGGGGACCTACGTTTGTCTTTACTAACCTTTTTCTCTTTACATATCTATGGAAACGTTTGCAGTCCGTCTTAATGTTCCCTGCAAGCTTCCTCTCCTACTCTATTTTCCCTGCCCGAATCAAACCCTTTGTCCTCCTCTGCTGAGTTCTAAATTTCTCCCAGTCCCCAGGTTCACTGCTATTTCTGGCCAATTTGTATGCCACTTCCTTGGCTTTAATACTATCCCTGATTTCCCTTGATAGCCACGGTTGAACCACCTTCCCTTTTTTATTTTTACGCCAGACAGGAATGTACAATTGTTGTAGTTCATCCATGCGGTCTCTAAATGTCTGCCATTGCCCATCCACAGTCAACCCCTTAAGTATCATTCGTCAATCTATCCTAGCCAATTCACGCCTCATACCTTCAAAGTTACCCTTCTTTAAGTTCTGGACCATGGTCTCTGAATTAACTGTTTCATTCTCCATCCTAATGAAGAATTCCACCATATTATGGTCACTCTTTCCCAAGGGGCCTCGCACAACGAGATTGCTAATTAATCCTCTCTCATTACACAACACCCAGTCTAAGATGGCCTCCCCCCTAGTTGGTTCCTCGACATATTGGTCTAGAAAACCATCCCTTATGCACTCCAGGAAATCCTCCTCCACCGTATTGCTTCCAGTTTGGTTAGCCCAATCTATATGCATATTAAAGTCACCCATGATAACTGCTGCACCTTTATTGCATGCACCCCTAATTTCCTGTTTGATGCCCTCCCCAACATCACTACTACTGTTTGGAGGTCTGTACACAACTCCCATTAACGTTTTTTGCCCTTTGGTGTTCTGCAGCTCTACCCATATAGATTCCACATCATCCAAGCTAATGTCCTTCCTAACTATTGCATTAATCTCCTATTTAACCAGCAATGCTACCCCACCTCCTTTTACTTTTATTCTATCCTTCCTGAATGTTGAATACCCCTGGATGTTGAGTTCCCAGCCCTGATCATCCTGGAGCCACGTCTCTGTAATCCCAATCACATCATATTTGTTAACATCTATTTGCACAGTTAATTCATCCACCTTATTATGGATACTCCTTGCATTAAGACACAAAGCCTTCAGGCTTGTTTTTTTAACACCCTTTGTCCTTTTAGAATTATGATGTAGTGTGGCCCTTTTTGTTTATTGTCTTTGTTTAATCGGCCTTCCACTATTGCTTTTTATCTTTCTACCATCTGTTTCTGACTCCATATTACTTCGCCTCATCTCGCTGCATAGGTTCCCATCCCCCTGCCATATTAGTTTAAACACTCCCGAACTGCATTAGCAAATGTTACCCCTCGGACATCAGTTCCAGTCCTGCCCAAGTGCAGACCGTCCCTTTTGTACAGATCCCACTTCCCCCAGAACTGGTTCCAATGTCCCAGGAATTTGAATCCCTCTCTCTTGCACCACTGCTCAAGCCACGTATTTATTCTCACTATCCTGCTCCCTCTACTCTGATTAGCACGTGGCACTGCTCGCAATCCAGAGATTACTACCTTTGAGGTCCTACTTTTTAATTTAACTCATCGCTCCTTAAATTCAGCTTGTAGGACCTCTTCCCGCGTCTTACCTATATCGTTGGTACCTACATGTACCACGACAACTGGCCGTTCACCCTCCCTCTCCAGAATGCTCTGCAGCCGCTCCGAGACATCCTTGACCCTTGCACCAGGGAGGCAACATACCATCCTGGAGTCTCGGTTGCGGCCGCAGAAACTCCTATCTATTCCCCTTACAATAGAGTCCCCTATCACTATAGCTCTCCCAATCTATTTCCCACCCTTCTGTGCAGCAGAGCCAGCCACAGTGCCATGAACTTGGCTGCTGCTGCCCTCCCCTGATGAGTCATCCTCCTCAATAGTACCCAAAGCGGTGTATCTGTTTTGCAGGGGGATGACCGCAGGGGACCCCTGCACTACCTTCCTTGCACTGCTCTTCCTGCTGGTCTTCCATTCCCTATCTGGCTGTAGACCCTTCACCTGTGGTAAGACCAACTCGCTACATGTGCTACTCACGTCATTCTCAGCATCGTGGATGCTCCAGAGGAAATCCACCCTCAGCTCCAATTCCGCAACGCGGACCGTCAGGAGCTGGAGGCGGATACACTTCCCGCACACGTAGTCGTCAGGGACACCGGAAGTGTCCCTGAGTTCCCACATGGTACAGGAGGAGCATATCACGTGACCGAGCTCTCCTGTCATGACTTAACCCTTAGATACACTTAAATTGGCAACAACAATGCTAAAATTTACTCACTGTTATAGAAGAGAAAAAAGAAAAACTACTCACCAATCACCAGCCAATCACTTACCCCCTTGGCTGTGACGTCACCTTTCTGTTTCTTTCTACTTTTTTATTGCCTTCTCCCTGTAGCTGCACAAGCTGGGCCTTTATAGGCCTCTCCGACCCCGGACTCAAGCCTCAACGACGCACTTCCCGACTACTGAACTTGCGGCCTTTATAGGCCTCGCCTACCCCGGACTCACGCCTCAGCGACGCACCTCCCGACCGCTGAACTCGCGGCCTTTATAGGCCTCCGACCCCGGACTCACGCCTCAGCGACGCACCTCCCGACTGCTGAACTCGCGGCCTTAATAGGCCTCTCGTTGACCCCGGACTCACGCCTCTCCACGCACCTCCGACGCTGCTAAAATTATCTAATTTTATATTTCACAGAGATAGTTTATAAGTTCTTTTTGCTTTGGGGATGGATATATTTTCTGAGTGCATGTCAGCAGCACGGTTGCTCCACACTGTTGGAATGTACCAGGAAGTCCCAGGTGTGTTGGTGCAATTTTCTGTCAATGGATGGTAAATTATGTGCAGCTGCCAGCAATTTTCTGATACATGCTGGCGACATACAAGCTACCTTACTGCTGGTGTTTACTCAGTCAGTTTAGGCCATAGCAACAGTGACTGCACTTCAAAAGTACGTCATTGGCTGTAAAGTGCCTTGGGGCGTCCTGAGGCACTATATAAATGCAAGTCTTTCTTTTCTTTCTTTAGTGTCACATTTTTGTTCCTCTCCTTTCTGGATATTTATAAAACCAGTATTTTACCTGCCGTAACTTAAAAGCGGAGTCGTCACCTCTATGACACATGTGGTACACATTATCTTGTATCCTATCAAATTTCCCCAAAATAAAATGTGGAGGTATGAGAGGGGAAAACACATTTTATTCAATTGAATGTTTTAAAAGCAGCTATATCTTTCAAACCAAGCTTAATTTATGTATTACTTCTGAATATGAATATCGTTGGAAGTCATAATGGCTTCAGCGATAAAAATGATTGGGTCACACAGCTTTGAAGAAAACTGACTCTGACCATAACTTAAATCTTAAAAGGCTGTAGCTTCATATCCTGAAATGGGTGATTACATCATCTACTTATAATTGTAACTGCACTAATATAACATAATGGAAACCGGGGAATTCTTAAGAGGTTTAGTATAGAGATCATTGAGGAAATTCTTGGTTCCTGTCCAGCAATTAACATTTTCATAGAATCCTCGAATGCTGTAGTGCAGAAAAAGATCATTTGGC
The DNA here is from genome assembly GCF_044704955.1 of Pristiophorus japonicus. Classification (NCBI taxonomy): domain Eukaryota; kingdom Metazoa; phylum Chordata; class Chondrichthyes; family Pristiophoridae; genus Pristiophorus; species Pristiophorus japonicus. The sequence goes on along the minus strand of NC_091977.1, from coordinate 158,613,829 downwards.
CATCAAATGTATGCTGGGGTTTTTCTCCACATGAGTCACATAGTTTATTTCTACTCCCCTGCTCACTTCCTATATATATTAAATCCTTGAGTTTTTAGCACAACTGATCATATTTCAGTCACTGCTGTGTGATACTCCATCATTAATTTTAATGGAATCGGTTACAGTTACAAGCCATGCCTGCAGTATATACTTCCTCCATCCAGGGCACTGTTGTACTTCTACTCAGCCTGTTCCTTAACTCCAAAAACTGCAACAAAAATAAAAAATGCTGGAAACAGTCAGCAGCTCAAGCAGCATCTGTGGAGAGACAAGTGAGTTAACATTTTGGGTGCAGAGCCCACTATTTTGATGAATGGTCCACACCCTGCTACTATCAGCAAAGAACACACTATGGACAGAATCTGACCGGCGTTGTGAGTGCAGGTCTGGAGGCATTGATGTCAACATGGCTGCGATTGACAGCGAGACGGAGGTCCAGCCTGAACCTGTCTCCTTGTCAGTTTCCAAAGTGCCGGGTCTTGCTGCAGATTGCATACCCAGCACTAAGGGGCGGATCAGGCAATTGCGATAATTAACAAGCTGCTTAAACCTATTTAAACAGCATTTTATCAGCTCCAAGGGATTTTACAAAGTTTTTCAGCAGCTTCCCATCGCTCGGGTTTCACGTCAGGTAAGTGTTTCGGGTTCTCAATGACTCTCCATTGCTTTGACTAGATTGACAGCTGCAGAAGTGGTATAAAAACTATGATATGAAGAAAGATTGGATAGGCTGGGGTTGTTTTCTTTGGAACAGAGAAGACTGAGGGGAGATCTTATTGTGGTGTATAAAATTATGAGGGGCCTAGATAGAGTGGATAGGACCTATTTCCTTTAGCAGAGGGGTCAGCTACCAGGGGGCATAGATTTAAAGTAATTGCTAGGAGGTTTAGAGGTGATTTGAGGGGAAATTTCTTCACCCAGAAAGTTGTGGGGCTCTGGTACTCACTACCTGAAAGGGTGGTAGAGGCAGAAGCCCTCACCACATTTAAATAGTACCTGGATATGCACTTGAAGTGCCGTAACTTATAAGGCTGGAAAGAGGGATTAGGCTGGATAGCTCTGTCAGCTGGCATGGACATAATGGGCCGAAATGGCCTCCTTCCGAGCTGTAAATTTCTATGATTCTAGGAAAAGCTACCATTTCACAGCTGTTCACTTTCCAATCTCAGAGATTGAAGTCTTCAGGATTTGGAAGACACTTTTGAGCTGAATGCAGTTTGGAAGTGCTGGCAGTGAACTCTCTATCTTCTTGGAGCAACCTCTCTCATCACTGACAAATCGCTTCTGTCATCTCAACTTCAGCTGCCATCTATTCCAGCAGCATCGGTGCCCTTGAGAAAATCTCACCTTGGTCCTCAGAATCCCACCACAATCAGCCCCAACACCAGCATCACCAAACACACCAGCATCACCACCAACAACACCAAGCTTCTCCACAATCACCTGATGCTGCACAAGACACAGGGCATCAGCACCCGACCACATTGCTGCCCTTGAGACCTAGCGATGGCTTCACCATGGCCACATTTACTTCACTTGATGATGTACACCCTGACTGTCACATTATGCGTCAGGTTGGTACCACCCCACAGCAGCCCTATAAAGCATCCCAGCAATGCCCAAGCCATTCCTTTTACACTCATCACCATTGTGGGGTGGGGGGGATAGCTTTATGTCTCACCATTCACTACAACTCATTAAGCCACTTCCAAAGGTTCACACAAATCTGTCCAAGAACGCAAAGTGTTCAAAATAATGATTTCAATGTTTCACAACACATTAGCAGAAACTCCACATGAACATTGGCTAAAAGACCCAAGTGCCTACCCTTGTGTGTTATTAGTTGGTATGACTGGACATGGATGTGATAATGTAGATAGAGAGAGATGGGTGGAGGTGCAAGGTAAGTTGGTGTGAGTAAGGATGTGCAGGGGTAGAGTAGGGAAGGCAGATTGATGGGGATGTGATGAGTGGCACAGCAGGATGAGTTTAGGTATGGCTTTGCAGTAATGTTTTGTGATCTACTGAGAACATTGCACCACTGCAGCCTGGTCCTCCTGACGACATCCCTACTTGTGGCCTCCTGCGCAATGTGCAACCAGGCTGCATTGGTTTCCTGGGGAGGTCTTTTTCGTCCATGGGAAGGGAAGAGAACCTCCCTGCGTGCTGTGACTCCCTCCATAAGCATCTGGAGGGTGTCATGGGAGAGCCTGGGTGCAGCCGCGCACCTTTGTGCAGTGCTTGTCATTGTTTGCAGCATCTGAATGCTGCAGAACACTGGCAGAACAACTGTCAAAATGAATGTGGGCATGGTCTCTTTAAGGGAACCAGCTGATGACGCATCATCAAATGATGTCATGAGACTTACTTCCTTCAATTGGCCGGGAACCTCACAGGGCAGGTTAACAAGCCCCATCAATGCAAGACTCTTTATACAGTGCGGGCTGGAGCCAGGAGCGGCTTCGCCACTCGTCACTTATCCCAGCCGTCCTGGTCTCGCCACGATTGGCGAGATCACGGCCTATGATAGAGCCTCCCACCACCCAATGGCTCCCCACTTGCACTCCTATTCCACCTGTTGCACCTCTACTGCCCCACCATGCTCCTCAGTCCTGGCATATGCCTCTTCTCTGTAGCCAGACTCGTCCAATTCTGCTTTTTTCGTCTGCTATGGTTGCCTCCTTCATTTTCCGCCATCCAAAACCATCATTGCATTGCTCCCGGCTCCAGTGTACAGCCCAGAGAAGTGGGTATGGAGACAGGAACTCTCAACATTGTGAGTTCCTTTGTCTCCAGCCTTACATCAGCAGGGCACATGATTGCTGGCAGTATGCCTGATGAGACCAGGTGTACCAAACTGTCAACTGGTAGTTGTGGGGCTATAGCCTGAATCCCCAAAGAGGGAGATTTTTTTTTTAATCATTTATTTGAAAGGGAGAGGGGACTGAGAGGCCATTTCTCCAGTCCTTCCTGGGATTAGGGTGGGGAGGGTGGGGGGTGGAGACATAGCCCCCGTCACACCCCCAGAACTGGCAACTTATACTGCACTTTGTAGTGCTGGAACAAGACAGGCACCCTAGATGTACCCCTAATGGGGTTGGAACTCAGTATTGGAATTAAAGGACCTCCCCATGACCTGGCAAACTTTGGTAAAGACAGTAATGGTGGTCCCAGGTTGGTGCATTCTGGCACTTATTCTGAGATGTTCCCTCCCCCTGCTGAATTCCACCTCTTTAGTTATTAATACTATAAACTCACTCCCCTCTTAATTTCAAATTCCTTTTTTCCATCCCAAAACTTTAATCCTTCTCTTATCAACGGACTCTATCTTCCAATTTACAGTGACAAGGCTCACAAGAGATATTCCTTTTTTGTCAATTATCTAATTTCCTTTTAACTGAATTTATGGGCTCTGCTTCACAATGATTTGCGGCAGAAAATTTCCACATTCGAACCACCATCTGAGTAAAGAAATTTATCGTGACCTCTCCATTAATTCTTTTTGTGCTTATCTTAAATTTTTTCCCTTTCCATTTCCATCTCTCTACCATGGAAGCATTCGATCACTATTTTATGGAAGCAGCATTATTGCCTTTAAATATTTGTTTGAAATTAAAGCCAAGATTCTAACTTACACGGGTGCAGCATATGAACAAGCTGCTTATCAAAGTTCAGGTGTTCTTGAGGATTGCCTCAACTATTTAGGTTGTTTAAAAGGAGAATACTTTCTTATATACTGGACAATTCCGTATGCAAGATTAAAAGATGATTTGTAAAAGAGTATTCACACAAATATTCAAAAGAGCCATCAGAGTTGTTATTCTTCAACAGCCCTGTTAAACTGCACGGACGTTAAGGAAGAGATAGATGGCTACAGTGCACCAGTTCTTATGAAAATTTGATTTTTCTTTCAAAATTCAACAATCTGAGATACCTATTTGCATATATTTTAAGAAAACACTCCATGACCTTTGGAGAATTCAATCATCCAATTGACCTCATGTTAACTGTAGAATTTCACCTGTTTCCAAGTATTTGAGATGCTCTTCTACATGAATATTTACTCATAGCTTTGCTCCTCAACTTCTTTGACATGAACAAGATAGTCAGTCAACACACATCCACAGAATAAGCACTAGGGACATGAACAGTTATTAGGGAAGCAAATTACTGAGCTGTTCATGATTCTACAATGGCACGTGCTATATTACAGACTGAGCTAGCAGTGTGCAAGAATGATTTCAGTACTCAGCTATTATTACTGACTGGAAGAGATGTCACCTTTTAAATCAAATAATATTTGTATTATTAATGACCTGTTTTAACACTATTAAGTTTAATTTCCAGCTATCGTTTCATCAATTAATCATGCCAAATTGCACTAGTTTTAGCATGTACCTGTGTAATTACAGCAGCATCACTATGCGTGACCATCACCTCACAGGCAATTAAAAGTGTGGTTTGGAAACTACAGGGAATAGTATCAAAAAGAGGCAGTAGATGGAAGAAGAGGTAATAAGGAATGGATATGACAATTACTTTTCTTTTAATTGGCTGGTAATTAAATAGTAGCAGTTACTCTATAATTAATATACTATTTAAATTGGACATAAGTTATGAAATCTGGCAAGCCAATATACATTTTTATTTTCAGCCTTCCCTTATTTAAATATAAATCTAACTTTGCTAAGTCACTAGCAACATAGGAGTTTACAGCACGGAAGACGACCTCAACCCATTGGGCCTGTGCTGGCTCTTTGCTAGAGCAATCCAAATTAATCCCACTGCTTCACACTCTCTCCATAGCCCTTTATCTTTTTCTGTTTCAAATATTTATCTTGTGCCCTTAAAAGATGTAATGGTCTCTGTCTTGACCACTTCCTTCAAGAAAACATTCCATGCTCCAGTAACCATCTGTGTGAAGAAATTTCTCCTAACCTCTCTCCTTACTCCCTTAGTGATAATTTTAAATTGATGACCTTTTCTCACTGAATCCAAAACCAGAGGAAATAGTCTTTCCTTATTTGCCCTATCATAGCTTCATAATTTTGTTTAAATCCAAGTAAATCTTCGCTGAGAATTCTCTACTCCAGTGGAAATAGTCTCAAGTCTCTGTTCGTAACTACATAGAATCGACAGCACGTAAACAGATTATTTGGCCCAATTGGTCTATACTGGTGTTTATCCTCCGCATGAGCCAGCTCTCACTCTAATTACGTCTATCCACCTTGCCGCTAGCCTTCTATCACCATCTCCCTCATATGTGCATCAAGCCTCCTCTCAATTATCCTAATATTAACTGGGAAAAAGGTAGTGTAAATGGTACAGATGGTGCGGAATTCCTAAAATGCATTCAGGAGAATTCTTTTAGCCAGTATGTAACATGCACAACAAGGGAGGGGGCGGTTCTGGGGAATGAAGAGCAGCAGGTAGAAGGGGGAGAGCATTTTGGTGCTAGTGATCATAATTCAGTAAGATTTAGGGTAGTTATGGAAAAGGACAAAGGTGGGCCAGGAATAAAAGTACTTCATTGGTGTAAAGCCAATTTTGCTGAGCTGAGATGGGATTTGGCCAAAGTGGACTGGAAACGGCTGCTTGATGGTAAATCAGTGTCAGAATAGTGGGAGACATTCAAGGAGGAGATCCTGAGGGTACAGAGCAAGTATGTTGCCTTAAAAAAAGGGTGGGGCTAACAAATCTAGAGCCCCCTGGATGTCAAGGGACATGTAGGATAAGATTTTTTAAAAAGGGAAGCTTATGATAGATACCGAGAACTCAATAATGCAGAAACTCTAGAGGTGTATAAAAAGTGCAGGGGTGCAATTAAAAAAGATATCAAGAAAGCAAAGGAAGAGCATGAAAGAATGTTGGCAAGTAAAATCAGGGAAAAGCCAAAGATGTTTTATGAATACATTAAGAGCCAGAGGATAACAAGAGAAAGAGTGGGCCTATTAGAGACCATAAAGGAAATCTGTGTGTGGAGGCAGAAGATGTGGGTAGGACTCTTAATGAATACTTTACATCTGTTTTCACAAAAGAGTGGGGCGATGCAGACTTTGCAATGAGGGAGGAGGAATGTGAAATATTAGATGAGATAAACATAGTGAGAGAGGAAGTATTAAAGGACTTAGCAGCTTTGAAAGTAGATAAATCCCCAGGCCCAAATGAAATGTATCCCAGGCTGTTAAGAGAAGCAAAAGAGGAAATAGCAGAAGCTCTGACCATCATTTTCCAATCCTCTCTGGCTACAGGTGTGGTGCCAGAGGACTGGAGAACTGCTAATGTTGTACCTTTGTTTAAAAAGGGAGAAAAAGATAGACCGAGTAATTGCAGGCCAGTCAACCTAACCTCGGCGGTAGGAAAATTATTGGAAAAATCCTGAGGGACAGGATAAATCTTCATTTGGAAAGACTTGGATTAATCAAGGACAGTCAGCATGGATTTGTCAAGGGAAGGTCGTGTCTGACTAACTTGATTAAATTTTTTGAGGAGATAACCAGCAGGGTCGATGAGGGCAGTACGTATGATGTAGTGTAAATGGATTTTAGTGAAGCTTTTGATAAGATCCCACATGGCAGACTGGTCATGAAAGTAATAGCCCATGGGATCCAGGGCAAAGTGGGAAGTTGGATCCAATATTAGCTCAGAGGCAAGAAACAAAAGATAATGATTGATGAGTGTTTTTGTGACTGGAAGGCTGTATCCAGTGGCGTTCCGCAGGGTTCGGTGCTGGGTCACTTGCTTTTTGTGGTATATATCAATGACCTGGACTTCAATGTTGGGGATATGATTAAGAAGTTTGCAGATGACACTAAAATAGGCTGTGTGGTTGATAATGAAGAAGAAAGCTGCGGACTGCAGGAAGATGTACTGGTCAGGTGGGCAGAACAGTGGCAAATGGCATTTAATCCAGATAAGTGTGAGGTAGTGCATTTGGGGAGGTCTAACAAAGCAAGGGAATACACATTAAATCATATGGCACCTAAAAGTGTAGAGGAAAAAAGGGACCTCGGAGTGCAGATCCACAGATCCCTGAAGGTAGCAGGCCAGGTAGATAAGGTGGTGAAGAAGGCATATGGAATACTTGTCTTTATTAGTCGAGGCATGGAATACAAGAGCAAGGAGGTATGCTTGAACTGTATAAAACACTGGTTAGGCTGCAGCTGGTGTACTGTGTGCAGTTCTGGTCACCACATTACAGGAAAGATGTGATTGCACAGGAAAGGGTGCAGAAGAGATTTATAAGAATGTTGCCTGGACTAGAGAATTTTGGTTATGAGGAAAGATTAGAAATGCTATCTGCTTTCTGTGGATCAGAGGAGACTGAGGGGAGACCTGATTGATGTGTACAAAATTATGAGGGGCCTGGATAGAGTGGATAGGAAGGACCTGTTTCCTTTGGCAGAGGGGTCAACAACCAGGGGGCACAGATTTAAAGTAATTGGGGGGAGGTTTAGAGGAGATATGAGGGGAAATGTCTTCACCCAGAGGGTAGTGGGGGTCTGGAACTCACTGCCTGAAAGGGTGGTAGAGGCAGAAACCCTCACCACATTTAAAAAATACTTGGATGTGCACTGAAAATGTCATAACCTACAGGGCTATGGACCAAGAGCTGGGAAGTGGGATTAGGCTGGATAGCTTTGGTCGGCCGGCGCGAACACGATGGGCTGAAATGACCTCCTTCCGTGCTGCAAATTTTTATGAATCTATGATTCTATGAAATGTATCTATCTTATCTGCTTCCTCCACTCCATGTGATGGCGATTTCCACATTCTCACCACTCTGTAAAGAAATTTCTCCGAAACTCTTAGCATAAGAACATGTGGTGTGTGTGTGGATCTGGGTGTCACACTGGGGAACTTGTAAAGGCAGCTCGCCACACTTTCCGCGACTCCAGTATCACTGATGGAGGCCACGAGCCCCATGTGGGCAGCGATGGCCTTGCAGGTTTCGCGGCTCGCACCGACAATCTGCGACCCTACCGCCGTTATGGTCACGTTCAGACTGTCGATGGTCATGGGAATCTTACCCAGGACATCAAGGAGCTGATAGGTGAGCTGGATGCTCTCCTTGGACAGTCGCACCATGTCCAGTTCCGTGTCTGCCTGCCTGTCAGCAAACCAGCTTTGCCAACTCACCATCCAAAGAGATGGCATGTGGGATTCGACCCCAGAACTGCATTGCTGCAAGCCACTAGTCCCAGGAGCCTCAGAGATCTAAAATCCCGGGAATGTAGCTTCATCCTCGGACAAGTCATTTGCCGGTGGTAAAAGAGGCATTGACTGCATCTGCCTCCCCGCCGGAGTCAACTGCTCTGTCGACTCCTCTTTCTCGAATTCCTCCTCCTCCTCCACATGTTGGGCTGACATGGAGGGCTGATCCCAAGGATTTGGCGCCTGTGACTGGTGATCTGAAAGTAGAAAGCAATAGACGAGTGGTTAGCAGCAGGGGAGAGGACAGTGTGACATGAGGAAGGCCGCATAGCACAGCCCCATTTGAAGGACCGCCACGACTCCATTATATCTAGTCCAGAGACACTGCATGACATTGCCCCAACCCAGCTCAGGGAGTGTGCAGGGCTTACCCTCAGGACGCAAGCGGGGGTCAGCGCCATCAATGACAGTTGCCCGACCCGAGATGCCGATAGGGCCTGCCATTCGCAACTCCAGGTCTGGCAGGGTCTGAGGCAGAAGTTGTTTGACTTCTTTTTTTGCAAAGATTTAAATGGGAATGGTTACGAGAGGGCTCATCTGCTCTTGTGGCGCACACAGGGAAGATAGATTAAAGATAGAAATATAGAAACATAGAAAATAGGTGCAGGAGTAGGCCATTCAGCCCTTCGAGCCTGCACCACCATTCAATAAGATCATGGCTGATCATTCCCTCAGTACCCCTTTCCTGCTTTCTCTCCATACCCCTTGATCCCTTTAGACGCAAGGGTCATATCTAAATCCCTCATGACTATATCCAATGAATTAGCATCAACAACTTTCTGCGGTAGGGAATTCCACAGGTTAACAACTCTCTGAGTGAAGAAGTTTCTCCTCAACTCAGTCCTAAATGGCTTACCCCTTATCCTAAGACTGTGTCCCCTGGTTCTGGACCTCCCCATCATCGGGAACATTCTTCCTGCATCGAACCTGTCCAGTCCCGTCAGAATCTTATACGTTTCTATGAGATCCCCTCTCATCCTTCTAAACTCCAGTGTATAAAGGCCCAGTTGATCCAGTCTCTCCTCATATGTCAGTCCAGCCACCCCAGGAATCAGTCTGGTGAACCTTCGCTGCAATCCCTCAATAGCAAGAACGTCTTTCCTCAGATTAGGAGACCAAACTGAACACAATATTCCAGGTGAGGCCTCACCAAGGCCCTCTACAAATGCAGTAAGACCTCCCTGCTCCTTTACTCAAATCCCCTAGCTATGAAGGCCAACATACCATTTGTCTTCTTCACCGCCTGCTGTACCTGCATGCCAAATTTCAATGACTGATGAACCATGACACCCAGATCTCGTTGTACCTCCCCCTCTCCTAATCTGCCGCCATTCAGAAAATATTCTGCGTTCGTGTTTTTGCCCCCAAAGTGGATAACCTCACATTTATCCACATTACGGCCGCCATTCAGATAATATTCTGCCTTTGTGTTTTTGCCCCAAAGTGGATAACCTCACATTTATCCACATTACACTGCATCTGCCATGCATTTGCCAACTCACCTAACCTGTCCAAGTCATCCTGCAGCCTTTTAGCGTCCTCCTCACAGCTCACACCGCCACCCAGCTTAGTGTCATCTGCAAATATGGAGATACTACACTCAATTCCTTCATCTAAATCATTAATGTATATTGTAAAGAACTGGGGTCCCAGCACTGAGCCCTGCAGTCTTCCACTAGGCACTACCTGCCATTCTGAAAAGGACCCGTTTATCCTGACTTTCTGCTTCCTGTCTGCCAACCAGTTTTCTATCCACGTCAGTATATTACCTCCAGTACCATGTGCTTTAATTTTGCACACCAATCTCTTGTGTGAGACCTTGTCAAAAGCCTTTTGAAAGTCCAAATACACCACATCCACTGGTTCTCCCTTGTCCACTCTACTAGTTACATCCTCAAAAAATTCCAGAAGATTTGTCAAGCATGATTTCCCTTTAATAAATCCATGCTGACTTGGACCGATCCTGTCACTGCTTTCCAAGTACGCTGCTATTTCATCTTTAATAATTGATTCCAACATTTTCCCCACTACTGATGTCAGGCTAACCGGTCTATAATTACCCGTTTTCTCTCTCCCTTTTTTTTAAACAGTGGTGTTACATTAGCTACCCTCCAGTCCATAGGAACTGATCCACAGTCGACAGACTGTTGGAAAATGATCACCAATGCATCCACTATTTCTATGGCCACTTCCTTAAGTACTCTGGGATGCAGACTATCAGGCCCCGGGGATTTATCGGCCTTCAATCCCATTAATTTCCCAAACACAGTTTCCCGCTTTATAAGGATATCGTTCAGTTCCTCCTTTTCACTAGACCCTCGGTCCCCTAGTATTTCCGGAAGGTTATTTGTGTCTTCCTTCGTGAAGACAGAACCAAAGTATTTGTTGAACTGGTCGGCCATTTCCTTGTTCCCCATTATAAATTCACCTGAATCTGACTACAAGGGACTTACGTTTGTCTTCACTAATGTATTTCTGTTCACATATCTATAGAAGCTTTTGTAGTCAGTTTTTATGTTCCCAGCAAGCTTCCTCTCATACTCTATTTTCCCCCTCCTAATTAAACCCTTTATCCTCCTCTGCTGCATTACAAAATTCTCCCAATCCTCAGGTTTGCTGCTTTTTCTGGCCAATTTATGTGCCTCTTCCTTGGATTTAACATTATCCTAATTTCCCTTGTTTGCCACGGTTAAGCCAACTTCCTCGTTTTGTTTTTACTCCAGACAGGGATGTACAAATGTTGCAGTTCCTCCATGTGATCTTTAAATGTTTGCCATTGCCTATCCACCATCAACCCTTTAAGTATCACTTGCCAGTCTATTCTAGCCAAGTCACGTCTCATACCATCGAAGTTACCTTTCCCCAAGTTCAGGACCCTTGTCTCTGAATTAACTGTGTCACTCTCCATCTTAATAAAAGATTCTTCCCCAAGGGGCCTCGCACAACAAGATTGTTAATTAGTCCTTTCTCATTACACATCACCCAGTCTAGGATGGCCAGCCCTCTCGTTGGTTCCTCATCATATTGGTCTCGAAAACCATCCCTAATACACTCCAGGAAATCCTCCTCCACCGCACTGCTACCAGTTTGGTTAGTCCAGTCAATATATAGATTAATGTCGCCCATGATAACTGCTGTACCTTTATTGCATGCATCCCTAATTTCTTGTTTGATGCTGTCCCCATCCTCATTACTAATGTTTGGTGGTCTGTACACAACTCCCACTAGCATTTTCTGCCCTTTGGTATTCTGTAGCTCCACCCATACAGATTCCACATCATCCAAGCTAATGTCCTTCCTTACTTTTGCATTAATTTCCTCTTTAATCAGCAACGCCACCCCACCTCCTTTTCTTTTCTGTCTATCCTTCCTAAATGTTGAATACCCCTGGACGTTGAGTTCCCACCCTTGGTCACCCTGGAGCCATGTCTCTGTGATGCCACTTACATCATATCCGTTAACTGCTATCTGCAGTTAATTTGTCTACCTTATTCCGAATACTCCTCACATTGAGGCACAGAGCCTTCAGGTTTGTCTTTTTAACACCCTTTGCCCCTTTAGGATTTTGCTGTAATATGGCCCTTTTTGCTTTTTGCCTTGGGTTTCTCTGCCCTCCACTTTTACCTTTCTTCTTTTTATCTTTGGTTCTGCCCCCATTCTACTTCCCTCTGTCTCCCTGCATAGGTTTCCATCCCCCTGCCATATTAGTTTAAACCCTCCCCAACAGCACTAGCAAACACTCCCCCTAGGACATTGGTTCCGGTCCTGCCCACGTGCAGACCGTCCGGTTTGTACTGGTCCCACCTCCCCCAGAACCGGTTCCAATGTCCCAGGAATTTGAATCCTTCCCTTCTGCACCACTCCTCAAGCCAAGTATTCATCTGAGCTATCCTGCGATTCCTAGTCTGACTAGCACGTGGCACTGGTAGCAATCCTGAGATTACTACTTTTGAGGTACTACTTTTTAATTTAGCTCCTAGCTCCCTAAATTCGTTTTGTAGGACCTCATCCTGTTTTTTATCTATTTCGTTCGTACCTATATGCACCACGACAACTGGTTGTTTACCCTCCCCCTTCAAAATGTCCAAGACATCCTTGACTTTTGCACCAGAGAGGCAACATACCATCCTGGAGTCTCAGTTGCGGCTGCAGAAACCTCTATCTATTCCCCTTACAATAAAACCCCCATTCACTATTGCTCTCCCACACTTTTTCCTGCCCTCCTGTGCAGCAGAGCCATGGACTTGGCTGCTGCTGCCCTCCCCTGATGAGTCATCCCCCTGAACAGTACCCAAAGCAGTATATCTGTTTTGCAGGGAAAGAAGGCAAAAAAGCAGAAAGAAATCGAAAGGTGACTTATGAAAGTAGACTAGCACAAAATATAAAAACAGATTGTAAGAGTTTCTACAGGTACATAAAAAGGAAAAGAATGGCTAAAGTATATGTTGGTCCTCTAGAGGATGAGACTGGGGAATTAATAATGGGAACAGGGAAATGGCAGAGACTTTGAACAAATATTTTGTATTGGTCTTCATGGTAGAAGACACTAATAGCATCCCAATAGTGGATAATCAAGGGGCTACAGGGAGGGAGGAACTTAATACAATCACTATTACTAAAGATGTAGTACTCGGTAAAATAATGGGACTAAAGGCGGACAAGTCTCCCTTAGGGTCTTAAATGAAGTGGCTGCAGAGATAGTGGATGCATTAGTTGTAATCTACCAAAATTCCCTGGATTCTGGTGAGGTCCCAGCGAATTGGAAAACTGCAAATATAATGCTCCTATTTAAAAAAGGAGACAGACAGAAAGCAGGAAACTATAGACGAGTTAGCCTAACATCTGTCGTTGGGAAAATGCTGGAGTGCATTATTAAAGAAACAGTAGCAGGACATTTGGAAAAGCATAATTTAATCAAGCAGAATCAGCATGGTTGTATGAAAGGGAAATTATGTTTGACAAATTTGCTAGAGTTCTTTGAGGATGTAATGAGCAGGGTGGATAAGGGGGAACCAGTGGATGTGGTATATTTGGATTTCCACATAAAAGATTACTGTACATGATAAAAGTTCACGAGGTTGGGTGTAATATATTAGCATGGATAGAGGATTGGCTAACTAACAGAAAACAAAGAGTCGGGATAAATGGGTCATTTTCCGGTTGGCAAACAGTGCCTAGTGGGGTGCTGCTGGGATCGGTGCTGGTTCCTCAACTATTTACAATCTATATTAATGACTTGGATGAAGGGACCGAGTGTAAGGTAGCCAAGTTTGCTGATGATACAAAGATGGGTGGGAGAGCAAATTGTGAGGAGGACACAAAAATGTGCAAAGGGATATAGACAGGCTAAGTGAGTGGCCAAAAATTTGGCTGATGGTATATAATGTGGGAAAATGTGAGGTTATCCACTTTGGCAGAAATAATAGAAAAGCAAATTATAATTGAAATGGAAAAAAATTGCCAAGTGCAGAGGGATCTGGGGGTCCTTGTGCATGAAACACAAAAAGTTAGTATGCAGGTACAACAAGTAATCAGGAAGGCAAATGGAATCTTGGCATTTATTGCAAGGGGGCTAGAGTATAAAAGCAGAGAAGGCCTGCTACAACTGTATAGGGTATTGGTCAGGCCACACCTGGAGTACTGCATGCAGTTTTTGTTATGTATATAACCCTTGGCAACCTGTATCACACCACCACCAAAGGGCCTACCTGTTGGAGTCCCAAGGGATCCCAGCATCCCTTGGGAGCACTGTATATAAGTAGGCCTCCCATACTGTACCAACACTCTGGAGTTTAATTAAAGGAGCTAAGGTCACACTTACTCATTGCACACAGTTTCATCCTTTATTATAAGCGTAACAATTGGCGACGAGATAACGAACAACCACACGAAAATGCAAAGAACTTTTGGTATCCTGGAGAAATTTTCAGAAGGGGATGACTGGGAGGCCTTCGTGGAGCAACTCGACCAATACTTTGTGGCCAATGAGCTCGAAGGGAGTGTGAAGGCTGCCAAATGAAGGACAATCCTCCTCACGTATGCAGGGCAACAACCTAAGGCATCATCGTGCTAGTGGAGTTCAACAAGTGGGCCAGTCCAATTGTCCCGGTACTCAAAGGTGATGGCACGGTCAGAATTTGTGGGGACTATAAAGTAACGATTAACCGTTTTTCGTTACAGGGCCAGTACCCGCTACCCAAGGCAGACGACCTATTTGCGGCCCTGGCTGGAAGAAAGACATTCACCAAGTTGGTCCTGACCTCAGCCTACATGACGCAGGAGTTGGAGGAATCTTTGAAAGGCCTCACCTGCATCAACACGCATAAAGGTCTGTTCATCAATAACAGATGCCCATTTGGGATTCGTTCGGCTGCGGCAATTTTCCAATGGAACATGGAGTGCTTGCTAAAGTCAGTTCCATGTACTGTCGTTTTCCAGGATGACATACTGGACACAGGTCAGGACAACATCGAACACTTGAAGAATCTGGAAGAGGTTCTAAGTTGGCTAGATCGCGTGGGTCTCAGGTTGAAACGCTCGGAGTGTGTTTTCCTGGCACCAAAGCTCGAGTTCTAAGGAAGAAGAGTCACAGCAAAAGGCATCAGACCCACTGACGCCAAGGCGGAGGCCATCAAGAATGCACCGAGACCACTGAACATGATGGAGCTGCAGTCGTTCCTGATACTCCTCAACTATTTTGGTAATTTCCTACCCGGGTTAAGCACTTTGCTAGAACCCCTACATGTGTTGCTACTGCGCGGGAGATGACTGGGTATGGGGGAATTCACAAGAGGCTGCCTTTGAGAAAGCCAGAAATCTGTTATGTTCAAACAAACTGGTTGTTCTGTATAACCCATGTAAACGATTAGTGCTAGCTTGCAATGCATTGTCATACGGGGTCAGGTGTGTGTTACAACAAACTAGCGAATCGGGAACATTGCAACTGGGCGCCTATGCTTCCAGGAGTCTGTCCAAGGCCGAAAGGGCCTACAGCATGATTGAAAAAGAAGCTCTTGCGTGTGTTTATGGGTTGAAAAAAATGCACCAGTATCTGTTTGTTTTCAAGTTTGAGCTAGAAACTGACCATAAGCCGTTCATATCGTTATTCTCAGAGAGCAAAGGGATTAACATCAATGTCTCTGCCCACATCCAAAGATGGATGCTCACGCTGTCGGCATACAACTATATAATCCGCCACAGACCAGGCACAGAGAACTGCGCTGATGCTCTCAGTCGGCTACCATTGCCCACCACCGGGGTGGAAATGGCACAGCCTGCAGACTTGCTCTTGCTGATGAAAAGTCACCCGTTATGGCCTACCAGATTAGGACCTGGACCAGCCAGGATCCTTTACTGTCCCTGATAAAAAAAACTGTGTCCTCCATCGGAGCTGGTTCACTAGGTTGATTCTGGAGATGAGGGGGTTGACTTATGAAGATTGGAGTTCAGAAGAATGAGAGGTGATCTTATTGATACTTATGAGATAATGAGGAGGCTCGACAAGGTGGATGCAGAGAGGATATTTCTCCTCACAGGGAAACTAAAACTAGGGGACATAGTCTTAGAATAAGGGGCCGCCCATTTAAAACTGAGATGAGGAGAAATTTTTTCTCTCAGAAGGTTGTAAATCTGTGGAATTCTCTGCCCCAGAGAGCTGTGGAGGCTGGGTCTTTGAATAAATTTACGGCGGAGATAGTCAGATTTTTGAGCGATAAGGGAGTAAAGGGTTATGGGGAGCAGTGTAAGATTTCTAAATCTCTGGCATTATGTCCTTTTAAAACAATTTGGAATAGTTTATTAAGCACGTTTATTAATCATGCACATCAGTCAGCAGTCATCAGCTATCCTACAGATCTACTTAGTTATAACAGATACAATGATGTAACAATAATGATTTATAAAAATGTATATGTCACTTCCCTTTGGCAAAGCACAGGGCCTGCTTCTTGGTCTGTAGAGGAAGGCTCTGCTTTTGCCGTGTGCTTAAGAAAAGAGAGAGAGCAATCTTTGTGCTCAGGTTATTATACCCCTTAAGTCTATTGTCTCTCAGAAAGTCTCAGGATTGGATCTTGGTTCCAGGGCCATTCCTGATTGGCTTCTCCTCATATATGTGTCTGTCTGGAGGGCTGGTGCCATTCCTTGATTAGGTTAATGGCTTTCCAATTAACAACTTTTCTAGTTTGGAGAGTTTCAAAGCCAGCCTTCCTTTGTTCCTTGAGCTCTGCCCAGCCAGAGGAGACATGAACTTGGGGAAGTTATTCATTTTGTTTCTATCAAAATTGCAGCCTTTCCATATAATCTACACTTTTAACATTTATATACATACAGAATCAATTTTATCAATACTAAACACTTTTATTTTTACAGTGGGCAGGGAAGTGGAACGGAGTCCATGATCAGATCAGCCATGATCTTAGTAAATGGTGGAGCAGGCTCAAGGGGCCAAATCGCCTACTCCTGCTCCTATTTCTTATGTTCTAATGTTCCCTGTAAAGTCGTTGGGGGTAGGGCCTCCTCTCCATACATCTGCGACCTCTTCGATTACATTCAAAATGATCATTAATAAGCCTTCTCGCAGCTCGACGTCATATAAATGTAGCAGCCAGGAATAATGGCTGACATAGTATAGCCCCCATCTTTAAAATGTCCTTAAATGTCCTTTAAAACAAACTATAAACTCACGTAAAACTTCACTATGAAAAACGCAGCCTTCTTCTCCCAATCCTTTTCTGCACTCGACTTCTCCTCCGTTTTGAAGATGGCGCTTTTATTGCTGGGTGCGCCCTGGGTCTGACCTGGATGCGATTGCTTTTTGCTGGCGGGATCCCGGGCGGACACTAATTCGGGCGATATCGCCGAAAGTTCCTCTTGGGGCGCTAGCGCAGCATTGCACGCCGATTTAAGTCATATAAACGGTAAAAACACTGGGCGGGCACTAAATTTTAGCACCGCCGCAAATCGACTGCCGAAAGTTCCGCTCGGTTGCAAACTGTTGTGTGTCTCGTTTCGCGTCCCCCCCAAAGAAATCATTTTTGAGTTCTGACCTGTCGCTAAACGGAGCACAAATTTGCCGAAATGGGCTGGATTTTCGGTTGGAGGCTTCTTAGGGCGCTAATGGCGGCAGGTCGGTAAATTTTGCACCGGCATATCGTTTGCAATGACAGCCAACAAATTCAGTTGCTGCAACCTGACAGTGGAGCAGAACGCTAAAGGAGGCGATCCACACCTCTTTTATGAAGCTAGGCCAGGTGAGCAACTAAAGAGCCGGCTTCGGAGCGCCTTAAGAGAGGCCTCTCTGGGAAAAAAAGTTCGGCACAAAAAACACAAAAAATATTCCCAATATGTTGCTCACCCCAAATAAAGATAAATCGCAAAAATAAAGCAAAAAAAAAACAATCACACTTGCCTCATGCAGTCATTCCTTCCCTCACCATCGCCGGTACAGCTCTGACTGCCAAATTTCTCTGGCCGGTTGGCTATGGAGCGCTACGGGGTCAGTTGAAAACAAATTTTCAGATCGGGATTGTTGCTCAACGGCACGATGTTCCTGGCCGGTACTGCTCAGCGGCACGCAAAACTGGCACCAAAACTCCCAGCGGAGCACTGGAAGTTCGCCGCCTGGGCGGTAATCATTTCCAGACCCATTACCACCCCTCTGGTGCGCTAACAGAGACGCAATCAAAATGAAAATCCAGCCCATAGTCTCCACCCCTTTTTGCATGATGCATTTTCCAGCAGGGTGGCTGCAATGCTGGAATAACATTGGTGGGGCTTTTAACTATCCCTGCCATGTGAAAACTCAGTTGGGGTGACGATTAATATGGATTGGGAGGAATGCTCATTCCATTTCTGCTCAGCTGCAATTTTAAAATGCCTGATTTTTCAGGTGTATGAGACGCTGGCCTAAGCATGGTGGGAGCCTTATACATTTATGCAAATTGAGGTCATATTACATAAATTTAGAAATTGATCTGTTTAGAAATGTTATTTTAAGAATGGGTGAAGAATGCCATTATGCACATGATGAACATTCATTGGCTGTTGACACCAGTATCCATATGAGTGACTGCTGTATGCCATGTGGCTATACGAGATGTAATTCTGTCACCAGATTGCTGAGAGGTCCCCCTCTCTCCATCTCTCACCACCAGCAGCTCCACAACTCTTGATACCTCCAGGGCCTCCTCCTTTGCTGCAGTCAAACTGGTGATTTATGGAGGCCCATCTCCCGTTCTCTCCCTCTCCTTGTTTCTCCTGCAAGGAGGGAAAGAAGAGAAGTTTGAGTGCGATGGCATGAGTGTAAGGGGATGTGTGGGTTACATCTGTAGACGATGCCTATAAAGTAGTGTGGTGTCAATGGCAAAGACCCAAAACAAAATGCGCTCCTTGTGAGTGTGAAGAGTGGTTAGTCAGAGGGGGATGTGAGTATGTACATAGAGAGAGCGGGATGGGTCGACATACAAGGTATGTTGGGATGAGTAATGAGGGCTGAAATTGCCCCTTCCGATAAGGCCTCTGGCCGCCTGACAGCAGCGGCCACAGGGCGGCGCGGAAAGGCCGCTGAGTCTCTGCGGAGGGGCCGCAATTTTGGAAATTTGCGGAGTCCAGCACCGTTCCGCCAGTTTTCCCACCGCGGCATGCACGCTCCGACCCCTTACCGACTGGTGGGGACCCCTTTGCGAAATTGTCCGTCAGGAAATTGCCCCTTTCCCAGAATTGCCCCGCGGGAGCGGCCTCACCACCGGTCGGTGCCCCTGACAGCTTTTGCTGTTGGTACACTTTGTGTGGCATGGCAGCGCGGCCATCCTTAAAGGGAAAGGTGCACTGCCACGGCCGCCATGTTATTTTTTTTTTGTCAGCCATCTGCCAGGTCCGCGGGTTCGGCCGGGCCGCCAATAGGCAGCCTGACACCCCTTCTTGGGTGCCACCTGGCCAAAACCATCCCTGGTGGCCCAGTGATTGCCACTAAATTGACTGCAGAGTTCGCAGCAGCCCTCCCCTTTAACTGATGGGGAGAGACATTGTGACGCGCCAGCACAATGATATCATCAGCGTGACACTGATGACTGACAGCGTCGGCTACTCCACCCCGCTCCCACATCTGCCCCACGACTGATGGTCGCTCCGCCCCCATGATGAGACCATTTCTTCCCCGCTCGAAAAAAATCCCCAAAGTGATGAATTTCAATGGTTAGGCCGCCCCATGCATTAGGGCGGTCAGAACACCTCGAAAATGGTAGGTGCGCCTCATTTTGGGCAGTGAGCAATTTCGGCCTCATGATGTGCAGGAGCAGGCTTGGGAAGGCAGAGTGATGGGGATGTGGTGACAGGAAGATCAGGATGAAGATGTGTGTGGCTTTGCACTCACCTTTCCTGATCCCATCAGAGCATTGAAGTGTTTTCGGAACTGCAACCAGTTCCGCCTCACCACATCACTGCTGTTCAACTATTTGAAGCGAGGCTCTTTTTGTTTCTTGGGGAGGTCCCTTCTGCCCAACAGCAGGGAAGGGGACCTCCCTACATGCTCTGACTCCCTCCTCAAGAATATATAGGGAGTCATTTAAAAACCTGGGTGCAGAGCTCTGTCTTTGTGAAGCCATGTTTTCAAGTCTGAGCAATAAGCAGATCGTGCAATATCCTCCCTGCACACTCCTAGATGAACCTACAAATGCGATGTGGCCAAGGCTGCTTTAAATATCCCAGCTGGAAATGAGTCATCGATGACATCATCAGACCTGCACCATTTAATAGGGCTGGGTAATGTGCAGGTCTGTATTGTATAGGGTTAATCACATAGGGTTAATTATGATATTTCGACATTTACAGTGTGTTTCTGCTCCATGCCTTGTGGAATGTTGTTGATGCAGAGAGAGAGAGAGAGAGAGAGAGAGAGAGGGACCTTGAGGTGCACACCAGCTTGTTTATGGGACGGTCAGCACCTCGCGATCTCATGCTTTGTGGAAGAGCAGCTGGGGCCTTACAGATTAGGAGTTGGCCAAAAGCCACATGCACCCATTTTTGTTCAATAGTATAAAGGAACGGACATGTCCAGTAACTCTTTGAACTTCATCTTGGACCGTGATTCACGAGCGGTGCCGAGACCCCCAAGGCTCCTGACCAGCCGTCGTTGTGGAGTTCCCGACTGGCTGAAGGCCGTGAGCTTTGTTGCATCTTATCATAGTTCCCTTTTCTTCATAAACTGTATAATTATGTTTCTTTTCTCTCAGTAAACGGTGTTTTATCTTTACTTCATTTGTCTTGTCTCTTATTTAACATTCATCCAGATCCTGAACCTGGGTCTATTATTATCGATCCAAAACAAGGTCTGCCTTCATAGGTGCCATTAACTGAAAGTGACTCTGAGGAGCGGGATAATCAGAATCAACGCACCTGACCTGATTCGGTAAGGAAAATTCAGGACAATGATTCTCCCATCTTGTTGTGGCAGTAAGGAAAATTTGCAGGAAAAAAAATCTGTTTGTTAAAGGTTAGTCACAAGAACCACAAGAAGTGGGGCAGGTAAAGGGAAGGTCAGCCCAGAGCTCACATTCAAAAAGAGGCTTAGTTACATGAAGGATGGGTGAGATTTTAAAGTGGCAGCACAGCAAATACATACTATTTAAGAATAATTTAAGTATAATATTTCAACAACCCTGTGAATAATTCAGATGTGCTTTAGAGAAAAATGTTTTTATGGAAACAAAATATCGTATTAAGCATGCATTGACGCTTTTATGTGTCATGAAAGATTATTTTACATTATTGTAAAAGTCTGATTATAGTTTGCTTCGAGGAAACATGAAAATAAATCCTGACTTCTTTTCAGCCAACCTCATCCCCACTGTTACAATGAAACCTTAATTCTGTTTATACAGGTACTAGTTGTTCAAATTTATTCCTGTTATTTTTTTGACATGTCTCATTGTAGCTCATATAGACAATTTGCTGTTACGTCGCTGGGAATATTGGAATATATATTAGATAAGAGGTATTAAATATTTTAGATGTGCATAAATGCTTTGAAAATGTTTCACCCTGAACACGACACTCACTTTATTTGAAACTCGCAGGTCATAGCAGTTTATTAAGTATACAACAAATCCTAATTAAAATTGTGCTGTGGGGTGGGAAGCCCAGCATAAATGCCGGGATAAACCTGCACAGAACCTTTTCCACTAATCTCATCAAAGTTCGTGAGAATGCAGGACTGGTGATTTTAGCATGTGGATCCATTTTGCTGCTTAGAATTCAGTGCAAACTGTACTGGAACGAAAAGATTAGCTGGCCTCTCTCAATTTTATCAATACATATTTGCAAAAGGTGCTTTCATGCTTTGGGTTTCCATAGCTTGTCTGCTCCTTCATTTGTAAATGCTGAACTCAAGTCTTTATAGGGTACGGCTGTGAGGTGACAGATTCATTCACTTTTTTTTCAGATATGCCACATTTGTTAGTTGTGGCTATAGCAACACAACTCTTCTAACTTTATCAGCTAAATAAAAATGAGAGGTCTTTTCAAGATGTTTTATACTGCAAAGTATAAAATTGGAATCACTAAGAGTGGTGACTTTCTTGATGTCACTATGGGCTAGAATTTCCAGAATGAAGAATATCATTGTTTTTTGGCGTCATTCGCGATTAATGCCATTCTTTTGTCATTGAAATAACATGAAAAAATAAACGCTTAAATTTTCCCTAACGGTTTCTAACTTTTGGCAAAGTGTTAAAAAAGCGCCGTTTTTAAGAACAAAATTTTTTTTTCGGGTTAAAAAAACGGTTGTTTTGCCCAGGCTCGGAAAAATAATTCCCATGTTTTTCATGTGACACGCGTGCACATTATACTTCTTGGTCTGGAGCAGCCATTTTTACAGGGAATTGAAAGTTGCAGGAGAGTTTTCAATACTTACACAGGTGCTCGAGGATCAACAATGGAGCTTGATTCGAGAAGGAAGGATAGAAAGTTTAACCAGGACGCAAATGAGGCCCTGGTAGGCATGGTAGAGAGAGGATAGAGCCACATTGGGAACATTCGTCACACATCCGCCATGATCTCACACTGCTTCTCTGCCACAAACATTCGTCGCACATCTGCCACGATCTCTCGCCGCTCCTCCGCCACGATCTCACATTGCCACAAACATTCGCCGCTCCTCCGCCATGATCTCACACCGCTCCTCCACCACAAACATTCACCGCACCTCATATTCCTCATATACTGACCTATTGTCCCCCCGATAGCAAATAAATTAGCTTTGTTTTAAACACACTGTTGTCGATGTTTGTGGTGGAGGAGCAGTGAGAGATCGTGGTGGAGGAGCGACAAATGTTTGTGGTGGAGGAGCAGTGAGAGATCGTGGTGGAGGAGCAGCGAATGTTTGTGGTGGGGGAGCAGTGAGAGATCGTGGTGGAGGAGTGACAAATGTTTGTGGTGGGGGAGCAGTGAGAGATCGTGGTGGAGGAGCGACAAATGTTTGTGGTGGGGGAGCAGTGAGTGATCATGGCAGAGGTGCGCCGAATGAGGGTACAGGGCCCAGAGGAGCCGAGGGCCCAGGGGCAGCGTGGGTCAGCCCACACTGAGATATGTGTGCGCACTAGGTCCAGCAAACAGAGCAGGTCTCCAGTCATCCTGGTTAATCCTTGTCACTGGATAAAGGCCTAGCTCTGTCACGCCTGTGTGGTGGCTGATGTGCAACGGTCACCACACGTTGAAAAAAATCCACGCACAGGCATCTTCCACCTTTCAATTGGAGTTCAAGACTGGAATATCGGGTCCTTCATTGAAACATCTGTGAACCCCTGTGGAAGCAAGTCATCCTCGTTCGAGGGACTGCCTATGATAATGATGACTTTGGGAAGAAGGGTAAAGGGAAACTGCACCCATCCGCAATGGCTGAAGCTTGGTGACATGTTACGGAGCAGTTTTCCTCCGTGGACTCCATCAGGAGGATCCATTACCAGTGCAGGAAGAGGTGGCATGACCTTTGCGGGACAGTTAGAATAAGTAATATTTTTATTTATGCACGTCAATTACTTGAATTGTAAATGTGACCCATCTTGGTATCGTTAGGCTTCTGATCGTCACACATTAGAAAGATTGCTTTTTTTATGCACTGCACTTCGATATTTTCATGATGAACAATATGCAAGTAAAGGGACATGATACAGATCACTTAATTAAATGCGCACAGTATGGTATAAGTACTTTGACGACTATCTGTGTGTGCCACGACAGCAGAAGGTCCCTCTCTTAAAAATGTCTATTGCGATCTTTGCAGAGAAAGTTGTCCGAGAACCGGCGACAGCAGCGGAAAACTGGTGGGGATCCGGCAAGACTGCTCCCACTCACAGCCCTGGAAAGTTGGATTGCAGGTCTGATTGTTGCGTCGCCCAGATCGACCACCTGTGCAGATGCTGAGCCCAGGTTCCAGAGAGAGGGTAAGTCCTGCAATATCCACATTCTGGGTTGGCTCAATGTTAAGTACTGTGTGGGCTAAGCTTCGGTTTATGCGATGTACTCTCCGTCGGCTAAGCTTTGGTTTATGTGATGTACTCTCCGTCGGCTAGGCTTCGGTTTATGCGGTGTACTATCATTCGTTGTGGACCTTCAAATGAGCCTGTGCTATGTGAGCCTACTCATGTCACCCTGCCCCCCTCCCTGCTGCTAACCAGTCATCTGTACTTTTATATTTTGCAGATGTTTCAGAAACATCCAATAATGGAGAAGACCCCGCCAGCTCGCCAGAAGCGGAAGTGGATGACACTGAACTCAGCCATCCTGCAGAACTTTCACAGGAAGAGGGGGAGGACAATGCTTCAATTGATGTTTTTTGGCAGGGTGGTGGGGGAGGATGATCAGACGGTGGTATTGAATTTGGAGGAGGTCGCGCTACGGAGGTAGAAAGGGTTTTAGCCTGCCCTACGCAGGAGGGGACATATGTCGGTTATGCACCATCCGAGGTCCCGAGTCCCAGTGGGTTGCAGGAACCCACACCCAGGGCAGCAACAGGTCCGTCTGTACAGAGGCGGAGATGTGAAGATCGCTCTCCCGAGATGCAGGCTCCATGGGAGGTGGTAGAGCTGATGGGAATGACTGGGGATAGCGCCCAGCTCAGCAAATTGCCCCTTGAGGCCAGGGGTGGGATCTCAGCAAGCATAACAGCACTATCTGATGAAATTAGAGGGGGGCATGTCGGGAGGCATAGCAGTACTATCTGCTGACATTAGGGTGGGCATGTCTGAGATAGTCGCTGCAACTCGGGAAAACACCCGCACTGTCATTGCCCAGTGGCAATTGACGGTCTCGAGTGATGCCACTCCAATCCCCAGACCAACCTCAACAGTTAGTGTTCAGGCTGATCTACAGGCTGAAGATTCCGAAGCTGGGCCTTCCATAGCCCAAGGTTTTCAAGGGCTTCCATTGGCATCTCCTTCGTCTGTCCCCCAACAGAGCACCGTACCTGAGAAACGAATAAGAAGCTTGGGCTCACCGGGAGTAGGGACAAGCCTACGGTAACGGGCAAGGCTAATGGCAAGGGCAAGAAGGGCAGGCGGCACAACGGTGTTTAAATAAGGGAGCTGAAGTTTGTTTGCTGCTGTGGTTGTTGTTGTTTTGCTGTTTATTTGTTCTGAATTTGTTTTTGTTGTGGTTGGTTGTTTGCATTATTGTTATTTAAGTGAAGTTAATTTAAAAGTTTAATATAATACCAAAAGTTTTTATTAAAGTTAAGTACAAGTGTATAATGTTTAATAAATTTCAAATTATTTTTTCAACTAAACCAAACTTATGCAGGGTCTCATTCGCAGAATAACAGGGGGAAATAGTCAACATGGTGGGATACATTGGGCAGTCCATGATGAAACGGCCGTTCAGCCTTCATGCAAAGCAGTGAATTATCAGCTGCTGACGCAAGGCTCTTGCAATAGCATAAGATCCACGAGGCCTCCTCCCATCTCCTCCTGGGATGTTAGTGGTAGCATGGGTTCCTCGTCCTCCGCCTCCTCCTCGTCCTCTTCCTCCCACCCCCTCGCCACCCCCGCACCTCCCTTCTCCTGAGGTGGTTCTGCAATCCCCAGTGGCAAATGGCAAATCCTGTCCCCTCATGATGGCTAAGTTGTGTAGCATGCAGCATCCCACAGTGAACTCAGAGTCCTGCTCAGGGAAGTATTGCAGGGAGCCTCCAGAGTTGTCCAGGCATCAGAAGCGCTGCTTTAGCACTCCAGTTGTCTTCTCGACGATGTTGTATGTGACTATATGGCAGATATTGTAGCAATGCTCGGCTTCTATCTGCATTTCCCGGAGTGGGGCATGGCAAGCCTGTAACCTTTGTCCCCCAGCATCC
Source organism: Pristiophorus japonicus (assembly GCF_044704955.1). Taxonomy (NCBI): domain Eukaryota; kingdom Metazoa; phylum Chordata; class Chondrichthyes; family Pristiophoridae; genus Pristiophorus; species Pristiophorus japonicus. Next base: position 158,588,235 of record NC_091977.1, on the reverse strand, counting down.
AGCTCTGGCCTTCTGGCTGCTCCTCAGCTGTGAGACAGTGCTCTCACGCAAGATGAAAGCATCTTGGATGCTCCCTGGAAATTTTACATTTACTGACATGATACGTTGAGTATGGTCGCAGACGACCTGTACGTTCAGCAAGTGGAATCCCTTTTGTTTTGGTAAAGCTCTGGCTCCTCAAAAAGGTGCTTGCAGGGTGATGTGCATACGGTCAATGGCAGCCTGTACCTTGGGGAAGACAGCAATTCATGTAAAGTCTACAGCCATCTCATTCTGTGCCTCCTATGGTCATTGGGAAGTTGATAAGTCCTTCCTACGTGCAAACAGTGTAGTAGTCACCTGGCGAATGCAGCGATGTGTAGCGTGCTGCGAGATGCAGCATATGTCCCCTGATGATGCCTGAAAGGAGCTGGAGGCATAGAAGGCAAGTGCCGCAGTGGTCAGTGCAGTCCTCTTCCCGCTAGTAGGCTGTATGTCTGCCTTTATGAGCTGGCATATCTCTGAGACCACCTCTTTTCAAAAGCGCTGCCTTCTAACACATTGTGCCTCAGTCAGGTGGAGGTATGAGCGATGTTCCCTGTAAACTCTTTGGGGGTAAGGCCTCCGCCCCATAAGTCCACGACCTCTTTGATTACGCTGATAATGCTGTCGAATAAGCCTTCTTTCAAGATTATCCTGGCTGGCATAAGGAGTCACCAAATATGGCACAGATACACTAGGCCCCATTCTTAAAATGTCCTTAAATGTCCTTTGAAACGAATTAAAATCTCACTAACCTCTAAACGACGTCTTCCCTCCAAAACCTTTAACTCAGCTCTGTTTTCCAAGATGGCGCTGTTATCGTTGATTTCGATCCGGCTCAACCAGGTAAGACAAGCTTTTTCAGTTTGCTATTTATCACTGACCTTAAAAAGGTCGTTATTGGCCAAATTCACAAAAATGACTATCGTTATTTTTCACGCCTAGTAACGTAACAAAAACGGTTCTGAAAAAAGGTGGTCATTATTTTTTAATGACGACGTTAAACCACTGTCCAAATTTGGAAAATGTCCTTACATTTTCTTAACGCCAATAAAAACATTTTAATGCGAAAAAATGGCGTTAAAACGTGCGTTAGGCTGGGGAATTTCTAGCCCCTATTTCTTCCTTTACTGTTCTTATTCCTGATACTATTAACATGCTGGGGCCAATAATGTGGACCTGCTTCACTGTACTTTGGGGCTGGTTTTGCTGCAGCCCGCCAAGCTGACCTTATCTTATAATATGAAGTCAGCTCATTTTAATATTTAGATGTTGCTTCCAGTGTATACGTCATGATACATTGGGAGAGCAGGGAGGTCACAGGAGGAGTTACTGTATGGTAGCAGCTAGGAAATGGCTGCCAGTTGCACTTAAAGAAGTGCCTGTTTTTAAAAAATCTATATTTGATCAGATTGAATCCGATTCACCAATTGGATGTTCGAGACCTTACAACAAAGCCCTACAAATATGGAGCTTCTATTTTTTATCTTGAAGGGCCCATTTTAAATGGATGTAGAGTGCTGTTCCAGTTGTGTTGTGGGGTTTTGCCCTAATTAAAATAAAACTGTGGGCTTTAATGAGCCTTGCACATAGTTGGTACCAAGTCTCAAAGCACTGAAACTGCTTAGGATCTGCATTATGGGGGACTGTGCGAATTAACCCTCCACACCCAATAATAATAATCATCATCATCATCATGGGCAGTCCCTCGGAATCAAGGAAGACTTGCTTCCACTCTTAACATGAGTTCTTAGGTGGCTGAACAGTCCAATATGAGAACCACAGTCTCTGTCACAGGTGGGACAGATAGTCATTGAGGGAAGGGGTGGGTGGGACTGGTTTGCCGCACGCTCTTTCTGCTGCCTGCGCTTCATTTCTGCATGCTCTCGGCGACGAGACTCAAGGTGCTCAGCGCCCTCCCAGATGCACGTCCTCCACTTAGGGCAGTCTTTGGCCAGAGATTCCCAGGTGTCAGTGGGGATGTCGCACTTTATCAGGGAGGCTTTGAGGGTGTCCTTGAAATGTTTCCGCTGCCCACCTTTGGCTTGTTTGCCATGAAGGAGTTCCGAGTAGAGCACTTGCTTTGGGAGTCTCGTGTCTGGCATGCGAACTATGTGGCCTGCACAGCAAAGTTGATCGAGTGTGACCCAATAATACCTGATGTACAGCAGTGCTTGGGGCACCATGAACCATATTCTCACCATCCCCCCACACCCTCAATGTTCATACAGGCAAGAATGTTCAGAATGGCCTCCTCAAAGGGGGGTCAAAGATTTTTTAATTTCTTGCCTCTCCTCCAGTTTGGGTTTCTTCCCTTATATTATATGCTATTTTGACTTGCAAACTGAGAAATAGTTTGAACGTGTTGTAAGTTCAAGGAGCACATGCACAATTACAGATGTGTTGTCAACCTGTGTGTCAGTAGCTGATCATGCATCTTGCAACTAGGTAGTGGCGCAATGACTTTCTGTTTAAAGCCCTTTTAACATGTTAGCATTCTAAAGGTTCTAGTTCTAAACTGTAACTTGAATATTTAACCTGCTGTTGTATGGGCATGGTAAGCAACGATAGAGTAAGGTTGTTTGAGGGTTTGGCATGGGTCTGCAGTAAATATATAGCATGTTGATAGACATCACTTTGTAGTAGACATACTTAAATCATCCACCTGGTATATGATACGGCTGTGTAGATATATCTTTCCAGCTTTCATAAGATGTGCCATATTCCACATCTGTCCCAGATTATGCAGGAAATATATACATTATTACCTCTAGCTGCCATCTCCTGCCAGGCATGCCACATTATTGTCCTGTGAAGAGGGTGCTCTCGAGTAGAAAAAAGGACAACCCTCCTCATACCTCCTGCAGAAGAACTTCCACTTTGCCATCAATCAAACAGGGGCTTGGGTGCTGTGTTACACTATCTCATACTCAATAATTCTTTCCTGTCTCCACATTTGTTCTGCCTTTCACTGATTTTTGTTGGCCACATTCTTGCTAACACAGCCTTTGGATAGGCAACTGAAAATTATTGAGCTCACACAACCTTTGTAAAGGCTTCTGAATATTTTTGAACCTTTTACATTTGAATGGCTATATCTCTTTAAATTGTAGGGCTGAAGTTGTGCTGAATATTCACTCCTCTCCTTTCGATTTGCAGAGCGAGGTACCACCTCGGTCAGGAGGTTCTCCTGTATATTTAATCGCGACCATTTCTATTTCGAGCAAGCGGAAGGTTCACGTGCTTTGGTTCCCCAGCCCGTATGCCAGGACCGGAGAATTTTATCCATAAATAACCAAATTGAATCACTTCAGGACTGAACACATCAGTTTTGTAGAATAAAAATGCAGCAACACTTTTTGTGAACTGCTGCAAGTTTTCCACTATCATCAATGTGATTGGCAGGTATATAGCGCACAACCTCTCTATATACTTGTTAACATGGTTGGCAAATTGACTTTTTCTAGCCATAGCTTCATTGTTTTAAATTAAAGGTCTACTGGAGGAGCATTTGACACTTGTGAGGAAAATTAATCAGCTTAATTTCATAATTACTCAGGTTTCAAAGGAATCTTTACCATTTACATTTTATCTCTCTGAAATTATGACAGGATTGTAATTATGACAAGACAAATACAGTAGATGCAAAGGGCTAAACATTTATTTAGACATATTTTCCTGTTATTGTGCATTTGGATTGCCATTGAATAGCATATAGAGGAAAATTGAATGGGAAAGATAACAGCCGGAACTTTGCCTACCTGGGCGGGTCCGGTGCGGGCAGTGTCCGTGGCGGGTCGCGACCCACTGCTGGCTCCATCCTGCTGTTGAAAATGAACTTACCTTAATGGGGCTTCTAAGAACATAAGAACATAAGAAATAGGAGCAGGAGTAGGCCATTTGGCCCCTCAAGCCTGCTCCACCATTCAATAAGATCATGGCTGATCTGACCATGGACTCAGCTCCACTTCCCTGCCGGCTCCCCATAACCCTTTATTCCCTTATCGTTCAAAAATCTGTCTATCTCCGCCTTAAATATATTCCATGACCCAGCCTCCACAGCTCTCTGGGGCAGATAATTCCATAGATTTTCAAACGTCCGAGAGAAGAAATTCCTCCTCAACTCAGTTTTAAATGAGCAAGCCCTTATTCTGAGATTATGTCCCCTAGTTTTAGTTTCCCCTATGAGTGGAAATATCCTCTCTGCATCCAGCTTGTTGAGCCCCCTAATTATCTTATATGTTTCAATAAGATCACCTCTCATTGGCTTCAATTTTGGCCGAGCCCATTTTTCGGTGCACTTACCGGAGTTGCGCTGCTTATCAACGTTCCGAGGTGCGCCGAAAAATGTTGTTGCCACTTTGGCTGCTGTCCGGCCTCTTCACTGCAGTCGCGCAGCGTGGCCAGTCGAGTCGGGGGTGAAGCCAGTGTTCTGCGCTGAAAACTGTGCCAGGACATCTGCACACGTGCAGTGGAGTCCGCTGGTGATGTCCACGCATGAGCAGTAGCGCTGCGAATCTGCAACAACAGTAGGTCTCTCTCAGTTTCACAGCGTGGCGATGTTTTTCCTCCCTGTGTTGCTGGGCTCCTTCAGGTAAACTTCTTTGCATTTATTCTGCCTCATTTGTTGGGCTAGGGGTGGGCAGAGAAGAGTTATGAGGTTGATCTTTAGTGTCAGGGGTCTGAGTTGTGAGGAAACACTTGAGAAACAGGCTTTTCAACTTGGTCGTGATCTTAGCGAGATATCCAAGATTATAAATAATAGAAAATGTAAATCCAGAATATTACTTTAAAATAAATTTGGATACATAAGATGAGGGGACATGGGTTCAAACTGGTAAAAATAACTTTTTGGCTGCTATCAAAGTTCTTCGCACAGTGCATGATCAGCACTTAGAATTGGACTCCCAGGCATAGTGGTGGAGGTGAAAAGTCTGGGTGGCAGGCAGGAGCACTATCAGTTCTCCTACCTGCCCCTAGCCCAGGCCGAGTGGCCTCCCGCACCGGCCGGCCCGCTGCCTTTCCGGGCCGAGTTTGAAGATGAAGGTAGGACTTATTTCAATTTTTTATTTCTTATTGTCATGTATCTTACATTATTATATATAACTGTATCCTAACATGCTATACATGACTGTAATAAGTTATGACCTGTAACCACCAGCATACCTTCCACCAGGGGTGCACTTGCAAGAGACAGGTATATAAGGACAGGTCTCAGGCAAGTGCAGGATTCCAGAGCTGTGAAATAAAGGTGCAGGTCCAGAGTGACCTTGACTTCACTACTTGCCTCGTGTGAATCTGTACTGAGGGGATAGGACTTTACAGTGGCGACGAGTTACGGGATGACAGAATCCACAGAATGGCGAACAACGGATCAGATGAAAAGTACAATGTGGGAGACAATTGGGAGGACTTTATAGAAAGACTCCAGCAAAGCTTTGTAACCAAAGACTGGTTAGGCGACGATAAGGCAGACAAGAGAAGAGTCCATCTCTTGACCAGCTGTGGCTCGAAAACATACGCTTTAATGAAGGATCTGTTGGCACCCGAGAAAGCATCAAGCAAGTCGTTTGAAGAATTGAGCACACTGGTAAGAGACCACCTGAAGCCAGCGAGCAGCTGACACATGGCCAGACATAGGTTCTACAACTAGAGACGCTGTGTGGGCCAGAGCATACCCGACTTCGTGGCGGAACTTCGGAGGTTGGCTAGTTTATGTGAGTTCTCCGATGAACTGAGGAAAGAAATGCTGAGAGACTTTTTCATTGAAGGAATAGGCGACGCAGGCATATTCCGAAAGCTCATAGAGACCAAGAACCTGACCTTAGAGGCAGCAGCACTGGTTGCACAGACATTCTTGGTAGGGGAAGAAGAAACGAGGTTGATTTACAATGCAGGTACGACAACTAACGAAATATTGGAACAAGAAGTTCACAGCACTAAACAAGCTGCTACCCCCACACACAGACAAAACCGGGAGAACAGGCTCTCGACAGCAGGCAGAAGCCATCAAGGGCCACAGGAACGGCTATTCACACTTCATCAACCCACAATGCGAGCAATCAACTACAAACTGAGAGAAGCTCAAGAGAGATTAGCTAGACGCAGCTCATTCTTTTGGAACACTTTGAACAATGGAACAGGTCTGTGCTGGAGATGTGGGGGTGGGCACTCGTCAAGGAGATGTCGATTTCAGCAGGCTGTTTGCAGAAATTGTGAATATACAGGGAATTGGGCCCGCATGGTCCAAAAATGGCAGCTCGGCTGGTATACGAATTGGATGGGTCGGAAAGCGGACCAGAAGATGGTGGGGACAAGACCCGGGACACCGATGTACAGCGGGTCAACACGATCAGTCCTACAACAGGACGCCTCCTATAATGATGAGGGTCCTACTCAACGGAATATCTGTCAACATGGAGCTGGATACGGGAGCGAGTCAATCTCTCATGAGCGCTCAATAATTTGAACAACTTTGGCCGCATAAAAGAGACAGACCAAAACTCACAAGGGTCGACACCAAGCTAAGGACCTATACCAAAGAAATCGTACCAGTCCTCGGCAGCGCCATGCTCTCTGTCACGCACAAAGCGACAGTGAACCGACTTCCCCTGTGGATTGTCCCCGGAGACCCCCCAGCACTGCTGGGGAGAAGCTGGCTGGCAAAACTAAACTGGAAGTGGGATGATGTCCATGCCATGTCATTAGAGGAACGGACCTCCTGCTCAACAGTTATAAAGCGATTTGAACATCTCTTTCAGCCTGGTGTGGGCACTTTCAAAGGGGCCAAAGTCAAAATCTACATCACACAGAATGCTAGAACGGTCCATCACAAGGCCAGAGCTGTACCCTATGTGATGAGGGAAAAGATTGAACACGAACTAGACAGGCTTCTGCGGGAAGGCATTATATCACCTGTGGAATGTTCCATCATCCCAGTCATGAAGGCTGATGGATCTGTACGAATCTGTGGGGACTACAAATCTACCATAAATAGTCTCCCTACAAGACCAGTACCCGCTGCCCAGAGTGGAGGATTTATTTGCCACATTGGCTGGAGATAAACTTTTCTCAAAATTAGACCTCACATCTGCATATATGACGCAAGAATTGACCGAGGAATCCAAGCTACTCACCACCATCAACACACATCGAGGCCTTTTCATGTACAATTGATGCCCATTCGGCATCAGGTCGGCAGCTGCCATTTTCCAGCGCAACATGGAGAGTCTGCTCAAGTCCATCCCGGGGACGGTTGTATTTCAAGACGACATACTTATCACGGGCAGGGACACTGACTCCCATCTCTGTAATTTGGAGGAAGTACTAAAGCGGTTGGATCGGGTAGGCCTCCGAGTCAAGAAATCCAAGTGCCTGTTTCTCGCACCCGAGGTTGAATTTTTGGGCAGAAGGATTGCCGCTGATAGAATCCGCCCAACAGAGTCCAAAACAGAAGCAATTCGCCTGGTACCCATGCCCCGGAATGTCTCGGAACTGTGCGCCTTTCTCGGGCTACTCAATTACTTTGGAAACTTTATGCAGAACTTAAGCATGCTGCTGGAGCCTCTCCATGTGCTACTCAGGAAGGGGTGCGATTGGTTTTGGGGGGACGCCCAGGAACGCGCCTTCAATAAGGCACACAACCTTCTGTGTTCCAACAATGTTTTGACTTTTTTTGACCCAGGTAAAAAGCTAGTTCTCACATGCGATGCGACAGCGTATGGGGTCGGGTGCGTTTTGCAACATGTCAATAGTGCGGGCAAATTACAACCCATAACTTATGCCTCCAGGTCACTTTCGTGGGCGGAGCGCGGGTACGGAATGGTAGAGAAGGAGGCGCTCGCGTGCGTGTACGGTGTCAAAAAGATGCACCAACACCTTTTCGGGGCCAAGTTCACGTTAGAAACCGACCACAAGCCCCTCACATCCCTCCTATCCGAGAGCAAGGCAATAAACGCCAACGCCTTGGCGCGAATTCAACGGTGGGCACTCATGCTGACGTCCTGCGACTATACCATAAGGCACAGACCAGGCACAGACAACTGTGCCGACGCGCTCAGCAGGCTACCCCTGGCGACCATGGAAGGGTCTGACGAACAGGACTGTGAGATAGTCATGGCAATCAATGCCTTTGAGTTCACAGGTTCGCTCATGACAGCTTGCCAAATCAGAGCCTGGATGGCCAGCGACCCCACGTTATCCTTAGTAAAAAGATGTGTCCTAACCGGTAACTGGGCAGAGGCTCGTGATGCCTGCCCCGAGGAATTAAAACCCTTTCACAGGCGCATGCATGAGCTATCACTCCAAGCAGACTGCCTGATGTGGGGCAGCCGAGTAGTCATGCCTCTGCGAGGCAGAAAGGCATTTGTCCGGGAGCTCCACCGCGAGCACCCGGGGATCGTTCTCATGAAGGCCATAGCCACATCCCGCGTCTGGTGGCCTGGTATTGACGCAGACTTGGAGCTCTGCATCCGAAGGTGCACCATTTGTGCCCAACTCAGCAATGCCCCCACGGAGGCTCCGCTGAGCCCCTGGCCCTAACCTACCAAACCATGGTCGCAGGTGCACGTAGACTATGCGGGCCCATTCATGGGCAAAATGTTCCTCGTAGTTGTAAATGCATTTTCAAAGTGGATCGAATGCACCATTTTAAACTCGAGCACAACCTCCACCACTGTGGAGAGCCTCGCAACCATGTTTGTAACGCACGGAATCCCTGACATATTGGTCAGTGACAATGGTCCGTGCTTCACCAGCGCAGAATTCCAAGACTTTATAATTGACCACGGCAAAAATCACATCAAGACGGCACCGTTCAAGCCAGCCTCCAACGGCCAGGTGGAGGGAGCAGTGCAAATCATTAAACAAGGCATGCTTAAAATCCAAGGTCCCATGCTGCAGGGTCGCCTGTCGCGACTGCTGCTGGCATACAGATCTCGTCCGCACTCATTGACTGGGATTCCCCCCGCGCAACTGTTGATGAAAAGGACTTTAAAAACAAGGCTCTCATTAATCTTCCCAGACATGCACGAAATCGTTGAGGCAAAGCACCGTAAGCTGACTGAGTACCATGACAGAAATTTGAGGGGGAGATGGAATGAGATAGGGGACAAAGTGTTTGTACTAAACTATGGCAGGGGTCCCAAATGGCTTGCAGGGACAGTAACGGGCAAGGAAGGAAACAGGCTACTGGTAGTACAAATGGACAATGGCAAAACCTGCCGGAGGCATGTAGACCAAGCCAAAAGCAGATTTACCAACAACACTGCGGAACCAGAGGCAGACTACAATGTGGAACTCGCACCACACCTGGCGGACAGACAGAGGGAACAACCTGAGGAAAGGACAATCCCAACAGACAGCCCAGTTGAGTCAACAACAATCTCACCAATCGAAACAGACAGCCCAAACGAGATACCAGCAACCACACCCAAAGAAAAACAGACACTAAGGCAAACAACTGAACCACAACTCAGACGCTCTACGCAAGAGTGTAGACCACCTGAGAGACTGAACCTATAAAGACAAAAAGACCTTGGGGGAGGGTGATGTCATGTATCTTACATTATTATATATAACTGTATCCCAACATGCTATACATGACTGTAATAAGATATGACCTGTAACCACCAGCATACCTTACCACCAGGGGTACACTTGCAAGAGACAGGTATATAAGGACAGGTCTCAGGCAAGTGCAGCATTCCAGAGCTGTGAAATAAAGGTGCAGGTCCAGAGTGATCTTGACTTCACTACATGCCTCATGTGAATCTGTACTGAGGGGACAGGACTTTACACTTATTGAATTCTTAGTACTTTTTGTTTGCATGGTTTGTAAGGCTTGGTTGGTTTTGGTGCAGATCCTCTCCGCTTCCTGCCCCTATCCCAGGCCGAATGGCCTCCGATGTACTTGCCTGTGCCGATTTCTTTAATTCTCCACAAGGGTTTTCTGAAGTGGCCACATCAGCTGGTCTACGTAGAAATGGAGTAACTATTAGCTTGCCAAAGTTGCCTAAATGGCCAGAACTGGCGTAGGTGGCTGGTAACGCCCCCTTTAGAGAAAAAAAAACTAACCTAAAAAAATCATAACTAACTCAGTTACGTTGGTGCAAATTGATTGGAGAAAATGGGGAATGTTAAGTTACGCCAGAAAAACCACGTTACGCCAAAAAAACGGAGCCACTCCTGGCCAAAATTGAGCCCATTCTCTGAACTCCAATGTGTATAGGCCCAACTTGCTCAACCTATCTTCATAAGTCAACACCGCCATCTCTGGAATCAACCTAATGAACCTTCTCTGAACTGGATGAATATATGAGTGACAAAGAAATATTGAAATAATATCATTAAGTAATATGATGCCATCGACAAATACAATCAAGAACATAATTTTAAAAGTACATTACTTGGGCAGTTATTGGTGCTTTAGTCACAAATCTTTTTGACGTTTGTATCATTAACTGGTACAAATAAAAGAAGTGTGTGTACAGGTAATATATAAAATTAAGCAGATTTTTAATTTAATTATAAAGGGGTGGTTTTACAATCTTATGCAAGTTCAGTGGGAGAGCTGCAGAAACCCTGACAGTGTGTTTCTGGGATTTCTGCAGCTCTTCAGTTGAAGCTAACAATGGACACGTGAGAACCTCTGCCGAAATTCACCCCCAAATACTCAGACTGAAAAATTAAATTAGTCATATTCAGGGACTGAAAGCAAATTGAACCAACGGAATGAGTGATGAGAATGAAATTGTTATGGTTGATGACTTGATTTAAGGTGTAACTGGACAATCACAGTATACTGTGAGAAAAACCGGACTAGAAACAACACAAAAATGTATTTAAATTGTACCTGTATATGTGATTTTTTTTGATAGTGCAGATCAATTCACTGCAATTACTGTTGAGTTGGAAGGCTACAGCTGAGAATGATCAGTGAAAAATGTATTTTCCTCACCATCCAGGGTAGCACTTGCATCCCTTCAGTAATTTCTGAATTAACATTTACCAGTAGTTTTTCAAGTAGAACAAAATGTCGCTAATGTAATCAACATGTTTTTATTTTGGTTTGTTTTCTATGCTGTCAAGTAATCAACTGGAGCAATGACCATGGAACTCATGCCTCAGGTTGACAGACGTGGTTCCCAAGCTGCGTGAATCCCGTGGCCATGCAGGAAAATTTAAAAAGTAAGTGAAAAAAGACTGATAATCGTCTCAATTGGGTCGCCCACTGCTGCCGGTCAGGTCAGCTCCGCGATGACAGGCGCGCCTGGGGGAAAGGTGCGTTTGGGTGGGATGACAACGGGTTCCCGACCCGCTGTCAAAAATAACAACTTTCCCACCCAACCCATCACCGATCGGCCACTACCATCCCATAAAGTTCAGCTTCACATGTCAGTGTCAGAGCCCACGAGATTTTCAGTCCATTAACCTTTCTTCTACATATATCTGTCTTAAAAATGTTTTCTGCATATATTAAGTTGGTATGTTGTTGGTTTCCCTCTTGCTCTTAGTAATGAGCAGAGGTTGGAAAATATACCATGAGGAGCATTACTGTTTATTACTGCTGGAATGTTGTTCTTCACGGGCGTTGTCAACAATACTTCACACTCAGTGAAACATTTCAAGGACACGCTCAAAGCCTCCTTGATAAAATGCAACATCCCCACTGACACCTGTGAGTCCCTGGCCAAAGACCGCCCTAAACAGAGGAAGAGCATCCAGGAGGGCGCTGAGCATCTCGCGTCTCATCGCCGAGTGCATGCAGAAAGCAAGTGCAGGCAACGGAAGAAGTGTGTAGCAAACCAGTCTTCCCACCTGTATTTGTAGACACTTTTGGTAATGACTCCACGAGGCAGGGTATGGCACTTAAACTGTGTAAACTGTCGTCCTTTATTTGCAGCTCCTCGAGTGAGGACACCAAGCTGTGAGTAGTTTTGGTCACCTTACTTAAGGAAGGATATACTAGCTTTGGAGGGGGTACAGAGACAATTCACTAGGCTGATTCCGGAGATGAGGGGGTTACCTTATGATGATAGATTGAGTAGACTGGGTCTTTACTCGTTGGAGTTCAGAAGGATGAGGGATGATCTTATAGAAACATTTTAAATAATGAAAGGGATAGACAAGATAGAGGCAGAGAAGTTGTTTCCACTGGTCGGGGAGACTAGAACTAGGGGGCACAGTCTCAAAATACGAGAGAGCCAATTTAAAACCGAGTTGAGAAGGTATTTCTTCTCCCAGAGGGTTGTGAATCTGTGGAATTCTCTGCCCAAGGAAGCAGTTGAGGCTAGCTCATTGAATGTATTCAAATCACAGATAGATAGATTTTTAACCAATAAGGGAATTAAGGGTTATGGGGAGCGGGCAGGTAAGTGGAGCTGAGTCCACGGCCAGATCAGCCATGATCTTGTTGAATGGCGGAGCAGGCTCGAGGGGCTGGATGGCCTACTCCTGTTCCTAATTCTTATGTTCTTATGTTCTTATGAGTTCCCTTTTATACTGGGTTACCCGCAGTGTGTAGACAACCCTTAGGTCTCCGACAGCAATACCCTCTGGTGTACAGTAAGTTGTGTACAGTGTAAGGTACATTCAGTGTTACAAACATCATATAACAATACAAGCAAGCATACATAACAACACTCCCCCCAAAGCATTTTTCAAGTCCTTATTGTAATGACCTGGGGAGGTGATCAGTAGTGGGCTATGGGAGGTTGTGGTGAGGGGTGTGTGGGTGCCAGGTGTAGTGAGGGTTGTGTAGCTTCCAGGTGTGATTCCTGTACTTGAGGCTGGCCTCATACATTTCCCTCCCTTCATACACAGACCATGTGGGTGCCACTGTTGTGGGATCCCTCAGTGGGGTAGTCATTGCAGCAGTGGGCAGGGTGCATACTCTGATGTGGGTAGTTGTGTGGTGGTGGGCAGGGCCACAGGACTTTGTGGGCTCCTTGTCCTCCAATTGGGATGAGAGTCTGGTCATCCCAGGGATTGCCAGGAAAGCTGGAGGGTATTGGCCTCTCGCTCCTGGTGTTGGCCCTCGTGACCAGGGGGTGTACGGCTGGTCTGGGGCAGGTTGCCAGTGGTGGTGGCTGTGCTGCCCATTGGCCATTGTCCCTGTAGTGGGTCTGCTCCCACTGGGTGTGTGTGTGTCCTTGGGGCATCACACTAATTCAAAAGGTCCAGGCTACATGGTCTGGTAGCCAGCTGGTCCCTGTAGAACCCAGTGTCCTTTAACAGTGCTCTACCTGTATACATGACACCATGGCTCTGGTAATACATAGTCAAGCCTACATTATTGACTGCCTTTACATTGTTAATAACAGCATTTGCATCACTTTTTGGTATCATGGTCTCACCAGACATGGTTACATTAGGCATTTCAAACTCTCTGCCATAATCATCATACATAACAAGCTTGTTATTAACCTTATTTACACAAGCATTCATTTCAATTTTTACATTAGCTACACCAGCATCACAATTCATGGTTACATTATCATTCTTGCACCCTTTTACTGCATTTTTAACTTTAAAGGCCCTGTCATCTTTAAGTTGAAACTGCCCCTTTAAATTTTTTTGGTTACCGGTCTCCTTTTAAGGGAGCCTTCCAATCCGATTGGCCGCTCGGTGTCACGTGTCGCTCCTCCATGCTCACTCGTGGTATGGCCGCGGCCATTTTGATTTTAGGTTCTTCTCCTCGTGGTGCAGCCGCCATCTTCTGGCTCTCCTCCAGGTAGGCTGTGGTGGTCTTTGCTTCCTCAGGTTCGGCCATGGACATCGGGAATCCACTTCTTTAGATGATTTTCGTCTTGGAGTTCTGCCCATGGCCGGAAGGTGGAGTTTGAGTTTTTGGTCCTGGAGTTTTCGCCGTGGTGTTGTGAAGTCGTTGCCGCACAGTCGAGCTGGACAGTGGGATCTCTAGATGCAGCGATGGATCCATGTTCGTTGTCAATTGCTGGAGCCCAGCAGCTGTCGCCACTTCGACTGATTTGGACCGGGTTCATCCAATTTCTTCCCAGCAGCATGGGACCATCTCCGGAAACGATCCACAAGGGGAGTTTGTTCAACACACCGCCCTGGGAGACCTGGACGTCCACGCTGCCAACGATTTGGATTTTACCTTTGGTGTAGGTGAGCAGCTGCGCCTGGACAGGAGACAGTTTTGGTCGAGTGGCCGATTCCGATGACAAATATGTCCCTTAGTGCTTCATTAAGGTGGTTTCCAAAATCACATGGTGCAGCTAGTCTTCTTAAATGTGCAGCATACTTAGTAATTTTTTGGCCTTCGGGTCGCCGGTAAGTGTAGAACCGGTGTCTGGCTGTGAGGATGCTTTCTTTTGATTTTAGTTGCTCTTGTATGAGTGTTACAAGTTCCTCAATGCTCTTGGTGATTGTCTTCGCTGGGGCTAGCAAGTCCCTGACGAAACAATGGATGGTGGGTCCACAACAGTTAAGCAGGAAGGCCCTGCGTTTTTTGGCCGTGTGGCTGGTGTGTTCCCATCCAGAACGTTGGCTATGAAGAAATGTTCCAATCTTTCTTCAAAAGCGTCCCAATCTTCCCCCTCTGTAAATTGCTGAAAGTTGCTGAGGTTAGACACGTTGAGCGTGTAGTTCGTGACCTCGTCGTCAGTTGTAATGTATGTAGGCACCTTTGGTAATGACTCCACGAGGCAGGGTATGGTACTTAAACTGTGTAGACTGTACTCCTTTATTTACAGCTCCTTAAGTGAGGACACCAAGCTGTGAGCTCCCTGTTATACTGGGTTACCCGCAGTGTGTGGGTAACCCTTAGGTCTCCAGCAGCAGCACCCTCTGGTGTACAGTAAGTTGTGTACAGTGTAAGGTACATTCAGTGTTACAAACCTCATATAACAATACAAGAAAGCATACATAACACCACCCACCCTTTCCATCAATGACTGACTGTCCCACCTGTGACAGAGACTGTAATTCCCATATTGGACTGTTCAGTCACCAAAGAACTCACTTTTAGAGTGGAAGCAATTCATCCTCGATCTCGAGGGACTGTCTATGATGATGATGATGGCACTCAATAATGAAGTAAAACTACTTATGGCTGTATTCTTGATCCAACTTGTCTGTTTTGAACTTATGACAGTCTATCATTGTCTTGGCATCAAGCCTCATAGAACAATTGATAGCAATGAGTGTATAGTTAATGAGAACAGACAGGCTTGCATTTATAGAGCGCCTTGCACAACCTCAGGATGTGTCAAAGCATTTTACAGCCAATAATTATAAGATCAGATCGGCTTTTCCTCAGAACTTTCCCAACCAGGAGCATTTAGATCTCTCTCTTATTTCCATCTGAATCACATATACGCAAAGTAATCTAGTGGCAAAAAAAATTGCATTTTATATATTGCTCAAAACAGAGGGGCAAAATGGAATGTATTTTAAATATTTCCAAAAATATTCAGCTTCACAGCGCATAATATAAATACAGGCAGGATAGGGTCAAGATGCTACAAGAGGATAATCTTCAGCATTTACTCTTAGAATCATGCTATTTCAGTGGATTATGCAGAGGAGTGAGATATAAACATAAGAAACTTTCAGGATTGAGATAGATTTATGTAAGGTTATCAAGAGATATAGAGCAAATGGAGTTGCAAATCAGCCGTGATCTAGTTGAATGGCAGAGAGGCTGATTGGCCAACTCTTGTCCCATGTTTCTATGTACATTATTTTCTTATCATTCTGGATTGTCTCAAACATACTTACACCAGGTTCAAGCAAAGAAACATTTTGAAACTCTACACATTGAACTCTTTCAGTTGGTAAAATATGAATTATAACCCAGCTCAAGTTGTATAAAAGGCCTGAGCACCTAAAGTCCACTTTGCATTTTGGATAGATCCTTCAAACGTAGCTTCTTCTTTTATAGATGGATTTTTGTTACACAGCTATTAAAATGGCTACAGTCTTGAATTAAAAGATAACATTTATCCGGCAAGGTAGTGTTCTAATAACCATTAAGTGCTTTCAGCTATGAACACAGACATAAGTATTGACTGCTGCTAAAATTTACTCTGATTCATTTCAAACTGTAATCACCACCCTATGTCTACTGCTACTTATGGACATCTAAAATATATTGTAATTTCACAAGGAAATGTCACTGTTTGCTAGCAATCAAATAAAGAAAGAATGATTATTGTTTGACATAAACCAGAAATTTTTGTTTCAAAAATCAGGCTTTCCAGAGTTTTTACAAAGAAAGACACACATACTTTATTATACTGTATTTTCAAAACATCAATTATAGTCAAACCTTACTGTTTTTCATTATAATCATGACTAATGATCACAGCTGCAGTAGTAACCAGTGACTTATGACATCTAAGAACTACCAAAATATTCTGAAACAGTAGCATTTTGTGTTGGTGGTGATTAGGTCATTTGTGCTAATTGGAGGAATTGCATGGGTAATTATTCAGGGAAATTTAAAAAATCCAAAACCATGAATGTTATGTATGAATAAAGAGTCTGACTAGATACTGTGAGCTCAAAGTAAAGTGTGACTTTAGTCTTTAATTGCAGGTCTCCAGAGTGCATCCCCAGCCTGTGAGGCCTCCGTAAGTACAGGTGCTCCCAAGGGATTGTGGGATCCCTTGGGACTCCAGGGGATGAGCCCGCTGGCGCTGACATAAGGTATTACAGGTTTACATATGTAGCAACACTCCCCCGCCAAAGTCAATAGTATAACTATTTACAAGGTGAGTCGATCTGGGGCCTTTCGTTCCCTGGTTGAGGGTCTCGGTGCAAATGCTGGTTTAGGTGAATCGTTTGTTGGGCCCTCGCTGGGCTGCTGTGCAATTGGCCTTGATGGGCTGCCTGGTGTGGTGAGTCCTGCTGGGCTGCTGCTGGTGATGGGTTCTGCTTCGTGGTCAGCCACTGTATCAGTTGCCACTGGTGTGTATGTTGGGGGGTCAAAGAAGGTAGGGTCTAATGTGGGTTGCTCTGGATAGTCCATGAATCTAAGTTTGGTTTGGTCCAAGTGTTTCCTGTAGATCTGTCCATTTGAAAGTTTGACCTGAAACACCCTACTCCCCTCTTTGGCCATGACAGTGCCGGGAAGCCACTTGGGACCTTGTCCATAGTTCAACACAAATACAGGATCATTAATTTCAATTTTGCGTGACACATTTGCGCTATCATGATATGTACTTTGTTGAAGCCGCTTATATAAGAACATAAGAATTAGGAACAGTAGTAGGCCATCCAGCCCCTCGAGTCTGCTCCGCCATTCAACAAGATCATGGCTGATCTGGCTGTGGACTCAGCTCCACTTACCCGCCCGCTCCCCGTAACCCTTAATTCCCTTATAGGTTAAAAATCTATCTATCTGTGATTTGAATACATTCAATGAGCTAGCCTCAACTGCTTCCTTGGGCAGAGAATTCCACAGATTCACAACCCTCTGGGAGAAGAAATTCCTTCTCAACTCGGTTTTAAATTGGTTCCCCCGTATTTTGAGGCTGTGCCCCCTAGTTCTAGTCTCCTCGACCAGTGGAAAGAACCTCTCTGCCTCTATCTTGTCTATCCCTTTCATTATTTTAAATGTTTCTATAAGATCACCCCTCATCCTTCTGAACTCCAACGAGTAAAGACCCAGTCTACTCAATCTATCATCATAAGGTAACCCTCTCATCTCTGGAATCAGCCTAGTGAATTGTCTCTGTACCCCCTCCAAAGCTAGTATATCCTTCCTTAAGTAAGGTGACTAAAACTGCACTCAGTACTCCAGGTGCGGCCTCACTAATACCCTATACAGTTGCAGCAGGACCTCCCTGCTTTTGTACTCCAACCCTCTCGCAATGAAGGCCAACATTCCATTCGCCTTCCTGATTAGCTGCTGCACCTGCAAACTAACTTTTTGGGATTCATGCACAAGGACCCCCAGGTCTCTCTGCACCGCAACATGTTGTAATTGCTCTCTACCTGTTCATGTAGATCAGGGTGGACTAATGAGAGCCTTGTCTTAAGTGCCCTTTTTATGAGCAGTTCAGTGGGAGGAATCCCAGTGAGCGAATGGGGTCTCGTGCGGTAACTAAGTAGGACTTGGGATAGGCGAGTCTGCAGTGAGCCTTCAGTTACCTTTTAAAGCTCTGCTTGATGGTTAGCACTGATCTCTCTGCCTGACCATTGGATGCTGGTTTGAACGGGGCAGATGTAACATGTTTGATCCCATTACGGGTCATGAACTCTTTGAACTTGGCACTGGTGAAACATGGCCTGTTGTCGCTCACAAGGACATTGGGCAGGCCGTGCTTGGCAAACATGGCCCACAGGCTTTCAGTGGTGGCAGCGGACGTGCTTGCCAACATTATCTCACATTCAATCCATTTGGAGTATGCACCTACAACCACGAGGAACATTTTACCTAAGAACGGGCCTGCATAGTCGACATGGACCCTGAATCACGATTTGGAGAGCCAAGACCATAAACTTAGTGCTGCCTCCCTGGGTGCATTGCTTAACTGTGAGCATGTGTTACATTTGTGCAAGCAGGGCTCTAATTCCGGATTGATATCGGGCTACCACATGTGGGATCTGGCTATCGCTTTCATCATCACAATGCCTGGGTGAGTACTGTGGAGATCACTGATGAAAGTGTCGCTGCCCTTTTTGGGTACCACTACCCGATTACCCCACAGAAGGCAGTCTGCTGAATAGACATTTAATCTTTGTGCTGCTGGTACGGCTTTATCTCTTCCTGCATTTCTAATGGGACACTGGACCAGCTCCCATGAAGTACACAATTTTTTACTGAGGACAGTAGGGTCCTGGCTCATCCAGGTTCTAATCTGTCGGGTGTTAATGGATGATTGCTCACTGTTGAATGCTTCTATTACCATGACTAAATCTGTGGACTGTGTCATTTCCACCCCAATGGTGGGCAATGGCAGCCTACTGAGAGCATCGGCACAATTTTCTGTGCCAGGCCTGTGGTGGATGGCATAGTTGTATGCGGACAACGTGAGCACCCATCTCTGGATGCGGGCTGAAGCATTCATATTTATCCCCTTACTTTCAGAAAAGAAGGATATCAATGGCTTACGGTCAGTTTCCAATTCAAATTTGAGCCCAAACAGATATTGATGCATTTTCTTTACCCCATAAACACACACTAACGCTTCTTTTTCAATCATGCTATAGGCCCTCTCAGCCTTAGACAGACTTTTGGATACATAAGCAACCGGTTGCGATTTCCTAGATTCATTAGCTTTTTGCAATACACACCAGACACTGTATGACAGCGCATCACATGCTAGTACCAAACGCTTACATGGATCATACAACACAAGCAATTTGTTTGAGCATAACAGTTTTCTAGCTTTTACACAGGCATTTTCTTGGCTTTTACCCCATACCCATTCGTCTCCTTTACGCAGTAAGGCATGCAGTGATTCTAACAGTGTGCTGAGAACCGGTAAGAAGTTACTAAAGTAGTTCAGGAGTTCTGGAAACGACCGCAGCTCCGTCGCGTTCTGTGGCCTCAGTGTGTTCTCGATTGCCTCCAACTTTGAATCGGTGGGCCTGATGCCGTCCACCGCGATTCTTCTCCCTAGGAACTCCACTTCAGGCACCAGGAAAACACACTTTCAGCATTTTAACCTGAGCCCCATGCGGTTGAGCCGACTAAGAACCTCCTCCAGGTTCTGCAGATGCTCAACTGTGTCCCGACCTGTAACCAAGATGTCGTCCTGGAAGACAACGGTGCGCGGGACCGACTTCAGTAAGCTTCCCATGTTTCTCTGGAATATAGCCGCAGCTGATCGAATCCCAAATGGGCATCTGTTGTAAATGAAGAGAACTTTGTGCGTGTTGATGCAGGTGAGACCCTTCGATGATTCCTCCAGCTCCTGCGCAGTCAAGTCAAGCTTCGTGAATGTCTTTCCTCCCGCCAGCGTCGTAAAAAGGTCGTCTTCCTTTGGTAGTGGGTGTTGATTCTGCAGGGAGAAACGATTGATAGTTACTTTGTAATCACCATAGATTCTGACGGTGCTGTCTCCCTTGAGGACTGGAATAATCAGACTGGACCATTCGTTGAACTCGATTGGCAAAATTATGCGCTCTCCGTCCAGCTCGATCTCCACCCTCTCTCATCATTTACGGTACCGCTCTCGCCTTGTGATGGATGGGTCACGCCCCGGAATTAGGTGGATCTGCACTTTTGCTCCTTGGAACTTCCCGATGCCTGGTTTGAACAGCGAGGGGAACTTGTTTAAGACCTGGGCACACGAAGTGCCGTCAACTGACGAGAGCGCTCGGACGTCTTCCCAGTTCCAGCGTATCTTTCCCAGCCAGCTCCTGCCAAGCAGCGTGGGACCATCGCCTGGTACCACCCAGAGTGGTAGCTTGTCACCGCTCATCATAGGAGACTTTTGCAGTTGCACTGCCGATTACGGGAATCAGTTCCTTTGTGTAAGTTCTCAGTTTAGTGCGAATGGGAGTCAGGACTGGCCATGAGGCCTTGGTGCACCACAATTTATCGAAAGTCTTTTTGCTCATAATGGACTGGCTTGTGCCCGTGTCCAGCTCCATTGATGCTGGGAGTCCATTTAATTCACCCTTCAGCATTATCAGGGGACACTTTGTGTTAAATGTTTGCACCCCATATACCTCTGCCTCCTCGGTCTGAGCCTCTGGTTCATCGAGATCCGCCGTAGATCTGTCCTCCTCTGCAACAGGTGGTTTGTAGGATTAGCAGGGTTTGCAGCTCGTCTGCACATACTTTGGAGGTGTCCCATTGTTCCACAGCCATTTGAAGCAGCATGAATGGAAATGATGATCACCCCCGCAGCGCCAACAAGGTGTTAATGGTCTTGCATTCATCACCCTTGATGGTGGACTCTGAGACATCTCCGGACATGCAGCTGCAGGCATATGAGGCCTGCCCTGTACGTTGCGATTCCAAAACAACATCACTTTGTTCACAGTACTTGTAGCAGCACTCGTGTGCTGAGATTTGCTTGGTATTGTTACTGGTGGCAATGAACACCTGGGCTATCGCTGTGGCTTTACTCAAGGTTGGGGACCCTACAGTCAAAAGTTTGTGAAGTATCCCTTCATGGCCAATGCCACGTACAAAGAAGTCCCTGAGCATGTGCTCCAAATGTCCTTCAAATTCGCAAAGTCCTGCAAGGCGGGAGTCGAGAGAGGCAGCGGCCTATAAAAGGCTCAGCAGTCCGGGGAGCGTCGAGAGAGGCGGGAGTCGAGAGAGGCAGCGGCCTATAAAAGGCTCAGCAGTCCGGGGAGCGTCGAGAGAGGCGGGAGTCGAGAGAGGCAGCGGCCTATAAAAGGCTCAGCAGTCCGGGGAGCGTCGAGAGAGGCGGGAGTCGAGAGAGGCAGCGGCCTATAAAAGGCTCAGCAGTCCGGGGAGCGTCGAGAGAGGCGGGAGTCGAGAGAGGCAGCGGCCTATAAAAGGCTCAGCAGTCCGGGGAGCGTCGAGAGAGGCATACCGGTGCAGCTCCAGCTGGGAGAGAAGGCAAAAAAGGCAAAAAAGAAGTGGAAAGAAATCAAAAGGTGACATCACAGCCAACGTGGTAAGTGATTGGCTGCTGATTGGTGAGTAGTTTTTCTTTTTCTTTATTAGTCAGTAACTTTTAACATTGGTGTCGCCAATTTAAGTGTATCTAAGGGTTAAGTCATGGCAGGACAGCTCGGTCACGTGATATGCTCCTCCTGTACCATGCGGGAAGTGTATCCACCTCCGGCTCCTGACGGTCCGCGTTGCGGAGTTGGAGCTGAGGGTGGATTCACTCTGGAGCATACACGATGCTGAGAATGACGTGAGTAGCAAGTGGAGCGAGTTGATCTTACCGCAGGAGAAGGGTCCACAGCCAGCAAGGGAATGGAAGACCAGCAGGAAGAGTAGTGCAAGGAAGGTAGTGCAGGGGTCCCCTGTGGTCATCCCACTGCAAAACAGATACACTGCCTAGAGTACTGTTGAGGGGGATGACTTATCAGGAGAGGGCAGCAGCAGCCAAGTTCATAGCACCGTGGGTGGCTCTGTTGAACAGGAGGGCAAGAAAAAGAGTGGGGGAGCGATAGTGATAGGGGATTCAATTGTAAGGGGAATAGATAGGCGTTTCTGCGGCCGCAACCGAGACTCCAGGATGGTATGTTGCCTCCCTGGTGCAAGGGTCAAGGATGTCTCGGAGCGGGTGCAGGACATTCTAAAAAGGGAGGGAGAACAGCCAGTTGTCGTGGTGCACGTTGTTACCAACGACATAGGTAAAAAAAGGGATGAGGTCCTACGAAATGAATTTAAGGAGCTAGGAGCTAAATTAAAAAGTAGGACCTCAAAAGTAGTAATCTCGGGATTGCTACCAGTGCCACGTGCTAGTCAGAGTAGGAATCGCAGGATAGCTCAGATGAATACGTGGCTTGAGCAATGGTGCAGCAGGGAGGGATTCAAATTCCTGGGGCATTGGAACCGGTTCTGGGGGAGGTGGGACCAGTACAATCCGGACGGTCTGCACCTGGGCAGAATCGGAACCAATGTCCTCGGGGGAGTGTTTGCTAGTGCTGTTGGGGAGGAGTTAAACTAATATGGCAGGGGTATGGGAACCAATGCAGGGAGATAGAGGGAAACAAAAAGGAGGCAAAAGCAAAAGACAGAAAGGAGATGAGGAAAAGTGGAGGGCAGAGAAACCGAAGGCAAAGAACAAAAAGGACCATTGTACAGCAAAATTCTAAAAGGACAGAGGGTGTTAAAAAGACAAGCCTAAAGGCTTTGTGTCTTAATGCAAGGAGTATCCGCAATAAGGTGGATTAATTAACTGTGCAAATAGATGTTAACAAATATGATGTGATTGGGATTACGGAGACGTGGCTCCAGGATGATCAGAGCTGGGAACTCAACATCCAGGGGTATTCAACATTCAGGAAGGATAGAATAAAAGGAAAAGGAGGTGGGGTAGCATTGCTGGTTAAGGATGAGATTAAGGCAATAGTTAGGAAGGACATTAGCTTGGATGATGTGGAATCTATATGGGTAGAGCTGCAGAATACCAAAGGGCAAAAAACGTTAGTGGGAGTTGTGTACAGACCTCCAAACAGTAGTAGTGATGTTCGGGAGGGCATCAAATAGGAAATTAGGGGTGCATGCAATAAAGGTGCAGCAGTTATAATGGGTGTCTTTAATATGCACATAGATTGGGCTAACCAAACTGGAAGCAATACAGTGGAGGAGGATTTCCTGGAGTGCATAAGGGATGGTTTTTTAGACCAATATGTCGAGGAACCAACGAGGGGGGAGGCCATCTTAGACTGGGTGTTATGTAATGAGAGAGGATTAATTAGCAATCTCGTTGTGCGAGGCCCCTTGGGGAAGAGTGACCATAATATGGTGGAATTCTGCATTAGGATGGAGAATGAAACAGTTAATTCAGAGACCATGGTCCAGAACTTAAAGAAGGGTAACTTTGAAGGTATGAGGCGTGAATTGGCTGGGATGGATTGGCGAATGATACTTAAGGGGTTGACTGTGGATGGGCAATGGCAGACATTTAGAGACCGCATGGATGAACTACAACAATTGTACATTCCTGTCTGGCATAAAAATAAAAAAGGGAAGGTGGCTCAACCGTGGCTATCAAGGGAAATCAGGGATAGTATTAAAGCCAAGGAAGTGGCATACAAATTTGACAGGAATAGCAGCGAACCTGGGGACTGGGAGAAATTTAGAACTCAGCAGAGGAGGACAAAGGGTTTGATTAGGGCAGGGAAAATGGAGTATGAGAAGAAGCTTGCAGGGAACATTAAGACGGATTGCAAAACTTTCTATAGACATGTAAAGAGAAAAAGGTTAGTAAAGACAAACGTAGATCCCCTGCAGTCAGAATCAGGGGAAGTCATAACGGGGAACAAAGAAATGGCGGACCAATTGAACAAGTACTTTGGTTCGGTATTCACGAAGGAGGACACAAACAACCTTCCAGTTATAAAAGGGGTCGGGGGGTCTAGTAAGGAGGTGGAACTGAGGGAAATCCTTATTAGCCGGGAAATTGTGTTGGGGAAATTGATGGGATTGAAGGCCGATAAATCCCCAGGGCCTGATGGACTGCATCCCAGAGTACTTAAGGAGGTGGCCTTGGAAATAGTGGATGCATTGACAGTCATTTTCCAACATTCCATTGACTCTGGATCAGTTCCTATAGAGTGGAGGGTAGCCAATGTAACCCCACTTTTTAAAAAAGGAGGGAGAGAGAAAACAGGGAATTATAGACCGGTCAGCCTGACATCGGTAGTGGGTAAAATGGAATCAATTATTAAGGATGTCATAGCAGTGCATTTGGAAAGAGGTGACATGATAGGTCCAAGTCAGCATGGATTTGTGAAAGGGAAATCATGCTTGACAAATCTTCTGGAATTTTTTGAGGATGTTTCCAGTAGAGTGGACAAGGGAGAACCAGTTGATGTGGTATATTTGGAATTTCAGAAGGCGTTCGACAAGGTCCCACACAAGAGATTGATGTGCAAAGTTAGAGCACATGGGATTGGGGGTAGTGTGCTGACATGGATTGAGAACTGGTTGTCAGACAGGAAGCAAAGAGTAGGAGTAAATGGGTACTTTTCAGAATGGCAGGCAGTGACTAGTGGGGTACCGCAAGGTTCTGTGCTGGGGCCCCAGCTGTTTACACTGTACATTAATGATTTAGATGAGGGGATTAAATGTAGTATCTCCAAATTTGTGGATGACACTAAGTTGGGTGGCAGTGTGAGCTGAGAGGAGGATGCTGTGAGGCTGCAGAGCGACTTGGATAGGTTAGGTGAGTGGGCAAATGCATGGCAGATGAAGTATAATGTGGATAAATGTGAGGTTATCCACTTTGGTGGTAAAAACAGAGAGACAGACTATTATCTGAATGGTGACAGATTAGGAAAAGGGGACGTGCAAAGAGACCTGGGTGTCATGGTACATCAGTCATTGAAGGTTGGCATGCAGGTACAGCAGACGGTTAAGAAAGCAAATGGCATGTTGGCCTTCATAGCAAGGGGATTTGAGTACATGGGCAGGGAGGTGTTACTACAGTTGTACAGGGCATTGGTGAGGCCACACCTGGAGTATTGTGTACAGTTTTGGTCTCCTAACCTGAGGAAGGACATTCTTGCTATTGAGGGAGTGCAGCGAAGGTTCACCAGACTGATTCCTGGGATGGCGGGACTGACCTATCAACTGGGCTTGTATTCACTGGAGTTCAGAAGAATGAGAGGGGACCTCATAGAAACATTTAAAATTCTGACGGGGTTAGACAGGTTAGATGCAGGAAGAATGTTCCCAATGTTGGGGAAGTCCAGAACCAGAGGTCACAGTCTAAGGATAAGGGGTAAGCCATTTAGGACCGAGATGCGGAGGAACTTCTTCACCCAGAGAGTGGTGAACCCGTGGAATTCTCTACCACAGAAAGTTGTTGAGGCCAATTCACTAAATATATTCAAAAAGGAGTTAGATGAGGTCCTTACTACTAGGGGGATCAAGGGGTATGGCGAGAAAGCAGGAATGGGGTACTGAAGTTGAATGTTCAGCCATGAACTCATTGAATGGCGGTGCAGGCTAGAAGGGCCGAATGGCCTACTCCTGCACCTATTTTCTATGTTTCTATGTTTCTAAGGCGTCTTAGCTCGGCGACTTAGCTTGCCACTTACTGGCCTTCAGACCTTTTTGTATGTGTAGAACCGGTACCTCGCCATCAGAACGCTTTACTTCGGGTTCAGGTGCTCCCGGACCATTGTGCACAAAGCATTGTACGATTTCTCTGTGGTTTCACTGGAGCAAGCGATGAGGCCATACGTTGGTGCCCCGCAAACGATGAGGAGAATCATTTGGCAGCGTTCGCTTCTCCTTCCAGTTCGTTGGCCACGAAGTATTGGTCGAGTCGCTCCATGAAGCTTTCCCAATCATCTCCCTCCAAAAATTTCTCCAGGATGCCCACTGTTCTCTACATCATTGGGTTCGTCATCTGTATCTCATCACCAGTTGTTATGTATGAATAAAGAGTCTGACCAGATACTGTGAGCTCAAAATAAAGTGTGACCTTCGTCTTTTATTGCAGGTCTCCAGAGTGCCTCTCCAGCCTGTGAGGCCTCTTTAAGTACAGGTGCTCCCAAGGGATTGTGGGATCCTTTGGGACTCCAGGGGAGAGCCCTCTGATGGTTACACAAGGTATTTACAGGTTTACATATATAACAATGAACATGTATGTTTTTAAATTGTCTAATTCTTCATGTATATATTAAGATAAATGTACATTAAAGCAATCCCATGTAATGAGAACTGATGATTTTTATTTGTCCACAGATAAATGACTGATTTAATGTGAAGTTGACAAGCCAAAGAGATCTGTGGACATATAGGGGTCTAAATTTGTTATGATCCATTTTCAGACATAACAAACAACATGCTTGCATCATCAACCCAAGCCACGAGGCCCGAGGACCATGCTAACTTGGTCAATGGTCCTTACTGCCATACCTTGGGTAAGCTGGCTGCACCTGTTGACCCCTCCAGAAGTAGTTTGCCCATGTGGCTGATTAATGTTGCTTGCAGCCAACCTGAGGTAGATATAAGCGATGGGGCAGGAAAATGGGAGGGCACCCAAGCTGGGGCCTGCAATGGCCCACACTCCTGCTCCTCTCAGCACCACATCAAAGATAAATATGAAAAAAATACTTTGAATTTTAGTGGTTAGGCTACTTGTAGACTAGGTAATGCTGAGTGGAGCACGCTCAGTGCCTGCTCAGTTCCATTTCAGGCAGCCGCCAGTCCCACATAATGGGCCCAAGTTTCCACACGATAAAAAACGGGCGCCCCTCTGAGCTGGGCGCCCGTTTTTCACGCCTAAAACGGCGCCGGAAAAAAAACTCGCGATTCTGGAGAGCCCTGCAGTTCCTTGTCTGTTTGGCGTGGCGCCCAGGGGGGCGGAGCCTACACTTGCGCCGATTTTGTAAGTGGGAGGGGGCGGGTACTATTTAAATTAGTTTTTCTCCTGCCGGCAACCCTGCGCGTGCGCGTTGGAGCGTTCGCGCACGCGCAGTGTGAAGGAAACATTGGCACTCGGCCATTTTTGTAGTTCTTTGTAGCTGTTTAATTTTTGAACATTTTTTAATAAAAGCACATTGCCATCAGCACATCAGCACTGAGGCTTCCTGCAGCCTTCTCACTGTCTCCTTCCCGTCCGCCGTCTGGAACGTCTTCCTCCCCCCCCCCCCCGCTGCGTTCGGGCGGGCCCGCACTCCCTCCCTCCCGCCGTCGGGAACGGCTTCCTCCTCCCCCCCTGCCGTCGGGAACAAACGAACGAACTTGTAAGGCTGGCTGAAGCACTTTCACACAGGTAGGAATATGGTTTATTTAATCTTTTCTTTGCTTATAAATTTTTATTCAGGTTGGATTTATTTGTATAATATTTGTATAAGTATAAATAAGGATTGATTGTAGAATTTAATGACTTCCCTTCACCTCCCCCTCCCTCCCCCCCAACCTCGTTCTGGACGCGTAATTTGTAACCTGCGCCTGATTTTTTAATGTGTAGAACAGGTTTTTTCAGTTCTACAAAAATCTTCACTTGCTCCATTCTAAGGTCGTTTGGAGTATGTTTTCACTGTGGAAACTTTGAAATCAGGCGTCAGTGGCCGGACACGCCCCCTTTTGAAGAAAAAATTCTGTTCCAAAGTAGAACTGTTCTACCTGACTAGAACTGCAGATAAAAAAATGTGGAGAATTGCGATTTCTAAGATAGTCCGTTCTCCATCAGTTGCTCCTAAAAATCAGGCGCAAATCATGTGGAAACTTGGGCCCTATAAAAGGGCCAGTTGAATTTTGCACCTGTTTTATGGGTGCAAAATGGATGTGGCAATGTTGAATTTCTACCCACAATTACTTTCAGAAAAAGGACATTTTTATTGTAAGTTGCTTTCCAGTTTCCAATAAAGGATGGGCTAAAGACAGTCGAGAGAGGATCTGAGCTCGGAAAATCAAGAAGTCGAATCAGTTTGGGGAGAGCTAAGAAATAACAAGGGGCAGAAAACATTTGTTTAAATGCCCCCAAACAGTAATTGTAATGTAGGACAGAGCATAAATCAGGAAATTAGAGGTGCATGTAACAACGGTAATACAGTAATCATGGAGGACTTTAATCTACATATAGACTGGGCAAACCAAATTTTCAGTAATAGTGTGGAGAACAAATTCATGGAATATATACAAGATAGTTTTCTAAATCAGAATGTTGAGGAACCAAATGGAACAGACTATTTTAGATCTAGTATTGTGCAATGAGAAAGGGTTAATTAATAACCGTGTAGGAAAGGGGGCCTTTGGGAAGAGTGACCATATTCTGATTGAATTTTATATTATGATTGAAAGTGATTTAGTTAAATCCAAAACTAGGATCTTAAATTTAAACAAAGGAAACTACATAGGTATGACTGGCAAGTTGGCTAAGGTAGATTGGAAAACTACATTAAAAGGTATGATGGTAGATAAGCAATGGCTAGCTTTTAAAGTATTGATGCATAATTTACAGCAAATATACATTCCTTTATGGCACAAAAACCCCACAGGAAAAGTGGTCCAACCGTGGCTAACAAGAGAAGTTAAAGATAGTATAAGATCAAAGGAAGAAGCTTATAATGTTGCCAAAAAGAGCAGTAAGCCTGAGGATTGGGAAGATTCTAGAATTCAGCAAAGGAGGACCAAGAAATTGATAAAGAAAGGGAAAATAGCATATGAGAGTAAACTAGCCAGAGACATAAAAACAGACTATAAAAGGTTCTGTAAGTACATAGAAAGGAAAAGATTAACGAAAGTAAATGTGGTTCCCGTACAGGCTGAGACAGGAGAAATTATAATGGGGAATAAGGAAATGGCAGAGAAATCAAAGAACTACTTTGGGCTGAAAATTGCCCTTCGTCCTGACTGAGGGCAGTAACCTTCCGGGGCTGGGACTTCCTGCGCCCGGCCCAGAAGTCCCGCCCCAATACAGAATTGGGCGGTACACCCCTCAAAGGAAGCGGAGCATCGGAGACAGCTGGGAGGGGGCACAGCTGGGGCAGCAGCGCGGTGCTTCAATTAAAGGAGAGGGCCGCTGTGCACTCTGCATGCTCTTTGATGGCTACCACTGGGCCACCAGGGAGGTGCCAGCAGCCCGGCACCCAAAGTGGAGTGCCAGACCGCACAATGACAGCCCGATTGACGCGAGGGCCGTCATTGTCGGATCGACGCAAGAATCAGGTGACAAATAAAAATGGCTTCCCGGGGCGCTAAAGGTCTCCCTTTCAAGGGGCACGGTGGCGGCGGATGTCCGACAGCTTCATGACCCGCGAAGCTGGTGTTGACATCCGCCCATGCCACAATTTCCCACCGCGCTGCGCAAAGGGGTCGGCACGCACGACCATCGGCAGTTGCTCCCCAGCACAGGGTGCTAATCGCAGGTCACGGCACTGCCGGGACAGCGCCCCCCCCCCCACCAAACCTCTGGGGCAATTTCCCTGGAGGCCCCGCTCCGGGCGAAAACGCCACTGCGCCAAAGATGGCCAGACATTATGCTCTGAAATTGTTGAATTCTATGTTGAGTCCAGAAAGCTGTAAAGTGCCTAAATGAAAGTTGAGGTGATGTTCCTCGAGCTTACGTTGAGCTTCATTGGAACAGTGCAGGAGGCTGAGGACGGAGGTATCAGAGTGGGAGTGGGCTGGAAAATTAAAGTGACAGGCGACCGGAAGCTCAGGGTCACACTTACGGACTGAACGGAGGTGTTCTGCAAAGCAGTCACCCAATCTGCACTTGGCCCCCCCAACGTAGAGGAGACCACATCGTGAGCAGCTAATACAGTATACTAAATTGAAAGAAGTACAAATAAATCACTGTTTCATCTGAAAGGAGTATTTGGGGCCCTGGATAGTGGGAAGGGAGGAGGTAAAAGGGCAGGTGTTGCATCTCCTGTGCTTGCATGGGAAGATATCATGGATAGGAGAAGGGGTGCCGGGGGTGACTGCGGAATGGACCAGGCTGTCGCAGAGGGAGTGGTCCCTTCGGAATGCTGAGAGGGAAGGGGAGGGGAAGATGTCATTGGTGGTGGGATCACGCTGGAGGTGGCGGAAATGGCGGAGGATGATCCGTTGAACGTGGAGGCGGGCTGTGCAGGGTTGGGGAACTATGAGGCTGGTGGCTGTGTAGGGAAGATCTTCAGAGGAGATGAGGTCAGTGACGGTCTGGAAAATTATGGCTAAACGTTCAGTGGTGGGGTCTGAATGAGTGGGCATGTGGGTTTGCCAGGATTGTGGGCTTCCCGAGGGTTCAAGGAGACATTGACTGCACACACGTGGCCTTGTGAGCACCATTCGAGAATGCCGAGGTAGTCAGAAACTGAAAGGGATACCACTCCCTGAATGTGTAGCTGTTGTGCAACCACACACAGCGCATCCTCGCAGTGAATGCCCGGTATCCTGGGAGTGCACAGGATGCGTTCATCCTGCTTGAGGGCAATGTGCCACGAATGTTTCAGCTGCCACGGGAAGGACATGGCTGGCTGCTCAGGGACAAAGGATACGGCCTAGTCACCTGGTTTATGACCCCTCCTCCTCAACCCCACCACACAAGTGGAGCATTGCTCCAATGAGCCATGCAGCCACCCGCAACATCATCGAGCAGACAATAGGGGTGTTGAAGCAACGTTTCCGATGCCTGGACTGCTCTGGAGGCAACCTTCAATATTCCCCTCAACACGGGTAATTGTACGGTGTTTGTTTTTCACTCTACTCTGATTCTTAGACCTTGGGACTTATAGTGGGAAAGGACAACATGTGGCACAAAATTTAGGCTTAACCCAGTGTCCGTTTTATTATGCACTAAAACTACAGGACTAGACTTCACTGAGAGAAATCGACTGAAAACATACAATCACCCTTCCTAGCTGTAACTATTATATGTTTGTGGTCATTGGTTCCGTGACCGGTTGGTTCTTCTTCTGGCCATTCTCTGCAGTGCTGTTCCTTCCGTGTATGTTCCGTACTACATGTCCTTCCGTTTGTTCGTCTGTTCGTTCTTTTGACCTGTGTCCATCTGTACACGTGTCCTTCTACTTCTTCTGTGTGCTTCTTCTTCCGTCTGTTTCTGTCCTTCTTCCATCTTCTGCTGAGCTGCTTCTAGCTCGCATATTTATATCCAGGTTTTGACTGATCTCCCACCACTGCGGTTTCTGATAAAGTGTTTGCATCGAAACATTGTTTGGTGGTCCCCTTGGTTGATTGACTGCAATAATGGACTTGTCAGTTTTCCCATTTGCACACTGAGTCTGCAAGGCTCTAGTTGATTTCTCATCTTAACACCTCGTTCCAAAAAAATGTACACCTGGTGTAGTTCCTTTGTTGTCCTGTCTTTTTACAGACTTGGTGTCTCCAGTGGGTTTGTTTTCCTCACCCTGGTCAACCAAGTTCAGGGCCTCATGTAGAACAACAATGGAGTTGTTACATGAAGTCAGTTTTGGTTCCTCACCACAGAATGTCCTTCATTGTCCAGCTTAATTCCAAAAGCTTGTATTAAATTCCAAAAGCTTGGATTAATCAATTTTTAGTTCATGGTCTCCTTCTGTGCTTTACTGAAGATTAATAACCTTACACTATTCATTGTGGTGTGCTGCACGCTTCATAACTTAACCATAATGAAGGCCCAGCCATTGCCAGTGGGGATTGCAGGAGGAGGAAGAAGAGGAGCCTGCTGAGGCATCGATTGGGCAGCCAGACATGGAGGAGGAGCAGCATCCATATATATAGTTATATCATATATAACTCAATGTCAGCAGCTCATAATGCATCAGTTCTCTTGAATGGCGGAAGCTGAGGGTGCAGCTAATAATGATGCTACGAGAATGGCACATCTCCGTGAAATTACACAACCGATCAAATGAACATTTTATTAATGCCATCAAAGTCTTGTCTCAAACAGCACACCAACAACCCCTTACCAGCAACGAATCAAAAATGTAATAAATGTCCCTTGAAACAGCATAACACGCAATCAACTTCAGCAATACGTGTACAAACGCCCCTGCCATTTGTAATTCCACACCAGCCATAGCAGGCATCAAATAACAGTAACACGATATTTACAATGATATTTACAGGATGAGGACCTCTATCCATGGTGGACAAAATCTTTATTCAGACTTGCTCTGGGATTTGCCGTCCCACGCCTCCTGCTCCTTCTTAATGTGGGCTCAGTGCCTGTAGCAAGGCTGCTTGAGGGCTGCTGTGTGTAAAAGCGAGTCAGGACAGACGGTCTATCAGGATGTCCTGGAGCAGCTCTGGGCCTGGAACATCTGGCTGCAGACTGCACTGCCTCAGCATTGGCAGCAGCAGTCTCGGATGGCTAGTCTATAGACCATGGCAGGTGCGAAGGCGGAGTAGCAGTGGTGGGAGACGGAATGCTGTCATCTTGAGCAAGGACAGCACTTTTCATTTCTAGTGACCCACTGACATTCATCTGGGGCAGAGCCTCAGCGTCAGGTGCAATCTGTGGGAGCTCAGATTGCTGGCCTGCTTTGGCACCGTCACTTCCCCATTGGACAGTGGGCAACACAAAGAGGATGGCAGCAGTCAGTGTTTGCATGGCATCAATCTGAGACTGACTCAACAGCACACTGAGTCTGAAATGCAGCAGTCTGAGAGTTAAGGTCAGCAATCATTGACAGCCTCACGTCATGAAGGCCTTGCGTGGTTTGGGGCCTGTGATGTGATAGCTGTTGCCACGTCAACCATGGCATGCGCCATCACCTCAGGCACTCCACTCTCGCTGTTTGAGTCCATCTCCCTCTGTAAGCGGGCAAGGATGGGCTTGTTGGAGTGTTGAGAGGCACGGGCAATGCTTGAGGCAGCCTCCCCCAACCTCAGAGCGTGCATCCATGCTCTGCGAGACCTTCTCCAATACACCCATAAGCTTGCGGTGCATTTGCATGGACTCTCTGTACATAGCCTTCAAGTCTAGGTGCAAATCTGACTGTCTCTGAGCAGGACTCATGGGCTGACTCACTCTCCAGGGAGCTGGCCCCCAAGATTCCCCTCATGCTGGGTGTTGCTGCAGGCCACTGGAGCCATAAGCCTTGGGCTCTTCAAAACCAAGGAATGTTGACTCTTCCACCGAGGTGGTGTTCCCACTTGGTGCAACTGATGGAGGGTCCCACTCTGTCACCACACTTTCGTCACCTTCCTCATCATCTCCTCTGTCTGTTGAAGTGGATGGCTCAGAAGCAGGCAACACAATTGTGGTTAGCAACAGGGGAGGGGTCAGGAAGGGAAGAAGAAGGTGGCATTGGATATTTATATGTAAAGGGGATACAGCATTTGCTATCAAAGGTCAAGGATATCACAGAAATCCCAAAGGGCATTCACATACCATCAGTGTCCACAGGGGGCTCTGCTTCACCAACCGCTACCGCACCATATGGCGTACGTTCGTTCCTCCACTTCAGTGAGATCTTGTATGTCAGGCTCCCATCTATCAGTGGATTGCTGCTCTCTACCGTTGTGAGCCAGTTTCGACTGCAATAAGAAACACAAGAAGGTGTGAGTGAGTGTGCAGTTCATCATGTGCCACATGCGCCTTCCATAGTTGAATAGCTGCTAGCGTCGGCAAGTGTGCAGATGTCCATTTTACTCTGCGTGGCTGCACAGAGTGGATGTGTGAATGGTAGGATTAGGTGACAACCACCTAAGACTAGTGATGAGGCTGAAGTATTATGAACACAGATCAAGTGTGAAACGGTAGTGCGAGGAGGGGTGAGGCTGAGTAGGGAGCAAGACGGTGAGCAACGCTTGGATGGGCAGCGCATGGCTGGTGAACTGAGCCTGAGCTTTTATGGTGGCTCCACCAACGGAGACCGTGGCCTGGTATACTTAGAGAAAGAGCATGTACTGGAAAGACTTTGGGCTAGATTTTCCATTAGTTTTGCATCGCTACCGCCCACTCAACGTCCATTTTAATGCTGAGATAAGGTATATCGCCCAGATATCATCCATTTAGCAACAAAATGGAAACTAACGCCCATTTATCGCTCACTTATCGCCTAGCATTACTTTCGGCATTTACTTAGCGCCGAGAATGAATATTACCGCCCGCCCATTTTTTTTTGCCGTAAAGATCAGAATAGCCAAAACTAACGCCCAAAATATCGCCGAGCATTGCTTTCAGCACTTCACCCACATATCGCCGAAAATATTGCTCGCCGAAAAACCCGCTGAGAAAAAATTGCTCTCACCTGAACTAAACCCAGCGGTATGGACGCCATTTTGTAAATCGGAGGTCATTTCATATAAAAGGCTGCTTCAACTTCTGGGGAGTTTTGATGTTCACTGTGCAGTTCTTTTAAGATGATTTGAAAATCTGAGCAAACATCTTATCATACTGTGGACGATTTGAATTTATTTTAGGTGTTTTAGTAGGTAAATTTATTGTTTGTGAACAATGGGTATGATACTGATTGTTATTGTAATGGGGCCTGTAATTTCTCAGCCTGTCTTGATGACTACGCACATGCTGCAGACTAGAGATGGCAGAAGGTATATTGAAGCGCATTATGTGCCCAATCAAAGAGGTGGCAGACTGCTGAGGAGGACGAGAACTTACACCCCACGCACATACAGGGAGAAGCAGTCTTACCTGAACTTGTCCGATAATACGTGCCTTAGGAGACTGCGCTTCCAGAAAGTGGTTATCAGTGAGATATGCCAGCTCAGTAGGGGAGATCTGCAGCCTGCCAGCACCATCAGGACCACACTGTCCGTTGAGGTCAAGGTCACCGCGGCACTTTCCTTCTTTGCATCAGGTTCCTTTCAGGCCTCAGCTGGTGACATTTGCGCTATATCTCAGCATGCCACACATTGCACTGAAGCCCTTTACGCACGCAGGATGGACTTTATCAGCTTCCCTATGACCAGGGAGGCACAGACTGAGATGGCTCTAGGATTCTCCACAATTGCAAACTTCCCAAGGTGCAGGGAGCAATAGACTGTGCGCACATCGCCATGTGGGCACCTTTTCAGGATGCAGAGGTTTTTCGGAACCAAAAGGGATTCCACTCCCTGAATGTGCAACTCATTGTCGACCACAAGAAAATTATAATGGCAGTAAATGCAAAATTTACGGGCAGCATCCATGATGCTCACATCCTGCGTGAGAGCGCTATATCTGACATGTTTACCAGTGAGCCACAAGGTCAATGCTGCATGCTTGGTGACAAAGAATATGGCCTTGCCACCTGGCTGATGACCCCCCTGCATAACACCCAGACAGAAGCCGAGAAGCGATACAATGAGAGCCATATAGCCACATGCAATATCGTCAAGAAGACCATTGGAGTGCTTAAGCAGCGCTTTAGATACCTGGACCACTCAGGAGGCAAGTTACAATACCACCCTGAGCAGATAGCTCAATTTGTGGTGGTGTGCTGCATGCTGCACAACTTGGCTATCAGGAGAGGACAAGACTTTCCAGAAGGGACTGCCGGTCCACCTCAGGAGAGAGAGAAAGAGGAGGACGAGGAGGTGGATGATAAGCTCGGGCCAGACAATCAGGCTGACGATGAAACCATGCCCCCGCTCCCCAGGAAAGTGCCCGTGGTGGCTACATAGCTGCAAGACTCTTACGTCAGCAGCTCATAAATGAGCGCTTTGCTTGAAATAACGTTGGTGGTATTTTAAAAGCTGCAAGACTGCTGTGTCTGCAGCTCATACATGAATGGTGTGCATTACCTTGGTGACAGTTAAAGTTTAAGTTGATTCAAGTTACGATGAATTATCCCATTTCATGTTAAGGAATCACCAGTGTGTCACAGTGCAGCTATCTGAGACAATGTGCAACAATGTTATGTGATATAAAAAAACATTTAATGAGAACATTTGTATAAAATCATAATTATCACTCTAAAAAACACCCCACCCCACCCACAACAAATTTATAACAGTTATATCATTTATTAAATTTGTTAAATTTCCAACAAGCCTTCAAACAACACAAATGCAAAAAAAACAAGGTACCCCCCCTCCCCCAAACCTCCCAACATTTATTCAATAGCAATAACAACAACAACAACAATACTTTCACAACTACAACTTCTGTGGCCATGCGCCTCACTTTCCTTTTCACCCCGCTTCTCCCCACCTCTACCCCTTCCCCTCCCAACTCCAAGCCACCTTGCCGCACTGCTCCTCAGACACTGCTTCATTGAGGGGGATGTCAGCAGATCCGCTGGTTGGCCGGATGCTGGAGAGGACGGTCCCTCCTCGGGACCGTCCTCCGAGCCAGAAGCAAGAGCTTCGTCCTGGCTCGCATGTATCGTTGGCAATGGGGTTGCGGCACCTTGGGGTTCAGTGCTGCGTTCCGGGACCACTGGCTATCACCTCCAGGGCCACCACTATCCACGGCATGTACTCTGTCATGGTCACGGATATGGTGGCCAGCTGTTGGGATGCCCCCCCATTGTCTGGAGGATCTGATGACCTATGTCAACACTACTCCTGGATAAATGAACCATGTCCCCGCTTAGATCTGCTGCTCGTGGAGCAGTCCTTCTGCGTCGAACCAACCTCCTTAGGGTCGGTGCCAACATGGAGACACTTGGGGTGCCCTGCGGCAAAGTGCTTGGGCCCGCTACCTCCACGGTGGAGGAGGACATGGCCGCAGGAGCACTAGATGTCATCAGTGCTGTTGACATGATGGAGCTTGTTGCTGCAGGCTCCTCAAACTCTGCACTGTCGTCAGTAGAGAAGGCACCCTGCAGCTCCACGGGCGACATTCGGAGTTCCTCACCACCAGAAGCACAATCCACCTCTGCCGCTGCCAGATCCACACCTTGCCTGCGCTGTCGGCTGAGCTACAAAACATAAATTAGGTTATTAGAGGAGAAGGGGATGCTAGGGTCTCAGGGTAATTCAAACACTACACACAGCATATGCACAAGAACAGCAGTACTGCTATCAAAATAATCACAGACATCACATTTAATGAACATAACCAAATTTTGCATTACAATGATTTTCATGAGCCCATCATTAATTTTATAACAATTTCATCAATCATCTATCATACATTGTTTGGATATGAGTGGGCGTGGCATCTACTGACTTTACATCACACAATGGTGTATACTTTACTCACGTGGCATCACATCAGGTTCTGCTGCTGCTTGCGTGGCCGACCGGGGGGTGGCTCCCCACTAGTGCCAGCGCCTGCTCCTTAAGGTCGGACAGCTCACACATTACTGGTGGGCCGCCACCCGTGCGCCGCTGCTCGGCCCTATTCTTCGAAAGCTTCTTCTGCAAAAGGAAACAACAGCACAACATGGCATAAGTTGATTGTGTAAGATCATTGCCAGGTACTGTCACAGATACTGAGACAACACATAACTTACAGATGTTATAATAATTATTATATTTATCATTATTAACCTAAAGACGTACACCGTCAACGTAGGCTTTGAATTAAACATTCCCATCATAGCTGAACGTACTCATGCATTACACTTACAATTCCAATTATATAAATATATAAGTAAATGTAATACTTACTCTGCCGGATTTGACAAGGTCGTTCCAGCATTGGTGGCACTGGTTGCCCTCACGCACCTCGTGTGTCGCCGACAAGACCACCTCAGTTATCTCGGTCCAAATTTTCTGGTAAACCTTTGGGGTGGGCTTCCCATACCCACCCCGGGTCAATTGACCCCAACATGACTCCACCTCCTGCAGGAGAGCAGCATTTGCCTCGTCAGAGAATCTCCTTGGTCATTTTCGTCCTCCTAATTCGACTTCCTCTCTAACTTCACTGCTGTCACCAGCCTCCTCCCCCTCCATATCGTGCGGTCTCACCTCTTCTATGTCTTCTATTTAATTAATTTTTTTTTGCCAAAATTTCGGTGTCACCAAACTAAATAGTGCTCTAAATTCTTCTTACACCTCCAAAAAATCTTTCCTACCTCCCACAACAGCTAAACAAATGACAAAGAACCAGACAAGAAACACACACACGCTTTCGGTTCCTCTCTGCTCTCTCTCTCTCTCTCTCTCTCCTCCCCTGCACATGTATTGATGACCCCTGGCCTCCTGAAACCCAGGAAAAGACCGATGCCATGGCGTTGCTATGGACGCCGACATTTTACGGCAGAAGAGAAAAAAAATGATTGCTAACGCCCATTTCACATCGCTCCCGCTAACGCCCATTTTATAAAATGGAGAGTGGGGATTTTGAAAATGGGCGATAATCCGGCGATCTTAAAACCCATAATAAACACCAACGCTGGAAATAACGCCCATTTTTGGGCGATCTGCACAATAATGGAAAGTCTAGCCCTTTATATTGTGTGAGACAGTGAGGTTCACATTATCACATAACAACGTTACTAGAAAGGGTACAAACCCTGATGACCCGAGTGAAGTCGATGAACTTCTTGCGGCATTGTGTCACAGCATTGGTCACCATGTTCCTCGTGGAAACATGCTGGGCCGCCTCTCTCCAAAGCCTTCGGAACACTCGTGGAACGGGCCTCCTTCCACCTGGAAGCTGCAGGACATTCCATCTCCTCTCAATAACCTCTATTAAGGCTTCAATGGCCGTGGCTGAGAAATGGTGTGCACGCTGGCGACCTTCATACACCTCCATTTTCCCGCTCTGCTCAGAGTGGATAGTTGAAAAAGTGCATGTGCTTACTTATCTGACCACGCCTTTTAGAATTGGCCTTCCCTGGGATGTATAACGGACTTCAGAGCATGCACAACTCTTCTTCAAATTTAGCGCTGAGATTTTTGGTTCCACCATCAAAGGAGAAGTGTGGAATGATTGAATTAGCGCTCCCTTTCCCTCTTGATGCGTTTTAACGTAATTTCCCGGTAGGCGCCGCAAACATTTTGTGGGTGCTATTGTTACCGCCCCGACAGGATTAATGCCTCAAAAAGAGTGTCACCAAATTTCCAGCCATACACTTTGGTAGGAAAAGTAGAAAAGAAGAGTATTTTTTAAATGGTGAGAGATTGGGAAATGTTGATGTTCAGAGGGACCTGCGTGTCCTTGTACACGTATCACTGAAAGTTAACATGCAGGAGCAAGTGGTAAGTTGGTCTTTATTACAAGAGGATTTGGGAATAAGACTAAAGATACCTTACTGCAATTATATCATCATCAAAGACAGTCCCTCGAAATCGAGAAAGACTTGCTTCCACTCTAAAAGTACGTCCTCAGCTGGCTGTACAATCCAATATGGGAATTACAGTCTCTACCACAGGTGGGGCAGACAGTGGTTGAAGGAAAGGGTGGGTGTGGAGCCTATTTTGCCGCAAGCTCCTTCCGCTGTCTGCACTTGATTTCTGCATGCACTCGGCAACGAGACTCGACGTGATCAGTGCCCTCCTGGATGCTATTCCTCCACTTAGGGCGGTCTTGGGCCAAGGATTCCCAGGTGCCAGTGGGGATGTTGCACTTTATCAAGGAGGCTTTGAGGGTGTTCCTGTAACGTATCCTCTGACCACCTGGGGCTCGCTTGCTTTGGGAGTCTCGTGTCGGGCATGCAGACGATGTGGGCCGCCCAACGGAGTTGGTCGAGCGTGGTCAGTGCTTCAATGCTGGGGATGTTGGCCTGAGCGGGAACACTAATGTTGGTGCGTCTGTCCTCTCATACGGTGGTATTTCTCCAGTGCTTTGAGATGTTTGCTGTATATCATCCATGTCTCTGAGCCATATATAGGAGGACGGTGCCAGGGGGCAGTTTGGTGGACGACCTTTATCTTATGGATGTTTAGTGTAAGATCCATGCTTTCGTATGCCTCGGTGAAGGTGATGATGGCTTGGATTTCAGCCTCTGAACGTGCGCAGATGCAAGTGTCATCTGCGTACTGTAGTTTGATGACAGAGGATGGGATGACCTTGGATCTGGCCTGGAGGCGGTGAAGGTTGAACAGATTCCCATTGGTTCTATAGTTTAGTTCCACTTCAGTGGGAAGCTTGTTGAGAGTGAGATGTAGCATTGCAGCAAGGAAGATCGAGAAGAGCATTGGTGCGATGATGCAGCCCTGCTTGACCCCAGTCCGGACATGGATTGAGTCTGTGGTGGATCCATTGCTCAGGATCACGGCTTGTATGTCATCGTGGAGCAGGTGAAGGATGGTGACAAACTTTTGTGGGCAGCCGAAATGAAGGAGGACGTTCCATAGTCCCTCATGGTTGACAGTGTCAAAGACCTTTGTGAGGTCAAAGAAGGCCATGTACAAGGTTTGATGCTGTTCCCTGCATTTCTCTTGTAGCTGTCATCGGCGAGGATCATGTCCGTTGTACCCCTTAGTGGACGGAATCTGCATTGCGACTCTGGGAGGAATTCTTATATAGGACCCTGGTGAAACCACACCTGGAGTATTTTGTACAGTTTTGGTCTCTTTACTGAAGCCATAGAGGGAGTGCAATGAAGGCTCCCCAGACTGATTCCTGGGAAGGGGGGATTGTCCTATGAAAAGAGATTGAGTAGACTTGGCCTATATTCTCTAGAGTTTAGAAGAATGAGAGGTGATCTCATTGAAACATACACAATTCTTAGGCTTGATAGGGTAGATGCAGGGCGGATGATTCCCCTGGCTGGGCAGTCTAGAACCATGGGTCACAGTCTCAGAATAAGGGGACTGAGATGAGGAGAAATTTCTTATTCAGAGGGTGATGAATCTTTGGAATTCTCTACCCCAGTGGGCTGTGGAGGCTCAGTTGTTGAGTATATTCAAGACAGAGATCGATAGATTTTTGGATATAAGGGGAATCAAGGGATATGGGGATAGTGCAGGCAAGTGGAGTTGAGGTAGAAGATCAGTCATGATCTTATTGAATGGCGGAACAGGCTTGAAGGACCGAATGGCCTACCTCTGCTCCTATTTCTTATGTTCTTATGTTCTTATGTTCTTATGTTTCAATAGCCTAACATATCCAGAATAAGATCAGAATGGTTCATAGATGATTGCAGAATAATTTACTTCTATTTTGTAGAGGTTCAAATAATGGATGTTCAAATCCTCATGATCTTGAAATCCTCAAAGAGCAGAGAATTGGTGTCAAGAAAAATCTCAGATTTTCACTGGAGGACAAACTTTCACCACTCTACATGATCCCTCACCTACAGTGCATACCAATGTGTTGATACAGGGCTGCATTGCGGCTCTGAGCCCTTCCATAATGCTGTTGTTACTGAAAGAAAACTTTAATGTGAAATCTGACTTGCTTATAGAAGCAACTGATAGCAAAGCATAATTACTCATTAAAAATTGTGACAAACCCACAGATGAGAAAAGTATTTTAGCACATTTCATATAGATGTTAACAGTTCTTCTGTTAACAAAACGTGTTCTCAATAAGGAGTATGTATGGCTAATTTTATAAAGCACTGTTTCATGTTACATTTGGTCTCTGTGTTACAAAAAGTCCTGCCATTAAGATTAACAGAATTCAATGAAAAATGATTCCAATAGACAACCTTTAACCACTTTAATATGCAAAGAATTTACATTGCTGTGTGTAGATTTTATTACACCATCATGACAGACTGCTAAATATCAAAAGCCATTAGATGTGATGTTATATACTAGATTGACAGTGTGACAATAACCCCAGTAACAATGCTGAAGGGAAATCTCTATTGGAATTTGCTTGCATCAGCAAAAATTTGATACCAGCAATTGTATTTAGGCCATTGTTACTATTATTCCCAACTCACACATACACATGTACACACCTATGCTATTTTGCAATGGGGTACCAGGGAGAAACATCTATGCTTAAACTGTATGCTGATAACCTTAGGATGTACTTAAATGTCCTTTGTATAATTTCTATTCTTATTTCTACAGAAATGGTTGTATATATCCTTTTAATCCCTTTTAACTTAAATCAGTATTCTTCGCATGAGGGAGTTTTTCCATTAAAAAAAAAGTCCCTATTTGTTTTCTAGATTCCTGACCTATTATTTTCTTAGGTTTTTAGCCAGATAAATATGAGGAGGATAGAATTTTGCAATTGCAACAGACTATTTCAGTGGAGATGTAGAATATTTCACCATCTTGCTATAATTGTTTTTCCTTCATAAGAACATAAGAAAAATCAAATATGAGAAACTTTATTCAGTCTACCAAAGCTCAACTATTCTAACTCATGCAGGCTAGCATACAATTGCACTTTGAATGCCCTGAAAGTCTGTGCTTTACTGCACTCAGATTATTCCAGACACAGTTATTTCTCAATATCTGATTTGAATTTACTTTTCATCAATCTATTTTTATGACTTTTGATCCTACTTGTCTGGTTTATTTTAAAGTAATATTCTGGATTTACCATATCTACGCCATTTAATGTTTTATATAGTTCAGAGAGTTTTCCTCTCTCTTAACTGTGCACTCTCCAAACAGCTTTATTCATATATCACTTCACCCTACACTTCAAATCATTCCTGTTGTTGTTCACTGTACCAATCCATGCACATTCCTTGTGTAACTATATGTGGTCTGACTACTGCATTATAATGTCTCAGCTTAACCTCTACTGTTTTTATGATAAATCCCAGCATTGTATTAGCTTTCTTCATTATCTATCTACATTGTCTAGACATTAACAGTGACAAATGCACTGTTACTTTCAGGTCCTTTTCTGATTCTCCCTTTGGTCATTCTACTCTCTTTATTTTGTATGTGCTGTATATTCATTCACCCAATGTGTAATTATGTGCATTTGTCTGAATTGTTTTTCATTTTCTATCTATCAGGCATTTGCATAAATGATCCAAATCCTTTTGTAAGTACTTGTCTGCATCCGCAGGTCTGCTCTATGACAGTTGTTCATTTAGTTTCAGGCTCGAACTCATTTATGTAAATGAGAAACAAAAGAGATCCAAGAACTAAATATTAATCAAGTTCACGTCAATAGACCTGTAATTTCCTGGATTAGATAGTCACCATTTTTAAATATAGATGTTACATTTGTCATTTCTAATCCTGTGGTATCTCACCAGTGCCCAGTGACCCATGATTATAGCCACTGTGCCACAAGCCTCTTCCCTTTCTAAACTGCTGACTTTCCAACTTCCTTTTCTGGCTCCCATGTTAGCTGACATTGTTAATGGTTCTCTCTCCTCAGGTACTGTCACCCTCTCCCTCAAATCTGCCGTCATCCCCCCTCTCCTCAAAAAAACAACCCTCGACCCCTCTGTCCTTGCAAACTACCACCCCATCTCCAACCTCCCTATCCTCTCCAAAGTCCTTGAACATGTTGTCGCCTCAGAAATCCGTGCCCATCTGTCCCACAACTCCGTGTTTGAATCCCTCCAATCCAGTTTCCGCCCCCGCCACTGTACCGAAACAGCTCTCATCAAAGTCACAAATGACATCCTTTGTGACTGTGACAAAGGCAAACTATCCCTCCTTGTCCTTCTTGACTTGTTTGTAGCCTTTGACACGGTTGACCCCTCTATCCTCCGACAATCTCCACTGCTGTCCAGCTAGGTGGGACTGTACTCGCCTGGTTCCATTCTTATCTATCTAATTGTAGCCAGAGAATCACCTGCAATGGCTTCTCTTCCTGCTCCCACATTATTACCTCTGGTTTCCCCCAAGGATTTATCCTTGGTCCCCTCCTATTTCTCATCTACATGTTGCCCCTTGGTGACATCATCCGAAAACACAGCATCAATTTCCACATGTACGCTGATGACACCCAGCTCTCCTAACTACCACTTCTCTCAACCCATCTACGGTCTCTAAATTGTCAGACTTCTTGTTCAACATCCAGTTCTGTATGAGCAGATATTTTCTCCAATTAAATATTGGGAAGACAGAAGCCATTGTTTTCGGTCCCCACCACAAACTCCGTTCCCTAGATACTGACTCCATCCTTCTCCACAACTTCTGTCTGAGGCTGAATCAACCTCGGTGTCTTTTTTGACCCTGAAATGAGCTTTCAACCACATATCCGCAGCATAACCAACTATTTCTACCTCGGTAATATCGCCCGTCCCGTTCACCCATCACCCCTGTGCTCGCTGACCTACATTGGCTCCCGATTAAGCAACGCCTCGATTTCAAAATTCTCATCCTTATTTTCAAATCCCTCCATGGCCTTTCCCCTCCCTATCTCTGTAATCCCCTTGCTCCGTTAAGCCTGTGTGGTGGCTGGTGTGGAATGGCCACCTCACGTTAAAAGAATTCACGAACAGGCATCTTCCACCGTTTAAAATGAGTTAATCAGTCACCTGAGTACTAATTTTTAGTATGGAAGCAAGTCATCCTCGACCCCGAGGGACTGCCTATGATGATGATGATGATGAATCTCCTTCAGCCTCACAACCCCCCTGAGATATCTGTGCTCCTCGAATTCTGCCCTTTTTGCATCCCTGATTATAATCGCTCAACCATTGGTGGCCGTGTCTTTTGTTGCCTCGGCCCTAAGCTCTGGAATTCCCTGTGTAAACCTCTCCACCTCTCTATCTC
The DNA here is from genome assembly GCF_044704955.1 of Pristiophorus japonicus. Lineage (NCBI taxonomy): Eukaryota > Metazoa > Chordata > Chondrichthyes > Pristiophoridae > Pristiophorus > Pristiophorus japonicus. The sequence goes on along the minus strand of NC_091977.1, from coordinate 158,543,693 downwards.
ACTTTCCTCCCTGGACCTGATGACTTGCATCCTAGGTTCTTAAAAGAAGTAGCAGCAGGAATAGTGTATGCATTGGTTGTAATTTACCAAAATTCCCTGGATTCTGGGGAGGTCCCAGCAGATTGGAAAACTGCAAATGTAACACCCCTATTTAAAAAAGGAGGCAGGCAAAAAGCAGAAAATTATAGGCCAGTTAGCCTAACATCTGTGGTTGGGAAAATGTTGGAGTCCATTATTAAAGAAGCTGTAGCAGGACATTTGGGAAAGCATAATTCGGTCAGGCAGAGTCAGCATGGATTTATGAAGGGGAAGTCATGTTTGACAAATTTGCTGGAATGCTTTGAGGATGTAATGAACAGAGCGGATAAAGTGGAACCAGTGGATGTGGTGTATTTGGACTTCCAGAAGGCATTTGACAAGGTGCCACATAAGAGGTTACTGCACAAGATAAAAGTTCACGGGGTTGGGGGTAATATATTAGCATGGATAGAGGATTGGCTAATTAACAGAAAACAGAGAGTCGGGATAAATGGTTCATTCTCGGGTTGGCAATCAGTAACTAGTGGGATGCCGCAGGGATCAGTGCTGGGACCCCAGCTATTTACAACCTATATTAACGACTTGGAAGAAGGGACCAAGTGTAATGTAGCCAAATTTGCTGATGATACAAAGATGGGAGGAAAAGCAATGTGTGAGGAGTACACAAAAAATCTGCAAAAGGACATAGACAGGCTAAGTGAGTGAGCAAAAATTTGGCAGATGGAGTATAATGTTGGAAAGTGTGAGGTCATACACTTTGGCAGAAAAAAATCAAAGAGCAAGTTATTATTTAAATGGAGAAAAATTGCAAAGTGCTGCAGTACAGCGGGACCTGGGGGCACTTGTACATGAAACACAAAAGGTTAGTATTCAGGTACAGCAAGTGATCAGGAAGGCCAATGGAATCTTGGCCTTTATTGCAAAGGGGATGAAGGATAAAAGCAGAGAAGTCTTGCTATAGTTATACAGGGTATTAGTGAGGCCACACCTGCAATACTACATACAGTTTTAGTTTCCATATTTAAGAAAGAATATACTTGCTTTGGAGGCAGTTCAGAGAAGGTTCACTAGGTTGATTCTGGAGATGAGGGGGTTGACTTATGAGGAAAGGTTGAGGAGGTTGGGCCTCTACTCATTGGAATTCAGAAGAATGAGAGGTGATCTTATCGAAACATATAAGATTATGAGGGGGCTTGACAAGGTGGATGCAGAGGGAATGTTTCCACTGATAGGGGAGACTAGAACTAGAGGGCATAATCTTAGAATAAGAGGAGGAATTTCTTCTCTCAGAGGGTTGTAAATCTGTGGAATTCGCTGCCTCAGAGAGCTGTGGAAGCTGGGACATTGAATAAATTTAAGACAGAGATAGACAGCTTCTTAACAGATAAGGGATTAAGTGGTTATGGGGAACGGGCAGGGAAGTGGAAATGAGTCCATGATCGGATCAGCCATGATCATATTAAATAGCGGTGCAGTCACGAGGGGCCGTATCACCTTCTCCTGCTCCTACTTCTTGTGTTCTTATGTTCTTACATTCTTATGTTCTAAGACGCTCCGTAAAACCTACCACCTTGACCAAGACCTGCCCTAATTTCTCCTTCTGTGGCTTGGTGTCCAATTTTTTTCTCCTAATACTCCTGTGATGCACCTTGGGATGTTTCACTACATTAAATGTGCAATATCAATACAAGTTGTTGTTGTTGATGTTGTTGTTCCCTGGTATCTCTTAACACCCCTCGATATATGTCACGAGGTCCAAGCTATTTTTCTGTCTTAAGTTCCTCTAATGTGTCCGATGGTCACAAATTCATTTAGGATATTTTCAATGCTACAAAATTGGATACTTATTATCCTTTTCAGAGAAATTTATAGAAAATATTTAGTATTCTGACTATTTTCTCTTTATTAGTTCCTTCCACTGACCTTGAACCATAAGCCCATTATGCAGCTTTCCAGAGCCATAGCAAGCCACGAGGTACAAGCAAGTATGGCCTAAGGTATGTTTTACTTAGATATTTGAGCATAACTATCACTTTGCATCTATTAACAGAAGGCAAAGTATTGGAACTTATCATGCAAGGAATTCTAGTTGTAAATCTATACACTCTTTCAGTGGCACTAATTGTGCTGCTTGTTTCTTGCTGCAGACAATTAGTTACTTTGAACTAATTGTAGGCAATTGATTGGTCTGCATATCTTTAGATATACAAACATTACAAACATATTTTGCCTATCGTGTACTTGTTCTCTCCTTATTAATCGGAGCCTTTCGTGTGAATTGTACAATGTTATAGCTGTGGAAATTGCTGAAAAATTAATATCATCCACAGAAGTTAAGTAATTTATTGGTGCACAATTCTTTATATAATAATAATCACAATACTACATCATTGGATACTGAACTAAGAAACTCATGTCTCAGTCTTAACTGATTCCTACTTGAGCTTTTCCCAGGATTTGCCATTTTTAAGCAGATCATTTGTGGGATGGAGGAACAAATTGTTTCATCACTCAAGTGTGCTTCGAATAATTCAACCAGGGAATTGCATTAATAGATTGGCGGAGATGGCCTTTGACTGGACAATCCTACTTTACTGACCAAACAAATGCACTTGTAACAAATAGGGTTAAGTTAGGAGAAGACAAAATAGGAGGAAAATTAAAAAGATAAAATTATATTCATATACATCATTTCATCAATCCAATTTTGTCAAGTCAGTGGTCAAAATAGATGGCTGACTTTTGAGGCTGACTTCACAAATGTAAAACTAAAATGAATCACAGTATTAGAAGGCAAATGATCCAAAACTGCACTGTGCTTGACAACTATTAATTATATTTCATTCTGTGAACTTCAGTTTGATTCGCTCCAGAATTTGTTTTTTGATGCTATAACATTTCAGAGACACTGGGCTGAATCTTAACCCCCAAAAATGGGTGGCTTGGGATTGGGTGAGATGTTAAAACTTAAAAAATCTCATACCCAACCCCAACCCACCTCCAACCCGCCCACTTCTGGGTTTAACAGTGGTGAGACAAGGGGCTCTCAGGAGGCGGGTTGGCCAATTAAATATTTTAATGAGTCAGGCAGCCTCTGATTTAAGCTGCTTTGCAAGTTTAACCGTGGCCAACCGGGTTTCCCAGCATCTCCCAGTTGGTGGCTGACAAATGCCTAAGACAGGTGATTGTTGACTTGTTTACCAGGACTGGCAATTATGTGAACTTTGCCTGCGATGAGGGCAGTCAGAATGAGCGGGGTGCTCGGGTTTGCATCTCTGGTTGGCTTCCCACAGGTGCAGGGTGCCATCGACTGTACAGTCATGGTAATCTGCGCACACCAGATCAACCAGGAGTATTTGTGAATGGCAAGGTTTTCCACTCCATTAATTTGCAGCTGCTGTGCAACCACAGAAAGTTATTTCTGCAGGTGTGCACAAGATTCCTGGGGAGCTGCCATGATGCTTTTGTCCTGCAGCAATCCAAGCTCCCCGCCCTCTTTGGGCCTGCAAGCAGATTTAAGGGGTGGCTACTAGGCGACAGGGGATAACCACTTCAAACTTGGCTGATGATGCTCATCTGAAACCCAACCAATAAAGCCCAACAGTGCACAGTGAATAACATGGGACCAGCAGATGTGTGATCGAACAAGCCATCGGCATGCTGAAGATGTGCTTCAGGTGCCTAGACAGATCTACAGGCGCCTTCAGTACACACCGGCTAGGGTCTCCGGAATGGTCGTAGTGTGCTGCATTCTGCACAACATTGTGCAGCAGTGAAGTTTGGACCTACAGGAGGGACAAGGAGCAGAGCATACATCACTTGCAGACGATTAAGAGGAGGAGGAAGACAAGGAAAAGGAAGATTTAAAGGGCAAAGCAGCACTAGCTGCTCACATTGCTGCCAGGATGCCAGGGATGCGCTTATTAATGCAAGGGTCACTTAAGTTACATTAGGTGACTGATGGCAGAACCATATGCAATGGCCATTCTTCCCGCCCCACCCAATGCCTTTGACACAAAACAGTCCTGCAAAGAATCAACCACCACTTGCACAATCCCCATTTTTCATCCCTCCATTTTTCCCCATCAATTCATGTCTTCCCATTCATTATCAAGCAAGTTAAAAGGCGACTTGCTACCCAGCAACCAAAAATGGGGTAGAATGGAAAGTGATGCAAAATAATAACATTTATGTAATTCTACTAAAGAACGGAAACTTCACAAAATAACATTTTCCTATCCACCCATGTACATACACTTCTGGAACTACAAAGCTTTACTCTTCCTTTTCCTACTGCTTCTACATGGTGCAACCCCTATGGCTTGAGCAGAGGTAGAGGCAAGCTGTTCAGATCTCTGCTCTGACTGCTCATCATCATCATCTTCATAGGCAGTCCCTCGAACGAGGATGACTTGCTTCCACATGAGCTCACAGATGTTTCAATGAAGGACCCCATGTTCCAGTCCTGAACTCCAATTGAATAGGTGGAAGATGCCTGTGCGTAAATTTTTTTAACGCATGGCGACCATTGTACATCTTCAGACTGCTAAGATGCTATTGGCTGACGATCTCTGGGTTTTGGAGCCTGTGAGGGCCCCGGCAAAGGTTGCTCCACCTGACCTGTGCAGGAGTAGACTCGGCCATTGGGACATGAGGCAGCATGTGGGGTACTGACTGAAGGAGAGGCAACAGATGAGAAGTGGAAGTGCTTTGAGAGGAATCGTCACTTTCATGTCCTCATTCTCCATTATCCCTCTTATGGTCCAACAGCACTTCACTGCTATCATTCTGCTGGATAGCAGCTTGCTGCAGATCAGTGTGGCGCTGTAAGACCAAGGCTAAGGTATCTGTCACTCTAATTAAGGCGACAGACATGTTGACATCTAGAGTGTGTGCATGGGCTCATTTGATTGCCACATTAGATGTTCCATGGAGTTGGCCGCTCTATCCATGCAAGAAGATATAGGGCCATAAATTGCGGCCTCCCTTGGTGCATATGATGTGCGCACACACCTGAAGAGCAATGCTCATATGCCGAGAACCAACATTGGCTTTCCACAGGTGCATGTCTTTTGACAGATCGCACGCATCCCCGGGAGAAGGACATTCGTGGGCGGAGATTTGGGCTATTTGCCCAACTCCTGCTCTGCGAATGTTCTTCAAACTCTTACACCTGGTAAAAGCAGGCATATAACCTACTTTTACAAGTGTAAGAGTTTTAAAATATAGACAAATTAAATGTTATCACTAATGTTTATATTAAAAACCCTGTCCATTAAGATAATTGTATTTTTAACCCTATTAAAACATATTAACAATAATTTCAAAGAAAGATATTTTTGTCTAAAACATTTAATTACATTCAATTTCAATTAATTTTAAATATGAGTTGTTTTTTTTATTTATTGTGTTATGTTTCTGTGTTTTTAGGGATATTCTCATTGATAATAATGGGAGCTCATACAAACGGAACTCACCATTACTATCAATGAGAATACCCCATGTTCATTGGGGGCCCAGGCCCACGTGATCCCAGGTTGCGCTTACATTCCTGGGATGTGTGAGTCTATACGCAGGACTGCGCATCTAGGCCTCAGAACTCAAGTGTACTTTCCACCGGGACCACTTTTGGAAAAAAAATTCCGGTCGGAGGTGTCCGCGCGCAGGAAGCCTTGAACCGCAATTTTCGAGCCATAATAACAATGCCCTGTGACATACCCCACTCATGCCTGTGACAGACTCTGTCATTCTCTCTGCAATCATTGTCACTGAGTTTGGAAGGCCAATGTTCCCTTTCATTTTCAGGGGGACGCAGGTCCCTTTAATATGCTGCGCCGCTCATTCAAATGTCCATGCATGCACAGCTATTTCAATTGTAAAGACAGTGTGCTGGACTGCATGGGACTTACAGAGCAGTGCAGCCGTGCAGCTTAACAGGAACATTGCTGTCAGTACGTCGTACATTCTCTGCCACTCCTCAATGATTCTCCTTTTCATCGATGGCCCCAGTGTACAGCACCCGTGTCCTGTAGGGGAGGACGAAAACCCCCTCATTTTACCCAGAAGGAAAAGGGCTGTGGGATCAGTCTGTGCTGTGAATTGAAACCGATAGAAGGAAAACTTTGGGACACAAATGAATTTTATAGGGGCAGACGAGGCCTGCAGGGGATAAAGGGGGGTGCATTCATGGAGAACCTCCCCCCAGTGTTTGGACTCATAGGAAAGGGAATTTAATTTGGAACTATCTACCAGAAAGTTTGAAATCCTAAAGTGCACATGGAAGAAACTACGAACTTTAATCGAATTTGGGATTTTTAAAAGGTGTATGTTGGGTCTGCAAGAAAAGGGGTGGGGTCAATATCAAAAGGGCCAGTTTGTACATTGGAACTAATCAAATTGTCTGGGAACTGTATACCCTCAAAACTTGCCCCTTGAACATTAGCATTTAAACAATGCCACATACATATTCCACCTTTTTCATCAGGCATAGAAATATCTGGCTCAGGCCAGACTAGCACAATGGCTACAGGAGGCCAATGCAATCAACACCCACTCAAACCTTGAGTAGGTTAATATCAGTGGAAAAAAAAACCCCAATCTAAAACTGCTGCATTTTTCAAAATCAAAAAGTCCACCAATGAGAAGAATCGACTTCAGCAGGAGAGGCAGACTGGATAATCTGGCTATAAAAAAGGGGTTTCTGACGTAGGGAAAGAGAAGTGATGATTTTCCCTGCCCTCGTCATCCAACAGCCACAACCAGCAAGCCTCTCAACACTGAAGGAAAACCAGTGTCCGAAGACACTGAAGATAGAAGAAACAAACCACCAGACTGCGGAAGGCACAGTAGTGAGTATAACCTCTGGTCCCCAGAACTCCCAACTCAGTTAGTCCAGGAAAGGTGGGAGGTTGGGCATTGTACTGCTAAACTGGTGTAAACATTTTCGTTGGGTCCGTTTTAGTGGGATTTAGGGGGATTGTTTTGTTGGTGTATTGCTGTTTGTTGAGTTACACCTTGTCAAATAAATTGGAAGCCTAAAGTTCCTCTTGGAATCACCTTGTCTCAGTTCTATTGTATTACATCTCCTGATCGTGAGTCTTATGTCAGAACCGTGTAAGGAAAGCTAGGAGCGCCTTGAAAACGCTCAACTGTGTGTCACAGGCTAGAGAAGAAGTGGTTAGAAGTGTTTGACACTCACAGGTGCCTCACAGGCTAGGCATAAGCTGTGGGGACGCACGAGTCTCAAAACCCCCTTCATAAGCTGTGGACACAGTCTCTCCAGGGGTGCTCTTGCAGCACAGAGGGTACCTCACAGGCCAGGCATAAGCTGTGAGGGCAGAAGCCCAGAGAGAGACACCCAAGGCACAACAACCCTGTGAAAACCCTTTACAGTCCAGCTGAGCAGATTTTCCAAAACGGACTCTCCACTGCTGTCCCTGCCACCACCACCTGCTCTTGCTCACTTGTGAAGTGTGAGTCACCAGGTGAAACCCCAACAATCTGTCTAACTCGTGAAGTGTGAGTGTCTGAGCTGGTGCATGGTAGGCATGCATCTTGTGACAGTGCACCCTCAGAAGGAATCAGCTCCTCTGAGGATTCATCATCCACGAGGTCCATGGACTCCTGCTGCACGTGTGAAGACTTTGGCAGAGAGAGAAGATATGAATTAGTACTGGTGTGGTAACTATGTTGCATCTTATCATTATTATGAAGATGATCACATTTCACTCGCTGTTGAAATCGAGTCTTTCTTTCCCTGCTTCCTTTTTCCTGGCTCTGCTTATAAGCTGTTTATCTGTAATATCTTCCCATTCTGACAAAAGGTCATGGACCTGAAACATTCACTCTGTTTCTCTCTCCATAGGTGCTGCCTGATCTGCTGAGCATTTCCAACATTTTCTGTTTTTATTTCAGAATTCTAGCATCCGCCATTTTTTGCTTTATTACTTCAAAGCCCATAACTGATTTAACTACAGCCAAGACTAATAGCTGGTTGAGAAGCTCACAGTTCAACCAAATAGAGACAATTGGACATCAATGCATTTCTACACAAACCCCAGTGACCCAATGCTATGAAAGTCAAAAGGCTCAAGCAAAATACAACAAATGTTCAAAAACAGCAATGTCCAGAAACGTCAGAACAGCATTGTGAGACTGATGAGACTTCTTATAATCGTGTCATTGAAAACTGCAAACTGACAATAAGCAGTGATAAAATCATTTCTTTTTTGGCTATTGTGTTTATTGGTAACCCTGAGGTGATCATTCATTCAAGACAGATATGAAAACCTCAGGGCTGGTAATGACCATAGTCCCTGAAGAAAATGATTTAGTGCAATAATCTAACACTGCCACTGAGAACATGTCCTGAATCTGTTAAAGGTGTAACTGGCATCAGGAGTTTCCTTAGGGAGTAAAGGGATGCTGGCTTGTAAATAAAAAACCCTTATTGATGCAGCCAAGATGGCAAGCGATGGCAAAAATGCAGCAAATGTTTCAGCAGCAATAATCACAACAGAAGCTTGCGTTTGCAGACTGTTTGGGCTAAACTGCTGAAATTCAGCACTGTTGGAAAGGTAGCTAAGAAACAGCAGTACCCTGCAACAGCAACAACAACTTGTATTTATATAGCACCTTTAATGTAGTAAAATGTCCCAAGGCATTTCACAGGAGTGTTATAAGACAAAACAAATAAATTTGACACTGAACCACATAAGAAGAAAGTACGGCAGATGACCAAAAGCTTGGTCAAAGAGATAGGTTTTAAGGAGCGTCTTGAAGGAGGAAAGAGAGGCAGAGAGGTTTAGGGAGGTAGTTCCAGAGCTTGGGGCCTCGGCAGCTGAAGGTACTGACAACAATGGTGGAGTGGTTACAATCAGGGATGCTCAAGAGTGCAGAATTTGAGGAGCGCAGACAGCTCGGGTGATTGTGAGGCTTGTTAATATATATAGCTCCACCCAGTGGACTACTGTGGCATTGCTGTTTACAATAATAAAGAGGGAGTCACCTGACTGGCTTCCTGAAGTTATCAGCTATCTTAAAACCTGTATGTTTGTGAGATCATACCGAAAACCTAACATTGACGATGGGAGAAAGGGATAATCGGATAACCTAACTGAAATTTTTGTTGGTGCCAACTGACAGAGAGACTTTGAGAGCTTCTCTGTTTTGATTAACAGTTACGATTCCAAGGTAAATTACAAGCATGCTTGGCTGGACTACCAGAGTCCAGATGGCCGCGCCTATTGGAATAATACGGCACTTGGAGGTGTTTCAACGTGACCGTGAAAGTTTCGGAGCCCCCGATAATGAAAATCATAACCGGGTGGTATTGGAAAGAATACTGGCTATTTCTTAACTGAAGCAGAGCCTGAGGTGTATGAAACCCTGAAAAATTTGCTTGTGCCTGTCAAGGCAAAGGACATATCACTTAAGCAGGTAAGTTAGAACAGCATTACAGTTCTGAGCCCCTGGAAATTGCTGAAAGTTATCATTTTGGAATACGAGATCAGTTAACTGACGAAAGTATCAGTGAGTACATTGTAGCATTAAAAAGCTATCTATTCACTGTCATTTTGGAAACTTTCAGGACCGAGCATTGCGTAACCGCTTTGTTTGTGGGATGAAAAATGATGCGATCAGAAGAAAGTTATTGACAACTCCTAACTTGACTTTTGATTTAGCTTGTCAGACAGCTATGTCAATGGACATGGCCAACCAATATTCCCAAGAATTTCATACCATTTCCAGTCATCAGACAACCAAGGTGAATCGCCTGCAGGTTAAAAGTAAAAGGCAGTTGGGCCCCAAGGTCTCAGCAACTGGCAATGGTAACAGAGCATTGAAGTTATGCTATCGGTGCCTGGGACAACACATTGTTCAAAGTTGTCCATATGTGAAGGCAGAGTGTTTCTTCTGCAGGAAAACTGAACATCTTGCGAAGGTATGCCGACTGAAGAGTAAACCAACTTTTAAAGCTATAAGTAGAAATTCCCAGAGACTACATAGCATGGAAGAAAAACAACAGGACGAGGAGATGTTAGAGCTAAACATCATCAGGAGATGAGGTTAACTAACAGCGATTCAAAAAGTATTATCATCCACGTAGATGTTGCTGGAACCAAGATACCCATGGAAATTGACACTGGTGCATCTGTGAATGTAGTACCGGAATCGCTAGACCTCGACAAATTACGTGATTTCCAATTGGAGAAATCCAAGGTAGAGCTGCAAGGCTACTCGGGAGAGAACATTCCTGTGGTAGGTCGTATCACTGTACCGGTGAAATACAAGGACCAAGTTCAGAGCTTGCCTGGCTTAGTAATGGCAGGAGACAAGCCTACCTTACTAGGAAGAGATTGGTTGGGATCACTGAAGCTAGATTGGAGTGAGATTTTTCGTGTTGAAACAAGATTGCATCAAAGGATGATGTCATCAAGAAGTATCCGAAGGTATTCTGTGAAACAGGCCGTCTGATCCAAGGCTTCAAGGCAAGTGTCAGGGTACAGAAGGACGCTAGACCAGCTTACTGCAAGCCACGTCCCGTACTATATGCACTCAAGGAGAAAGTTGAGCAAGAACTCAAAAGACTAGAGACTGAGAACATTATTTCTAAGATAGATCGATGTAATTGGGTTACACCCATTGTTGTTGCACCTAAGTCTGATGGTAAGGTAAGGTTGTGTGGTGATTATAAAGTAACCGTAAACCAGGTTCGAGAGGGTAATCTCCCCAATACATTGCCAAATGTAGAAGATTTGCTCACAACACTGACAGGTGGTCAGATCTTCTCAAAGTTGGATTTTACGAATGCCTACTTACAACTTGAACTAGGTGAGGAGTCTAAGTCATGCTTGACTATAAATACTCATCTAGGCCTATATCAATTTAATAGGCTACCATTTGGAGTGTCTTCCGACCCCACCATATTCCAAGGGGTGATGAATGAGGTTTTGCAAGGTATTCAAGGGGTAGTATGTTATTTAGATGACATATTAATTTCAGCACCAAACAGGCAAATCCATAATAACATATTGAATGAAGTCCTCAAATGACTAGAGAAGCACAGAGTACGAGTGACTGCTCGCAAGTGAGAGTTAGTTCAAAACTCAGTGGAATACTTAGGGTACAGAATAGACAAAGATGCTTTACATCCAACCATGGGAAAGCTGGATGCAATCAGAAATGTACCCACTCCCAAGAATATCACTGAACTTCGATGCTTTTTGGGTCTTTTGAACTATTATGGGAAGTTTCTACCAAATTTGTCTACAGTGTTACATCCACTGAATGAACTGTTGAAAAAACAGGTCCATTGGAAGTGGTCAGAAGAATGTGGCACAGCATTCAAGGAGTGTAAAAGCAAATTGGTAAAGAGCACCATGTTAGTTCACTATGAAGTATCAAAGGAGATCAAGCTAACATGTGATGTCTTTCCATATGGAATTGGGGCAGTAATCTCTCATGTATTATGTAGTGGGGAGGAGAGACCAATTGCTTTTGCCTCACGCACTCCCAGTGCCAGTGAGCATAATTATGCGCAAATCGAAAGGGAAGCTTTGGCATTAATTTTAGGGGTCAAGAAGTTCCACAAATGCTTGTATGGTCATAAATTTACCATCGTTACAGACCATAAGCCCCTGACAGCAATCCTCCATCCAAAGTCCCCAGTTCCAACGTTAGCTGCAGTCCGAATGCAGAGATGGGCTCTGATTTTGTCAGCATATACATATGATATTGAATACAGACGATCAGCTGATCACAATAATGCTGATGCTATGTCTAGATTGCCTTCCCCATCACAAGTTACACCCGATAGTGAAGCAGTGTTCTATTTTTCACACATTGATGAACTGCCAGTCGCAGCTGAAGAGATTGGTAGAGCAACCAAATGTGACCCAGTGATGTCAAAGATGTATGATTACATCGCAAATGGCTGACCACACCAGGTAACAGACAAAGATATTCATTCATTCTTCATTCATAGGAATGAATTATCAGTCGATAAAGATTGTACCATGTGGTATGCAAGAATGGTTATACCAAATAAATTCAGGTCCAAATATTAGGAGATCTTCATGACTAGAATCTAGGAATGTGCTTGACCAATAGTTTTGCACACAGTTACTTATGGTGGCCAGGTCTAGATAAAGAAGAGTGCATCGTCAGTCAGTGTACAACATGTTAATTGTTAAGCAAGCAACCACCATCAGTACCATTACACACATGGAAATGGCCTCCCAGGGTGTGGCAAAGGCTACATATCGATTTTGCTGAGCTAGAATGAGAACCAATTGTTCATTGTGATTGATAGCCATTCGATGTGGTTCGAGGTATTTCGAATGCAGAAAATAACAACAAGTAAAATATTAGACATTCTGCGAAGATTATTTTCTTCATTTGGTCTCCCAGGAAAAATTGTTTCTGATAATGGGTCGCAATTTTGTTCAGAAGAATTTGCGCAGTACACGAGCAAAAATGGTGTGAAACATACCAAGGTTCCACCGTGCCACCCTGCTTTAAATGGTGCAGCAGAGCGCACAGTACAAATTGTAAAACGTGCCCTCATCAAACTGATGTTAGATCCAAATCCAAAGAAATGAGTGTTGTCATTGGACCATAAATTGGCTAATTTTCGAATTACAAATCGTAATACTCCTCATACAACTACTGGTAGAACACCAGCAGAATTGTTTCTCAAACCATAGCCACGAGCCAGATTCTCGTTGTTAAAACCAAACTTGGCACAGTTCGTAGAAGAGAAACAGTTAAGACAGAAAGAGAATCATGATAGATGTAGAGTAAAATAGAGAAGTGTGAAATTAAATGAGGTGAAAGTGAAGAATCATCACCATAAATGGTTAAAGTGGTTCTCAGGAAAAGTGGTGAAGATATGTGGTCATCGCACATATTTGGTCAACATGTTTGATCATGGACAGGTTAGGATCCTACAAATCACCTGGGAGGACAGACGCACCAACATCAGTGTCCTCGGCCATGCCAAAATCCCCAGCATTGAAGCATTGACCACACTTGATCAGCTCCGCTGGGCAGGCCACATTGTTCGCATGCCTGACATAAGAATCCCAAAGCAAGCGCTCTACTCAGAATTCCTTCATGGCAAACGAGCCAAAGGTGGTCAGAAGAAACATTACAAGGACACCCTCAAAGCCTCCCTGAGAGAGTGCAACATCCCACTGACAACTGGGAGTCCCTGGCCAAAAACTGCCCTAAGTGGAGGAAGTGCATCCGGGAGGGCTCTGAGCACCTCGAGTCTCATCGGCGAGAGCATGCAGCAAACAAGCACAGGCAGCGGAAAGAGCGTGCGGCAAACCAGTTCCACCCACCCCTTCCCTCAATGACTATCTGCCCCATCTGTGGCAGAGTCTGTGGTTCTCTTATTGGACTGTTCAGCCACCTAAAGACTCATTTTAAGAGTGGAAGCAAGCCCTCCTCGATTCCGAGGAACTGCCTATGATGATGATGATGATGATGAGCTTTATTCACATTGATCATATTTTACCGACAGACGTGGAAGGAATTGAAGGTTGGAATGATTCGATTATTTCTGACTCATCAGATAGTTTTGATACAAGGAAAGTACCAGTAGCATATCCTATATCAAATGTACTGGAAACAAGTCCAAGAGAAAGTCAGAATTTAAGTCTGAGTCCAAGTCAGGCAGACAAACAGTCTGAAGTTATGGAGAGTTCAAATGTAAATCAAGGGCATCCCTTGTAAGAAAACTTTCCTCAGGATCAGCCTAGAATGAATCTAAGTTCAACACCATGTTTGGAAGGTTCTGTTCGAGAGCGAAGATATCCTCTTCAAAACCGAAAACAAGTGGTTAAGCTTGATTTGTAAATGTGGCAAATTAAGTCCATATCCTTTGTTATGTATAACCAGGCAAGTTATGTATGATGATTGTTTGTTATAATTATTTCTTCCTTAAGGAGAGAGAAGTGTAACATTTCTAGCTCCACCCAGTGCACTACTGTGGCAGTGCAGCCATTGCTGTTTACAACAATAAAGAGGGAGTCACCTGACTGGCTTCCTGAAGTTATCAGCCATCTTAGAACCTGTGTGTGTTTGATGTCATACTGAAAATATAACAAGGTTGAAGGAGATTACAGAGCGAGGGAGGGGTGAGGCCATGAAGGGATTTGTAAACAAGAATGAGAATTTTGAAATCAAGGTGTTGCTTAACTGGGAGCTAATGTAGGTCAGCGAGCACAGGGATGATGGGTGTACGGAACTTGGTGCGAGTTAGGACACGGGCAGCTGAGTTTTGGATGACCTCAAGTTTACGTACGGTAGAATGTGGGAGGCCAGCCAGGAATGCATTGGAGTAGTCAAGTCTAGAGGTAACAAAGACATGGATGAGGGTTTCAGCAGCAGATGAGCTGAGATGGGGGTGGAGACGGACAATGTTACGGAGGTGGAAATAGACAGTTTTAATTATGCCGCGGCTAAGTGGCTGGAAGCTCATTTCAGGGTCAAATATGACACCGAGGTTGCGAAAAGTCTAGTTCAGCCTCAGACAGATGCTAGGTAGAGGGTGGCTAGGGAATGCAGTTTGTGGCGGGGACCAAAGACAATGGCTTCGGTCTTCCCAATATTTAATTGAAGAAAGTTTCTGCTCATGCAGTACTGGATGTTGGACAAGCTGTCTGACAATTTAGAGACCATGGAGGGGTCGAGAAACGTGGTGGTGAGGTAGAGCTGGGTGTCATCAGCATACATGTGGAAACTGAGGGCATGTTTTCAGATGATCCCACCAAGGGGCAACATATAGATGAGAAATAGGAGGGGGCCAAGGATAGATCCTTGGGGGACACCAGAGGTAGCGATGCGGGAGTGGGAAGAGAAGCCATTGCAGGAGATTTTCTGGCTATGATTAGATAGATAAGAATGGAACCAGGCGAGTGTAGTCCCACCCAGCTGGACGGTGGTGGAGAGGCGTTGGAGGAGAATGAAGTGGTCAACCATGTCAAAGGTGACTGACAGGTTGAGAAGGATGAGGAGCGTTAGTTTACCTTTGTCACAGTCACAAAGGATGTCACTTTGACTTTGATGAGAGCTGTTTCGGTACTGTGGCAGGGATAGAAACATAGAAACATAGAAAATAGGTGCAGGAGCAGGCCATTCAGCCCTTCTAGCCTGCACCGCCATTCAATGAGTTCATGGCTGAACATGAAACTTCAGTACCCCCTTCCTGCTTTCTCGCCATAACCCTTGATCCCCCGAGTAGTAAGGACTTCATCTAACTCCCTTTTGAATATATTTAGTGAATTGGCCTCAACTACTTTCTGTGGTAGAGAATTCCACAGGTTCACCACTCTCTGGGTGAAGAAGTTTCTCCTCATCTCGGTCCTAAATGGCTTACCCCTTATCCTCAGACTGTGACCCCTGGTTCTGGACTTCCCCAACATTGGGAACATTCTTTCTGCATCTAACCTGTCTAAACCCGTCAGAATTTTAAACGTTTCTATGAGGTCCCCTCTCATTCTTCTGAACTCCAGTGAATACAAGCCCAGTTGATCCAATCTTTCTTGGTAGGTCAGTCCCGCCATCCCGGGAATCAGTCTGGTGAACCTTCGCTGCACTCCCTCAATAGCAAGAATGTCCTTCCTCAAGTTAGGAGACCAAAACTGTACACAATACTCCAGGTGTGGCCTCACCAAGGCCCTGTACAACTGTAGCAACACCTCCCTGCCCCTGTATTCAAATCCCCTCGCTATGAAGGCCAACATGCCATTTGCTTTCTTAACCGCCTGCTGTACCTGCATGCTAACCTTCAATGACTGATGTACCATGACACCCAGGTCTCGTTGCACCTTCCCTTTTCCTAATCTGTCACCATTCAGATAATAGTCTGTCTCTCTGTTTTTACCACCAAAGTGGATAACCTCACATTTATCCACATTATACTTCATCTGCCATGCATTTGCCCACTCACCTAACCTATCCAAGTCACTCTGCAGCCTAATAGCATCCTCCTCGCAGCTCACACTGCCACCCAACTTAGTATCATCCGCAAATTTGGAGATACTGCATTTAATCCCCTCGTCTAAATCATTAATGTACAATGTAAACAGCTGGGGCCCCAGCACAGAACCTTGCGGCACTCCACTAGTCACTGCCTGCCATTCTGAAAAGTACCCGTTTACTCCTACTCTTTGCTTCCTGTCTGACAACCAGTTCTCAATCCACGTCAGCACACTACCCCCAATCCCATGTGCCCTAACTTTGCAGAAAGCGGATTGAAGGGATTCAAACGTGGAGTTCCGGGAAAGATGGGCATAGATTGGGCACACTGGCAACTAAAGTGACTGTACCAGAATCACTCACTGCCCGAACCAGGGATCTGCTTCGGAGAGTTATATGGCTGATCTCTAACATTCAAAGAGTAGGCTATGAGGAATAAATAGTGAAAATGTGGGATATTCCACTTTGAAAGGAGGTGATTAAGAAAAGGCCAAAGAGACATATTTAAAGCAGTTAACAGGATAGAGAAAGTAAAAACCATTATTTCAATCTAAATAGTGACGGTAATCCAAAGTTATTTAGTTCATCTTGGCTCATCCATCCAGAACAACTTGCAGTCTGTCCTTGATTCACAACCAATATAGACCTGCAGTTCCTTCTCCATCACAATATCACCTGTTTTTTAAAGTGTTGCAAGGTTTATGCCTCCACTACTCTTCATGGGAGTCCATTCCAATACAGTAATTGATCATTCATTACGTGAAGAAGAACTTCCTGACATCAACATTAAGTTTGCATTTTGCCTGTTTAAATCTGTGTCCGCCCAGTTTAACTTGAGGTATATTTCTGGATTTGCATTTTCTATACAGCTGACTTTCTAATATATTTCTATGAGGTCCCCTCTTGGTCAACTTCTCTCAGGCTGAAAAGTTGAAGCTTCCTCAGTCTTTCCACATAAATCAATCATTTGACTCTAGGGATCAGCCACATGCATTTTCTCTGGATGTCTCCCTTGTGTCTTGGTGGTCAAAACGGCACACAGTACTTCAAGATGCATTTGATCAGAGCATTATACAGTTTCAGTAAGACATCCTCCAACTAGTAGCAAGGAAATAAAGGAGAGTATCAAATTAAAAACCAATGTGTATAAGGTTGCCAAGGTTAGTGGGAAACTAGAAGATTGGGAAAATTTTAAATGACAGCAAAGAATGACGAAGAAAGCAATAAAGAAAGGAAAGATAGATTACGAAAGTAAACTTGCGCAAAACATAAAAACAGATAGTAAAAGCTTTTACCGATATATAAAACGGAAAAGAGTGACTAAAGTCAATGTTGAGAAGATGAGAAGGGGGATTTAAGAATGGGAAATGTGGAAATGGCTGAGACCTTAAACAATTATTTTGCTTCGGTCTTCACAGTGGAAGACACAAAAACCATGCCAAAAATTGCTGGTCACAGGAATGTGGGAAGGGAGGACCTTGAGATAATCACTATCACTAGGGGGGGTAGTGCTGGACAGGCTAATGGGACTCAAGGTAGACAAGTCCCCTGGTCCGGATGAAATGCATCCTAGGGTATTAAAAGAGATGGTGACAGTTAAAGCAGATGCATTCGTTATAATCGACCAAAATTCTCTGGAACCTGGGGAGGTACCAGTGGATTGGAAGCAGTTAATGTAACGCCTCTGTTTAAAAAAGGGGGCAGACAAAAGGCAGGTAACTATAGGCCGGTTAGTTTAACATCTGTAGTGGGGAAAATGCTTGAAGCTATCATTAAGGAAAAAATAGCAGGATATCTAGATAGGAATAGTGCAATCAAGCAGACGCAACATGGATTCATGAAGGGGAAATCATGTTTAATTAATTACTGGAATTCTTTGAGGATATAATGAGCATGGTGGATAGAGGTGTACTGATGGATGTGGTGTATTTAGATTTCCAAAAGGCATTCGATAAGGTGCCACACAAAAGGTTACTGCAGAAGATAAAGGTACGCGGAGTCAGAGGAAATGTATTAGCATGGATAGAGAATTGGCTAGCTAACAGAAAGCAGAGAATCGGGATAAATGGGTCCTTTTCGGGTTGGAAATCGGTGGTTAGTGGTGTGCCACAGGGATCGGTGCTGGGACCACAACTGTTCACAATATACATAGATGACCTGGAAGAGGGGACAGAGTGTAGTGTAACAAAATTTGCAGATGACAAAGATTAGTGGGAAAGCGGGTTGTGTGGAGGACACAGAGAGGCTGCAAAAAGATTTAGATAGGTTAAGCGAATGGGCTAAGGTTTGGCAGATGGAATACAAAGTCGGAAAATGTGAGGTCATCTACCTTGGAAAAAAAAACAGCAAAAGGGAATATTATTTGAATGGGGAGGAATTACAACATGCTGCGGTGCAGAGGGACCTGGGGGTCCTTGTGCATGAATCCCAAAAAGTTAGTTTGCAGGTGCAGCAGGTAATCAGGAAGGCGAATGGAATGTTGAAGATAAGAACATAAGAACACAAGAATTAGGAACAGGATTGGCCATCTAGCCCCTCGAGCCTGCTCCGCCATTCAACAAGATCATGGCTGATCTGGCAGTGGACTCAGCTCCACTTACCCGCCTGCTCCCCATAACCCTTAATTCCCTTATTGGTTAAAAATCTATCTATCTATGACTTGAATACATTCAATGAGCTAGCCTCAACTGCCTCCTTGGGCAGAGAATTCCACAGATTCACAACCCTCTGGGAGAAGAAATTCCTTCTCAACTCGGTTTTAAATTGGTTCCCCCGTATTTTGAGGCTGTGCCCCCTAGTTCTAGCCTCCCCAGTGGAAACAACCTCTCTGCCTCTATCTTGTCTATCCCTTTAATGATTTTAAATGTTTCTATAAGATCACCCCTCATTCTTCTGAACTCCAAAGAGTAAAGACCCAGTCTACTCAATCTATTATCATAAGGTAACCCCCTCATCTCCGGAATCAGCCTAGTGAATCGTCTCTGTACCCCCTCCAAGGCCAGTATATCCTTCCTTAAGTAAGGTGACCAAAACTGCATGCAGTACTCCAGGTGCGGCCTTACCAATACCCTATACAGTTGCAGCAGGACCTCCCTGCTTTTGTACTCCATCCCTCTCGCAATGAAGGCCAATATTCCATTCGCCTTCCTGATTACCTGCTGCACCTGCAAACTAACTTTTTGGGATTCATGCACAAGGACCCCCAGGTCCCTCTGCATCTCAGCATGTTGTAATTTCTCCCCATTCATTGGCCTTCATTGCGAGAGGGATGGAGTACAAAAGCAGGGAAGTCCTGCTGCAACTTTATAGGGTATTGGTGAGGCCGCACCTGGAGTACTGCGTGCAGTTTTGGTCACCTTTCTTAAGGAAGGATATACTAGCTTAGGAGCGAGTACAGAGACGATTCAGTAGGCTGATTCCGGAGATGAGGGGGTTACCTTATGATGATAGATTGAGTAGACTGGGTCTTTACTCGTTGGAGTTCAGAAGGATGAGGGGTGATCTTTTAGAATCATTTAAAATAATGAAAGGGATAGACAAGATAGAGGCAGAGAGGTTGTTTCCACTGGTCGGGGAGAATAGAACTAGGGGGCACAGCCTCAAAATACGGGGGAGCCAATTTAAAACCGAGTTGAGAAGGAATTTCTTCTCCCAGAGGGTTGTGAATCTGTGGAATTCTCTGCCCAAGGAAGCAATTGAGGCTAGCTCATTGAATGTATTCAAATCACAGATAGATAGATTTTTAACCAATAAGGGAATTAAGGGTTACGGGGAGCGGGCGGGTAAGTGGAGCTGAGTCCACGGCCAGATCAGCCATGATCTTGTTGAATGGCGGAGCAGGCTCGAGGGGCTAGATGGCCTACTCCTGTTCCTAATTCTTAGGTTCTTATGTTCTATCATAGTATACGGGCGGGCATTTAAATTCGCCTGATGGATTTACCTGCTGATGTCCTGTTCGCTTCTCGCAGTTTTTGTTTCCTACTGGCATCCTCACACACAGTATCATTCCTAAGATAGTTAATTTTTCTTTTTGAGACTGAGCTTTCTCATGTACAGCCTTCAGAAGACTGCTCTGTTACTGGGTCCGACTAGCAATACAGGACTGAGGTGAACATCACTTCAAACAAAATAATGATCGAGAAGGAAATGACTCATATTGTGGAATAGCATCCTTTTTCAACATTAATTTTGTTATTGTGTGTACACTTGCCCGGAGCTGATGGTATAGTTGAGTTATTTTGGAATCCCCCCTCCCCCCCACCCACCAAAGTGTCAATTGCTGGCTCTCATTGTTCAGGTGACAAACGGCGGACAACAGTTGAAAATTGCCCCTTTATGTTCTGTATTATCTGTTATGGGAGAAGTTCCCATTCTGTATACAACTCAACATTAATGGGTAAGTAAATTAGCATGACAGCAGATTGCAATTCTCGGTACCTCCATTTGGATAGTCAAAAGAATAATCAGGCATTGAAACATGGGATAAAATTGGTCTTTGGTGGTAGCACAAAACCGAACAAAATGAATCAGCAGCCCATTTACGTTGTGCCCGATTTACTCATCCATTTTGGAAAGTAAAGCAGGGTGGGGCCTAAACCGGGGAAGCTGTTGGCCAACGAAGAGCAATTTCAACCCCTGCCTCAGCCCCACCGTGGTTTCTTGACGAATTTAGTTCCAAATGCTAGAGATTTAGGAACATATAACCATGGTAGAACTGATTATAGGCATAAAAAATTGGTAAAAATTCTGCTAAGTATCAAGTACTTCTATAAAGTTTAAAGATCTACATTAATATCATCATCATCATCATCATTATCATAGGCAGTCCCTCGGGGTCGAGGATGACTTGCTTCCACACTAAAAATGAGTTCTCAGCTGACTGATGAACTCATTTTAGAAAAACGGTGGAAGGTGCCTGTGCGTGAATTCTTTTAATGTGGGGTAGCCATTGCACGGGCTTGATGGAGCAAGGTCTTGGTCCAGTGGCAAGGGGATCCAAGACGACTGGAGACCAGGCTCGGCTCCGCCGCATGTGCCAATCTATACACACAAACTCAAACATACTCCCACTGTTCTCCTTCCTTCCTCCTTCCCACAGAACCTCTCCCTATGTGGAATTCATAGTACACAATGTGAACCTCACAGCCTCACAGCCCGTGCTGCACCTTCCTTGGTCTTGTCCATGCTGCTCCATCTCTGGGCTCCAATCCCAGCACTCTTCCTTGCCTCATCCTCCTCCGCTCCCAGTCGCTTCTGACCTCCGCTCCTCGTCGCTTCCGAACTCCGCTCCTCGCCACTTCCAACCTCCGTGTTTTTGATTCTGCTGCTGCAGTGGCTAGCTTTTTTTTATTTGCCCACAGCTCCAGCCTCGTGCTCCAAACTGCTCCTCTGACTGTCTAATGAAGTCGGGCTTTTTTTGATTTGCCCACATTAATTTAACAAGAACCTGACCTGTGAAAGGGGCCAGTTGAGCTCTGATGATCATTCTGTCTCGTATCATCCTTCTGAGGCATGATGTCTTGATCATACTGTATTCATGACCTGAATTGTTGGTGTCCCTGTAGCCCAGACATATCAGCAGACTGTTCGACAGAGAAACTGAGGGGTCAAGTTTCGGCCTGAGTTGCTCCTATTTTTTTGGAACAACTGGTTTAGAATGGAGTATCTTAGAAATTGCAATTCTCGGCATTTAGTTTGCTCCAGTTCTAGTCAGTTAGAACAGTTTCATTTTGGAACAGATTTTTTTTTTCAAAAGTTAGTGTGTCCGGCCACTTACGCCTGTTTTGAAAGTTTAGGCAGTGAAAACTTACTCTAAACTAACTTAGAATGGAGTAAGTGTAGATTTTTGTACGCTCAGAAAAACCTTGTCTACACTTAGAAAATCAGGCGTAGGTTACAAATCAGGCGTAGGGAACGAGGGGGGGCAGGGAGGGGCGGGGGAAGGGAAGTTTACAAACATGAAACACATCACTTTTACAAATAAAGAGCCATCATCAATAATAAATGATAAATAAATCAATAAATCAACCAATAAATCAATCCAAAAAAATTAAAAATTAAAAAAATTATAAAATCAATAATTAAAAAATTAAGTTTCTGCTCACCGACTGCAGCACCGGGAGCCCTCCAACAGCGTGCTAGAACGCCCCCCCCCCTCTCAGTGTGTCTCTCTCTGTCTGTCAGTGTCAGTGTCTCTCTCTCTGTCTGTCAGTGTCTGTGTGTTTCTGACAGCGAGGGTGAGGAGGGTGAGGAGGGGGGGAGAGGAGAGGGAGGGAGGTGGGGGAGAGGGGAGGGGGGAGAAGAGTGTGGGGGAGAGGAGAGTGGGGGGAGAGGAGAGGGAGGGGGGAGAGAGGAGAGGGAGGGGCGGGAGAGAGGAGAGGGAGGTGGGGAGAGGAGAGGGAGGGGGGGAGAGGAGAGGGAGTGGGGGGGAGAGGAGAGGGAGGAGGGATAGGGAGAGGGAGGGGGGAGAGGAGAGGGGAGGGGGGAGAGGAGAGGGGAGGGGGGAGAGGAGGAGGGAGGGAGGGGGGAGAGGAGAGGGGAGGGAAGGGAGAGGAGAGGAGAGAAGAGGAAGGAAGGGAGGGAGGGGGAGAGGAAGGGAGGGAGGGAGGGGGAGAGGAGAGGGAGGAGGGATAGGGAGAGGGAGGGGGGAGAGGAGAGGGGAGGGGGGAGAGGAGAGGGGAGGGGGGAGAGGAGAGTGGAGGGGGGAGAGGAGAAGGAGGGAGGGAGGGGGGAGAGGAGAGGGGAGGGAAGGGAGAGGAGAGGAGAGGAGAGGAAGGAAGGGAGGGAGGGGGAGAGGAGAGGGAGGGGGAGAGAAGAGGGAGGGGGAGAGGAGAGGGAGGGGGAGAGGAGAGGGAGGGAGGGTGGTTTGAGGAGAGGGAGGGATGGGGGGGAGGAGAGGGAGGAGAGGGGGGAGGCTGAATGGGCCCGGCCGACGTGAAGAAGCCGGGCCGAAGACTTCGGGCGGGGCCCGCTCCCAGCAAGATGCCGGGCGGGCGGGCCCCACCGAAGGAAGAGGGAGCGGACCGGAGCTGAAGGGGGGGGTGGCGAGGGGAACCGGAGCAGAGCGGCAGCTGTGCGGGGGGGGGGGGCGGGCAGCAGCTGGCAGCAGAGCGGGAGCGGGAGCTAGGGGTCGTGGGGGGGAGCAGCAGGCAGCCGAGCGGGAGCTGGGGTGGCGTGAGAGCCAGAGGGAGCGTGAGCTGAATAGCAAGGGAGCCGGAGCCAGAGCCAGAGCAGGAGCTGGAGGAGGGAGGTGCAGTCCGATCTTCACCGTCCCAGTGAGCCCATTCAGCCAGGGCTAGGGGCGGCGTGCTTCGGGCCCCTCCCACACAGTTTCGGGCGCCTGGAGCTACTGTACATGCATGCACACTGTAGCGTGCATGTGCAGAGGTCCCGGCACTGTTCTAAGCGCCGGGACCTGGCTCCGCCCCCACAGCTTGTGCTGCGCTGCGCCAAGGGCCTGGATCGACCTGAGGGAGTGGAAAATACCGAGGTACGTTTTAGGCGAGGTTTTGAGCGCGTAAATCAGGCGTGGCTTGCGGGGCTGCACCGTACTCGGCACGGCCCGAAACTTGACCCCTGAGTTTCACAGTTTTAAAGAGAGAAACCTAATTCAACTCTGATAGAGCACTTGTCACTCTGACTCAGTGCAGAAGTCATGATGATTCATTCTTCATGAACCTGTAAGAAAGGGCAAAGTCTTGGTGAATTAAAAAGGTCAGAATTAATTTACGGACATGGAGTCCCTGATACTTTTGGAGTGGTAAAGCTAGTTTCGAAGCCTCTGGCTCCAGTATGTACTATTAAGCCCCTTTCAATGAGTACAGGCACTGAAGAAGGGGATTATCAGGATTATGTGGTGTCTGTCTGCCACACAAATATTTAAGTAACTTCTAATCACAGACCTGTAAAATTGCTGGCTATTGTGGAAACACACCCACTTCGAACATATGATAAATATGTGTAGACTATTTCGAAAGTAATTATTAAATGCCTGAGGTTAATTTACATTTCAGTGGAAAATGTATGATCTTTAATTTTAAAAGATACTTCATGCTAAAATACAATGCTCCATTTCTGAGGTGATCACATATGGATTCACCACTAGAATTTTAAATCACTGAGAATGGAAAGCAACAAAATCCATTGCTAAACTAGACCAGCTGGCTGTAATCTTTGCAATTAATCTAACCAGGGTTTAAATAATTGGGCACATAATAATACGGTTGGGTAAGGTTCCTTGTTGTATAGTAAGGTGCACCCCCACCTCATCAATTTAGAGCCTAGTAACTGACAAAGTTTATATTATGAAGCTCTCCAGAGAGGAGGTGGGTAGTGCAGCGCTGGATTCAGGACGAGGAAGTTCCTGAGTTCAAATTCTGACAGGGTGCATCCATGGGGCACCATTTTTGGCTTTGGCTGATTTTCATTGGAAATTATAAATTGGGAGATATGTATAACAGGTAGCTGATCCAGTAGCACCCGTTTTCTACTAAAGATGATAAAATTAGTGCACAGATATAGAGAGAATGCTTGCCGCATTCTGGGTTGTTTGGAAACAGGGGTCAGCACTGCATCAATTGGCCAATTTAGCCTGCCAGTACTCACTGTCTGGGCTTACACCTGGATGAGGTGGCAGAGGCTGCCGTTAGAACTAGACTTTGATGAAAGCGATCTGTTTCAGGAATAAAGGTGTACAGAACAGGAACAGAATTGCTTTAAATTATATGGCTGAGCTGTGGTGCAGAAATCATATTATTCCAAAGGTGACTTTCTTTCACTCCACTAAACATACAGGTTGAAACAGAACAATTTGCCAGGTGATCAAAAGCTAGGCCAAAGAGGTAAGTTAAACTCAAATATGAAATACAGAACAAAATGGAAATTCATGTTTCCACATCCAGAGAACAATCTAATAATTAATAGCAGGAAACTTATTGACAAGAAGGCACTTCAGTTTCTGAATCTAACTCTTATACAAGCTTTAAAGAATCAGGATGCCACGAGTCAATGGAAAATGAAAACTGACTGTACTTTGCGGCCACTCCACTTCTCTGCTGTGAGTTCTGACTGTGGCAATCTGTAAGTGGATACTTCTGTCCAGATTACAAATGACAGAGTCGGCTGTACAGCATAAGGCTGCCCAATAGTACATAAATACCATGAGCTGATGGAGTCTGCATGTTCCAAGGCTCTCTTACCGTTACCTGATACAAAATACTATACTGCACTCTGCTATGCCTATTACATCTAAAATTATTAACGACCAGTTAAGGCTATAACTTACTTCAGGGATTCAGATGGCCCCATAAGCAGTGACAGTGGAGCTTGTGTGGTTTCTGGTTGCCAACTGAACCTTAAGGTTAAATGGCATTCACTCACTGCCATTTATACCTTTTTGTCAGACATATACTGTACTCAATAAAACAAAATCTGTATATAAATGACAAAGGTTGAGCTGAAACATAACTGATTGAATACTGTGAGAGGCTAAATATAGTTAGCACTTTGGCACAGTATGTTACATGGTTCACAGAAGCTTCTCGAGGATTTGAAAAAAAAATTAAAATAATTAAATCCTAATGTATTTTATGCCATTTTGTTTCGCTCTTGGATATATTACATAAGAACATAAGAAATAGAAGCAGGAGTAGGCCATACGGCCATTCCAGCCTGCTCCGCCATTTAATACGATCATGGCTGATCTGATCATGGACTCAGGTCCACTTCCCAGCCTGCTCCCCATAACCCCTTATCCCCTTATCGGTTAAGAGACCGTCTATCTCTGTCTTAAATCTGTTCACTATCCCAGCTTCCACAGCTCTCTGAGGCAGTGAATTCCACAGATTTACAACACTCTGAGAGAAGAAATTCCTCCTCTTATTCTAAGATTATGCCCCCTCGTTCTAGTCTCCACTATCAGCGGAAACATCCTCTCTGCATCCACCCTGTCAAGCCCCCTCATAATCTTATACATTTCGATAAGATCACCTCTCATTCTTCTATATTCCAATCAGTAGAGGCCCAACTGAATCAACCTTCCCTCATAAGTCAACTCCCTCATCTCTGGAATCAGCCTAGTGAACCTTCTCTGAACTGCCTCCAAAGCAAGTGTATATTTTCTTAAATGTGGAAACCAAAACTGTATGCAGTATTCCAGGTGTAGCCTCACCAATACCCTGTATAACTGTAGCAAGACTTCCCTGCTTTTATACTCCATCCCTTTTGCAATAAAGGCCAAGAATCCATTGGCCTTCCTGATCACTTGCTGTACCTACATACTAACCTTTTGTGTTTCATGCACAAATATCCCCAGATCCTGCTGTACTGCAGCACTTTGCAATCTTTCTCCATTTAAATAATAATTTGCTCTTTGATTTTTTCTGCCAGAGTGCATGACCTCACACTTTCCAACATTAAACTCCACCTACCAAAGTTTTGCCCACTCACTTAGCCTGTCTATGTCCTTTTGCAGATTTTTTGTGTCCTCCTCACACATTGCTTTTCCTCCCATTTTTGTATCGTCAGCAAACTTGGCTACGTTACACTCGGTCCTTTCTTCCAAGTCGTTAATATAGATTGTAAATAGTTGGTGTCCCAGCACTGATCCCTGCGGCACCCCACTAGTTACTGATTGCCAACCCAAGAATGAAGCATTTATCCCGACTCTCTGTTTTCTGTTAGTTAGCCAATCCTCTAACCATGCTAATATATTACCCCCAACCCCGTGAACTTTTATCTTGTGCCGTGACCTTTCGTGTGGCACCTTGTCAAATGCCTTCTGTAAGTCCAAATACACCACATCCACTGGCTCCCCTTTATCCACCCTGTTCGTTACATCCTCAAAGAATTCCAGCAAATTTGTCAAACATGACATCCCCTTCATAAATCCATGCTGACTCTGCCTGACCGTATTATGCTTTTCCAAATGTCCTGCTACTGCTTCTTTAATAATGGACTCCAACAGTTTCACAACCACAGATGCTGGGCTAACTGGTCGACAGTTTTCTGCTTTTTGTCTGCCTCCTTTTTTAAATGGGGCATTACATTTGCAGTTTTCCAATCTGCTTGGACCTCCTCAGAATCCAGGGAATTTTGGTAAATTACAACCAATGCATCCACTATCCTTGCCGCTACTTCTCTTAAGACCCTAGGATGCAAGCCATCAGGTCCAAGGGATTTATCCACTTTTAGTCCCATTATCTTACTGAGTACCACCTCCTTAGTGATTGTGATTGTGTTAAGTTCCTCCCCCACCCCCCATAGCCCCTAGACTATCCACTGTTGGGATATTGTTAGTGTCCTCTACTGTGAAGACTGATAAAACATATTTGTTCAGAGTTTCTGCCATCTCCATGTTCCCCATCACTAATTCTCCGGTCTCATCCTCTAAGGGAATTTACTTTAGCCATTCTTTTCCTTTTTATATACTTATAGAAACTCTTGCTATCTGTTTTTATATTTTGTGTTAGTTTACTTTCATAGTCTATCTTCCCTTTCTTAATCATTTTTTTAGTCATTCTTTGCTGGTTTTTAAAAGCTTCCCAATCTTCTATCCTCCCACTAGTTTTGGCCAATTTGTATGCCCTTGTTTTTAATTTGATATCGTCCTTTATTTCTTTAGTTAGCCACAGATGGCTATCTTTTTTTTAACATCCTTTCCTCCTCATTGGAATATATTTTTCTTGAGAGTTGTGAAATATCTCCTTAAATGTACGCCACTGTTCTTCAATCGTCCTACACTTTAATCTATTTTCCCAGTCCACTTTAGCCAACTCTGCCCTCATACCTTCATAATCTCCTTTATTTAAGCTTAGTACGCTGGTTTGAGATCCAACTTTCTCACCCTCCATCTGAATTTGAAATTCAACCATGCTATGATCACTCATTCCAAGGGGTTCCTTTACTAGGAGATTGTTTATTAATCCCATCTCATTACACAGGACCAGATCCAAGATAGCCTGACCCCTGGTTGGTTCCGTTACATACTGCTCAAGGAACCAATCCCTTATGCACTCTATGAACTCTTCCTCAAGGCTACCCTGACCAATTTGATTTTTCCAATCAATATGGAGGTTAAAATCACCCATGATTATTGCTGTTCCCTTTTTACAAGCCCCCACTATTTCCTGGTTTATACTCTGGCAATGGTCCATAACTAACATACAGAAAAATTATAGAAGATTACTCACTTAGGAATAAACATTCCATTTGTTGTCCAAATGTCTTCTTTACAGTGACATTTTTTATCCTGGTCTTGGGCACCAGCATTACATGTAGTTTGCAAAAGTTCACCTAACTAACTATTTACTTTGGTGGATAGCTGCTTTTAATTCTTTAAAATTTAATGTCAGTTTGAGAAACAGGGGCATAATTGTGTTTACATTACTTCCCTACTTATTAATAGTAGTGCCATCATTATACATGGCACAAATGCTATCAGCATTTAAAATATAGAAGAAAATGTTAACATTCCCCAATCAGCGGGTATGGAGTGGGTAGCAGTTAAAATGGAGCAGCTCCAATTTCTGCCCCGTTCCCATCAGTTCTCCATTTTAACACCGGTGTTTTGGATGAGGCTCTTGCCGGACTCTATGAAATCCCAATGAGAATGTAATCCTCTCCTGAGGATTTTAATCTGCCCGCTGCAGTTGACCAAAGGTGTCGGAAAGCTAGCGAAGCCCTAACGAAAGCAAGAGGTTACGGATTCCTGCCAGCCCAGACCTCCTTCTATTTGCTCTCCTTGCAACTGCAACTCTGTTTACTCTCTCCTCTCCTGTCCTCTTCTTGCTGCTGCGGCTCTTCCTCTTGGCAGAGCAGAATTGCCAGAAGGAACCCCATGATAAAAAACCATTGCCAGAAGCTCCTGAAGAGTGCAACAACTATAAGCACCTAGAGGTCACTTCCCCTAAAGCTTCCCCCTGCCCAACCCTAAACTCGCGTCATTCTCCAGCTTCTCTCCGATCTACCCTCATGACATTTCCAAGCTCATCCTGTCCATGAAACCCACTTCCTGCTCCCTCGACCCTATTCTCACCAAACTGCTGACTGCCCAATTTCCTTTTCTGGCTCCCATGTTAGCTGATATTATTAACAGTTCGCTCTCCTCAGAAACTGTCCCCCTCTCCCTCAAATCTGCCGTCATCACCTTTCTCCACAAAAAACAATTCTTCGCCCCTCCGTCCTTGCAAACTACTGCCCCATCCCTTTTCTCTCCAAAGTCCTTGAACATGTTGTCACCTCCCAAATCCATGCCCATCTTTCCCACAACTCCATGTTTGAACCCCTCCAATCATGTTTCCACCCCTGCCACAGAACCAAAACGGCTTTCATCACAGTCATAAATGACATTCTTCATGACTGTGACAAAGGTCAACTATCCCTCCTCTTCCTTCTTGATTTGTTTGCAACCTTTGACATGGTTGACCACTCTATCCTTCTCCAACACCTCTCCACCACCGTCCAGCTGGGTGGGACTGCACTCGCCTGGTTCCATTCTTATCTATCTAATCCTAGCCAGAGAATCACCTGCAA
Source organism: Pristiophorus japonicus (assembly GCF_044704955.1). Lineage (NCBI taxonomy): Eukaryota > Metazoa > Chordata > Chondrichthyes > Pristiophoridae > Pristiophorus > Pristiophorus japonicus. Next base: position 158,514,137 of record NC_091977.1, on the reverse strand, counting down.
CAGCTTCTCTTCCCACCCCTGCATCATTACCTCTTTGTCCCCCAAGGATCTATCCACGGCCCCCTCCTATTTCTCATCTGCATGCAATTAGGGATAGGCCTTGTCAGCGATGCCCACATCCCGGAACAAATTACAAAACTACAAGAGGCCTATGGAGAGGCACAGGGAGCATCACAGATAGCAAGGTATAGAAAAAGGCACAGACAAAGACAGACAGCAGGGCAGGAAGAAGCACAGCAAAATGTGGCCAGAGGAAAAAGGCAGCACAGCTCTGGCAACAGGAGGCCTTACTCTCCAAGGACATTCCGGTAGCAGTTCTCCTACATCAATTTCACTGAGGAGCAGTGTGTGCGAAGGTTGCATTTCAGCACGGACGTGGTCACAGAGCTCTGCCATCTTCTGCAAGTAGACCTCAAGCCTCCGACCAGCATGAGGCTCTCTCAGTGGCAGTCAAGATCACCATCGTGCTCAATTTCTATGCCAGCGGATCTTTTCAGGGAGCAACAGGAGACATCTCCAACATCTCCCAGATTGCCGTCCATTACTCCATCCGCGAGGCCACAGATGCTCTGTACAGAAGGAGGAGGGACTACATCTCCTTCCCCATGACCAGAGAGAAGTAACACTGAAATGTCTGTAGCGCCACACTGTGGACGTAATGTGTTACTGCAACTAGGGTGTTTAATAAACAGACAGGTCACATGACAAGAAGCAGGAAGCTTCTACAGACTTCCACAGGCTTCTGGAAGATCTGTCATCTTAAAGACTTGTGTGCAGTGTGGCTCTGTGAATCTAGCACAAATGGCGATGACGTATGGGATAATCAGATAAAACAAAGCTGAAATTTTTGTTGGTGAAGGATTCAGCCAGCTGACAGAAAGACTTTGGAAGCTTCTCTGTTTTTGGAAACAGCTACAAATTCGAGGTAAATTACAAGCACACTGTTTGAACTGCGAGACTCAAAATGGCTGCACCCATGGGAGTAATAGGGCATTTAGGTGAATATAAACTCGACTGAGAAAGGTTCAAAGCATATGTGGATTGGCTAGAAATGTATTTCACTGCAAATAATATAATCGAAGTTCCAGAGAATGCAGACCAGATCCGGGCTGTGTTGAAACGAAAAAGGTCTATTTTCTTAACTGAAGCTGGACCTGAGTTGTATGAAACGCTGATAACTTTGCTTGTGCCTGCCGAGCCAAAGGACACAATACTTAAGGAAATTTTAACTAAGCTGGAACAGCACTACAACCCCGTACCCTTGGAAGTTGCTGAAAGCTATCGTTTCAGTATACGAAATCAAAAGGCCGATGAAAATATCAGTGAGTACATTGTAGCATTAAAAAAAGCTATCTATTCACTGTAATTTCAGAAACTTTCAGAACCGAGCATCGCAGGACCGTTTTGTTTGTTGGATGAAAAATGATGCGATCAGAAGAAAGTTATTGACAACGCCTGACTTGACTTTTGATTTAGCTTATCAGACAGCTAGGTCAATGAGCATGACTGACCAATATTCCTGAGAATTTCAGACGATTTTCAGTCATCAGACAACTGAGGTGAATTGCCTGCTGGTTCAATGTAAAAGGCGGTGGGGGCCCAAAGTCTCAGAAACTGGAAATTGTAACAGAGCATTGAAGTCCTGCTATCGGTGCATGGGACAACACATTGCTCAAAGTTGTCCATATGTGAAGGCAGAGTGTTTCTTCTGCAGAAAAACTGGGCATCTTGTGAAGGCATGCCGACTGAGGGTAAACCAGTTTTCAAAGCTTTGAGCAGAAATCCCCAGAGATTACATACCATGGAAGAACAACAACAGGACGAGGAGATGTTAGAGTTCAACGTCATCAGGAGCATGAGGTTAATGGACAGCGATTTGAAAAGTACCATAATCCACATAAATATTGCAGGATTCATGATACCAATGGAAATTGACACTGGTGCATCCATGAATGTAGTACCGGAGTCACTATACCTCAACAAATTGCGTGATTTCCCATTGGAGAAATCCAAGATAGAGCTGTGAGGCTACTCGGGAGAGAACATTCCTGTGGTAGGTCATATCACTGTACCTGTGAAATACAAGGATCGAGTTCAGAGCTTATCTCTAATAGTAGTGAAAGGAGACAAGCCTGCCTGACTAGGAAGAAATTGGCTGGGATCACTGAAGCTGGATTGGAGTAAGATTTATCGTGATGAAACGAGATTTTCATCAATGGATGATGTTATCAAGAGTTATCCGAAGGTGTTCTAGAAAACAGGCCATCCGATCCAAGGCTTCAAGGCAAGTGTCAGGGTACAGAAGGACGCTAGATCGGTTTACTGCAAGCCACGTTCCGTACCATATGCACTCAAGGAAAAAGTTGAGCAAGAACTCAAAAGACTAGAAACTGAGAACATTATTTCTAAGATAGATCAATGTAATTGGGCTACGCCCATTGTTGTTGTACCTAAGTCCGATGGTAAGGTAAGATTGTGTGGTGATTATAAAGTAACCGTAAACCAGGTTCTGGGGGATAATGTCCCCAATATATTGCCAAATATAGAAGATTTGTTCACAGCACTGACAGGTGGTCAGATCTTCTCAAAACTGGATCTTACGAATGCCTACTTACAGCTTGAACTAGATGAGGAATCCAAGTCATGCTTGACTATGAATGCTTATCTAGGCCTATATCAATTTGATAGGCTACCGTTTGGAGTTTCTTCCGCCCCTGCCATATTCCAAGGGGTGATGAACCAGATTTTGCAAGGTATTGAAGGGGTAGTATGTTATTTCGATGATATACTAATTTCAGCACCAAATAGGCAAATTCATGATAACATATTGAATGAAGTCCTCAAATGGCTAGAGAAGCACAGAGTACGAGTGTCTGCTCTTAAGTGTGAGTTATTTCAAAACACAGTGGAGTACTTAGGGTACAGAGTAGACAAAGATGGTTGACATCCAACCATTGGAAAGCTGGATGCAATCAGAAATGCACCCACTCCCAAGAATGTCACTGAAGTTCGATGCTTTTTGGGTCTTTTGAACTATTATGGGAAGTTCCTACCAAATTTGGCTACAATATTACATCCACTGAATGAACTATTGAAAAAACAGGTCCATTGGAAGTGGTCAAAAGAATGAGATAAAGCATTCAAGGAGTGTAAAAGCGAATTGGTAGAGGGCACCATGTTAGTTCACTATGACATATCCATGGAGATCAAGCTAGCATGTGATGCCTCTCCATATGGAGTTGGGGCAGTGATCTCTCATGTATCACGTAGTGGGGAGGAGAGACCAATTGCTTTTGCTTCGCGCACTCTCAGTGCCAGTGAAATTAATTATGCGCAAATCAAAAGGGAAGCTTTGGCATTAATTTTAGGGGTCAAGTAGTTCCACAAATACTTGTATTGTCATAAAGTTACAGACCATAAGCCCCTGACAGCAATCCTCCATCCAAAATCCTCAATTCCAACATTAGCTGCAGCCCGAATGCAGAGATGGGCTTTGATTTTGTCAGCATTCCACATCACAAGTTACACACGATAGGGAAGAAGTGTTCTATTTTTCATACATTGATGAACTGCCAGTCACAGCTAAAGAGATTGGTAGAGCAACCAAACGTGACCCAGTGATGTCAAAGGTGTATGATTATATTGCAAATGGATAGCCAAACCAGGTAACAGGCAAAGATATTCATCCATTCTTCATTCAAAGGAATGAATTATCAGTCGATAAAGATTGTATCATGTGGGGTGCAAGAGTGGTTATACCAAATAAATTCAGGTCTAAATTATTTGCAGACCTGTATGACCAGCACCTGGGAATGTGCTTGACCAAGAGTTTTGCATGTAGTTACTTATGGTGGCCAGCTCTTAATAAAGATATAGAGTACATCATGAGTCAGTGTACAACATGTTAATTGTTAAGCAAGCAACCATTACATACATGGAAATGGCCTCCCAGGTTGTGGCAAAGGCTACATATCGATTTTGCTGAGCTAGAATGAGAACAATTGTTCATTGTGATTGATAGCCATTTGAAGAGGGTCGAGATGTTTCCAATGTGGAAGATAACAAGTAAAACATTAGACATTTTACGAAGATTATTTTCTTCATTTGGCCACCCAGAAGAAATTGTTTCTGATAATGGACCACAATTTGATTCAGAAGAATTTGCACAGTTCACGAGCAAGAATGATGTGAAACATACCAAGGTTCCACCATACCACCCTGCTTCAAATGGTGCAGCAGAGCGCACTGTACAAATTGTAAAACGTGCCCTCATAAAACAGATGTTGGATCCAAATTGGCTAATTTTCTAATTACGTATCATAATATTCCTCATACAACTACTGGTAGAACACCAGCAGAGTTGTTTCTCAAACGACAGCTACGAACCAGATTCTCGTTGTTAAAACCAAACTTGGCACGGTCCGTAGAAGAGAAACAATTAAGACAGAAAGGGAATCATGATAGAGGTACAGTAAAAGAGAGACGTGTGAAATTAAATCAGAAGGTGAGAGTGAAGAACCATCACCATAAATGGGTAAAGTGGTTGCCAGGAAGAGTGGTGAAGATACGTGGTCCTCGCACATATTTGGCCAAGCTGTTTGATAATGGACAAGTTAGGTTTGTTCACATTGATCATATTTTACCTACAGACATGGAAGCAGTTGAAGGTGGGAATGATTCAATTATTTCTGACTCATCAGATAGTTTTGATACACCAGTAGCATATCCTACATCGAATGTACTGGAAACAACTCCAAGAGAAAATCAGAATTTAGGTCTGAATCCGAGTCAGGCAGACAAACAGTCTGAAGTTAGAGTGAGTTCAAATGGAAATCAAGGGCATCCCTTGGAGGAAAACTTTCTTCGGGATCAGCCTCGAATGAGTTTAAATTCGACACCATGTTTGGAAGGTTCTGTTCGAGAGTGAAGGTATCCTCTTCGAAACAGAAAACAAGTGGTTAAGCTTAATTTATAAATATGGCAAAATAAGTCCATATCCTTTGTTATGTATAACCATGCAAGTTATGTATGATGATTGTTTGTTATAATAACTTCTTCATTAAGGAGGGAGAAGTGTAATGTCTGTAGCTTCACATTGTGGACGTATTGTGTTACTGCAACAAGAGTGTTTAATAAACAGACAGGTCACATGACAAGAAGCAGGAAGTTTCCACAGGCTTCCACAGGCTTCCGGAAGATCTGCCAACTTACAGACTTGTGTGCAGTGTGGCTCTGTGAATCTAGCACAAGCACGAGCGTGCATGTGACTTCATCAGGATAGCGGACTTCCCCATGGTGCAGGATGCCATTGACTGCATCCACGTCACTTTGCGGACACTGCATCACAATCCTGCGGTCTTCCATAACTGCAAAGGCTACCACTCACTTAATGTGCAGTTGGTGTGCAACCACACAAGTAGAATACTCACTGTCAATGCCTGCTATCCTGGCAGCAGCCACGATGCATTCATCCTGCAACAGACCGCTGGGCCAGCTCTCTTCCATAGAAACATAGAAACATAGAAAATAGGTGCAGGAGCAGGCCATTCGGCACTTCAAGCCTGCACCACCATTCAATATGATCATGGTTGATCATGCAACCTCAGTACCCCACCCCTGCCTTCTCTCCATACCCGCTGATCCCTTCAGCCGTAAGGACCACATCTAACTCCCTTTTGAATATGTCCAACGAACTGGACTCAACAACTTTCTGTGGCAGAGAATTCCACAGGTTCACAATTCTCTGAGTGAAAAAGTTTCTCCTCATCTCGGTCCTATATGGCTTACCCCTCATCCTTAGACTGTGACCCCTGGGTCTGGACTTCCCCATCATCAGCAACCTTCTACCTGCATCTAACCTGTCCAATCCTGTCAGAATTTTAAAAGTTTCTGTGAGATCCCCTCTCATTCTTCTAAATTCCAGTGAGTATAAGCCTAGCCAATCCAGTCTTTTCTCATATGTCAGTCCTGCCATCCCGGGAATCAGAATGGTGAACCCTCGCTGCACTCCCTCAATAGCAAGCACGTCCTTCCTAAGATTAGGAGACCAAAACTGCACACAATATTCCAGGTAAGGTCTCACCAAGGCCCTGTACAACTGCAGTAAGACCTCCCTGCTCCTATACTCAAAACCCCTCGCTATGAAGATCAGCATGCCATTTGCTTTCTTTACTGCCTGCTGTACCTGCATGCCTACCTTCAATGACTGATGTACCATGACACCCAGATCTCATTGCACTTCCCATTTTACTAATCTGTCACCATTCAGATAATAATCTGCCTTCCTGTTTTTCCCACCAAAGTGGATAACCTACATTTATCCACATTATACTGCATCTGCCATACATTTGCCCATTCATCTAACCTGTCCAAGTCCCCCTGCAGCCTCTTAGCATCCTCCTCACAGCTCACACTACCACCTAGCTTAGTGTCATCTGCAAATTTGGAGATATTACATTCAATTCCTTTGTCTAAATCATTAATGTATATTGTAAATAACTGGGGTCCCAGCACTGAGCCCTGCGGCACCCCACTAGTCACTGCCTGCCATTCTGAAAAGGACCTGTTTATTCCTACTCTTTGCTTCCTGTCTGCCAACCAGTTCTCTATCCACGTCAATACATTACCCCCAATACCATGTGACTTAATTTTGCACACTAATCTCTTGTGTGGGACCTTGTCAAAAGCCTTTTGAAAGTCCAAATACATCACATCCACTGGTTCTCCCTTATCCACTCTACTGGTTACATCCTCAAAACTCTAGAAGGATTGTCAAGCATGATTTTCCTTTCATAAATCCATGCTGATTTGGACTGATCCTGTCACTGCTTTCCAAATGCGCTGCTATTACATCTTTAATAATTGATTCCAGCATTTTCCCCACCACCGATGTCAGGCTAACCGGTCTATAATTCCCTGTTTTCTCTCTCCCTCCTTTTATATAAAGTGGGGTTACATTAGCTACCCTCCAATCCATTGGAACTGATCCAGAGTCCATGGAATGTTGGAAAATGGCCACCAGATCCCAAATGAAGCTCGTGGTTGGCTGCTTGGAGACAAGGTCTATCCGCTAACCATCTGGCTCATGGTGCCCCTCCGCAACCCCACCACTCCTACCCAGCACTCATACGATGAAAGCCATGCTGCCACCAGGAACATCACTGAGCAATCCATCGGTGTGCTGAAGCACCAATTCTGCTGCCTTAACCACTTGGGAGTAGCCTTCCAGTATTCGCCTGAGCGGGTGTCCCTATTCGTCATGGTCTGCTGCATGCTGCACAACCTGCCCATCATGAGGGCACAGCCATTGCCACCAGGCATAGCCGCATCACCTAAGGAGGAGCAGGAGGAGGTGAAAGAGGAGAGGAGCAGCAACATGAGAAACAGAGGAGGCCATGAGACCTTCATGCTGCTGCAAGGGAGGCGCATGATCGTTCCATCAGACTTTGGTTCCAGTGAATTCCATCCCACTTCCCAGTTCTTCTGGATGTCCCCATGACCACATCCATTTTCCTTTCCATTCCAAAGCCCCAAGACTGAAATGAGAGACAACAGCAATGATTAAACATTCCATCTTTAAATTTTTATCATAGCAACAACAAAGGTTTACATATTGTATTAACTAATCACCTTATATCCCCTCTTTGGTCTAACTAATGTGGTGCTCCTCCGCAGTGTGGCCCTATGGTTACAGTACAGCTGGTGGAAAGCTGCTGTGTGTCAGGGCCAGAGACTACAGCTGTCCTTGCAGGTCGCTCTCGACCAGCTCTGGGCTTAGAAAGCTCGGCTGTAGAATGCACCACCACAGGCTGGGCAGCGGCAGTTTGGGCTGGCTGGGTGATGGCAGCGATAAGTGCAATGGCGGACTGGCAGTGGTGGGTTCAAGAATGCTGTCATCCTGAGATAGGACAGTAGGTTCCTGCTCCACTGACCCAGTGCCACTCCCCCGGGGCAGCACCTCAATCTGCTGCAGCACAGATTGGTGGGCTGCTGCGACACTGTGAGATCCCGGTGGACTTTGGTGGACCCAACGGTGAGGATAGCAGTCAGACTACGTGTGGCATCCATCTGAGACTGTGTGAGAGCAGTCTAAAACTCGATGCCAGCAGTTATTGACTGCACGACACCAGTCAGAGCAGGCGTGCCATCAAGCTGAGACTGGATCAGAGCAGTCTGAGTCTCGATGCCAGCACTCACTGATGGCATGACAGCACCAACACATTGCACGACATCAACCTGAGACGGCATGAGTGCAGTCTGAGTTTCCATGCCACTAACCATTGTCTGTATTACAGCACTGAGACGCTGAGTTACTTCCAGCTGTGCTGCAATGGAGGCTGCCACATCGCCCATGACACGCGTCATGAGGTCTGGATCCGTACAGTCTCTCTGGGAGTCCACCATCATCTGCAGACTGGCAATGATGGGTTCCATGGTGTGCGCAGAGCTCTCTGCAATGCTGGAGGTGGACTCCTCCACGTTCCGTACCACTGCCGAGAGTCTCTCAGGCACCCTTGCCATTGCACCTATGATGTCAGAGTGCATGGCCATCACCCTTTGTGTGAACACTTCCCCGTCGAGGTCCTCATCCGAATCCTGTGGAACAGAACTCATGCGTGAACCCGCGCTCCGGGGAGATGGCTCCCGAGGTTCCCTTTCCCCGTGGCCTTGCTGCAGCCTGTTAGGCTCTGGTACATCACCCAGTGCAGACCCCTCTACTAAGCTAGTCTCTAAGGAATGCGGAGTGCCAGTCTCTGAGCTGGTGTCTGCGGGTGAGAGATGCAAAGACGTAGTGCTCCACTCCTCCTCCTCCTCCTCCTCTTCGTCCTCTCCCTCCAGAACCTGTTGGGGTGGGGGGGCAGGGGGGCTTAGGTGGAGGCTCCACTGCTTCTGCCTAGTTATCTTAAAGCATACATGGCACAAGACTCGCATTGGGCAGTGGGGCAGGAATGGATCAAGAAATACAGACAGTATGCGGAGCTGTAATGTGATAAAGCATTCTGGTGGTGGGTGAGGGAGTGGGGGTGTATGGAAAGTGGTGTGAGAGGAGAAGGGATTGGACAATAATAAATATTCTCGTGCTGGTGGGGGGGGCGGGGGGCGGGTGGTGGGCGGAAGTGGTATGAGAGAAGGAGAGAGGATGAAGATACCGTTGTTGCCCCCAGTGAGGTCGACGTTTCCACCAGCTACGGTGCCCACCATCTGCGGGCACATGAGCCGCAGCACTCACTCAATGTCAGAGAGGGGTCGCAGGTCAGGTTCCCCTCCATTTTTTTATTTGTTTCTGGGAGGTGGGCGTCACTGGCAAGGCCAGCATTTATTGCACTTGAGAAGATGGTGGTGAGCCGCCTTCTTGAACCGCTGCAGTCCGTGTGGTGAAGGTACTCCCACAGTGCTGATAGAGAGAGAGTTCCAAGATTTTGACCCAGCGATGATGAAGGAACGGCGATATACTTCCAAGACAAGATGGTGTGTAACTTGGAGGGGAACATGGACATGGTGACAATGTGCCTGCTGTCCTTGTCCTTCTAGGTGGTAGAGGTTGTGGGGTTGGGAGGTGCTGCCAAAGAAGCCTTGGCGAGTAGCTGCAGTGCATCTTGTAGATGGTACACACTGCAGCCACGGTGTGCCGGTGGTGGAGGGAGTGAATGTTTAAGGTGGTGGATGCGGTGCCAATCAAGTGGGCTGCTTTGTCCTGGATGATGTCGAGCTTCTTGAGTGTTGTTGGAGCTGCACTCATCCAGGCAAGTGGAGAGTATTCCATCACACTCCTGAGTTGTGCCTTGTCGATGGTGGAAAGGCTCTGGGGAGTCAGGAGGTGAGACACTCGCCACAGAATACCCAGCCTCTGACCCGCTCTTGTTGCCACAGTATTTATGTGGCTGGTCCAGTTAAGTTTCTGGTCAATGGTGACCCCCAGGATATTGATGGTGGGAGATTCAGCAATGGAAATACCATTGAATGTTAATTGGCGGTGGTTAGACTCTAGCTTGTTGGAGATAGTCATTGCCTGGCACTTATGTGGCGCGAATGTTACTTGCCACTTATCAGCCCTCCAGTCCTTTGTTGCTCCCGTCTGTTGTGTGCCATCTTTTCCTGCAGAAGAAAGGAACTGGTGTGAGTAAGATTGCAGCAATGTATGTGGAAGATATGCCTGCCGTGGCTGAATAGCTGTGAATGTAGACAAGGTGTGAGATGAGGATGTGAGTGTAATTACCTGCAGATGCTGTGTGGTTGAGTGGTGTGGAAGTGCTGGTTTGCACATTGTGAACAGACAGAAATTGAGAGACTGGTATGGAGGTGCTGTGGAACCATGTATTCACTTTCACCACCTGACAAAAGCCGTTGAATTTCTTGCGGCACTGGGTGAGGTTTCTTTGCACCTCAATACTTTCCAACACCTCCCGGACCATCTCTTGCCACATGGCATGGAACACCTGCGGTGATGGCCGTCTTTCCGAGGCAGTGAAGAGGGGGACCCTCCTGGTTTCTAGTGCCCCCACCACTAAAGCCACATCACTGAATCTGGTGGCCTTCTCCCTTGAAGAGGGATTTGCAGCAGCTATTTCAGCTCCTTCTAAACTCCAGAGATGAGCTTATGGGCTAGAACTTGCACTTTTTTTGCATGCTTAACGTCCACTTAATGCCAATTTTACCGCTGAAATGACGTATAATGCCTAGATATCATCCATTTAGCCACAAAATGGAAACTGACGGCGATTTTTAGGAGCGTTACTTTCCCCATGTGCTTAACGCCGGTAAAAATATTACTGGCCACCCACTTTTTGGGGGCGTAATCAGCAGAATGGGCGAAATCAACGCCTATAATATAGCCCAGGGTTAATCTCCGCACTAATTTAACACCGAGATTCAATATTAATGCCCGGCCACTTTTTTTTTGTCATGAAGAGCATATTTACCGAAACTAACGCCCAGCAGATCGCCCAGCATCAATTTCACCACCTCGCACACATATTGCCCACAATATCGCTCACCCAAAAAAACTCCCACAAAAAGTGGAACTGTTCTGAACGAACGCCAGTGGTGTGGCTGGCATTTTTAAAATCCCATTCTTACGTCAGGAGCTGAAATCTGAAAGAACGTTGATGTGAGCGTTGATGTGAGTAACAACGCTCTTTCTGTGTGTGTGCAGCTCAGACATCAATGGTGCCCATCACCTTGGTGCAAGTTAAAGTTTACGTTGATTGACGTTAAGTTGTATTTAACCCTTTCATGTTAAGAAATCACCAGTGTGTAATGGTGCAGCTATCTGAGACAATGCGCAACAAGGTTATGTTCAATCACAAAAATTTTATACCAACATTGGTCTGAAATCATAAGCATTACAGGCAATAACACCCAATTCCCGCTCACACCCCACTTTTTCCACCATTGACATAAATCACATGTTCAACATGTCCAGCAACACAGAATACAAATGCAAAGCAAGAGCGTGGTTCCCAGCCCCCATACATTGCAACAAATTGCATACACCCAGATAGAGATATAACACCGCCACCACCTGCGGACATACACCTCACTTTCCTTCCCTCCTGCCCTACTTCTCCCCACCTCTACCCCTTCCCCTCCTCGCTCCACAGTGCCTGGCCAAGGAGCTCCTCAGGCGGTGCCTCATTGGGGGGGGGATGAAGACAGATGCAGTCGTTGGACGGGTACGGGAACAGGGGGTGCCGAAGGGGCAACATTCTCTGATGCAGAAGCAGGATCTTGGTCCTTGCTCTCATTTGTCATTCGCAGTGGTGGTGCGGAACCTAAGGATGGAGTGCTGCGCTCTGGGACCACTGGGAGGCCTGTGGCAGCAGTGTTCCTGGCTATCGCATCCAGGGACTCCGCCTTCCGCGGAATGTACTCGGTCATGCTGCCGTAGGTGGTGGCCAGCTGTCGGGATATGACCCCAATGCTTCGATGAGCTGGTCACCAATGTCTACAGTCCTCCTGGACAACTGTACAATCTCTCTGATGTCATGTGGCGCTCATGGAACAGACCTGCCGCATCCACAGGACCTCCGCAGACACCGTCCTGGGGACAAATGGGGTGCCCTGTGGCGAGGTGCCTGGATACCTCCAGAGTGGAGGCAGGAATGACCGGAAGACCACTAGATGGCCTTGGGGTGGAATGGCTTATGGAGCATGGCAATGCAGGTTCCTCAAAGTCCGTGCTCTCATCCCTGGAGAACAGACCCAGCGGATTGACGGGCGAGAATCGGAGCTCCTCAGCAACATATGTAGGATCGTCCGCCGAGTCCAGCCCCACGCCCCCACCTTCTGGCCTCTGTGGTCTTGCCTGGGACGCACTGCTGGCTGAGCTGCAAAACACAAATGAGGTTATTAGTCGAGACGGGGGTGCTAGGGTGACAAGGTTAGTCCAGCGCTACACGCAGCATATGCACGACAAAAGCAGCACCGCAGACATCACATTTCATGATCATCAACACATTTATATTCCAATGATTTTCATTAGGCCATCATTGTTTCTATAACAATTTTAGAAATCATCGATCATATATGATTGTTCGAATATGAGTGGATGTGGCATCTATTGACTTTACATCACGTAATGGTGTAAGCTTTACTCACGTGGCATCACTTCAGGGTCTGCAGATGCATCCGGGGATACTGCCCCATGAGTGCGAGCACATGCTCTTCCATCTCTGTGATGTCACTGATGATTGGTGATCCCCCACGCGTTCACCTCTTCATGGACCTCATCGTCGATAGCTTCTTCTGTAAAAGGTGACAGGACGACATGGCATGAGATCATTGCATGATATCATTGCTAGGTTCTGTCACAGAGACTGATACAACACATAACCGACAGATGTAATCATGATTATTATGATAGTTATCATTCTTTACCTAAAGACATACACCGTGACTGCAGGCTTTGAGTAAAACATTCCTGGTAAAAGTGAAAGACCTCACATCTGATGATAGTCACTCATGACTGTTACAAATCAAACTTTATAAATACATAAGTACAAGTAAATCAATGTAATACTTACTCTTGCGGATCCCACAAGGTCGTTCCATTGTTTGTGGCATTGGTTGCCCTCACGCACCTCGTTGGTCGCCGGCGAGACCACCTCTGCTATCTCAGTCCATATCTTTTGGTAGGCCTTTGCGGTGGACTTCACACGCCCTCACTAGGTCAAATCACCCCAGCATAATGACCTCTGCAGTAGGGAGGCATTTGCCTCGTCCGAGAGCCTCCTGGCTCTTTTGTGCCCTCCAATGTGTTCCTCTCCCACCTCACTGCTCTCTCCAACGTCAGTCTCCACAGCGTGCTTTGATGCCTCCTCCTCTCTCTCCATTATAGGCCAAATTCGGCCAAATATGTGGCTGGTAACAGCTACTTTTTCTTTCCCTCCTTGCTGTGAAGCTCTAAAGTCTCCCTTCTTCCTCCCAAAGCAGCCACACCACACCCAGACACACCTTGAGTCCCTCTGAGTTCCCTCTCTCTCTGTCTCCTCTTCTGCACATGTCATGATGACTCTTGACGTCCAGAATCGCAGGAGTCGAGCGTTGCCATGCCGTTGCTAAGGACGGCTACACGTTATGGTAAAAGATCAAAAAAATTTAACGCTACTGCCCATTTTATATCGCTCGTGGTAACACCCATTTTCAAAAGTGGAAACTAGGGGCTAGACTTTCCACTTTGCTGGCCATCGCCCAAAAAATGGGTGACGTTCCAGCGATATACGACGTCTCAGCCTTCCTGATCGCTGGAGCATCGGCCATTTTCTTTGAGCAATTTTCCACTCGGCGATAGTCCAGCAATGTGAAATGGGCGATCCGAAATGTCGGTGATGTGACGCTCGCCCACCGAAAGGCCAGCGACGTGGAAGGCAAAAGCTTCCCTAGCAACGGGCTTCTTTGCATGTGGGAGGTCAGGGGTCATCCACACATGTGCAGAAGGCACAGGGAGGGGCAGAGAGAGAGAGCGAGGATAGAGAGAGAGGAGGAATGTAGAGACAGAGAGGAGAGATCACTGTTCATTGTATGTTAAATTGTTTAAAATGTTCGTTCATAGTTGTGTGGGGGGGTGGGGGTGGGGAGGAGGGTGTTTGAAAAGAATTCTGTTTGCAATAAATTCTGTTAATGATTTTAACAGTTGTTGTGCATTCTCTGATAAGGTTAGTTAACTTAGGCATTTTCAATAATTTAACATCTTTATTATCTTGTAATAACATTACTTAAGTTAAGCATTAATGCAAATGCTCCACTACAAAGGCCAGGCCAGTGCAGGCAAGGCTAAAACATAACTCAACATAACTCAACGCAAATGCAACTTTTGTATAAATGTAATTGTTAATCTAAGTGTAAATATGACGATTCCCAATGTAAGTTCATGCAAACCGTTACTTTATCAGCTGCTGATGCTACAGCTTTACGGTTGCATAACTCCCACGGGGTACTGTTCTTCTGGGGTGGGGGCGGAGTGCTAGGACCATGGCTGCATCGCCAGGCTGCTCCTCGCCGGCTGGCTCTTCCGTCTCCCCTCCTTCTGGAGGTGGACCTGCAGCTCCATCAGGCATTTGCTGTCCTCTCCTTATAGCTAGATTATGGAGCATGTAACACACCACAATAAACTCAGTGACCTGGTCAGGGTAATACTGTAGGCTGCCACGAGAGTGGTCCAGGCGTCTGAAGCATTGCTTTAGGACTCCAATTGTCTTCTCAATGATGCTGCGTGTCGCTATGTGGCTTTCGTTGTAATGTTTCTCTGCTTCAGTGACGGGATTACACAGTGGGGTCATCAGCCAACTGGCAAGGCCATATTCCTTATCTCCCAGCATCCAACCATGACCTTCTGGCTGATTGAAAAACAGGGCGGGGATAGCACTCTCACGTAGGATGTGTGCATCATGGATGCTGCCAGGAAATGTAGCATTAACTGTCAGAATGAGTTGGCTGTGGCCAACAACAAGCTGCACATTTAGGGAGTGGAATCCTTTTCTGTTACGAAACACCTCCGCGTTCTGTAAAGGCAATTTCAGCGTGATGTGTGTGCAGTCTGTTACTCCCTGCACTTTGGGGAAGTTTGCTATTCTGGAGAAACCCAAAGCCCTCCTGGTCTGTGCCTTCCTGGTCATAGAGAAGCTTATAAAGTTCATTCTGTGAGCGTAAAGGGCTTCAGTCACCTGTCGAATGCAGCAGTGTGTGGCATGTTGAGAGATATGACAGATGTTGCCAGCTGAAGCCTGAAAGGATCTCGATGCATAGAAGGCTAGTGCTGCAGTAACATTTACCTCAACAGACAGTGCAGTTCTGATGGTGCTGGAAGGCTGCAAATCTCCCTTGACGAGCTCGCAAATCTCATCGATGACCTCCTTCCAGAAGCGCAGCCTCCTAAGACACGTGTTTTCAGACAACTTGAGGCAAGATTGCTTTTCCAAGTACCTTCGTTGGCTGTATGAAACATAGAAACATAGAAAATAGATGCCGGAGCAGGCCATTCAACCCTTCGAACCTGCACCGTCATTCAATAAGATCATGGCTGATTATTCACCTCAGTACCCCTTTCCTGCTTTCTCTCCATACCCCTTGATCCCTTTAGCCGTAAGGGCCATATCTAACTCCCTCTTGAATATATCCAATGAACTGGCATCAAAACTCTCTGCGGTAGGGAATTCCACAGGTTAACAACTCTCTGAGTGAAGAAGTTTCTTCTCATCTCAGTCGTAAATGGTTTACCCCTTATCCTTAGACGATGTCCCCTGGTTCTGGACTTCCCCAACATCGGGAACATTCTTCCTGCATCTAACCTGTCCTGTCCTGTCACTCTTCACCAAGGGGCCTCACACAACAAGACTGCTAATTAGTCCTTTCTCATTACACATCACCCAGTCTCGGATGGCCAGCCCTCTAGTTGGCTCCTCAACATATTGGTCTAGAAAACCATCCCTAATCCAGGAAACCCAGGAAATCCTCCTCCACTGCATTGCTACCAGTTTGGTTAGCCCAATCTATATGTAGATTAAAGTCGCCCATGATAACTGCTGTACCTTTATTGCACGCATCCTTAATTTCTTGTTTGATGCTGTCCCCAACCTCACTACTACTGTTTGATGGTCTGTACACAACTACCACTAGCATTTTCTGCCCTTTGGTATTCCGTAGCTCCACCCATATGATTCCACATCATCCAAGTTAATGTCCTTCCTTACTATTGCGTTAATTTCCTCTTTATCCAGCAATGCCACCCCACCTCCTTTTCCTTTTTGCCTATCCTTCCTAAATGTTGAATACCCCTGGATGTTGAGTTCCCAGCCTTGGTCACCCTGGAGCCATGTCTTCGTGATGCCAATTACATCATATCCATTAACTGCTATCTGCGCAGTTAATTCGTCCACCTTATTCTGAATACTCCTCGCATTGAGGCACAGAGCCTTCAGGCTTGTCTTTTCAACACACTTTGCCCCTTTAGAATTTTGTTGTAATGTGGCCCTTTTTGCTTTTTGCCTTGGGTTTCTCTGCCCTCCACTTTTACTTTTCCTCTTTCTATCTTTTGCTTCTGCCCCCATTCTACTTTCCGCTGTCTCCCTGCATAGGTTCTCATCTCCCTGCCATATTAGTTTAACCCCTCCCCAACAGCACTAGCAAACACTCCCCCGAAGACATTGGTTCCGGTCCTGCGGCTTCAAGCTGGAAGAAGGGATTACAGGAAACATCGCTCATACCTCCACATCTCTGATACGCAATGCGTTAGAAGGCTGCGCTTGCGAAAAGAAGTGTTGACAGAGATATGCCAGCTCATACAGACAGACCTACAGCCTACCAGCGCCAACAGGACTTCACTGCCGTCAAGGTGAAGGTGACTGTGGTGATGGCCTTCTATGGCTCTGGCTCCTTCCAGGCAGCAGCAGGCGACATATGCAACATCTCTCACCAAGCTACACATTACTGCATTAACCAGGTTACAAGGGCATGGTATGCACGCAGAATGGACTTCATAAAGTTCCCAATGAGCAGGGACAGCCAGCATGAGAGGGTTCTAGGGTTTGGGCACTTTGCAGGCTTCTCCAATGTTCAAGGTGCCATTGACTGCACACATGTCACCTTGTGAGCACCATTACACAATGCAGAGGTCTTCAGAAACCAAAAGAGATATCATTCCCTAAACGTACAGCTGGTCTGCAACCACACTCAGTGCATCTTCACAGTGAATGTGCTATCCAGGGAACACACATGATGCTTTCATCTTGCATGAGAGCAGTGTCTCATGCATGTTTCAGCGGCAAAGACAAGGACAGAGCTGGCTGATCGAGGACGAAGAATACGGCCTGGCCACCTGGCTCATTAACCACCCTCTGGAACCCTGCCACATAAGCCGAACAGGACTATAATTGTCATGTATGTAACCTCTATGTAACACCACTGCAATACTGTATATACTTAAGCAATGCACACCTTGACCACAGGGGGTGGACTTGTGGGAGACACTCCTTACCTGGTCATGCAGGTACATAAAGGGAGGTCCCACGCAGGGTCATCACTTCTTGGTCCTGTGAATAAAGGTTCAGGTCATAGAGTGAGCTTGTCCATAGAATGTGCCTTGTGTGGGTTTTGTGCTATTGAGTAAGGACTTTACATTGGCGACAAGAAACAGGAATCAATGACCCACGAGAATGGTCACCGGTAGCACAGAGGAACGGTACTGTGTTGGTGAGGATTGGGACGATTTCATTGAGAGGCTCCAGCAAAGCTTTGTCACGAAAGAATGGCTGGGAGATGCAGCGGCCGACAAGCGAAGGGCCCATCTGCTGACCAGCTGCGGACCTAAGACTTACGCGCTCATGAAGGGCCTACTGGCACCCGAAAAGCTGGCGGACAAAGCCTTTGAAGAGCTCAGCAAACTAATCGGTGAGCACCTCAAATCGGTGAGCAGCATACACATGGCCCGACACAGATTCTATACCCACCGACGCCGTGAAGGACAGAGCATACCAGACTTCGTTGCGGACCTCCGGTGTTTGGCCAGTCTCTGTAACTTCACAGACGCCCGCAGGAGGGAAATGCTAAGGGACTTCTTTATTGAAGGCATCGCTCATGCGGGGATTTTCCGAAAGTTAATTGAGACCAAGGACTTGATTTGGAAGCGGCGCCGTTGATGGCTCAGACTTTCATGGAGGGGGAGGAGGAAACCAAAATAATATATGCGCGCAATTCTGCCTCCAACGCGGCGGGGGATCAGGGAGTCAATATCATAAATGCGACTCAGGGCCCCACAGGCAGGCAATGGGAGTTCGTGACACCCCAGGCAGCAATAGACTCCAGAGTAGGTTTTCAACACAGACAATGGCAGGCTGAACGGACATTTACGCCATCACAGTGGTCAATGCAGTCCGGGATGGGGCCATTAACACCCACTAACAGAGTACTCAAGGGCAGTCAAAGGGACAATCAGCGAGGAATGCCGGTTCATAGCTCTTTTGTTCACAACAATGGGAATTTCAGCTCATGCTAGAGGTGTGGAGACAAACACTCTGCCAGGAAATGCAGGTTTCAACAATTTGTCTGCAGAAATTGTAACCTCAGTGGCCATCTAGCTCGAATGTGCAGGAAGCCTGTAACCAGGCTAATTTACGAGGCAGATGGACCAGAAGAGGCGTCTGTGAGGCAGGATGCCTCTTGGGGCAAATCAATGGACGCTGAAGTTCAGCGGGTTCATGTGGCAAACATTCACAGCTCATACACCAAAACGCCACCGATGATGATGAAGATTTTATTAAACGGCATCCGTGTACACCTGGAGCTGGACATGGGGGCCAGCCAGTCACTCATGAGCGTTCAACAATTCGAAAAGCTATGTCCACTCAAAGCCAGTAGATCCAAACGAGAACGCATTGAGACACAACTACAGACGTATACCAAAGAAATCACTCCAGTACTAGGCAGTGCAATGTTGGCAGTCACACACAATGGATCAGTGAACCGGCTGCTGCCCTGGATTGTCCCGGGTAATGATCCCGCACTGTTGGGGAGGAGCTGGTTAGCTGAGATGAACTGGAAATGGGGGGATGTGCACGCAATGTCATCTGTGGAGCGAAATTCGTGCTCACAAGTCCTACAACAATCCAACCTGGCGTCGGGGCGTTCAAAGGTACCAAAGTAGTGATACGCTTCACCCCGGATGCCATACCAGTGCACCACAAAGCCAGAGCGGTGCCGCATGTGATGCGGGAGAAAATTGAAAGCGAATTGGACCGTTTGCTGAGAGAGGGCATCATCTCGCCCATTGAATTCAGCGACTGGGCGAGCCCCATCGTTCCCATCCTAAAAGCAGATGGTTCTGTCAGGATCTGTGGCAACTACAAGGCCACTATCAATCGGATGTCCCTACAAGACCAATACCTGCTCCCGAGAGCGGAGGATCTTTTCGCCACGCTGGCAGGTGGCAAGCTGTTTACCAAGTTGGATCTCACTTCAGCCTACATGACCTAAGAACTGACCAATGAATCTAAACTACTGACCATCATCACTATGCAGAAGGGACTGTTCGTTTACAACAGGTGCCCGTTTGGCATTCGATCAGCGGCTGCGATTTTTCAAACAAACATGGAAAACCTGCTCAAATCCATTCCTGGAACAATCGTATTTCAGGACGAAATCCTCATCACGGGTCGTGACACTAAGGAACACCTCCACAACCTGGAGGAGGTGCTATGCCGACTGAACCGGGTAGGCCTGTGACTCAAGAAGTCTAAATGTGTGTTTTTGGCTCCTGAGGTTGAGTTCCTGGGCAGGAGGGTTGCTGCAGATGGGATTTGGCCCACCGAATCCAAAACAGAGGCAATTCGACGAGTGCCCAGGCGCGGCAACACATCGGAGTTGCATTCATTTCTGGGACTCTTGAACTATTTCGGGAACTTTCTGCCGAACTTAAGCACATTGTTGGAGCCGCTTCACGTGCTCCTGCGTAAGGGTTGTGATTGGTTTTGAGGGGACTGTCAAGAATGGGCTTTCAATCGGGCGCGGAACCTACTTTGTTCAAATAAGTTATTGACCCTGTACGACCCCTGTAAGAAATTGGTTCTGACATGTAATGCATCGTCCTATGGGGTTGGGTGCGTGTTGCAGCAGAGTAATGCTGAAGGCCAACTACAACCTGTGGGTTATGCTTCCAAGTCGCTCTCTCAAGCAGAATGGGGATATGGGATGGTTGAGAAGGAGGCACTCGCATGTGTCTGTGGTGTAAAAAAAATGCATCAGTACCTTTTTGGCAGGAGGTTCGAATTAGAAACGGACCACAAGCCATTAACATCCCTGTTGTCAGACAGCAAGGCTGTCAATGCCAACACGTCAGCCTGCATACAGCAATGGGCTCTCATGCTGGCTGCTTATGACTACTCCATCCGGCACCAGCCTGGCACTGAAAATTGCGCTGACGCGCTCACCAGGCTTCCACTGGCCACCACTAAGGAGGCAGCGGAACAAAGCGCTGAGATGGCCGTTGATGCCTTTGACAGTGCAGGCTCCCCCATCACAGCCCACCAGATCAAAATCTGGACAAACAGAGATCCCCTCCTATTTCTGATTAAGAAATGTGTCCTAACTGGGGATTGGGCGTCTGCACACGGAGCATGCCCTGAGGAGGTCAGACCGTTTCACAGGCGGATGGATGAGCTCTCCATCCAAGCTGACTGCCTACAATGGGGCAGCCAGATAGTCATGCCCCAGAAGGGCAGGGAGGCATTCATCAGGGAACTGCACAGCGAACATCCAGGCATCGTGCTGATGAAGGCCATTGCCCGGTCACATGTTTGGTGGCCGGGAATTGATTCAGACCTGGAACACTGTGTTCGCAGGTGCACGACGTGTGCCCAGCTGGATAATGCTCCCAGGGAGGCCCCGCTCAGCCCATGGCCCTGGCCCACCAGGCCATGGTCACGTATTCATGTAGACTACGCGGGCCTGTTCATGGGAAAAATGTTTCTCATTGTGGTAGATGCGTACTCGAAATGGATCGAGTGCATCATTTTAAATTTGTGCATGACATCCACCACTGTGGAGCGTCTACGTGCGGTCTTCACTACCCACGGCTTGCCGGACATCCTTGTTAGCGATAATGGCCCATGTTTCACGAGCTACGAATTCCAGGAGTTCATGTCGGGCAATGGCATCAACCATGTCAGGACAGCACCGTTCAAGCCAGCCTCCAATGGCCAGGTGGAACATGCGGTCCAAATCATTAAACAAGGCATGCTCAGGATTCAAGGACCCTCCCTTCAATGCCGCCTATCGCGCCTCCTGCTGGCCTATAGGTCCCGCCCGCACTCGCTCATGGAGATCCCGCCCGCTGAGCTACTCATGAAACGAACACTCAAAATTCATTTGTCCCTCATTCACCCAGTCCTGACCGACATAGTTGAGGGCAAGCGCCAGTCCCAAAACGAGTACCATGACCGAAATTCAAGGGGGAGATGTATAGAAATAAATGGCCTCGTATTTGTCCTCAATCACGCCGTGGAGCCCAAATGGCTTGAGGGTACTGTAATGGACAGAGAGGGGAACAAGGTTATCGTGGTTAAACTTAACAATAGGCAGATATGCCGTAAGCATCTGGACCAAGTAAAAAAAAGTTTCAGCATGGACACTGAGGAACCCGAGGAAGACCATGAGACGGTATTCACACCACCGCCAGTGAACGAGCAACAAGAACATTCAGCAGCATGCACAGTCCCTGCGGTCAGTCCAGACAGGCCGGAATCACCACAGGTGACAGACACTCACGCCAAGGCTCAACAACCAGAACCCCAACTGCGGCGCTCCACGAGGGAGCGTAGACCACCTGAAAGACTTAACCTATGATCCCAATAAGACTTTGGTGGGGAGGTGATGTCATGTATGTAACCTCTATGTAACACTGTATATACTTAAGCAATGCACACCTTGACCACAGGGGGTGAACTTGTGGGAGACACTCCTTACCTGGTCATCCAGGTATATAAAGGGAGGTCCCTCGCAGGGTCATCACTTCTTGGTCCTGTGAATAAAAGTTCAGGTCATAGAGTGAACTTGTCCATAGAATGTGCCTCATGTTGGTTTTATGCTATTGAGTAAGGACTTTACAATAATGACAGCCATGCAGCCACCCACTGCATCATCGAACAGACAATTGGCGTTATGAAGCAGCGCTTCCAATGCCTGGACGACTTTGGAGGCAGCCTACAATACTCTCCTCAACAGGTCTCAGAATTCATTGTCGTGTGCTGCATGCTACACAACTTAGCCATCATGCGGGGACAGGCATTGCCAGTGGGATTTGCAGGACCACCTCAGGAGAAAGAGGACGAGGAAGAGGAGCCTGGTGAGGAACCCATTGCGGAGCCACCACAACCACAGGGGAGGCAGCTTGGAGACATGGCCGCAGCAAGAGCCTTATGTCTGCAGCTCTTCATTGACCAGGTTGAATGGGGAAGGTGGGGTTCGAGTGTTGACTTGTTACTTTATGCCACCTTGCTGGCTATTCTACACTTGATTGGTGAATGAGACACAAGACACCAATGGCAAAGGTCAAACAAACATTTTTATCAAGATGCAACATTAACAATTTCTCACCCCCCCCGCAAAAAACCCTAAACTATACAATCCTTAAGGGGCTGGATTTTTGTCATTTTTTCGATCATTTACCACCCATTTACCACCAAAAATACCATCAGTGGTAAATTCATCGCAGATTACCATTACATCGACATACTGCCGATTTCATAATTTAGCATTGAAATAAGATCGGTGGTATTTTTTATCACCGGTGATAAATCACTGATGAATTTACCACCGGTGATAAAAAGTACCATCGATCTTATTTTTTGGCCGTTTTTATGACGTCATTAACACCGAAATACCACTGAAAATTACCACCATTGGTAAATTAATCAATACTACCATTTTTACCACTGGCCTAAAATACCACTGAGAAAAGTGCAGTCCTATCTGATCTTATCTGATCGAATCCAGTGTTACAGGCACCACTTTTGAAAACGGAGCTGCAGTCCATTCCACATGAGAGAAGGCTGAGTTTTACACAGAAATCTTTGTGAGTTCAGAGTTAGATTTTAAGGTAATATGAGGCTTTTAGTGGATTATTTGAGAAAATTGGAGGACATTTTAAGGATATTTGAGAAAATTGGAGGACATTTGAGGACATTTTGAGAACATTTGGAGAACATTTGAGGATATTTGAGGACATATGAAGATATGAGGATATTTAAGAAAATTGGAGGATACCTGAGGAGAGAGTGGGGAGGAAGAAGAGGAGGAGAAGGAGCCTGGCGATGAACCCATGCCACGACCACCCCCAATACCACAGAGGAAGCCTCGTGGAGCTTTTGCCACTGAAAAAGTGTTACGTCAGCAGTTGATAAATCAACGCTTTGCTTGAACAGTGAGTTACGTTTCACCTTTACCGCCCACTCTATCATTGAGCTTTACCCTTCATTTTCTAAAAGTTAGATGCAGTACAAGAATGGTTAGGTTTAACAACATTTTATAAAAGGTTTTAAACTTTTTACAGTTGTAAACTTTGAAAAATGTAAAAGTCAATAAATAAATAATTTTTTAACTTCAACGATTTAAATATTTTTGCAATGACAACAATATAACAACAAGAACACAACAAGAACAACTACAAGAACTACAACATCAACAGCAAGAACAAAAACAACAATAAAACATCAGCCCCCACCCTGTACTTTTACCTGCGGCCAAAACTCCCGTTGCCTTTTCCACTTTTCCTCCCTTATTCTTCACTTCCAAACACTTCCCCCGGTACCTCTAGCCCTGCCCTTATCCACATTGGGACCAGGACGCTGTGCAGCAAGGCATCCAGAGCGCTGCTGTTGTCGGGGGAGAGACAATGACGACACCAGATGTGGATCCACTGGAGAAGCTCGGGTTGTGGATGAAGACCCGGCTTCTGAGTCGGAAGGCATTGCTACCTCCCCACCTACAGGTGATATCTGTCTAGATGGTATGACACTTGCGGGTGCAGTGCCAAAATGCGAGACTATTAATTGCTGCAGCCGATTGACAGACTCGCTTACTTCCCTCATCGAGGCAGTCAGCTCCGACATGTCTGGTGATTGTCGGGCAGATTGTGCGGCGATGTTGCTGGAAATTCCACCCAGGGAGGAGCTCTTGACCGAGATCGATGCTCTCCCTAGACAGTCCCACCATGTCCAGGTTTATGCCTGCTTGCCTGTCTGATAGCATACCCGCTTTACCGATTCAACCTCCGTGGAGTCATCATACGGGGTTGTGCGCTCGGGGTGCATTGTTGCACACCACTTGGTCCCACTGCATCTGTGACGGGGAACCCATAGAAGATGGATCCTTCCGAGGGAGTGTTGGCCACAGGTAAAATAACCTCTGCTTGTCCCACTAAAAACAAATGCTCCCCCACCTGCAGTCCCAATCCCTCCTCCTCCTCCCCTTCCAACCCCACTGACAACACCTCTTCCCCAACCCCGCCCCCCCACCCCACCGCCCCAGCAACAACTTCTACATCTATTTCTTCCAGACAATGAACAAGCCCCTGATCTTCCTCTCTCTCCTCCTCTTGGTTCGCGTCTCACATCAGGGTTTGCTCGATCTGTTGGGACGTATGCGCCTCTTCATCTGCAAAATAGAAAACAACATATGAGTGGTTAGCAGCAGGGAAAGGGGAAGGGTGATATGAGTACGGTCACATAGCCTTATTTGAAGGATCACCAGTACTGCATTATATGTCGTCGGGAGACACTACATGAAATTACCCTAACCCGAAATTACCCTAAGCGAATTCACATCCACTATATGACATTCTATTGCATGATACAAACATTAAATGACATGACTCCAACACAGCCTGTGGATTTTTCATCACTTATCTTCAACTGCAGGATCAGCACCTCCATGGGTAGCTGCCCTGCCATAGGCACCCACCGCGGCTGCCACAAGTTCCTCCGCTTTGGTTAATTCAATGACTTTGGATGGGCCACCCCGCCGTGCGCTGCTGCTCGGCCCGATTTGTAGATAGTTTCCTCTGCAAAAATGACAACAATAATGCTTAAGCAAATTGCCCTTCTGCTGTTGTGGCACACACAGATAGCCATCAAAGCACCTGTAATATACTGTGTGCATTTAATACAGGCATTTAAAAATCTGTCCCATTAAGCTGCACATGTTTCATGAGGAAGACATCAAAGTGCAGCAAACACCTTTGAATATCTCAGAAAGCTATCTTAATAAAATCATTCCAGCCGAATAAGGTATGTAGTGTCTCTGCACCTTGTTACAAACTCACACGAGGCATGGATATATCAGACACGGTCACTCTGTGACCTTCACTTTATTTCCAGGACTGAAGAGTGCTGATCCTGGGTGGGACCTCCACTTTTATATCTGGAAGCCCAGGTGAGGAGCTCACTCCCTGTGGTCAGGGTGTGCATTATAAGGGTACAGGTACAGTATGCATGAGTTACAGTGACAAACTTATAGTCATTGTAAGATGGTGAAATACATGACATCACCTCCCCCCTTAGGTCTTTTAGTTTCAGAGGTTAAGTCTATCGGGTGGTCGGCGCTCTCTCGTGGAGCGCCGCAGTTGTGGCTCTGGTGGCTGAGCCTCAGCACGCGTCTCTGTCACTTGAGGTGATTCCGGCCTGGCCGCAGGGACTGTGCATGCTGAGGGCTGTCTTTGTTGCTCGTGTGCTGGCAGTGGTGTGGGTGCTATCTCATCATGCTCTTCCTCCGGTTCCTCCGTGTCTGCACTGAACCTTGTCTTTACTTGGTCCAAGTGTTTGCGGCATATCTGCCCATTGTTTAGTCTGACCACCATGATACTGTTTCCTTCTTTGCCAATTACGGTGCCCTCAAGCCATTTGGGTCCCAAAGCATGGTTAAGAACAAATACCGGGTCATCTATTTCTATACACCTCCCCCTTGAGCCTTGATCATGGAGCTCGGTTTGGGACTGGCGCTTGCCCTCAACAGTGTCTGCCAGGGCTTGGTGAATGAGGGACAGCCGCGTCTTGAGCGTGCATTTCATGAGGAGTTCCGCTGGAGGGACTCCCATGAGCGAGTGCGGCCAGGACCTGTAGACCAGCAGGAGGCGTGATAGGCGGTACTGAAAGGAGGGTCCTTGGATGAGTAGCATGCTCTGCTTTATGACTTGGACCGCCCGTTCCGCCTGGCTATTGGAGGCCGGCTTGAACGATGCTGTCTGGACGTGCTTGATCCCATTGCCCGACATAAACTCCTGGAATTCATGGCTGGTAAACACGGGCCATTGTCGCTGACCAGGATGTCTGGCAAGCCGTGGGTCGCAAAAACTGTACGCAAACTCTCCACAGTGATGCATGTCGTGCACGAGTTCAATATGATGCACTCGATCCACTTCGAGTATGCATCGACAACGATCAGGAACATTTTTCCCATGAACGGGCCCGCATAGTCCACGTAAATACGTGACCATGGCCTGGTGGGCCAGGGCCACAGGCTGAGTGGGGCCTCCCTGGGGGCATTGCCCAGCTGGGCACACGCCGTGCACCTGCGAACCCGGTGTTCCAGGTCTGAGTCAATCCCCAGCCACCACACGTGTGACCGGGCAATGGCCTTCATTAACACGATGCCAGAGTGCGCGCTGTGGAGTTCCCTGATAAACGCTTCCCTTCCTTTCTGGGGCATGACTACCCGGCTGCCCCATAACAGGCAGTCGACTTGGACGGCGAGTTCATCCATCCATTTCTGAAATGGCCTGACTTCCTCGGGGCACACCCTGTGTGCGGGCGCCCAGTCCCCAGTCGGGACACATTTCTTTATCATGGATAGGAAGGGGTCCCTGTAGGTCCAGAGTTTGATCTGGCTGGCTGTGATGGGGGAACCCGCAGTGTCAAAAGCCTCAACGGCCATGACCATCTCGGCGCTCTGCTCCGACGCCCCCTCGGTGGTGGCCAGTGGGAGCCTGCTGAGCACGTCAGTGCAATTTTCGGTGCCTGGCCGGTGCCGTATAGTGTAGTCATACGCAGCCAGCGTGAGGGCCCATTGCTGTATGCAAGCTGACGCATTAGCGTTGACAGCCTTGCTGTCGGACAACAGGGATGTTAACGGCTTGTGGTCCGTCTCTAGCTCGAACCGTCTACCGAAAAGGTACTGGTGCATCTTTTTCATACCGTACACACACGCGAGTGCCTCCTTCTCGACCATGCCTATATCCACGCTCTGCCTGGGAGAGCGACCTGGAGGCGTAAGCCACCGGTTGGAGTCAGCCGTCATTGTTACCCTGCTGCAAAACACACCCAACCCCGTAGGATGACACATCACATGTTAAAGCCAGTTTTTTACAGGGGTCATACAAAGTCAACAGTTTATTGGAACACAGCAGGTTCCTCGCCTTATTGAAAACCCGTTCTTGACAATCCCCCCAAGACCATTCACAACCTTTATGGAGGAGCATATGTAACGGCTCCAACAATGTGCTTAAGTTCGGCAGGAAGTTCCCAAAATAGTTCAAGAGTCCCAGGAATGATCGCAACTCCGATGTGTTGCCGGGCCTGGGCGCCCGGCGAATCCCCTCAGTTTTTGATTCAGTGGGCCGGATCCCGTCTGCGGCAAACCTCCTGCCCAGGAATTCAACCTCTGGGAGCAAAAACACGCACTTGGTCTTTTTCGGAACAAATAATCCTTTGTGTGTTGTGATGTTGGTCAGAAGCTTGGAATCTTCAGCCAGTTCCTGAGTCATGTAGGCCGAAATGAGGTCCAGCTTCGTGAACAGCTTACCATCTGCCAGCGTGGCAAAAAGGTCCTCCGCTCTCGGGAGCGGGTATTGGTCTTGCAGCGACACTCGGTTGATGGTGGCTTTATAGTCGCCACAAATCCTAACCGAGCCATCTGCTTTGAGGACAGGAACAATGGGACTTGCCCAGTCACTGAATTCAATGGGCAAAATTATGCCCTCTCTGAGCAGCCTCTCCAGTTCACTTTCAATTTTTTCACGCACGGCACTGCTCTGGCTTTGTGGTGCACTGGTCTGGCGCCCGGAATGATGTGTATCGCTACTTTGGTGCCCTTGAACGTTCCGACACCGGGTTGAAAGAGTGACTTGAATTTTTGCAATACCTGCGAGCATGAACTTCGCTCCACGGATGAAATGGCATGCACATCCCCCCATTTCCAATTCATCTCAGCTAGCCAACTCCTCCCCAAGAGCGCGGGGTCATTTCCCGGAACAATCCAGAGTGGCAGCCGGTTCTGTGATCCATTATGCGTTAACACCAAGTTTACACTGCCCAGCACTGGGATGATCTCTTTGGTGTACATACATAGCTGTGTCTCAATACGTTCCAATTTGGGCCTGCTAGCTCTGTGTGGCCATAGTCTCTCAAATTGTTGGGCGCTCATGAGTGACTGGCTAGCTCCGGTATCCAGCTCCATGTGCACCGGGATGCCATTCAGTAAGACTTTCATCATCATGGATGCTGTTTTGGTGTATGAGCTGTGGACGTCGACCACATGGACTCTCTGAACTTCAGCATCCATGGTTGTTCCCCAGGCCTCATCCTGCATTTCAGACCCCTCGTCTGGTTCGTCTGGCTCGCAGACTAGCCTCGCTACTGTCTTTTTGCACATCCTGGCCAGGTGTCCCTTGACATTACAAATCCTACAGGTGTAAAGTTGGAACCTGCAGATTTTTGCAGTGTGTCTGCCCCCACATCTCCAACATGAGCTGAGATTGCTGTTAACAAAAGGACTATTCCCAGGCATTCCTCTTGATGGCTCATTTGGCTGTTTCTAAGCACTCTGATGGAGGTGTTAATTGTACCATCACAGGATGCATTGTTCCTCGTGATGACGTGAATTGCCGATCCCCTTTCCATTGTCCCTGTAGCAGGCCCACCCTGGTGCTAGTTGCTGCCTGGACGGTGTCGAATTGCCCTTGCCTGCCTGCCTGGATGGTGTCAAATTGTCCTTGCCTGCCTGTGGGGTTCTGAGTCCTTTTTACAACATTAACTCCCTGGTTCATCGCAACATTGAAACCAGGGCTGTGTGCATAAATTAGCTTGGTCTCTCTCCTCTTCTCCTGCCATGAAGGTCTGAGCTATCAACGCTGCCCCTTCTGAAGTCAAATCCTTAGTCTTTCTGAGCTTCCTAAAAATGCCGGCATGATTAATGCCCTCGATGAAAAAGTCCCTTAACATCTCCCTCCTGCAGGCATCGGAGAATTTACAGAGACTGGTCAAACGCCGCAGTTCCGCCACGAAGTCCGAGATGTTTTGACCCTCCCAACGCCGGTGAGAGTAGAACTGGTGCCGGGCCATGTGTATGCTAATTGCCGGCTTGAGATGCTCACTGATCAGCTGGCTGAGCTCTTCGAAGGACTTGTCCGCTGGCTTTTGGGGTGCGAGTAGGTCTTTCATCAGCGCACACGTCTGTGGACCACAGCTGGTCAATAGATGCGCCCTCCGCTTGTCAGCCGCTGCCTCTTCCAGCCAGTTCTTTGTGACAAAGCTCTGCTGGAGTCTTTCCACAAAGTCGTCCCAGTCCTCACCCACACAGTAGCGTTCCTCTGTGCTGCTGGTGGCCATCCTCGTGGTTCGGTGATTCCCGATTCTCATCGCCAGATGTAGTGTCTCTGCACCTTGTTACAAACTCACACGAGGCATGGATATATCAGACACGGTCACTCTGTGACCTTCACTTTATTTCCAGGACTGAAGACTGCTGATTCTGGGTGGGACCTCCCCTTTTATACCTGGAAGCCCAGGTGAGGAGCTCACTCCCTGTGGTCAAGGTGTGCATTACAAGGGTACAGGTACAGTATGCATGAGTTACAGTGACATACTTATAGCAAGATGGTGAAATACATGACAAGGTACAACACTAATCCTACTTACATAAACATGTGCAAGGAGTACATGAATAAAAATAATACTTACTCTTGCGGACGCAACTAGGTGACTCCACTGTTTCTGGCACTGCTGGCCCCCCCCGGTGGATGTGGTCAACTGAGGACACAGCCTCAGCGATTGCCGACTAAATTCTGCGCCCTGCAGGTGGCGGGGGCTTTCTATTGCCACCCCTGGACAATTGTCCCCACGGCGCCTTGACTTCCGCTACCAGTGCCTCCAGGACATACAAACAACATTTTTGAGTCCTTTGACGGCCCACCATTCGAGGTTGAAGCTCTGGCTGGGATTGCTCTGAATGTTGCTCTGAATGCTCCATGTTTAATTTGATTGGAATACTGTATTTACACTGATTTTAAACTGTTCCTTCGTCTCTCTCCTTCAATAATGATGTCCCCTCTCTCTCTCTCTCTCAATCTCCCACTCTCTCTGCGCCCCCTGACCCTGTCACCTGACCAGACTCACGGGAAAAAAAAAATCGCATCGTATGCGCAGAAATACAGGTTGAACCTCTCTTATCCGGCACCCTTGGGACCTGGCCTATGTCAGATAAGAATATTTGCCAGAAGGCGGGAGGTCAACATTTCGGGCCCAGCCTCGGTGCGGCAGAGGAGGAATGGCCGGCCCCAGGATGCAGTGTGCCGACCCAGCCTCGGAGGGAGCACCGGAGGCGGCGGGGAGAGGAGGAGCGGCTGGCCCCAGGATGCAGTGTGTCGACCCGGCCTCGGAGGGAGCATCAGACCGGCTGTTCGTAAACCGAGAACTTGGCCATCGAAAACCCCGAGATGTTCCAATCATGGTGGTGATCAATAAACTTCCGACCTCCAAGGGATTCACAGCGACGATCGGGAATTTGTGGTGGAGGTAAGGCTATGTTGGGGATAGGAGTAGTGGCTGGGTACTGCTGACAACGCTGCTGTCAACGACCTGCAAAAAAAAACGCATCGCGCATGCGCAGAAATACCACCCATTTTACTTTGAGTGTTGCACGATCAAAAATAAGAACGAAATACAGTTCGCCCTACCACCAGTCATATTTGATGAAAACAGCGGCCTGAGTGAAAGTGGTATTTCGGTGGTAAAAAAACCCACGATTTTTAAATAGCACCAAAATACCACCGGAAAACTAATGGTAGAGCTAAATGATGAAAATCCAGCCCAATGTAAATGAACATAAAACTTCTCCCTGCAGTGAACAAAAAGTGATTTAACACAAGACTGCTTCATACACCATTGAACAGGACTGCATTGTTATCACACAACTATGTACAATATGGACAAAGATACAGACATTCCTAGCAATGAAGTGATGTCAGCCCTTAATGGGTTTTTGCAAGACATTCCCCCCCTTCCCTTCAACCCCCTCCCACGCCTGCTGCTCCTCCTCAATGAGGCCTCAGGGTGTACAGCAAGGCTGATGGAGGGCTGCTGTGTTGGGGGGCCAGACAATGAAGATGGCTTCTCAGGATGGCCTGGACCACTCTTGGCCTGCAAGGCCCAGCTTTGAACTGGTGTCACCAGTCACAGGTAGCTGCGGTGTCAACCGTGTATGGTGCATGGTTGGTGAGTGAGTGGTGGGATCTGGAATACTGTCATCCTGAGGAATGACAGCACCTCCCATTTCCGTGGAGCCACTGACTCTCCGACGGGGCTGGGCCATAACCGGAGCACGATGTCTCTCCACAACTTGCTGACCTGCTTTGGCACCGTCACTTCCCCGTATGGAAGCAGACATGGACTACATCACTTGCCCAAGCTGAAGCAAAGCTTGTGCCTGTGATGCGCTCAAGTCTGCGACGTGATCAATGGCACACGCCACACACTGTGGAACTCCACTGTCGCTGCTCGAGGCCACCAGCCTCTCTGT
Source organism: Pristiophorus japonicus (assembly GCF_044704955.1). Lineage (NCBI taxonomy): Eukaryota > Metazoa > Chordata > Chondrichthyes > Pristiophoridae > Pristiophorus > Pristiophorus japonicus. The sequence goes on along the minus strand of NC_091977.1, from coordinate 158,482,364 downwards.
GTGGGCAATGATGGCCTCGTGGACTCACGACTCGCAACGACAATCTGCGACGCTGCCTCCGCAGTGAGCTTGTCGATGCTCGCTGGGATCCGTCCCAATGCATCCATCAGCTCATGGTGATTTCCTGTGGTTTCCCTGGACATTTCCACCAGGTCCAACTCCACGTCTGCCTGTCTTTGAGCAGACTGACTTTGCCGACTCATCCTCTGGAGATTCCACCCCGGCACTGCGTTGCTGTACGCCACTGGGGCCAGGAGCCTCCGACTCCTCAAACCCCGGGAAGTCAGCATCGTCCCCAGATGAACTTAGTCCCGATGGGGCAACTGGTGGGCTCTCATACTCCGCCAGGTCAGTCTCCTCCCCTCCCACCATCGTCGTCTCCACCATGGCCTGACATGGAGGTGTCCCTCGAGGGATGCTGCACCTCTGGTTGGTCATCTGGAAGTAGAAAACAACAAGAAGTAGAGTGGTTAGCAGCAGGGGAGAGGGGCAGGGTGACATGGGGAAGGTTCATTTGAGGGTTGCCGCAACTCCATAATATCTCTCAATGAGTCGTGCCATCCATTTACATACCCTCACTACTCGAAGGGGGCTCAGCATCGCCCCCGGCAACTGTCCGAGCTGGGACTCCGATTAGGGCCGAGACCCTCTCCTCCACATCAGTCAACGGGATTGGTTGAGACAGACCCCCGCCTGTCCGCAGCTGCTCTCTTCTATTATGGGTGTGTTTGGACTGCAAAGAGAAAAATAGGAAGAGTTCAGACAGGGTTTCTCTGCTATTGTGGTACATATGCCTACCAGAGTACAGTAGGTGATACTGTGTGAATGTTATTGTTGCTTCCATTCAATCTGTTTGGATGTTACAAGTGCTTCATCAATATTTGTTCGCAGGTTAGAGGGATCTAACATGGGGGCTGTAAGTAATCTTACAGATTTTTGAGCGACAAGGGAGTAGAGGGTTATGGGGAGCAGGTAGGGAAATGGAGCTGAGCCCATGATCAGATCAGCCATGATCTTATTGAATGGCAGAGCAGACTCGAAGGGCAAATGGTCTACTCCTGCTCCTCTTTCTTATGTTCTTAAAGGCATAGCAGCAGTTGGAGTGTATTGCGAGAGATGATGTGAATGATAGAGTTAATGCGCATGGATTATTGAAAGCCAATGGGTGCTGTAGTAAGCCTTCATCTTTCTTGTGAAAGCCACCTCACAGTGTTGAGAGGGACCATATGCATGACAAACTTCACATTGTGTGTGAGATTAATGTTAGAAGTCATGGAGGCATACGTAGATGCAAATGGTACTCATCTTGATTAACTTCGCAAGCTAGTTGAACTTTTTGTGGCACCGTGTGCCAGTCCTGGGCACAGTGTCTGCAGTGGACACCTCCTGCGCTATGTTCCTCCATATTCTCTTAAACTCAGGAGGGAGTGGTCTGGATTCTCCAACAAATGGAGTGAGGCCCACCTCCTCTCCACTGCGTGGACTAAGGCCTCACTTGCCTCCTGGCTGAAGCGCCTGACACGCTGCCTTCCCTCCTGACCCTCCATCTCAGCAGAAGTGGCTGAAGTGGGTCATTTTTTATGCACATGCGCGCAGGAAGCTGCTGTGCTCTGCATTAGCGTTTGCGACCACAAAAGAAAAAAATAAAAAATTCAATGTGCATACGCAAAATGGCCGTCTCCTTTAATGGCAAAAATTTCGGCTCGGCGCAGAAAGTCAGTCGTGCATCGCCTGACTTAATGCCAATGTTCCTCCAGATGACTTTTTTGTCGAAACTTCCAGACGACGAAGCAAACTCTTTTCAGGCGCAAACTTTTACATCCCGCTGTGGTTAACGCCCCTAAATCTAAAAAGCCGAAAATCCAGCCCGTTTAATTTGTATAGTACTTTTAACATTCTCAAAATGTCCCAAAGTGCTTCACAAGCAATTAATTATTGCTATGTAGGCGAATACAATAGTCTGTATGATTACTGTATCATCCCACAAAATGGGATAATGACCAGTTAATCTGGTGTTGACTGAGGGACAACTGCTTACCAGGACCTGGGGGAACTCTCTTTTCTTTTTCAAATAGTGCCCTAGTATTCTTTACACCCAGCTGACTCAGCAGAGAGGACATTGGTTTAATATCTCAATTACAAAATGGCAACAATTGAGCACTCCCTTGTTACTGCAGTATCAGCCCAGATGATGCACTCAAGTACCAGAGTGGGGCTTGAACAAACAACCTACTAAATCTTAGACAAGAGTGCTTTCATTGAATCAAGCTGGCACTGGCAAATATTTCATCAAGTATGTTTTCTGCATTTGCTTCTCACAGGATTGATATCTTCTGTTTAAGTTGCTAATGCTCATGCTGGTAGGAGACATTTATTTTTTTGCACAATACATTATCCAGGATTCATCCTCAAACTCACCAGCCCCTACTAAGAGACTACAAAGTACCAATCATAATATGCCGTTTGAAGCTATAATTAAGTAATAGTGAATAGCTCTCTGTACTGTAGGAGACAATTGAAGATAGGCAGGTCAACGTAAAGGACAAGACCACAGGTTGATTCCATCAGTCTCCCAGCAGTCTTCAATTCAATCACACAGTGCAGGCAAAATCCATTATCACTGTTCGATCACAATTTTTCCACCTCTCTGAGTCACTATTTCATTTTTTTGTTTTTTCTGCAGCTTCCACAACTCAGTATACTGTTTCAAACAGTCGCAGATAAATCGCCAACATCGTTGACTGAACGCTTAGTTGACGTATGTGTTTGAGCCTCTCCTTGATCAGCCAGACTGTTCTCTATCCAGTTTGAATAGGCAACATTTAACCAGTTTTTAAAATGTATTTTGAGCACTGCGGTTGAAATAAAATGCCTCTTATAATGCAGAAAGATTGTCATTCATTGTCAAATTTAAACTGGATGTGCAGAATTCAATAAATACGTATGTGTGGCATGTTTCATAATAAATAATACTAGCATTTATACAGCATTTTATCATGTCAAAGGTCTTATTTATATCATTATAGCCCCTATTTTAACCTGGAGTGGGACTCAATTGGGCGGGCGGAATTGGGGTGAGTGCTAACACCAACGCCCATCCTGCCTTACCCGAACCTCGGCAGCATGAGGCTTGGCCCATTTTAAATCCCAGTCCACAGCTGTATGCTAGCTCTTGGTACTATAATCTGAGTCTTTTAGAAAAAATACACCCATATGTATTAAAATGTATGGCCTCAATTTTTCCCAGTGATTTGCGCTGTTTTTTTGGCACACACCACTTTTTTTGGCATAAATTTAAAAAATACAAGTTTCCCCAATCAATGTGCACCAGCGTAACTCAGTTAGTTATGATTTTTTTGGGTTAATTTTTTTGAGTCGTGGGGGCGTAATCTGCCACCCCCACCAATTCTGGCCATTTAGTCAAGTTTGGCCAGCTCCGATTTACTCCAATTCTTCTTAGGACGGCGTATGTGGCCTCTGTAGAAAAACCTTCTGGTGAGTTAAGAAAATCGGCGCAGGTTAGTAAATCAGTGCAGCAGATGCTCGGAGAGCAGCAGCAGGAGAGATAGGAGAGAGGGGGGGAAGCCTTTTGGGTATAGTTAGGAGTGGGGACCGGGAGGGAGGAGGCCGTTTGGCCTGGGATAGGTGCAGGGACTGGGACCAAAAGGCCATTCGGCCAGGGATAGGTGCGGGGACCGGGAGGGAGAAGGCCATTCAGCCTGGGATAGGAGCAGGGACCGGGACTGGTATCGGGAGGGGAGGGAGACTTTAATAATTTAATGGTGTTAAGTTGCTGCAATGTTTAATGTGCTTATGCAGGTTGCTGTAGGTTTCACTTTCCAGCCTCAGTCCACATTGTGTCCCTGGTTACCGTAGCAACTCGATTTTTTTGGTGCAGATCATGGGCTCCACCTCCAAAACTAAACGACAGGCTAGGTGGCGCCAAAATGAAGAATTCAAATGGGGAAACTTGGATGATCTTTTTTTGGCGTACTTGGGCAAAAAGTTGAGCTCTATATTCTGCTAACTGTGCAAGCTATGGAAATTGAATTCAGTTAATTACATAAATTAAGCTAGTATCATTAATTATGACCATGAAACTACCGAATTGGTGTAAAAACCCATCTGGTTCACTCATGTCCTTTAGGGACGGAAATCTGCCATTCTTACCCAGTCTGGCCAATATGTGACTCCAGACCCACAGCAATGTGGTTGACTCTTAACTGTCCTCTGAAATGACCACTCAGTTGTAGCAAACCGCTACAAAAAACAATAGAAGAATAAAACTGGAGGAACCACCCAGCATCGACCTCGGCACCGACTTTGGACATGACAACGGCACACCCAGCCCAGTCAACCTTCCTCACTAACATCTGGGGAGTGACAGCCTGACATAGTCATACTCACAGAATTATACTTTTCAGCCAATGTCCCAGACTCCTCCATCACCATCCCTGGGTATGTCCTGTCCCACCAGCAGAACAGACCCACCTGAGGTGGCGGCACAGTGTTATACAGTCAGGAGGAGTGACCCTGGGAATCCCCAACATTGACTCTGGACCCCATGAAATCTCATGGCTTCAGGTCAAGCAGGGGCAAGGAAACCTCCTGCTGATTACCACCGACTGCCCACTGTCAGCCGATGAATCAGTACTCTTCCATGTTGAACATCATGGAAGGAGTACTGAGGGTAGCAAGGGCACAAAATGTACTCTGGGTGGGGGACTTCAATGTCCATCAACAAGAATGGCTCAGTAGCATCACTACTCACTGAGCTGACCAAGTCCTCAAGGATAAAACTGCCAGACTGGGTGGTGAGAGAACAAACACCGACTTCATGGTTTTCTAGACCAATATGTCGAGGAACCAACTAGGGGGGAGGCCATCTTAGACTGGGTGTTGTGTAATGAGAGAGGATTAATTAACAATCTCATTGTGCGAGGCCCCTTGGGGAAGAGTGACCATAATATGGTGGAATTCTGCATTAGGATGGAGAATGAAACAGTTAATTCAGAGACCATGGTCCCGAACTTAAAGAAGGGTAACTTTGAAGGTATGAGGCGTGAATTGGCTAAGATAGATTGGCAAATGATACTTAAGGGGTTGACTGTGGATGGGCAATGGCAGACATTTAGAGACCGCATGGATGTACAACAATTGTACATTCCTGTCTGGCGTAAAAATAAAAAAGGGAAGGTGGCTCAACCGTGGCTATCTAGGGAAATCAGGGATAGTATTAAAGCCAAGGAAGTGGCATACAAATTGGCCAGAAATAGCAGCGAACCTGGGGACTGGGAGAAATTTAGAACTCAGCAGAGGAGGACAAAGGGTTTGATTAGGGCAGGGAAAATGGAGTACGAGAAGAAGCTTGCAGGGAACATTAAGGCGGATTGCAAAAGTTTCTATAGGTATGTAAAGAGAAAAAGGTTAGTAAAGACAAACGTCGGTCCCCTGCAGTCAGAATCAGGGGAAGTCATAACGGGGAACAAAGAAATGGCAGACCAATTGAACAAGTACTTTGGTTCAGTATTCACTAAGGAGGACACAAACAACCTTCCGGATATAAAAGGGGTCAGAGGGTCTAGTAAGGAGGAGGAACTGAGGGAAATCTTTATTAGTCGGGAAATTGTGTTGGGGAAATTGATGGGATTGAAGGCCGATAAATCCCCAGGGCCTGATGGACTGCATCCCAGAGTACTTAAGGAGGTGGCCTTGGAAATAGCGGATGCATTGACAGTCATTTTCCAACATTCCATTGACTCTGGATCAGTTCCTATCGAGTGGAGGGTAGCCAATGTAACCCCACTTTTTAAAAAAGGAGGGAGAGAGAAAGCAGGGAATTATAGACCGGTCAGCCTGACCTCAGTAGTGGGTAAAATGATGGAATCAATTATTAAGGATGTCATAGCAGCGCATTTGGAAAATGGTGACATGATAGGTCCAAGTCAGCATGGATTTGTGAAAGGGAGATCATGCTTGACAAATCTTCTGGAATTTTTTGAGGATGTTTCCAGTAAAGTGGACAAAGGAGAACCAGTTGATGTGGTATATTTGGACTTTCAGAAGGCTTTCGACAAGGTCCCACACAGGAGATTAATGTGCAAAGTTAAAGCACATGGGATTGGGGGTAGTGTGCTGACGTGGATTGAGAACTGGTTGTCAGACAGGAAGCAAAGAGTAGGAGTAAATGGGTACTTTTCAGAATGGCAGGCAGTGACTAGTGGGGTACCGCAAGGTTCTGTGCTGGGGCCCCAGCTGTTTACATTGTACATTAATGATTTAGACGAGGGGATTAAATGTAGTATCTCCAAATTTGCGGATGACACTAAGTTGGGTGGCAGTGTGAGCTGCGAGGAGGATGCTATGAGGCTGCAGAGTGACTTGGATAGGTTAGGTGAGTGGGCAAATGCGTGGCAGATGAAGTATAATGTGGATAAATGTGAGGTTATCCACTTTGGTGGTAAAAACAGAGAGACAGACTATTATCTGAATGGTGACAGATTAGGAAGGGGGAAGGTGCAGCGAGACCTGGGTGTCATGGTACATCAGTCATTGAAGGTTGGCATGCAGGTACAGCAGGCGGTTAAGAAATCAAATGGCATGTTGGCCTTCATAGCGAGGGGATTTGAGTACAGGGGCAGGGAGGTGTTGCTACAGTTGTACAGGGCCTTGGTGAGGCCACACCTGGAGTATTGTGTACAGTTTTGGTCTCCTAACTTGAGGAAGGACGTTCTTGCTATTGAGGGAGTGCAGCGAAGATTCACCAGACTGATTCCCGGGATGGTGGGACTGACCTATCAAGAAAGACTGGATCAACTGGGCTTATATTCACTGGAGTTCAGAAGAGTGAGAGGGGACCTCATAGAAACGTTTAAAATTCTGACGGGTTTGGACAGGTTGGATGCAGGAAGAATGTTCCCAATGTTGGGGATGTCCAGAACCAGGGGTCACAGTCTAAGGATAAGGGGTAAGCCATTTAGGACCGAGATGAGGAGAAACTTCTTCACCCAGAGAGTGGTGAACCTGTGGAATTCTCTACCACAGAAAGTAGTTGAGGCCAATTCACTAAATATATTCAAAAGGGAGTTAGATGAAGTCCTTACTACTAGGGGGATCAAGGGGTATGGCGAGAAAGCAGGAAGGGGGTACTGAAGTTTCATGTTCAACCATGAACTCATTGAATGGCGGTGCAGGCTAGAAGGGCTGAATGGCCTGCTCCTGCACCTATTTTCTATGTTTCTATGTTTCTATGTTTCATCTCGTCCTCACCAATCTACCTGTCGCAGATGCATCTGTCCATGACAGCATTGATAGCAGTGATCACCGTACAGTCATTGTGGAGACGAAGTCCCGTTTTCACACTGAGGACACCCTCCATCATGTTGTGTGGCACCGTGCTAAATGGGACAGATTCAGAACAGATCTAGCAGCTCAAAACTGGGCATGCATGAGGTGCTTTGTGCTATCAGCAGCAGCAGAATTGTATTCCACCCCAATCTGTAACCTCATGGCCCGGCATTTCCCTCACTCTACCATTACTATCAAGCCAAGGGACCAACCCTAGTACAATGAGGAGTGCAGTGGGGCATGCCAGGAACAGTACCAGAAGTACTTAAAAATGAGGTGGCAACCTGGGAAAGCTGCAACAGAGGACTAGAAACAAAGAAACATAGAAAATAGGTGCAGGAGTAGGCCATTCGGCCCTTTGAGCCTGCACCACCATTCAATAAGTTCATGGCTGATCATTCACCTCAGTGCCCCTTTCCTGCTTTCTCTCCATACCCCTTGATCCCCTTAGCCTTAAGGGCCATATCTAACTCCCTCTTGAATATATCTAATGAACTGGCATCAACAAGTCTCTGCGGCAGGGAATTCCACAGGTTAACAACTCTCTGAGTGAAGAAGTTTCTCCTCACCTCAGTCCTAAATGGCCTACCCCTTATCCTAAGACATGGTACTGGACTTTCCCAATGTCGGGAACATTCTTCCCTCATCTAACCTGTCCAGTCCCGTCAGAATCTTATACATTTCTATGAGATCCCCTCTCAACCTTCTAAACTCCAGTAAATAAAGGCTCAGTTGATCCAGTCTCTCCTCATATGACAGTCCAGCCATCCTTGGAATTAGTCTGGTGAACCTTCGCTGCACTCCCTCAATAGCAAGGAAGTCATTCCTCAGATTAGGAGACCAAAACTGAACACAATATTCCAGGTGGGGCCTCACTAAGGCCCTGTACAACTGCAGTAAGACCTCCCTACTCCTGTACTCAAATCCCCTAGCTATGAAGGCCAACATGCCATTTGCCTTTTTCACTGCCTGCCGTACCTGCATGCCAACTTTCAATGACTGATGTACCATGACACCCAGGTCTCGTTGCACTTCCCCTTTTCCTATCTGCCACCATTCAGATACTATTTTGCCTTCGTGTTTTTGCCACCGAAGTGGATAACCTCACATTTATCCACATTATACTGCATCTGCCACTCGTTTGCCCACTCACCTAATCTGTCCAAGTCTCCCTGCAGCCTTTTGGCATCCTCTTTACAGCTCACACCGCCACCCAGCTTAGTGTCATCTGCAAACTTGGGGATATTACACTCAATTCCCTCATCCAAATCATTAATGTATGTTGTAAAGAGCTGGGGTCCCAGCACTGAGCCCTGCGGCACCCCACTAGTCACTGCCTGCCATCCTGAAAAGGACCCATTTATCCCGACTCTCTGCTTCCTGTCTGCCAACCAGTTCTCTATCCATGTCAGTACATTACCCCCAATAGCATGTGCTTTAATTTTGCACACCAATCTCTGCTGTGGGACCTTGTCAAAAGCCTTTTGAAAGTCCAAATACATCACATCCACCAGTTCTCCCTTGTCCACTCTACCAGTTACATACTCAAAAGATTCCAGAAGATTTGTCAAGCAGGATTTCCCTTTCATAAATCCATGCTGACTTGGACTGATCCCATCACTGCTTTCCAAATGTGCTGCTATTTCATCTTTAAGAATTGATTCCAACATTTTCCCCACTACTGATATCAGGCTAACCGGTCTGTAATTACCCGCCTTCTCTCTCCCTCCCTTCTTAAAAAGTGGTGTTACATTAGCTGCCATCCAGTCCACAGCAACCGATCCAGAGTCTATGGACTGATGGAAAATGATCACCAATGCATCCACTATTTCTAGGGCTACTTCCTTAAGTACTCTGGGATGCAGACTATCAGGCCCCGGGGATTTATCGGCCTTCAATCCCATCAATTTCCCTAACACAATTTCCCGCCTAATAAGGATATCCTTCAGTTCCTCCTTCTCACTAGACCCTCGGTCCCTGAGTATTTCCGGAAGGTTATTTGTGTCTTCTTTCGTGAAGACAGAACCAAAGTATTTGTTTAACTGCTCCAACATTTCTTTGTTCCCCATTATAAATTCACCTGAATCTGACTGCAAGGGACCTACGTTTGTCTTCACTAATCTTTTTCTCTTCACATATCGATAGAAGCTTTTGTAGTCAGTTTTTATGTTTCCAGCAAGTTTCCTCTCATACTCTATTTTCCCCCTCCTAATTAAACCCTTTGCCCTCCTCTGCTGTATTATATAGCTGGAGTAAGACTTCCCTGCTTTTATACTCCATCCCCTTTGCAATAAAGGCCAAGATACCATTGGCCTTCCTGATCACTTGCTGCACCTGCATACTATCCTTTTGTGTTTCATGCACAAGTACCTCAGGTCCCGCTGTACTGCAGAACTTTGCAATCTTTCTCCATTTAAATAATAACTTGCGCTTTGAATTTTTTCTGCCAAAGTGCATGACCTCATACTTTCCAACATTATGCTCCATCTGCCAATTTGTTGCCCACTCACTGAGCCTGTCTATGTCATTTTGCAGATTTTTTGTGTCCTCCTCACACATTGCTTTTCCTTCCATCTTTGTATCATCAGCAAACTTGGCTGTGTTACACTCAGTCCCTTCTTCTAAGTCGTTAATATAGATTGTAAACAGTTGGGTTCCCAGCACTGATCCCTGTGGCACCCCACTAGTTACTCTTTGTACCCTCCTCACCAGAGAATGAACCATTTATCCCGACTCTCTGTTCTCTGTTCGTTAGCCAATCCTCTATCCATGCTAATATATTACTTGCAATCTCGCAAACTTCTTTCTTGTGCAGTAACCTTTTATGTGGCACCTTGTCAAATGTCTTCTGGAAGTTCAAATACACCACATCTCCTTTATCCACCCTGTTCGTTACATCCTCAAAGAACTCCAGCAAATTTGTCAAACATGACTTCCCCTTCATAAATCCATGCTGACTCTGCCTGACCGAATTTTGCTTTTCCAAATGTCCTGCAACTGTTTCTTTAATAATGGACTCCAACATTTTCCCAACCACAGATGTTAGGCTAATTAGTCTATAGTTTCTTGCTTATATAAGCAGTAACAATAAATATTATTGCAGAGATATTTAATGATATCTCTGGGTAGATAAAGGGGAAACCAGTGGATGTAGGATATTTGGATTTTCAAAAGGCATTCAATATGGTGCCACTTAAAGTTTGTTATGCAAGGTGGGGTTCTTGGGGTTGGGGATAATATATTTGCATTGGTAGAGGATTGGTTAACAGACAGAAACATAGAAACATAGAAAATAGGTGCAGGATTAGGCCATTCGGCCCTTCGAGCCTGCACCACCATTCAATAAGTTCATGGCTGATCATTCCCTCAGTACCCCTTTCCTGCTTTCTCTCCATACCCTTTGATCTCTTTAGCTGTAAGGGCCACATCTAACTCCCTCTTGAATATATCCAATGAACTGGCATCAACAACTCTCTGCAGTAGGGAATTCCACAGGTTAACAACTCTCTGAGTGAAGAAGTTTCTCCTCATCTCAGTCCTAAATGGCCTACCCCTTATCCTTAGACTGTGTCCCTTGGTTCTGGACTTCCCCAACATCAGGAACATTCTTCCCGCATCTAACCTGTCCAGTCCCATCAGAATCTTATATGTTTCTATGAGAGACTAGAGATAAACAGATCATTTTCAGGTTGGCAAACTATAATTAGTAGGGAACCGCAAGGATCAGTGCTGGAGCCTCAACTATTTCCAATCTATAGAAATGAATTAGATGAAGGCGATCTGAGGTAAGTGTGATTGTTATTTAGATTTTTATTTTTGCGATTTATGTTGTGGTGGTGTGAGTAATGTATTGGGAAACTTTTTGGTCGTTTTTTTCAGATTTTTTTTCCCCCCCGCTGTGGCCTCTCTTGGAGCACTCCAAGGCCAGCTATTTAGCTCAGGATTTTCATTTGCTCAACCAGTCTAGTGCCCTAAAAGAGGTGTGCAATGCCTTCCATTACAATCCCAGGGCCCAGCTGATGAATTTTGTAGCGACAGACGCAAACCATTTCCCAGTGCAAGATTTACCACCCTGCCTGGATTAATGCCGCAACAAAGGCGCAACTGAATTTTCACCCCAGAAAGTTAACATGCAAGTACAGCAAGTAATTAAGAAGGCAAATGGCATGTTAGCCTTTGTTGCAAGGAGGTTGGAGCACAAGAATAAGGAAGTCTTGCTACAATTCTACAGGGCTTTGGGAGACCACACCTGGTGAAACATGCGCCATTTTAGTCTCCTTTCATGGTAGTGGGCGCGATCGGTGGCGGGTCAGGTGGGAAAGTTGTTATTTTTGACAGCGAGTCAGGAACGCGCTGTCATCCTGCCCCTACGCATCTTGCCCCCAGGCTCGTCTGTCATCGCGGAGCCGACCTGATCGGCAGCGGCAGGCGATCGAATTGAAATAATTATCAGGTAGATTACAGGCACTTAAGAGCTCCACTTACTTTTTAAATTGCCTTGCATGACCACGGGATTCACGCAGTTCTGAAACCATGCATGTCACCCTGAAGCGGGAGTTCAGTGGCCATTGCTCCAGCTGATTACTTGACAGCATGAAATGTACAGTAAAAGCTCCCACTTGATAGATGATGACTTTCCTCAGGCAGAAGCTATTGCTCAGTTCATTTCCAGCACTGACTCTGCAGGCTGCAAGTTTTTTCCAGCAAAGTCTCCATCCAGTGTCACCTCATTGGAAGAACTCTCTCACTATTGAATGAATGCTTCAGTCATCTGTACTTCACCTGCCATCTATTCCATCAACATGGGTGCCATATATACTGTCTCACTTGGTCCTCAGAACCAGACCACGATCAGCCCCAACACTAGCCAGATTTAGTTAACTTGATGCTGTACACCCATATGGCTGCCACATGATGCGCCAGGTTGGTACCACCCCACATCAACACCACAAAGCATCCCTACAATGACTAAGCCATTCCTTTCACACTCATTACTATTGCGGGGGATACCGTTATGTCTCACCATTCACTGCAACTCACGAAGCCACTTCAAAGGTGCACACAAATCTGTCCAAGACCGGAAAGTGTTGAATATGAAGATATTTTTGTTTGATACCACATTTACAGAAACTTTATATAAACATTAGATACAACACCCAAGTGGATACCCTTGTGTGTTGTTAGTTGATATGATTGCGCTAGGATGAGGGTGAGTGTGAGGGGTGGCTAGTGAGATGGGGATATGATAATGTGGATAGAAAGAGAGGGATGGGTGGAGTTTCAAAATAAGTTTGTGTGGGTAAGGATGTGTAGGAGTAGGGAAGGCAGAGTGATGTGGATGTGATGAGAGGCACAGCAGGATGAGGCTAAGTGTGGCTTTGTACTAATGTTTCCTGATCCACTGAGATCATTGAAAGGTTTGCGCCACTGCAGCCTGGTCCTCCTGACCACATCCCTACTTGTGCCCTCCTCTACAATGTGCAACCAGACTATTTTGGTCTCCTGGAGAGGTCTCTTCCGCCCATCGAAAGGGAAGAGGACCTCCCTGCGTTCTGTGACTCCCTCCATAAGCATATTGGGAGAGTGATCGGAGAACCTGGGTGCAGCCCTCTGCATCTGTGCTGTCATTTGTCAGTGTTTGGAGCACTCCAATGCTGTCGTGCACTAACAGCACGATGTTGGATGCAATTTCAAATCTAATGTGGCTATGGTCCCTTTAAATATCCTGGCTGAAAACGCAACATGAATGATGTCACCAGACCCACTACATTTAATTGGGCTGATAACATTCTGGTTGGACTTAATAGGCCCCATTAAGTTATGTTCATTTTCAACAGCAGGATGCCAGTAGCAGGGTCGCGACCTGCTCATGGACACTGCCGCACTGGACTCGTCGAGGAAGACAAAATTCCGAACCTTACCTGAGGAAGGTTATACTTGCTTTAGAGGTGGTGCAACCAAGGTTCACTAGATTGATCGCTGGGATGAGAGGGTTGTCCTTTGAGGAGAGATTGAGTAGAATGGGCCTATACTCTCTGGAGTTTAGAAGAATGAGAGATGATCTCATTGAAACATATAAGATTCTGAGGGGGATTGCCAGGGTAGATGTTGAGAGGTTGGTTCCCCTGGCTGGAGAGTCTAGAGCTAGGGGGCATAGTCTCAGGATAAGGGGGTCAGCCATTTAAGACAGATATGAGGAGAAATTTATTCACTCAGAGGGTTGTGAATCTTTGGAATTCTCTACCCCAAATGGCTCTGGATGCTGAATCCCTGTGTATATTCAAGGTTGAGATAGATAGATTTTTGGACTCTAGGGAAATCAAGGGATATGAGGATCAGGTGGGAATGTGGAGTTGAGGTCAAAGATCAGCGCTGATCTTATTGAATGGCAGAGCAGGCTCACTCCTGCCTACTCCTACTCCTAATTCTTAAGTTCTTATGAGGATGGAAAGAGGCATCTAGGTAGTTTAATATTTTACAAAAGCAAAATACTGCAGATGCTGGAAATCTGAAAAAGAAACGAAAGGTCATCAATCTGAAATGTTAACTCGGTTTCCCCCAGGTGTTGCCTGACCTGTTGAGTATTTCCAGCATTTTCTATCGTTTAATATTGTCTTCAGTTTCAGGTTTTTGGCTGTAGATATAAAACTCGCCCTCTAGCCTAATGGAGCAATTTGTTTATTTCAAAATTGTAGTGTGACTAGGTTGGCAATGCATTCCGGGAGGTTTCATCACATGACCTCTCACCTTCAACTGCCTCGCCCCCTCGCTCCCAACGTTGTTCACCCGACACGCCATCCTTGCGGTCCATCACATTGCCACGGCAATTGGACAGCGAGCAGACTCTTTGACACTGATATTAATGCAGTTGGGGAAATGGAGCGGGGTTGGGGAGTGGGGAGGGGCAGGGGCATACATGGGGTTGGATAGAGGGTGGAGAGGGTGTTAATATCGAAAGTATTGTTTCCTGATTGGATGATTCTTAACTATCCTGTTTCCCATTTCCAATATTTTTATAATTAATAAATGAAAGTGTTCAAAGAACAAATAGAAAAACACTCAGTTGTTTTTAATATACCGAGGATTTTTCTCTTGGGTTGCATGCAGCAGAGATTAATCTTTAATTCCTGGAGACCCCAAAACAATGCTTGATAGCTGGCAAATGTATGTGTGGCTGACTGATAAACACTTTGGTGGATGTGAGTGAAGATTTTAAATATTTTACTGAACCGTTTTCCCTTTTAGTAGACTTGCTGTGTGCCCCATAAGCAAACCTCATATCTTCCACAATTCAAAAACTGCAATCTCTTGGATTCCTATCCACGCAGAGAGCTTGTACTCTTAGCGTATACACAATTCCTTGTTTGCCGGTGTCCTTGGCCTCTCACTTTGCTCTTAATCATTTGAGTTTAATTCAGGCTCCAAATTAAGTTATTAGGTTTTATTTGCAGTGATTTTAACCAGGAAAAGAACACAGAATTTCACACAGTCACTAAGCTTGCAGTCCCTAGAAGATGCAGCTGACCATTCAGCAGTCAGTGCTCTCTGTTTTTTTTTGATTGACACTTACTCCAGTGCAAAATTCAGATCAGTTCAACTCTGTGCTGTCTCTCTTCCTTATTTTTTACACTACCCCCAGAAATCCCAAGCCTGAGGCTGAATTACCTCAGCTGTTCCACCAGACTCTCACCATAACTCCGGCAGGAATTGGCAGAACAGCTGGCATGCAACCCAGAAAAGCAAGTTCCTAACATTAGCTGGGAATTGCTGCTTAGCCTTGTATGGGGCAAAACTTCCACCTACCCTTTACAAGCATATTGACATGGAGGGAGTGGGCCAGGGATGGAGAGTCCCTACACTGGGCTAAGCACAGTGGCCTGGATCCCGAAGGCAGGCAGATTTTTGAAACAATATTTTATATATTATCCCCCTTACACAGTGGGTGGAGCAGGACGGGGTATAAAATGCAGGGGTCTCCAAGGGGGACAGCCTGCTCTTACCTCCCTCCAATGGCAGCACATTGAGGCAGACGAGTGCCTGACTTGCGCTCATAGTGATGCAATCACCTGCTGGCCCCATACAATTGAGGTGCCCTCCCAGTAACCCAGCAAACTCTCATGAGATTAGTGCTAGGGAGTACCAACGGATTTGAATCTGGTGTAATGGCTAGGATTGGCCTACACACTCTCCAAGTTTCCTATTCTATCTTTGATTTGTGTGGAGATCACAGTGAATACAATGTGGACATAAAGAAAATGCAGATTTGTCTTACAATGACTTATTTGCTCAGCTGTCTCTATCTGATAATGGCCTGGATTCTCCAGGGCTTCTGCTGCAATGCTGGCAAAGTTACGGCAGAAGATCAGGAACAGCTCTGAGGAATTTCCCACCCAATTTCTGTTTTGAGGTGAATTGTGCTCAGATTGGGTGTGGTTCAGATCTCCAAAACATGGAGGGAACTTCAACTGTCCCCACTGGGTGAGAATGAGCGGGTGTGCAGCTAAAATGGAGTGACACCATTCCCACTGATCTACGATTGTAATGCCTCTGGTTTTGGTGGTGGGTGACACACTCACCAAACTCAGGCTGGAGCCACATGTGTAAATGCTCAGTGGGGCCTTATGATGCCAACAGGATCCTGATGACCTTTTAACCGAGGAGTGAACGGGCCCTTTCCAGCCAGGTGGAAACAGGTTGGTACCTGTTGGGAAAGATGAAGAGGCCATCCGGGTAAGTGAAAACATATCTTCTATGGGCCAGGAGTGCTCCTCCTGGCAATAACCCTCCTGAAACCCTCTCCACGCCATTTACCTGGAAGTCGGCAGCTGGTCAGTGGCCACCCAAGTTCCACCTGCCGGCGGCTTTAGTGTGCCCTCTTGCCACCCGTTCTGCGAGGGGAATGGACTGACGGTGTTTAAATGAGGCCCTGGAGTTAAAATATCACAGGCCTGAAACTTAGGCCAGTGAATGTGTTTGGAATTGTCCATCCCCGTGCCTGCACAAAATCAATCCCATCATCTTCCAGACTTGATTAGCATGTCAAACGAGTCTCAAGATGAAGGACAAACACACAGTCCAGACATTCTGGCCCATTATTCATTCTGAGGTATTGTGACACAAGGCAAAACATAAGTGAGCACAAAGTATATAAAGGACTCCACTCTCTCCCATCTACATTTATACAGTGACTTAAATGCTGAACTGTCACAGTGACCAAAAAAACCCAATGCCATATCGAAATAGCTGGAGTGGGTTCAGGCAATGGCAGCCCTACTGACCTTCCCAAAATGGCAGCCGTTAGAAGTGGGCGGAAGTGAGGCGGCCACCATTTGTTTAGCAAAAAACGGCCTTAACGGCCGTTGCTAAACCTCCAAATTTAGTGTCCAAAAGCTTCCATTGTTACATTTATCTTCTTGCAGGCCTAGAATCATAAAAATTTACAACACAGAAGGAGGCCATTCGGCCCATCATGTCAGTGTCAGACTTCCTTGATTTGCATTTGGAATCATTTCTCTGTTAAATCGTCTCGGTCAGGGGTTTTATAAAATACTCCCATTGGCATTTTACATCTTAACCTGTTCCTTAGTTCTCCCCACAGTGATTTCATTTGCTGATTGCAGACATTTAGGGGTAGACTTTGCACTTCACATCGCTGGGCTAGTGCCCATATATCGTCCAAAAAGGGTTGATATCGCCCAATGGAAAGTTGGACACATCGGCGAGTTTTTCGCTGAGTTGATCGCCCGGCCCAACTTTCGGATCATATCGCCGGCACATCGCCGGGCTGATCGCTCGCCGAGAACATCGCTGGAGAATCGTTGCTATTGTCTGGCCTTCCTCTCAGACCTCGGCACTACGGACACCATTTTGAACATCGGAGGAAGAGAGGAGGCCTCTTAAACAGGGACTTAGATAGTTTGTGAATTAGGGCCTTTTAAAGATAGATACACTCACAATTAGATATTTTATTATATTTATATAAATAAGTGACATTTCATACTTACTTGGTCTGGCCTGGAGATTGTTTACTAACAGTTGCAATAATGTTCTATTTTAACTTACGTTATTAGAAGACACTGCACAAGAATTGTAAAATTAAATAAAATGGTTTAATAAAATGACAACTTTTGAACGTTATTTTTCAATTACAAACACCAAAACACCCTCCCACCCCCCCATCCCCTGCCCCAACCACCCCTCCCCACCCACACCCCAACAGTGAAATGACAACATCAACAATAAATGTGAACAATGCGAGCGCTGCCAATCGAAGGGCGATCCTCCTCACTGTCTGTGGGGCACCAACATATGGCCTCATGAAGAATCTGCTCACTGCAGCGAAACCCATGGACAAATCATAGGATGATTTGTGAACACTGGTCCGAGAGCATTTGAACCCGAAGGAGAGCGTTCTGATGGCGAAGTACCGGTTCTACACCTACAAAAGATCTGAAGGCCAGGAAGTGGTGAGTTATGTCGCTGAGCTAAGACGCCTTGCAGGACATTGTGAACTTGAAGGACATTTGGAGCACATGCTCAGAGACATTTTTGTACTTGGCATTGGCCACGAAACCATATTTCGCAAACTTTTGACTGTAGAGGCTCCAACCTTGAATAAGGCCATAGCGATAAACTGGCGTTCATTGCCACCAATGACAATATGAAGCAAATCTGTCAGCACACAAGTGCTGCTACAAATACTGTGAAAAAAGTGATGTTGTTTTCAAATCGTAATGTACAAGGCAGGTCACACATACCTGCAGCTACACGTCCACCTTGTTGGCGTTGCGGGGGTGATCATCGTTTCCATTCATGCCGATTCAAAGGATACGTTTGAAAGGGCTGTGGAACAATGGGACACCTCCAACGAGTGTGCAGGCGAGCTGCTAAGCCTGTTAAACCTGCAAACCACCAGGTTGCAGAGGAGGATCACGACAAAACAGAGCCTCAGATAGAGGGTGCAGAGGTACATGGGGTACACACATTCACCAAGAATTGTCCCCCGATAATGCTGAATGTTGAACTAAATGGACTCCCGGTTTCAATGGAGCTGGACACGGGCGCAAGCCAGTCCATCATGGGTAAAAAGACTTTCAAAAGGTGCATTAAGGCTTCAAGGCCAGTCTTAACTCCAATTCGCACAAAACTAAGAACTTACACAAAAGAACTGATTTCTGTAATCGGCAGTGCTACCGTCAAGGTCTCCTCCGATGGAGCGGTACACAAGCTACCACTCTGGGTGGTACCGGGCGATGGTCCCATGCTGCTCGGCAGGAGCTGGCTGGGAAAGATACGCTGGAACTGGGACGATGTCCAAGCGCTATCACCCGCTGACGACACTTCGTGTGCCCAGGTCTTAAACAAATTTCCTTCGCTGTTCGAACCAGACATCGGGAAATTCCAAGGAGCAAAACTGCAGATCCACCTAATTCTGGGAGCGCGACCCATCCATCACAAGGTGAGAGCAGCACCATACATGATGAGAGAAAGGATAGAGATTGAGCTAGACTGGTTACAAAGAGAGGGCATCATCTCACTGATCGAGTTCAGCGAGTGGGCCAGTACTATTGTCCCAGTCCTCAAGGGAGACGGCACCGTCAGGATCTGTAGCGATTACAAAGTAACTATCAATCATTTCTCCCTGCAGGACCAATACCCACTACCAAAAGCCAACGATCTCTTTGCAACGCTGGCGGGAGGAAAGACGTTCATGAAGCTGGATCTAACTTCAGCCTACATGACGCAGGAACTGGAGGAATCGTCGAAGGCCCTCACCTGCATCAACATGCACAAAGGTCTTTTTGTTTATAACAGATGTCCGTTTGGAATCCGATCAGCAGCGGCGATATTCCAGAGAAACATGGAAAGTTTACTAAAGTCGGTCCCGCACACCGTGGTCTTCCAGGACGACATCTTGGTCAAAGGTAGGAACACAGTTGAGCACCGACAGAACCTGGAGGAGGTTCTTAGTCGACTCAACCACATGGGGCTTAGGTTAAAACACTTGAAGTGCATTTTCCTGGCGTCTAAAGTGGAGTTCCTGGGAAGGAGGATTGCGGCAGACGGCATCAGGCCCACCAAAGCAAAGACAGAGGCAAGCGAGAACGCACCGAAGCCACAGAATGTGTCAGAGCTGCGGTCGTTTCTGGGACTCTTGAACTACTTTGGTAGCTTCTTACCGGGTCTCAGCACCCTGCTAGAACCACTACATGTCTTACTACGAAAAGGGGGCAAATGGGTTTGGGGCAAAAGCCAAGAAAATGCCTTTGTAAAAGTGAGAAAATTGTTATGCTGAAACAAATTGCTTGTGTTGTATGATCCATTGTGACGCATGTGATGCGTCGTCATATGGCGTCGGGTGTGTATTGCAACAAGCTAATGATTTCGGGAAACTGCCATCAGTTGCTTATGCATGCAGGAGTCTGTCTAAGTCCGAGAGGGCCTACAGCATGATTGAATAAGAAGCGTTAGCGTGTGTCTATGGGGTAAAGAAAATGCATCAATACCTGCTTGGGCTAAAATTCGAATTGGAAACTGACCAGAAGCCACTTATCCCTGTTTTCCGAGAGTAAAGGGATAAATACCAACGCATCGGCCCGCATACAGAGATGGGCAATCACGTTGTCCGCATACAACTATGCCATCCGCCACAGGCCAGGCACAGAAAACTGCGCCGATGCTCTCAGTAGGCTGCCATTGCCCACCACGGGGGTGGAAATGGCGCAGTCCGCAGATCTAGCCATGGTTATGGAAGCATTTGAGAGTGAGCAATCACCCATCACTGCCCGGCAGATCAAAACCTGGACAATCCAGGACCCCTTATTATCTCTAGTCAAAAGCTGTGTGCTGCACGGGAGCTGGTCCAGTGTCCCAGTGGAAATGCAGGACGAGATAAAGCCGTTCCAGCGGCGCAAAGATGAAATGTCTATACAGGCAGTCTGCCTTCTGTGGGGCAATCGAGTAGTGGTCCCCAAGAAGAGCAGAGACACCTTCATCAATGACCTTCACAGTATCCACCCAGGCATTGTAATGATGAAAGAGATAGCCAGATCCCACGTGTGGTGGCCCGGTATCGATGCAGACTTAGACTCCTGCGTTCACAGATGTAATACATGCTCGCAGTTAAGCAATGTACCCAGGGAGGCGCCGCTAAGTTTATGGTCATGGCCCTCCAATCCGTGGTCTAGGGTACACGTTGACTATGCAGGCCCGTTCTTGGGTAAAATGTTCCTTGTGGTTGTAGACACGTACTCCAAGTGGATTGAATGTGAGAGAATGTCGGCTAGTCTGTGGGCCATGTTTGCCACTCACGGCTTACCCGATGTTCTGGTGAGCGACAATGGGCCATGTTTTACCAGTGCTGAGTTCAAAGAATTCATGGCCCATAACGGGATCAAACATGTCACATCTGCCCCATTTAAACCAGCGTCCAATGGTCAGGCAGAGAGAGCAGTGCAAACCATCAAGCAAGGCTTGAAGAGGGTAACTGAAGGCTCATTGCAGACTCACCTATCCCGAGTCCTGCTTAGTTACCGCACGAGACCCCACTCGCTCACTGGGATCCCACCTGCTGAACTGTCCATGAAAAGAGCACTTAAGACAAGGCTCTCGTTAGTTCACCCTGATCTTCATGAACAGGTAGAGAGCAGGCAGCTTCAGCAAAGTGCATACCATGATAGTGCAAATGTGTCACGCGAGATTGAAGTCAATGATCCTGTATTTGTATTAAATTATGGACAAGGTCCCAGTAGCTTCCTGGCACAGTCATGGCCAAAGAGGGGAGCAGGGTGTTTCGGGTCAAATTTTCAAAAGGACTCATTCACCGGAAACAGTTGGACCAAATCAAACTCACAGCTCACAGTGTTCAGTCTGACTCTTTCTCCATAGACAACAGTGAGGGTCTGTATTGCAGCAGGGCCTTCCCTGGTGCACCTCTGCTGTGCCGGATTATTAGATATCTTCCTCTACAAACGTGAATAAAGCATGGCATCAGCTACTTGATTAGGTTATGTCATTTATACACGACAGTTTCAAACGTTATATGCTAATAGGGGTTGTGTCCAGGATTGATGCATGGTTATAACAAAGGTCAGTGTGTTTAGAGGCTAATGCTTGCCACATACAACTCTCGCGAATACAATATACATTGAAGTCGGCAATGACAGTATCTAATGTCCAAAAGTGTCCCATGCCAGACAGTGATCAAAGGCAGCTCTCCCCCAGCCCATGCTGGGTCCCTGTGTAAGTGACAGCAGCCAGAGAGACTTAAAATGGGCACAGGTTCATGGCCCTGTCCAGTTCTTAGCGGAGATGATATATGTTTCTAAGTTAGAATAACAAGCTTCCATTCAATCTAGGAGAATTACCATTATAATGATTATTATTATTATGCATCATTAAAATATAAAGTCGTACTTACTCTTGCTGAAGCAACGAGGCTGTTCCAGCATTTGTGGCACTGGTCGGAGCCCCTGGGCTCGTGGGACGCAAACGAAAAGACATCGGCTATCTCACCCCATAACCTGCGGCACGTCTGCAGTGCTGGTTTCCCACCAGGCTTCCCCCCAGTCAATTGGGCTCACAGGGAGTGCACCTCTGCCACGAGGGCCTCGTTGGCCTCCTCGGAGAAGGGTTTGGCCCTCTTTCTTCCCCTCTCCACATTTCTCCCACTTTCATCGCTGTCAGACATATTTCTCTGTCTTTCTTTCTCTCTCTCTCTTTTCTCTCACCCCTCTCTCTCTCTCTCATCTCTCGAGCTCTCTCCCCCTTCTGCACATGTGTGGATGACCCCTGACCTCCCGAAACGCGGGAAAACAAGGCCACCAAAAAATGTTTTTTTCGCATGCACAGAAGGCCGTTGCTTGGGAAGCTTTTGCCTTCACTATCGCTGGGCTATCGCTGGGCTATCGCTGGGCGATGTCATATTGCTGGGCTCTCGCTTTGCCCATTTCACATCGCTGGGCTATTGCCAAGCCGAAAGTCGTGATCCAAAAAATGGCCGATGGTTCAACGATCATGAAGGCTGCAACATAGCCCATTTTTTGGGCCGTAGCGAACAAAGTGGAAAGTGAAAAGTGGATCCCTCTTTTCAACCATCATGATGGTATATTTATCCATCGATCTGATTCCTATATCCCTAATCTTTCTAAAAATCTTATATTTAAATATATATGGCATTTAAATTTACTCTGCACAGGAGTATCTCCCCTTAATGACAATCCATATCATCCCCTTTGTGAATGTGAACATTTCAGCTTGGAAGCAATGGCTGCAAGTGAGGCAGAATGGTGGTCTTTCTTTTGTTTAAATTAATTTGATTAATAACTAGTTTTTATTATTATAACAGATAGATGCTTTTTAGTTATAATTTAACAATTTAGTACCACAATAGCAATATTTCCATTTTTTAAGGCTGCACCTAGTTTTCACAACAGAGAAAAAGTCCACATTGAGAGCTACAAAGGAGCACGGAGTGTAAGGTTCGAAAATCCACGGCCGCATTTTATTGGAACACCCTAAGGACAAGAAAACCAAGATGGGATCGTCCTATACATTTTTGGCCAAGTAAAATCCTCAGACCAGGCAGGCTGGGAAACGTGTGGGCGGATACAGACATTGTGGAGTCTGGCTCACAAGCGAGACAGAGGCACTGGCCAATGGGGGAAAAGTGCATTCTGGCAGGCCAATCAGAGATCGAGTCGGGCCTGAAGCGGGGATAATCCTCAACCAATGAGGACTACCTGGCCCAGTTCGAAAATATGACTCACCCCTAATCAAATTATGAATGTGGACCATCATCTACCTAATTAATATGGACAGAGGACAATAGTTCTGAGATCATTGCGGTGATGGCCCATCAAAGGAGAGGCCCAAACCGATTGACTCCCAGGACTGTTACAATGGACCAGCAGACTTTGAGGCACCAATGTGCACTGAAACAATACCCTTGACCTCACACCTACCTGTACCTGTGACATCTTCTGATTAAATATTCAAAGCTATCTCCCCGCCCAAACTTACACAATGGACCACCAACTGAGTTTGGGTGCGAAAAGGCCAGATTGGATACAAATATAGGACCTACAGAACCACCAGAGAGGAGAAGCAGCTGGAGCAGTCGGAGAAGGAGTCGAGGAGCAGTAGCAGTCACAGACAGACAGAAACCGAGAGAGAACAGAGACGGACTGTTACCAGCTGGGAAACCTACCATCGAACGGGCCCTGGAGTCGACTTGTGTGCAGAATATACAACCCAACTACCAAGAGGCTCAACATCGTCTCAAGAAGCCGAGCCGCACACCGAACAACGCTCCGAGGTCAACCAGCTGAAGAACCAGAGACCGAAGTAACTGGGAGAGGCAACATTCACTCCAGCTACCCCGTAAACCAACCACCTTAAGGCTAAAGAAATAACTGTCAAAAGGGATCGTAAGTATTATCCTGGGGTTTCTTTTCCCAACTGTCAGCCTCGGTCAGTCAGGTAAAAAGGGGATGGGGGTGATGTTGGAAATGTCTTGTAAAGATAAAATTGTGTAAGGTTTTCGTTGTGTCCGTTTCTTCCCATAGATTTTCATTGTTTATAAGTGTGTGTCACATATGTGTTTTGATGAAGTTTGACCTTGTTGGAAACTTACCTTGGTTAATAAATTGGACTTATCCGTTTTTTTCGTTCCAAGGGCCACTTGTCTCTGAGTGTTTTGTTTTCCCTTGTGGAAGCTCATAATCCACCAAAATTCTGAGCTTAGAACCAGATAGGGGTGCTAGGGCGCTTCGAAACCGCCAGTTTAGTGGTCAGCGAGCCATAAGCTGCTAGACTGTCCCCTAGAAGGGACAGAGAGGCCCAATACACCAACAGCCACCAGAGACCCCCATAATTGGGCAGAGCAAAAACCCCCTACAGGAGGAACTTTGTGACTTTGGTGCACTGCACCTTTTAATGTATTGGAAAAAAATAATTTTGAAGCCATTATAAAGCACAGAGAAGCAATGACATCACAGTAATGCTGGGATAACGGATAACATTTTACAAATACTTCACTCCAGCTATAAAAAGAGGATGACTTTCACCCTTTCACCCAAGCAAGGGGTTTCTTCCTCATTTTCCAGTTCCTTGTAGGAACTTTTCAATATTTTAATAAAAGTCTACATTTTGCTAATATTCAGGCTTATATGAATAGTAGAGCTGTAAAGTCATAGTTGTTTCATCTCTAGTCAAGGTAAACTCTCATTTATCATATCATTTTTTATAATATGGTGGGGAAATGAATCTACCAGCAGCTGAAATGGCTAATATTGCTATCATTTTAAGATTTTCAGAATGTTTCTATAGCTGTGTCAGCCTGCAGAAAAACAATGATCTAACTATTGGTACCTGCTGAGAGCAGCCAGCAACTTATTACTGCTCTAGTCCTTTCTGTAGTCATGGAGACAACCCTGCAGTTCCACCTTACATCTCACAGAAGGCTTCTGCAATTAACGGTGCTCTTTCACAAGGTTTCTCGATGAAGCTTCACACCAGAAACGAGGATAACGATTCAGGTTAAAATAGCATGTGTGGATGTATTCAGCTTAATATATCTTGATACATATACTTTGAGAACTAAAAATAATTGAGACTCGGATGTTGTACCCCTGAGTACCGTGGATTTTTATTGGATGAATAAACAATTTAATCCTCTTTCATCATATTTTATTTATTTATTATCCACCATGACATTTGGAAAATTACATTATTATGTTCTGATTCATGTGAAGGCATCGTTGCTAGGAAACAAAGGTGTAAGTGGGGTCAGTAAGGGCACTGAATATTAAATGAAAAAAAATGATATTTTCTTGCTCATTTTGCCCATTTCTTTCCCTAGCATTTTCTTTGTATTATGTTAAGAGCAAAGGAAACATGCAAACAAACTTAAGAGAGATAGCATGGCCCAGAAATGCATTTGCAGCCAAAAAGTAGCATGCAGGGGGCACACTGCACGTGCCTGTTGCTGTTGTTCCAGGCACAACCTAATATTCGTGCTGCCTGCTCATTATCGTGACTCTGGTGTTCAGCCAGCGCTACCTGCACTATTTCATTGGCTGCATGCCTGTCTGGGAGGCCAAATAGCAACAATCCACTGGCTAAGCACCAGTTAAAGGCAGCCAGCACCTCATAAAGGGCAGATGCACTCCAAGGGAAAGTTTCTAAAGAGAGAAATGGCTGCAGCAAGCCTTGAGAGGGCACCAAGGTTCTCTGATGCTGCGGATGGGAGAAGGATGGGAAGAGGCTGCAAAGGAGGTCAATGTCCGAGCTTATCTTCAAGGACATGGTTGCAATGTCTCGAGAAGTTAAATCATAGAATCATAGAAACTTACAGCACAATAGGAGGCCATTCAGCCTGTTGTGCCTGTGCTGGCTCTTTGAAAGAGCTGTCCAATTTAATCACACACCCCAGCTTTTTCCCCATAACCCTGCAATTTCCAATTGCCTTTTGAAAGTTCCTATGGAATCTGATCCCACCACCATTTCAGGTAGTGTGTTCCAGATCATAACAACCCTCTGTGTGAAAACATTTCTCCTCATTTCCCTTCTAGTTCTTTTGCCAATTATTTTAATCTATGACCTCTGGTTGTCAACTCACTTGCCAGAGGAAATAGATTCTCTCTACTTGCTCTATCCAAACCCTTCATAATTTTGAATACCTATGTTTGGTCTCCCCTTAACCTTCTCTGCTGTAAGGAGAACAATCTCACCTTGTCCAATCTGTCCATATAACTGAAGTCCCTCAGCCCTGGTATCATCCTGGTAAACCTCCTCTGTACCCTCTCCAAGACTTTGACATCCTTCCCAAAGTGTGGTGCCAGAATTGTACACAATACTCCAGCTGAGACCTAACCAGAGATTTGTAAATGTTCCTTATTTTTGTATTCAATGCTCCTATTTACAAAGCCAAGTATCCCTTGTGCTTTCTTAACTGTTTTATGAACTTGCCCTGCCACCTTCAAAAATTTGTGAATATGCACCCCCAGGTCCCTCTGCTCTTGCAGCCCCCTCAAAATAGTACCATTTATGTTGTACTGCACTCCATGTTGTTCCTCCCAAAGTGCATCACTTAACACTTATCCGCATTAAATTGTATCTGCCACGTGTCTGCCCATTTCACCAATCTATGTCCTCCTAAAGTCTGCTACTATCAGGCACACTAGTTACTCCATTGCCAAGTTTTGTATCATCTGCAAACTTCAAAATTATACTGCCTGTACCCAAGTCCAGGTTATTTAAATATATAACAAGAAAAGCAAAGATCGTAATAGAAACATAGAAACATAGAAAATAGGTGCAGGAGCAGGCCATTCAGCCCTTCTAGCCTGCACCGCCATTCAATGAGTTCATGGCTGAACATGAAACTTCAGTACCCCCTTCCTGCTTTCTCGCCATAACCCTTGATCCCCCGAGTAGTAAGGACTTCATCTAACTCCCTTTTGAATATATTTAGTGAATTGGCCTCAACTACTTTCTGTGGTAGAGAATTCCACAGGTTCACCACTCTCTGGGTGAAGAAGTTTCTCCTCATCTCGGTCCTAAATGGCTTACCCCTTATCCTCAGACTGTGACCCCTGGTTCTGGACCTCCCCAACATTGGGAACATTCTTTCTGCATCTAACCTGTCTAAACCCGTCAGAATTTTAAACGTTTCTATGAGGTCCCCTCTCATTCTTCTGAACTCCAGTGACCTTGGGGGACCCAATTGCATACTTCTATCCAAATCAGAAACAGCCATTCACCATTACTCTCTGCCGCCTATCCCTTGGCCAATTATGTATCTAAGTTACAAATATATGACCTCATCAGAGTTGTCAAGGTAAGAATAATGTTCTCTTACTCTCTGCTCATACCTTTATCACTGCCAGTGTGAGTAGGACCAGAGTCATGGCTGTGGTGACTGGCAATGCTGGAGGAGACGTTGCACAGGGTTTCTTCGCATCTTACCCTCTTTTCCTCTTCTTAATTCTATCTCATCCTACACACTCTGCATGACAAACTGAAGATGCTTCACCAGACACTTCTTCTTCTCTGCTCTCCCTTTACACTAAAAGCTAATCCATCTCCCTCTCTTTCACTTCAGGTAGACACCCTTCTTCCAATGGAAGAAGAAGAGGCCAGTCTTCCTGAAGATGCAGCATCAATTAATCTCACCCTCACAAGCATCAGCGCAGATACTGGCACCTCGCACACATTAGTGGCTAGGCTAGAGAGGCATCTTTACATAGTGAATCACCAAGCACTAGTGTGCAAGAGCTAGGGCAGAGGGATAGAACATCATAGATACAGCTCACTGGAGGGCGAGATTGTATACTAGGTCTGCTGCAGAGGACTCTGACTTTGACGCCTACAAAAGAAGGCTTATGAGCATATACCAGGAAATGCTAGGTGCACTTGGCAGCCTGCCAGTGCGTCGGCGTACAATGTTGCAGAGTATGGAGGAATCCAGTTCCAACTTATGGCAAGACTTCACACAGAGCATGGAGTCCATTCTGTCCAACATGACCATGGCAGTCAGTTCCATCAACCTGACAGTGGTGCCCACCATCGTGGAGCCTCTCCTGTCAGCTGTCACATTTGCCATGGAAGCTCAGACAGCTGCTACCGTGGCTTTGGGGGTCACTGTTATCAGGTGCTTCCAGAGTGACTCCTGCACTGTGCTCTTGAACAGATGCAGGAGTGCTGAGATCCCAGTCCCAGAGAGTAGCCTTGGTTCTATTTGAGACGTACCTGCTGTCCTCTCTTTTTTAGGCAGACAACATACCTGCATCTGCCACTCACTCCACCAGTGCTCTTGTTAGTGCTATACAGCCAGCTGGGCCAGGCTGCCCGGCTCATGCAGAGATGCTGCAGTCTGCAGCCTCAAATCCCACAACAGCTAAACATCACTCACCACGGCCATCTGACGTGTCCTCAATGGAAGCCCAACAGCCTTTCACCTCTGAAGCTGTAGCACAGGGGAAACACATTGTAGGAGCACGAGGATAGAGAAATGAGCACATAATACATAGCACACTAAGGGCTTGCACAAGGGGATTCATAATTATTTCTGTTCCCTGTTAAAAAGAGATGGAAATGAGCTGCGTGTCTGGATTTGGTGTCCCTTATATGATTTTATCTAGAATATATTTACATCTATGTTGCTGAACGTTTGTCCAAACAACTAGCTGTGAGTTTCAGAAGATCCAGCACTCAAATGAGAGCCTCTCTGGATACAGAAGCGCATTAAAAGCAGGTCCATTATTAAAGAAGCAGCAGTAGGACATTTGGAAAAGCAAAATTCGGTCAGGCAGAGTCAGCATGGATTATGAAGGGGAAATCATGGTTGACAAATTTGCTGGAGTTCTTTGAGGATGTAACGAACAGGGTGGATAAAGGGGAACTAGTGGATGTGGTGTATTTGGACTTCCAGAAGGCATTTGACAAGGTGCCACATAAAAGGTTACTGCACAAGAGTTGGGGTTGGGGGTAATATATTAGCATGGATAGAGAATTGGCTAATGAACAGAAATCAGAGAGTAGGGATAAATGGTTCATTCTCAGGTTTGAAACCAGTAACTAGTGGGGTGCCGCAGGGATCAGTGCTGGGACCCCAACTATTTACAATCTACATTAACGACTTGGACGAAGGGACTGAGTGTAACATAGCCAAGTTTGCTGATGATACAAAGATGGGAGGAAAAACAATGTGTGAGGAGGTCACAAAAAAATCTGCAAAAGGACATAGACAGGCTATGTCCTCTATCTTGTCCATCCTTTTCATTATGAGTGGGAAAAAATTTGGTAGATGGAGTATAATGTTGGAAAGTGTGAGGTCATGCACTTTGGCAGAAAAAAATCAAAGAGCAAGTTATTATTTAAATGGAGAAAGATTGCAAAGTGCCACAGTACAGCAGGACCTGGGGGTACTTGTGCATGAAACACAAAAGGATGGTATGCAGGTACAGCAAGTGATCAGAAAGGCCAATGGTATCTTGGCCTTTATTGCAAAGGGGAAGGAGTATAAAAGCAAGAAAGTCTTGCTACAGCTATATAAAGTATTGGTGAGGCTACACCTGGAATACTGCATGCAGTTTTGGCTTCCATATTTAAAAAAGGATGTACTTGCTTTGGAAGCAGTTCAGAGAAGGTTCACTAGGTTGATTACGGGGATGAGGGGGTTGACTTATGAGGAAAGGTTGACTAGGTTGGGCCTCTACTCATTGGAATTCAGAAGAATGAGAGATGATCTTATCGAAACGCATAAGATTATGAGGGGGCTTGACAAGATGGATGCAGAGAGGATGTTTCCACTGATCGGGGAGACGAGAACTAGAGGGCATGACCTTAAAATAAGGGGCCGCCCATTTAAAAGCAGAGATAAGGAGGAATTTCTTCTCTCAGAGGATTGTA
Source organism: Pristiophorus japonicus (assembly GCF_044704955.1). Classification (NCBI taxonomy): domain Eukaryota; kingdom Metazoa; phylum Chordata; class Chondrichthyes; family Pristiophoridae; genus Pristiophorus; species Pristiophorus japonicus. The sequence goes on along the minus strand of NC_091977.1, from coordinate 158,452,604 downwards.
AATCTGTGGAATTCGCTGCCTCAGAGAGTTGTGGAAGCTGGGACATTGAATACATTTAAGACAGAAATAGGCAGTTTCTTAAACAATAGGGGGATAAAGGGTTATGGGGAGTGGGCGGGGAAGTGGAGCTGAGTCCATGATCAGATCAGCCATAATCTTATTGAATGGCGGAGCAGGCTCGAGGGACCGTATGGCCTACTCCTGTTCCTATTTCTTATGTTCTTATGTTCTTATGTTCCCCAGCCTGATGTTCGGTTAGGATCCTTCTTAACGTACCCGTAACTATGAAAATGTTGGGCAGCAACAATATTGATTATAGCACTACAGTTTTGATTTTGCATGAGGGGCACCATTGGTCATGTAATGTCCTACCAATTGAAGTACTTACCCATTATCCCTACTCTCTATTTTTTACCTCTTAACTAAATCTCAACCCATGTCAATAGGTTGCCTCCAATTCCATGCACTTTCATTTTTGCTAACCGTCTCCTTTGTGGAACCTTATCGAATGCCTTTTGGAAGTCCATGTAAATAACATCCATAGACATTCCCTTATCTAGCATGTTAGTGACTTCCTCAAAAAATTCACCGAGATTACTTAGACATGATTTACTCTTTACAGATCCATTCTGGCTCCCTCTGATCAGCTGATATTTGTCCAAGTGATCAATTGAAGTTAATGGAAAACAAAACCAGGCACAGTGTAACACAAGTATTCAATTCAATTGAGTATGTTTTGCACTATTGACATAGACCAATTTCATCCTCACTAAGTTTTAAATCCCAGATTTATATATTGGTATTGTCGGTTTCCTTCTTTATTCTCATACATGCCACCCTAGAAAATTCACAAAAACTGACAGCTTCAAAAATCTTTCAACTCAAAAAACAACCGACATCTGAAATATAGCTAGGAATCCAGGCCTACGACATAAGAACATAAGAACATAAGAATTAGGATCAGGAGTCGGCCATCTAGCCCCTCGAGCCTGCTCCACCATTCAACAAGATCATGGCTGATCTGGCCGTGGACTCAGCTCCACTTGCCCGCCCGCTCCCCGTAACCCTTAATTCCCTTATTGGTTAAAAATCTATCCATCTGTGACTTGAATACATTCAATGAGCTAGCCTCAACTGCTTCCTTGGACAGAGAATTCCACAGATTCACAACCCTCTGGGAGAAGAAATTCCTTCTCAACTCGGTTTTAAATTGTCTCCCCGGTATTTTGAGGCTGTGCCCCCAAGTTCTAGTCTCCCCGACCAGTGGAAACAACCTCTCTACCTCTATCTTGTCTATCCTTTTCATTATTTTAAATGTTTCTATAAGATCACCCCTCATCCTTCTGAACTCCAACGAGTAAAGACCCAGTCTACTCAATCTATCATCATAAGGTAACCCCCTCATCTCCGGAATCAGCCCAGTGAATCGTCTCTGTACCCCCTCCAAAGCTAGTATATCCTTCCTTAAGTAAGGTGACTAAAACTGCAGTACTCCAGGTGCGGCCTCACCAATACCCTATTCAGTTGCAGAAGGACCTCCCTGCTTTTGTACTCCATCCCTCTCACAATGAAGGCCAACATTCCATTCGCCTTCCTGATTACCTGCTGCACCAGCAAACTAACTTTTTGGGATTCATGCACAAGGACCCCCAGGTCCCTCTGCACCGCAGCATGTTGTAATTTCTCCCCATTCAAATAATATTCCCTTTTACTGGTTTTTTTCCCCAAGATGGATGACCTCACACTTTCCGACATTGTATTCCATCTGCCAAACCTTAGCCCATTCGCTTAACCTATCTAAATCTCTTTGCAGCCTCTCTGTGTCCTCTACACAACCCGCTTTCCCACTAATCTTTGTGTCATCTGCAAATTTTGTTACACTACACTCTGTCCCCTCTTCCAGGTCATCTATGTATATTGTAAACAGTTGTGGTCCCAGCACCGATCCCTGTGGCACACCACTAACCACTGATTTCCAACCCGAAAAGGACCCATTTATCCCGACTCTCTGTTTTCTGTTAGCCAGCCAATTCTCTATCCATGCTAATACATTTCCTCTGACTCCGCGTACCTTTATCTTCTGCAGTAACCTTTTGTGTGGCACCTTATCGAATGCCTTCTGAAAATCTAAATACACCACATCCATCGGTACACCTCTATCCACCATACTCGTTATATCCTCAAAGAATTCCAGTAAATTAGTTGAACATGATTTCCCCTTCATGAATCCATGCTGCGTCTGCTTGATTGCACTATTCCTATCTAGATGTCCTGCTATTTCTTCCTTAATGATAGTTTCAAGCATTTTCCCCACTACAGATGTTAAACTAACCGGCCTATAGTTACCTGCCTTTTGTCTGCCCCCTTTTTTAAACAGAGGCGTTACATTAGCTGCTTTCCAATCCACTGGTACCTCTCCAGAATCCAGAGAATTTTGGTAGATTATAACGAATGCATCTGCTATAACTTCCGCCATCTCTTTTAACACCCTGGGATGCATTTCATCAGGACCAGGGGACTTGTCTACCTTGAGTCCCATTAGCCTGTCCAGCACTACCCCCCTAGTGATCGTGATTGTCTCAAGGTCCTCCCTTCCCACATTCCTGTGACCAGCAATTTTTGGCATGGTTTTTGTGTCTTCCACTGTGAAGACCGAAGCAAAATAATTGTTTAAGGTCTCAGCCATTTCCACATTTCCCATTATTAAATCCCCCTTCTCATCTTCTAAGGGACAAACATTTATTTTAGTTACTCTTTTCCGTTTTATATATCTGTAAAAGCTTTTACTATCCGTTTTTATGTTTTACGCAAGCTTATCTTCGTAATCTATCTTTCCATTCTTTATTGCTTTCTTAGTCATTCTTTGCTGTCATTTAAAATTTTCCCAATCTTCTATTTCCCCACTAACCTTGGCCACCTTATACGCATTGGTTTTTAATTTGATACTCTCCTTTATTTTCTTGGTTATCCATGGCTGGTTATCCCTTCTCTTACTGCCCTTCTTTTTCACTGGAATATATTTTTGTTGAGCACTATGAAAGAGCTCCTTAAAAGTCCTCCACTGTTCCTCAATTGTGCCACCGTTTAGTCTGTGTTTCCAGTCTACTTTAGCCAACTCTGCCCTCATCCCACTGTAGTCCCCTTTGTTTAAGCATAGTACGCTTGTTTGAGACATTGCTTCCTCATCCTCAATCTGTATTACAAATTCAACCATACTGTGATCACTCATTCCGAGAGGATCTTTTACTAGGAGATCGTTTATTATTCCTGTCTCATTACACAGGACCGGATCTAAGATAGCTTGCTCCCTTGTAGGTTCTGTAACATAGTGTTCTAAGAAACAGTCTCGTATGCATTCTATGAATTTCTCCTCCAGGCTACCCCATGCGATTTGATTTGACCAATCGATATGTAGGTTAAAATCCCCCATGATTACTGCCATTCCTTTTTCACATGTCTCCATTATTCCCTTGATTATTGCCCGCCCCACCGTGAAGTTATTATTTGGGGGCCTATAAACTATGCCCACCAGTGACTTTTTCCCCTTACTATCTCTAATCTCCACCCACAATGATTCAACATTTTGTTCATTAGAGCCAATATCGTCTCTCACAACTGCCATGATATCATCCTTTATTAACAGAGCTACCCCACCTCCTTTCTCTTCTTGTCTATCTTTGTGAATCGTCAGATACCCCTGTATGTTTCATTTGCAGTCTTGGCCACCCTGCAACCACGTTTCTGTAATGGCCACCAAATCATACCCATTTGTAATGATTTGTGCCGTCAACTCATTTACTTTATTTCGAATGCTGCGTGCGTTTAGGTAGAGTGTTTTAATACTAGTTTTTAAACCATGATTTTTAGTTTTGACCCTTTCTGCAGCCCCTTTATAATCAGTGGCCCTTTTTATTTTTTGCCTTGGGTTTCTCTGCCCTCCACTTTTACTCATCTCCTTTCTGTCTTTTGCTTTTGTCTCCTTTTTGTTTCCCTCTGTCTCCCTGCATTGGTTCCCATCCCCCTGCCATATTAGTTTAACTCCTCCCCAACAACACTAGCAAACACTCCCCCTGGGACATTGGTTCCAGTCCTGCCTAGGTGCAGACCGTCTGTTTGTACTGGTCCCACCTCCCCCAGAACCGGTTCCAATGCCCCAGGAATTTGAATCCCTCCCTGCTGCACCACTGCTCAAGCCACGTATTCATCTGAGCTATCCTGCGATTCCTACACTGACTAGCACGTGGCACTGGTAGCAATCCTGAGACAAGGAACATTGCTTTAGAGTTTTTGTGCTGCTGCATTTTATGTAATATATGTAATATATGAATCAGTTAAATACCTTTTATAATACATAGTAACATAGTTACAGTTTGAGTTAGAATAGGATTTCTGAATTTTTACCACAGCTTTGTGATCACTGTTTGCAATAAGAAAATAAATGGTTACATTAAAAGTGCAGTAGAACGTTAGCTTTTTGTAAATTAAACTGTAGGCAGACTTAGTGAGATAAAATGTGCAAGCCTATGGGCCAAAATTTGCCCAGGAGTTGCTCCGTTTTTTTTGGAGCAACTTGATTTTTCTGGAGTATCTTAAAAATCCCCATTCTGCAAATTTAATTTGCGCCAGTGTAAGTGAGTTAGTTAAGGGTTTTTTTCTGTTTCGTTTTTTTTCAAAAGGGGGCGTTACCAGCCACCTACGCCCGTTTTGGCCATTTCAGCCACTTTGGACAGCTAATAGTTGCTCCAAATTAACTTAGGCTCGCATTTGTAGCCACTTGTGGCCGCACAGAAAACCCTTGTGGAGGGTTAAAAAATCAATGCAGGTAGCCAGAGATGGGGGAGAGAAGCAGAGAGGACCTTGCAAAGAACTAAACACCTTCACAAAAACATTCAAGAAGCATAAAAAAACATCAATAATAAATATAAAATAAATAAATAAAAAATAAAAATAAACCTGAAGTCCAACCTTCATAACTCGGCCCGGGAAGCCAGCAGGCCTGCCGGTGCGAGAGGCCACTCGATTGGGGATAGGTGCGGGAGGGTGGGATGCCCAGGTGGGAGAGAGAGTGCAGATAACTGGCCACACACAACACACAGCAGGCTGGGCTCGCAGAACACGGAGGCTGCAGGAGTCAACACCGAGGGATTGGTGGACTTCTCCCTCCGAGGGACTGGTGGACTTCTCCTCCGAGGGACTGGTGGACTTCTCCCTCCGAGGGACTGGTGGACTTCTCCCTCCAAGGGACTGCTGACTTCTCCCTCCGAGGGACTGCTGACTTCTCCCTACGAGGGACTGGTGGACTTCTCCCTCCAAGGGACTGGTGGACTTCTCCCTCCGAGGGACTGCTGACTTCTCCCTCCGAGGGACTGCTGACTTCTCCCTACGAGGGACTGGTGGACTTCTCCCTCCAAGGGACTGGTGGACTTCTCCTCCGAGGGACTAGTGGACTTCTCCCTCCGAGGAACTGGTGGACTTCTCCCTCCGAGGGACTGCTGACTTCTCCTTCCGAGGGACTGGTGGACTTCTCCTCCGAGGGACTGGTGGACTTCTCCCTCCGAGGGACTGGTGGACTTCACTCTCCGAGGGACTGGTGGACATCTCCCTCCGAGGAACTGGTGGACTTCTCCCTCTGAGGGACTGGTGGACATCTCCCTCTGAGGGACTGGTGGACTTCTCTCTCCGAGGGACTGGTGGACATCTCCCTCCGAGGAACTGGTGGACTTCTCCCTCTGAGGGACTGGTGGACATCTCCCTCTGAGGGACTGGTGGACTTCTCTCTCCGAGGGACTGGTGGACATCTCCCTCCGAGGGACTGGTGGACTTCTCCTCCGAGGGACTGGTGGACATCTCCCTCCGAGGGTCTGGTGGATTTCTCCTCTGAGGGACTGCTGACTTCTCCCCCCGAGGGACTGGTGGACTTCTCCTCCAAGGGACTGGTGGACTTCTCCTCCCGAGGGACTGGTGGACTTCTCCTCCCGAGGGACTGGTGGACATCTCCCTCCGAGGGTCTGGTGGATTTCTCCTCTGAGGGACTGCTGACTTCTCCCCCCGAGGGACTGGTGGACTTCTCCTCCAAGGGACTGGTGGACTTCTCCTTCCGAGGGACTGGTGGACTTCTCCCTCCGAGGGACTGCTGACTTCTCCTTCCGAGGGACTGGTGGACCTCTCCTCCGAGGGACTAGTGGACTTCTCCCTCCGAGGGACTGGTGGACTTCTCCCTCCGAGGGACTGGTGGACTTCTCCCTCCGAGGGACTGGTGGACATCTCCCTCTGAGGGACTGGTGGATTGCTCCCTCTGAGGGACTGCTGACTTCTCTCTCCTAGTGACTGTTGGACATCTCCCTCCGAGGGACTGGTTGACTTCTCCCTCCGAGGGACTGGTGGACTTCTCCCACCGAGGGACTGGTGGACTTCTCCTCCGAGGGACTGCTGACTTCTCCCTCCGAGGGACTGGTGGACTTCTCCTCCGAGGGACTGGTGGACTTCTCCCCCCGAGGGACTGGTGGACTTCTCCCCCCGAGGGACTGGTGGACTTCAACATCCGAGGGACTGGTGGACTTCTCCCTCCGAGGGACTGCTGACTTCTCCTTCCGAGGTACTGGTGGACATCTCCTCCGAGGGACTGCTGACTTCTCCCTCCGAGGGACTGGTGGACTTCTCCCTCCGAGGGACTGCTGACTAATCCCTCTGAGGGACTGCTGACTTCTCCCTACGAGGGACTGGTGGACATCTCCCTCCAAGGGACTGGTGGACTTCTCCCTCCGAGGGACTGGTGGACTTCTCCCTCCGATGGACTGCTGGACTTCTCCTGCGAGGAACTGTTGACTTCTCCTTCCGAGGGACTGATGGACTTCTCCCTCCGAGGGACTGGTGGACTTCTCCCTCCGAGGGACTGCTGACTTCTCCTTCCGAGGGACTGGTGGACTTCTCCCTCCGAGGGACTGCTGACTTCTCCTTCCGAGGGACTGGTGGACTTCTCCCTCCGATGGACTGGTGGACTTCTCCCTCCGAGGGACTGCTGACTTCTCCCTCCGAGGGACTGGTGGACTTCTCCTCTGAGGGACTGCTGACTTCTCCCTCCGAGGGACTGGTGGACTTCTCCCTCCGAGGGACTGGTGGACTTCTCCCTGCGAGGGACTGGTGGACATCTCCCTCCGAGGGACTGGTGGACTTCTCCCTCTGAGGGACTGCTGACTTCTTTCTCCGAGGGACTGGTGGACATCTCCCTCGGAGGGACTGGTTGATTTCTCCCTCCGAGGGACTGGTGGACTTCTCCTTCCGAGAGACTGCTGACATCTCCCTCCGAGGGACTGGTGGACTTCTCCCTCCGAGGGACTGGCGGACATCTCCCTCCGAGGGACTGGTGGACTTCTCCTCTGAGGGACTGCTGACTTCTCTCTCCGAGGGACTGGTGGACATCTCCCTCCGAGGGACTGGTGGACTTCTCCCTTCGAGGGACTGGTGGACATCTCCCTCCGAGGGACCAGTGGACTTATCCCTCCGAGGGACTGGTGGACTTCTCCTCCGAGGGACTGGTTGACATCTCCCTCCGAGGGATTGGTGGACTTCTCCTCTGTGGGACTGCTGACTTCTCCCCCCGAAGGACTGGTGGAATTCTCCCTCCAAGGGACTGGTGGACATCTCCCTCCGAGGGACTGGTGGACTGCTCCCTCTGAGGGACTGCTGACTTCTCTCTCCGAGTGACTGGTGGACATCTCCCTCCGAGGGACTGGTGGACTTCTCTCTCCGAGGGACTGGTTTACTTCTCCCACCGAGGGACTGGTGGACATCACCCTCCGAGGGACTGGTGGACTTCTCCTCCGAGGGACTGGTGGACATCTCCCTCCGAGGGACTGGTGGACTTCTCCCTCTGAGGGACTGCTGACTTCTTTCTCCGAGGGACTGGTGGACATCTCCCTCGGAGGGACTGGTTGACTTCTCCCTCCGAGGGACTGGTGGACATCTCTCTCCGAGGGACTGGTGGACTTCTCCCTCTGAGGGACTGCTGACTTCTCTCTCCAAGGGACTGGTGGACATCTCCCTCCGAGGGACTGGTGGACTTCTCCATCCGAGGGACTGGTGGACTTCTCTTTCCGAGGGACTGGTGGACTTCTTCCTCCGAGGGACTGGTGGACATCTCCCTCCGAGGGACTGGTGGACTTCTCCCTCTGAGGGACTGGTGGACTTCTCCCTCCGAGGGACTGGTGGACTTCTCCCTCCGAGGGACCGGTGGACTTCTCCTCTGAGGGACTGCTGACTTCTCTCTCCGAGGGACTGGTGGACATCGCCCTCCGAGGGACTGGTGGACTTCTCCCTTCGAGGGACTGGTGGACATCTCCCTCCGAGGGACCAGTGGACTTCTCCCTCCGAGGGACTGGTGGACTTCTCCTCCGAGGGACTGGTTGACATCTCCCTCCGAGGGATTGGTGGACTTCTCCTCTGTGGGACTGCTGACTTCTCCCCCCGAGGGACTGGTGGAATTCTCCCTCCAAGGGACTGGTGGACATCTCCCTCCGAGGGACTGGTGGACTGCTCCCTCTGAGGGACTGCTGACTTCTCTCTCCGAGTGACTGGTGGACATCTCCCTCCGAGGGACTGGTGGACTTCTCTCTCCGAGGGACTGGTTTACTTCTCCCTCCGAGGGACTGGTGGACATCACCCTCCGAGGGACTGGTGGACTTCTCCTCAGAGGGACTGGTGGACATCTCCCTTCGGTGGGACTGGTGGACTTCTCCCTCTGAGGGACTGCTGACTTCTTTCTCCGAGGGACTGGTGGACATCTCCCTCGGAGGGACTGGTTGACTTCTCCCTCCGAGGGACTGGTGGACATCTCTCTCCGAGGGACTGGTGGACTTCTCCCTCTGAGGGACTGCTGACTTCTCTCTCCAAGGGACTGGTGGACATCTCCCTCCGAGGGACTGGTGGACTTCTCCCCCCGATGGACTGCTGACTTCTCCTTCCGAGCAATTGGTGGATTTCTCCCTCCGAGGGACTGCTGACTTCTCCTTCCGAGGGATTGGTGGACTTCTCCTTCCGAATGACTGATGGACTTCTCCCTCCGAGGGACTGCTGACTTCTCCTTTCGAGGGACTGGTGGACTTCTCCGAGGGACTGGTGGACTTCTCTGTCCGAGGGACTGGTGGACATCTCCCTCCGAGGGACTGGTCGACTTCTCCCTCTGAGGGACTGGTGGACATCTCCCTCCGAGGGACTGGTGGACTTCTCCCTCTGAGGGACTGCTGACTTCTTTCTCCGAGGGACTGGTGGACATCTCCCTCCGAGGGACTGGTGGACTTCTCCTTCCGAGGGACTGCTGACATCTCCCTCCGAGGGACTGGTGGACTTCTTCCTCCGAGGGACTGGTGGACTTCTCCTCTGAGGGACTGCTGACTTCTCTCTCCGAGGGACTGGTGGACATCTCCCTCCGAGGGACCGGTGGACTTCTCCCTCCGAGGGACTGGTGGATTTCTCCCGCCGAGGGATTGGTTGACATCTCCCTCCGATGGACTGGTGGACTTCTCCCTCTGAGGGACTGCTGACTTCTCTCTCCGAGGGACTGGTGGACATCTCCCTCCGAGGTACTGGTTGACTTCTCACTCCGAGGTACTGGTGGATTTCTCCCGCCGAGGGAATGCTGACTTCTCCCTCCGAGGGACTGGTGGACTTCTCCCTCCGAGGGACTGCTGACGTCTCCCTCCGAGGGACTGGTGGGCTTCTCCTCCAAGGGACTGGTGGACCTCTCCCTCTGAGGGACTGGTGGACTTCTCCCTCCAAGGGACTGCTGACTTCTCCTTCCGAGGGACTGGTGGACTTCCCCTCCGAGGGACCGCTGACTTCTCCCTCCGAGGGACTGGTGGACTTCTCCTCCGAGGGACTGCTGACTTCTCCCTCCGAGGGACTGGTGGACTTCTCCTCTGAGGGACTGGTGGACTTCTCCTTCGAGGGACTGATCGACTTCTCCCTCCGATGGACTGGTGGACTTCTCCCTCCGAGGGACTGCTGACTTCTCTTTCCGAGGGACTGGTGGACTTCTCCTCCGAGGGACTGGTGGACTTCTCCCCCCGAGGGACTGGTGGACTTCTCCCCCCGAGGGACTGGTGGACTTTTCCTCCAAGGGACTGGTGAACTTCTCCTCCAAGGGACTGCTGACTTCTCCTTCCGAGGGACTGGTGGACTTCTCTCTCCGAGGGACTGGTGGACTTCTCCCTCCGAGGGACTGGTGGACTTCTCTCTCCAAGTGACTGGTGGACATCTCCCTCTGAGGGACTGGTGGACTTCTCCTCCGTGGGACTGGTGTACATCTCCCTCCGAGGGACTGGTGGACTTCTCCTTCCGAGGGACTGCTGACATCTCCCTCCGAGGGACTGGTGGACTTCTCCCTCTGAGGGACTGCTGACTTCTCTCTCCGAGGGACTGGTGGACACCTCCCTCCGAGGGACTGGTTGACTTCTCCCTCCGAGGGGCTGGTGGACTTCTCCCTCCAAGGGACTGCTGACGTCTCCCTCCGAGGGACTGTTGGACTTCTCCCACCGAGGGACTGGTGGACATCTCCCTCTGAGGGACTGGTGGACTTCTCCTCCAAGGGACTGATGGACTTCTCCTCCGAGGGACTGTTGACTTCTCCTTCCGAGGGACTGATGGATTTCTCCCTCCGAGGGACTGGTGGACTTTTCCCTCCGAGGGACTGCTGACTTCTCCTTCCGAGGGATTGGTGGACTTCTCCTCCGAGGGACTGATGGACTTCTCCTTCCGAGGGAATGGTGGACTTCTCCTCCGAGGGACTGGTGGACTTCTCCCACCGAGGGACTGGTGGACTTCTCCTCCGAGGGTCTGTTGACTTCTCCTTCCGAGGGACTGATGGACTTCTCCCTCCGAGGGACTGGTGGACTTCTCCCTCCGAGGGACTGGTGGACTTCTCCTCCGAGGGACTGTTGACTTCTCCTTCCGATGGACTGATGGACTTCTCCCTCCGAGGGACTGGTGGACTTCTCCCTCCGAGGGACTGGTGGACTTCTCCCTCCGAGGGACTGGTGGACTTCTCTCTCCGAGGGACTGGTGGACTTCTCCCTCCGAGGGACTGGTGGACTTCTCTCTCCAAGGGACTGGTGGACATCTCCCTCCGAGGGACCGGTGGACTTCTCCTCTGAGGGACTGCTGACTTTCCCCCCGAGGGAATGGTGGACTTCTCCCTCCGAGGGACTGTTGGACTTCTCCCTCCGAGGGACTGGTGGACTTCTCCCTCTGAGGGACTGCTGACTTCTCTCTCCGAGGGAGTGGTGGACATCTCCCTCGAAGGGACTGGTTGACTTCTCCCTCCGCGGGACTGGTGGACATCTCCCTCCGAGGGACTGGTGGACTCCTCCCTCCGAGGGACTGGCGGACATCTCCCTCCGAGGGTCTGGTGGACTTCTCCTCAGAGGGACTGGTGGACTTCTCCCTTTGAGGGACTGGTGGACTTCTCCGTCTGAGGGACCAGTGGACATCTCCCTCCGAGGGACCAGTGGACTTCTCCCTCCGAGGGACTGGTGGATTTCTCCCTCCGAGGGACTGGTTGACATCTCCCTCTGAGGGACTGGTGGACTTCTCCCTCTGAGGGACTGCTGACTTCTCTCTCTGATGGACTGGTGGACATCTCCCTCCGAGGGACTGGTTGACTTCTCCCTCCGAGGGACTGGTGGAATTCTCCCACCGAGGGACTGCTGACTTCTCCCTCCGAGGGGCTGGTGGACTTCTCCCTCCAAGGGACTGCTGACGTCTCCCTCCGAGGGACTGTTGACTTCTCCCTACGAGGCACTGGTGGACTTCTCCCACCGAGGGACTGGTGGACATCTCCCTCTGAGGGACTGGTGGACTTCTCCTCCAAGGGACTGGTGGACTTCTCCTCCGAGGGACTGTTGACTTCTCCTTCCGAGGGACTGATGGACTTCTCCCTCCGAGGGACTGGTGGACTTCTCCCTCCGAGGGAATGTTGACTTCTCCTTCCGAGGGACTGATGGACTTCTCCCTCCGAGGGACTGGTGGACTTCTCCCTCCGAGGGATTGGTGGACTTCTCCTCCGAGGGACTGCTGACTTCTCCCTCCGAGGGACTGGTGGACTTCTCCTCCGAGGGACTGGTGGACTTCTCCCCCCGAGGGACTGCTGACTTCTCCTTCCGAGCAATTGGTGGATTTCTCCCTCCGAGGGACTGCTGACTTCTCCTTCCGAGGGATTGGTGGACTTCTCCTTCAGAATGACTGATGGACTTCTCCCTCCGAGGGACTGCTGACTTCTCCTTTCGAGGGACTGGTGGACTTCTCCGAGGGACTGGTGGACTTCTCTCTCCGAGGGACTGGTGGACATCTCCCTCCGAGGGACTGGTCGCATTCTCCCTCTGAGGGACTGGTGGACATCTCCCTCCGAGGGACTGGTGGACTTCTCCCTCTGAGGGACTGCTGACTTCTTTCTCCGAGGGACTGGTGGACATCTCCCTCCGAGGGACTGGTGGACTTCTCCTTCCGAGGGACTGCTGACATCTCCCTCCGAGGGACTGGTGGACTTCTCCCTCCGAGGGACTGGTGGACTTCTCCTCTGAGGGACTGCTGACTTCTCTCTCCGAGGGACTGGTGGACATCTCTCTCCGAGGGACCGGTGGACTTCTCCCTCCGAGGGACTGGTGGATTTCTCCCGCCGAGGGATTGGTTGACATCTCCCTCCGATGGACTGGTGGACTTCTCCCTCTGAGGGACTGCTGACTTCTCTCTCCGAGGGACTGGTGGACATCTCCCTCCGAGGGACTGGTTGACTTCTCACTCCGAGGTACTGGTGGATTTCTCCCGCCGAGGGAATGCTGACTTCTCCCTCCGAGGGACTGGTGGACTTCTCCCTCCGAGGGACTGCTGACGTCTCCCTCCGAGGGACTGGTGGGCTTCTCCTCCAAGGGACTGGTGGACCTCTCCCTCTGAGGGACTGGTGGACTTCTCCCTCCAAGGGACTGCTGACTTCTCCTTCCGAGGGACTGGTGGACTTCCCCTCCGAGGGACCGCTGACTTCTCCCTCCGAGGGACTGGTGGAATTCTCCTCCGAAGGACTGCTGACTTCTCCCTCCGAGGGACTGGTGGACTTCTCCTCTGAGGGACTGGTGGACTTCTCCTTCGAGGGACTGATCGACTTCTCCCTCCGATGGACTGGTGGACTTCTCCCTCCGAGGGACTGCTGACTTCTCTTTCCGAGGGACTGGTGGACTTCTCCTCCGAGGGACTGGTGGACTTCTCCCCCCGAGGGACTGGTGGACTTCTCCCCCCGAGGGACTGGTGGACTTTTCCTCCAAGGGACTGGTGAACTTCTCCTCCAAGGGACTGGTGGACTTCTCCCTCCGAGGGACTGCTGACTTCTCTCTCCAAGTGACTGGTGGACATCTCCCTCTGAGGGACTGGTGGACTTCTCCTCCGTGGGACTGGTGTACATCTCCCTCCGAGGGACTGGTGGACTTCTCCTTCCGAGGGACTGCTGACATCTCCCTCCGAGGGACTGGTGGACTTCTCCCTCTGAGGGACTGCTGACTTCTCTCTCCGAGGGACTGGTGGACACCTCCCTCCGAGGGACTGGTTGACTTCTCCCTCCGAGGGGCTGGTGGACTTCTCCCTCCAAGGGACTGCTGACGTCTCCCTCCGAGGGACTGTTGGACTTCTCCCACCGAGGGACTGGTGGACATCTCCCTCTGAGGGACTGGTGGACTTCTCCTCCAAGGGACTGATGGACTTCTCCTCCGAGGGACTGTTGACTTCTCCTTCCGAGGGACTGATGGATTTCTCCCTCCGAGGGATTGGTGGACTTTTCCCTCCGAGGGACTGCTGACTTCTCCTTCCGAGGGATTGGTGGACTTCTCCTCCGAGGGACTGATGGACTTCTCCTTCCGAGGGACTGGTGGACTTCTCCTCCGAGGGACTGGTGGACTTCTCCCACCGAGGGACTGGTGGACTTCTCCTCCGAGGGTCTGTTGACTTCTCCTTCCGAGGGACTGATGGACTTCTCCCTCCGAGGGACTGGTGGACTTCTCCCTCCGAGGGACTGGTGGACTTCTCCTCCGAGGGACTGTTGACTTCTCCTTCCGATGGACTGATGGACTTCTCCCTCCGAGGGACTGGTGGACTTCTCCCTCCGAGGGACTGGTGGACTTCTCCCTCCGAGGGACTGGTGGACTTCTCTCTCCGAGGGACTGGTGGACTTCTCCCTCCGAGGGACTGGTGGACTTCTCCTCCGAAGGACTGCTGACTTCTCCCTCGGAGGGACTGGTGGACTTCTCCTCTGAGGGACTGGTGGACTTCTCCTTCGAGGGACTGATCGACTTCTCCCTCCGATGGACTGGTGGACTTCTCCCTCCGAGGGACTGCTGACTTCTCTTTCCGAGGGACTGGTGGACTTCTCCTCCGAGGGACTGGTGGACTTCTCCCCCCGAGGGACTGGTGGACTTCTCCCCCCGAGGGACTGGTGGACTTTTCCTCCAAGGGACTGGTGAACTTCTCCTCCAAGGGACTGCTGACTTCTCCTTCCGAGGGACTGGTGGACTTCTCTCTCCGAGGGACTGGTGGACTTCTCCCTCCGAGGGACTGGTGGACTTCTCTCTCCAAGTGACTGGTGGACATCTCCCTCTGAGGGACTGGTGGACTTCTCCTCCGTGGGACTGGTGTACATCTCCCTCCGAGGGACTGGTGGACTTCTCCTTCCGAGGGACTGCTGACATCTCCCTCCGAGGGACTGGTGGACTTCTCCCTCTGAGGGACTGCTGACTTCTCTCTCCGAGGGACTGGTGGACACCTCCCTCCGAGGGACTGGTTGACTTCTCCGTCCGAGGGGCTGGTGGACTTCTCCCTCCAAGGGACTGCTGACGTCTCCCTCCGAGGGACTGTTGGACTTCTCCCACCGAGGGACTGGTGGACATCTCCCTCTGAGGGACTGGTGGACTTCTCCTCCAAGGGACTGATGGACTTCTCCTCCGAGGGACTGTTGACTTCTCCTTCCGAGGGACTGATGGATTTCTCCCTCCGAGGGACTGGTGGACTTTTCCCTCCGAGGGACTGCTGACTTCTCCTTCCGAGGGATTGGTGGACTTCTCCACCGAGGGACTGATGGACTTCTCCTTCCGAGGGACTGGTGGACTTCTCCTCCGAGGGACTGGTGGACTTCTCCCACCGAGGGACTGGTGGAC
Organism: Pristiophorus japonicus; assembly: GCF_044704955.1. NCBI lineage: Eukaryota > Metazoa > Chordata > Chondrichthyes > Pristiophoridae > Pristiophorus > Pristiophorus japonicus. Next base: position 158,437,419 of record NC_091977.1, on the reverse strand, counting down.
TTCTCCTCCGAGGGTCTGTTGACTTCTCCTTCCGAGGGACTGATGGACTTCTCCCTCCGAGGGACTGGTGGACTTCTCCCTCCGAGGGATTGGTGGACTTCTCCTCCGAGGGACTGATGGACTTCTCCTTCCGAGGGACTGGTGGACTTCTCCTCCGAGGGACTGTTGACTTCTCCTTCCGAGGGACTGATGGACTTCTCCCTCCGAGGGACTGGTGGACTTCTCCCTCCGAGGGACTGGTGGACTTCTCCTCCGAGGGTCTGTTGACTTCTCCTTCCGAGGGACTGATGACTTCTCCTTCCGAGGGATTGATGGAATTCTCCCTCCGAGTGCCTGGTGGACTTCTCTCTCCGAGGGACTGGTTTACTTCTCCCTCCGAGGGACTGGCGGACTTCTCCTCCGGGTGCTGGTGTACATCTCCCTCTGAGGGACTGGTGGACTTCTCCTCTGAGGGACTGCTGACTTCTCCCCCCGTGAGACTGGTGGACTTCTCCCTCCGAAGGACTGGTGGACATCTCCCTCCGAGGGACTGATGGACTTCTCCCTCTGAGGGACTGCTGACTTCTTTCTCCGAGGGACTGGTGGACATCTCCCTCCGAGGGACTGGTGGACTTCTCCTTCCGAGGGACTGCTGACATCTCCCTCCGTGGGACTGGTGGACTTCTCCCTCCGAGGGACTGGCGGACATCTCCCTCCGAGGGACTGGTGGACTTCTCCTCTGAGGGACTGCTGACTTCTCTCTCCGAGGGACTGGTGGACATCTCCCTCCGAGGGACTGGTGGACTTCTCCCTTCGAGCGACTGGTGGACATCTCCCTCCGAGGGACCAGTGGACTTCTCCCTCCGAGGGACTGGTGGATTTCTCCCTCCGAGGGACTGGTTAACATCTCCCTCCGATGGACTGGTGGACTTCTCCCTCTGAGGGACTGCTGACTTCTCTCTCCGAGGGACTGGTGGACATCTCCCTCCGAGGGGCTGCTGACTTCTCTCTCCGAGGGACTGGTGGACTTCTCCCTCCGAGGGACTGGTGGACTTCTCCCTCCGAGGGACTGGTGGACATCTCCCTCCAAGGGACTGATGGACTTCTCCCTCTGAGGGACTGCTGACTTCTTTCTCCGAGGGACTGGTGGACATCTCCCTCCGAGGGACTGGTGGACTTCTCCCTCCAAGGGACTGCTGACGTCTCCCTCCGAGGGACTGGTGGATTTCTGCCTCCGAGGGATTTGTGGACATCTCCCTCCGAGGGACTGGTGTGCTTCTCCTCCAAGGGACTGGTGGACTTCTCCTTCGAGGGACTGTTGACTTCTCCTTCCCAGGGACTGATGGACTTTTCCCTCCGAGGGACTGGTGGACTTCTCCCTCCAAGGGACTGCTGACTTCTACTTCCGAGGGACTAGTGGACTTCTCCTCCGAGGGACTGCTGACTTCTCCCTCCGAGGGACTGGTGGACTTCTCCTCTGAGGGATTGCTGACTTCTCCCCCCCGAGGGACTGGTGGACTTCTCCTCCAAGGGACTGGTGGACTTCTCCTCCGAGGGACTGCTGACTTCTCCTTCCGAGGGACTGATCGACTTCTCCCTCCGAGGGACTGGTGGACTTCTCCCTCCGAGGGACTGCTGACTTCTCCTTCCGAAGGACTGGTGGACTTCTCCTCCGAGAGACTGGTGGACTTCGCCCTCCGAGGGACTGGTGGACTTCTCCTCCAAGGAACTGCTGACTTCTCCTTCCGAGGGACTGATGGACTTCTCCTTCCGAGGGACTGGTGGACTTCTCCTCCGAGGGACTGGTGGACTTCTCCCCCCGAGGGACTGGTGGATGTCTCCTCCGAGGGACTAGTGGACATCTCCCTCCGAGGGACTGGTGGACTTCTCCTCCGAGGGACTAGTGGACATCTCCCTCCGAGGGACTGGTGGACTTTTCCCTCTGAGGGACTGGTGGACTTCTCTCTCCGAGGGACTGGTGGACATCTCCCTCCGAGGGACTGGTGGACTTCTCCCTCTGAGGGACTGGTGGACTTCTCCCTCCGAGGGACTGGTGGACTTCTCTCTCCGAGGGACTGGTGGACATCTCCCTCCGAGGGACTGGTGGACTTCTCCCTCTGAGGGACTGCTGACTTCTTTCTCCGAGGGACTGGTGGACATCTCCCTCCGAGGGACTGGTTGACATCTCCCTCCGAGGGACTGGTGGACTTCTCCTTCCGAGGGACTGCTGACATCTCCCTCCGAGGGACTGGTGGACTTCTCCTCTGAGGGACTGCTGTCTTCTCTCTCCGAGGGACTGGTGGACATCTCCCTCCGAGGGACTGGTGGACTTCTTCCTTCGAGGGACTGGTGGACATCTCCCTCCGAGGGACCAGTGGACTTCTCTCTCCGAGGGACTGGTGGATTTCTCCCTCCGAGGGACTGGTTGACATCTCCCTCCGAGGGACTGGTGGACTTCTCCCTCAGAGGGTCTGCTGACTTCTCTCTCCGAGTGACTCATGGACATCTCCCTCCGAGGGACTGGTTGACTTCTCCCTCCGAGGGACTGGTGGACTTCTCCCGCCGAGGGAATGCTGACTTCTCCCTCCGAGGGACTGGTGCACTTCTCCCTCCAAGGGACTGCTGACGTCTCCCTCCGAGGGACTGGTGGATTTCTGCCTCCGAGGGATTTGTGGACATCTCCCTCCGAGGGACTGGTGGACTTCTCCTCTGAGGGACTGCTGACTTCTCCCCCCCGAGGGACTGGTGGACTTCTCCTCCAAGGGACTGGTGGACTTCTCCTCCAAGGGACTGCTGACTTCTCCTTCGGAGGGACTGATCGACTTCTCCCTCTGAGGGACTGCTGACTTCTCCTTCCGAGGGACTGCTGACTTCTCCTTCCGAGGGACTGGTGGACTTCTCTCTCCGAGGAACTAGTGGACTTCTCCCTCCGAGGGACTGGTGGACTTTTCCCTCCGAGGGACTGGTGGACTTCTCTCTCCGAGGGACTGGTGGACATCTCCCTCCGAGGGACTGGTGGACTTCTCCCTCTGAGGGACTGGTGGACATCTCCCTCCGAGGGACTGCTAGACTTCTCCTCCGAAGGACTGGTTGACATCTCCCTCCGAGTGTCTGATGGACTTCTCCCTCTGAGGTACTGGTGGACTTCTCCCTCCGAGGGACTGGTGGACATCTCCCTCCGAGGGACTGGTGGACTTCTCCCTCCGAGGGACTGGTGGACATCTCCCTCCGAGGGACTGGTGGACTTCTCCTCCGAGGGACTAGTGGACATCTCCCTCCGAGGGACTGGTGGACTTTTCCCTCTGAGGGACTGGTGGACTTCTCTCTCCGAGGGACTGGTGGACATCTCCCTCCGAGGGACTGGTGGACTTCTCCCTCTGAGGGACTGGTGGACTTCTCCCTCCGAGGGACTGGTGGACTTCTCTCTCCGAGGGACTGGTGGACATCTCCCTCCGAGGGACTGGTGGACTTCTCCCTCTGAGGGACTGCTGACTTCTTTCTCCGAGGGACTGGTGGACATCTCCCTCCGAGGGACTGGTTGACATCTCCCTCCGAGGGACTGGTGGACTTCTCCTTCCGAGGGACTGCTGACATCTCCCTCCGAGGGACTGGTGGACTTCTCCTCTGAGGGACTGCTGTCTTCTCTCTCCGAGGGACTGGTGGACATCTCCCTCCGAGGGACTGGTGGACTTCTTCCTTCGAGGGACTGGTGGACATCTCCCTCCGAGGGACCAGTGGACTTCTCTCTCCGAGGGACTGGTGGATTTCTCCCTCCGAGGGACTGGTTGACATCTCCCTCCGAGGGACTGGTGGACTTCTCCCTCAGAGGGTCTGCTGACTTCTCTCTCCGAGTGACTCATGGACATCTCCCTCCGAGGGACTGGTTGACTTCTCCCTCCGAGGGACTGGTGGACTTCTCCCGCCGAGGGAATGCTGACTTCTCCCTCCGAGGGACTGGTGCACTTCTCCCTCCAAGGGACTGCTGACGTCTCCCTCCGAGGGACTGGTGGATTTCTGCCTCCGAGGGATTTGTGGACATCTCCCTCCGAGGGACTGGTGGACTTCTCCTCTGAGGGACTGCTGACTTCTCCCCCCCGAGGGACTGGTGGACTTCTCCTCCAAGGGACTGCTGGACTTCTCCTCCAAGGGACTGCTGACTTCTCCTTCCGAGGGACTGATCGACTTCTCCCTCTGAGGGACTGCTGACTTCTCCTTCCGAGGGACTGCTGACTTCTCCTTCCGAGGGACTGGTGGACTTCTCTCTCCGAGGAACTAGTGGACTTCTCCCTCCGAGGGACTGGTGGACTTTTCCCTCCGAGGGACTGGTGGACTTCTCTCTCCGAGGGACTGGTGGACATCTCCCTCCGAGGGACTGGTGGACTTCTCCCTCTGAGGGACTGGTGGACATCTCCCTCCGAGGGACTGCTAGACTTCTCCTCCGAAGGACTGGTTGACATCTCCCTCCGAGTGTCTGATGGACTTCTCCCTCTGAGGTACTGGTGGACTTCTCCCTCCGAGGGACTGGTGGACATCTCCCTCCGAGGGACTGGTGGACTTCTCCCTCCGAGGGACTGGTGGACATCTCCCTCCGAGGGACTGGTGAACTTCTCCCTCTGAGGGACTGCTGACTTCTTTCTCCGAGGGACTGGTGGACATCTCCCTCCGAGGGACTGGTTGACTTCTCCCTCCGAGGGACTGGTGGACTTCTCCTTCCAAGGGACTGCTGACATCTCCCTCCGAGGGACTGGTGGACTTCTCCCTCCGAGGGACTGGCGGACATCTCCCTCCGAGGGACTGGTGGACTTCTCCCTTCGAGGGACCAGTGGACTTCTCCCTCAGAGGGACTGGTGGACTTCTCCCTCTGAGGGACTGGTGGACTTCTCCCTCCGAGGGACTGGTGGACTTCTCCCTCCAAGGGACTGCTGACGTCTCCCCCCGAGGGACTGGTGGATTTCTCCCTCCGAGGGATTGGTGGACATCTCCCTCTGAGGGACTGGTGGACTTCTCCTTCGAGGGACTGTTGACTTCTCCTTCCGAGGGACTGATGGACTTCTCCCTCCGAGGGACTGGTGTGCTTCTCCTCCAAGGGACTGGTGGACTTCTCCTTCAAGGGACTGTTGACTTCTCCTTCCCAGGGACTGATGGACTTCTCCCTCCGAGGGACTGGTGGACTTCTCCCTCCAAGGGACTGCTGACTTCTCCTTCCGAGGGACTAGTGGACTTCTCCTCCGAGGGACTGCTGACTTCTCCCTCCGAGGGACTGGTGGACTTCTCCTCTGAGGGACTGCTGACTTCTCCCCCCCGAGGGACTGGTGGACTTCTCCTCCGAGGGACTGCTGACTTCTCCTTCCGAGGGACTGATCGACTTCTCCCTCCGAGGGACTGGTGGACTTCTCCCTCCGAGGGACTGCTGACTTCTCCTTCCGAAGGACTGGTGGACTTCTCCTCCGAGAGACTGGTGGACTTCGCCCCCCGAGGGACTGGTGGACTTCTCCTCCAAGGAACTGCTGACTTCTCCTTCCGAGGGACTGATGGACTTCTCCTTCCGAGGGACTGGTGGACTTCTCCTCCGAGGGACTGGTGGACTTCTCCCCCCGAGGGACTGGTGGATGTCTCCTCCGAGGGACTAGTGGACATCTCCCTCCGAGGGACTGGTGGACTTCTCCTCCGAGGGACTAGTGGACATCTCCCTCCGAGGGACTGGTGGACTTTTCCCTCTGAGGGACTGGTGGACTTCTCTCTCCGAGGGACTGGTGGACATCTCCCTCCGAGGGACTGGTGGACTTCTCCCTCTGAGGGACTGGTGGACTTCTCCCTCCGAGGGACTGGTGGACTTCTCCCTCCGAGTGTCTGATGGACTTCTCCCTCTGAGGTACTGGTGGACTTCTCCCTCCGAGGGACTGGTGGACATCTCCCTCCGAGGGACTGGTGGACTTCTCCCTCCGAGGGACTGGTGGACATCTCCCTCCGAGGGACTGGTGAACTTCTCCCTCTGAGGGACTGCTGACTTCTTTCTCCGAGGGACTGGTGGACATCTCCCTCCGAGGGACTGGTTGACTTCTCCCTCCGAGGGACTGGTGGACTTCTCCTTCCAAGGGACTGCTGACATCTCCCTCCGAGGGACTGGTGGACTTCTCCCTCCGAGGGACTGGCGGACATCTCCCTCCGAGGGACTGGTGGACTTCTCCCTTCGAGGGACCAGTGGACTTCTCCCTCAGAGGGACTGGTGGACTTCTCCCTCTGAGGGACTGGTGGACTTCTCCCTCCGAGGGACTGGTGGACTTCTCCCTCCAAGGGACTGCTGACGTCTCCCCCCGAGGGACTGGTGGATTTCTCCCTCCGAGGGATTGGTGGACATCTCCCTCTGAGGGACTGGTGGACTTCTCCTTCGAGGGACTGTTAACTTCTCCTTCCGAGGGACTGATGGACTTCTCCCTCCGAGGGACTGGTGTGCTTCTCCTCCAAGGGACTGGTGGACTTCTCCTTCAAGGGACTGTTGACTTCTCCTTCCCAGGGACTGATGGACTTCTCCCTCCGAGGGACTGGTGGACTTCTCCCTCCAAGGGACTGCTGACTTCTCCTTCCGAGGGACTAGTGGACTTCTCCTCCGAGGGACTGCTGACTTCTCCCTCCGAGGGACTGGTGGACTTCTCCTCTGAGGGACTGCTGACTTCTCCCCCCCGAGGGACTGGTGGACTTCTCCTCCGAGGGACTGCTGACTTCTCCTTCCGAGGGACTGATCGACTTCTCCCTCCGAGGGACTGGTGGACTTCTCCCTCCGAGGGACTGCTGACTTCTCCTTCCGAAGGACTGGTGGACTTCTCCTCCGAGAGACTGGTGGACTTCGCCCCCCGAGGGACTGGTGGACTTCTCCTCCAAGGAACTGCTGACTTCTCCTTCCGAGGGACTGATGGACTTCTCCTTCCGAGGGACTGGTGGACTTCTCCTCCGAGGGACTGGTGGACTTCTCCCCCCGAGGGACTGGTGGATGTCTCCTCCGAGGGACTAGTGGACATCTCCCTCCGAGGGACTGGTGGACTTCTCCTCCGAGGGACTAGTGGACATCTCCCTCCGAGGGACTGGTGGACTTTTCCCTCTGAGGGACTGGTGGACTTCTCTCTCCGAGGGACTGGTGGACATCTCCCTCCGAGGGACTGGTGGACTTCTCCCTCTGAGGGACTGGTGGACTTCTCCCTCCGAGAGACTGGTGGACTTCTCTCTCCGAGGGACTGGTGGACATCTCCCTCCGAGGGACTGGTGGACTTCTCCCTCTGAGGGACTGCTGACTTCTTTCTCCGAGGGACTGGTGGACATCTCCCTCCGAGGGACTGGTTGACATCTCCCTCTGAGGGACTGGTGGACTTCTCCTTCCGAGGGACTGCTGACATCTCCCTCCGAGGGACTGGTGGACTTCTCCTCTGAGGGACTGCTGTCTTCTCTCTCCGAGGGACTGGTGGACATCTCCCTCCGAGGGACTGGTGGACTTCTCCCTTCGAGGGACTGGTGGACATCTCCCTCCGAGGGACCAGTGGACTTCTCTCTCCGAGGGACTGGTGGATTTCTCCCTCCGAGGGACTGGTTGACATCTCCCTCCGAGGGACTGGTGGACTTCTCCCTCAGAGGGACTGCTGACTTCTCTCTCCGAGTGACTGATGGACATCTCCCTCCGAGGGACTGGTTGACTTCTCCCTCCGAGGGACTGATGGACTTCTCCCGCCGAGGGAATGCTGACTTCTCCCTCCGAGGGACTGGTGCAATTCTCCCTCCAAGGGACTGCTGACGTCTCCCTCCGAGGGACTGGTGGATTTCTGCCTCCGAGGGATTTGTGGACATCTCCCTCCGAGGGACTGGTGGACTTCTCCTCTGAGGGACTGCTGACTTCTCCCCCCGAGGGACTGGTGGACTTCTCCTCCAAGGGACTGGTGGACTTCTCCTCCAAGGGACTGCTGACTTCTCCTTCCGAGGGACTGATCGACTTCTCCCTCCGAGGGACTGCTGACTTCTCCTTCCGAGGGACTGCTGACTTCTCCTTCCGAGGGACTGGTGGACTTCTCTCTCCGAGGAACTAGTGGACTTCTCCCTCCGAGGGACTGGTGGACTTTTCCCTCCGAGGGACTGGTGGACTTCTCCCTCTGAGGGACTGGTGGACATCTCCCTCCGAGGGACTGGTGGACTTCTCCCTCTGATGGACTGGTGGACATCTCCCTCCGAGGGACTGGTAGACTTCTCCTCCGAAGGACTGGTTGACATCTCCCTCCGAGTGTCTGATGGACTTCTCCCTCTGAGGTACTGGTGGACTTCTCCCTCCGAGGGACTGGTGGACATCTCCCTCCGAGGGACTGGTGGACTTCTCCCTCCGAGGGACTGGTGGACATCTCCCTCCGAGGGACTGGTGAACTTCTCCCTCTGAGGGACTGCTGACTTCTTTCTCCGAGGGACTGGTGGACATCTCCCTCCGAGGGACTGGTTGACTTCTCCCTCCGAGGGACTGGTGGACTTCTCCTTCCTAGGGACTGCTGACATCTCCCTCCGAGGGACTGGTGGACTTCTCTCTCCGAGGGACTGGCGGACATCTCCCTCCGAGGGACTGGTGGACTTCTCCCTTCGAGGGACCAGTGGACTTCTCCCTCAGAGGGACTGGTGGACTTCTCCCTCTGAGGGACTGGTGGACTTCTCCCTCCGAGGGACTGGTGGACTTCTCCCTCCAAGGGACTGCTGACGTCTCCCCCCGAGGGACTGGTGGATTTCTCCCTCCGAGGGACTGATGGACTTCTCCCTCCGAGGGACTGGTGGACTTCTCCCTCGACTGCTGACTTCTCCTTCCGAGGGACTGGTGGACTTCTCCTCCGAGGGACTGCTGACTTCTCCCTCCGAATGACTGATGGACTTCTCCCTCCGAGGGACTGGTGGAGTTCTCCCTCCGAGGGACTGGTGGACTTCTCCCTCTGAGGGACTGCTGACTTCTCCCTCCGAGGGACTGGTGGACTTCTCCCTCCGAGGGACTGGTGGACTTCTCCCTCCGTGGGACTGGTGGGCTTCTCCCTCCGTGGGACTGGTGGACTTCTCTCTCCAAGGGACTGGTGGACATCTCCCTCCGAGGGACTGGTGGACTTCTCCTCTGAGGGACTGCTGACTTCTCCCCCCGAGGGAATGGTGGACTTCTCCCTCCGAGGGACTGGTGGACTTCTCCCTCCGTGGGACTGGTGGACTTCTCTCTCCAAGGGACTGGTGGACATCTCCCTCCGAGGGACTGGTGGACTTATCCTCTGAGGGACTGCTGACTTCTCCCCCCGAGGGAATGGTGGACTTCTCCCTCCGAGGGACTGGTGGACTTCTCCCTCCGAGGGACTGCTGAATTCTCTCTCTGAGGGACTGGTGGACATCTCCCTCCGAGGGACTGGTGGACATCTCCCTCGGAGGGACTGGTTGACTTCTCCCTCCGAGGGACTGGTGGACATCTCCTTCCGAGGGACTGCTGACTTCTCCCTCCGAGGGACTGGTGGACTTCTCCCTCCGAGGGACTGCTGAATTCTCTCTCTGAGGGACTGGTGGACATCTCCCTCCGAGGGACTGGTGGACTCCTCCCTCCGAGGGACTGGCGGACAGCTCCCTCCGAGGGACTGGTGGACTTCTCCCTCTGAGGGACTGCTGACTTCTCTCTCCGAGGGACTGGTGGACTTCTCCCACCAAGGGACTGCTGATTTCTCCCTCCGAGGGACTGGTGGACTTCTCCCTCCAACCGACTGCTGACGTCTCCCTCCGAGGGACTGCTGACTTCTCCTTCCGAGTGACTGATGGACTTCTCCCTCCGAGGGACTGCTGACTTCTCCCTCCGAGGGACTGGTGGACTTCTCCTCCGAGGGACTGGTGGACTTCTCCTCCAAGGGACTGGTGGACTTCTTCTCCAAGGGACTGCTGACTTCTCCTTCCGAGGGATTGATGGACTTCTCCCTCCGAGGGACTGGTGGACTTCTCCCTCCGAGGGACTGCTGACTTCTCCTTCCGAGGGACTGATGGACCTCTCCCTCCGAGGGACTGGTGGACTTCTCCCTCCGAGGGACTGCTGACTTCTCCTTCCGAGGGACTGGTGGACTTCTCCCTCCAAGGGACTGGTGGACTTCTCCTCCGAGGGACTGTTGACTTCTCCTTCCGAGGGATTGGTGGACTTCTCCTCCGAGGGACTGCTGACTTCTCCTTCCGAGGGATTGGTGGACTTCTCCTCCGAGGGACTGCTGACTTCTCCCTCCGAGGGACTGGTGGACTTCTCCTCCGAGGGACTGGTGGACTTCTCCTCCGAGGGACTGGTGGACTTCTCCTCCAAGGGACTGCTGACGTCTCCCTCCGAGGGACTGTTGACTTCTCCTTCCGAGGGACTGATGGACTTCTCCCTCCGAGGGACTGGTGGACTTCTCCCTCCGAGGGATGCTGACTTCTCCTTCCGAGGGACTGGTGGACTTCTCCTCCGAGGGACTGGTGGACTTCTCCTCTGAGGGACTGCTGACTTCTTTCTCCGAGGGACTGGTGGACATCTCCCTCCGAGGGACTGGTTGACATCTCCCTCTGAGGGACTGGTGGACTTCTCCTTCCGAGGGACTGCTGACATCTCCCTCCGAGGGACTGGTGGACTTCTCCTCTGAGGGACTGCTGTCTTCTCTCTCCGAGGGACTGGTGGACATCTCCCTCCGAGGGACTGGTGGACTTCTCCCTTCGAGGGACTGGTGGACATCTCCCTCCGAGGGACCAGTGGACTTCTCTCTCCGAGGGACTGGTGGATTTCTCCCTCCGAGGGACTGGTTGACATCTCCCTCCGAGGGACTGGTGGACTTCTCCCTCAGAGGGACTGCTGACTTCTCTCTCCGAGTGACTGATGGACATCTCCCTCCGAGGGACTGGTTGACTTCTCCCTCCGAGGGACTGGTGGACTTCTCCCGCCGAGGGAATGCTGACTTCTCCCTCCGAGGGACTGGTGCAATTCTCCCTCCAAGGGACTGCTGACGTCTCCCTCCGAGGGACTGGTGGATTTCTGCCTCCGAGGGATTTGTGGACATCTCCCTCCGAGGGACTGGTGGACTTCTCCTCTGAGGGACTGCTGACTTCTCCCCCCGAGGGACTGGTGGACTTCTCCTCCAAGGGACTGGTGGACTTCTCCTCCAAGGGACTGCTGACTTCTCCTTCCGAGGGACTGATCGACTTCTCCCTCCGAGGGACTGCTGACTTCTCCTTCCGAGGGACTGCTGACTTCTCCTTCCGAGGGACTGGTGGACTTCTCTCTCCGAGGAACTAGTGGACTTCTCCCTCCGAGGGACTGGTGGACTTTTCCCTCCGAGGGACTGGTGGACTTCTCCCTCTGAGGGACTGGTGGACATCTCCCTCCGAGGGACTGGTGGACTTCTCCCTCTGATGGACTGGTGGACATCTCCCTCCGAGGGACAGGTAGACTTCTCCTCCGAAGGACTGGTTGACATCTCCCTCCGAGTGTCTGATGGACTTCTCCCTCTGAGGTACTGGTGGACTTCTCCCTCCGAGGGACTGGTGGACATCTCCCTCCGAGGGACTGGTGGACTTCTCCCTCCGAGGGACTGGTGGACATCTCCCTCCGAGGGACTGGTGAACTTCTCCCTCTGAGGGACTGCTGACTTCTTTCTCCGAGGGACTGGTGGACATCTCCCTCCGAGGGACTGGTTGACTTCTCCCTCCGAGGGACTGGTGGACTTCTCCTTCCTAGGGACTGCTGACATCTCCCTCCGAGGGACTGGTGGACTTCTCCCTCCGAGGGACTGGCGGACATCTCCCTCCGAGGGACTGGTGGACTTCTCCCTTCGAGGGACCAGTGGACTTCTCCCTCAGAGGGACTGGTGGACTTCTCCCTCTGAGGGACTGGTGGACTTCTCCCTCCGAGGGACTGGTGGACTTCTCCCTCCAAGGGACTGCTGACGTCTCCCCCCGAGGGACTGGTGGATATCTCCCTCCGAGGGACTGATGGACTTCTCCCTCCGAGGGACTGGTGGACTTCTCCCTCGACTGCTGACTTCTCCTTCCGAGGGACTGGTGGACTTCTCCTCCGAGGGACTGCTGACTTCTCCCTCCGAATGACTGATGGACTTCTCCCTCCGAGGGACTGGTGGAGTTCTCCCTCCGAGGGACTGGTGGACTTCTCCCTCTGAGGGACTGCTGACTTCTCTCTCCGAGGGACTGGTGGACTTCTCCCTCCGAGGGACTGGTGGACTTCTCCCTCCGTGGGACTGGTGGGCTTCTCCCTCCGTGGGACTGGTGGACTTCTCTCTCCAAGGGACTGGTGGACATCTCCCTCCGAGGGACTGGTGGACTTCTCCTCTGAGGGACTGCTGACTTCTCCCCCCGAGGGAATGGTGGACTTCTCCCTCCGAGGGACTGGTGGACTTCTCCCTCCGTGGGACTGGTGGACTTCTCTCTCCAAGGGACTGGTGGACATCTCCCTCCGAGGGACTGGTGGACTTATCCTCTGAGGGACTGCTGACTTCTCCCCCCGAGGGAATGGTGGACTTCTCCCTCCGAGGGACTGGTGGACTTCTCCCTCCGAGGGACTGCTGAATTCTCTCTCTGAGGGACTGGTGGACATCTCCCTCCGAGGGACTGGTGGACATCTCCCTCGGAGGGACTGGTTGACTTCTCCCTCCGAGGGACTGGTGGACATCTCCTTCCGAGGGACTGCTGACTTCTCCCTCCGAGGGACTGGTGGACTTCTCCCTCCGAGGGACTGCTGAATTCTCTCTCTGAGGGACTGGTGGACATCTCCCTCCGAGGGACTGGTGGACTCCTCCCTCCGAGGGACTGGCGGACAGCTCCCTCCGAGGGACTGGTGGACTTCTCCCTCTGAGGGACTGCTGACTTCTCTCTCCGAGGGACTGGTGGACTTCTCCCACCAAGGGACTGCTGATTTCTCCCTCCGAGGGACTGGTGGACTTCTCCCTCCAACCGACTGCTGATGTCTCCCTCCGAGGGACTGCTGACTTCTCCTTCCGAGTGACTGATGGACTTCTCCCTCCGAGGGACTGCTGACTTCTCCTTCCGAGGGATTGGTGGACTTCTCCTCGGAGGGACTGCTGACTTCTCCCTCCGAGGGACTGGTGGACTTCTCCTCCGAGGGACTGGTGGACTTCTCCTCCAAGGGACTGGTGGACTTCTTCTCCAAGGGACTGCTGACTTCTCCTTCCGAGGGATTGATGGACTTCTCCCTCCGAGGGACTGGTGGACTTCTCCCTCCGAGGGACTGCTGACTTCTCCTTCCGAGGGACTGATGGACCTCTCCCTCCGAGGGACTGGTGGACTTCTCCCTCCGAGGGACTGCTGACTTCTCCTTCCGAGGGACTGGTGGACTTCTCCCTCCAAGGGACTGGTCGACTTCTCCTCCGAGGGACTGTTGACTTCTCCTTCCGAGGGATTGGTGGACTTCTCCTCCGAGGGACTGCTGACTTCTCCTTCCGAGGGATTGGTGGACTTCTCCTCCGAGGGACTGCTGACTTCTCCCTCCGAGGGACTGGTGGACTTCTCCTCCGAGGGACTGGTGGACTTCTCCTCCGAGGGACTGGTGGACTTCTCCTCCAAGGGACTGGTGGACTTCTCCTCCAAGGGACTGGTGGACTTCTCCTCCAAGGGACTGCTGACGTCTCCCTCCGAGGGACTGTTGACTTCTCCTTCCGAGGGACTGATGGACTTCTCCCTCCGAGGGACTGGTGGACTTCTCCCTCCGAGGGATGCTGACTTCTCCTTCCGAGGGACTGGTGGACTTCTCCTCCGAGGGACTGCTGACTTCTCCCTCCGAGGGACTGGTGGACTTCTCCCTCCGAGGGACTGCTGACTAATCCCTCTGAGGGACTGCTGACTTCTCCCTACGAGTGACTGGTGGACATCTCCCTCCGAGGGACTGGTGGACTTCTCCTCCAAGGGACTGGTGGACTTCTCCTCCAAGGGACTGCTGACGTCTCCCTCCGAGGGACTGTTGACTTCTCCTTCCGAGGAACTGATGGACTTCTCCCTCCGAGGGACTGGTGGACTTCTCCCTCCGAGGGACTGTTGACTTCTCCCTACGAGGGACTGGTGGACTTCTCCCACCGAGGGACTGGTGGACATCTCCCTCTGAGGGACTGGTGGACTTCTCCTCCGAGGGACTGTGGACTTCTCCTTCCGAGGGACTGATGGACTTCTCCCTCCGAGGGACTGGTGGACTTCTCCCTCCGAGGGACTGCTGAATTCTCTCTCTGAGGGACTGGTGGACATCTCCCTCCGAGGGACTGGTGGACATCTCCCTCGGAGGGACTGGTTGACTTCTCCCTCCGAGGGACTGGTGGACATCTCCTTCCGAGGGACTGCTGACTTCTCCCTCCGAGGGACTGGTGGACTTCTCCCTCCGAGGGACTGCTGAATTCTCTCTCTGAGGGACTGGTGGACATCTCCCTCCGAGGGATTGGTGGACTCCTCCCTCCGAGGGACTGGCGGACAGCTCCCTCCGAGGGACTGGTGGACTTCTCCCTCTGAGGGACTGCTGACTTCTCTCTCCGAGGGACTGGTGGACTTCTCCCACCAAGGGACTGCTGATTTCTCCCTCCGAGGGACTGGTGGACTTCTCCCTCCAAGGGACTGCTGACGTCTCCCTCCGAGGGACTGCTGACTTCTCCTTCCGAGTGACTGATGGACTTCTCCCTCCGAGGGACTGCTGACTTCTCCTTCCGAGGGATTGGTGGACTTCTCCTCCGAGGGACTGCTGACTTCTCCCTCCGAGGGACTGGTGGACTTCTCCTCCGAGGGACTGGTGGACTTCTCCTCCAAGGGACTGGTGGACTTCTTCTCCAAGGGACTGCTGACTTCTCCTTCCGAGGGATTGATGGACTTCTCCCTCCGAGGGACTGGTGGGCTTCTCCCTCCGAGGGACTGCTGACTTCTCCTTCCGAGGGACTGATGGACTTCTCCCTCCGAGGGACTAGTGGACTTCTCCCTCCGAGGGACTGCTGACTTCTCCTTCCGAGGGACTGGTGGACTTCTCCTCCGAGGGACTGGTGGACTTCTCCCTCCGAGGGACTGCTGAATTCTCTCTCTGAGGGACTGGTGGACATCTCCCTCCGAGGGACTGGTGGACATCTCCTTCCGAGGGACTGCTGACTTCTCCCTCCGAGGGACTGGTGGACTTCTCCCTCCGAGGGACTGCTGAATTCTCTCTCTGAGGGACTGGTGGACATCTCCCTCCGAGGGACTGGTGGACTCCTCCCTCCGAGGGACTGGCGGACAGCTCCCTCCGAGGGACTGGTGGACTTCTCCCTCTGAGGGACTGCTGACTTCTCTCTCCGAGGGACTGGTGGACTTCTCCCACCAAGGGACTGCTGATTTCTCTCTCCGAGGGACTGGTGGACTTCTCCCTCCAAGGGACTGCTGACGTCTCCCTCCGAGGGACTGCTGACTTCTCCTTCCGAGTGACTGATGGACTTCTCCCTCCGAGGGACTGCTGACTTCTCCTTCCGAGGGATTGGTGGACTTCTCCTCCGAGGGACTGCTGACTTCTCCCTCCGAGGGACTGGTGGACTTCTCCTCCGAGGGACTGGTGGACTTCTCCTCCAAGGGACTGGTGGACTTCTTCTCCAAGGGACTGCTGACTTCTCCTTCCGAGGGATTGATGGACTTCTCCCTCCGAGGGACTGGTGGACTTCTCCCTCCGAGGGACTGCTGACTTCTCCTTCCGAGGGACTGATGGACTTCTCCCTCCGAGGGACTGCTGACTAATCCCTCTGAGGGACTGCTGACTTCTCCCTACGAGGGACTGGTGGACATCTCCCTCCAAGGGACTGGTGGACTTCTCCGTCCGAGGGACTGGTGGACTTCTCCCTCCAAGGGACTGGTGGACTTCTCCTCCAAGGGACTGTTGACTTCTCCTTCCGAGGGATTGGTGGACTTCTCCTCCGAGGGACTGCTGACTTCTCCTTCCGAGGGATTGGTGGACTTCTCCTCCGAGGGACTGCTGACTTCTCCCTCCGAGGGACTGGTGGACTTCTCCTCCGAGGGACTGGTGGACTTCTCCTCCGAGGGACTGGTGGACTTCTCCTCCGAGGGACTGGTGGACTTCTCCTCCAAGGGACTGGTGGACTTCTCCTCCAAGGGACTGCTGACGTCTCCCTCCGAGGGACTGTTGACTTCTCCTTCCAAGGGACTGATGGACTTCTCCCTCCGAGGGACTGGTGGACTTCTCCCTCCGAGGGATGCTGACTTCTCCTTCCGAGGGATTGGTGGACTTCTCCTCCGAGGGACTGCTGACTTCTCCCTCCGAGGGACTGGTGGACTTCTCCTCCGAGGGACTGGTGGACTTCTCCTCCGAGGGACTGGTGGACTTCTCCTCCAAGGGACTGGTGGACTTCTCCTCCAAGGGACTGGTGGACTTCTCCTCCAAGGGACTGCTGACGTCTCCCTCCGAGGGACTGTTGACTTCTCCTTCCGAGGGACTGATGGACTTCTCCCTCCGAGGGACTGGTGGACTTCTCCCTCCGAGGGATGCTGACTTCTCCTTCCGAGGGACTGGTGGACTTCTCCTCCGAGGGACTGCTGACTTCTCCCTCCGAGGGACTGGTGGACTTCTCCCTCCGAGGGACTGCTGACTAATCCCTCTGAGGGACTGCTGACTTCTCCCTACGAGTGACTGGTGGACATCTCCCTCCGAGGGACTGGTGGACTTCTCCTCCAAGGGACTGGTGGACTTCTCCTCCAAGGGACTGCTGACGTCTCCCTCCGAGGGACTGTTGACTTCTCCTTCCGAGGAACTGATGGACTTCTCCCTCCGAGGGACTGGTGGACTTCTCCCTCCGAGGGACTGTTGACTTCTCCCTACGAGGGACTGGTGGACTTCTCCCACCGAGGGACTGGTGGACATCTCCCTCTGAGGGACTGGTGGACTTCTCCTCCGAGGGACTGTGGACTTCTCCTTCCGAGGGACTGATGGACTTCTCCCTCCGAGGGACTGGTGGACTTCTCCCTCCGAGGGACTGCTGAATTCTCTCTCTGAGGGACTGGTGGACATCTCCCTCCGAGGGACTGGTGGACATCTCCCTCGGAGGGACTGGTTGACTTCTCCCTCCGAGGGACTGGTGGACATCTCCTTCCGAGGGACTGCTGACTTCTCCCTCCGAGGGACTGGTGGACTTCTCCCTCCGAGGGACTGCTGAATTCTCTCTCTGAGGGACTGGTGGACATCTCCCTCCGAGGGATTGGTGGACTCCTCCCTCCGAGGGACTGGCGGACAGCTCCCTCCGAGGGACTGGTGGACTTCTCCCTCTGAGGGACTGCTGACTTCTCTCTCCGAGGGACTGGTGGACTTCTCCCACCAAGGGACTGCTGATTTCTCCCTCCGAGGGACTGGTGGACTTCTCCCTCCAAGGGACTGCTGACGTCTCCCTCCGAGGGACTGCTGACTTCTCCTTCCGAGTGACTGATGGACTTCTCCCTCCGAGGGACTGCTGACTTCTCCTTCCGAGGGATTGGTGGACTTCTCCTCCGAGGGACTGCTGACTTCTCCCTCCGAGGGACTGGTGGACTTCTCCTCCGAGGGACTGGTGGACTTCTCCTCCAAGGGACTGGTGGACTTCTTCTCCAAGGGACTGCTGACTTCTCCTTCCGAGGGATTGATGGACTTCTCCCTCCGAGGGACTGGTGGGCTTCTCCCTCCGAGGGACTGCTGACTTCTCCTTCCGAGGGACTGATGGACTTCTCCCTCCGAGGGACTAGTGGACTTCTCCCTCCGAGGGACTGCTGACTTCTCCTTCCGAGGGACTGGTGGACTTCTCCTCCGAGGGACTGGTGGACTTCTCCCTCCGAGGGACTGCTGAATTCTCTCTCTGAGGGACTGGTGGACATCTCCCTCCGAGGGACTGGTGGACATCTCCTTCCGAGGGACTGCTGACTTCTCCCTCCGAGGGACTGGTGGACTTCTCCCTCCGAGGGACTGCTGAATTCTCTCTCTGAGGGACTGGTGGACATCTCCCTCCGAGGGACTGGTGGACTCCTCCCTCCGAGGGACTGGCGGACAGCTCCCTCCGAGGGACTGGTGGACTTCTCCCTCTGAGGGACTGCTGACTTCTCTCTCCGAGGGACTGGTGGACTTCTCCCACCAAGGGACTGCTGATTTCTCTCTCCGAGGGACTGGTGGACTTCTCCCTCCAAGGGACTGCTGACGTCTCCCTCCGAGGGACTGCTGACTTCTCCTTCCGAGTGACTGATGGACTTCTCCCTCCGAGGGACTGCTGACTTCTCCTTCCGAGGGATTGGTGGACTTCTCCTCCGAGGGACTGCTGACTTCTCCCTCCGAGGGACTGGTGGACTTCTCCTCCGAGGGACTGGTGGACTTCTCCTCCAAGGGACTGGTGGACTTCTTCTCCAAGGGACTGCTGACTTCTCCTTCCGAGGGATTGATGGACTTCTCCCTCCGAGGGACTGGTGGACTTCTCCCTCCGAGGGACTGCTGACTTCTCCTTCCGAGGGACTGATGGACTTCTCCCTCCGAGGGACTGCTGACTAATCCCTCTGAGGGACTGCTGACTTCTCCCTACGAGGGACTGGTGGACATCTCCCTCCAAGGGACTGGTGGACTTCTCCGTCCGAGGGACTGGTGGACTTCTCCCTCCAAGGGACTGGTGGACTTCTCCTCCAAGGGACTGTTGACTTCTCCTTCCGAGGGATTGGTGGACTTCTCCTCCGAGGGACTGCTGACTTCTCCTTCCGAGGGATTGGTGGACTTCTCCTCCGAGGGACTGCTGACTTCTCCCTCCGAGGGACTGGTGGACTTCTCCTCCGAGGGACTGGTGGACTTCTCCTCCGAGGGACTGGTGGACTTCTCCTCCGAGGGACTGGTGGACTTCTCCTCCAAGGGACTGGTGGACTTCTCCTCCAAGGGACTGCTGACGTCTCCCTCCGAGGGACTGTTGACTTCTCCTTCCAAGGGACTGATGGACTTCTCCCTCCGAGGGACTGGTGGACTTCTCCCTCCGAGGGATGCTGACTTCTCCTTCCGAGGGACTGGTGGACTTCTCCTCCGAGGGACTGCTGACTTCTCCCTCCGAGGGACTGGTGGACTTCTCCCTCCGAGGGACTGCTGACTAATCCCTCTGAGGGACTGCTGACTTCTCCCTACGAGTGACTGGTGGACATCTCCCTCCGAGGGACTGGTGGACTTCTCCTCCAAGGGACTGGTGGACTTCTCCTCCAAGGGACTGCTGACGTCTCCCTCCGAGGGACTGTTGACTTCTCCTTCCGAGGAACTGATGGACTTCTCCCTCCGAGGGACTGGTGGACTTCTCCCTCCGAGGGACTGTTGACTTCTCCCTACGAGGGACTGGTGGACTTCTCCCACCGAGGGACTGGTGGACATCTCCCTCTGAGGGACTGGTGGACTTCTCCTCCGAGGGACTGGTGGACTTCTCCTTCCGAGGGACTGATGGACTTCTCCCTCCGAGGTACTGGTGGACTTCTCCCTCCGAGGGACTGCTGACTTCTCCTTCCGAGGGATTGGTGGACTTCTCCTCCGAGGGACTGCTGACTTCTCCCTCCGAGGGACTGATGGACTTCTCCTTCTGAGGGACTGGTGCACTTCTCCTCCGAGGGACTGGTGGACTTCTCCCTCCGAGGGACTGCTGACTTCTCCTTCCGAGGGACTGGTGGACTTCTCCTCCGAGGGACTGGTGGACTTCTCCCTCCGAGGGACTGGTGGACTTCTCCTCCAAGGGACTGGTGGACTTCTCCCTCCAAGGGACTGGTGGACTTCTCCTCCGAGGGACTGTTGACTTCTCCTTCTGAGGGACTGATGGACTTCTCCCTCCGAGGGACTGGTGGACTTCTCCCTCCGAGGCACTGCTGACTTCTCCTTCCGAGGGACTGGTGGACTTCTCCCTCCAAGGGACTGCTGACTTCTCCTTCCGAGGGACTGATGGACTTCTCCTTTCGAGGGACTGGTGCACTTCTCCTCCGAGGGACTAGTGGACTTCTCCATCCGAGGGACTGCTGACTTCTCCTTCCGAGGGACAGGTGGACTTCTCCTCCGAGGGACTGCTGACTTCTCCCTCCGAGGGACTGATGGACTTCTCTCTCCGAGGGACTGCTGACTAATCCCTCTGAGGGACTGCTGACTTCTCCCTACGAGGGACTGCTGACTAGTCCCTCTGAGGGACTGCTGACTTCTCCCTCCGAGTAACTGATGGACTTCTCCCTCCGAGGGACTGCTGACTAATCCCTCTGAGGGACTGCTGACTTCTCCTTCCGAGGGACTGGTGGACTTCTCCCTCCAAGGGACTGGTGAACTTATCCTCCAAGGGACTGCTGACTTCTGCTTCCGAGGGACTGGTGGACTTCTCCCTCCGAGGGACTGCTGACTTCTCTCTCCGAGGGACTGCTGACTTCTCCCCCCGAGGGACTGGTGGACTTCTCCCTCCGAGGGACTGCTGACTTCTCCTTTCGAGGGACTGGTGGACTTCTCCCTCCGAGGGACTGCTGACTTCTCCTTTCGAGGGACTGGTGGACGTCTCCTCCGAGGGACTGCTGACTTCTCCCCCCAAGGGACTGGTGGACTTCTCCCTTCAAGGGACTGGTGAACTTATCCTCCAAGGGACTGCTGACTTCTCCTTCCGAGGGACTGGTGGACTTCTCCCTCCGAGGGACTGCTGACTTCCCTCTCCGAGGGACTGCTGACTTCTCCCCCCGAGGGACTGGTGGACTTCTCCCTCCGAGGGACTGCTGACTTCTCCTTTCGAGGGACTGGTGGACGTCTCCTCCGAGGGACTGCTGACTTCTCCCCCCGAGGGACTGGTGGACTTCTCCCTCCGAGGGACTGGTGGACTTCTCCCTCCGAGGGACTGCTGACTTCTTCTTTCGAGGGACTGGTGGACGTCTCCTCCGAGGTACTGCTGACTTCTCCCCCCGAGGGACTGGTGGACTTCTCCCTCCGAGGGACTGCTGACTTCTCTCTCCGAGGGACTGCTGACTTCTCCTTTCGAGGCACTGGTGGACTTCTCCTCCGAGGGACTAGTGGACTTCTCCCTCCGAGGGACTGGTGGACTTCTCCCTCCGAGGGACTGCTGACTTCTCCTTTCGAGGGTCTGGTGGACTTCTCCTCCAAGGGACTGCTGATTCTCCCCCCGAGGGACTGGTGGACTTCTCCTCCGAGGGACTGCTGACTTCTCCTTTCGAGGGACTGGTGGACTTCTCCTCCGAGGGACTGGTGGACTTCTCCCTCCGAGGGACTGCTGACTTCTCCTTTCGAGGGACTGGTGGACTTCTCCTCCGAGGGACTAGTGGACTTCTCCCTCCGAGGGACTGGTGGACTTCTCCCTCTGAGGGACTGGTGGATATCTCCCTCCGAGGGACTGGTGGACTTCTCCTCCGAGGGACTAGTGGACTTCTCCCTCCGAGGGACTGGTGGACTTCTCCTCTGTGGGACTGCTGACTTCTCTCTCCGAGGGACTGGTGGACATCTCCCTCCGAGGGACTGGTGGACTTCTCCCTTCGAGGGACTGGTGGACATCTCCCTCCGAGGGACCAGTGGACTTCTCTCTCCGAGGGACTGGTGGACATCTCCCTCCGAGGGACTGGTTGACTTCTCCCTCCGAGGGACTGGTGGCCTTCTCCCGCCGAGGGACTGGTGGATTTCTCCCTCCGAGGGACTGGTTGACATCTCCCTCCAAGGAACTGGTGGACTTCTCCCTCTGAGGGACTGCTGACTTCTCTCTCCGAGGGACTGGTGGACTTCTCCCTCTGAGGGACTGCTGACTTCTCTTCCGAGAGACTGGTGGATTTCTCCCTCCGAGGGACTGGTGGATTTCTCCCTCCGAGGGACTGGTTGACATCTCCCTCCGAGGGACTGGTGGGTTTCTCCCTCCGAGGGACTGGTTGACATCTCCCTCCGAGGGACTGGTGGACTTCTCCCTCCGAGAGACTGCTGACTAATCCCTCTGAGGGACTGCTGACTTCTCCCTACGAGGGACTGCTGACTAGTCCCTCTGAGGGACTGCTGACTTCTCCCTCCGAGGGACTGATGGACTTCTCCCTCCGAGGGACTGCTGACTAATCACTCTGAGGGACTGCTGACTTCTCCTTCCGAGGGACTGGTGGACTTCTCCCTCCAAGGGACTGGTGAAATTATCCTCCAAGGGACTGCTGACTTCTGCTTCCGAGGGACTGGTGGACTTCTCCCTCCGAGGGACTGCTGACTTCTCTCTCCGAGGGACTGCTGACTTCTCCCCCCGAGGGACTGGTGGACTTCTCCCTCCGAGGGACTGCTGACTTCTCCTTTCGAGGGACTGGTGGACTTCTCCCTCCGAGGGACTGCTGACTTCTCCTTTCGAGGGACTGGTGGACGTCTCCTCCGAGGGACTGCTGACTTCTCCCCCCGAGGGACTGGTGGACTTCTCCCTCCAAGGGACTGGTGAACTTATACTCCAAGGGACTGCTGACTTCTCCTTCCGAGGGACTGGTGGACTTCTCCCTCCGAGGGACTGCTGACTTCTCTCTCCTAGGGACTGCTGACTTCTCCCCCCGAGGGACTGGTGGACTTCTCCCTCCGAGGGACTGCTGACTTCTCCTTTCGAGGGACTGGTGGACGTCTCCTCCGAGGGACTGCTGACTTCTCCCCCCGAGGGACTGGTGGACTTCTCCCTCCGAGGGACTGGTGGACTTCTCCCTCCGAGGGACTGCTGACATCTCCTTTCGAGGGACTCGTGGACGTCTCCTCCGAGGTACTGCTGACTTCTCCCCCCGAGGAACTGGTGGACTTCTCCCTCCGAGGGACTGCTGACTTCTCTCTCCGAGGGACTGCTGACTTCTCCTTTCGAGGGACTGGTGGACTTCTCCTCCGAGGGACTAGTGGACTTCTCCCTCCGAGGGACTGGTGGACTTCTCCCTCCGAGGGACTGCTGACTTCTCCTTTCGAGGGACTGGTGGACTTCTCCTCCAAGGGACTGCTGACTTCTCCCCCCGAGGGACTGGTGGACTTCTCCTCCGAGGGACTGCTGACTTCTCCTTTCGAGGGACTGGTGGACTTCTCCTCCGAGGGACTGGTGGACTTCTCCCTCCGAGGGACTGCTGACTTCTCCTTTCGAGGGACTGGTGGACTTCTCCTCCGAGGGACTAGTGGACTTCTCCCTCCGAGGGACTGGTGGACTTCTCCCTCTGAGGGACTGGTGGATATCTCCCTCCGAGGGACTGGTGGACTTCTCCTCCGAGGGACTAGTGGACTTCTCCCTCCGAGGGACTGGTGGACTTCTCCTCTGTGGGACTGCTGACTTCTCTCTCCGAGGGACTGGTGGACATCTCCCTCCGAGGGACTGGTGGACTTCTCCCTTCGAGGGACTGGTGGACATCTCCCTCCGAGGGACCAGTGGACTTCTCTCTCCGAGGGACTGGTGGACATCTCCCTCCGAGGGACTGGTTGACTTCTCCCTCCGAGGGACTGGTGGACTTCTCCCGCCGAGGGACTGGTGGATTTCTCCCTCCGAGGGACTGGTTGACATCTCCCTCCAAGGGACTGGTGGACTTCTCCCTCTGAGGGACTGCTGACTTCTCTCTCCGAGGGACTGGTGGACTTCTCCCTCTGAGGGACTGCTGACTTCTCTTCCGAGGGACTGGTGGATTTCTCCCTCCGAGGGACTGGTGGATTTCTCCCTCCGAGGGACTGGTTGACATCTCCCTCCGAGGGACTGGTGGATTTCTCCCTCCGAGGGACTGGTTGACATCTCCCTCCGAGGGACTGGTGGACTTCTCCCTCTGAGGGACTGCTGACTTCTCTCTCCGAGGGACTGATGGACATCTCCCTCCGAGGGACTGGTTGACTTCTCCCTCCGAGGGACTGGTGGACTTCTCCCGCCGAGGGAATGCTGACTTCTCCCTCCGAGGGACTGGTGGGCTTCTCCTCCAAGGGACTGGTGGTCTTCTCCTTCGAGGGACTGTTGACTTCTCCTTCCCAGGGACTGATGGACTTCTCCCTCCGAGGGACTGGTGGACTTCTCCCTCCGAGGGACTGCTGACTTCTCCTTCCGAAGGACTGGTGGACTTCTCCCCCCGAGGGACTGTTGACTTCTCCTTCCGAGGGACTGATGGACTTCTCCTCCGAGGGACTGCTGACTTCTCCTTCCGAGGGACTGATGGACTTCTCCTTCATAGGGAATGGTGGACATCTCCTCCGAGGGACTGGTGGACTTCTCCCCCCGAGGGACTGGTGGACGTCTCCTCCAAAGGACAGGTGGACTTCTCCTCCAAGGGACTGCTGACTTCTCCTTCCGAGGGACTGATGGACTTCTCCCTCCGAGGGACTGCTGACTTCTCCTTCCGAGGGACTGGTGGACTTCTCCCTCCGAGGGACTGGTGGACTTCTCTCTCCGAGGGACTGGTGGACTTCTCTCTCCGAGGGACTGGTGGACATCTCCCTCCGAGGGACTGGTGGACATCTCCCTCCGAGGGACTGGTGGACTTCTCCCTCCGAGGGACTGGCGGACTTATCCCTCCGAGGGACTGGTGGACTTCTCCCTACGAGGGACTGGTGTACATCTCCCCCCGAGGGACTGGTGGACTTCTCCCTCCGAGGGACTGGTTGACATCTCCCTCCGAGGGACTGGTGGACATCTCCCTCCGAGGGACTGGTTGACTTCTCCCTCCGAGGGACTGGTGGACTTCTCACGCCGAGGGACTGCTGACTTCTCCCTCCGAGGGACTGGTGGACTTCTCCCTCCAAGGGACTGCTGACGTCTCCCTCCGAGGGACTGGTGGATTTCTCCTTCGAGGGACTGTTGACTTCTCCTTCCGAGGGACTGATGGACTTCTCCTTCCGAGGGACTGGTGGACTTCTCCCTCGACTGCTGACTTCTCCCTCCGAGGTACTGGTGGACTTCTCCCTCGACTGCTGACTTCTCCGCCCCGAGGGACTGGTGGACTTCTCCTCCAAGGGACTGGTGGACTTCTCCTCCAAGGGACTGGTGGACTTCTCCTCCGACGGACTCGTGGACTTCTCCCTCCGAGGGACTGGTGGACTTCTCCCTCCGAGGGACTGGTGTACTTCTCTCTCTGAGGGACTGGTGGACATCTCCCTCCAAGGGACTGGTGGACTTCTCCCTCTGAGGGACTGGTGGACATCTCCCTCCGAGGGACTGGTGGACTTCTTCCTCCGAGGGACTGGTGGACTTCTCTCTCCGAGGGACTGGTGGACTTCTTCCTCCGAGGGACTGGTGGACTTCTCCCTCCGAGGGACTGGTGGACTTCTTCCTCCGAGGGACTGGTGGACTGCTCCCTCTGAGGGACTGGTGGAGTTCTCCCTCCGAGGGACTGGTGGACTTCTTCCTCCGAGGGACTGGTGGACTTCTCTCTCCAAGGGACTGGTGGACTTCTCTCTCCAAGGGACTGGTGGACTTCTTCCTCCAAGGGACTGGTGGACTTCTTCCTCCGAGGGACTGGTGGACTTCTCTCTCCGAGGGACTGGTGGACTTCTTCCTCCGAGGGACTGGTGGACTTCTCTCTCCAAGGGACTGGTGGACTTCTCTCTCCAAGGGACTGGTGGACTTCTTCCTCCAAGGGACTGGTGGACTTCTCCCTCTGAGGGACTGGTGGACATCTCCCTCCGAGGGACTAGTGGACTTCTCCTCCGAGGGACTGGTGGACATCTCCCTCCGAGGGACTGGTGGACTGCTCCCTCTGAGGGACTGGTGGAGTTCTCCCTCCGAGGGACTGGTGGACTTCCCCCTCTGAGGGACTGGTGGACTTCTCTCTCCGAGGGACTGGTGGACATCTCCCCCCGAGGGACTGGTGGACTTCTTCCTCCGAGGGATTGGTGGACTTCTTCCTCCGAGGGACTGGTGGACTTCTCTCTCCGAGGGACTGGTGGACTTCTTCCTCCGAGGGACTGGTGGACTTCTCTCTCCGAGGGACTGGTGAACATCTCCCCCCGAGGGACTTGTGGACTTCTTCCTCCGAGGGACTGGTGGACTTCTTCCTCCGAGGGACTGGTGGACTTCTCTCTCCGAGGGACTGGTGGACTTCTTCCTCCGAGGGACTGGTGGACATCTCCCTCCGAGGGACCGGTGGACTTCTCCCTCCGAGGGACTGGTGGATTTCTCCCTCCGAGGGATTGGTTGACATCTCCCTCCGATGGACTGGTGGACTTCTCCCTCTGAGGGACTGCTGACTTCTCTCTCCGAGGGACTGGTGGACATCTCCCTCCGAGGGACTGGTTGACTTCTCACTCCGAGGTACTGGTGGATTTCTCCCGCCGAGGGAATGCTGACTTCTCCCTCCGAGGGACTGGTGGACTTCTCCCTCCGAGGGACTGCTGACGTCTCCCTCCGAGGGACTGGTGGGCTTCTCCTCCAAGGGACTGGTGGACCTCTCCCTCTGAGGGACTGGTGGACTTCTCCCTCCAAGGGACTGCTGACTTCTCCTTCCGAGGGACTGGTGGACTTCCCCTCCGAGGGACCGCTGACTTCTCCCTCCGAGGGACTGGTGGACTTCTCC
Organism: Pristiophorus japonicus; assembly: GCF_044704955.1. NCBI lineage: Eukaryota > Metazoa > Chordata > Chondrichthyes > Pristiophoridae > Pristiophorus > Pristiophorus japonicus. Next base: position 158,410,947 of record NC_091977.1, on the reverse strand, counting down.
GAGGGACTGCTGACTTCTCCCTCCGAAGGACTGGTGGACTTCTCCTCTGAGGGACTGGTGGACTTCTTCTTCGAGGGACTGATCGACTTCTCCCTCCAATGGACTGGTGGACTTCTCCCTCCGAGGGACTGCTGACTTCTCTTTTCGAGGGACTGGTGGACTTCTCTCTCCAAGGGACTGGTGGACTTCTCTCTCCGAGGGACTGGTGGACTTCTTCCTCCGAGGGACTGGTGGACTTCTCTCTCCGAGGGACTGGTGAACATCTCCCCCCGAGGGACTTGTGGACTTCTTCCTCCGAGGGACTGGTGGACTTCTTCCTCCGAGGGACTGGTGGACTTCTCTCTCCGAGGGACTGGTGGACTTCTTCCTCCGAGGGACTGGTGGACATCTCCCTCCGAGGGACCGGTGGACTTCTCCCTCCGAGGGACTGGTGGATTTCTCCCGCCGAGGGATTGGTTGACATCTCCCTCCGATGGACTGGTGGACTTCTCCCTCTGAGGGACTGCTGACTTCTCTCTCCGAGGGACTGGTGGACATCTCCCTCCGAGGGACTGGTTGACTTCTCACTCCGAGGTACTGGTGGATTTCTCCCGCCGAGGGAATGCTGACTTCTCCCTCCGAGGGACTGGTGGACTTCTCCCTCCGAGGGACTGCTGACGTCTCCCTCCGAGGGACTGGTGGGCTTCTCCTCCAAGGGACTGGTGGACCTCTCCCTCTGAGGGACTGGTGGACTTCTCCCTCCAAGGGACTGCTGACTTCTCCTTCCGAGGGACTGGTGGACTTCCCCTCCGAGGGACCGCTGACTTCTCCCTCCGAGGGACTGGTGGACTTCTCCGAGGGACTGCTGACTTCTCCCTCCGAAGGACTGGTGGACTTCTCCTCTGAGGGACTGGTGGACTTCTTCTTCGAGGGACTGATCGACTTCTCCCTCCAATGGACTGGTGGACTTCTCCCTCCGAGGGACTGCTGACTTCTCTTTCCGAGGGACTGGTGGACTTCTCCTCCGAGGGACTGGTGGACTTCTCCCCCCGAGGGACTGGTGGACTTCTCCCCCCGAGGGACTGGTGGACTTTTCCTCCAAGGGACTGGTGAACTTCTGCTCCAAGGGACTGCTGACTTCTCCTTCCGAGGGACTGGTGGACTTCTCCTCCGAGGGACTAGTGGACATCTCCCTCCGAGGGACTGGTGGACTTTTCCCTCCGAGGGACTGGTGGACTTCTCCCTCTGAGGTACTGGTGGTCTTCTCCCTCCGAGGGACAGGTGGTCATCTCCCTCCGAGGGACTGGTAGACTGCTCCCTCTGAGGGACTGCTGACTTCTCTCTCCGAGTGACTGGTGGACATCTCCCTCGGAGGGACTGGTGGACTTCTCTCTCCGAGGGACTGGTGGACTTCTCCCTCCGAGGGACTGGTGGACTTCTCCCTCCGAGGGACTGGTGGACTTCTCTCTCCAAGTGACTGGTGGACATCTCCCTCTGAGGGACTGGTCGACTTCTCCTCCATGGGACTGGTGTACATCTCCCTCCGAGGGACTGGTGGACTTCTCCTTCCGAGGGACTGCTGACATCTCCCTCCGAGGGACTGGTGTACTTCTCCCTCTGAGGGACTGCTGACTTCTCTCTCCGAGGGACTGGTGGACACCTCCCTCCGAGGGACTGGTGGACTTCTCCCTCTGAGGTACTGGTGGTCTTCTCCCTCCGAGGGACTGGTGGACATCTCCCTCCGAGGGACTGGTGGACTGCTCCCTCTGAGGGACTGCTGACTTCTCTCTCCGAGTGACTGGTGGACATCTCCCTCGGAGGGACTGGTGGACTTCTCTCTCCGAGGGACTGGTGGACTTCTCTCTCCGAGGGACTGGTGGACTTCTCCCTCCGAGGGACTGGTGGACTTCTCTCTCCAAGTGACTGGTGGACATCTCCCTCTGAGGGACTGGTGGACTTCTCCTCCGTGGGACTGGTGTACATCTCCCTCCGAGGGACTGGTGGACTTCTCCCTCTGAGGGACTGCTGACTTCTCTCTCCGAGGGACTGGTGGACACCTCCCTCCGAGGGACTGGTTGACTTCTCCCTCCGAGGGGCTGGTGGACTTCTCCCTCCAAGGGACTGCTGAAGTCTCCCTCCGAGGGACTGTTGGACTTCTCCCACCGAGGGACTGGTGGACATCTCCCTCTGAGGGACTGGTGGACTTCTCCTCCAAGGGACTGATGGACTTCTCCTCCGAGGGACTGTTGACTTCTCCTTCCGAGGGACTGATGGATTTCTCCCTCCGAGGGACTGGTGGACTTTTCCCTCCGAGGGACTGCTGACTTCTCCTTCCTGGGGATTGGTGGACTTCTCCTCCGAGGGACTGATGGACTTCTCCTTCCGAGGGACTGGTGGACTTCTCCTCCGAGGGACTGGTGGACTTCTCCCTCCGAGGGACTGGTTGACTTCTCACTCCGAGGTACTGGTGGATTTCTCCCGCCGAGGGAATGCTGACTTCTCCCTCCGAGGGACTGGTGGACTTCTCCCTCCGAGGGACTGCTGACGTCTCCCTCCGAGGGACTGGTGGGCTTCTCCTCCAAGGGACTGGTGGACCTCTCCCTCTGAGGGACTGGTGGACTTCTCCCTCCAAGGGACTGCTGACTTCTCCTTCCGAGGGACTGGTGGACTTCCCCTCCGAGGGACCGCTGACTTCTCCCTCCGAGGGACTGGTGGACTTCTCCGAGGGACTGCTGACTTCTCCCTCCGAAGGACTGGTGGACTTCTCCTCTGAGGGACTGGTGGACTTCTTCTTCGAGGGACTGATCGACTTCTCCCTCCAATGGACTGGTGGACTTCTCCCTCCGAGGGACTGCTGACTTCTCTTTCCGAGGGACTGGTGGACTTCTCCTCCGAGGGACTGGTGGACTTCTCCCCCCGAGGGACTGGTGGACTTCTCCCCCCGAGGGACTGGTGGACTTTTCCTCCAAGGGACTGGTGAACTTCTCCTCCAAGGGACTGCTGACTTCTCCTTCCGAGGGACTGGTGGACTTCTCCTCCGAGGGACTAGTGGACATCTCCCTCCGAGGGACTGGTGGACATCTCCCTCCGAGGGACTGGTGGACTTCTCCCTCTGAGGTACTGCTGACTTCTCTCTCCGAGTGACTGGTGGACATCTCCCTCGGAGGGACTGGTGGACTTCTCTCTCCGAGGGACTGGTGGACTTCTCCCTCCGAGGGACTGGTGGACTTCTCCCTCCGAGGGACTGGTGGACTTCTCTCTCCAAGTGACTGGTGGACATCTCCCTCTGAGGGACTGGTCGACTTCTCCTCCATGGGACTGGTGTACATCTCCCTCCGAGGGACTGGTGGACTTCTCCTTCCGAGGGACTGCTGACATCTCCCTCCGAGGGACTGGTGGACTTCTCCCTCTGAGGGACTGCTGACTTCTCTCTCCGAGGGACTGGTGGACACCTCCCTCCGAGGGACTGGTGGACTTCTCCCTCTGAGGTACTGGTGGTCTTCTCCCTCCGAGGGACTGGTGGACATCTCCCTCCGAGGGACTGGTGGACTGCTCCCTCTGAGGGACTGCTGACTTCTCTCTCCGAGTGACTGGTGGACATCTCCCTCGGAGGGACTGGTGGACTTCTCTCTCCGAGGGACTGGTGGACTTCTCTCTCCGAGGGACTGGTGGACTTCTCCCTCCGAGGGACTGGTGGACTTCTCTCTCCAAGTGACTGGTGGACATCTCCCTCTGAGGGACTGGTGGACTTCTCCTCCGTGGGACTGGTGTACATCTCCCTCCGAGGGACTGGTGGACTTCTCCCTCTGAGGGACTGCTGACTTCTCTCTCCGAGGGACTGGTGGACACCTCCCTCCGAGGGACTGGTTGACTTCTCCCTCCGAGGGGCTGGTGGACTTCTCCCTCCAAGGGACTGCTGAAGTCTCCCTCCGAGGGACTGTTGGACTTCTCCCACCGAGGGACTGGTGGACATCTCCCTCTGAGGGACTGGTGGACTTCTCCTCCAAGGGACTGATGGACTTCTCCTCCGAGGGACTGTTGACTTCTCCTTCCGAGGGACTGATGGATTTCTCCCTCCGAGGGACTGGTGGACTTTTCCCTCCGAGGGACTGCTGACTTCTCCTTCCTGGGGATTGGTGGACTTCTCCTCCGAGGGACTGATGGACTTCTCCTTCCGAGGGACTGGTGGACTTCTCCTCCGAGGGACTGGTGGACTTCTCCCACCGAGGGACTGGTGGACTTCTCCTCCGAGGGTCTGTTGACTTCTCCTTCCGAGGGACTGATGGACTTCTCCCTCCGAGGGACTGGTGGACTTCTCCCTCCGAGGGACTGGTGGACTTCTCCTCCGAGGGACTGTTGACTTCTCCTTCCGAGGGACTGATGGACTTCTCCCTCCGAGGGACTGGTGGACTTCTCCCTCCGAGGGACTGGTGGACTTCTCCTCCGAGGGTCTGTTGACTTCTCCTTCCGAGGGACTGATGACTTCTCCTTCCGAGGGATTGATGGAATTCTCCCTCCGAGGGCCTGGTGGACTTCTCTCTCCGAGGGACTGGTTTACTTCTCCCTCCGAGGGACTGGCGGACTTCTCCTCCGGGTGCTGGTGTACATCTCCCTCTGAGGGACTGGTGGACTTCTCCTCTGAGGGACTGCTGACTTCTCCCCCCGTGAGACTGGTGGACTTCTCCCTCCGAGGGACTGGTGGACATCTCCCTCCGAGGGACTGATGGACTTCTCCCTCTGAGGGACTGCTGACTTCTTTCTCCGAGGGACTGGTGGACATCTCCCTCCGAGAGACTGGTGGACTTCTCCTTCCGAGGGTCTGCTGACATCTCCCTCCGTGGGACTGGTGGACTTCTCCCTCCGAGGGACTGGCGGACATCTCCCTCCGAGGGACTGGTGGACTTCTCCTCTGAGGGACTGCTGACTTCTCTCTCCGAGGGACTGGTGGACATCTCCCTCCGAGGGACTGGTGGACTTCTCCCTTCGATCGACTGGTGGACATCTCCCTCCGAGGGACCAGTGGACTTCTCCCTCCGAGGGACTGGTGGATTTCTCCCTCCGAGGGACTGGTTGACATCTCCCTCCGATGGACTGGTGGACTTCTCCCTCTGAGGGACTGCTGACTTCTCTCTCCGAGGGACTGGTGGACATCTCCCTCCGAGGGGCTGTTGACTTCTCTCTCCGAGGGACTGGTGGACTTCTCCCTCCGAGGGACTGGTGGACTTCTCCCTCCGAGGGACTGGTGGACATCTCCCTCCGAGGGACTGATGGACTTCTCCCTCTGAGGGACTGCTGACTTCTTTCTCCGAGGGACTGGTGGACATCTCCCTCCGAGGGACTGGTGGACTTCTCCCTCCAAGGGACTGCTGACGTCTCCCTCCGAGGGACTGGTGGATTTCTGCCTCCGAGGGATTTGTGGTCATCTCCCTCCGAGGGACTGGTGTGCTTCTCCTCCAAGGGACTGGTGGACTTCTCCTTCGAGGGACTGTTGACTTCTCCTTCCCAGGGACTGATGGACTTCTCCCTCCGAGGGACTGGTGGACTTCTCCCTCCAAGGGACTGCTGACTTCTCCTTCCAAGGGACTAGTGGACTTCTCCTCCGAGGGACAGCTGACTTCTCCCTCCGAGGGACTGGTGGACTTCTCCTCTGAGGGACTGCTGACTTCTCCCCCCCGAGGGACTGGTGGACTTCTCCTCCAAGGGACTGGTGGACTTCTCCTCCGAGGGACTGCTGACTTCTCCTTCCGAGGGACTGATCGACTTCTCCCTCCGAGGGACTGGTGGACTTCTCCCTCCGAGGGACTGCTGACTTCTCCTTCCGAGGGACTGGTGGACTTCTCCTCCGAGAGACTGGTGGACTTCGCCCCCCGAGGGACTGGTGGACTTCTCCTCCAAGGAACTGCTGACTTCTCCTTCCGAGGGACTGATGGACTTCTCCTTCCGAGGGACTGGTGGACTTCTCCTCCGAGGGACTGGTGGACTTCTCCCCCCGAGGGACTGGTGGATGTCTCCTCCGAGGGACTAGTGGACATCTCCCTCCGAGGGACTGGTGGACTTCTCCTCCGAGGGACTAGTGGACATCTCCCTCCGAGGGACTGGTGGACTTTTCCCTCTGAGGGACTGGTGGATTTCTCTCTCCGAGGGACTGGTGGACATCTCCCTCCGAGGGACTGGTGGACTTCTCCCTCTGAGGGACTGGTGGACTTCTCCCTCCGAGGGACTGGTGGACTTCTCTCTCCGAGGGACTGGTGGACATCTCCCTCCGAGGGACTGGTGGACTTCTCCCTCTGAGGGACTGCTGACTTCTTTCTCCGAGGGACTGGTGGACATCTCCCTCCGAGGGACTGGTTGACTTCTCCCTCCGAGGGACTGGTGGACTTCTCCTTCCGAGGGACTGCTGACATCTCCCTCCGAGGGACTGGTGGACTTCTCCTCTGAGGGACTGCTGACTTCTCTCTCCGAGGGACTGGTGGACATCTCCCTCCGAGGGACTGGTGGACTTCTCCCTTCGAGGGACTGGTGGACATCTCCCTCCGAGGGACCAGTGGACTTCTCTCTCCGAGGGACTTGTAGATTTCTCCCTCCGAGGGACTGGTTGACATCTCCCTCCGAGGGACTGGTGGACTTCTCCCTCAGAGGGACTGCTGACTTCTCTCTCCGAGTGACTGATGGACATCTCCCTCCGAGGGACTGGTTGACTTCTCCCTCCGAGGGACTGGTGGCCTTCTCCCGCCGAGGGAATGCTGACTTCTCCCTCCGAGGGACTGGTGCACTTCTCCCTCCAAGGGACTGCTGACGTCTCCCTCCGAGGGACTGGTGGATTTCTGCCTCCGAGGGATTTGTGGACATCTCCCTCCGAGGGACTGGTGGACTTCTCCTCTGAGGGACTGCTGACTTCTCCCCCCCGAGGGACTGGTGGACTTCTCCTCCAAGGGACTGGTGGACTTCTCCTCCAAGGGACTGCTGACTTCTCCTTCCGAGGGACTGCTGACTTCTCCTTCCGAGGGACTGGTGGACTTCTCTCTCCGAGGAACTAGTGGACTTCTCCCTCCGAGGGACTGGTGGACTTTTCCCTCCGAGGGACTGGTGGACTTCTCTCTCCGAGGGACTGGTGGACATCTCCCTCCGAGGGACTGGTGGACTTCTCCCTCTGAGGGACTGGTGGACATCTCCCTCCGAGGGACTGGTAGACTTCTCCTCCGAGGGACTGGTTGACATCTCCCTCCGAGTGTCTGATGGACTTCTCCCTCTGAGGTACTGGTGGACTTCTCCCTCCGAGGGACTGGTGGACATCTCCCTCCGAGGGACTGGTGGACTTCTCCCTCCGAGGGACTGGTGGACATCTCCCTCCGAGGGACTGGTGAACTTCTCCCTCCGAGGGACTGCTGACTTCTTTCTCCGAGGGACTGGTGGACATCTCCCTCCGAGGGACTGGTTGACTTCTCCCTCCGAGGGACTGGTGGACTTCTCCTTCCTAGGGACTGCTGACATCTCCCTCCGAGGGACTGGTGGACTTCTCCCTCCGAGGGACTGGCGGACATCTCCCTCCGAGGGACTGGTGGACTTCTCCCTTCGAGGGATCAGTGGACTTCTCCATCAGAGGGACTGGTGGACTTCTCCCTCTGAGGGACTGGTTGACTTCTCTCTCCGACGGACTGGTGGACTTCTCCCGCCGAGGGAATGCTGACTTCTCCCTCCGAGGGACTGGTGGACTTCTCCCTCCAAGGGACTGCTGACGTCTCCCCCCGAGGGACTGGTGGATTTCTCCCTCCAAGGGATTGGTGGACATCTCCCTCTGAGGGACTGGTGGACTTCTCCTTCGAGGGACTGTTGACTTCTCCTTCCGAGGGACTGATGGACTTCTCCCTCCGAGGGACTGGTGGACTTCTCCCTCGACTGCTGACTTCTCCTTCCGAGGGACTGGTGGACTTCTCCTCCGAGGGACTGTTGACTTCTCCTTCCGAGGGACTGATGGACTTCTCCCTCCGAGGGACTGGTGGACTTCTCCCTCCGAGGGACTGGTGGACTTCTCCTCCGAGGGTCTGTTGACTTCTCCTTCCGAGGGACTGATGACTTCTCCTTCCGAGGGATTGATGGAATTCTCCCTCCGAGGGCCTGGTGGACTTCTCTCTCCGAGGGACTGGTTTACTTCTCCCTCCGAGGGACTGGCGGACTTCTTCTCCGGGTGCTGGTGTACATCTCCCTCTGAGGGACTGGTGGACTTCTCCTCTGAGGGACTGCTGACTTCTCCCCCCGTGAGACTGGTGGACCTCTCCCTCCGAGGGACTGGTGGACATCTCCCTCCAAGGGACTGATGGACTTCTCCCTCTGAGGGACTGCTGACTTCTTTCTCCGAGGGACTGGTGGACATCTCCCTCCGAGGGACTGGTGGACTTCTCCTTCCGAGGGACTGCTGACATCTCCCTCCGTGGGACTGGTGGACTTCTCCCTCCGAGGGACTGGCGGACATCTCCCTCCGAGGGACTGGTGGACTTCTCCTCTGAGGGACTGCTGACTTCTCTCTCCGAGGGACTGGTGGACATCTCCCTCCGAGGGACTGGTGGACTTCTCCCTTCGAGCGACTGGTGGACATCTCCCTCCGAGGGACCAGTGGACTTCTCCCTCCGAGGGACTGGTGGATTTCTCCCTCCGAGGGACTGGTTGACATCTCCCTCCGATGGACTGGTGGACTTCTCCCTCTGAGGGACTGCTGACTTCTCTCTCCGAGGGACTGGTGGACATCTCCCTCCGAGGGGCTGTTGACTTCTCTCTCCGAGGGACTGGTGGACTTCTCCCTCCGAGGGACTGGTGGACTTCTCCCTCCGAGGGACTGGTGGACAACTCCCTCCGAGGGACTGATGGACTTCTCCCTCTGAGGGACTGCTGACTTCTTTCTCCGAGGGACTGGTGGACATCTCCCTCCGAGGGACTGGTGGACTTCTCCATCCAAGGGACTGCTGACGTCTCCCTCCGAGGGACTGGTGGATTTCTGCCTCCGAGGGATTTGTGGACATCTCCCTCCGAGGGACTGGTGTGCTTCTCCTCCAAGGGATTGGTGGACTTCTCCTTCGAGGGACTGTTGACTTCTCCTTCCCAGGGACTGATGGACTTCTCCCTCCGAGGGACTGGTGGACTTCTCCCTCCGAGGGACTGGTGGACTTCTCCCTCCGAGGGACTGGCGGACTTCTTCTCCGGGTGCTGGTGTACATCTCCCTCTGAGGGACTGGTGGACTTCTCCTCTGAGGGACTGCTGACTTCTCCCCCCGTGAGACTGGTGGACTTCTCCCTCCGAGGGACTGGTGGACATCTCCCTCCGAGGGACTGATGGACTTCTCCCTCTGAGGGACTGCTGACTTCTTTCTCCGAGGGACTGGTGGACATCTCCCTCCGAGGGACTGGTGGACTTCTCCTTCCGAGGGACTGCTGACATCTCCCTCCGTGGGACTGGTGGACTTCTCCCTCCGAGGGACTGGCGGACATCTCCCTCCGAGGGACTGGTGGACTTCTCCTCTGAGGGACTGCTGACTTCTCTCTCCGAGGGACTGGTGGACATCTCCCTCCGAGGGACTGGTGGACTTCTCCCTTCGAGCGACTGGTGGACATCTCCCTCCGAGGGACCAGTGGACTTCTCCCTCCGAGGGACTGGTGGATTTCTCCCTCCGAGGGACTGGTTGACATCTCCCTCCGATGGACTGGTGGACTTCTCCCTCTGAGGGACTGCTGACTTCTCTCTCCGAGGGACTGGTGGACATCTCCCTCTGAGGGGCTGTTGACTTCTCTCTCCGAGGGACTGGTGGACTTCTCCCTCCGAGGGACTGGTGGACTTCTCCCTCCGAGGGACTGGTGGACATCTCCCTCCGAGGGACTGATGGACTTCTCCCTCTGAGGGACTGCTGACTTCTTTCTCCGAGGGACTGGTGGACATCTCCCTCCGAGGGACTGGTGGACTTCTCCCTCCAAGGGACTGCTGACGTCTCCCTCCGAGGGACTGGTGGATTTCTGCCTCCGAGGGATTTGTGGACATCTCCCTCCGAGGGACTGGTGTGCTTCTCCTCCAAGGGACTGGTGGACTTCTCCTTCGAGGGACTGTTGACTTCTCCTTCCCAGGGACTGATGGACTTCTCCCTCCGAGGGACTGGTGGACTTCTCCCTCCAAGGGACTGCTGACTTCTCCTTCCAAGGGACTAGTGGACTTCTCCTCCGAGGGACTGCTGACTTCTCCCTCCGAGGGACTGGTGGACTTCTCCTCTGAGGGACTGCTGACTTCTCCCCCCCGAGGGACTGGTGGACTTCTCCTCCAAGGGACTGGTGGACTTCTCCTCCAAGGGACTGGTGACTTCTCCTTCCGAGGGACTGATCGACTTCTCCCTCCGAGGGACTGGTGGACTTCTCCCTCCGAGGGACTGCTGACTTCTCCTTCCGAGGGACTGGTGGACTTCTCCTCCGAGAGATTGGTGGACTTCGCCCCCCGAGGGACTGGTGGACTTCTCCTCCAAGGAACTGCTGACTTCTCCTTCCGAGGGACTGATGGACTTCTCCTTCCGAGGGACTGGTGGACTTCTCCTCCGAGGGACTGGTGGACTTCTCCCCCCGAGGGACTGGTGGATGTCTCCTCCGAGGGACTAGTGGACATCTCCCTCCGAGGGACTGGTGGACTTCTCCTCCGAGGGACTAGTGGACATATCCCTCCGAGGGACTGGTGGACTTTTCCCTCTGAGGGACTGGTGGATTTCTCTCTCCGAGGGACTGGTGGACATCTCCCTCCGAGGGACTGGTGGACTTCTCCCTCTGAGGGACTGATGGACTTCTCCCTCCGAGGGACTGGTGGACTTCTCCCTCCAAGGGACTGCTGACTTCTCCTTCCAAGGGACTAGTGGACTTCTCCTCCGAGGGACTGCTGACTTCTCCCTCCGAGGGACTGGTGGACTTCTCCTCTGAGGGACTGCTGACTTCTCCCCCCCGAGGGACTGGTGGACTTCTCCTCCAAGGGACTGGTGGACTTCTCCTCCGAGGGACTGCTGACTTCTCCTTCCGAGGGACTGATCGACTTCTCCCTCCGAGGGACTGGTGGACTTCTCCCTCCGAGGGACTGCTGACTTCTCCTTCCGAGGGACTGGTGGACTTCTCCTCCGAGAGATTGGTGGACTTCGCCCCCCGAGGGACTGGTGGACTTCTCCTCCAAGGAACTGCTGACTTCTCCTTCCGAGGGACTGATGGACTTCTCCTTCCGAGGGACTGGTGGACTTCTCCTCCGAGGGACTGGTGGACTTCTCCCCCCGAGGGACTGGTGGATGTCTCCTCCGAGGGACTAGTGGACATCTCCCTCCGAGGGACTGGTGGACTTCTCCTCCGAGGGACTAGTGGACATATCCCTCCGAGGGACTGGTGGACTTTTCCCTCTGAGGGACTGGTGGATTTCTCTCTCCGAGGGACTGGTGGACATCTCCCTCCGAGGGACTGGTGGACTTCTCCCTCTGAGGGACTGGTGGACTTCTCCCTCCGAGGGACTGGTGGACTTCTCTCTCCGAGGGACTGGTGGACATCTCCCTCCGAGGGACTGGTGGACTTCTCCCTCTGAGGGACTGCTGACTTCTTTCTCCGAGGGACTGGTGGACATCTCCCTCCGAGGGACTGGTTGACTTCTCCCTCCGAGGGACTGGTGGACTTCTCCTTCCGAGGGACTGCTGACATCTCCCTCCGAGGGACTGGTGGACTTCTCCTCTGAGGGACTGCTGACTTCTCTCTCCGAGGGACTGGTGGACATCGCCCTCCGAGGGACTGGTGGACTTCTCCCTTCGAGGGACTGGTGGACATCTCCCTCCGAGGGACCAGTGGACTTCTCTCTCCGAGGGACTGGTGGATTTCTCCCTCCGAGGGACTGGTTGACATCTCCCTCCGAGGGACTGGTGGACTTCTCCCTCAGAGGGACTGCTGACTTCTCTCTCCGAGTGACTGATGGACATCTCCCTCCGAGGGACTGGTTGACTTCTCCCTCCGAGGGACTGGTGGACTTCTCCCGCCGAGGGAATGCTGACTTCTCCCTCCGAGGGACTGGTGCACTTCTCCCTCCAAGGGACTGCTGACGTCTCCCTCCGAGGGACTGGTGGATTTCTGCCTCCGAGGGATTTGTGGACATCTCCCTCCGAGGGACTGGTGGACTTCTCCTCTGAGGGACTGCTGACTTCTCCCCCCCGAGGGACTGGTGGACTTCTCCTTCAAGGGACTGGTGGACTTCTCCTCCAAGGGACTGCTGACTTCTCCTTCCGAGGGACTGCTGACTTCTCCTTCCGAGGGACTGGTGGACTTCTCTCTCCGAGGAACTAGTGGACTTCTCCCTCCGAGGGACTGGTGGACTTTTCCCTCCGAGGGACTGGTGGACTTCTCTCTCCGAGGGACTGGTGGACATCTCCCTCCGAGGGACTGGGGGACTTCTCCCTCTGAGGGACTGGTGGACATCTCCCTCCGAGGGACTGGTAGACTTCTCCTCCGAGGGACTGGTTGACATCTCCCTCCGAGTGTCTGATGGACTTCTCCCTCTGAGGTACTGGTGGACTTCTCCCTCCGAGGGACTGGTGGACATCTCCCTCCGAGGGACTGGTGGACTTCTCCCTCCGAGGAACTGGTGGACATCTCCCTCCGAGGGACTGGTGAACTTCTCCCTCTGAGGGACTGCTGACTTCTTTCTCTGAGGGACTGGTGGACATCTCCCTCCGAGGGACTGGTTGACTTCTCCCTCCGAGGGACTGGTGGACTTCTCCTTCCTAGGGACTGCTGACATCTCCCTCCGAGGGACTGGTGGACTTCTCCCTCCGAGGGACTGGCGGACATCTCCCTCCGAGGGACTGGTGGACTTCTCCCTTCGAGGGATCAGTGGACTTCTCCCTCAGAGGGACTGGTGGACTTCTCCCTCTGAGGGACTGGTTGACTTCTCTCTCCGACGGACTGGTGGACTTCTCCTGCCGAGGGAATGCTGACTTCTCCCTCCGAGGGACTGGTGGACTTCTCCCTCCAAGGGACTGCTGACGTCTCCCCCCGAGGGACTGGTGGATTTCTCCCTCCGAGGGATTGGTGGACATCTCCCTCTGAGGGACTGGTGGACTTCTCCTTCGAGGGACTGTTGACTTCTCCTTCCGAGGAACTGATGGACTTCTCCCTCCGAGGGACTGGTGGACTTCTCCCTCGACTGCTGACTTCTCCTTCCGAGGGACTGGTGGACTTCTCCTCCGAGGGACTGCTGACTTCTCCCTCCGAATGACTGATGGACTTCTCCCTCCGAGGGACTGGTGGAGTTCTCCCTCCGAGGGACTGGTGGACTTCTCCCTCTGAGGGACTGCTGACTTCTCTCTCCGAGGGACTGGTGGACTTCTCCCTCCGAGGGACTGGTGGACTTCTCCCTCCGTGGGACTGGTGGACTTCTCCCTCCGTGGGACTGGTGGACTTCTCTCTCCAAGGGACTGGTGGACATCTCCATCCGAGGGACTGGTGGACTTCTCCTCTGAGGGACTGCTGACTTCTCCCCCCGAGGGAATGGTGGACTTCTCCCTCCGAGGGACTGGTGGACTTCTCCTCCGTGGGACTGGTGGACTTCTCTCTCCAAGGGACTGGTGGACATCTCCCTCCGAGGGACTGGTGGACTTCTCCTCTGAGGGACTGCTGACTTCTCCCCCCGAGGGAATGGTGGATTTCTCCCTCCGAGGGACTGGTGGACTTCTCCCTCCGAGGGACTGCTGAATTCTCTCTCTGAGGGACTGGTGGACATCTCCCTCCGAGGGACTGGTGGACATCTCCCTCGGAGGGACTGGTTGACTTCTCCCTCCGAGGGACTGGTGGACATCTCCTTCCGAGGGACTGCTGACTTCTCCCTCCGAGGGACTGGTGGACTTCTCCCTCCGAGGGACTGCTGAATTCTCTCTCTGAGGGACTGGTGGACATCTCCCTCCGAGGGACTGGTGGACTCCTCCCTCCGAGGGACTGGCGGACAGCTCCCTCCGAGGGACTGGTGGACTTCTCCCTCTGAGGGACTGCTGACTTCTCTCTCCGAGGGACTGGTGGACTTCTCCCACCAAGGGACTGCTGATTTCTCCCTCCAAGGGACTGGTGGACTTCTCCCTCCAAGGGACTGCTGACGTCTCCCTCCGAGGGACTGCTGACTTCTCCTTCCGAGTGACTGATGGACTTCTCCCTCCGAGGGACTGCTGACTTCTCCTTCCGAGGGATTGGTGGACTTCTCCTCCGAGGGACTGCTGACTTCTCCCTCCGAGGGACTGGTGGACTTCTCCTCCGAGGGACTGGTGGACTTCTCCTCCAAGGGACTGGTGGACTTCTTCTCCAAGGGACTGCTGACTTCTCCTTCCGAGGGATTGATGGACTTCTCCCTCCGAGGGACTGGTGGACTTCTCCCTCCGAGGGACTGCTGACTTCTCCTTCCGAGGGACTGATGGACTTCTCCCTCCGAGGGACTGGTGGACTTCTCCCTCCGAGGGACTGCTGACTAATCCCTCCGAGGGACTGCTGACTAATCCCTCCAAGGGACTGCTGACTTCTCCTTCCGAGGGATTGATGGACTTCTCCCTCCGAGGGACTGGTGGACATCTCCCTCCAAGGGACTGGTGGACTTCTCCGTCCGAGGGACTGGTGGACTTCTCCCTCCAAGGGACTAGTGGACTTCTCCTCCGAGGGACTGTTGACTTCTCCTTCCGAGGGATTGGTGGACTTCTCCTCCGAGGGACTGCTGACTTCTCCTTCCGAGGGATTGGTGGACTTCTCCTCCAAGGGACTGCTGACTTCTCCCTCCGAGGGACTGCTGGACTTCTCCTCCGAGGGACTGGTGGACTTCTCCTCCGAGGGACTGGTGGACTTCTCCTCCAAGGGACTGGTGGACTTCTCCTCCAAGGGACTGGTGGACTTCTCCTCCAAGGGACTGCTGACTTCTCCTTCCGAGGGACTGTTGGACTTCTCCCACCGAGGGACTGGTGGACATCTCCCTCTGAGGGACTGGTGGACTTCTCCTCCAAGGGACTGATGGACTTCTCCTCCGAGGGACTGTTGACTTCTCCTTCCGAGGGACTGATGGATTTCTCCCTCCGAGGGACTGGTGGACTTTTCCCTCCGAGGGACTGCTGACTTCTCCTTCCTGGGGATTGGTGGACTTCTCCTCCGAGGAACTGATGGACTTCTCCTTCCGAGGGACTGGTGGACTTCTCCTCCGAGGGACTGGTGGACTTCTCCCACCGAGGGACTGGTGGACTTCTCCTCCGAGGGTCTGTTGACTTCTCCTTCCGAGGGACTGATGGACTTCTCCCTCCGAGGGACTGGTGGACTTCTCCCTCCGAGGGACTGGTGGACTTCTCCTCCGAGGGACTGTTGACTTCTCCTTCCGAGGGACTGATGGACTTCTCCCTCCGAGGGACTGCTGGACTTCTCCCTCCGAGGGACTGGTGGACTTCTCCTCCGAGGGTCTGTTGACTTCTCCTTCCGAGGGACTGATGACTTCTCCTTCCGAGGGATTGATGGAATTCTCCCTCCGAGGGCCTGGTGGACTTCTCTCTCCGAGGGACTGGTTTACTTCTCCCTCCGAGGGACTGGCGGACTTCTCCTCCGGGTGCTGGTGTACATCTCCCTCTGAGGGACTGGTGGACTTCTCCCTCCGAGGGACTGGTGGACATCTCCCTCCGAGGGACTGATGGACTTCTCCCTCTGAGGGACTGCTGACTTCTTTCTCCGAGGGACTGGTGGACATCTCCCTCCGAGGGACTGGTGGACTTCTCCTTCCGAGGGACTGCTGACATCTCCCTCCGTGGGACTGGTGGACTTCTCCCTCCGAGGGACTGGCGGACATCTCCCTCCGAGGGACTGGTGGACTTCTCCTCTGAGGGACTGCTGACTTCTCTCTCCGAGGGACTGGTGGACATCTCCCTCCGAGGGACTGGTGGACTTCTCCCTTCGAGCGACTGGTGGACATCTCCCTCCGAGGGACCAGTGGACTTCTCCCTCCGAGGGACTGGTGGATTTCTCCCTCCGAGGGACTGGTTGACATCTCCCTCCGATGGACTGGTGGACTTCTCCCTCTGAGGGACTGCTGACTTCTCTCTCCGAGGGACTGGTGGACATCTCCCTCCGAGGGGCTGTTGACTTCTCTCTCCGAGGGACTGGTGGACTTCTCCCTCCGAGGGACTGGTGGACTTCTCCCTCCGAGGGACTGGTGGACATCTCCCTCCGAGGGACTGATGGACTTCTCCCTCTGAGGGACTGCTGACTTCTTTCTCCGAGGGACTGGTGGACATCTCCCTCCGAGGGACTGGTGGACTTCTCCCTCCAAGGGACTGCTGACGTCTCCCTCCGAGGGACTGGTGGACTTCTCCTCCAAGGGACTGGTGGACTTCTCCTCCGAGGGACTGGTGACTTCTCCTTCCGAGGGACTGATCAACTTCTCCCTCCGAGGGACTGGTGGACTTCTCCCTCCGAGGGACTGCTGACTTCTCCTTCCGAGGGACTGGTGGACTTCTCCTCCGAGAGACTGGTGGACTTCGCCCCCCGAGGGACTGGTGGACTTCTCCTCCAAGGAACTGCTGACTTCTCCTTCCGAGGGACTGATGGACTTCTCCTTCCGAGGGACTGGTGGACTTCTCCTCCGAGGGACTGGTGGACTTCTCCCCCCGAGGGACTGGTGGATGTCTCCTCCGAGGGACTAGTGGACATCTCCCTCCGAGGGACTGGTGGACTTCTCCTCCGAGGGACTAGTGGACATCTCCCTCCGAGGGACTGGTGGACTTTTCCCTCTGAGGGACTGGTGGATTTCTCTCTCCGAGGGACTGGTGGACATCTCCCTCCGAGGGACTGGTGGACTTCTCCCTCTGAGGGACTGGTGGACTTCTCCCTCCGAGGGACTGGTGGACTTCTCTCTCCGAGGGACTGGTGGACATCTCCCTCCGAGGGACTGGTGGACTTCTCCCTCTGAGGGACTGCTGACTTCTTTCTCCGAGGGACTGGTGGACATCTCCCTCCGAGGGTCTGGTTGACTTCTCCCTCCGAGGGACTGGTGGACTTCTCCTTCCGAGGGACTGCTGACATCTCCCTCCGAGGGACTGGTGGACTTCTCCTCTGAGGGACTGCTGACTTCTCTCTCCGAGGGACTGGTGGACATCTCCCTCCGAGGGACTGGTGGACTTCTCCCTTCGAGGGACTGGTGGACATCTCCCTCCGAGGGACCAGTGGACTTCTCTCTCCGAGGGACTGGTGGATTTCTCCCTCCGAGGGACTGGTTGACATCTCCCTCCGAGGGACTGGTGGACTTCTCCCTCAGAGGGACTGCTGACTTCTCTCTCCGAGTGACTGATGGACATCTCCCTCCGAGGGACTGGTTGACTTCTCCCTCCGAGGGACTGGTGGACTTCTCCCGCCGAGGGAATGCTGACTTCTCCCTCCGAGGGACTGGTGCACTTCTCCCTCCAAGGGACTGCTGACGTCTCCCTCCGAGGGACTGGTGGATTTCTGCCTCCGAGGGATTTGTGGACATCTCCCTCCGAGGGACTGGTGGACCTCTCCTCTGAGGGACTGCTGACTTCTCCCCCCCGAGGGACTGGTGGACTTCTCCTCCAAGGGACTGCTGATTTCTCCCTCCAAGGGACTGGTGGACTTCTCCCTCCAAGGGACTGCTGACGTCTCCCTCCGAGGGACTGCTGACTTCTCCTTCCGAGTGACTGATGGACTTCTCCCTCCGAGGGACTGCTGACTTCTCCTTCCGAGGGATTGGTGGACTTCTCCTCCGAGGGACTGCTGACTTCTCCCTCCGAGGGACTGGTGGACTTCTCCTCCGAGGGACTGGTGGACTTCTCCTCCAAGGGACTGGTGGACTTCTTCTCCAAGGGACTGCTGACTTCTCCTTCCGAGGGATTGATGGACTTCTCCCTCCGAGGGACTGGTGGACTTCTCCCTCCGAGGGACTGCTGACTTCTCCTTCCGAGGGACTGATGGACTTCTCCCTCCGAGGGACTGGTGGACTTCTCCCTCCGAGGGACTGCTGACTAATCCCTCCGAGGGACTGCTGACTAATCCCTCCAAGGGACTGCTGACTTCTCCTTCCGAGGGATTGATGGACTTCTCCCTCCGAGGGACTGGTGGACATCTCCCTCCAAGGGACTGGTGGACTTCTCCGTCCGAGGGACTGGTGGACTTCTCCCTCCAAGGGACTAGTGGACTTCTCCTCCGAGGGACTGTTGACTTCTCCTTCCGAGGGATTGGTGGACTTCTCCTCCGAGGGACTGCTGACTTCTCCTTCCGAGGGATTGGTGGACTTCTCCTCCAAGGGACTGCTGACTTCTCCCTCCGAGGGACTGGTGGACTTCTCCTCCGAGGGACTGGTGGACTTCTCCTCCGAGGGACTGGTGGACTTTTCCCTCTGAGGGACTGGTGGATTTCTCTCTCCGAGGGACTGGTGGACATCTCCCTCCGAGGGACTGGTGGACTTCTCCCTCTGAGGGACTGGTGGACTTCTCCCTCCGAGGGACTGGTGGACTTCTCTCTCCGAGGGACTGGTGGACATCTCCCTCCGAGGGACTGGTGGACTTCTCCCTCTGAGGGACTGCTGACTTCTTTCTCCGAGGGACTGGTGGACATCTCCCTCCGAGGGTCTGGTTGACTTCTCCCTCCGAGGGACTGGTGGACTTCTCCTTCCGAGGGACTGCTGACTTCTCCCCCCGAGGGAATGGTGGACTTCTCCCTCCGAGGGACTGGTGGACTTCTCCCTCCGAGGGACTGCTGAATTCTCTCTCTGAGGGACTGGTGGACATCTCCCTCCGAGGGACTGGTGGACATCTCCCTCGGAGGGACTGGTTGACTTCTCCCTCCGAGGGACTGGTGGACATCTCCTTCCGAGGGACTGCTGACTTCTCCCTCCGAGGGACTGGTGGACTTCTCCCTCCGAGGGACTGCTGAATTCTCTCTCTGAGGGACTGGTGGACATCTCCCTCCGAGGGACTGGTGGACTCCTCCCTCCGAGGGACTGGCGGACAGCTCCCTCCGAGGGACTGGTGGACTTCTCCCTCTGAGGGACTGCTGACTTCTCTCTCCGAGGGACTGGTGGACTTCTCCCACCAAGGGACTGCTGATTTCTCCCTCCAAGGGACTGCTGACGTCTCCCTCCGAGGGACTGCTGACTTCTCCTTCCGAGTGACTGATGGACTTCTCCCTCCGAGGGACTGCTGACTTCTCCTTCCGAGGGATTGGTGGACTTCTCCTCCAAGGGACTGCTGACTTCTCCCTCCGAGGGACTGGTGGACTTCTCCCACCAAGGGACTGGTGGACTTCTCCCTCCAAGGGACTGCTGACGTCTCCCTCCGAGGGACTGCTGACTTCTCCTTCCGAGTGACTGATGGACTTCTCCCTCCGAGGGACTGCTGACTTCTCCTTCCGAGGGATTGGTGGACTTCTCCTCCGAGGGACTGCTGACTTCTCCCTCCGAGGGACTGGTGGACTTCTCCTCCGAGGGACTGGTGGACTTCTCCTCCAAGGGACTGGTGGACTTCTTCTCCAAGGGACTGCTGACTTCTGCTTCCGAGGGATTGATGGACTTCTCCCTCCGAGGGGCTGGTGGACTTCTCCCTCCGAGGGACTGCTGACTTCTCCTTCCGAGGGACTGATGGACTTCTCCCTCCGAGGGACTGGTGGACTTCTCCCTCCGAGGGACTGCTGACTAATCCCTCCGAGGGACTGCTGACTAATCCCTCCAAGGGACTGCTGACTTCTCCTTCCGAGGGATTGATGGACTTCTCCCTCCGAGGGACTGGTGGACATCTCCCTCCAAGGGACTGGTGGACTTCTCCGTCCGAGGGACTGGTGGACTTCTCCCTCCAAGGGACTAGTGGACTTCTCCTCCGAGGGACTGTTGACTTCTCCTTCCGAGGGATTGGTGGACTTCTCCTCCGAGGGACTGCTGACTTCTCCTTCCGAGGGATTGGTGGACTTCTCCTCCGAGGGACTGCTGACTTCTCCCTCCGAGGGACTGGTGGACTTCTCCTCCGAGGGACTGGTGGACTTCTCCTCCGAGGGACTGGTGGACTTCTCCTCCAAGGGACTGGTGGACTTCTCCTCCAAGGGACTGGTGGACTTCTCCTCCAAGGGACTGCTGACGTCTCCCTCCGAGGGACTGTTGACTTCTCCTTCCGAGGGACTGATGGACTTCTCCCTCCGAGGGACTGGTGGACTTCTCCCTCCGAGGGATGCTGACTTCTCCTTCCGAGGGACTGGTGGACTTCTCCTCCGAGAGACTGCTGACTTCTCCCTCCGAGGGACTGGTGGACTTCTCCCTCCGAGGGACTGCTTACTAATCCCTCTGAGGGACTGCTGACTTCTCCCTACGAGTGACTGGTGGACATCTCCCTCCGAGGGACTGATGGACTTCTCCTCCAAGGGACTGGTGGACTTCTCCTCCAAGGGACTGCTGACGTCTCCCTCCGAGGGACTGTTGACTTCTCCTTCCGAGGAACTGATGGACTTCTCCCTCCGAGGGACTGGTGGACTTCTCCCTCCGAGGGACTGTTGACTTCTTCCTACGAGGGACTGGTGGACTTCTCCCACCGAGGGACTGGTGGACATCTCCCTCTGAGGGACTGGTGGACTTCTCCTCCGAGGGACTGTGGACTTCTCCTTCCGAGGGACTGATGGACTTCTCCCTCCGAGGTACTGGTGGACTTCTCCCTCCGAGGGACTGCTGACTTCTCCTTCCGAGGGATTGGTGGACTTCTCCTCCGAGGGACTGCTGACTTCTCCTTCCGAGGGACTGATGGACTTCTCCTTCTGAGGGACTGGTGCACTTCTCCTCCGAGGGACTGGTGGACTTCTCCCTCCGAGGGACTGCTGACTTCTCCTTCCGAGGGACTGGTGGACTTCTCCTCCGAGGGACTGGTGGACTTCTCCCTCCGAGGGACTGGTGGACTTCTCCTCCAAGGGACTGGTGGACTTCTCCCTCCAAAGGACTGCTGGACTTCACCTCCGAGGGACTGTTGACTTCTCCTTCTGAGGGACTGATGGACTTCTCCCTCCGAGGGACTGGTGGACTTCTCCCTCCGAGGGACTGCTGACTTCTCCTTCCGAGGGACTGGTGGACTTCTCCCTCCAAGGGACTGCTGACTTCTCCTTCCGAGGGACTGATGGACTTCTCCTTTCGAGGGACTGGTGGACTTCTCCTCCGAGGGACTAGTGGACTTCTCCCTCCGAGGGACTGCTGACTTCTCCTTCCGAGGGACTGGTGGACTTCTCCTCCGAGGGACTGCTGACTTCTCCCTCCGAGGGACTGATGGACTTCTCCCTCCGAGGGACTGCTGACTAATCCCTCTGAGGGACTGCTGACTTCTCCCTACGAGGGACTGCTGACTAGTCCCTCTGAGGGACTGCTGACTTCTCCCTCCGAGGGACTGATGAACTTATCCTCCAAGGGACTGCTGACTTCTCCTTCCGAGGGACTGGTGGACTTCTCCCTCCGAGGGACTGCTGACTTCTCTCTCCGAGGGACTGCTGACTTCTCCCCCCGAGGGACTGGTGGACTTCTCCCTCCGAGGGACTGCTGACTTCTCCTTTCGAGGGACTTGTGGACTTCTCCCTCCGAGGGACTGCTGACTTCTCCTTTCGAGGGACTGGTGGACGTCTCCTCCGAGGGACTGCTGACTTCTCCCCCCGAGGGACTGGTGGACTTCTCCCTCCAAGGGACTGGTGAACTTATCCTCCAAGGGACTGCTGACTTCTCCTTCCGAGGGACTGGTGGACTTCTCCCTCCGAGGGACTGCTGACTTCTCTCTCCGAGGGACTGCTGACTTCTCCCCCCGAGGGACTGGTGGACTTCTCCCTCCGAGGGACTGCTGACTTCTCTCTCCGAGGGACTGCTGACTTCTCCTTTCGAGGGACTGGTGGACTTCTCCTCCGAGGGACTAGTGGACTTCTCCCTCCGAGGGACTGGTGGACTTCTCCCTCCGAGGGACTGCTGACTTCTCCTTTCGAGGGACTGGTGGACTTCTCCTCCAAGGGACTGCTGACTTCTCCCCCCGAGGGACTGGTGGACTTCTCCTCCGAGGGACTGCTGACTTCTCCTTTCGAGGGACTGGTGGACTTCTCCTCCGAGGGACTGGTGGACTTCTCCCTCCGAGGGACTGCTGACTTCTCCTTTCGAGGGACTGGTGGACTTCTCCTCCGAGGGAATAGTGGACTTCTCCCTCCGAGGGACTGGTGGACTTCTCCCTCTGAGGGACTGGTGGATATCTCCCTCCGAGGGACTGGTGGACTTCTCCTCCGAGGGACTAGTGGACTTCTCCCTCCGAGGGACTGGTGGACTTCTCCTCTGTGGGACTGCTGACTTCTCTCTCCGAGGGACTGGTGGACATCTCCCTCCGAGGGACTGGTGGACTTCTCCCTTCGAGGGACTGGTGGACATCTCCCTCCGAGGGACCAGTGGACTTCTCTCTCCGAGGGACTGGTGGACATCTCCCTCCGAGGGACTGGTTGACTTCTCCCTCCGAGGGACTGATGGACTTCTCCCGCCGAGGGACTGGTTGATTTCTCCCTCCGAGGGACTGGTTGACATCTCCCTCCGAGGGACTGGTGGACTTCTCCCTCTGAGGGACTGCTGACTTCTCTCTCCGAGGGACTGGTGGACTTCTCCCTCTGAGGGACTGCTGACTTCTCTTCCGAGGGACTGGTGGATTTCTCCCTCCGAGGGACAGGTGGATTTCTCCCTCCGAGGGACTGGTTGACATCTCCCTCCGAGGGACTGGTGGATTTCTCCCTCCGAGGGACTGGTTGACATCTCCCTCCGAGGGACTGGTGGACTTCTCCCTCTGAGGGACTGCTGACTTCTCTCTCCGAGGGACTGGTGGACATCTCCCTCCGAGGGACTGGTTGACTTCTCCCTCCGAGGGACTGGTGGACTTCTCCCGCCGAGGGAATGCTGACTTCTCCCTCCGAGGGACTGGTGGGCTTCTCCTCCAAGGGACTGGTGGTCTTCTCCTTCGAGGGACTGTTGACTTCTCCTTCCCAGGGACTGATGGACTTCTCCCTCCGAGGGACTGGTGGACTTCTCCCTCCGAGGGACTGCTGACTTCTCCTTCCAAAGGACTGGTGGACTTCTCCCCCCGAGGGACTGCTGACTTCTCCTTCCGAGGGACTGATGGACTTCTCCTCCGAGGGACTGCTGACTTCTCCTTCCGAGGGACTGATGGACTTCTCCTTCCAAGGGAATGGTGGACATCTCCTCCGAGGGACTGGTGGACTTCTCCCCCCGAGGGACTGGTAGACGTCTCCTCCAAAGGACAGGTGGACTTCTCCTCCAAGGGACTGCTGACTTCTCCTTCCGAGGGACTGATGGACTTCTCCCTCCGAGGGACTGCTGACTTCTCCTTCCGAGGGACTGGTGGACTTCTCCCTCCGAGGGACTGGTGGACTTCTCCCTCCGAGGGACTGGTGGACTTCTCTCTCCGAGGGACTGGTGGACATCTCCCTCCGAGGGACTGGTGGACATCTCCCTCCGAGGGACTGGTGGACTTCTCCTTCGAGGGACTGTTGACTTCTCCTTCCGAGGGACTGATGGACTTCTCCTTCCGAGGGACTGGTGGACTTCTCCCTCGACTGCTGACTTCTCCCTCCAAGGTACTGGTGGACTTCTCCCTCGACTGCTGACTTCTCCTCCCCGAGGGACTGGTGGACTTCTCCTCCAAGGGACTGGTGGACTTCTCCTCCAAGGGACTGGTGGACTTCTCCTCCGACGGACTCGTGGACTTCTCCCTCCGAGGGACTGGTGGACTTCTCCCTCCGAGGGACTGGTGTACTTCTCTCTCTGAGGGACTGTTGGACATCTCCCTCCAAGGGACTGGTAGACTTCTCCCTCTGAGGGACTGGTGGACATCTCCCTACGAGGGACTGGTGGACTTCTCCTCCGAGGGACTGGTGGACATTTCCCTCCGAGGGACTGGTGGACTGCTCCCTCTGAGGGACTGGTGGAGTTCTCCCTCCGAGGGACTGGTGGACTTCCCCCTCTGAGGGACTGGTGGACTTCTCTCTCCGAGGGACTGGTGGACATCTGCCCCCGAGGGACTGGTGGACTTCTTCCTCCGAGGGACTGGTGGACTTCTTCCTCCGAGGGACTGGTGGACTTCTCTTTCCGAGGGACTGGTGGACTTCTTCCTCCGAGGGACTGGTGGACTTCTCTCTCCGAGGGACTGGTGGACTTCTCTCTCCAAGGGACTGGTGGACTTCTTCCTCCGAGGGACTGGTGGACTTCTCTCTCCGAGGGACTGGTGGACTTCTTCCTCCGAGGGACTGGTGGACTTCTCCCTCTGAGGGACTGGTGGACTTCTTCCTCCGAGGGACTGGTGGACTGCTCCCTCTGAGGGACTGGTGGAGTTCTCCCTCCGAGGGACTGTTGGACTTCTTCCTCCGAGGGACTGGTGGACTTCTCTCTCCAAGGGACTGGTGGACTTCTCTCTCCAAGGGACTGGTGGACTTCTTCCTCCAAGGGACTGGTGGACTTCTTCCTCCGAGGGACTGGTGGACTTCTCTCTCCGAGGGACTGGTGGACTTCTTCCTCCGAGGGACTGGTGGACTTCTCTCTCCAAGGGACTGGTGGACTTCTCTCTCCAAGGGACTGGTGGACTTCTTCCTCCAAGGGACTGGTGGACTTCTCCCTCTGAGGGACTGGTGGACATCTCCCTCCGAGGGACTGGTGGACTTCTCCTCCGAGGGACTGGTGGACATCTCCCTCCGAGGGACTGGTGGACTGCTCCCTCTGAGGGACTGGTGGAGTTCTCCCTCCGAGGGACTGGTGGACTTCCCCCTCTGAGGGACTGGTGGACTTCTCTCTCCGAGGGACTGGTGGACATCTCCCCCCGAGGGACTGGTGGACTTCTTCCTCCGAGGGACTGGTGGACTTCTTCCTCCGAGGGACTGGTGGACTTCTCTCTCCGAGGGACTGGTGGACTTCTTCCTCCGAGGGACTGGTGGACTTCTCTCTCCGAGGGACTGGTGGACATCTCCCCCCGAGGGACTGGTGGACTTCTTCCTCCGAGGGACTGGTGGACTTCTTCCTCCGAGGGACTGGTGGACTTCTCTCTCCGAGGGACTGGTGGACTTCTTCCTCCGAGGGACTGGTGGACTTCTCTCTCCAAGGGACTGGTGCACTTCTCCTTCGAGGGACTGTTGACTTCTCCTTCCGAGGGACTGATGGACTTCTCCTTCCGAGGGACTGGTGGACTTCTCCCTCGACTGCTGACTTCTCCCTCCAAGGTACTGGTGGACCTCTCCCTCGACTGCTGACATCTCCGCCCCGAGGGACTGGTGGACTTCTCCTCCAAGGGACTGGTGGACTTCTCCTCCAAGGGACTGGTGGACTTCTCCTCCGACGGACTCGTGGACTTCTCCCTCCGAGGGACTGGTGGACTTCTCCCTCCGAGGGACTGGTGTACTTCTCTCTCTGAGGGACTGGTGGACATCTCCCTCCAAGGGACTGGTAGACTTCTCCCTCTGAGGGACTGGTGGACATCTCCCTACGAGGGACTGGTGGACTTCTCCTCCGAGGGACTGGTGGACATTTCCCTCCGAGGGACTGGTGGACTGCTCCCTCTGAGGGACTGGTGGAGTTCTCCCTCCGAGGGACTGGTGGACTTCCCCCTCTGAGGGACTGGTGGACTTCTCTCTCCGAGGGACTGGTGGACATCTGCCCCCGAGGGACTGGTGGACTTCTTCCTCCGAGGGACTGGTGGACTTCTTCCTCCGAGGGACTGGTGGACTTCTCTTTCCGAGGGACTGGTGGACTTCTTCCTCCGAGGGACTGGTGGACTTCTCTCTCCGAGGGACTGGTGGACTTCTCTCTCCAAGGGACTGGTGGACTTCTTCCTCCGAGGGACTGGTGGACTTCTCTCTCCGAGGGACTGGTGGACTTCTTCCTCCGAGGGACTGGTGGACTTCTCCCTCTGAGGGACTGGTGGACTTCTTCCTCCGAGGGACTGGTGGACTGCTCCCTCTGAGGGACTGGTGGAGTTCTCCCTCCGAGGGACTGTTGGACTTCTTCCTCCGAGGGACTGGTGGACTTCTCTCTCCAAGGGACTGGTGGACTTCTCTCTCCAAGGGACTGGTGGACTTCTTCCTCCAAGGGACTGGTGGACTTCTTCCTCCGAGGGACTGGTGGACTTCTCTCTCCGAGGGACTGGTGGACTTCTTCCTCCGAGGGACTGGTGGACTTCTCTCTCCAAGGGACTGGTGGACTTCTCTCTCCAAGGGACTGGTGGACTTCTTCCTCCAAGGGACTGGTGGACTTCTCCCTCTGAGGGACTGGTGGACATCTCCCTCCGAGGGACTGGTGGACTTCTCCTCCGAGGGACTGGTGGACATCTCCCTCCGAGGGACTGGTGGACTGCTCCCTCTGAGGGACTGGTGGAGTTCTCCCTCCGAGGGACTGGTGGACTTCCCCCTCTGAGGGACTGGTGGACTTCTCTCTCCGAGGGACTGGTGGACATCTCCCCCCGAGGGACTGGTGGACTTCTTCCTCCGAGGGACTGGTGGACTTCTTCCTCCGAGGGACTGGTGGACTTCTCTCTCCGAGGGACTGGTGGACTTCTTCCTCCGAGGGACTGGTGGACTTCTCTCTCCGAGGGACTGGTGGACATCTCCCCCCGAGGGACTGGTGGACTTCTTCCTCCGAGGGACTGGTGGACTTCTTCCTCCGAGGGACTGGTGGACTTCTCTCTCCGAGGGACTGGTGGACTTCTTCCTCCGAGGGACTGGTGGACTTCTCTCTCCAAGGGACTGGTGAACTTCTCTCTCCAAGGGACTGGTGGACTTCTTCCTCCGAGGGACTGGTGGACTTCTCTCTCCGAGGGACTGGTGGACTTCTTCCTCCGATGGACTGGTGGACTTCTCCCTCTGAGGGACTGGTGGACTTCTCCCTCTGAGGGACTGCTGACTTCTCTCTCCGAGGGACTGGTGGACATCTCCCTCGGAGGGACTGGTTGACTTCTCCCTCCGAGGGACTGGTGGACTTCTCCTTCCGAGGGACTGCTGACTTCTCCCTCCGAGCGACTGGTGGACTTCTCCCTCCGAGGGACTGCTGAATTCTCTCTCTGAGGGACTGGTGGACATCTCCCTCCGAGGGACTGGTGGACTCCTCCCTCCGAGGGACTGGCGGACAGCTCCCTCCGAGGGTCTGGTGGACTTCTCCTCAGAGGGACTGGTGGACTTCTCCCTTTGAGGGACTGGTGGACTTCTCCCTCCGAGGGACTGGTGGATTTCTCCCTCCGAGGGACTGGTTGACATCTCCCTCCGAGGGACTGGTGGACTTCTCCCTCTGAGGGACTGCTGACTTCTCTCTCCGAGGGACTAGTGGACATCTCCCTCCGAGGGACTGGTTGACTTCTCCCTCCGAGGGACTGGTGGACTTCTCCCACCGAGGGACTGCTGACTTCTCCCTCCGAGGGTCTGGTGGACTTCTCCCTCCAAGGGACTGGTGGACTTCTCCTCCGAGGGACTGTTGACTTCTCCCTACGACGGACTGGTGGACTTCTCCCACCGAGGGACTGGTGGACATCTCCCTCTGAGGGACTGGTGGACTTCTCCTCCGAGGGACTTTTGACTTCTCCTTCCGAGGGACTGATGGACTTCTCCCTCCGAGGGACTGGTGGACTTCTCCCTCTGAGGGACTGCTGACTTCTCCTTCCGAGGAACTGGTGGACTTCTCCTCCGAGGGACTGCTGACTTCTCCCTCCGAGGAACTGGTGGACTTCTCCCTCCGAGGGACTGCTGACTTCTCCCTCTGAGGGACTGCTGACTTCTCCCTACGAGGGACTGGTGGACATCTCCCTCCAAGGGACTGGTGGACTTCTCCCTCCAAGGGACTGCTGACTTCTCCCTCCAAGGGACTGCTGACTTCTCCCTCCAAGGGACTGGTGGACATCTCCTCAGAGGGACTGCTGGCTTCTCCCTCCGAGGGACTGATGGACTTGTCTCTCTGAGGACTGCTGACTCCCCCACCGCCGATCAAAACATTCTTCCCCCCCGCCCCCCACCCCACCCCCATTAGAACTCTCCTCACTAAACAAAACACAACCATCAATAAATAAAAAATAAAACTCATGTCCTACCTCAGCCCAGGAAGTTAGCGGGTCGGCCGGCTGGTGCGGGCGGCCACTCGGCCGGAGATAGGTGCGGGACTTTCTCCATGACGTGCAGCAGGCCGGCGCACGTTGTGAGGCCACCCGACCTGGGATAGGGGCGCAACATCGGATCCCACACTGCAGAGGAGCTACTGCGCATGCGCGAAACCTCCAGTGCGCATGCATTGAGCTGCCGGCACTCTTTTGAGCGCAGGGCTCTAGCTCCGCCCCTAATTGAATTGCCACACTGCGCCAAGCACAAGGACAGTTGACAGAGCGGGGAGAATACAGGGATATCTTTTTGGCACTGTTTTGAGCATAGGAAGTCGGCACACCTCACGTGAGTGCACCAAAAAAACCGGAGGGCCCAATTTGGGTCCTAGATGCCATTTGTTGTTTCTCATATGTCCAGTCCATATCTGAAAATCATAGCAACGCTCCCTGTGATTCTCCAACTTCTTCAAATGGGCCACATGAGGCACAAGATTGAAACCCTTTATAAAATCAATGAAAGTAATTGAAATGAGTTGCTCCTGAGCCTCACCGTATTCAAAAATGTCACATAAAGCCACAACCTTGTCTATGTCCTCCTCCTGAGCAAAATGCAGCCTGTTCTTTACTCTGCAGGTCTTTAAAGTATCTAATTTACCAGTCACAACAACCCAAAGAGCTGCTGATATCAGCAAGATTTACTAGTAGTTTTCAGGTTCACTGACATATTCCTTCTTGGAGCTTCATGTTACAGTTAGCATGTATGTATCATTGCCTTAGTTGTACATCTTACACCGCACTGTCCAGTATATTTTACATTAATCCTTCAGCATATCACCGCTTGATACATCGGATCATAGGATCATATAAATTTGCGGCATAGAAGGAAGCCATTTGGCCCATCATGTCTGTGCTGGCCGAAAAAGAGCTACACAGCTTAACCCACCTTCCAGCTCTTGGTCCATAGCCTTGTAGGTTACGGCACTTCAAGTGCACATCCAAGTACTTTTTAAATGTGATGAGGGTTTTTGCCTCTACCATCCTTTCAGGCAGTAAGTTCCAGACCCCCCACCCATCTTCTGGTAAAAATGTTCTCCTCAACTCCCCTCTAATCCTTCTACCAATTACTTTACATCTATGCCACCTGGTTATTGACCCCTCTGCTAAGGAAATAGGTTCTTCCTATCCACTCTATCTAGGCCCCTCATAATTTTATACACCTCAATCAAATCTCTGCTCAGCCTCCTCTGTTCCAAAGAAAACAACCCCAGCCCATCCAATCTTTTCTCATAGCTAAAATACTCCAGTCCTGGCAACATCCTCGCAAATCTCCTCTGTACCCTCTCTTGTGCAATCACATCATTTCTGTAATATGGTGAGCAGAACTGTACGTAGTTCTCTAGCTGTGACCTAACTAGTGCTTTATACAGTTCAAGAATAATCTCTATGCTCTTATATTCTATTTCTCAGCTAATAAAGGCAAGTATCCCATATGCCTTCTTAATCACCTTATCTACTTGGCCTGCTACCTTCAGGGATCTGTGGACATGCACTCCAAGGTCCTTTTGTTCCTCTACACTTCGCATATCCTACCATTTATTGTGTATTCTGTAGGCATCAGCTCCCCAAGGATTATTGGACATTATCTGGACATTGCATTTTAATATTTCTCACTGCCGAAAAGCTGGAAGCCTTTTGTGGGAGGGGCCCAGGTACTTTTCCATGTTGTACTTGAAATCCACACCTGATGGGTGGGGTTGATCTGGGAAGACAATGGCCAGGATAAGGCAATTCATCACAGGTAATGGGCATGGAGGGCCCATTGTTAAGCAATGTGAGCT
The DNA here is from genome assembly GCF_044704955.1 of Pristiophorus japonicus. Lineage (NCBI taxonomy): Eukaryota > Metazoa > Chordata > Chondrichthyes > Pristiophoridae > Pristiophorus > Pristiophorus japonicus. The sequence continues at coordinate 158,381,012 of NC_091977.1, read as the reverse complement.
CATTAGAGTTAGATCAGATATGAACTGATCAGTGATCAAGCCATTACCTGGATGAGATAACCCTGAGAGGTAGGAAGCCAGAACAAAAGAAAGCCATTAAGCCCCAGACTGGTTGGAAGCGAAACCCCATATCAGCAACCCAGAAGCCACACAAACAGGAAGCTTCGAAACAAGGAAAAACTTTATTCTGCCTGAAAGGACAAACAGTTTTTGGATATAAAAGGGGCTGTGTGGCCATAGCTCTCTCTCTTGCTCTCGCTTGCTTCGCCTCTACAAGAACTGAACACGCTGTGTGGGACAGAGGGAAGAAACCAGAAGAGACATGTTTTCACCAGAAGAAGCAGCAAATAAGCCAACGAATCGGTGAGCATCATCCCTGCCCACACATCTTTAAGATCACAGCCACTGTGTGAGAAGGTGTCATGTGTTCTCCCAACCAAGCCTTAGTAAGGGTTTTAGTGGGAAGGTTTTGCTGCAAGGACCATAGGGGTACACCCAGCCAGTCGGTACAGATTCGGGGATACACTGTGGATCTGAGCAGAGGATTTAGACATTGGGTACTTCGTGATAGGAGCAGTTGAAACACTCGAGGGTATTGTATTGTACTACATCGTCACTGTATTTATTTGTTTTGCTGTGTTGAGGTAGCTTTAATAAAGCATTGCCATTTGAGACCGAGGTATTTGTCCATGATTCATTCATCTGTTCAGTACAGTAATTACTCCCAGGTCTAGAATTATTGTAACATGGGGATGCGTCGAAAACACCTAAGGGAAACCATTTACAATTCCTTTGCCTTGTTAGCTCTCCCCAAATGCATTACCTCACCCTTCTCTGGATTGACTTCCATTTGCCACTTTTTTGCCCATCTGACCAGTACATTGATATCGTCCTGCAGTCTACAGCTTTCTTCCTCATTATCAACGACATGGCCAACGTTTGTTTCATCTGCCAACTTCTTAATCATACCCTCTACATTCATGCCTAAATCATTGATTATATACCACAAAAAGCAAGGAACCTAGTACTGAGCCCTGCGGAACCCCACTGGAAACAGCTTTCCAGTCACAAAAACATATGTCGACCATTTCCATTTTCCTTCCTGCCATTGAGCCAATTTTGGATCCAACTTGCCACTTTCCCTTGGATCCCATGAGCTTTTACTTTTCTGACAAGTCTGCCATGTGAGTCCTTGTCAAAAGTCTTGCTAAAATCCATGTAGACTACGTCAAACACACTACCCTCATTGACCCTCCTTGTAACCTCATCAAAAAATTCAATCAAGATACATTTCAGATCTCATATTTCATATCTTCCCCAATACAATGTATCTGATTGGTCTCAACAGTGCATCATCTCCAAAAGGTTTGAAGTACTTGCACACCACTGGGTATCTTTTGATCACAAGTCAGCACAGGATTCATTGTGATCATGCTTCGATATACAGATGGACTAAAGATAATTGGGGAGCATGCTGGGCAGGCTAGAAAAACAACACTGGAAGCACTGATTTTTGTTGATAAATGCTGACATGGAAACACAACGCTGCAAATATTGACGAATGTACATGTCGGCTGACAGATAGATTGGTCTGTATTTTAAAATAAAGTGCTGTGTCAGCCTTTGCTCAGTGGTGAATAGCACTGTTTCCATGGAGTGAGAAGGTTGTGGGTTCAAGCCCCATTCCAGAGACTTGAGTACATAATCTAAGCTAACACTTAAGTGCTGTATGTACTCTTGGAGGTGCTGTCTTTCAAATGAGGTATTAAACTGGCCCTTTCTGCCTGCTCAGGTGGATGTAAACGATCTCACGGCAAAATTTATCCCTTAACCAACATTACTAAATCAGATTATCACTGATTGTGGGAACTTTCTGTGTGCAAATTGGCTGCCTCCTTTGCATACATTATAACATACACATCAAAGGTCCTTCATTGGCTGTAAGGTGCATTGGGGTATCCTGAAGTTGTGAAAGATGCTATATAAATGTGAACACTTTCTCTGAGACAGCATGCAAACTGCTGTATTCAATCTGTCTGACTTCTGAAGCAACTGATGAGATGAGATCAGTGCAATAGCAGGAGAAATCGTTATGATCAGCTACACTTCCTCTCGAAAACTGTCTGCAAGGTGCAGGAAATAGGCTGATTCAGAAAGTACACTAAGAGAGACTGGGGAAAAACATTGCATTTTATTGATATTGAGTAGCCCAGAGAACAACAGTAACAACCTTGTTTCCCACAATAAAGTGAATAGTAGCCCTGAGGCAATGAATGCTGGGATCTCCTGACCCCATAGGGCTGTCACATCAACAAGGTATACTCCCCAAATACGGAAGAAAATTACAGGCTTATTTTGATGCTTTTGAGGGGTGCACACCATGGCATTTGGGGTTGTATGTTTGGACTGCTTTCTAATTTAAAAGCTGTTCCTCTTCTGCGTGCACTGGATGTAGCAAGGCCACATGGCACACTAGGGTATACCAATGAATTATGTCTGAATGTATGTAACTGTAGCAAGGTCACATGGCACACTAGGGTATACCAATGAATTATGTCTGAATGTATGTAACTGTGAGTGTTGTGCAGTGTTTTTTCAAGTACTCTATAGTATTCCTGTGGTATCAATAAACAAATTGGCTCTATTTATTATTGCTGCTTCCATCTCTGGCAATCATTTGAACCTTGATCTAACCTTGTCCACCTTTGTAAACTACACAGGCCTGAGATTAACTGCATTACACATGCAATATGATAATGACATTCAGATTATCCAAGCCTACATTACATGTCCTTATACAGTGGAGGATAATTTTAAGTGTGAAAAAAATTACTTGCTGGTACTTGTGGTCTCCACCTCTTTCACAAGTTGAAGAACACACTGGTGTTGAAAATCCGCACTATGCTTTGCACCTCCATTATGCTGGTTGGCCGGGACTTACGTCCGCCAGTGATGTGTGCTACTGACCCCATCGGAATTTGTGAGGTTTAGCTCAACTAAATATGCATTGGAGGGCCAAGAGTGGGGAGGGTAGGGAGGGTGAGGTGGGTGCAGTGGTGGGAAGAAACTTAAGATGGCAGCAGGTTCTTGGAAGCACAACAGATGTGGGTGTTTCAGCTCTAGATTTTGTCAAAGAATTCCTTTGCTTTCTCAAGAGGTCATAATGGTGTCAACCTCACTCTCAAGTGGCTCACAACAAATGCATCAGGGAAGGGGCTGCAGAAGGAGGCAAGCCTAGAATTTCTCAAATGCTGTCTGCAGATTCTCCTTGATGAGATCCGATAGAGGAGAGACCAATTGCTGGGAATGCGAGGAAAGAAGCCCCCAAAAGCAGCCAATAGAGCCATGTGGAGGAAGGTGTCTGTGCCGCTGAGTGCCACCTCTCTCACTCTCAGGACAGCAGACTGATGCTGCAAGAAGTTCAATGACCTGACCAGGGTAATCAAGGCAAGAGAAGTACCATCATCCCTTTTATATTTTGGCACTATTATATCTCCATATTATACTCTTGTAGCAAGGAAGGAATGGAATATAATCATAAACATGTATGTAATTTCACTTTCCAGTGCTGTTTTCATTCAGTACACTTGCCAGAGGGAAAAATTGACCATCACCATTTTTCTTTCCCACCAACATCCTTATCTAGATCTGACAAAATGATATGCTTTGCATGTGCCTATTTATTAGGCAGTCTAAGTGAAACTGTGTACACCTGAATTCATGCAAACACCAGGTAATGAAAGGTAGACCATTGTTCACAACCTGATAATTAACTGTGCTGCTATGTAATCAAATAGGCTTTCATGATTTGATCAAAATATTTGACTGTAAAATGGATGATAATTGACATCAGCTTCTGTGCTCATTGGATTAAACAGCAATTCCAAGCTGCATCACAGAATTCTCAATATCGTATCTTACCCCTGAGCATTTGTTTGAGAAATACAAGCTATTATATAAAAACAACAACTTGTATTTATATAGCACCTTTAATATAGTGAAACTTCCCAAAGTGCTTCAGAGGAGTATTATGAAACAAAAAATTTGACGCCGAGCGACATAAGGAGAAATTAGGGCAGGTGGCCAGAAGCTTGGTCAAAGAAGTAGGTTTTAAGGAGCGTCTTAAAGGAGGAGAGAGGGATAAAGAGGCGGAGAGGTTTAGGCAGGGAATTCCAGAGCTTAGGGCCTAGGCAACAGAAGGCATGGCCACCAATGGTTGAGCGATTATAATCAGGGATCATAGAATCATAGAAATTTACAGCACGGAAAGAGGCCATTTCGGCCTATCATGTTCACGATGGCCAACCAAGAGCTATCCAGCCTAGTTCCATTTTCCAGCTCTTGGTCCGTAGCCCTTAGGTTATGACACTTTAAGTGCACATCCAAGTATCTTTTAAATGTGGTGAGGGTTTCTGCCTCACCACATTCAGGCAGTGAGTTCCAGATCCCCACCACCCGCTGGGTGAATAAATTTTCCCTCATACCTCCTCTAAATCCCCCACCGCCCCCCCCCCCGCCCCAATTACTTTAAATCTATGCCTCCTGGTTGTTGACCCCTCTGCCAAAGGAAATAGATCCTTCCTATCTACTCTATCCAGACCCTTCATCATTTTATACACCTCAATCAGGTCTCCCCTTAGCCTCCTCTGTTCCAAAGAAAATAGACCCAGCATCTCCAATCTTTCCTCATAACCAAAATTCTCCAGTCCAGGCAACATTTTTGTAAATCTCCTCTGCTCCCTTTCCAGTGCAATCGCATCTTTCCTGTAATGTGGTGACCAATACTGTACATAGTACTCCAGCTGCAGCCTAACCAGTGTTTTATACAGTTCAAGAATAACCTCCTTGCTCTTGTATTCCATGCCTCGACTTATAAAGGCAAATATTGCATATACCTTCTTAATCACCTTATCTACCTGGCCTGCTACCTTTAGGGATCTGTGGACCTGCACTTCAAGGTCCCTTTGTTCCTCTACACTTTTCAGTGTCGTACCATTTAATGTGTATTACCTTGCCTTGTTAGACCTCCCCAAATGCATTACCTCACACTTATTCGGATTGAGTTCCATTTGCCACTGTTCTGCCCACCTAACCAGCACATTGATATCATCCTGCAGTCTGCAGCTTTTTCTGCTCATCCAGAAATAAATGTTGGATGCTCAAGAGGGCAGAATTAGAGGAGCGCAGATATTTCAGGGGGTTGTGGGGCTGAAGGTGATTACAGAGATAGGGAGGGGCGAGTCCATGGAGGGATTTGAAAACAAGGATGAGAATTTTGAAATTGAGATGTTACTTAACGGGGAGCCAATATAGCTCAGGGGTGATGGGTGAGTGGGACTTGGTGCGAGTTAGGACACGGGCAGCCAGGAGTGCTTTGGAATAGTCAAGTCTAGAGGTAACAAAGGCATGAATGAGGGTTTCAGCAGCGGATGAGCTGAGACAAGAGCGGAGACAGGCAATGTTACGGAGGTGGAAATAGGCAGTCTTAGTTATGCTGTGGATATGTGGTCAAAAGCTTATTTCAGGATCAAATATGATACCAAGGTTATGAACAGTGTGCTTTAGCCTCAGACAGAAGTTGGGGAGAGGAATGGAGTCAAGGGAAAGGTGTTTCCGGCAGGGACCGAAAACAATGGCTTTGTTCTTCCCAATATTTAATTGGAAAAAATTTCTACTCATGCAGAACTGGATGTCAGTTAAACAATTGATAGACCGTGGAGGGGTCATGAGAAGAGGTAGTGAGTTAGAGCTGGGTGTCATCAGCATACATGTGGAAACTGATACTGTGTTTTCGGATGATGTTGCCAAGGGGCAACATGTAGATGAGAAATAGGAGGGAGCCAAGGATAGATCCTTGGGGGACACCAGAACTAATGATGCGGGAGCGGGAAGAGAAACCATTACAGGTGATTCTCTGACTACTTTTAGATAGACAAGAATGGAACTAGGCAAATGCAGTTCCACCCTGCTGGACGACGGTGGAGAGGTGTTGGAGAAGGATAGAGTGGTCAACTGTGTCAAATGCTGCAGACAAGTCAAGAAGGATGAGGAGGGATAGTTTGCCTTCGTCACAGTCACAAAGGATGTCAGTTGTGACTTTGATGAGAACCGTTTCAGTACTGTAGCAGGCACATACTATACTACATACTAATACTATATATATATAACTATACATTTTTCAGCAGGTAAGAAAGTTTTTAAGTATAATCATTTTGTAAAAATGGATCAACAAACAGCCATAATAATTAACCTCAAGTAAAGGATACTACTCACTAAACTGTTAAGAATCCTGCCAAAGATTCAACATAACATGCACATGCTGTTATTAAATACATCACGATTAATGTATTTTGTTGCTAATTATTTGATTCCTCTTTAGCTACTCAGGAAACATTGGCTTCAGATCAATATCTTGTCTGCATGAGATTAAAGCCTTCTCTGACAGAGCTGTGCGAAAATTAAAATTGTTGTATGTCATTGTACATTTTGCTTTTTGATGGTATCGGGTTTTTTTCAAGATCAAACTATTGACAGCAAAAGTATTGGAGATACATATTATGGCAAAAACTATGACAAAATTATAACTTTTCTTAAACATAGAATAGAGCTATTCTGTAATTTATAGTATACTTTGCTATCCAGTTGATTTGATAATTTTATTAAAATAAAACCCACTAATGACTCTAAGATGTTAAGCAATATGGACAGAATATACAAACTGTTGAAAGATATGGTTTACTTTGATTCTTCCCTCAATTACACAACACAGTTACAGAAATAGTGTCGACCTCATTACAAAGCTGTTCAGTCATCACTACAGGCACATTGCTGTAGAAGATATGTGACCAGGTTGTTGTTTGCTAGTGAGCAATACTGGAAGCAAAATATAATGATCACTTCATTCCCTTAAACCACTGGGTCCAGTCTTGCTTCTGCATGTTAGCAAATTTTTAAAAATACAAACTTTTAGTATTTTTTTTGTGCTCATTAGGACAATTTGGGGACCAATTTGCAGGGCCGCCACCCATTGGGAATAAAGGTGCCAAAAATGGGGTGCACTGCTTACTGCTCCATTCCAATTCCCGATACAGCCACAGCCATTTCTGATCCGTGGCGGGAATGAGCAATGAGAGCCAATGTTCCCTCTAATTTTTATTTTTGGTGCGTGGTCCCTTTAAATTTGCTGCGTGGTATCTTTTCCCAGCGGAACAGCTGCTGAGTGGCTTGCACAGGACCTCCCGATCACTGTGGGGAGAACATTGCATCTGCCTGTTTCAGGGAGCCTACTTTTAACATATAGAGGGTTAAATTGGATAGCCCTGGAAAACGGGCATGGGGATTGCAATGTGCGATTAACCCACGCCCATTCAGTGCTGCCTGCTCATTATAATGATTTGGCTGCACGTATCTGCAGGATGTCTAAAATGGTTACTACCTAGCACTACTTAAAGCTAGCCAGCACCGGTTAAAGCTAGCCTGCACCTCTTAAAGGGAAGGTTCATTGTGGTTGCTGGACGTGCTGAGATCATTCCGAATAGTTTGCTGTGCAACAGTTAACAATGGCCGATCATGGGAGAGTGTGGGCACCAAGGTTTTCAGTCACTGCAATGAGGTCTTGATGGAGAATATGGTAAGGAGGAGAGATGTCCTGTACCCTCATGGGGGCAGGAGGCCCTCCAGACATATGATGAGAAGACAGTGGGAACAGATAGCCATGAAGGTCAATGGCTGGAGTGTAGCCCCAAGGACCTGGATACAATGCTGCAAGAAGTTTAATGACTTCACACAAGTGGTCAAGGCCAATGAATACATCTTCAAATGCCAGATCCTACCAACTGCACCACTAGTCTCAGCTACTAGTGAATTCACCACACCTCCATCACTCACCTACCAACAATTTCTATCAATCGTGACTCATACCTGATATTCATAGTTTCATCTCACCCTCACACACTTAGCACTGTTGCAAGCCTCACACCCACATCTCACAGCTTGCACACATTGCCAGCTATTCAACCATGACAGCCACATCAGAAAAACATTTTGCGCGACACTCATTGACATACTTCCCTCTCTCTTGCAGGAGAAGGTGGTGCAAACCAGAGGCAACAAGAATTGAAGGAGGAGAGGTGCACCTGCCTGTTCTAGCTCTCATAGAGGAGACTGTGCTGGCCATGATGGAAACGCTCATTGCTGAGGCCATGGCCACTACGGGGCTGAATCCATTGAAGATGACGTTATGCTCATAACTAATCTTCCTCTCACATCCCACTTCCCCTTCATCCCACAACCTCTTCCGACCATTGGTGGCTGTACCTTCTGTTGCCTTGGCCCTAAGCTCTGGAATTCCCTCCCAAAACCTCTCCGCCTCTCTACCTCTCTCCTCCTTTAAGACACTCTTTAAAATTTACCTCTTTGACTAAGCTTTTAGTCATCAGCTATAATTTCTCCTTATGTAGCTCAGTGTTAAATTTTTTGTCTTATAATACTCTTGTGAAGTGCCGTGGAACTGCGTTAAAGGTGCTATATAAATACAAGTTGTTGTTGTTGACTTCTAAGCTACAGATGGTCTAAGCATGCACCTCTTACTTTCCCCCCTCCCATCATCACTACTTTACCTTATCCCCTTTTCCTTTCAGATACCCAAGAACTGCCACCTTCCCAGTGGAGGAAGACCAAGAAGAGAGTGATGATGAAGACACACCCACACTCGATTTCACACTCGCAGCCACTAGTTCAGATATGTGTGTATCTTAGAGGATAGCATAGAGGCAGGATGTGCAGGTGGTGAGACACCGGGTACAAGTGTGCTGCAGCCAGGGCAGCATCAAGGATAGCGCAGGTGCCAGGTTGCCTGAGGGTGAGGTTGCACACTAGTTCTGCTGCAGAGCACTTTGATGGGCCAGTTTGATGGGTCTAAACACTGAAATGCTTGGTGGATTGGGAAGCCTGCCTTCAGTATCAAGGAGCATGGAGGAGTCAGGTGCCAACTTCGCACAGGGCTTTGCACAGAGCTTGGACCCCAACATGGATCTGGTGACCAACTCCATCAACACACATGTGGAACCAGCCATGTTGCAGCATCTAATGGCTGATATCTCATCTTCTGTTGCAACACAAGCAGCAGCCACCCAATGTTTGAGTGCTGCAGTGGAAGTTCAGACTGCTGCCAACATGGCTCTGTGACACACTAGCAGCCCCTTTGAGCCAGTGTTCAAAGGGGCTTACAGTGTGTCACAGCAGTCCAGCAATCCATACTCCAACAGATTACTAGGATTGCTAAGCCACCACCCCAGGTGGAATGGCAGTGGCTACATGGAGCACAAACCTATTGTCCTGTCTCAGAATGTCAGTATTCATTCTGCCGCCCCTGCTACTCCGCCAGTGACGTTGCTGTTGCCTGTCAGTCAGCCAGCTGAGACTTCTGCCGAAATGGTGCAGTCTGAAGCTGGGCCTTCTAGGCCCAGAGATGCTCGAGGTTGTCCTCCAAGGCCTTCTGCAGTCTCCTCAATGAAGCCTTTCGCCAGCCATGCTGCAGCCACTGGAGTAGCGCTCCGTAGGAGCACTAGGTCAGGCAAAGACACACGGAAGACAGGCAGTAAGGGATTGCACAAGGGTGATTAGTTTAATTTTGTATGTAATCTGGCATGATTTAATTGATAAATTTGGTTTGGAATGTTTATTTTGTGTTGGCTTTTATTTTTGCATTGTGGCCAAGAGGATGATGTGAAGAGCAGTGACAGAGGGAAGGCACAGAGTGTGGGACTATTGGTGAATGGGGAATTACGGTTGAGGTTACTAGTAACTCACTTGAATTAGTTCTTTACATACAGCCTGGGCAGAAATGAGCTTTATAGGTTGCAGCCTGCCTTCCTCGTCCTCCCCTCCCTCCTTCTCCTCCTCCTCCTGCACCTGCTCCTTAGCTTCTCGCCTGATAAGTGCTGACAAAGACTGTTCCCTTACGATGGCAAGGTTGTGCAGTATGCAGCATACCACCACTAATCCTGAGGCTGACTCAGCTGAGTACTGCAGGGCTCCTCCAGAACCGTCCAGGCAGCAGAATTGTTGCTTCAGTACGCCAAGGTCTGCTCCATCACATTTCCTGTGGCAGCATGGCTCTCATTTTATGCGTGCTGTGCACGTGTGCGTGGGTTGCGAACCTACGTCATGAGCTATGCCATGAGCAGATAGCCCTAGTCGCCCAGTGGCCTCCCTTTGGTTTGCCGTTGTGGCTGAAATTCAGCTGGCACAACAGACTGCCGGAAAATGAATGAATCATGACTGCTGCCAAGATAGCGGGCATTGATCTGCATGATGCGCTGCCTATGTTCACACACTAACTGCATGGTGAGGGAGTAAAATCCCTTTCGATTCAGGTATATAGCAGTGTTGACATGAGGCGCACGCAAAGCAATGTGTCTGCAGTCAATGGCGCCCTGCACCATGGGGCAGCCTGCAATCCCACAAACTCTCATGCTCGCTCCGCCTAGTTCTCTCTGGCAAGAGGAAATTGAATTAAGTTATCTCTCTTTGAATAGAGATTCTCAATGACCTCCATTATGCAATAGTGAACTGAAAACTGCTAAATGTTCCTAATTCCGGAGATGAGGGGGTTGACTTATGAAGATAGGTTGAGTGGGTTGGGTCTATACTCATTGGAGTTCAGAAGAATGAGAGGTGATCTTATCAAAACATGTAAGATAATGAGGAGGCTCAACAAGTTGGATGCAGAGAGGATATTTCCACTCATAGGGGAAAATAAACTCGGGGGCCCCTCAGAATAAGGGGCCGCCCATTTAAAACTGAGATGAGGAGGAATTTCTTCTCTCAGAGAGTTGTAAATCTATGGAATTCTCTGCCCCAGAGAGCTGTGGAGGCTGGGTCTTTGAATATATTTAAGGCAGAGATAGACAGATTTTTGAGCGATAAGGGAATAAAGGGTTATGGGGAGCGGGCAGGGAAGTGGAGCTGGGCCCATGATCAGATTAACCATGATCTTATTGAATGGCGGAGCGGGTTCGAGGGGCCAAATGGCCTACTCCTGCTTCTATTTCTTATGTTCTTATGTTCTTATATTTCCAGCACCAGCCTAAAAGGAGCCAGATGCATAAAAGTTCATAAGAATGGTCACCTTCACAGCCACTGGCAATGCGGTTCTTGCCTTGCTCTGCAGTTGGAGTTGTGGCTGCATCAGGTGACAAATTTCAGTGACGACTTCCTTAATGAAGCAAAGACACCTCAGACATTGGTTGTTGCTGAAGTTCAAGTAGGAGAATTGCTCCCTGAACACCCTGGGCAGATATGGCCTCCTGCTGAGAGCCCTTATCCCCTTCCTCTTCCTCTCTCTTCTAGCAGCTTGTCCGAAGTAGCCTCTGCTCGTTCTCCCAGTCATACTCTATTCCAAGAGTAAAGCCTACTAGTAAACCCAGGTCTGGGAGCAACTGATTTGTGCAGAAGCCTTAAAATCAGCAGAAAGTCGCTCTGTAACTGCCACACCGCTTCCTATAGACTTTTGAAATTTGAAGCAATAATGGAAAGCACCTGTAAGGGATGAATTGTAAGAGTTGCAAATAGGTGGTCAGAATTATGCTGAAGGTAGTGAACTTATCAGTATTAGGAGGGTCTGTATAATTGTCTATGTATGTAACACTTGCTTATGTAGGTATAGCACAAATGTATAATGTATTAAACTGAATCTGTAACCTCTGTAATACTTAAACAGCAAAATCAGCAGTTGTTGATCAGAAGTCTCTGAGGAAGAGATCAGGAAGCCAGTTTAGGCAAAATGCAAGTCATGGAATAACAGAATAGAAGATGGGCAATTGGATATGCCACTCAGAGACAGTTTGATAAGAGTCGACGAATCAACGTAACTTCGCTGATCGAATTAGACCTATCGAGGATTTTGTAGGAGGGTGCTCCTCTCTAAAGCCTGTATAAATTGTACTCGAAACCTCTTGTATTTCGGAGGTTCTACAACTGAACCTTCCCGTGTAGTAGTAATCTCAGGATTGCTACCAGTGCCACGTGCAAGTCAGAGTAAGAATCGTAGGATAGCTCAGATGAATACATGGCTTGAGGAGTGGTGCAGAAGGGAGGGATTCAAATTCCTGGGACATTGAAACCAGTTCTGGGGGAGGTGGGACCAGTACAAATCGGACGGTCTGCACCTGGGCAGGACCAGAACCAATGTCTTAGGGGGAGTGTTTGCTAGTGCTGTTGGGGAGGAGTTAAACTAATATGGCAGGTGGATGGAAACCTATGCAGGGAGACAGAGGGAAATAAAATGGAGGCAGAAGCAAAAGATAGAAAGGAGAATAGTAAAAGTGGAGAGCAGAGAAACCGAAGGCAAAAAACAAAAAGGGCCACATTACAGCAAAATTCTAAAGGGGCAAAGTGTGTTAAAAGACAAGCCTGAAGGCTCTGTGCCTCAAAGCGAGGAGTATTCGGAATAAGGTGGACGAATTAACTGCGCAGATAACAGTTAACGGATATGATGTAATTGGCATCACGGAGACATGGTTCGAGGGAACTCAACATCCAGGGGTATTCAACATTTAGGAAGGATAGACAGAAAGGAAAAAGAGGCAGGGTGGCATTGCTGGCTAAAGAGGAAATTAATGTAACAGTAAGGAGGGACATTAGCTTGGATGATGTGGAATCGGTATGGGTGGAGCTGCGGAATACCAAAGGGCAGAAAACACTAGTGGGAGTTGTGTACAGACCATCAAACAGTAGCAGTGAGATTGGGGACAGCATCAAACAAGAAATAAGGTATGTGTGCAATAAAGATACAGCAGTTATCATGGGCGACTTTAATCTACATATTGATTGGGCTAAACAAACTGGTAGCAATTCGGTGGAGGAGGATTTCCTGGAGTGGATTAGGGATGGTTTTCTAGACCAATATGTCGAGGAACCAACTAGAGAGCTGGCCATTCTAGACTGGGTGATGTGTAATGAGAAGGAACTAATTATCAATCTTATTGTGCGAGGCGCCTTGGGGAAGAGACAGCATAATATGGTAGAATTATTTATTAAGATGGAGAGTGACACAGTTAATTCAGAAACTAAGGTCCTGAACTTAAGGAAAGGTAACTTTGATAGTTTGAGGTGTGAATTGGCTAGAATAGAGTGGCAAATGATACTTAAAGGGTTGATAGGTTAAAGGGTGGATAGGCAATGGCAAACATTTAAAGATCACATGGCTGAACTTCAACAATTGTACATCCCTGTCTGGAGTAAAAGTAAAATGGGGAACGTGGCCCAACCGTGGCTAACAAGGGAAATTAAGGATAGTGTTAAATCTAAGGAAGAGGCATATAAATTGGCCAGAAAAAGCAGCAAACCTGAGGACTGGGAGAAATTTAGAATTCAGCAGAGGAGGACTAAAGGTTTAATTAAGAGGGGGAAAATAGAGTACGAGAGGAAGCTTGCTGAGAACATAAAACTGACTGCAAAAGCTTCGATAGATATCAGAAGAGAAAAAGATTATTGAAGACAAACGTAGGTCCCTTGCAGTCGGATTCAGGTGAATTTATAATGGGGAACAAAGAAATGGCAGACCAATTGAACAAATACTTTGGTTCTGTCTTCACGAAGGAAGACACAAATAACCTTCTGAAAATACTAAGGGACCGAGGCTCTAGTGAGAAGGAGGAACTGAAGGAAATCCTTATTAGGTGGAAAATTGTGTTAGGGAAATTGATGGGATTGAAGGCCGATAAATCCCCAGGGCCTAATAGTCTGCATCCCAGAGTACTTAAGGAAGTGGCCCTAGAAATAGTGGATACATTGGTATCATTTTCCAACAGTCTATCGACTCTGGATCAGTTCTTATGGACTGGAGCATAGCTAATGTAACACCATGTTTTAAAAAAAGGAGGGAGAGAGAAAATGGGTAATTATAGACTGGTTAGCCTGACATCAGTAGTGGGGAAAATGTTGGAATCAATCATTAAGGATGAAATAGCAATGCATTTGGAAAGCAGCTACAGTTGTACAGAGCCTTGGTGAGGCCACATCTGGAGTATTGTGTACAGTTTTGGTCTCCTAACCTGAGGAAGGACATTCTTGCTATTGAGGGAGTGCAGCGAAGGTTCACCAGACTGATTCCCGGGATGGCGGGACTGACCTATCAAGAAAGACTGGATCAACTGGGCTTGTATTCACTGGAGTTCAGAAGAATGAGAGGGGACCTCATAGAAACATATAAAATTCTGATGGGGTTAGACAGGTTAGATGCAGGAAGAATGTTCCCAATGTTGGGGAAGTCCAGAACCAGAGGTCACAGTCTAAGGATAAGGGGTAAGCCATTTAGGACCGAGATGCGGAGGAACTTCTTCACCCAGAGAGTGGTGAACCTGTGGAATTCTCTACCACAGAAAGTTGTTGAGGCCAATTCACTAAATATATTCAAAAAGGAGTTAGATAAGGTCCTTACTACTAGGGGGATCAAGGGGTATGGCGAGAAAGCAGGAATGGGGTACTGAAGTTGAATGTTCAGCCATGAACTCATTGAATGGCGGTGCAGGCTAGAAGGGCCGAATGGCCTACTCCTGCATCTATTTTCTATGTTTCTATGTTTCTATGTAAGTCAGCAGGGATTTATGAAAGGGAAATCATGCTTGACGAATCTTCTGGAATTTTTTGAGGATGTAACTAGCAGAGTGGACAAGGGAGAACCAGTGGATGTATTTGGACTTTCAAAAGGCTTTTGACAAGGTCCCACACAAGAGATTGGTGTGCAAAATCAAAACACATGGTATTGGGAGTAATGTACTGATGTGGATAGAGAACTGGTTGGCAGACAGGAAGCAGAGAGTCAGGATAAACGGGTCCTTTTCAGAATGGCAGGCAGTGACTAGTGGGGTGCCGCAGGGCTCAGTGCTGGGACCCCAGCTCTTTACAATATACATTAATGATTTAGATGAAGGAATTGAGTGTAATATCTCCAAGTTTGCAGATGACACTAAACTAGGTGGCAGTGTGAGCTGTGAGGAGGATGCTAATAGGCTGCAGAGTGACTTGGACAGGTTAGGTGAGTGGGCAAATGCATGGCAGATGCAGTATAATGTGGATAAATGTGAGGTTATCCACTTAGGTGGCAAAAACACGGAGGCAGAATATTATCTGAATGGCGGCAGATTAGGAAAAGGGGAGGTGCAACGAGACCTGGGTGTCATGGTACATCAGTCATTGAAAGTTGGCATGCAGGTACAGCAGGTGGTGAAGAAGGCAAATGGTATGTTGGCCTTCATAGCTAGGGGATTTGAGTATAGGAGCAGGGAGGTCTTACTGCAGTTGTACAGGGCCTTGGTGAGGCCTCACCTGGAATATTGTGTTCAGTTTTGGTCTCCTAGCCTGAGGAAGGATGTTCTTACTATTGAGGGAGTGCAGCGAAGGTTCACCAAACTGATTCCAGGGATGGCTGGACTGACATATGAGGAGAGACTGGATCAACTGGGCCTTTATACACTGGAGTTTAGAAAGATGAGAAGGGATCTTATAGAAACGTATAAGATTTTGACGGGACTGGACAGGTTAGATGCGGGAAGAATGTTCTCGATGTTGGGGAAGTCCAGAACCAGGGGACACAGTCTTAGGATAAGGGGTAGGCCATTTAGGACTGAGATGAGGAGAAACGTCTTCACTCAGAGAGTTGTTAACCTGTGGAATTCCGTGCTGCAGAGAGTTGTTGATGCCAGTTCATTAGATATATTCAAAAGGGAGTTAGGTATGGTCCTTGAGGCTAAAGGGATCAAGGGGTAAGGAGAGAAAGCATGAAAGGGGTACTGAGGGAAAGATCAGCCATAATCTTATTGAATGGTGGTGCAGGCTCGAAGGGCCGAATGGCCTACTCCTATTTTCTATATTTCTATGTTTTTATATTTCTATTGCTTATAATAAAACCGGTAAGCCTGAGGTTTTGTTTGTTTATTTCTGTGGTCATTATACAGTGGGAAGCTGGGCAAGGTGTGGATTAACTATATCAGTTAGTCCACCTGGAAGAAGAGAAGCCTCCTTTTTACCCCAACATTTGCCGTAGTTGGCAGGATGCAGACCCTCTGACCTGCATGATATGAGAGCTGACTGGCAGTGAGTATGTTTTGTACCAGCTGCAGCTGTAGCATTGACAGGGAAGGAGGTAATCTGTATAAAGAATTAGAAGGCATAATCTGTCGAACAAGTTACAACGAACCACGGAAGGACAAAAACCAAGGGTGGGATAGGTGTATTGACTGAAAAAGAAGGAATACAACCTAAGGGGGAGAGGACCCCAGCGGTCGTTAGAGGAAATATAAGGTGTATGTCCCGAAGCGTGACGCGGTAATAACACGGAGAAGCCGGTATTGATCGTGCGCAGCGCAAACAAAAAGGAATACAACCTAAAAAAGGAGATGGGACCCCAGGATGTTTAGGAAAACTGACCAGTGGGATAAAATGAAGACCAAGGGGGGTCTCCAGAATATGGACCAAAAGGATCCCGGGTATATATGCTAGCTGAGAAGAATTGAATGTCTAATTGGGAAAAAAAGTGTTTCGGATAAAAGAAAAGGAGATTAACAAATTCACGGAGACACAAGCCCTCTGTGTAAAATGCGACCTTGAAAGCTGCAGCTGTTAGAAAGAGAAACAAAGATGTTTCGGAAAATGGACTGGAGGAAGATCATCAAAATACAAAACCTAATTTGAAGAAAGGAGATTTAAATTGTCTGTGAAAAAGATATTGGTTTAAATATAAAAACTTACGAGTTAAACTCGACACAGCTTTGTGCCGAGAAAGAGAAACAAAGATGTTTAACTATGGACTGGAGGAAGGTCATCAAAATTGATTAAGTTCGGATTCAAAAGGGGGAAAAGATCTAAGCAATCTACGAGCTTAGCACAGAAAGAAAAAACTGGGAATTAGAAAATTCTAAAAAAAAGATGGAACCGGCACAGAAGTTTAGATTTTGTGCCAAGAGAAATAAAACACAAGATTTGCTCAATGAACGAGACCGTAAAAAGACAAAATGCTGGAATGTATATAGCTTGTGTGAAAATTGGATATCAGTAGACAAAATAGCTATTAAAAATGTGTGGTCTCGTTTTAAATCAATGAAAAAATCTTTGGCAATTATTTGAATTGGAAGTTTAGAGAAATTGGAGTTTAATCTAAAATGCTGTCTTTCCCAATGAGAAGGTTTTATTATGACAACTTTACTAATGATTTCAGCTGTTTTAACGGATTCCTAATTTCTAAGCAAGTTTTGAAAGCACAAAAACTTGGGAAAAAATTTTCGGATGATTACGCGAAGTCACGTAATGACGTCAGGCCTTCTTACAAACCTGTAAAGGAGTTAACCCTTTCCATTGACAGCTGTTTTATACTGGATATTAATTTGGATTTCTTAATAAAAGAAAGAAGACTCACCTGACAAACAGAGGAAATGGTAGGATAATCAGAATAAAAATAAAACGAAGAAAGCCTATGTAATAATACTCGCCTACTACAGAGGACAGATAAATACACAAACAAAACAAATTCGAGAGTTAGTAGCTAAGATAAATAAGCTGGGAGAGATAAAGATAGGACCTTACGGATAGAGCAGTTCACAGTCATAGCCATACAGTAATAGAGCCAATGTACCCCACGGTGGGTAAGTGTAGTCCACAAACCCAACCTAACAGTAAACCAGACTGGGATAACGAGTGCGGAGTAGAGTAGCCCACAGCTCATGATAATGGCTATTTATCAGCAGCACCGATACGCACTACCACCATTCCCACCAACGGACGTAGAACAGCCCACATTACCATACAGGAGGTACCCCTCAACCCACAGGAGAGACAAATTCTATTGAATAATTTACCAACCCCGAAAGCGAAATAGAGAATTCTGACAAAAGGTTGGAGTAGAATACTGTAACTCAAAAGACAGGCAAGAGGGTAGGGGAGTACGGGGAACAAAAGTGGATTGAATACAAAAACCACTCTGGGGCTGATTACCCCGACAAAAATGATGCAGCATTCTTGAATGTTTAAAGACGGACTAGGAGAGGCACATCAAAAGATAATTAAGTTAGGATTTAAGATAGGAGATGATTATAATGAAACTTTGGAATGGGCAGAACATGTAGAAGAGTTAAAGTCAAAACAAAGGGAGAAGATAGCAAAAATAGCAGCAGAGACACACCCCTGCGCAGCTCGCCTGATGTTTTAGCTGTAATAAGGGAGGAGGCGCAGGAAGGCGAGGCCCAGAACAGGCAAAGAAGGGAACACCCTTTTGCAGTGTGTGGATGATATCCTTATTGCCTCCAGCACAGAACAACAACACGTACTAGCTTTAACTACAATGCTAGGAGCTATACAGAGCGCAGGATTAAAAATAAATCCTTGGGAGGTGCAGGTGGGAAGGAGCGAAGTAACATCTGGGATACATGACAGATGCCGAAGGATAGAAAGGAAGCAATTCGATCAATGCCCAGGCCAGGAACCATGAAAGGGGTCAGGCGTATAGGGCTATTCAACTACTGCAGAAATGCCGAGATCACGAAATTGTGGTTGTAAGGTTAAAACAAGCTCTCACAAGTGCTCCAGCCCTGGGATTACCCGACCAGAATAGGCCCTTCCACATCTATACCCACCAGAGTAAAGATCATTACATGAGGACAGGCATAGGTCAGTGGTATAGTAATGTCGGAACACATAGCCAGCATACCTTAATAGAATTGCTGAACACAAGAAGGCTAAAACCGGTATCCGACATATGAAGAGCAAGGTGGGAAGCATGCTCTTAACCCCACCATCCCCCCAAACGGGACGGTAACAATAAAAGACAATTGTAACAACCCTGAAGGATGGATCATTACACAGGGAAAGGAGCATCAGTGTAGCCCGACAGGAGAAGACGAGGGAAGTAGTCAGGCTTGAGGAGGCAGACATGGATCTATATGTAGATGGGTCTCGGCACTATATGGGACACCACGGACGGGCCGTGGTAGATAGCAGCGGACAGGTCAAAAGGGAAGGACGGTTTGAAGAGGGTCAATCAGCTCAAGTGGCTGAATTAGTGGCTCTTACTGAAGCTCTGAGGCTGGCGAGGGGAAATGGAGTAAACATCTATACAGACAGTCGATATATGCTCGATTTCCAGATGCTGGTGGTGGAAGGAAATGGATAGAGATATAGAGGACCACTGTAGAAGGTGCATGATATGTGCAAAATACAACCCAGGGGGGAAAGTAAAGGTCAGAATGGGACATCTGACCGAAAGGATCCTGGGAAAACATGAAGATAGATTTTACTGGACCATTACCCAGCAACAAAGGGAAGACATACTGCCTAGAAGTAATAGACCAGTTTACGAAGTGGGTAGAGGCTTTCGCCACTAGAAATTGTTCAGCAGAAACCAGGGCCAGGATCCTAGCAGAAGACATAATGCCACTACAGTAGACTTAAACCAAGGTACACGCTTCACAGGGAAAATAATGAAACAGGCCTGCGCTTTACTAAAGATAAGGCAAAAATATCCCATATCAAAGAGACTGGAAAGGGATGGGTAGACAGGATACCCCGAGATATCCCGATGAAGCTCAAGGCAATCCCTAATCGGACAACAGGACTGACACCCTTTGAATTAAAAAAAAGACAGGATACTGAAATTTGTAATGGAAATCTGTAAGCAGTTACATGATTTAAAGACACAGGCTAGAGATTATCAAATTAAGGACTTAGAGAACGACACTAAGGAACAGAAGGTCCAAACACCCCAAATAGGCAGCCAGGTGATTACCCCAGAGAGGTCCGGGCTGGCACCCAAATGGACCTGACCCTATCAGGTAATAATGGTAAGTTATGGCAGTTATAACGGGTATCAGCAAGTGGAAACACTGGACCTAGTTAAAAAAGCATGGTCACTAACTAACCGATGATGACCGAGAAATATTATTTTTTTGCAGGACTCTAATGCTCGTGGAAACAACGTGGGGTAACGTAGCCTCATATCAAGGACAACAGACTGAGGGACGGCACAGACTCAGTCGACATTAGTTTAATAAAGTATCAAAAACACTGATGGTAACGCACGGAGCAATAGTAGACTTAAATAACGGGCATAAAACAACTTAACGAGGAAACGAAGCAACTTTGGGGATGGGCCAGTAATATGGGACTAATAATTAGTGGGAATAAGACCACGGTGTGTTTTATTATCAGGAGGGACAAAGATACTGCACCCGGGGGAAGGAGGCACAGATTTCACTCAACATCTATGAATGGTGGTGGAGGGATATATCCCGAGATAGACCCACCAACACGGCCCCACCCACTACTTTAGCAACAGTGAGCACCCCCAGGGCTCTGACCACCACACCCCCAGTGCCACAATCGTATCCAACTACGAACGCTGGGGCAAAAGGGGGATTGATAAGGCAGACCAAGGATAAGATACACGGCGGGATACGCGGCGGGAGCTGCGACAGTAAACTATAGACCTACACACAATAGATAATCGAGTTAACGCTCTAACACGAACCTTACAGGGATTGCTGGAAAGGGATGAGGATAATGAAAAGATACAGGCACAACTGGGTAATGGCTCAGAAAGGGAATTATTACAAGTGGCCCACACATTGTGAGATCACGCCAGAACTATAAATTCGATGAATAGAGCAGAGCGGAACTTAAATAAAACCATACAGACAGAACTAGTATGTACAGGATATGGAGCATGGTTGCTCAATGGAATACAACATAACCTAGAGCAGCTTCAGAATGGAAAGGTGCCGGATTGGATAACACTTGATGTATTTATCAACTGGACCTTGGATAAAAACATGATTCATGCCTGCGAGGTGCGGAGAAACAGTCATGCTTGGGTCCCAACGGTCAGATGTGTAACATTTAAATATAATAGATTTTGTATTATCTATACCAAAGTATGATGTGACAAAGGGAGATCCTCTATACCAAACAATGTAGGAGAAATTAGAAATCAAACTCGCGTGCGGTATCATGACAAACCAGAAATGTAACTGAAGAAAACAACAGTACTAAGAGTCTCAGCAGAGATGATTGTTATAAAAATAACCAAGTTGCTTTATGTCGAGATCCACTACGAATGATCAAAGATGACTGTGGATATAACCACGTGGACGGGTGCACCTTGAGTATCACCCTCCCAACACAGGACAACAAAATTATCGCTATTCCACGAGGAAATGGAGATGGATAGTGACTTCTGCTTTACTCCGCTTGATGAGACAGATATAAACGGGTTTATTTTAACCCCTGAGCTTAAGGAGGAAAGATCAATGGGACAATAATGGACATTACCTGAGGAGGTTATGTGAAGGCCATCGGGCCACAAGGAAAACCAATAATTGAACTGAAAGAGGAACAAACCCGACTGAATTGGACACCATTCGACAACATGGAGGATACCCCAGGCGGGGCAGAAATTCGGCAGAATAGAGAAGACACCAAGTGGGGGAAAGATAGAAGAAACCGAGGATACCCCAGGCGGGGCATAATTCAAGTGGCCCACACATTGCGAGACCACGCCAGAACTATAAATTCGATGAATAGAGCAGAATGGAACTTAAATAAAACCAGACAGACAGAACTAGTATGTACAGGATATGGAGCATGGTTGCTCAATGGAATACAACATAAACTATAGCAGCTTCAGAATGGAAAGGTTCAAACACCGAGAAAATGTTGGCTAAAAAGGACATACACGAACTATGCTGGACTAAATGTACTGGTTGTAGTGCAAGGGAACTCATCGTGCTAGTATTATCCTGTAAAAAGATATAACCAATATAAGAGGCAGGCCCTAGCCCGTACTATAGTTAAAACATTGAATAAAGGGAAATCAGACAGTCCGGCAGAAAGGATTTACTTAGTATAACCTTGATGGGAAAACCAACAGGTAGATCCAGCAGCTCGGGAAGTAGTGCTACCCAAGCAAAAGGACAACCCTGGAAGCTCAACCGTGAGGTATTAATTGGGAAATGGCCGATCTTGGGCATATAGCCAAGGGCCATTAGAGGGGAATTGTAAGGGATAAATTGTAAGAGTTGCAAATAGATGGTCAGAATTATGCTGAAGGTAGTAAACTTATCAGTATTAGGAGGGTCTGTATAATTGCCTATGTATGTAACACTTGCTTATGTAGGTATAGTACAAATGTATAGTGCATTAAACTGAATCAGTAACCTCTGTAAAACAGCAAAATCAACAGTTGTTGATCAGAAGTCTCTGAGAAAGAGGTAAGGAAGCCAGTTTAGGTATCTATTATACTGTCGCAAAGTGCAAGTCATGGAACAACAGAATAGAAGATGGACAATTGCATATACCACTCAGAGACAGTTTGCTAAGAGTCGACTAATCAATGTAACTTCGCTGATAGAATTAGACCTATTGATGATTTTGTAGGAGGGTGCTCCTCTCCAAAACCTGTATAAATTGTACTTGCAACCTCTTGTATTTCAGAGATTTAGACTGAACCTTCCCGTGCTTTGCTCGTAATAAAGCCGGTAAACCTGAGGTTTCGTTTGTTTACTTCCGTGGTCGATATACAGTGGAGCTGGGCGAGGTGTCGATTAACTGTATCAGTTAGTCCACCTGGAAGGGGAGAAGTGTCCTTTTGACCCCAACAGCACCAAAAATGTGTAGAATTGTAGCAACCACCAATAGAAATCCATCAGCAACTAATCTGTATGCAGTTGATGTAATCTGGCATGATTTAATGCCGATGATGGGTCCTTCCTGCTGCTGAACGTCTGGAAACAGGTAAGCAAGAATGCTCATCCTGGACCCACAAGAACCTTTTGGCCCACCTTTGACCAGTCCTCGTCCCCAGCCAGTGATTGCCTCCACCCATTAACATGGAACTTTCTTCTCATCTCTGCAGAAGAGGCACTGGTGTATAGCAGTCAAACTTTACATCCTATAAAGATTAATCATTATATGTGGTCTAAAATATTGGTGAATAGTAAACATTTTAAAATGTGACATCAAACATCACTTGATTTTGGCAATAGTTTCAGAAATAATTCATAAATTATTTCATATATGTTCCATAAAAGCCAAATAATGCTTGGCTATTCTTCACAGGAGCCATTACTGAGTGATAATTGCTCAGTACGGTTCAGAAAAAATGATGAATATAGGAACATAGGATTTGCTGGACCAAAAAAGATCAAGACCCATCTAGTTTGCCTTCTACCAACCTGATAGTCTCACAAAATCTAATTGCATTTGATTAGATTGATGCTTTAAAGGCTCCTTATTTCATGAAAAAATAAAGATACAACTTAGTGATGCCCTAAGCATAGGTCTACTTTAAAGCTAGCCATTCCAAAGCTATCGGGCCCTAAATTTCCATTACAGAATGCTTGGGTTCTCTCACCCATGCTGGTGTCACTGAAAGAGAGAGAGAATCCTTTACTCCTTGCTAAAGCCCATGTGGGGGAAGGATTCGACCACTGAGCTGTCAATCACCAAAGGCTCCAAATTGCACCTATTGTGTTCCTAACACAGATGAGACTGCACACAGGGAGGTTAAAGTAACAGTGACCTCAGTCTTTATTAAGACACTCCAGAGTGAGGAACAGGCCTTAGGGGTCAGCTTATATACAGTGCTCCCAAGGGATGCTGGTATCCCTTGGAACTTCAGGGGATGCACTCCCTGGTGGCGGAACATGGGAGTGCATGCTTTACAAATACACAACATCACTCCCCGCCAAAGTCAAAGTGAAAACTATTTACAAGATGAGGCAGTCAGGAGCCTTTCTTTCCCTGGTGGACCGTCTCAGTACAAATGTCTGTTCTGGTGTGTTGGCTGTGCCTTCGCTGGGCTGGCGTGTTGTTGGCCCTGCAGGGCTGCTGGGTGAGCCTGGCCTTTCTGGGCTGTTGGGCGTGATGGGTTCGATTTCCTGGTCCGGTGTGGTGTCGTTGATCCTTTGGATGTGTGTTGTGGGCTCAAAAAAGCTGGTGTCTGCTGTGGGTTGTTCAGGGCAGTCTGTGAACCGCAGCCTCGTTTGGTCCAGGTGCTTTCTGCAAATTTGTCCATTGTCTAGTTTGACTACAAAAACCCTACTCCCTTCTTTAGCTATCACCGTGCCCACGATCCACTTGGGACCATGTCCATAGTTTAGCACATACACCGGGTCATTCAGATCAATTTCCCATGACACGGTGGCGCGACCACTGTGAGCGAGTGGGGTCTCGTGCGATAGCTGAGCAGTACTCGGGACAGGCGGATTTGGAGTGAGCGTTCTGTAACTCGTTTAAGGCTCTGTTTGATTATTTGTTCTGCCCGCTCGACCTGCCTATTGGAGGCTGGTTTAAACGGGGCCGAGATGACATGTTTGATCCCATTGCGGGTCATGAATCCTTTAAATGCGGCACTGGTGAAACATGGCCCGTTGTCACTGACCAGTATGTCAGGCAGGCCGTGGGTGGCAAACATGGCCCACAGGCTTTCAATGGTGGCGATGGCGGTGCTTCCCGACATTATTTCACATTCAATCCATTTAGAAAAAGCATCCACCACCACCAGGAACATTTTACCGAGAAACGGGCCCGCATAGTCGACATGGATCCTCGACCATCGTCTGGAGGGCCAGGACCACAAACTTAGTGGTGCCTCTCTGGGCGCGTTGCTCAAGTGAGCACACATGCTGCATTGCCATACACAGGACTCTCTGTCAGAGTCGATACCGGGACACCATACGTGGGATCTGGCTATCGCTTTCATCATTACTATACCTGGGTGTGTGCTGTGGAGATCCGAGATGAACGTCTCCCTGCCCTTTTTGGGTAGCACTACGTGGTTACCCCACAACAGGCAGTCTGCTTGAATGGACAGCTCGTCCTTTCGCCGCTGGAAAGGCTTGATTAGCTCTTGCATTTCAACCGAGATGCTGGCCCAGCTCCCATGCAGTACACAGTTTTTTACTAGGGACGGCAGAGGATCTTGGCTGGTCCAAGTCCTAATCTAGCGGGCCGTGACAGGTGATTTATCATTTTCAAACGCTTCCATGACCATCAACAAGTCTGCGGGCTGCGCTACCATCAACAAGTTTGCAGGCTGCGCCATTTCCATCCCCGTGATGGGCAATGGTAGCCGACTGAGAGCATCCGCACAGTTCTCGGTGCCTGGCCTGTGGTGGATGGTATAGTTATACGCTGATAGCGCGAGGACCCACCTTTGTATGCGGGCTGAGGCATTAGTATTTATCCGCTTGTTTTCAGCGAACAGGGATATGAGGGGCTTGTGATTGGTTTCCAGCTCAAATTTTAAGCCAAACAGGTACTGATGCATTTTCTTTACCCCGAACACACATGCTAATGCCTCTTTCTCAATCATGCTGTAGGCCCTCTCGGCCTTAGACAAGCTCCTGGAGACATAGGCGAAAGGTTGCAACTTCCCCACAACGTTAGCTTGTTGTAATACACACCCGACTCCGTACGACGATGCATCACATGCTAGCACAAGTCTTTTATACGGGCTATATAATACAAGCAGCTTGCTGGAGCATAAAATGTTTCTGGCTTTCTTAAGAGCAATTACTTGTTTTTTTCCCCATACACAGTTCTCACCTTTACGCAATAACATACGTAGGGGCTCTAAGAGGGTGCTTAACCCCGGTAGGAAGTTAGCAAAATAGTTGAGGAGTCCCAGGAACGCCCGCAGCTCCGTGACGTTCTGTGGCCTGGACGCGTTCCTGATAGCCTCTGTCTTGGCGTCTGTGGGCCGAATGCCGTCCGCTGCGATCTTTCTCCCCAAAAACTCCACTTCTGTTGCCATGAAGATGCATTTTGGCCTCTTCAGCCGCAGCCCTACGCGATCCAGTCGCTGGATGACCTCCTCCAGGTTTTGTAGGTGTTCGACGGTGTCCCGAACTGTGACCAATATGTCGTCCTGAAAAACCACCGTGCGTGGTATAGACTTGAGTAGGCTCTCCATGTTTCTCTGGAAGATCACTGAAGCCGACCGAATTCCAAACGGGCATCTGTTGTAGATGAACAGTCCCTTGTGCGTGTTGATGCAGGTGAGGCCCTTCGAAGACTCATCCAGCTCCTGCGTCATGTAGGCCGAAGTCAGGTCGAGCTTGGTGAATGTCTTGCCTCCTGCTAGCGTCGCAAATAGGTCGTCTGCCTTAGGTAGCAGGTATTGGTCCTGTAGCGAGAAACGATTAATAGTTACTTTATAATCGCCGCAAATCCTGACCGTGCCATCACTTTTGAGTACTGGGACAATTGGGCTGGCCCACTCGCTGAATTCCATTGGGAAGATGATGCCTTCGCGTTGCAGCCTGTCCAGCTCGATTTCCACTCTCTCCCTCATCATGTGAGGTACCGCTCACGCCTTGTGATGAATGGGTCGTGTCTCTGGGACAAGTGGATCCGCACCTTTGCCCCGGAAAAGTTTCCAATGCCTGGCTCAAAA
This sequence comes from Pristiophorus japonicus, assembly GCF_044704955.1. Classification (NCBI taxonomy): domain Eukaryota; kingdom Metazoa; phylum Chordata; class Chondrichthyes; family Pristiophoridae; genus Pristiophorus; species Pristiophorus japonicus. The sequence continues at coordinate 158,354,569 of NC_091977.1, read as the reverse complement.
AGGGAAGGAAATTTGTTGAGAACCTGGGTACATGAGGCCTCATTGACATGTGATAGCGCTCGGATGTCATCCCAGTTCCAGCAGATTTTGCCCAGCCAGCTCCTTCCAAGCAGTGTGGCACCATCATCCAGGACAATCCAAAGTGGCAGTTCGTGCACCGTGCACTCGTAGGTGACCTTGACCATGGCGCTGCCCAGGACAGTGATAAGCTCTTTGGTGTACATTCTCAGTTTCGTGTGGATGGGGCTCAGGGCTGGTCTGAGTGCCTTTTTGCACCACAGTCTCTCAAACATCTTTTTACTCATGATGGATTGGCTAGCACCAGTGTCCAGTTCCATGGCTACGGGTAAGCCATTCAATTTTACATTTAGCATTATAGGTGGACATTTCGTCAAAAATGCACCCTATGTACTTGAGCCTCTGCCTCCTCTCTCTGAGGCTCGAAATTGCTTTGATCTTCCTCTGCCACGTGGTGGTTAGCAGGTTTTGCAGAGCTTGCAAGCTCGTTGGAGGTGCCCCATTGTTCCACAGCTCTTGCAAACATACCCTTTGAAGCGGCATGAATAGGCTGAATGGAAGTCTCCACAATGCCTTGCATTTATCCTTTGTTGCGGACTCTGAGTCATCTGGGTCACCTGAGGCCTGCTGGCAGTTGCAGACTTGTGGTTTCTGCCCTGTACATTTCTGCTCGTAAGCACAATTCCAGTTAATTTATGAACATTGCTAGCACTTGTGTGCTGAGCGATTTGTTTGGTGTTATCACTGGAGGACATAAACGCCTGTGCTATCGCAATGGCCTTACTGAGGGTCGGTTTCTCTACAATCAAAAGTTTTCGTAGGATGGTCTCGTGGCCAATGCCCAGTACAAAAAAGTCTCTGAGCATTTGCTCCAGGTAGCCATCAAACTCACATTGTCTTGCAAGTCGCCTTAGCTCGGCGACTTAGCTCGCTACTTCCTGTCCTTCAGATCGCTGGCACGTGTAGAACCGATACCTCTCCATCAGCACGCTCTCCCTCAGGTTAAGATGCTCCCGATCCAGTGTACACAGCTCCTCATACAACTTATCTGTGGGTTTCACTGGAGCCAGAAGTTTCTTCATGAGGCTGTATGTCGGTGCCCCGCAGACCGTGAGGAGGACCGCTCTCCTTTTTGCAGCGCTTCCTTCTCCATCCAGCTCGATGGCTACAAAGTACAGATCTAGCCGTTCGACACAGGCTTCCCAGTCCTCACCCTCCGAGAACTTCTCCAGGATGCCCACAGTTTGCTGCATCTTTGTGTTGGATTCGTATACTCGTCGGCAATTATTGTGTTCCTAACACAGATGAGACTGCACACAGGGAGGTTAAAGTAACAGTGACCTCAGTCTTTATTAGGACACTCCAGAGTGAGGAGCAGGCCTTAGGGGCTGGCTTATATACAGTGCTCCCAAGGGATGCTGGGATCCCTTGGGATTTCAGGGGATGCACTCCCTGGTGGCGGAACATGGGAGTGCCTGCTTTACAGATACACAACAGCACCCACCTTTGGATCTGTGGACAACTAATAATATCAATTTGCTGCCTGAGATTAAGCAGTACCAAGACAGTGACTAAATTTGGACAGGGAGAATCTCATGCCCATTACAGAACACCCTTGATTTTCCTTCAATTAATTTAAATGAAAGCGAAATTAGGCGGGCAGTGTTACGTGCATGCTTCTCTCCCACCTTGAATTTCCTCTCTATGCTCCATCCAAGTGATGCTTAACGAAAGTCTACTTTTAAATCATATAATAATATACCACAAAAACTTGTATTTGTATGGCGCCTTTAACATAACAAGAAGTTCCAAGGTGCTTCACAGGAGTGTTTTAAAACAAAACAACTAAATTTGACACCAAGCCACATAAGAAGAAATTATGGCAAATGACCAAAAGCTTGGTTAAAGAGGTAGGTTTTAAGGAGCATCTTAAAGGAGGAAAGAGAGGTAGAGTGGCGGAGAGGTTTAGGGAGGGAGTTCCAGAACTTGGGGCCTAGGCAGATGAAGGCACGTCCACCAATGGTTGAGCAGTTATAATCAGGGATGCTCAAGGGGGCAGAATTTGAGGAGTGCAGCTATCTCGGTGGGTTGTGAGGCTGAAGGAGATTACAGAGATAGGGAGGGGTGAGGCCATTGAGGGATTTGAAAACAAGGATCAGAATTTTGAAATTGAGGCATTTGGGAGCAACATAGGTTGGCGAGCACAGGGGTAATGGGTGAGCGGGACTTGGTGTGAGTTAGGACACGGACTGTGTGTTTTGGATGACCTCAAGTTTACGTAGGGCAGAATGTGGGAGGCCAGCCAGAAATGGTCAAGTCTAGAGGTAACAAAGGCATGGATGAGAGTTTCAGCGGCAGACGAGCTGAGGCAAGGGTGGAGATGGGCGATGTTATTGAGGTAGAAATAGGCGGTTTTAGTTATGCCGCTGATATGTGGCAGGAAGCTCATTTCAGGGTCAAATATGATGCCTAGATTGCAAACAGTGTGGTTCAGCCTCAGACAGATGCTAGGGAGAGGGATGGAGTCGGTGGCTAGGGAATGCAGTTTGTGGCTGGTAACAAAGACAATGACCCTGAACTTGGTGGAAGCTAAGTTCCGCCAAAGTGCCGCCCAAAGGACTGCTGAGATCCTGACGGTACTTTGGGTGGCAGTTTCATGAAAAAGTATTGGAAAGACCACCCGGTGGCATAAAAAGGACTTACGCCCTGAATCTGAGCAGCAACGGGTGGGAGCTCCTATTCTCGGCGGCAAATGCAATCCTTGGCAAAGTACTGCCGAGGATTGAGTCAGGCCCAGGAAGTGGGGAACAGATAAAATTAAAAGTTTCCAAAAAATAAAAAACAAAACACTAGAAAACCTTCAGGGGATCCCAACCACCTGAATCGCTGGAAAACAAATTAAGAAAAGGAGTGTACTAACCTTTTTTTGCAGGTCTTCATACTTACCGTTGAGGCTGCAGCGGAGGACTGCCTGGACCAAACTAGCAGCTCGGTGGGCGGCAGGACTCTTCCATGCATTGCACACTGGCACACACCAGCGGGTGGTCCCCAGTGGTCTTCCCTCCCGCCAACGGGAGGCCTCCACCAAACTCGCTCGGAGGGGAGACCACCCAGAAAACTCGGCGTCAGCGGGCGGTGAGGTCCACCAAGTTCGGCCCCAATGGTTTTAGTCTTCCCAATATATATTTGTAGAAAATTTCTGCTTATCCAGAACTGGATGTCGGACAAGCAGTTTGAAAATTTAGAGACCATGGAGGGGTCGAGAAATGTGGTGGTGAGGTAGAGCTGGGTGTCATCAGCATGCATATGGAAACTGATGCTGTGTTTTCAGATGATGTTGCCAAGGGGCAGCGTATAGATGAGAAATCGGAGTATTTGCATGGATGCATTTCAGAGGAAGCTAGATAAATGCATGAGGGAGAAAGGAGTAGCAGGTTAGGCTGATAGGGTGAGATGAAGAAAGGTGGGAGGAGGCCCGTGTGGAGTTTAAACACCAGCTTGGACCGATTGGGCCAAATGGCCTGTTTCTGTGTTGTACTTTACATGTAATTCTCTCTAATTCTATTATTATTCAATTAAATCACAATAACTAGTCATCCACAATGAATGAAACCATCTACTGACTAACTCACCGCCCCCCCTCCCCCACTACCTTCCCGTGGGGTGTTCTAATTCACTGAAAGCTACAGAAATATATAAATAAGCAGTCCTGATACCAGCTCTTTAGCTGCAACCTAGGAACCATTCTACCCTAATGACTGGAATACTTGAGCTTGTACACAATGATTTCTCCTTTGTTTAGTAATTAACGCTGGAAACTACTATGATCACAAGTCTGGATTACATGTCAACTCTTTTAAATGTTGAGTCAATAACGGTGCATTTAACATGACAAAAAATATTATTAGTTTAACAAAATCCAGTTCAGGGAATACAAGAAAAAATGCGAAACGTTACAAGCCCTTTAACTTGCTCTGTGGAAGCTGAGATGGATCTGCTTTCCAATAGCATTCTTTTGATTTCTCTCATTGCACTGCTGAGGAAAGGCAACAGTACATAATCTCAGCTCCCATGGTATTTCACATTTGGCTGAGCTCTGCAAAGTGATAATTCATGGGCTAGAGATGAAAGTGGGGGCGGGGAAAGGGGAGAGGCTGCATGTGACTCCAGGCTGTACTATGAGCCCCTGTAGTCTATTCATGGCTATTTTGATGTTTGGATTATAGGGAGGGATATATTATTTATAACTGGATTATATTTATTGATATTTATATAAGCAATAGGTTTGATCAAGGCTTTGCCATCTGCCTGATATATATTAGAAAGCAATAACCCCTCCTCATGTCTTATAAAACATCCCAAATCATTTTGCATACAATGTTTTACTTTGAAATGCAATGTTGGTATGTAGGCAAATACGGTAGGTATTTTCACACAGTAAGTAGCAGTGTGATGAGTAGCCACTTAATCTGATTTTGGTGGTGTTGGTTAAAAGAGGACTGTTGGCCAGGAGAACTCCATGCTATTCTTTGGGGGTGAAATTCATTATCGCCCTGATTGGGGGCCACTTCGCCTTTAATTATCGCCCCGGTAGTTGCCAGTCGCCCGATCCTCACCTCCTGCAGCTGTTGGTGTTTTTGTCTTACTCTGGTAATCGACAACCTGCCTCTCCCGAGGGGATGAAAGTGAATTTTGGGGCCTGGGCGCTAACTGGGCGATGCGTGCGGTGCTGGTTTCATGATCTCTGGGCGCAAGAGATCTGGGCGCAAAGTCATAGCAGGCGCTAATGAGAGGTGCAAATGAATTGAATTTCTAGTCCGTGAATAGTTCCATGGGATCTTTAACAATCCAACTAAACCACTAGAACAGGCAGGTAGGGTTTCTGTTTAACATCTCATTTAAATCAATGGCCCAGAAATTCCAGTTTCTCTTTCTTGTAGGCGTTCAAATGGATTTTAGAAAAAAGATGCCCACCTACCTGAAACTGCTGCACCTACGTGAGATCCCAGTCCTGAGGCCTCTCCTGACTGCGCATCGCAGAGCGTGTCTGTCAGGACGTGCGCAGGCCTGGAGCTGGAGTCACATGGCTCTGGGCAGCCAATCAGTGGTAGTATATTCTCATTCGTAGTAATGGAAACTCCGTAAGTTGGAGTTCCCATTATTATGAATGAGAATTCCCCCCCCTAAACACTAATAACCAATAATAAAAGATAGAAAAAATGCACAACATATTTTTATTAATTTAAATTCAAGTTATTTATGTATTTAAAAAAGATATATTTTTCCGATTTTTAAAAAAGTTTTTTTAAATTATGGTTTAAAATGAACTTACTGTAGTGGGGAGGGTTTTTAACAATAACATGTGTTTTTAACATTTTATTTTACAATGTTTTTGTGTGTTTTAAAACTCTTACACCTGTAAAAGTAGACTTTGCGCCTGCTTTTATCAGGCGCAAGAGTTTTGAGGACATTTGCTGGGCAAGATGTGGGTAAATCCCGCAATCTTGCCCTTGCAAATGTCCTCGCTCCCGATATGCGCGAGATCTGTCAAGCCAGAAACTTGACAGATTGGAAAAGCTCGTTTTCAGCGCCTGCGCATTGTGCGCTGAAAACCGGCTTTTCCGATGCCTTCCCGGGTCCGTACACACTCCGTACAGACCCGGGGAAGCTGGGATTTCCAGGCCAATGTAATACTTCCTCAATACTGCACTGAGATTTCAGCCTAGATTATGTGCTCAAATCCTGGAGGAGTGCATGAACCCAAAGCCTTCTGGCTCAGAGAAAGAGTGCTAGTAAATGAGTCAAGGTTGGATTCATGTATAAATTCATGTATAATGGACCATTACAGTGGTGCCAGCATGGCATGAACAGCCAGCCAGCGCATAGGAGACCATGATTGGGTCGCAAGTGTTGGGGGAGTCTCAGGCTGCAACAATTGAGGGGGGCTGTATTCAGTATTGGCGTTGAGCATTCTTTAAATGTGGGGTTGGGAGGAGCACTCTTGCTCTGTATTCAGGTAAGCAAATTTGAAAAACTTACCTTTTTGGTAGCAGGTAGTCCCAAAGTCTGGTTTTACTGAGTTCAGTTGGCATTGGCTGGGGATCTCAAATGCTCATTAGGCCTATTATTTGCATATGAAAAGGGCCTAACAATTTGAGCCCCGGATGCCTATTTCTTTCCTTCATCAGTATGGCAGGCGGCGAACTTCCAGCTGAAAATTTGAGTGTGCTTCCTGCTCGCCATATTGGGGCCTTAGTACACCAGTTAGCACCCAAAATACAGGCACTGCACATTTGAATTGAGAGGCCATCCTCTTTTCAGTATTCCGATAGCAGAAAAGGCCTTTTTTCTCAGAAAAGCAGTTAAGAAAGCAGTTAACATGATGATAGAACATAAGAAAGCTAAATCCTTCTGGTATTGTACCTCTGAATGGTGATGGAGTGAGTGAGGAAAGATAAGATGATGAGTACAATGATTTCTATTTTGTCATTAGAGAGCAACTTCTTGGATTCCTCGGAATTGAAATCTGATGGAGTTCATCAGTCATTCTAATGAGGCAGGGATTTATGAATTGCCATTCTCACTACTGGTGAGGTTAGAATGCTACTGTTAGAAATTAGGAATACTAAGATTGTGGTATAGAAAGTAGACCTTATTGCGCCCATTTTTCGAGCCTAAATGGGTACAATAAGGCCCAATTTGGAGAACTAAAGTCCTGTGGAGAAAGGATGCGTGAAAGACAACCAACTCGATGTTGGATAGGGCCACTTTTTAGACGTTCCTGGCAGCTGCTTAAAACAGGCATTATGTTCTTTTTTTCATTCATTCCTGGGATGTGAGTGTCACTGGCAAGGCCAGCATTTATTGCCCATCCCTAATTGCACTTGCGAAGGCGGTGGTGAGCTGCCTTGAGCTACCTTTATACGTGTAAATAAAGGGCCTATAACTATTCTTAGGCTCCCTTACTGAAACTGGATACTGATGCAGCAGTAGTGGGGCCTTCTCCACTTAGGATTTTTCGGGGGCTGCTAAAATAAGATAAGTTGGGGCCGAATTGCCCCGTATGGGTTTGGGGCGGTCAATTTGATTTATGTGATTTTTTTTGCGCCAACATGGGAAACACCGGCCCTGATGCGGAATTGGCCTCTTTGAGAAAAAAAATATTGCTTGCGGTAACGGAGCATTCACCCGATGTTCATTTTCGTCCCCCTTCTTTTAAAGAGGAGGGCTGCTGCGAACACTGCAGCCTCTTTAGTGGTGCCCATTGGGCCTCCAGGGAGGGTGTCGGGCCAGTTGTTGGGCCAACTGAAAAGTCGGCTGACAGAAAAAAGATGGGGACCGCCGTGCTACCACCTTCCCTTTAAGGGCGGCCAGGGCACCACAGTCACCACAGCTTCTCGCACCGAAAAGCTGTCGGTGGAATTGTCCCATGCCAACCTCACCTCCTGAGGAGAGATTTCCCTCGAGGGGCGCAAAGCATCAGCGCGGGATGATAATGGGTTGGCGCACATGACGATGACATCATTGGCATGCATGCGCCGTGCTGGTGCACTAATCGCGCCAGGACGAAAAGCATTTAGCGCTCCGTTAGCGCATCCCGTAGGTGCTAACGGGCCTTTCTGAGAGGGGCAATTCCGGCCCTGTTGTTTTTAAAATTCAAAAATTGTTCATTTGGAGCCAGAAGGAGCAGGGGTGCTCCCTGTGCTTTATACTATCCTCAATCATGCACCTTCCCTGCTCCCCACTACAACCCCGCCGCCCCCCCCCCCGTTCACTATTGCCGCTCCCAGGACTTACCTGCAGGCCGTTACTGATGAGGCAATTCTCCTCATAAGGGCAAGCTCTCTGTGGACACATGACAGGGGCAAGCAGCTCGCCCACATAACATTAACGAGCTCCAATGCCCAATTTTGCCCAGATGTGACACATATTTTATGTGCGGCACTCATTTCAGGTCCGAAAATGGGTAAATGGTCTTTTACTTTAGTTGCTTATAATGAACGTTATGCTAACAAAACTAACAATGCATTCTGCATTTGACTCGCAATTCTATTGAAATGAACTGTGATCCTTTATGAAGAAATGGTAAAGAAGAAGCATCATAATAATGCACCATTATATAGTGCAACTCTTGTATCCAATAACTGTAACATGACAATCTGTTTGGAGCCGACCCCTGGCCTCGTGATGACAGAATTGATCAGAATTTTGCTCAAACAACATCAACAAAAACTTGTATTTATATAGCGCATTTAACATAGTGAAATGTCCCAAGGTGCTTTACAAGAGTATTATAAGATAAAAAGTTCGACACTGAGCCATATAAGGAGAAATCAAGTCAGGTGGCCAAAAGCTTAGTTAAAGAGGTAGGTTTTGAGGAGCATCTTGAAGGAGGAAAGAGAGGTAGAGATGTTTAGGCAGGGAATTTCAGAGCTTGGGGCCGAGGCAACAGAGGGCATGGCCATCAATGGTTGAGCGATTATAATCAGGGATGCTCAAGAGGGCAAAATTAGAAGAGCACAGGGGTGATGGGTGAGTGAGACTTGGTGCGAGTTAGGACAGGGGCAGTCGCATTTTGGATCATCTCTAGTTTAAGTAGGATAGAATGTAGGAGGCCTGCCAGGAGTGCGTTGGAATATTCAAGTCTAGAGGTAGATGGGATGAGGGCTTCAGCAGCAGATGAGCTAAGGGAAGAGCAGAGACGGGCGATGTTACGGAGGTGGAAATAGGCGGTCTTAGTTATGCTGTGGATATGTGGTCGAAAGCTCATTTCAGAGTCAAATATGACACCTAGGTTGCGAACAGTCTAGTTCAGCCTCAGACAGAAGTTGGGAAGAGGAATGCAGTCAGTGGTTAGGGAACGGAGTTTGTGGCAGGGGCCAAAAACAATGGCTTTGGTCTTCCCAATATTCAGTTGGAGAAAATATCTGCTCATCCAGAACTGGGTGTTGGACAAGCAATCTGACAATTTAAAGACCGTGGAGGGGTTGAGAGAAGTGGTAGTGAGGTCGAACTTGGTGTCATCAGCGTACATGTGGAAACTAACGCAATGTTTTTGGATGATGTGGCCAGCAACATGCAGATGAGAAATAGGAGGGGGCCAAGGAGATATCCTTGGGGGACACCAGAGGTAATGATGTGGGGCTGGGAAGAGAAGCCATTGCTGATGATTCTCTGGATATGATTAGATAGATAGACCCATGCGAGTGCAGTCCCACCCAGCTGGACGACGGTGGATAGGCATTGGAGAAGGATAGAGTGGACAACGTGTTGAAGGCAGCAGACAAGTCAAGAGGCCGAGGAGGGATAGTTTACCTTTGTCACAGTCACAAAGGATGTCATTTGTAACTTTGATGAGAGCCGTTTCGGTACTGTGGCAGGAGAGGAAACCAGATTGGAGGGATTCAGACATGGAATTGTGGGAAAGATGGGCACGGATTTGGGAGGTGACAACATGTTTAAGGACTTTGGAGAGGAGAGCCAGGATGGAGATGGGGCTGTAGTTTGCAAGGACGAAGGGGTCGAGGTTTGGTTTTTGAGGAGTGGTGTGATGACGGTAGATTTGAGGGGACAGTATTTGAGGAGAGAGAACCGTTAACAATGTCGGCTAATGTGGGAGCCAGAAAAGGAAGTTGGGTGGTCAGTAATTTGGTGTGAATAGGGTCAAAGGAACAGGAAGTGGGTCTCATGGACACAACAAGCTTAGAAAGGTCATGAAGGGAGATCGGAGAGAAACTGGAGAAAGGTGTGAGGTCAGGACTAGGGCAGGGGGGATCCTTAAAGGAAGTTGGCCCGGTGAGCTAGGGGAAGGAAGGGAAGAGGCAGAGGCGGCCGAATGGATGGTCTCAACCTTAGAGACAAAGTAGTCCATGAGCTCCTCACACTTATTGTCGGAGGTGAGGGTGGAGACTGGGGAGAGGAGATTAAAAGGACGGTTAGCAGTGGAGAATAGAAGCCGGGGTTTATCTTTACATTCCAGAATGAGCAATTTTGACAGGCGAGAGCAGGACCCAATAATGCTTTATGTGGTGCAGCCAAATCTGGCAGTGAATCCACCATATCCATTCAAGTCTGTGCCCCTTGGATTTAAGGCAGCGAAGATCAGGGCTGTACCAGGGAGAAAGAATAAAAATGGTAAATAAATGTAATTTCATTTACCAATTGTCTTCTTCACCTGTAACTTAAGTAGCCGTTATTGCAGCTTTGAGCCTTGACAATAAGTTTAGAAGGCATCAGTGCTGGACTTGTCTCTCCTTGACATCCACACACGCGCACACATTTCAAGCAAGGGTTATTGGACAGAGATCAGGCCAAATTTCCTCTCCCTAATCCAAGGAAACTGAGGCACAATTGTAACACCCCCTACTACTGGCACAACTGAGATCAATTAACCCTGCACAGGCTAGGGTGTGATCTAACCTGGCAGCTTCCTAATCTGTATAATTCATCGATTTAGTGGATAAACCCACCGAGTCACTGGAGGAGGACATTGTTTTACTTGCGGTAATTTACATCCATTGAGAACATTTTAAAAATTTGCAGAAATCACAACAATATTAATTATACTAGGTGTGTTGGGAACAGTCAGGTTCAATGAGCTATATAATCTTTTCTTTTTTCAGACTATTTAATATGAATAAAAGAAAAGGTCTTGATACCAGGGTTAACCTCCCCTCAGACTGACACCAGTACAATTCCTAATTCCCTGCAGGTAATGACGAATGAGTATTTTGTCATTGGTGCTGTGATTGAAAGCAGTATTTTTTCATTCTTCCCTTTCGATCTACACAAATTGTATGGCTGCACGATGCTGAGCGTTTGTTCTACTCTGCTCTGGGGTTGTATTCTTTTCAGCAGCTGTATGTTTGAATAATTCAAAGAGTGTGGTCTTCAAATATCACCTTCCATTTAAATTTCACACTAATTAAACCCTTTCCACACGGTGCCATTGAAAAGATCACAGCAGATGCACATTCCATTGCCGTTATAGATGGAAGTTGACATGTTTTGTTTAAAATCAAGGGGGGAGTGATTTTCAACTGCCAGCTGCTCCTTACTTGCCTGAGAAATGGGCAGCCAGCAAATGAAAATCTGTAGTAAACATAGAAAATAGGAGCAGCAGTAGGCCATTCGGCCCTTCGAGCCTGCACCGCCATTCAATATGATCATGGCTGATCCTCTATCTCAACATCATATTCCCACTTTTTCTCCATACCTCTTGATGCCTTGCGTGTCTAGAAGATAGAGGGGGAGTTACCTCTGCCATCTCATTAATACCCAAGGCTCGCCTGATGCAATTTTCTGGCGGGTCTTTAACTGGGCGAGCAGCAACCACCACACCCCCCACCCCCCCGCCCCAGAAAGAGGCTACATAAATATACAAATCAGGATTCTACGCTGGTTGTAGGATCCTGATTGCAATTTTCAGCTACAAATAGGCAGTGCACCCATTTGCACTGGACATTGAACTGCCTAACCATCTATCCTTAAAGGGACTGCTTGAGGCCACTCACAAAGCGGCCAGGTTAGGAGCTACAGTAGGATGCCCACTTGGTGTCCACAGCTCTCCGGCAACATGCTAATGAGTCCCAGGCCTGAAAATGGTGGTGCTACTTTTAAATCGCCCACCCCCCCATTTTCTGATTTCTCAAATGATAATGAACCTTTATCTCCCATCATTTAGAATGGTGTCAGAAGAAGAGTGAATAAGAATGCAATGCTTCATTCCCAATCTTTCAGTTGTTACTAAGCATCTGTATCATGATAAAGTCAGACTTATGTAACAAATCAGCCTCTACCAATTGTATAAAGTTTTCCTTACTTATTTTTCCGTCACTATCTTAACTGGGAAGAAGGCAATCTTTGAGGACATTTTCAGTATGCTTGACATATGTGATAGTACTGTGTTTAATCTGCTTTCAGGAAGTAGGTTGTGACCTCGGGGGCTTAGGCTCTCACAGAACCTTTAATGTAACAGACAAATTTTAATCACATTACATCGCTCATATGATCTTCCTGACACTGTAAAACATCAAAGACAAACCATAACCTAAAACATTCAATGCATGAATTCCCTCTTCACTAACCATTAAATATTCATTTGATTACAAGTTCAGTAAAAATGTTAAAATCCCAGTTTGTCATAAATCACTTCATATCACAAATTTTAAAAGAATCCTATTTGAGCAGGTCTATAAATAAATGTTTATTATCACAAGGGAATCAGTTTACATCATTTTGTTAATCTCACAAAATAATTCCTTACGTTTTTGAATAATTCTTTAACTTGACTTCATTTTAAAAATCATTATTAAGGACATTTTGCCGATCACATTGTTCTTTATACAGAATGTGTTTTGCTATGAAAATACTGAGCAAATAGCCATATTAACAGAGCATTGACCTTACATTATACCATAGGCATAGTTTGGTTTGTAGGTGTATATATTCGGGGGGGGGAAATTATGGTCGGAGGCTTCCTTCAGACGAAGGCCTCCAAACCAAATTTTTTGAATGAAAATACCTGGTGGTCACGGAGGAACCTACAATTACGGTCAAAGGACTTCATTCGCTGTGCAGCATACGGGGAGATGACTTCCCCATATTTACAAAAATGCTGGAGTCACGTGGACCTGGACCACCAATCACTAGGTAGTATTCTCATTGAAAAAATAGGAACTCCGTTTTTTTGAGTTCCCATTACTATCAATGAGAAAACCCTCTTAAAACAAGAAACACAGCAGAATAAAAAAAACCTCACAAATTTAAAATTAATTGAAATTAAATGTAATTAAATGTTTCAGAAAAAAAATATATTTTGGGGAAATGTTTTTTTTGTGTTTTAATAGGGTTAAAAATAAACTTACCTTAATGGACAGGGTTTTTAACATAAAAATGAATGATTACATTTAATTGTTACATGTCTTAAAACTCTTACGCTGGTAAAACTAAGTTATGTGCCTGCTTTTACCAGGCATAAAAGTTTGAAGGACTTTCGGTGGGCATCAGTTCGGCAAATAGCCCAATCTCTCCTGCGCGAATGTCCTTCTCTCAGGGATGCGGAGGATCGGAAAAGTAGTTTTTTGGCACATTCACATCTCGCCCCGAAAAGCAGCTTTTGTGAGGCCTCACCGGGTCCGTGCGCACTCCTTATGGACCCAGCAACGCTGGAATTTTCGGCTCATTATCTAGAGATGAAAGCAGATCACCCATAGTATTGCTCATGGTGAGTCAGAGGTTTTATAAGAACATGGAATTATACCAAGCAGTATTACCAGTGATTACACACCAAAAATATCATAATTTCTTAATATCTATGGGCTGGATTTTCATCATTAAGCCCTATCACTGGTTTTCCGATGGTATTTCGGTGCGATTTAACTAATCGCGTTTTTTTTAACCACCGAAATACCACTCAAGGTATGTAACCTCTATGTAACACCACTGCAATACTGTATATACTTAAGCAATGCACACTTTGACCACAGGGGGTGAACTTGTGAGAGACACTCCTTACCTGGTCATCCAGGTATATAAAGGGAGGTCCCACACAGGGTCATCACTTCTTGGTCTTGTGAATAAAGGTTCAGGTCATAGAGTGACCTTGTCCATAGAATGTGCCTCGTGTGGGTTTTGTGCCATTGAGACTAAGGACTTTGGCGATGAGAAACGGGAATCAACGACCCACGAGAATGGCCACCGGTAGCACAGAGGAACGGTACTGTGTTGGTGAGGACTGGGATGATTTCATTGAGAGGCTCCAGCAGAGCTTTGTTGCGACAGAATGGCTGGGAGATGCAGCGGCCGACAAGCGAAGGGCACATCTGCTGACCAGCTGCAGACCTAAGACTTAGGCGCTCATGAAGGACCTACTAGCTGGCGGACAAAACCTTTGAAGAGCTCAGCAAACTAATCGGTGAGCACCTCAAACCGGCGAGCAGCATACACATGGCCCGACACAGATTCTATACCCACCGACATCGTGAAGGACAGAGCATACCGGACTTCGTTGCGGACCTCCGGCGTTTGGCCAGCCTCTGTAAGTTCACAGACGCCCGCAGGAGGGAGATGTTAAGGGATTTCTTTATTGGGGCATCGGTCATGCGGGGATTTTACGAATGTAAATTGAGACCAAGGACTTGACTTTGGAAGCGGGGGTGTTGATGGCTCAGACTTTCATGGTGGGGGAGGAGGAAACCAAAATAATATACACGCACAATTCTGTCTCCAACGCGGCGGAGGATCAGGGAGTCAATATCATAAACGTGACTCAGAGCCCCGCAGGTAGGCAAGGGCAGTTTGACACACCCCAGGCAGCAATAGCCCCCAGAACAGGTTTTCAACAGAGACAATGGCAGGCTGAACGGACATTTACGCCATCACAGTGGACAATGCGGTCCGGGATGGGGCCATTGACCTCCGCTAACAAGGTATTCAAGGGCAGTCAAAGGGACAATCAGCGAGGAATGCCAGGTCATAGCTCCTTTGTTCACAATAATGGAAATCTCAGCTCATGCTGAAGGTGTGGGGGCAAACACTCTGCCACGACTTGCAGGTTTCAACAATTCATCTGCAGAAAGTGCAACCTCAGTAGCCATTTAGCTCGAATGTGCAGGAAGCCTGTAACTGGGCTAATTTATGACGCGGATGGACCAGAAGAGGGGTCTGTGATGCAGGATGACTCTTGGGGCAAATCAATGGACGCTGAAGTTCAGCGGGTTCATGTGGCAAACATTCACAGTTCATATACCAAAACGCCATCAATGATGATGAAGGTTTTATTAAACGGCATCCCTGTACACATGGAGCTGGACACGGGGGCCAGCCAGTCATTCATGAGCGTTCAACAATTCGAAAAGCTATGGCCACACAAAGCCAGTAGACCCAAACTAGAACGCAATGAGACACAACTACAGACGTATACCAAAGAAATCATTCCAGTACTAGGCAGTGCAATGTTGGTGGTCACACACAATGGATCAGTGGACCGGCTGCCGCTCTGGATTGTCCCGGGTAATGGTCCCGCACTGTTGGGGAGGAGCTGGTTAGCTGAGGTGAACTGGAAATGGGGGGATCTACACGCAATATCATCTGTGGAAACATAGAAACATAGAAACATAGAAAATAGGTGCAGGAGTAGGCCATTCGGCCCTTCGAACCTGCATCACCATTCAATAAGATCATGGCTGATCATTCCTTCAGTACCCCGTTCCTGCTTTCTTTCCATACCCCTTGATCCCTTTAGCCGCAAGGGCCATACCTAGCTCCCTCTTGAATATATCCAATGAACTGGCATCAACAACTCTCAGCGGTAGGGAATTCCATAGGTTAACAACTCTCTGAGTGAAGAAGTTCCTCCTCATCTCAGTCCTAAATGACTTACCCCTTATCCTAAGACTATGTCCCTTGGTTCTGGACTTCCGCAACATCGGGAACATTCTTCCCGCATCTAACCTGTCCAGTCCCGTCAGAATTTTATATGTTTCTATGAGATCCCCTCTCATCCTTCTAAACTCCAGTGAATACAGGCCTAGTCGATCCAATCTCTCCTCATATGTCAGTCCTGCCATCCCAGGAATCAGACTGGTGAACCTTCGCTGCACTCCCTCAATAGTAAGAACATCCTTCCTCAGATTAGGAGACCAAAACTGAACACAATATTCCAGGTGGGGCCTTACCAAGGCCCTGCACAACTGCAGTAAGACTTCCCTGCTCCTATATTCAAATATCCTAGCTATGAAGGCCAACATACCAGTTGCCTTCTTCACCGCCTGCTGTACTTGCATGCCAACCTTCAATGACTGATGAATCATGACACCCAGGTCTCGCTGCACCTCCCCTTTTCCTAATCTGGTGACATTCAGATAATATTCAGCCTTTGTGTTTTTGCCTCCAAAGTGGATAACCTCACATTTATCCACATTATGCTGTATCTGCCATGTATTTGCCCACTTGCCTAACCTGTCCAAATCACCCTGCAGCCTCTTAACGTCCTCCTCACAGCTCACACTGCCACCCAGTTTAGTGTCATCTGCAAACTTGGAGATATTACACTCAATTCCATTATCCAAATCATTAATATATATTGTAAAGAGCTGGGGTCCCAGCACTGAGCCCTGCGGCACTCCACTAGTCACTGCCTGCCATTCTGAAAAGGACCCGTTTATCCCGGCTCTCTGCTTCCTGACTGCCAACCAGTTCTCTATCCACGTCAGTACATTACCCCCAATACCATGTGCTTTGATTTTGCACACCAATCTCTTGTGTGGGGCCTTGTCAAAAGCCTTTTGAAAGTCCAACTACACCACATCTACTAGTTCTCCCTTGTCCACTCTACTAGTTACATCCTCAAAAAATTCCAGAAGCATGATTTCCCTTTCATAAATCCATGCTGACGTGGACCAATCCTTTCACTGCTTTCCAAATGTGTTGCTATTTCATCCTTAATGATTGATTCCAACATAGTCCCCACTACTGATGTCAGGCTAACCGGTCTATAATTACCCGTTTTCTCTCTCCCTCCTTTTTAAAAAAGTGGTGTTACATTAGCTACCCTCCAGTTCATAGGAACTGATCCAGAGTCGATAGACTGTTGGAAAATTATCACCAATGCATCCACTATTTCTAGGGCCACTTCCTTAAGTACTCTGGGATGTAGACTGTCAGGCCCTGGGGATTTATGGGCCTTCAATCCCATCAATTGCCCGAACACAATTTCCCGCCTGATAAGGATATCCTTCAGTTCCTCCTTCTCACTAGACCTTTGGACCCCTAGTACATCGGGAAGGTTATTTGTGTCTTCCTTTGTGAAGACAGAACCAAAGTACTTGTTCAATTGGTCTGCCATTACTTTGTTCCCCATTATAAATTCACCCGAATCCGACTGCAATGGACCTACGTTTGTCTTCACTAATCTTTTTCTCTTCACATATCTATAGAAGCTTCTGCAGTCATTTTTTATGTTTCCGGCAAGCTTTCTCTCGTACTCTTATTTTCCCCCTCTTAATTAAACCCTTTTTCCTCCTCTGCTGTATTCTAAATTTCTCTCAGTCCTCTGGTTTGCTACTTTTTCTGGCTAATTTGTATGCCTCTTCCTTGGATTTAACACTATCCTTAATTTCCCTTGTTACCCATGGTTGAGCCACCTTCCCCGTTTTATTTTTATTCCAGACCGGGATGTATAATTGTTGAAGTTCGTCCATATGATTTTTAAATGTCTGCAATTGCCGATCCACCGTCAACCCTTTAAGTAACATTTGGCAGTCTAATCTAGCCAATTCACGCCTCATACCATCAAATTTACCTTTCCTTAAGTTCAGGACCCTAGTTTTTGAATTAATTTTGTCACTCTCCATCTTAATAAAGAATTCTACCATATTATGGTCACTCTTCCCCAAGTGGCCTCACACAACAAGATTGCTAATTAGTCCCTTCTCATTACACAAGACCCAGTCTCGGATGGCCAGCTCTCTGGTTGGTTCCTTGACATATTGGTCGAGGAAACCATCCCTAATACACTCCAGGAAATTCTCCTCCACCGCATTGCTACCAGTTAGGTTAGCCCAATCAGTATGTAGATTAAAGTCGCCCATGATTACTGCTGTATCTTTTTTGCACACATCCCTTATTTCTTGTTTGATGTTGTCCCCAATCTCACTACTACTATTTGGTGGCCTGTACACAACTCCCACTAGCGTTTTCTGCCCTTTGGTATTCCGTAGCTCCACCTATACCGATTCCGCATCATCCAAGCTAATGTCCTTCCTTACAATTGCATTAATTTTCTCTTTAACCAGCAACACCACCCCATCTTCTTTTCCTTTCTGTCTATCATTCCTAAATGCTGAATACCCCTGGATGTTGAGTTCCCAGCCTTGGTCACCCTGGAGCTATGTCTCCGTGATGCCAATCACATCATACCCGTTAACTGCTATCTGTGCAGTTATGTTCATGCTCACAAGTCCTACAACAATTTGAGTCACTATTCCAACCTGTTGTCGGGACGTTCAGAGGTACCAAAGTAGTGATACGCATCACCCCGGATGCCAGACCTGTGCACCACAAATCCAGAGCAGTGCCGTATGTAATGCGGGAGAAAATTGAGAGCGAATTGGACCGTTTCCTGAAAGAGGGCATCATCTCGCCCATTGAATTCAGTGACTGGGCGAGCCCCATCGTTTCCCGTCCTAAAAGCGGATGGTTCTGTCAGGATCTGTGGCAACGACAAGGCCACTATCAATTGGGTGTCCCTACAAGACCAATACCCACTTCCGAGAGCGGAGGATCTTTTCCCACGTTGGCAGGCGGCAAGCTGTTTACCAAGTTGGATCTCACTTCAGCCTACATGACCTAAGAACTGGCCGACGAATCTAAACTACTGACCACCATCACTACGCACAAGGAACTATTCATTTACAACAGGTGCCTGTTAGGCATTCGATCAGCAGCCACGATTTTTCAAAGAAACATGGAAAGCCTGCTTAAATCCATTCCTGGAACAATTGTATTTCAGGACGACATCCTCATCACGGGTCGTGACACCGAGGAACATTTCCACAACCTGGAGGAGGTGCTACGCCGACTGGACCGGGTAGGCCTGCGACTCAAGAAGTCTAAATGTGTGTTTTTGGCTCCTGAGGTTGAGTTCCTGGGCAGGGGGGTTGCTGCAGATGGGATTTGGCCCACCGAATCCAAAACAGAGGCGATTCGATGAGCGCCCAGGCCCGGCAACACATCGGAGTTGCATTCATTTCTGGGACTCTTGAACTGTTTCGGGAACTTTCTGCCGAACTTAAGCACATTGTTGGAGCCGCTTCACGTGCTCCTGGTAAGGGTTGTGATTGGTTTTGGGGAGACTGTCAAGAACGGCTTTCAATCGGACGCGGAACCTACTTTGTTCAAATAAGTTATTGACCCTGTACGACCCCTGTAAGAAATTGGTTCTGACATGTGATGCATCATCCTATGGGGTTGGGTGCATGTTGCAGCAGAGTAATGCTGAAGGCCAACTACAACCTGTGGCTTATGCTTCCAGGTTGCTCTCTCAAGCAGAACGGGGATATGGGATGGTTGAGAAGGAGGCACTCGTGTGTGTCTATGGTGTAAAAAAAATGCATCAGTACCTTTTTGGTATGAGGTTTGAATTAGAAACGGACCACAAGCCATTAACATCCCTGTTGTCAGACAGCAAGACTGTCAATGCCAACATGTCAGCCTGCGTACAGCGATGGGCTCTCACACTGGCTGCTTATGATTACTCCATCCAGCACCGGCCAGGCACCGAAAATTGCGCTGACGCGCTCAGCAGGCTTCCACTGGCTATCACTGAGGGGGCAGCGGAGCAAAGCGCCGAGATGGTCATGGCCGTTGATGCCTTTGACAGTGCAGGCTCCCCATCACAGCCCGCCAGATCAAAATCTGAACAAACAGAGATCACCTCCTATCTCTGATTAAGAAATGTGTCCTGACTGGGGATTGAGCGCCCGCACACGGAGCATGCCCTGAGGAGGTAAGGCCATTTCACAAGTGGATGGATGAGCTCTCCATCCAAGCTGACTGCCTACTATGGGGCAGCCGGGCAGTCATGCCCCAGAGGGGCAGGGAAGCATTCACCATGGAACTCCACGGTGAGCATCCTGGCATCGTTCTGATGAAGGCCATTGCCCAGTCACATGTTTGGTGGCTTGGAATTGATTCAGACCTGGAACACTGTGTTCGCAGGTGCACGACGTGTGCCCAGCTGGGTAATGCCCCCAGGGAGGCCCCGCTCAGCCCGTGGCCCTGGCCCACCAGGCCATGGTCACGTATTCATGTAGACTATGCGGGTCTGTTCATGGGAAAAATGTTTCTCATTGTGATAGATGCTTACTCGAAATGGATCGAGTGCATCATTTTGAATTTGTGCACGACATCCACCACTGTGGAGAGTCTACGTGCGGTCTTTGCAACCCACGGCTTGCTGGAAATCCTTGTTAGCGATAATGGCCCATGTTTCACGAGCTACGAATTCCGGGAGTTCATGTCGGACAATGGCATCAACCATGTCAGGACAGCACCATTCAAGCCGACCTCCAATGGCCAGGTGGAACGTGCGGTCCAAATCATTAAACAAGGCATGCTCAGGATTCAAGGACCCTCCCTTCAATGCTGCCTATCGCGCCTCCTGCTGGCCTATAGGTCCCAACCATACTTACTCACGGGCGTCCCGCTTGCTGAGCTACTTATGAAATGAACACTCAAACCTCGGTTGTCCCTCATTCACCCAGTCCTGACCGACATAGTTGAGGGCAAGCGCCAGTTCCAAAACGAGTACCATGACCGAAACTCAAGGAGGAGATGTATAGAAATAAATGACTCCGTATTTGTCCTCAATCACGCCGTGGAGCCCAAATGGTTTGAGGGTACTGTAATAGACAAAGAGGGAAACAGGGTCATCGTGGTTAAACTTAACAATGGGCAGATATGCCGTAAGCATCTGGACCAAGTAAAAAAAAGGTTCAGTATAAACACTGAGGAACCCGAGGAAGATCATGAGATGGTGCTCACACCACTGCCAGTGAACGAGCAACAAGAACATTCAGCAGCGTGCACAGTCCTCGCGGTCAGCCCGGACAGGCCGGAATCATCACAGGTGACAGACACTCACGCCAAGGCTCAACAACCAGAGCCCCAACTGCGGCGCTCCACGAGGGAGCGTAGACCACCTGAAAGACTTAACCTATGATCCCAATAAGATTTTCGGCGGGAGGTGATGTCATGTATGTAACCTCTATGTAACACCACTGCAATACTGTATGTACATAAGCAATGCACACCTTGACCACAGGGGGTGAACGTGTGGGAGACACTCCTTTCCTGATCATCCAGGTATATAAAGGGAGGTCCCACGCAGGGTCATCACTTCTTGGTCCTGTGACTAAAGGTTCAGGTCATAGAGTGACCTTGTCCATAGAATGTGCCTCGTGTGGGTTTTGTGTCATTGAGACTAAGGACTTTACAGCCTCGATATTCATCAAATATGACTGGTGGTAGGGCTAACTGTATTTCGTTCTTATTTTTGATCGTGCGACACTCAAAGTAAAATGGGTGGTATTTTTGCAGGTGGTAAAAATGGTGGTATTGCTGTATTTACCTCTGGTGGTAACTTTCGGTGGTATTTCAATATTGGAGTCTTGGCTGCAGGTGAAACCTGCAAAAGGACATAGACAGGCTGAATGAGTAGGCAAAACTTTGACAGATGGGGTATAATGTTGGAAAATGTGAGGTTATGAACTTTGGCAGAAAAAAATCGAAGAGCAAGTTATTATTTAAATGGAGAAAGATTGCAAAGTGCTGCAGTACAGCGGGACAAAAGGATAGTATGTGGATACAGCAAGTGATCAGGAAGGCCAATGGAATCTTGGCCTTTATTGCAAGGGGGATGGAGTATAAAAGCAGGGAAGTCTTGCTACAGTTATACAGGGTATTGGTGAGGCGACCTGGAATACTACGTACAGTTTTGGTTTCCATATTTAAGAAAGGATATACTTGCTTTGGAGGCAGTTCAGAGATGGTTAACTAGGTTGATTCCGGAGATGAGGGGGTTGACTTATGAGGGAAGGTTGAGTAGGTTGGGCTTCTACTCATTGGAATTCAGAAGAATGAGAGGTGATCTTATTGAAACGTATACGATTATGAGGGGACTTGACAAGATGGATGCAGAGAGGATGTTTCCACTGATAGGGGAGACTAGAACTAGAGGGCATAAACTTAGAAAAAGGGACCGCCCATTTAAAACTGAGATGAGGAGAAATTTCTTCTTGAGAGGAAGCTTGCTGGGAATATAAAAACTGATTGCAAAAGCTTCGGTAGATATGTGAAGAGAAAAAGATTCGTGAAGACAAACTTGGGCCCTTGCAGTCGGATTCAGGTGAATTTATAATGGGGAACAAAGAAATGGAAGACCAATTGAACAAATACTTTGGTTCTGTCATCACGAAGGAGGACACAAATAACCTTCCGGAAGTACTAGGGGACCGAGGGTCTGGTGAGAAGTAGGAACTGAAGGATATCCTTATTCGGCGGAAAATTGTGTTAGGGAAATTGATGGGATTGAAGGCCGAAAAATTCCGGGACCTGATAGTCTGGATCCCAGAGTACTTAAGGAAGTCGCCCTTGATATAGTGGATGCATTGGTGATCATTTTCCAACAGTCTATCAACTCTGGATCCGTTCCTATGGACTGGAGGGTAGCTAATGTAACGCCACTTTTTAAAAAAGGAGGGAGGGAGAAAACAGGTAATTATTGACCGGTTAGCCTGACATCAATAGTGGGGACTATGTTGGAATCAATCATTAAGGATGAAATCGTTGCGCATTTGGAAAGCAGTGACAGGATCAGTCCAAGTCAACATGGATTTATGAAGGCGAAATCATGTTTGACAAATCTTCTGGAATTTTTTTGAGGATGTAACTTGCAGAGTGGACAAGGGAGAACCAATGGATGTGGTATATTTGGACTTTCAAAAGGCTTTTGACAAGGTCCCACACAAGAGATCGGTGTGCAAAATCAAAGCACATGGTACTGGGGGTAATGTACTGATGTGGATAGAGAACTGGTTGGCAGATAGGAAGCAGAGAGTCAGGATAAACAGGTCCTTTTCAGAATGGCAGGCAGTGACTGGTGGAATGCCGCAGGGCTCAGTGCTGGGACCCCAGCTCTTTACAATATACATTAATGATTTAGATGAAGGAATTGAGTGTAATATCTCCAAGTTTGCAGATGACACTAAACTGGGTGGTGGTATGAGCTGTGAGGAGGATGCTAAGAGGCTGCAAGGTGACTTGGACAGTTTAGGTGAGTGGACAAATGCATGGCAGATGCAGTATAATGTGGATAAATGTGAGGTTATCCACTTTGGGGGCAAAAACACGAAGGCAGAATATTATCTGAATGGCGAATCTGAATAGGAAAAGGGGAGGTGCAACGAGACCTGGGTGTCATGGTTCATCAGTCCTTGAAAGTTGGCATGCAGGTACAGCAGGCGGTGAAGAAGGCAAATGGTATGTTGGTCTTCATAGCTAGGGGATTTGAGTATAGGAGCAGGGAGGTCTTACTGCAGTTGTACAGGGCCTTGGTGAGGCCTCACCTGGAATATTGTGTTCAGTTTTGGTCTCCTAGCCTGAGGAAGGACGTTCTTGCTATTGAGGGAGTGCAGCGAAGGATCACCAGACTGATTCCAGGGATGGCTGGACTGACATATGAGGAGAGACTGGATCAACTGGGCCTTTATACACTGGAGTTTAGAAGGATGAGAGGGGATCTCATAGAAACATATAAGATTCTGACAGGACTGGACAGGTTAGATGCGAGAAGAATGTTCCCAATATTGGGGAAGTCCACCACCAGGGGACACAGTCTTAGGATAAGGGGTAGGCCATTTAGGACTAAGATGAGGAGAAACTTCTTCACTCAGAGAGTTGTTAACCTGTGGAATTCCCTGCCGCAGATAGTTGTTCATGCCAGTCCATTGGATATATTCAAGAGGGAGTTAGATATGGCCCTTACGGCTAAAGGGATCAAGGGGTATGGAGAGAAAGCGGGAAATGGGTACTGAGGGAATGATCAGCCATGATCTTATTGAATGGTGGTGCAGGCTCGAAGGGCCGAATGGCCTACTCCTGCACCTATTTTCTATGTTTCTATGTTTCTCTCAGAGGATTATAAATCCGTGGATTTTGCTGCCTCAGAGAGCTGTGGAACGTGGGTGATTGAATAAATTTAAGACGTGATAGACAGTTTCTTAACCGATAAGTGAATAAGGGATTATGGAGCAGGAAAGTGGATCTGAGTCAATGATCGGATCAGCCATGATCGTATTAAATGGCGGAGCAGGCTCGAAGGGCTGTATGGCCTACTCTTGCTCCTATTTCTTATGTTCTAAGTGCAGGGTGGAGTCTGATGTTTTATTGCTGTTTTTGTTCTTGCTGTTGATGTTGTAGTTCTTGTAGTTGTTTTTGTTGTGTTATTGTTGTTATATTGTTGTTGCAAAAATGTTTTAAACGTTGAAGTTAAAAACTTATTTATTTGTTGACTGCTACATTTTTCAAAGTGTACAACATTTTATAAAATTTCGTTAAACCTAACCATTTTTGAACTGTGCCTAACTTTTAGAAAATGAAGGGTAAAACTCAACGACAGAGTGGACGGTAAAGGTGAAACGTACATCTCACTGTTCAAGCAAAGCGATGATTTATGAGCTGCTGACGTCCTCAAATATCCTCAAATGTTCTCAAAATGTTTTCAAAAAGTCCTCAAATGTCCTCCAATTTAGTTAAATGTCCTTAAAATGTCCTTCATTTTTCTCAAATAATCCATTAAAAGCCTCAAATTACCTTAAAAAATCGAACTCTGAACTCACATAAAGATGTCTGTGTAAAGCTCAGCCTTCTCTCATGTGGAATGGACTGCAGCTCCGTTTTTTAAAATGGCGTCATTAGCACTGGATTGAATCAGATAAGATCAGATAGAACTGCACTTTTCTCGGTGGTAATTTAGACCAGTGGTAAAAATGGTGGTAATTTTTGGTGGTAGTTCGGTGTTGCACACTTAATTATATCATAAAAATGGCAAAAAAACAAGATCGGTGGTATTTTTTACCACCAGTGGTAAATCACTGATGAATTTAACACTGGTGGTATTTCAGTGCTAAATTGTGAAATTGGCAATATTTCAGTGGTAATCTGTGATGAATTTACCACCGGTGGTACTTTTGGTGGTAAATGGGTGGTAAATGATTGAAAAAATGATGAAAATCCAGCCCTACAGTGTCAGACATGGCTCAGTTTGTAGCACTCTTGCCTATGTGTCAAAAGGTTGTGGGTTCAAGTCCTACTCCAGAGACTTGAGCACAAAATCTAGGCTGACACTCCAATGCAGTGCTAAGAGAGTGCTGCACTGTCAGAGGTGGCATCTTTCAGATAAGACGTTAAACAGAGGCCTCATCTGCCCTCTGAGGTGGACGTAAAAGATCCCATGGCACTATTTCAAAGAAGAGGAGGAGAGTTCTTCCCGCTGACTTGGCCAATATTTATCCCTCAAATAACTCCTAAAAACAAATGATCTCATTATCACATTGCTGTTTGTGTGAGCATGCTGTGTGCAAATTGGCTGCTGCATTTTCTACATTGCAACAGTGACTAAACTTCCAAAGTACCTCATTGGCTGTAAAGCACTTTGGGATGTCCTAATGTCTTGAGGTCATGAAAAGCACGATATAAATGCAAGTCTTTCTTTCTTTTTATAGTTTTCCATTGCTTTTTACAGATGCTGACCGACCTAATGTGTACTTCCTATATTTCCAATTTTTATTTCAGTATCATGATTTAATTAATGGATGGAAAATTGGGTGCGCTCCCTTACATGCAATCTTCACCACCCAATTTTCCTCAATGTGCTATGCCTAGGAAATCTACCCGAGCATACCTTTGTTTATCCTAATTTCAATTCATTTTAAAAAAAAAGTGAGTTCAGTTGTGAAACAGACAGATTATCTAATTATCAGCTATATTTTCTTCATATTTGAAAAATGTAAATAATCTATCAGACAGAGACAGCAACAGGGATTCTCCTCTTCTTGCAGGGAGTTAGAGAAGGGCAGGACTTACTGCTGCTAAGAAAGAGCCTGTCAATGCATATAGGACAATCCTGTCTGCGGCGTGAGGTGGTGGGGCAGGCAGAGGGACGGGCGGGGGATGGGGGGACGGTGGCTGTTGGTGGCAGTAAACAACGTATGCATCACCTTCAATTCTCTTACCAAGGGGGCTGATAGTACAAATTATCTTGATCTTTGAGGGCTGGGGTACATGCCATTTCCCTGGCCTGCCTCTCCGTCCAGAGAGACCACTTGTGTCCTTCAAGAGGCTGGAACACGCATCTGTCTCAATGTACTGGACACCAAGCTTAAGCTGAGTGCCATTAAGGTCAGGGAAAGGCAAGTTTTCAGCTTGTATCTAAGGCTGAGTCTCCAACCCCAAACAAGTCCACTAGAAATTCCCATTTGAAGCCAGGGCCTGGCATATATCTGGGTCCTTGCAGAGTTTTTGGCTGTTCCGTTGGCGTTATGATGGAAATGCCCTGGAATAGCTAAGTAATAGTGGATAGTCAAGGGGCTATAGGGGGGGGGAGGAACTGAACACAGTCACAATCATTAAGGAGATGGTACTCAGTAAGATAATAGTCCTAAAGGCAGATAAATCCCCTGGACCTGATGGCTTGCGTCTTAAGAAAAGTAGCGGTAGGGATTGTGGATGCATTGGTTGTAATTTACCAAAATTCCCTGGATTCTGGGGAAGTCCCAGCAGATTGGAAAACTGCAAATGTGAAGCCCCTATTTAAAAAAGGAGGCAGACAAAACGCAGGAAACTATAGACCAATTCGCTGAACATCTGTGGTTGGGAAAATGTTGGAGTCCATTATTAAAGAAGCAATAGCAGGACATTTTTTCGGCCAGGCAGAGTTAGCATGGATTATGAAGGGGAAGTCATGTTTGACAAATTTGCTGGAATTTTTGAGGATGTAACAAACAGGGTGGATAAAGGGGAACCAGTAGATGTGATGTATTTGGACTTCCAGAAGGCATTTGACAAGGTGCCACATAAAAGGTTACTGCATAAGATAAAAGTTCATGGGGTTGGGGGTAATATATTAGCATGGATAGAGGATTGGCTAACTGACAGAAAACAGAGAGTCAGGATAAATGGTTCATTCTCGGGTTGGCAATCAGTAACTAGTGGGGTGCCGCAGAGATCAGTGCTGGGACCCCAACTATTTACAATCTATATTAACGACTTGGAAGAAGGGACCGAGTGTATCGTAGCCAAGTTTACTGACGATACAAAGATGGGAGGAAAAGCAATGTGTGAGGAGGACACAAAAAATCTGCAAAAGGACATAGACAAGCTAATTTTGAGTGGGCAAAAATTTGGCAGATTGAGTATAATGTTGGAAAGTGTGAGGTCATGTACTTTGGCAGTAAAAATACAAGAGCAAGTTATTATTTAAATGGATAAAGATTGCAAAGTGCTGCAGTACAAAGGGAACTGGGGGTACTTATGCATGAAACACAAAAGGATAGTATGCAGGTAAAGCAAGTGATCAGGAAAGCCAATGGAATCTTGACCTTTATTGCAAAGGGGATGGAGTATAAAAGCAGGGAAATCTTGCTACAGTTATACAGGATATTAGTGAGGCCACACCTGGAATACTGCGTGCAGATTGATTCTGGGGATGGCAGGACTGACATATGAGGGAAGACTAGATCGGCTAGGCTTATACTCACTGAAACTGAGAGGGGATCTCATAGAAACGTATAAAATTCTGACGGGACTGGACAGGTTAGATGCAGGAAGAATGTTCCCAATGTTGGAGAAGTCCGGAACCAGGGGACACAGTCTAAGGATAAGGGGTAAGCCATAGAGGACCGAGATGAGGAGAAACTTTTTCAATCAGAGAGTTGTGAACCTGTGGAATTCTCTGCCACAGAAAGTTGTGGAGTCCAGTTCGTTGAACATATTCAAAAGGGAGTTAGATGTGGCCCTTACGGCTAAAGGGATCAGCGGGTATGGAGAGAAGGCAGAGGTGGGGATCAGCCATGATCATATTGAATGGTGGTGCAGGCTCGAAGGCCGAATGGCCTGCTCCTGCACCTATTTTCTATGTTTCACGTTTCTATGTTTTGGTTTCCATATTTACAAAAGGATATACTTGTTTTGTAAGCAGTTCAGAAAAGGTTGACTAGATTGATTCCGGAGATGAGGGGGTTGAGTATGAGGAAAGGTTGAGTAGGTTGGGCCTCTACTCATTGGAATTCAGAAGAATGAGAGGTGATCTTATTGAAATGTATAAGATTATGAGGGGGCTTGACAAGGTGGATGCAGAGAGGATGTTTACACTGATAGGGGAGACTAGAACTAGGGGGCATAAACTTAGAATAAGGGACCGCCTATTTAAAACTGAGATGAGGAGAAATTACTTCTCTCAGAGGGTTGTAAATCTGTGGAATTCACTGCCTCAGAGAGCTGTGGAAGCTGGGACATTGAATAAATTTTAAACAAAAATAGACAGTTTCTTAAACGATAAAGGAATAAGGGGTTATGGGGAGCGGGCAGGGAAGTGGACCTGAGTCCATGATCGATCAGCCATGATCATATTAAATGGCGGAGTGGGCTCGAGCGACCGTATGGCCTATTCTTGCTCCTATTTCTTATGTTCTTATATTCTTATTAAAGCCAGTCCCAATTATATATTTCGACATGCAATTGCACTGAATTTGGCAAACAGGAACACTAGAATAATGTAAATAGAAACATAGAAACATAGAAAATAGGTGCAGGAGTAGGTCATTCGGCCCTTCGAGCCTGCACCGCCATTCAATGAATTCATGGCTGAACATGCAACTTCAGTACCCCTTCCTGCTTTCTCGCCATACCCCTTGATCCACCTAGTAGGAAGGACTACATCTAACTCCTTTTTGAATATATTTAGTGAATTGGCCTCAACAACTTTCTGTGGTAGAGAATTCCACAGGTTCACCACTCTTTGGGTGAAGAGGTTTCTCTTCATTTCGGTCCTAAATGGCTTCCTCCTTATCCTTCGACTGTGACCCCTGGTTCTGGACTTCCCCAACATTGGGAACATTCTTCCTGCATCTAACCTGTCTAACCCCGTCAGAATTTTAAACGTTTCTATGAGGTCCCCTCTCATTCTTCTGAACTCCAGGGAATAAAAGCCAAGTTGATCCAGTCTTTCTTGATATGTCAGTCCCGCCATCCCGGGAATCAGTCTAGTGAACCGATGCTACACTCCCTCAATAGCAAGAATGTCCTTCCTCAAGTTAGGAGACCAAAACTGTACACAATACTCCAGGTGTGGCCTCACCAAGGCCCTATACAACTGTAGTAACATCTCCCTGCCCCTGTACTCAAATCCTTTCGCGATGAAGGCCAACATGCCATTTGCTTTCTTAACCATCTGCTGCACCTGCATGCCAACCTTCAATGACTGATGTACCATGACACCCAATTCTTGTTGCACCTCCCCTTTTCCTAATCTGTCACCATTCAGATAATAGTCTGTCTCTCTGTTTTTGCCATCGAAGTGGATAACCTCACATTTATCTGCCATGCATTTGCCCACTCACCTAACCTATCCAAGTCACTCTGCAGCCTCATAGCATCCTCCTCGCAGCTCACACTGCCACCCAACTTAGTGTCATCCGCAAATTTGGAGATACTACATTTAATCCCCTCGTCTAAATCATGAATGTACAATGTAAACAGCTGGGGCCCCAGCACAGAACCTTGCGGTACCCCACTAGTCACTGCCTGCCATTCTGAAAAGTACCCATTTACTCCTACTTTTTGCTTTCTGTCTGCCAACCAGTTCTCAATCCATGTCAGCGCACTAACCCCAATCCCATGTGCTTTAACTTTGCACATTACTCTCTTGTGTGGGACCTTGTCGAAAGCCTTTTGAAAGTCCAAATACACCACATCAACTGGTTCCCCCTTGTCCATTCTACTGAAAATATCCTTAAAAAACTCCAGAAGGTTTGTCAAGTGTGATTTCCCTTTCACAAATCATAATATACAGAAGAACATAAGAATTAGGAACAGGAGTAGGCCATCTAGCCCCTCGAGCCTGCTACGCCATTCAAAAAGATCATGGCTGATCTGGCCGTGGACTCAGCTCCACTTACCCACCCGCTCCCCATAACCCTTAATTCCCTTATTGGTTAAAAATCTATCTATCTGTGATTTGAATACATTCAATGAGCTAGCCTCAACTGATTCCTTGGGCAGAGAATTCCACAGATTCACAACTCTCTGGGAGAAGAAATTCCTTCTCAACTCAGTTTTAAATTGGCTCCCCCGTATTTTGAGGCTGTGCCCCTCGTTTTAGTCTCCCCGACCAGTGGAAACAACCTCTCTGCCTTTATCTTGTCTATCCCTTTCATTATTTTAAATGTTTCTATAAGTTCACCCCTCATCCTTCTGAACTCCAACAAGTAAAGACCCCCAGTCTACTCAATCTATCATCATAAGGTAACCCCCTCATCTCCAGAATCAGCCTAGTGAATCGTCTCTGTACCCCCTCCAAGGCTAGTATATCCTTCCTTAAATAAGGTGACCAAAACTGCATGCAGTACTCCAGGTGCGGCCTCACCAATACCCTGTACAGTTGCAGAAGGACCTCCCTGCTTTTGTACTCCATCCCTCTCGCAATGAAGGCCAACATTCCATTCGCCTTCCTGATTACCTGCAGCACCTGCAAACTAACTTTTTGGGATTCATGCACAAGGACCCCCAGGTCCCTCTGCACCGCAGCATATTGTAATTTCTCCCCATTCAAATAGTATTCCCTTTTACTGTTTTTTTCCCAAGGTGGATGACCTCACATTTTCCGACACTGTATTCCATCTGCCAAACCTTAGCCCATTTGCTGAACCTATCTAAATCTCTTTGCAGCCTCTCTGTGTCCTCTACACAACCCGCTTTCCCACTAATCATTGTGTCATCTGCAAATTTTGTTACACTACACTCTGTCCCCTCTTCCAGGTCATCTATGTATATTGTAAACAGTTGTGGTCCCAGCACCGATCCCTGTGGCACACCACTAACCATCGATTTCCAACCCGAAAAGAATCTATTTATCCCGATTCTCTGCTTTCTGTTAGCCAGCCAATTTTCGATCCATGCTAATACATTTCCTCTGACTCCGCGTACCTTTACCTTCTGCAGTAACCTTTTGTGTGGCACCTTATCGAATGCCTTTTGGAAATCTAAATACACCACATCCATCGGTACACCTCTATCCACCATGCTCGTTATATCCTCAAAGAATTCCAGTAAATTAGTTAAACATGATTTCCCCTTCATGAATCCATGTTGCGTCTGCTTGATTGCACTATTCCTATCTAGATGTCCCGCTATTTGTTCCTTAATGATAGCTTCAAGCATTTTCCCCACTGACTTGGACCTATCATGTCACCTCTTTCCAAATGCGAAGCTATGACATCATTAATAATTGATTCCTTCATTTTACCCACTACCGATGTCAGGCTGACCGGTCTATAATTTCCTGTTTTCTCGCTCCCTCATTTTTTAAAAAGCGCGGTTACATTGGCTACCCTCCACTCCATAGGAACTGATCCAGAGTCTATGGAATGTTTGAAAATGACTGTCAATGCATCCACTATTTCCAAGGCCACCTCCTTAAGTACTCTGGGATGCAGTCCATCAGGCCCTGGGGATTTATCGGCCTTCAATCCCATCAATTTCCCCAACACAATTTCCCGACTAATAAGGATTTCCCTCAGTTCCTCCTTCTTACGAGACCCTCTGACCCTTTTATATCCGGAAGGTTGTTTGTGTCCTCCTTCGTGAATACCGAACCAAAGTACTTGTTCATTGGTCAGCCATTTCTTTGTTTCCAGTTATGACTTCCCCTGATTCTGACTGCAGGGGACCTACGTTTGTCTTTACTAACCTTTTTCTCTTTACATATCTATAGAAACTTTTGCAGTCCATTTTAATGTTACCTGCAAGCTTCCTCTCGTACTCTATTTTCCCTGCCCTAATCAAACCCTTTGTCCTCCTCTGCTGAGTTCTAAATTTCTCCCAGTCCCCAGGTTCGCTGCTATTTCTGGCCAATTTGTATGCCACTTCCTTGGCTTTAATACTATCCCTGACTTCCCTTGATAGCCACGGTTGAGCCACCTTCCCTTTTTTATTTTTACGCCAGACAGGGATGTACAATTGTTGTAGTTCATCCATGCGGTCTCTAAATGTCTTCCATTGCCCATCCACTGTCAACCCCTGAAGTATCATTCGCCAATCTATCCTAGCCAATTTACGCCTCATACCTTCAAAGTTACCCTTCTTTAAGTTCTGGACCATGGTTTCTGAATTAACTGTTTCATTCTCCATCCTAATGTCGAATTCCACCATATTATGGTCACTCTTCCCCAAGGGGTCTCGCACAATGAGATTGCTAATTAATCCTCTCGCATTACACAACATCCAGTCTAAGATGGCCTCCCCTCTCGTTGGTTCCTCTACATATTGGTCTAGAAAACCATCCCTATGCACTCCAGGAAATCCTCCTCCACCGTATTGTTTCCAGTTTGGTTAGCCCAATCTATATGCATATTAAAGTCACTCATGATAACTGCTGCACCTTTATTGCATGCACCCCTAATTTCCTGTTTGATGCCCTCCCCAACATCACTACTACTGTTTGGAGGTCTGTACACAACTCCCACTAGCGTTTTCTGCCCTTTGGTATTCCGTAGCTCCACCCATACCGATTCCACATCATCCATGCTAATGTCTTTCCTTACAATTGCATTAATTTCCTCTTTCACCAGCAACGCCACCCCATCTCCTTTTCCTTTCTGTCTCTTCTTCCTAAATGTTGAACACCCTTGGATGTTGAATTCCCAGTCTTGGTCACCCTGGAGCCATGTCTCTGTGATGCCAACCACATCATATCTGCTAACTGCTATCTGCACAGTTAATTTGTCCACTTTATTCCGAATACCCCTCGCATTGAGGCACAGAGCCTTCAGGCTTGCCTTTGTAACACACTTGGACCCTTTATAATTTTGCTGCAAAGTGGCCCTTTTTGCTTTTTGCCTTGGGTTTCTCTGCCCTCCACTTTTACTCATCTCCTTTCTGTCTTTTGCTTCCTTCTGTCTCCCTGCATAGGTTCCCATCCCCCTGCCATATTAGTTTAACTCCTCCCCAACAGCACTAGCAAACACTCCTCCTAGGACATTGGTTCCGGTCCTGCCTAAGTTCAACCGTCTGATTTGTACTGGTCCCACCTCCCCTAGAACCGGTTCCAATGCCCCAGGAATTTGAATCCCTCCCTGCTGCACCACTGCTCAAGCCACGTATTCATCTGAGCTATCCTGCTATTCCTACTCTGACTATCATGTGGCACTGGTAACAATCCTGAAATTACTACTTTTGAGGTCCTATTTTTTAATTTAGCTCCTAGCTCCTTAAATTCGTTTTGTAGGACCTCATCCCGTTTTTTACCTATATCGTTGGTACCAATGTGCACCACGACAACTGGCTGTTCACCCTCCCTTTTCAGAATGTCCTGCACCCACTCCGAGGCATCCTTGACCCTTGCACCAGGGAGGCAACATACCATCCTGGAGTCTCGGTTGCGGCCGCAGAAACGCCTATCTATTCCCCTTACAATTGAATCCCCTATCACTATCGCTCACCTACTCTTTTTCCTGGCCTCCTGTGCAGCAGAGCCAGCCATGATGCCATGAACATGGCTGCTGCTGCTCCCCCCGATGAGTCATCCCCCTCAACAGTACTCAAAGCGGTGTATCTGTTTTGCAGGGGGATGACCGCAGGGGATTCCTGCACTACCTTCCTTGCACTGCTCTTCCTGTTGGTGTTCCATTCCCTATCTCGCTGTGGACCCTTTACCTGCGGTAAGACCAACTCACTAAACGTGCTATTCACGTCATTCTCAGCATCGTGGATGCTCCAGAGTGAATCCACCTTAAGCACCAATTCCACAACGCGGTCCTTAAGGAGCTAGAGGCGGATACAGTTCCTGCACACGTAATCGTCAGGGACACTGGAGACGTCCCTGAGTTCCCACATCGTACAGGAGGAGCATAACACATGTCTGAGCTGTCCTGCCATGACTTAACCCTTAGGTGAACTTAAATTGGCAACAACAATGCTAAAAGTTACTCACTGATATAGAAGAGAAAAAAGAAAAACTGCTTACCAATAAATAAATAACCATTGTTTCAGAAATCATGAATTATGGAATTCTTTCAGCAAAGCGATTTGCTGACTGTGATGGCAATCTAATGCTGTTGATATTTTTTGTTTCCATAAGCATCTACACTATAACTGCCAAATTAAATCATAAAAAACATCTTAAAAATTGAACAGCTACAAAACAGACGGCGTTAAATTTCATGGGGGTTCTTTTGATTATCTGTCAGAACTTTGGCAGAAGATCAACAGAAACCCTGGAGTGACAACGCAAATGGTGTTT
The DNA here is from genome assembly GCF_044704955.1 of Pristiophorus japonicus. Classification (NCBI taxonomy): domain Eukaryota; kingdom Metazoa; phylum Chordata; class Chondrichthyes; family Pristiophoridae; genus Pristiophorus; species Pristiophorus japonicus. The sequence goes on along the minus strand of NC_091977.1, from coordinate 158,320,476 downwards.
ACGCTGTTTCTCGGGGATTTATGGGAGACTTCACGTGAAGTTATGGTGGACGATCGGGACTATTCCAGGGACATTCAATCCTAAGATCGCCAAAATCAACAGAAAATGTGAAGTTGTGACTCTATTCAAAATAAACCCCACCAGAGAAATTCTAAATCAACCACACGATGACCTGAGTACTGAAAGAATGATAGCCTTAGCATTTCACACAGAACTCTCTGCCCTGATCTCGCAATTCAACTGGTTGGTGGAGGCCTCAGAAAACTGGATGACTATTTCAATAAGTGTGAAGGTAGCCTCTCCATAATTCAAGGCAATGTTTCTGTCCTCCCAGAGAACAACGTGACTCCTGAGAATTCACATTGTGAAACAAAGAACTTAAATTCTGATTTATATGTTCTCATATGATCTCTAGAGGAAATAACTCAACAAATGGCTCAGCCACGTTAAAGACAGAGATAATCCTGTTCGTCAGTAAAGTATTCAGACTCATGGTTTGGTTTAGATAGAAGGCTAACTAAAATTCTATAGCTCTCCTTATTCATTTTTAAGAGCATTTACCTTCTCAAGAACATGTACTCTTTTATTAACCTCGTTTCACCCCTTGTAAATTCTCTCAGACAATCTACCTCCTGTATCTCTGAGCTTTGGTCATACAGCTTGCTGCCAGCCCACTCTCAATATAACAGAAGATGGCCCAGAGGGGAAATCAAAATGGTGTCCCTGAACTCTCTTATACTGACTGGTGCACCAACACAAAGCTCCGCTGCGCAGACTGGAGTAGAATTCTGATAAGAAAAGAATGAAGTCCATGTACAGGCCTCCCTAATGTATAGTTTCTTTAAGCCCTTGAGTAAAATAAGGCAAGAATTTCTCCGTTTTGGGAATTTCAAGGAGAGGCAGTGTGCTGAATGACAGCATCTTTAAGAGTACAGTAGCATAGTGGTTATGTTACTGAACTAGTAATCCAGAGGCCTGGACTAAAAATCCAGAGATGTGAGTTCAAATCCCACCATGGCAGATAATTAAATAAATCTGGAATAAAAAGTTATTAACAGTAATGGCGAGCATGGAGCTACCAGATTGTCGTAAAATCCCAACTAGTTCACTAATGTCCTCTAAGGAAGGAAACCTGCTGTCCTTATCTAGTCTGGCCTATATGTGACTCCAAACCCACACCAATGTGGTTGACTCAACTGCTCTCTGAAATGGCCCAGCAAACCACTCAGTCAAGAAGATGGCTCACCATCACCTTCACAAGGGCAATTAGAGATGGGCAATACATTGCCAGCGATGCCCACATCCTGTGAACATAATGCATCATGGTGTTGAGTTATCATAATTTAGAGCCACAAATAGTGGTTCGAGCATTGCTCTCAAAAGACCTTGATCCTGTATTCTCATCCTTGTATGGAGTACAGAAATCAGTTCCATCAAGATTATAATCTAGAAATTGCTGTTCAGGGATTAAGGGCTAGAACCTCCACTTTTGTGCTGATCGCCCAAAAATGGGCATTATTTCCGGCGTGGGCGGTAAAAAAGGGTTTTTAGATCGCCGGTTTCTCGCCTATTCTCAAAGCACGTAGTCTCCATTTTCGAAAATGGGTGTTATCGCGAGTGATATGAAATGGGCGGTAGCGTTGAATTTTTTGACCGTCTGCCATAAAGTGTGGCCGTCCTTTGCAACGGCATGGCTACGCTCGATTCTCATGATTCAGGATGTCAAGGGTCATCATGACATGCGCAGAAGAGGAGACAGAGAGAGAGGGAGCTCAGAGGCACTGAAAGTGTGTGTGGCTGTGGTGTGTGCTTGTCTGGCTGTTGTGGGAGGCACGAGGGAGATTCACCAGTAGCAAAAAGCCTACTAAGCACCAAGATCATAGTTGGCACCGAGTTTTTGTCCAACAAATAAGATATAACATGGAAGGGATGGAGGAGGCCCTGGACCTGGTAGCCAGGAACACTGGTGGCAGAGGGCTCCCAGTGGTCCCGGAGCACGGCACTGCACCCCAAGGTGCCACACCCCCACTGCCAACCACACATGAGAGCTAGCAGCAACATCTTGCTTCTGGCTCGGAGCACGTTCCCACCTCGGGACCGTCCTCTCCCATATCCGTCCAAACAGCGTTTCAGCCATCAACCCTCCCCCCCCCGACTGAAGCATCGCCTGAGGAACTCCTCGGCCAGGTGGCTTGGAGCCAGGAGGGGAAGGGGAAAGGGTAGAGGTGGGGAGGAGAAGCGGGGGATTGGGTGGGGGGGCGGGGAAGGTTTGGTTTTTACAGAAATACTGATGATTTCAGACTAATGTTCGGTTTAAATGGTTTTTATTTAACAAAACCTTGTAGCGCATTGGCTCAGATAGCTGCACCATTATACGCTGGTGATTCCTTAACATAAAAGGGTATAATTACATTTAATTTCAATCAACTTAAACTTGTATTGTCACCAAGGTGATGCCCACCATTGATGTATGACCTGCACACTGAGCAGTGTGTCAGGCTTGTAAATAACACCAACGTTCTTTCAGGCAAAGCAATCATTGATGAGATCCTGATGTAAGGCTCTTGCAGCTATCATGTCACCATGGGCCCTTTCATGCGGTCTACAGGGGGGCGGGGGCATCACTTCAGCTTCAGCCTGATTGTCTGGGCCGATGTCAGTGTCTGCCTCCTCATCCTCCTCTTCCTCTCTCTGGTGAGGTGGACTGTCAGACTCATCAGGCAATTCATGTCCCCTCCTGATAGCCAAGTTGTGCAGCATGGAGCACACCACCATGAATTGAGCTACCTGCTCAGGGTGGTATTGGAGCTCAGCTCCTGAGTGATCCAGGCATCTAAAGCGCTGCTTCAGCACTCCAATAGTTTTCACCACGTTATTGCGAATTGCTTCGTGGCTCTCGTTGTATCGCCTCTCGACTTCGGTGCGGGTGTTACGCAGAGAGATCATCAGCCAGGTGGCGAGGTCATATCTTTTGTCACCAAGCATCCAGCATTGACCTTGTGGCTGATTGTTAAACAAGTCAGATACAGTGCTCTCACGCAGGATGTGAGCATCATGGATGCTGCTCGGAAAGTGAGCATTCACTGCCGGTATAATTTGCTGGTGGTCGACAACAAGTTGGACATTCAGGGAGTGGAATCCTTTGCGGTTCCCGAAAACATCTGCATCCTGAAAAGGTGACCGCATCGCGATGTGCGTCCAGTCTATTGCTCCCTGCACCTTGGGGAAGTTTGCAATTCTGGAGAATCCTAGAGCCCTCTCACTATGTGCCTCCCTGGTCATAGGGAAGCTGATCAAGTCCCTCCTGCATGTGTACAGGGCTTCAGTGACCTGTCTAATGCAGTGATGTGTGGCATGCTGAGAAAGTCCGCAAATGTCTCCAGCTGTGACCTGAAAAGAACCCGAGGCGTAGAACGACAGTGCCGCGGTGACTTTGACCTCGACGGACAGTGCAGTACGGATGATGCTGGCAGGCTGCAGATCTGTCCTTATCAGCTGGCATACCTCAGTGATAACCTCTTTGTGGAAGTGCAGTCTCCAAAGGCAGGTGGTGTCAGGCAAGTTGAGGTAAGAATGCTTCTCCTTGTATTTGCGGGGGGTGTAATGTTTGGTCCTCCTCCTCAGTCTGTCATGTCTTACATTGGGCACATAATGCAGTGAAGCGTTCTTTCGGTGATGTCGAGTCTGCTGCATGTAATTGGTCACCAAGAGAGGGTGAGAAAGGACAGGCCCCATTGCGGTAGCTCCCTGTTTCCACCGATTGGTCACAAACAAGGAATATCCCAATGAAGACACCTATTCAATTCCAGTCGGTCATTGTATGGTCAAGATGTTTGTAGAGATGTTCACATCAACTCCAATGACCTGCAGAATACAACCAAACTCTGCCGAGGTTGAAGCACAACAGCCTTTTAAAGGATGCGACATGTGATCTACAACATGGGAGTCCATAACACTGTGATTAGTTCCGGATAGTTCCACTTTTTCTGGGCGTTTTTTTGGGCGAGCGATATTGTGGGCGATATGTGAGCGGGGTGGTGAAATTGACATTGGGCGATCTCATGGCCGCTGGTTTTGGTAACTATGCTTTTTATGACAAAAAACAGTGGGCGGGCATTAATAGTGAATCTCGGCATTAAATCAGTGCGGAAAGTAACTCTGGACGATATTATGGGCGTTGATTTCGCCCATTCTGATGATTCCTCCCCCAAAAATTGGGCCGGTGGTAAGATTTTTCCCCAGCGTTAAGCACATGGGGAAAGTAACGCTTGCTGATAAGTTTCTGAAAAATGCCTGTCAGTTTCCATTTTGTGCCAAAATGGGCGATATATGTGTGTTATACATCATTTTGGTGGTAAAATGGGCGTTAACTGGGCATTAAGCATGCAAAAAATGTGGAGGTTCTAGCCCTAAGTGTGAGTTACTAAAAGTTTTATAGGAATGGCAAAGCCTGCTTATTGACACATGATTTTACTGTTTTGAGTCTGTTGGTTAAAATGCAGGATATATCTCCCACACAAGGAGATCAATAAAAAGAGAGAAGCATTGTTCCTGTTAATCAGCAGTAACCTAATTAGGAAGCACTTAACCAGCCCAACTATTAGTGGAATATAAGCACAGATGTCTACTGAGCAAACTAGCTGTAGAATTGGACCTAATAGAATAGAATGAGGGAAGGCTGGGTTACTGGCCAGGTGCTGGAGGTCTTATTGCAAGGAATCAATGAAGGAAGCAAGACTTTGTGATATCAAGGGACACCCCTGGTACCTATTGTGGGCGGTATGTGTGCGAGTCACCACAATGCTAGTTGTGGCTGTCTCATGTATAATACCTTCTGAATGCATATCACAAGTAGGTCTCATGGCACCAGAATTCTGTAGGATGTCAATGAATCCCCGGAGACAGACAGCAGGCTTATTCCTTCCACAAAGAAATCAATTCAAAGTAAAAGATAGATTAAGTGTCACGTGTTTAAACAAAGCATCATACCAACCCAAGCTGCTGACTTTCACACACAACACAACAGAATAAATCAATGCACTATACCTGACTGGAACATTGTGCTGAGTATTTATTTGTCACTAGCTATAGCATAGTTAGGGAAACAATGAAAGTAATGCAGGTGTTAAGGACACAGAAATAGTAGCCGAGAAATACTCTCTTGGGGGGATAAAGGGGGGAAAATTCTGGTGGAGTTTTGGCAAGTGGGGGAAATAAAATCTGGTCAGAACTTAGATTTGCTAAATTTCTGCCTCTTTTACTCTATCCAGGAAATCCTGATACAAAGGGGGCAAGCACTTATTGTGGCCATATATCTTACGTCACGGTAGCAGTTTGAGGTCTTTCTGGGGATGATTGTGGGCTACCACAGGAATTCTATCAGATGCGCAGTGGGAACCATGTCTATTGAGAACAGGTGTAGGTTTTATTGTGGGAACACATTGCAGCCTAAAATTCAAATGGCAAATGAGCCCAGATGGACTGACTACCATTGGCACAGGGGCCAAATGTCACAGGAGCCAATAAAACATTTACCGCCCACCTCTTCATCTTCAGTCAATGTAGCCTCTTGCTCGTCATTTCGGAGTAGCAACGCACCATTCCATATTTCCGCTGCATCTGCAGGGCAGGCACTCCTCTTGTACTGCTACAGTCACGAGCATCACCCCTACTTTTAAATGACCCTGTCCCCAGGATGCGGGATGAAGTTATGGCACAATCTTAGTGACAGGTGAATGTTCCATTCTGTCGCATGTCTGGTAGTGAAAAGGTGGTGCTGAACTTATCCCCCATTATTCCTCAAGTTTGAAGCTGTAAGTACTGGATAACAATAATGTCAAATTGTGAGGTGATTAACCAAGGAATTACAGTCTGTTCCAGATAATTCAAAGTTGCATTTAGTGCCTTATTATTCAATTATCCAATAATTTTAATTACAAAACTTAAATAACACAGCAAAGTGGGAGGTTATTACTAAAAAAATTTAATTATCACAATTTGAACTAAGCAATTTTGGATTAAGAGGAGCAGACGCTATAATGATCCGATTGAAATGGCACTGCGCATAAATCCTCACATTTGCAGATAAATTCTTTGTGTTTTTTGTCTCCTGGTCTGATCACTTGCTAGAATGTGTATACCATTATTTTATAACAAAATGACCTAGAAATACTATACATAAAATTGAACTTACTCCTTCTTGAGTAATGTAAATGACTCTCGAGTACAATAGGCAATGAGCCGCAGTTAAAATGTTGTAATCAGAAACGACCAACCTGCATTATATTCAAATACCCTTGAGATGCAGCTGGGTATTTTATTACCTTTGTTGATCCAGCTTCACACCGACTGCATATTTTCAGTGAATGGGCGATACTCATACCTAAATCCTTTTCCTTTTCTATCCTTGCTAATGGACATTCATTCAATGTGTACATATGTTTCATGTTTCCTGTTCCAGTATGCATTACCATATATTTATCCACATTAAAATCCATCTGTTCCTCCTTAGCCCTTCTGCTTAATTTGTCCAGATCTTCCTGAATGCTATCAATCTCCCTTACACTAGCCACCCTGTCACATAGGTTTTTGTCTTCAGCAGGTTTTATAATATCACTAGAAGTACTATTCTCCATCTTGTTTTAATGCCGTGAACAGCAGGAATCCAGAGGAGACTTTACTAGAACTTCTGTTTTTATTGCCCTGCGCCAATAAATCTTAAAAAAAAAACTATTGCAAAGTTAGCTTTCAATAATGTTAGCTAAATTATCATTAATTCCGTGTCGCTTAATTGTCTTAAAATCTTATTTGCAGAACTTTTTGTCAAATTCCCTATGAAAATTAATGTAAATTGTATTCATTTTCTGTTTTTATCACCAGTGAGCTATATTCATGCTTATTTGGACAGGTCAAATATTTCATTTCCACTTGCTAGAGCAGTACATCTGAGCCACACTATTTCCCTTTCCTTGGCACCATCCATATTCCTCTACTCTTTCTCGAATGAAGAATCTCTCCATTTCTTTTTTGAATACTGAGTTCACATTTGCAGCACTAGGTGGCAGTCTATTCCATGAAGTGAACGGCTTAAATTTAGCTCTTAGTTTTTACTAGTTTATGTAATTGTGCGCTTTGTTGCTCTCTTGTTTGGCCAAACAGCATCCCCACAACTACCTCACTAATTGCTTTCATGATTTGCAAAAACTTGTATATTGTTTCCTGTTTCCTTTCTCAATAAGATCAGCCTTAGCCTCTCCTCATGGTGCCTTTATTTAAGGGCCAGTATGATTCTTCATAGATTGAGCCGTTAGCTTAATGGTATCATTCCCACCACTGAGTCAGAAGGTGATGGCTTCAAGCCAAACTCCAGACAGCCCTGGTGAGTGGGGACTAGAATAAGGTCTCTAAATACTGGGTTGGCATCCAACAGGGTACTCACATCTGGACAGAGTGACCACTTGCTCAGTGGCAATACTTCCACCTCTGAACCAGAAGACTTGGGTATGAGCCCTGGCAAGCAGAGACTGGAACGCTAGCTCTGAAAACTGGATTGAGGTCCAGTGGGGGTGCTTGCAGCTGATGGATATTAGTGCTCCCTGAAATCATAAAGGACAGGTGGGCTCTTTAACCTTGACTGCAGCACACCTAGGAGAAGGTATTCCAAAGTTAAAAACTCTGAGGAAGGCAATGGAAAAGCAGCTCAGCAAGCTGATGTATCATTTGTCAAGCATCTCATGTGTGGGTCTTGTCAGGACCTTCCCAGGGCAGAGCACAACAGACAGATGGATGCCCTTCTTTGAAACCCGTCTTTTTAGTCAGTATGTAGCAAGCCCAACACGGGAGGGGGCGGGCTTGGATTTAGTTTTGGGGAACAAAGCTGGGCAGGTGGAAGGGGTATTAGTGGGAGAACACTCGGGTGCCAGTGACCATAATTCAGTCAGATTCAAGTTGGTTATGGATAAGGACAAGAATAGGCCTGGAATAAAAGTTCCGAATTGGGGAAAAGCTAAGTTCAGGAGTGATTTGGCCATAGTGGACTGGAACCAGCTACTTGTGGGTAAATCAGTGTTGGAACAGTGGGAGGCATTTAAGGAGGAGATCTGGAAGGCTCAGGCCAAACATGTGCCATTAAAGAAATGAAGGAACGGTGATATATTTCCAAGTCAGAATTATGTGTAACTTGGAGGGGAGTTTGGAGGTGGTGGTGTTCCCATGCTGTCCTTATTCTTCTAAGTGGTAGACATCACAGGTTTAGGAGGTGCTGCCAAAGAAGCTTTGATAAGTTGCTGCAGTGTAACTTGTAGATGGTACACACTGAAGCCACGGTGCGTCGGTGGTGGAGGGAATGAATGTTAAAGGTGGTGGATGGGATGCCAATCAAGCGGGCTGCTTTGTCCTGAATGGTGTTGAGTTTCTTGAGTGTTGTTGAAGCTGCACTCATCCAGGCAAGTACAGAGTATTCCATTACACTTCAGACTTGTGTCTTGTAGATGGTGGAAAAACTTTGGGGATTCAGGAGGTGAGACACTCACCGCAGAATACCCATCCTCTGACCTGCATTATTGCCACAGTATTTATGTGGCTGGTCCAGTTAAATTTCTGATCAATGGTAATGCCCAGGATGTTGATGGAGGAGGATTCGGCAATGGTAGTGTCATTGAATAACAAGTGGGGGTAGTTAAACTCTCGCTTGTTGGACATGGTTATTGCCTGGCACTTGTGTGGCGCGAATGTCACTTGCCACTTATCAGCCCAAGCCTGAATGTCATTCAGATCTTGTTGCATGTGGGCATGGATTGCTTCATTTTCTGTTGCGATTGGAACTGAACACTGTGCAATCATCAGCGAACATCCCTACTTCTGAACTTATGATGGAGGAAAGGTCATTGATGAAGCAGCTGAAGATGGTTGGGCCTCGGAGACTGTCTTGAGGAAATCCTGCAGCAATGTCCTGGGGCTGAAATGATTGAACTCCAACCACCACAACCATCTTTCCTTGCGCTAGGTATGATTCCATCCATTGGAGAGTTTTCCCCCTGATTCCCATTGCCTTCAATTATACTAGGGCTCCTTGATGCCACACTCGGTCAAAAACTGCATTGATGTCAAAGGCAGTCACTCTCACCTCACCTCTGGAATTCAGCTTTTTTGTCCATGTTTGGGCCAAGCCTGCAATGAGGTCTGGAGCCAAGTGGTCCTGGCGGAACCCAAACTGAGCTTCGGTGAGCAGGATATTGGTGAGTAGGTGCTGCTTGATGGCACTGTCGACCACTATTGATCCAATCTCCCTCAGTTTGGAAGAAGCATTACCCCTAAATGGGGCTTGTACAACAATTGTACATCCCTGTCTGGCGTAAAAATAAAAAAGGGAAGGTGGCTCAACCGTGGCAAGCAAGGAAAATCAAGGATAGTATTAAAGCCAAGGAAGTGGCATACAAATTGGCCAGAAATAGCAGCGAACCCGGGGACTGGGAGAAATTTAGAACTCAGCAGAGGGGGACAGAGGGTTTGATTAGGGCAGGGAAAATAGAGTACGAGAGGAAGCTTGCAGGGACCATTAAGACGAACTGCAAAAGTTTCTATAGATATGTAAAGAGAAAAAGATTATTAAAGACAAACGTAGGTCCCCTGCAGTCAGAATCAAGGGAAGTCATAACGGGGAGCAAAGAAATGGCAATCCAATTGAACAAGTACTTTGATTTGGTATTCACTGAGGAGGACACAAACAACCTTCTGGATATAAAAGGGGTCAGGGGGTCGAGTAAGAAGGAGGAACTGAGGGAAATCCTTATTAGTCGGGAAATTGTGTTGGGGAAATTGATGGGATTGAAGACCGATAAATCCCCAGAGCCTGATGGACTGCATCCCAGAGTACTTAAGGAGGTGGCCTTGGAAATAGCGGATGCATTGACAGTCATTTTCCAACATTCCATAAACTCTGGATCAGTTCCTATGGAGTGGAGGGTAGCCAATGTAACCCCACTTTTTAAAAAAGGAGGGAGAGAGAAAACAGGGAAATATAGACTGGTCAGCTTGACCTCAGTAGTGGGTAAAATTATGGAATCAATTATTAAGGATGTCATAGCAGTGCATTTGGAAAGAGGTGACATGATAGGTCCAAGTCAGCATGGATTTGTGAAAGGGAAATCACGCTTGACAAACTTCTGGAATTTTTTGAGAATGTTTTCAGTAGAGTGGACAAGGGAGAATCAGTTGATGTGGTGTATTTGGACTTTCAGAAGGCTTTCGACAAGGTCCCACACAAGAGATTAATGTGCAAAGTTAAAGCTCATGGGATTGGGGGTAGTGTGCTGATGTGGATTGAGAACTGGTTGGCAGACAGGAAGCAAAGAGTAGGAGTGAATGGGTACTTTTCAGAATGGCAGGCAGTGACTAGTGGGGTACCGCAAGGTTCTGTGCTGGGGCCCCAGCTGTTTACATTGTACATTAATGATTTAGACGAGGGGATTAAATGGAGTATCTCCAAATTTGCGGATGACACTAAGTTGGGTGGCAGTGTGAGCTACGAGGAGTATGCTATGAGGCTGCAGAGTGACTTGGATAGGTTAGATGAGTGGGCAAATGCATGGCAGATGAAGTATAATGTGGATAAATGTGAGGTTATCCACTTTGGTGATAAAAACAGAGAGACAGACTATTATCTGAATGGTGACAGATTAGGAAAAGGGGAGGTGCAACGTTACCTGGGTGTCATGGTACATCAATCACTGAAGGTTGGCATGCAGGTACAGCAGGCGGTTAAGAAAGCAAATGGCATGTTGGCCTTCATTGCGAGGGGATATGAGTACAGGGGCAGGGAGGTGTTGCTACAGTTGTACAGGGCCCTTGTGAGGCCACACCTGGAGTATTGTGTACAGTTTTGGTCTCCTAACTTGAGGAAGGACATTCTTGCTATTGAGGGAGTGCAGCAAAGGTTCACCAGACTGATTTCCGGGATGGCGGGACTGACATATCAAGAAAGACTGGATCAACTGAGCTTGTATTCACTGGAGTTCAGAAGAATGAGAGGGGACCTCAGAGAAATGTTTAAAATTCTGACGGGGTTAGACAGGTTAGATGCAGGAAGAATGTTCCCAATGTTGGGGAAGTCCAGAACCAGGGGTCACAGTCTAAGGATAAGGGGTAAGCCATTTAGGACCGAGATGAGGAGAAACTTCTTCACCCAGAGAGTGGTGAACCTGTGGAATTCTCTACCACAGAAAGTTGTTGAGGCCAATTCACTAAATATATTCAAAAAGGAGTTAGATGTAGTCCTAACTACTAGGGGGAATCAAGGGGTATGGCGAGAAAGCAGGAATGGGGTACTGAAGTTGCATGTTCAGCCATGACCTCATTGAATGGCGGTGCAGGCTCGAAGGGCCGAATGGCCTACTCCTGCACCTATTTTCTATGTTTCTATGTTTCTATGGGATTGGCAAGAGTTGTCTCGATCTGATATAGAAATATATTCCCAACATATTTAATGGAGAAACATTTCTCAAGGAGCTTCACAGAGATTTAATCAGACAGATATTGACGGGGAGACAAAGAAGTTGATGTGTGAAGGGTTAGGTTGCACTTCTTAAAAAGTGCCTTTCATGACCACTGGATGTGTCAAAGCACTTTACAGCCAATTAAGTACCTTTGGAGTGTAGTCACTGTTGTAATGTGGGATACGCAACGGCCAAATTGCGCGCAGAAACTCCCACAAACAGCAATGTGATAATGACCAAATAAACTGTTTTTGTTATGTTGATTGAGGGCTAAATATTGATCAGGACACCGGGGATAACTCCCCTGCTCTTCTTCAAAATAGTGCGATAGGATTTTTTACGTGCACCTGAGAAAGTAGACGGGGCCTCGGTTTAACATCTCATCAGAAAGACGGCACCTTCGACAGTGCAACACTCCATGTGTGCATGCTCGGTCTGTGCAGCAGAGCTGGTCTCCAGTTAGTCTTTGATAATCTTTCCACTGGACCAAGACCAAGCTCTGTCAAGCCCGTGTGGTGGCTGGTGTGCAACGGCCACCACACATTAAAAAAATCCAAGCACAGGCATCTTCCACCCTTCACGATGTAGTTCGGGATCTGGAATATTAGGTCCTTCATTGAAACACCTGTGAACTACATAGAAACATAGAAAATGGGTGCAGGAGTAGGCCATTCGGCCCTTCGAGCCTGCACCACCATTCAATAAGATCATGGCTGATCATTTCCTCAGTACCCCTTTCCTGCTTTCTCTCCATACCCCTTGATCCCCTTAGACGTAAGGGCCATATCTAACTCCCTCTTGAATATATCCAATGAACTGGCATCAACAACTATCTGCGGCAGGGAATTCCACAGGTTAACAACTCTCTGAGTGAAGAGGTTTCTCCTCATCTCAGTCCTAAATGGCCTACCCCTTATCCTAAGACTGTGTCCCCTGGTTCTGGACTTCCCCAACATCGGGAACATTCTACTCGCATCTAACCTCTCCCGTCCAGTCAGAATCTTATATGTTTCTATGAGATTCCCTCTCATCCTTCTAAACTCCAATGTATAATGGCCCAGTTGATCCAGTTTCTCCTCATATGTCAGTCCTGCCATCCCGGGAATCAGTCTGGTAAATCTTCGCTGCACTCCCTCAATAGCAAGAATGTCCTTCCTCAGGTTAGGGGACCAAAACTGAACACAATATTCCAGGTAAGGCCTCACCAAGGCCCTGTACAATTGCAGTAAGACCTCCCTGCTCCTATACTCAAATCCCCTAGCTATGTAGGCCAACATAGCATTTGCCTTCTTCACCGCCTGTTGTACCTGTATGCCAACTTTCAATGACTGATGAACCATGACACCCAGGTCTCGTTGCACCTCCCCCTTTCCTAATCTGCCACCATTCAGATAATATTCTGTCTTCACGTTTATGGCCCCAAAGTGGATAACCTCACATTTATCCACATTATACTGCATCTGCCATGCATTTGCCACCTCACCTAACCTGTCCAAGTCACCCTGCAGCCTCCTAGCATCCACCTCACAGCACACACCGCCACCCAGTTTAGTGTCATCTGCAAACTTGGAGATATTACACTCAATTCCTTCATCCAAATCATTGATGTACATTGTAAAGAGCTGGGGTCCCAGCATTGAGCCCTGCAGCACTCCACTAGTCACTGCCTGCCATTCTGAAAAGGACTCGTTTATCCCGATTCTCTGCTTCCTGTCTGCCAACTAGTTCTCTATCCACGTCACTATATTACCCTCAATACCATGTGCTTTGATTTTGCACACCAATCTCTTGTGTGGGACCTTGTCGACAGTCTTTTGAAAGTCCAAATACACCACATCCACTGGTTCTCCCTTGTCCACTCGACTAGTTACATTCTCAAAAAATTCCAGAAGATTTGTCAAGCATGATTTCCACTTCATAAATTCATGCTGACTTGGACCGATCCTGTCACTGCTTTCCAAATGCGCTGCTATTTCACCCTTAATAATTGATTCCAAAATTTTCCCCACTACTGATGTCAAGCTAACCGGTCTATAATTACCCGCTTTCTCTCTCCCTCCCTTTTTAAAAAGTGGTGTTACATTTGCTATCCTCCAGTCCATAGGAACTGATGCAGAGTCGATAGACTGTTGGAAAATGATCACCAATGCATCCACTATTTCTAGGGCCACTTTCTTAAGTACTCAGCGATGCAGACAATCAGGCCCCGGGTATTTATCGTCCTTCAATCCCATCAATTTCCCTAAAACAATTTCCCGCCTAATAACGATATCCTTCAGTTCCTACTTCTCACTAGACCCTCGGTCCCCGAGTACTTCCGGAAGGTTATTTGTGTCTTCCTTTGTGAAGACAGAACCAAAGTATTTGTTCAGTTGGCCTGCCATTTCTTTGTTCCCCATTATAACTTCACCTGAATCCGATTGCAAGGGACCAACATTTGTCTTCACTAATCTTTTCCTTTTCGCATATCTATAGAAGCTTTTGCAGTCAGTTTTAATGTTCTCGGCAAGCTTCTTCTCTTACTCTATTTTCCCCCTCTTAATTAAACCCTTTGTCTTCCTCTCCTGAATTCTAAATTTCTCCCAGTCCTCAGGTTTGTTGCTTGTTCTGGCCAATTTATATGCCTCTTCCTTGGATTTAACATATCCTTAATTTCCCTAGTTAGCCACGGTTGAGCCACCTTCCCCATTTTATTTTTACTCCAGACAGGGATGTACAATTGCTGAAGTTCATCCATGTGATCCTTAAATGTTTGCCATTGCCTATCCTACGTCAACCCTTTAAGTGACATTTGCCAGTCTATTCTAGCCAAATCACGCCTCAAACCAGCGAAGTTACCTTTCCTTAAGTTCAGGGCCCTAGTTTCTGAATTAACTGTGTCACTCTACAGCTTAATAAAGAATTTTACCACGTTATGGTCATTCTTCCCCAAGAGGCCTCGTACAATAAGATTGCTAATTAGTCCTTTCTCATTACACATCACCCAGTCTAGGATGGCCAGCTCCCTAGTTGGTTCCTCGACATATTGGTCTAGAAAACCATCCCTAACACATTCCAGAAAATCTTCCTCCACCGCATTGCTACCAGTTTGGTTAGCCCAATCAATATGTAGATTAAAGTCACCCATGATAACTGCTGTACCTTTATTGCACGCATCCCTAATTTCTTGTTTGATGCTGTCCCCAACCTTACTCCTACTGTTTGGTGGTCTGTGCACAACTCCCACTAGCGTTTTCTGCCCCTTGGTATTCCACAGCTCCACCCATACCGATTCCACATCATCCAAGCTAATGTCCTTTCTTACTATTGCATTACTTTCCTCTTTAACCAGCAATGCCACCCCATCTCCTTTTCCTTTCTTATCCTTCATAAATGTTGAATATCCATGGATGTTGAGTTCCCAGCCTTGGTCACCCTGGAGCCATGTCTCCGTGATACCAATTATATCATACCCGTTAACTGTTATCTGCGCAGTTAATTCGCCCACCTTCATCCGAATACTCCTCACATTAAGGCACAGAGCCTTCAGGCTTGTCTTTCTAACACATTTTGCCCTTTTAGAATTTTGGTGTAATGTGACCCTTTTTGCTTTTTGCCTTAGGTTACTCTGCCCTCCACTTTTAATTTTCTTCTTTCTACCTTTTGCTTCTGCCCCCATTCTACTTCCCTCTGTCTCCCTGCATAGGTTCCCATCCCCCTGCCATATTAGTTTAACTCCTCCCCAACAGCACTAGCAAACACTCCCGCTAGGACAATGGTTCCGGTCCTGCCCAGGTGCAGACCGTTCGGTTTGTACTGGTCCCACCTCCCCCAGAACCGGTTCCAATGTCCCAGGAATTTGAATCCCACCCTGCTGCACCATTCCTCAAGCCACGTATTCATCTGAGCTCTCCTGCGATTCCTACTCTGATTAGCATGTGGTACTGGTAGCAATCCTGAGATTACTACTTTTGAGGTCCTACTTTTTAATTTAGCTCCTAGCTCCTTAAATTCGTCTTGTAGGACCTCATCCCATTTTTTTTTACCTATATCATTGGTACCTATATGCACCATGACAACTGGCTGTTCACCCTCCCTTTTCAGAATGCCCTGCACCCGCTCTGAAACATCCTTGACCCTTGCACCAGGGAGGCAACATACCATCCTGGAGTCTCGGTTGCGGCCGCAGAAACGTCTATCTATTCCTCTTACAATTGAATCCCCTATCACTGTTGCTCTCCCACTCTTTTTCCTGCCCTCCTGTGCAGCACAACTACCCATGGTGCCATGAACTTGGCTGCTGCTGCCTTCCCCTGATGAGTCATCCCCCTCAACAGTACCCAAAGCGGTGTATCTGTTTTGCAGGGGGCTGACCGCAGGGGACCCCTGCATTATCTTCCTTGCACTGCTCTTCCTGTTGGTCACCCATTCCCAATCTGGCTGTATACCCTTTATCTGCGATAAGACCAACTCACTAAACGTGCTATTCACGTTATTCTCAGCATCGTGGATGCTCCAGAGTTCATCCACCCACAGCTCCAGGGCCGTAACGTGGTCCGTCAGGAGCTGCAGGTGGATACACTTACCACACACATAGTCGTCAGGGATACCGGAAGCATCCCTGACTTCCCACATAGTACAGGAGGAGCATAACACGTGTCTGAGCTGTCCTGCCATGACGTAACCCTTAAATTGGCAACAACAATGCTAAATGTTACTTACTGATATAGAAAAAAAAAGACAAAGAAAAACTACTTACCAATCACCAGCCAATCACTTAACCCCTTGGCTGTGATGTCACCTTTCGATTTCTTTCTGCTTCTTTTTTGCCTTCTCTCCCCACTGCAGCAGCACCGGCTCGCCTCTCCTCTGCCGCTGGGCCTTTATAGGCCTCACCAACGCCCCGAACTCCCGCCTCTCCGACTGCCCTTTTTGGCATGGAAGCAAGTCATCCTCGTTTCGAGGGACTGTCTGTGATGATGATGGGATGATGATGAGCACTCCTTCACCACTGCACTATACTGCATTTGTGGAACTTAAAGGAGGAGAGGGAGGTAGAGATGTGGAAAGATTTAGGTAGGGAATTCCAAAGCATGGAGCCTCGGCAGCTGAAGGCTCAGCTAACAATGGTGGGGCGAAGGGACAGGGCATATGCATGAGGCCTGAGTCAGAGAAATAGAGAGTTGTGAAGAGGCATGAGGTGGCTGGTTAGAGTTGCAGGAGGTTATAGAACTAGGGAGGAATAAGGTCACTAAGGAATTTAAATAGCAGGATGAGAATATTAAGTTGGAAGCATTGGGGAACCGGGTGCCAATGTAGGTCAGCAAAGGCAGTGGTTATGGGTGAGTGAGGCTTGTTATGGGATAGACTATGTGCAGTATAGTTTTGGAAGAGCTGAAGTTCATGGAGGGTGAAGGATTGGAATAGTCAAGCCTCGAGGTAAGAAAAGACTAGATGAGGTTTTCAGCAACAGGTGGCTTTGTTCTTTGCACTGTTTAATTGGAGAAAATTCCAGTTCTGCCAAGACTGGATATCAGATATGCAGCTTAACAACACAGAGGCAGTGGAGGTGTCTGTAAAGTCCTGTCCCCTCAGTACAGATTCACACGAGGCATGTTGTGAAGTCAAGGTCACTCTGGACCTGCACCTTTATTTCACAGCACTGGAAATGCTGCACTTGCCTGAGACCTGTCCTTATATACGTGTCTCTTGCAAGTGCACCCCTGGTGGTAAGGTATGCTGGTGGTTACAGGTCATATCTTATTACAGTCATGTATAGCATGTTAGGATAAAGTTATGTATAATAATGTAAGATACATGACAGTGTCGAGTAAGATGGAGGAGGGAAACCAGGAGAGATCCAGGCAACTCAGCCAACATAATATGAAGGCATTGAATGAAGGATTGTCTTGGAGGACCTTCTTGGAGGACGGCAGGTTTCCTTCCAAAAGGACATCTGAAGAGATGAACGTCAGTCGAATTGTAAAGTAAACGGGGCAGCACCTCAATAGGACTAAAGTATTGACACTCTAAGGACCTTTCTGATTTCAGAAGATCTGTTCTCTCATTAATTGCTGGTCAGTAAAATCCTGTTCGCAGTAGCAGAGGAACCTTGTCATACTTGTACATTTATTGCAGATATGCAGACATCTTGTAAGGCTTCAATGTATTTACTGTTATATCTGTTCCTTTATTGAAAAAGACTTAGTGAAGATTGGTGGTGTACAATGGTTTAGGACACTGTCACCTTGCCTCAGGAACTCATCTTCAAATGCAGCCAACACAGATGGGCTTTAGATTTCTTTTCAGATGGAAGCTCAGTCTCTCTCTCTCTCTCTCTCTCAAGGTTGTTCAGGCTCTGAAGTGCAATCAATTTGTGACAGTCTTAATCCGGTTCATAGAGCCTTCAAATTCAACAAAACTGGCACTTTTTCAATAATGTCCCTCAGTAAGGCTATGAGAAGGGACAGTTCAGGAATTGAAAAATTTCAAAAGGGCGAAAGTCTAATGGCCAAGCTCCATTGACAGAAGTGGAGCAGAGTCCGGTCTAAATACACCAATTTGCAAAGAAGTTTCCCTTGTCAAAATTTGCATGGATGGGGTCATTAGCACAGTCAGTCCACCAGACCCTGCACATCAGCTACCTCCATCAAAACGGAGGCCTGGATTGTTGGAGTAGCGCCATGCTGCTCCAACACAACAGGGAGGCATGGAAAGGGCCTCACACAAATAGGGCAGCATAGCTCTTCAGCTCCAAGTGAGCTAGCAGGCCATGCCCACAACATTACTGGTCCCCTGACGGATTAATTACCTTTTCCCAGAGGCATTCTGGGGGCTTTACCAGGGCCATAACAGAACTCATGCCTGCTCTCAGCTCTGACAGGCCTATCAGATAGTATATTGGACAGAATTTCCCAGGAAAGCCAAGAATTCTACCAGGCCAACCCCTTTGCAAAGGGAGTGGGGATGCACAGGAGGCCAGATCATAGAATCATAAAATCATAGACATTTACAGCACAGAAGGAGGTGATTTGGCCCATCATTTCTGCACCAGCCAAAAAAGAACTATCCAGCGTAATCCCACTTTCCAGATCTTGGTCCATAGCTTTGTAGGTTGCAGCACTTCAAGTGCATATCCAAGTATGTTTTAAATGTGATGAGGGTTTCTGCCTTTACCATCCCTTCAGGCAGTGAGTTCTAGACCCCCGCCACCCTAAAATGGGTGAATGGGACCTGGCGTGCATTACGATACGGGCATCAGAGTTTTGAATGAGGTCAAGTTTATGGATACTGGAAGATGGGAGGCCAGCCAGGAGAACATTGAAATAGTCTAGTCTGGAGGTCGGAAAAGTATCGATGAGGGTTTAAGCAGCAGGTCGATGAAGGCAGGGTCAGAGGCAGGCGAAGTTACAAAGGTAGAGGGAGGCAGTCGTGGTGCTGGAGAGGATATGGGGTCGGAAGCTCTGCTTCAAGATACCAAGAAACATCATTAGGATTTAAGCAACACAAACATTTGGAAGAAAATGTTAATTCTTATACTTATTTTCCCATTCCTCATGGAACAATATGAGCAATTATCTAAAAAAATTGATCTCTGTTTAATTTTACCCTCTCAGCTTCCAATCTGAAATATAAAAGTTGACTACTTCTGCATGCATAGAATCAGGCTATTTCTATGTTTGTTAATTGGAGCCTGTCCACCTCCTTCTGCCCAAGACCTTGAGGTTAATGGAAATTACCTTCTCATTTCATTGCAGGCTAAACACGCTGTTGTAGTGTGCAAAGCAGATTGCCAAGGGTTGACATTAATAGTTTATTTTACATGTGTGCAAGTGAAAGGGCTTATTATTATAGTGGCTGCAATGTGAATCAGCCATTCTGTCAGCTCAAAAATCATGCTTTAAATTGCTATATTTTCACTGGTGATACAGGACGTAAAACAACATACATTTTGAATAGCTGCCACTGTTAACAAAAAGTAATTTAAAGCTGGGACATTGGCAAAATATAAACAACATGTACAATTCTGCTCCCACAGACCACGGCAGAGTAATATTAGTGCAGTATAAACATCTAGCTTTTCACCCCTAAAAAGTAACTTAAGTTTGCAATAAAATCAGAAAATGCTGGAAAAATACACAGGATGAATTAGACAGCGCCGGCCTTCTGGCACAAACTGGATGCAGGAGATGATTCCTGTGCCAGAACGAGTAGGCCCAAGGCGCACTCAAATTTGGGCCTCGGGCCTCATTTAAATTAGACGGGCGAGCTGCAGATGGATGCCTGCTGTGTGTCTCCAGGCAGTTCGCCAGCAAAGCGCATTTGAATTGCAGGCCATTGCACCACTGGCAGCAGCCCTCAGGTAGGCCTGGGGAGGTAGTCGGGCTTCCCAAGCTCCCCCCCCCCCCCCCGCCTCCACTAGCCCCCATACATCTAAAAGTTTGTATTTTTGCTGCACCAGACTACATCAGTCTACTTGTAACTTTTCCCAAGCGCAAGCCAAACGCAGCTGGTTACAAGCCAAATGTAAAATTGTTGCATTTCACTCAGGCCAGTGACCCAGAAGACCCACTAAAAATTGGCCTTCCCAGTAGTTGGCCTTAGTAAGCCCTGGCACTTTTACATTTGGCTTGCTGCTAGCTGCATGAAATCTGTGCTCAGGGAACTCAACAGCATCAGGACAGGTCTCACGTAATACAAAATATAAAATAATACTACAGAGAAATTCAAAGGAAAATTTCACCAAACAAAAACATATTATTAGATTATCCAGTCCTTAGGAGGACACTACTAGAATAATGGATAGCAGAAAATGAGTTGTAACTTCGGTTAAAACCATTCCGGTGTCATTTAACACTCAGAGGATTAAATTCTGTGGCAGGTTTCAAGTTACAGAAATTTGCTCACATGTAGCCCTATTAACAATACTTTTATGCAAATTACTATCATAAACTTATTCTCACATTAATTAAATGTCAGGAGTCCAGTGGTGAGTCACTTGTTTTTACCCCAGGACATTAAAAAAAAACTGTTGAACAGTCTGAGTGCAGAAACTACTAGGGAGGTCAACAGAAAGTCAATTCGTTTTACTGAGATAAAGCTGTCTTTAGGATAAAATGTCATCTCTGATAAAGCATTTCCGACTGGAATATGCTGATGTCAACTCAGGGCTTATCAATGACATTTTACCAGGTAAAAAACACCATTTACTATTACAATAATTTAATTACTGTGCGAATGGGGCTATGAAGTAAAATGTATTGGAAATGTTGTATGATTCTTAATTTGTAATATTCTTAGAGCAAACTAAATATCCTTAATGTTCACCTTTTTATTTCGTATAGTGTGGAAGTGCTAACATAGTCCTCAAAGACTTTAGATCCTTCCTGATAAGATAAACTCCTTTGCAAATAATGAGCTAATCCTTTAAAGAAACATTACTCTCTCATGGTATTATTTACAACACTATAGAATTGGTCTTTTGAAGGATTGAAAATGAGGAATTACTGCAGTCACACAACATTTTTTTTTGGTGCTTGAGGTAAAGGACGTTCGTACTTGAGATTGAAACTCTTACCATTTCAGACCCCTAAGGGAATCTCTTCCTGAGTCTACGTGCAGTCGCACTGGGTCACTGAGGTGCAGTCCCCAAGGGAATCTTCTCCTGAGTCTACGTGCAGACGCACTGGATCACTGAGGTGCAGTGAAAATCAAACAAACATCCAGTCAGAGCATTCATCAAAAAGGCTCTTTCTAGATTTGCTTTCCATTAATTTAAACAGGAAGAAAATTGTCCAGAGTCCTTTATAGGTCTGCACTCTGACCTGCCTGATTTTCTGAAACTCGAGAAGCTCAACACCATCCAGTACAGGGCAGCCCGCTTGATCGGTAGCACATCCACAAGTTTAAACATCCACTCCCTTCACCACTAGCATTCCAGTGTATACCATCTACAGGATGCACTGTAGCAAGTCACCAAGGGGTCGAAATTGATCAAAGGTAAGTTCCGCCCATTTACTGTTGAAAAGACTGCTAAGATCCTGATGGTACTTTGGGCGGAAGTTTAATCGAAAAAGAAGGAACAAAGCACCCGGTGGCAAAAATGGCCGTTACACACCAATTCTGGGTGGTAGAGGGCAGTAGGTGGGATTCTGGGTGGCAAATGCAACCCTGGAGAAAGTTACGCCAAGGCTGGAATCGGGCCCAGGGAGGGGGGGAACGCACAAAAAAAAATGTTCAAAAAATAAAAAACAAAAAAATCATAAAACTTTCAGAGGACCCTTTAACACAAAATCGCTGCAAAAGAAGTAAAGAAAAAAATCTCACTTACCTTTTCTTGCACGCCTTCAGACCTAACGTCCAGGTAAGACCTGCTTCCACGTGGCAGGAGGACCACTCGGATGAATCTCGGGCGGGAGCGGACAGGAGGACTTTTTTTGGCTTTGCACGTCAGGGCATGCTGGTAGATGCTCCCCAGTGGTCCTTCCAAACCGCTGGTGTGAGGGCCTCACCAATTTCCTACGGAGGAGAGAGCGGCGAAAAAATGGGGAAACCGCTGAGTTTTGCTGGTTGTAGGACCATCAATTTCGGCCCGCAAGACTTTTTCGACAGTACCTCCCAAACCCGCAATCGCCATCACCTAGAAGGACAAGGGCAGCATGTACATGGGAACACCATCACCATTCCAAATATCACCATTTTTTTATTGTCGCTGGTCAAAATCCAGGAACTCCCTACCTTACAGTATTTTGGGAATACTTTCAACACATGGACTGCATTGATTCAAGAAGAAGGCCCAGCACCACCTTTTTAAGGGCAACTAGGGATGGACAATAAATGCTGGCCTAACCAGTGATGTCCAAATCCCAAGAATGAAAAAAAAGATGGTCCACCAAAAAGATGGGCCACCCATTCCCCCCTGAAAAAACAATAAAATCTAATGTGGTTCAATAGCTCACAAACTTTGAAAATCTATGATACTTTATAAGTCCATCTGTTGATTTATTTATTAAAAATAAATTTTAAATCAGGTACCTTACCCACCCCTGAATCAGGAACAAAACTGCACACTGACACTAAAATGGCCAATTAATTATTTCCTTACAAGATCGTTGTGAGTCGCCACAGATTAATTCAATGCTGAATCCTTATTCATGCAGCAGTAAACAGGTGAATAAGTAACTCATTCTTATTTCCTGACGAAAGAAAGAGGAAACAGGAGCAGTTATACCAATAGACTGTTATGGTGACAAGTACAAATTGATTTTGAGATGTGTTCTGAGAAGTCAGCAGCGTGATTACCATAATTTCATTTCTTTTGCTCATTTGAAATTCAGTTCCCTGGAAGTTTCTGCCAGTGGTTCACAGCATGGTTGCTAATGATTTTGACTTTCATTAATTGAAATAATCTAAGCCCTGTTCAGTGCAATTTTCTAAAGACTCCAGCTTAATGTTTTACTGTTTTATTTTCAGATAAGAGTGTGCCCAAAAGGTCAAGAGGTTATCACGTATAAACATCATCATACCGCTATGTAGACATCTGGCAATTTATCATTCATAAATAAATGAATTGAGGTCATAAATAGGTTGAATATCAATTCTCATCGCCACATATTTTTGTAAAATCTATATATTGTGAGAATAAACCTACCCTGGTCCTCTTACTGACTTCCATAATATTGATCAAGATTAAAATTGAACAAATGTCACAGTAACCAGCCATGAAATTGACAAAATAGAAATTCAAATATGCAAATATTATTAATATATTCTTGAACATATTTTCACAACAGTTTTTTAATCATCTGTTGGGGTATTTCATGCTTACCAAGTAAGATGTAAATGCTGCAGTTTGCATTGTACTCCTCTGGTCCTACTAACTTATGTTATGCATTCCAACACAGTAGAAAACGCATAATATTTGCAGACAGTTTTGCTGTACTGCATTGACTCATCTGGATTACTAGTGATAAGGCAAGAAATAAGGTAAAGCATGAAAATTCTGAAGAAAATAGTTATCCAGCTGTCACTATGTCAACTTCTAACCTGCCTCTGGCATTTATGCAGGGGAAAAGAAAAGAAGAATATTATCTTTCTTGTATCTATGTGAAGATACATGAATGTTTTTTCAAATAATGCAGTACATTCAGAAATGCTTAAAATGCAGAGCAGAATGGATAGCATCTGAAAGAGAAGGTTGGTTAATGTTTCCTGTGTAACTACTCATTACTATTTTATCAGAATTCCAACATTCATGGTCTTTATTTTTATCACTGTATCATGTATTCAACTGTCATTGTAACCCATGTATATGCTGACCTAAGTTGTACACCTTGAAAACACTGACCACAAGGGGCGAACTTGTGGGAAACACTCCGAACCTGGACTTTCCGGTATAAAAGGGGAAGCTCCATCCACCATCTGTCTCTTGAGGTCTTGGTAATAAAGGTAACTGGCGACAGAGTGATCTTCTCTCAAGTATGGGCCTCGTGTGCATTTATACTGTATAGTAAGGACATATTATTGGCAATGAGAAACTGGGATTTAAACCACACGAGCATGGCCACTAGCAGCACAGAAGAGAGGTATTGTGTTGGTGATGATTGGGACGACTTTATTGAGGGACAGACGGTGGGTGGAGCTTCCCCTTTTATACCGGAAAGTCCAGGTTAGGAGTGTCTCCCACAAGTTCGCCCCCTGTGGTCAGTGTTCTCAAGGTGTACAACTTATCCATGGGTTACAATGACAGTTGAATACATGACACACTGGATTTTGTCAAATTCAGATTTCTATTTATTTCAAGAGTGTTGGGGATAGTTAAATGATATTTTCTGCGTGAAATGAAATTCAGATCTGATCCTGCCTCACAAATACGCTGTGAAGCTGCTTGGTAACAATTCTTACTGGGCACATTGCCAGGCTTGCAAACAGAGGAGTATACAATCGGTAAAGTGATACCTGTCATGCCATTGGATCGCAGATCTAGTTCAGCCTGAGACAGTGGGTAGGGAGGAGGATGGAATCAGTGGCAAAGGAACAAGTTTGTGGCGGGGGCTGATGGCAATGGCTTCAGTCTTCCCAATTGAAAGTTGGCATGCAGGTATAGCAGGTGGTGAAGAAGGCAAATGGTATGTTGGCCTTCATAGCTAGGGGATTTGAGTACAGGAGCAGGAAGGTCTTACTGCAGTTGTACAGGGCCTTGGTGGATAGAGGTGTACCGATGGATGTGGTGTATTTAGATTTCCAAAAGGCATTCGATAAGGTGCCACACAAAAGGTTACTACAGAAGATAAAGGTATGCGGAGTCAGAGGAAATGTATTAGCATGGATAGAGAATTGGCTGGCGAACAGAAAGCAGAGAGTCGGGATAAATGGGTCCTTTTCGGGTTGGAAATCGGTGGTTAGTGTTGTGCCACAGGGATCGGTGCTGGGACCACAACTGTTTACAATATATATAGATGACCTGGAAGAGGGGACAGAGTGTAGTTTAACAAAATTTGCAGATGACACAACGATTAGTGGGAAAGCGGGTTGTGTAGAGGACACAGAGAGGCTGCAAAGAGATTTAGATAGGTTAAGCGAATGGGCTAAGGTTTGGCAGATGGACTACAATGTCAGAAAGTGTGAGGTCATCCACCTTGGGAAAAAAAACAGTAAAAGGGAATATTATTTGAATGGGGAGAAATTATAACAAGCTGAGGTGCAGAGGGACCTGAGGATCCTTGTGCATGAATCCCAAAAAGTTAGTTTGCAGGTGCAGCAGGTAATCAGGAAAGCGAATGGAATGTTGGCCTTCATTGCGAGAGGGATGGAGTACAAAAGCAGGGAGGTCCTGCTGCAACTGTATAGGGTATTGGTAAGGCCGCACCTGGAGTACTGCGTGTGGTTTTGGTCACCTTACTTAAGGAAGGATATACTGGCTTTGGAGCGGGTACAGAGACGATTCACTAGGCTGATTCCGGAGATGAGGGGGTTACCTTATGATAATAGATTGAGTAGACTGGGTCTTTACTCGTTGGAGTTCAGAAGGATGAGGGGTGATCTTATAGAAACATTTAAAATAATGAAAGGGGTAGACAAGATAGAGGCAGAGAGGTTGTTTCCACTGGTCGGGAAGTCTAGAACTAAGGGGCACAGCCTCAAAATACAGGGGAGCCAATTTAAAACCGAGTTGAGAAGGAATTTCTTCTCCCAGACGGTTGTGAATCTGTGGAATTCTCTGCCCAAGGAAGCAGTTGAGGCTAGCTCATTGAATGTATTCAAGTCACAGATAGATAGATTTTTAACCAATAAGGGAATTAAGGGTTACGGGGAGCGGGCGGGTGAGTGGAGCTGAGTCCATGGCCAGATCAGCCATGATCTTATTGAATGGCGGAGCAGGCTCGAGGGGCTAGATGGCCTACTCCTGTTCCTAATTCTTATGTTCTTATGTTCTTATGTTCTTAGTGAGGCCTCACCTGGAATATTGTGTTCAGTTTTGGTCTCCTAACCTGAGGAAGGATGTTCTTGCTATTGAGGGAGTGCAGCGAAGGTTCACCAGACTGATTCCCGGGATGGCAGGATTGACATATGAGGAGAGACTGGATCGACTGGGCCTGTATTCACTAGAGTTTAGAAGGATGAGAGGGGATCTCATAGAAACATATAAAATTCTGACGGGACTGAGCAGGTTAGATGCAGGAAGAATGTTCCTGATGTTGGGGAAGTCCAGAACCAGGGGACATAGTCTAAGGATAAGGGGTAAGTCATTTAAGACTGAGATGAGGAGAAACCTCTTCACTCAGAGAGTTGTTAACCTGTGGAATTCCCTGCCGCAGAGAGTTGTTGATGCCAGTTCATTGGATATATTCAAGAGGGAGTTAGATATGGCCCTTCCGGCTAAAGGGATCAAGGGGTATAGAGAGAAAACAGGAAAGGGGTACTGAGGTGAATGATCAGCCATGATCTTATTGAATGGTGGTGCAGGCTCGAAGGGCCGAATGGCCTACTCCTGCACCTATTTTCTATGTTTCTATGTTTCTATGTTTAATTGTAGAAATTGTGGCTCATCCGGGATGGATGTCGGACAAGCAACCTGACAACACAGAGGTAGTGTAGGGGTTGAGAGAGATGGTGGTGAGGTAGAGCTGGTTGTTGCCAGAGTACATGTGGAGCTTGATGTCATGGCTTTGAATGATGTTGCTGAGCGGCAGCATGTAGTGGAGAAATAGGATGGGGCATAGGATAGATCCTTGGAGGACTCCAGAGGTAATAGTACGGTGCTGAGAAGAGATACCATTGCAGGTGATTCTCTGGCTTTGGCTGGATAGAAAAGAATGGATCCAGGTGAAGGCAGTCCCACCCAGCTGGACAACAGAGGAGGAGGAAGATGTGGTGGACTGTATTAAAGGATACAGAGAGGATGAGGAGGATGAAGAGGGATCGTGCCCCATGGTCACAGTCACAGAGAATATAATTTGTGACTTTGATTAGAGCTATTTCAGTACAGGCAAAGGCGTAAACGTGTTTGGTGAAGTTCAACCATGGAGTTGCAGGACAGATGAGCACAGATTTGCGACAACACATTCAAGGACTTTGGAGAGGAAAGGGATGTTAGAGATGGATTGGTAATTTGCAAGAACAGAGAGGTCAAGAGTGTTTTTTTTAAAAGGGAGTGATAATGGCAGATTTGAAAGGGAGCGGGACAGTACCTGAGGCAAGGGAACCATTTACAATGTCAATTTAATGTTGGCAGCATCACAGCCATCCTGTCTTCACCCAATCAGCAAAGGTTACTGTATAAAGATCAGGATTAGGTACACTGGCCAATTTTTCCTTTCCTAACCAAGATATACTGAGGCCAATTGAGGTGCTCCTTTCCCACCTCAACATAAGCCAGCTAAATCAGCACAAGCTAAGATTTGAACCTGGGACCGTCCAGGTTTGTATGGGTCAGCTGCTTAAATTCATTGAGGTATTGGAAGAGCCGATACATCCATTTCAGAAATGAGTTTTTAGGGTGACGTCATCCTGATTGTATGAGGAACTAAATCTGCTTGAAAACTTGACAGTACATGCTTTTATTAAAGTTAAAATAATATTCACAAAAAAGTAATGGTTTGCCTATTCTGCAAAGGAAAGCTAGGCCAGGAACAGCATTCTTCACATTCTTCTGTGGTTCTAAGGAATTCAAGAGGATAGTATCATGTTCAGGTCTCTGCTAAACCAGTTGTTTAAGCTCTCTATTACTTCGCAAGCAAAATTAATCTTTTTGACAGCAGTACAATAATTAAAATGAACAGTAATTTGTTAAGTCATGACCTGTAATTGAATCAGCAATTACCATATTTTCCCATACATAACATGCATCATGTAATGGAGGTTTATGATTTAATATTGTAAACTAAATAACTTACATTTATCCTTATCACACCTTCAGGATGTCCCAAAATGCTTCACCACCAATTAATTACTTTTAAAGTGCAGTCATTCATTAGTAGACTGCAAATATAACAGCAAAAATCTGCCATAACTGTACACTAATAAATACCGTAGGAATGTAGCACTTCTAATAGTCCACCAGAGTCAACATGGGTAGGCTTAACATACTGTGAGTTGTTGTCCTCTTGAAGCCTGAACCCATTTCAGGTTGTGGGCTCACTGGTGTGCCTGTCGGTTCAGCTGATCTGAAGGGAGGTGAGACAGGAGTATCTAAGGAATTGATTCCCTGAATTATATCAATGTAAAATCAATTCAAGGTGGAGGGGAGGGTTCAGGAGAATGGAAATGCAAAAAGTCAAAGAGAAAGGAGAATGCAATAGTGCAGGGTAGTGATAGGGGTTATGATAACCAGAGTATGATAGGAAGGGACAGAGCGTATAAACATAAGAGTGCATCAGAAACTGGGGTGAGAATAGGGAAAAATCGTAAAAAGACAAAATTAAAAGCTCTTTTCTGAATGCACGCAGCATTCGTAACAAGAAAGACTACAACTACAAGAGAAATGGAGGGAACAGCACCAACCCTTGTACATGGCTTTTTTTGACCGAACAAAGGCCCTTGACACTGTCAACTGTGAGGGATTATGGAGCATCCTCCTCCATTTCAGCTGCCCTCAAAAGTTTCTCACCATCCTCCATCTGCTCCATGATGACATGCAAGCCGTGATCCTGACCAATGGATCCACCACAGACCCAATGCATGTCTGGATCGGGGTCAAGCAAGGCTGTGTCATCCTCCCAACGCTCTTTTCGATCTTCCTTGCTACAATGCTTCATCTCACCCTTAGCAAGCTCCCTGTTGGAGTGGAGCTAATTTATAGAACAAATGGGACTCTGTTCTACTTCCGCCGCCTCCAGGCCAGATCCATGGTTGTCCCACCCTCTGTCATTGAACCACAGCACGCAGACGACGCTTGCATCTGCGCAGATTCGGAGACCGAACTCGAAGCTATCGTCAACATCTTCACCGAGGCGTACAAGAGCATGGGCTTTACACTAAACATCCGTAAGACAAAGGTCCTCCACCAACCTGACTCCGCCACACAACACTGACCCCCAGTCATTAGAATCTACGACCGACGAGGACTTGGACAATATGAACCATTTTCCATACCTAGGGAGCCTACTGTCAGCAAGAGTACACATTGACAATGAGGTCCAACACTGCCTTCAGTGTGCCAGTGCGGCCTTCAGTCACCTGAGAAAGAGAGTATTTGAAGACCAGGACCCCAAATTTGTCACCAAGCTTATGGTCTACAGGGCAGTAATGATACCCACCCTCCTATATGGCTCAGAGACATGGACTATATACAGCAGACACCTCAAAATGCTGGAGAAGTACCACCAGCACTGCCTCCGCAAAATCTTGCAAATCCATTGGCAGGATAGATGCACCAATATCAATGTTCTCGCTCAGACAAACATCCCCAGCATCGAAGCATTGATCATGCTTGATCAGCTCGGTTGGGCAGGCCACATCGTCCGCATGTCCAACACGAGACTCCCAAAGTAAACACTTTACGTGGAGCTTCGACATTGGCAAGTGAGCCCCAGGTGGGCAGAGGACACCCTCAAAGTCTCCTTGAAATAGTGCAACTTCCCCATCGACACCTGGGAATCCCTGGCCCACACCGCCCAAAGTGGAGGAAGAACATCCGGGACGGTGCTGAGCACCTCAAATCCCATCGCCGAGAACAAGCAGAAACCAAGCGTAGACAGCAGAAGGAGCGTGTGGCAATCCAGGCTCCCCACCCACCCTTTCCTTCAACCACTGTCTGCCCCACCTGTGACAGAGACTGTAAGTCCCGCATTGGACTCCTCAGTCACCTGAGAACTCACTTTTAGAGTGGAAGCAAGTTATCCTCGACTCCGAGGGACTGCCTATGATGATGATATGACGATGATGATAACCACAGTGTGAAAGGGAGGGACAGAGCGTATAAACATAAGAGTGCATCAGAAAATGGGGTCAGAGTAGGGAAAAATGGTAAAAAGACAAAATTAAAAGCTCTTTTCTGAATGCACGCAGCATTCATAACAGGACAGATGAGTTGACGGCACAAATAGAAGTAAACATAGAAACATAGAAATTAGGTGCAGGAGCAGGCCATTCGGCCCTTCGAGCCTGCACCGCCATTCAATAAGATCATGGCTGATCATTCAACCTCAGTACCCCTTTCCCGCTTTCTCTCCATACCCCTGATCCCTTGGCCGTAAGGGCCATATCTAGCTCCCTTTTGAATATATCGAACGAACTGGCCTCGCAACTTTCTGCGGCAGAGAATTCCACAGGTTAACGACTCTCTGAGTGAAGATGTTTCTCCTCATCTCAGTCCTAAATGGCTTACCCCTTATCCTTAGACTGTGACCCCTGGTTCTGGAACTCCCCAGCAATGGGAACATTCATCCTGCCTCTAACCTGTCCAATCCCGTCAGAAATGTATATGTTTCTATGAGATTACCTCTCATTCTTCTAAACTCCAGTGGATACAAGCTCAGTTGATCCAGTCTCTCCTCATGTGTCAGTCCTGCCATCCCGGGAATCAATCTGGTGAACCTTCGCTGTACTCGCTCAATAGCAAGAATGTCCTTTCTCAGATTAGGAGACCAAAACTGAACACAATATTCCAGGTGTGGCCTCACGAAGGCTTTGTACAACTGCAGTAAGACCTCCCTGCTCCCATACACAAATCCTCTAGTTATGAAGGCCAACATGCCATTTGCCTTCTTCACCGCCTGTTGTACCAGCATGCCAAACTTCAATGACTGATGTACCATGGCACCCAGGTCTCGTTGCACCTCCCCTTTTCCTAATCTGTTACCATTCAGATAATATTCTGCCTTCCTGTTTTTGCCACCAAAGTGGATAACCTCACATTTATCCACATTATACTGCATCTGCCATGCATTTGCCTACTCACCTAACCTGTCCAAGTCACCCTGCAGCCTCTTAGCATCCTCCTCACAGCTCACACCACTACCCAGCTTAGTGTCATCTGTAAACTTGGAGATATTACATTCAATTCATTCATCTATATCATGACCTTTATTGTAAAGAGCTGGGGTCCCAGCACTGAGCCCTATGGCACACCACTGGTCGCTGCCTGCCATTCTGAAAAAGACCAGTTTATTCCAACTCTCTGCTTCCTGTCTGCCAACCAGTTCTCTATCCACATCAATACATTACCCCCAATACCCTGTGCTTTAATTTTGCACACTAATCTCTTGTTTGGGACCTTATCAAAAGCCTTCTGAAAGTCCAAATACACCACATTCACTGGTTCTCCTTTGTCCACTCGACTAGTTAAAACCTCAAAAAATGCTAGAAGATTTGTCAAGCATGATTTCCCTTTCATAAATCCATGCTGACTTGGACCGATCCTGTCACTGCTTTCCAAATGCGCTGCTATTTCATCTTTAATAATTGATTCCAACATTTTCCCCACTACCGATGTCAGGCTAACCGGTCTATAATTCCCTGTTTTCTCTCTCCCTCCTTTTTTAAAAAGTGGTGTTACATTAGTTACCCTCCAGTCCATAGGAATTGATTCAGAGTCAATAGAATGTCAGAAAATGATCACCAATGCATCCACTATTTCGAGGGGCACTTCCTTAAGTACTCTGGGATGCAGCCTATCAGGCCCTGGAGATTATAGGCCTTCAATCTCATCAATTTCCCTAACACAATTTCCTGACTAATAAGGATTTTTTCAGTTCCTCCTTTTCGCTAGACCCTCAAACCCCCAGTATTTCCGGAAGGTTATTTGTGTCTTCCTTAGTGAAGACAGATCCAAAGTATTTGTTCAATTGGTCCGCCATTTCTTTGTTCCCCATTATAAATTCACCTGATTCTGACTGCAAAGGACCTACATTGGTCTTCACTAATCTTTTTCTCTTCACATATCTATGGAAGCTTTTGCAGTCAGTTTTTATGTTCCCAGCAAGCTTCCTCCCATACTCTATTTCCCCCCTCCTAATTAGACCCTTTGTCCTCCTCTGCTGAATTCTAAATTTCTCTCCGTCCTCAGGTTTGCTGCTTTTTCTGGCCAATTTATATGCCTCTTCCTTGGATTTAACACTATCCCTAATTTCCCTTGTTAGCCACGGTTGAGCTACCTTCCCCTTTTTATTTTTACTCCAGACAGGAATGTACAATTGTTGAAGTTTATCCATGTAATCTATAAATGTCTGCCATTGCCTATCCACTGTCAACCCTTTAAGCATCATTTGTCAGTTTATCGTAGACAATTCACGTCTCATACCATCGAAGTTACTTTTCCTTAAGTTCAGGACCCTAGTCTCTGAATTAACACTCACTCTCCATCTTAATAAAGAATTCTACCATATTATGGTCACTCTTCGCCAGGGGGCCTCACACAACAAGATTGCTAATTAGTCCTCTCTCATTACACAACACCCAGTCTAGGATGGCCAGTTCTCTAGTTGGTTCCTCGACATGTTGGTCTAGAAAGCCATCCCTTATGCACTCCAGGAAATCCTCCTCCACCGTATTGCTACCAGCTTGGTTAACCCAATCTATATGTGGATTAGAGTCGCCCATGATAACTGCTGTATCTTTATTGTACACATCCCTAATTTCTTGTTTGATGCCATCCCCAACCTCACTACTACTGTTTGGTGGTCTGTACACACCTCCCACTAGCGTTTCCTGCCCTTTGGTATTCTGCAGCTCTACCCATACAGATTCCACATCATCCAAGCTAATGCCCTTTCTTACTATTGCGTTAATTTCCTCTTTAACCAGCAACACTACCCCATCTCCTTTTCCTTTCTGTCTATCCTTCCTGAATGTTGAATACCCCTGGATGTTGAGTTCCCAGCCTTGGTCACCCTGGAGCCATGTCTCCGTAATCCCAATTTTATCATATTCGTTAATAGCTGCCTGCACAGTTAATTCATCCACCTTATTACGAATACTCCTCGCATTGAGGCACAGAGCCTTCAGGCTTGTCTTTTTAATACTCTTTTGTTCCATTAGAATTTTGCTGTAATGTGGCCCACCCTTGGTCTCCTTGCAACCACGTCACTGTAAATGGATATGTTCATAACCATTACAGAGACGTGGTTGCAAGGAGATCAAGGTTTGGAACTGAACATTCAGTGGTATTTGACATTTTGAAGGAGAGGCAGAAAGGAAAAGGAGGTGAGGTAGTTCTCTTCATAAAGGACGAGATCATTGCAGTAGTGAGAAATGATATTGGCTCAGAAGATCAAGATGTAGAATCTGTATAGGTAGAGATAAGAAATAATAAGGGAAATAAGTCACAGGTGGGAGTAGTCCATAGGCCCCCTAACAGTAGCTACACTGTCGGACAGAGTATAAATCAAGAAATAAAGGAGGCTTGTAAGAAAAGATGCTGCAATAATCATGGACGATTTTAATCTTCATATTGATTGGACAAATCAAATTGGTAATGGTCGCCTTCAGGAAAAATTAATAGAAACATAGAAACATAGAAACATAGAAACATAGAAAATAGGTGCAGGTGTAGGCCATTCGGCCCTTTGAGCCTGCACCACCAGTCAACAAGATCATGGCTGATCATTCCCTCAGTACCCCTTTCCTGCTTTCTCTCCATACCCCTTGATACCTTTAGCGGTAAAGGCCACATCTAACTCCCTCTTGCATATATCCAATGAACTGGCATCAACAACTCTCTGCAGTAGGGAATTCCACAGGTTAACAACTCTCTGAGTGAAGAGGTTTCTCCTCATCTCAGTCCTAAATGGCCTACCCCTTATCCTAAGACTGTTTCCCCTGGTTCTGGACTTCCCCAACATCGGGAACATTCTACCCGCATCTAACCTCTCCCGTCCAGTCAGAATCTTATATGTTTCTATGAGATCCCCTCTCATCCTTCTAAACTTCAATGTATAATGGCCCATTTGATCCAGTCGCTCCTCATATGTCAGTCCTGCCATCCCAGGAATCTTCGCTGCACTCCATCAATAGCAAGAACGTCCTTCCTCAGATTAGGAGACTAAAACTGAACACAATATTCCAGGTGAGGCCTCACCAAGGCCCGAGTATGCGGGATGATTTTTTAGAGCAATACATTGTGGAACCAACCAGGGAGCAGGCTATTTTAGATCTGGAAATGTGTAGTGAGACAGGATTAATTGATGATGTCATAGTAAAGGATCCTCTAGGGAAGAGTAATCATAGCATGTTAGAATTTCAAATTCAGTTTGAGGGTGAGATAGTTCGGTCTCAAACTAGTATCCTGAACTTAAATAAAGGCAGTTGCAAAGATATGAAAGTAGAATTGGCTAAAGTGAACTGGGAAAATAGATTAAAGGGAAGATGGTAGATAACATTTAAGGAGATATTTCATAACTCTCAGCAAAGATATATTCCAGTGAGAAAAAAAGACGTTAAGAGAAGAATGAACCATCCGTTGCTAACTAAGGAAGTAAAGGATGCTATCAAATTGAAAACAAAGGCATACAATGTTGTGAAGATTAGTGGTAGGCCAGAGGATTGTGACATTTTTAGAAACCAGTAAAGGACAACCAAAGAAATAATAAAGAGAGAGAAGATAGCTTATGAGAGTAAACTAGCAAGAAATATAAAAACAGACAGTAAGAGCTTCTACAGGTATATAAAAGCAAAGAGAGTAGCTAAAGTAAATGTTGGTCCCTTAGAGGATGATACTGGGGAATTAATAATGGGAAGCAGGAAAATGGCAGAGACTTTGAACAAATAGTTTATATCGGTCTTCACAGTAGAAGACACTAAAAGCATCCGAATAATAGATAATCAAGGGGCTATAGGGATGGGAGAACTTAAAACAATCACTATCATTGTGGAAAAAGTACTAGGTAAATTAATGGAACTAAAGGTAGGCCTGATGGCTTGCATCCTAGGGTCTTGAAAGAAGTGGCTGCAGAGATAGTGGATGCATTCGTTGTAATCTACCAAAATTCCCTGGATTCTAGAGAGGTCCCAGCAGATTGGAAAAAAGCAAAAGTAACGCTCCTATTTAAGAAAGGAGGGAGACATAAAGCAAAAACTATAGACCAGTTAGCCTAACATCTGTTATTGGGAAAATGCTGGAGTCCATTATTAAGGAAGTAGCAGCAGGATATTTAGAATATCATAATACAGTCAAACAGAGTTAGCATAGTTTTATGAAAGGGAAGTCATGTTTGACAAATTTGCTGCAGTTATTTGAGGATGGAGCTAGCAGGGTAGATAAAGGGGAGCTATTGGATGTCATGTATTTGGATTTCCAGAATGCATTCGATAAGGTGCCACATAAAAGGTTACTGCGCAAGATAAGAGCTCACAAGGTTGGGGGTAATATATTAGCATGGATAGAGGATTGGCTAACTAACAGAAAATAGAGAGTCGGGATAAATGGGTCATTTTCAGGTTGGCAAATTGTAATTAGTGGGGTACCACAGGGATCAATGCTGGGGTCTCAACTATTTACAATCTATATTAATGACTTGGATGAAGGGACCAAGTGTAATATAGCCAAATTTGCTGACGATACAAAGATGGGTGGGAAAGCAAGTTGTGAGGAGGACACAAAGAATCTGCAAAGGGATATGGATAGGCTAAGTGAGTGGACAAAAATTTGGCAGATGGAGTATAATGTGGGAAATGTGAGGTTATCCACTTTGGTAAGAAAAAGAAAAAGAACATTATTATTTAAATGGAGAGAGATTACAAAATGCTGCGGTACAATGGGATCTGGGGTCCTTATAGATGAAACAGAAAATGTTAGCATGCAGGTGCAGCAAGTAATTAGGAAGGCAAATGGAATGTTGGCCTTTGCAGCAAGGGAGATGGAATATAAAAGCAGGGAAGTCCAGCTCCAGATTGGTGAGACCACACCTGGAGTACTGCAAACAGTTTTGGTCTCCTTATTTAAGGAGGAATATACTTACATTGGAGGCAGTTCAGAGAAGGTTCACTAGGTTGATTCCTGAGATGATGGGGTTGTCTTATGAAGAAAGGTTGAGCAGGTTGGGCCTATACTCATTGGAGTTTAGAAGAATGAGGGATGATCTTATTGAAACATATAAGATTCTGAAGGGTCTTGACAGGTTCGATGCAGAAAGGATGTTTCTCCTCGTGGGGGAATCGAGAACTAGGGGTTATACATTCAGAGTAAGGGGTCACCCATTTAAAATGGAGATGAGGAGCAATTTCTTCCCGCAGAGGAACATGAATTTGTGGAATTTTCTACCCGAGAGAGCTGTGGAGGCTGGGTCACTGAAAATATTTAAGGTGGAGATAGAGAGATTTTTGAACGATAAGAGAGTCAATGATTATGGGGAACAGGCAGGGAAATGAAGTTGAGGCCAAGATCAGATCAGCCATGATCTTATTGAATGGTGGAGCAGGCTCGAGGGGCCAAATGGCCTACTCCTGCTTCTATTTTTTATGTTCTTATGTTCTTGTGTGATGTGTAATATGTCCTTACTGTACAATATAGAAACATAGAAACATAGAATAAATGCACACGAGGCCCATACTTGAGAGAAGATCATTCTGTGACCAGTTACCTTTGTTACCAAGCCCTCAAGAGATAGATGGTGGGTGGAGCTTCCCCTTTTATACCGGAAAGTCCAGGTTAGGAGTGTCTCCCACAAGTTCGCCCCCTGTGGTCAGTGTTCTCAAGGTGTACAACTTAGGTCAGCTGATACATGGGTTACAATGATAGTTGAAAACATGACATCACCTCGCCCCCAAAGTCTTAATGGGATCACAGGTTAAGTCTTTCTGGTGGTTTACGCTCCCTTGTAGAGCGCCTGAGTTGGGGCACCGGTTGGTGGACGCTGGCCTGAGTGTCTGCTGTTTGCGGTGCCTCAGGCCTGTCCGGACTGCCCACAGTGACTGGGCTCTCCTCCACTTGGTTCCGGTGATCGGTCACCTGTGGTGGAGTGAACTCTACGTCGTGTTCTTCCTCTGCTTCTTCTATGGGGTTGCTGAACCTTCTTTTAGTTTGATCCACATGTTTGCAGCAGATTTGTCCATTGGTAAGTTTAACTACCAAAACCCTATTCCCCTCTTTGGCAATCACAGTGCCTGCAAGCCATTTGGGCCCTGCAGCGTAATTAAGGACAAAAACAGGGTCATTGACATCAATACATCGCGCCCTCGCATTCCTGTCATGGTAGTCACATTGTGACTGACGCCTGCTCTCAACAATTTCTTTCATAGTAGGGTGTATAAGGGATAACCTGGTTTTGAGCGTCCTTTTCATTAGCAGCTCTGCGGGTGGAACCCCTGTGAGCGAGTGTGGTCGGGATCTATTGACCAACAGGAGGCTTGATAAGCGGCTTTGTAGGGAACCCCCTTGGATTCTGAGCATCCCCTGTTTGATTATCTGCACTGCTCGTTCCGCCTGGCCGTTTGAGGCCGGCTTGAACGGTGCCATTCTGACATGGTTGATTCCATTGCCTGCCATGAAGTCCTGGAATTCAGTGCTTGTGAAGCACGGGCCATTGTCGCTGACCAAGACGTCCGGTAGACCATGGGCGGCGAACATTTCCCGTAGACATTCTACCGTGCCAGAGGATGTGCTTGAATTTAAAATGGCACACTCAATTCATTTGGAGTAGGTGTCTACTACAACCAAAAACATTTTTCCCATGAAAGGGCCTGCGTAGTCAACATGGATGCGTGACCCATGGCTTGGCGGGCCAGGACCATGGGCTAAGGGGGGCTTTCCTGGGTGCGTTGGCCAGCTGAGCACACGTGTTGCGCCTGCGAACACAAAGTTCCAGGTCTGCATCTATCTCTGGCCACCAAATGTGTGACCTGGCAATTGACTTCATCATGACAATGCTTGGGTGCTCATTGTGAAGTTCTCTGATAAACACCTCTCTGCCCTTCTGAGGCATGACTACTCGGTTTCCCCACAGTAGGCAATCGGCCTGAATCGAGAGTTCATCCTTGCGCCTATGAAACAATTTAAATTCCTCAGGGCATGCCCCGTACTTGACTGCCCAGTCCCCATTCAGGACACATTTTTTAACTAAAGACAGTAGCGCGTCTTTATTTGTCCAGACTTTAATCTGACGGGCTGTCACAAGTGAGCCTTCGCTTTCGAAAGCTTCAACAGCCATGACCATCTCAGCATCATGCTCAGTTACCCCTTCAGTGGTGGATAGTGGGAGCTTGCTGAATGCATTGGCGCAGTTTTCAGTGCCCGGTCTGTGCCGAATTGTGTAGTCATAGGCGGCTAACGTAATTGCCCACCTCTGTATGCGGGCTGATGCATTCGCATTAATGGCCTTGTTGTCAGCCAAAAGGGACGTTAGGGGTTTGTGATCTGTCTCCAGCTCAAACTTCCTGCCAAACAGGTGCATTTTTTTTACTGCATATCCACATGCTAGCACTTCCTTTCCTACCATCCCGTAGTCCCTTTCTGCCCGCGACAGATTCTGGAGGCATAAGCTGTCATGTATCTCACACTACTGTACATAACTGTATCTTACCATGCTGTACATGACTGTAACCAGAGATGATCTGTAACCACAAGCTTACCTTACCACCAGGGGTGCACTTGCAGGAGACACTGAATACCTGCCCCAGATAGGTATATAAGGACAGGTCTCAGGCAAGTATGGCATTCGAGAGCTGTGTAATAAAGGTGCAGGTCCTGAGTGACTTTGACTTCAGTATGTGCCTCGTGTGAATCTGTACTGCAGGGACAGGATTTTACAGTGGCGACGAGTTACGGGATTACAGAATCCACAGAATGGCGAACAACGGCTCAGATGAAAAATACAATGCTGGAGATAATTGGGAGGACTTTATAGAAAGGCTCCAGCAAAGCTTTGTAATCAAAGACTGGTTAGGCGACGACAAGGCAGACAAGAGAAGAGCCCGTCTCTTGACCAGCTGTGGCTCGAAAACATATGCCTTAATGAAGGACCTGCTGGCACCCGAGAAACTAGCAAGCAAGTCATTTGAAGAGTTGAGCACACTGGTAAGAGACAACATGAAGCCAGCGAGCAGCCTACACATGGCCAGATACAGGTTCTACAACTACAGATGCTGTGTGGGCCAGAGCATACCCGACTTTCTGGCGGAACTTCGGAGGTTGGCTAGCTTATGTGAGTTCTCCGATGAACTAAAGAGAGAAGTACTGAGAGACTTTTTTATTGAAGGAATAGGCCATGCAGGCATATTCTGAAAGCTCATAGAAACCAAGAACTTGACCCGAGAGACAGCAGCACTGGTTGCACAGATATTCTTGGCAGGAGAAGAAGAAACGAGGTTGATCTACACTGTGGGTACGACAACTAACAAAACATCGGAACAAGGGGTTCACAGCATGAAACAAGCTGCCACCCCCACACACAGAGAAAGGCAGGAGAGCAGGCCTTCAACCGCAGGCAGTGGCACCAGAAGCCATCAAGGGCCACATGAACGGTCGTTCATACCTCATCAACCCACAATACGAGCAATCAACTACAAACTGAGAGAAGCTCAAGAGAGATCAGCCAGACGCAGTTCACTCTTTGGAAACAATGGAAGCGGTCTGTGCTGGAGATGTGGGGGAAGGCACTCATCAAGGGGGTGTCGATTTCAGCATGCTGTTTGCAGAAACTGCGACTATACAGGGCATCTGGCCCGCATGTGCAGAAAAACAGCAGCTCGGCTGGTATATGAATCGGAAAGGTTGGAAAGCGGACCAGAAGATGGTGGGGACAGTACCCGGGACACCGATGTACAACGGGCCAACACGATCAATGGCCAATGCTCCTACAACAAGACGCCTCCAATAATGATGAGGGTCCTACTCAACGGGATACCTTCAACATGGAGCTGGATACGGGAGCAAGTCAATCTCTCATGAGCGCTCAACAATTTGAACAACTGTGGCTGCACAAAAGCAACAGACCAAAACTCACAAGGGTCGACACCAAACAAAGGACCTATACCAAAGACCTCGTCCCAGTCCTCGGCAGTGCCATGCTCTCAGTCACACACAAAGGGACAGTGAACCGACTTCCCCTGTGGATTGTCCCCGGAGATCTCCCAGCACTGCTGGGGAGAAGCTGGCTGGCAAAACTAAACTGTAAATGGGATAATGTTCATGCCATGTCGTCAGAGGAATGGACCTCCTGCTCAACAGTTCTAAGTCGATTTGAACATCTCTTTCAGCCAGGTGTGGGCACCTTCAAAGGGACTAAAGTCAAAATCTACATCACACAGGATGCCAGACCAGTCCATCACAAGGCTAGAGCTGTGCCCTATGTGATGAGGGAAAAGATTAAACATGAACTGGACAGGCTTCTGTGGGAAGGCATTATCTCACCTGTGAAATTTAGGGACTGGGCAAGTCCCATCACCCCAGTCATGAAGCCTCATGGATCCATACGAATCTGTGGGGACTACAAATCTACCAAAAAGAGAGTCTCCCTACAGGACCAATACCCGCTGCCCAGAGCGGAGGATTTATTTGCTACATTGGCTGGAGGAAAACTTTTCTCAAATCTAGATCTCACATCTGCGTATATGATGCAAGAATTGACCGATGAGTCCAAGCTACTCACCACCATCAACACACATCAAGGCCTTTTCATGTACAATTGATGCCCATTCGGCATCAGGTCAGCAGCTGCTATATTCCAGCGCAACATGGAGAGTCTGCTCAAATCCATCCCGGGGACGGTTGTATTTTAAGACAACATACTTATCACGGGCAGGAACACCGACTCCCATCTCCGCAATTTGGATGAAGCACTAAAGCGGTTGGATCGGGTAGGCCAAAGAGTTAAGAAATCCAAGTGCCTGTTTCTCACGCCCGAGGTTGAATTTTTGGGCAGAAGGATTGTCGCTGATGGAATCCGCCCAACGGAGTCCAAAACCGAAGCAATTCGCCTGGCATCCAGGCCCTGGAATGTCTCAGAACTGCGCGCCTTTCTCGGGCTACTCAATTACTTTGGGAACTTTATGCAGAATTTAAGCATGCTGCTGGAGCCTCTCCACGTGCTACTCAGAAAGGGGTGCGATTGGTTTTGGGGGAACGCCCAGGAACGCGCCTTCAATAAGGCATGCAACCTTCTGTGTTCCAACAGTGTTTTGGCTTTCTTTGATTCAGGTAGTTCTTACATGTGATGCATCAGTGTACGGGGTCGGGTGCGTTTTACAACATGTCAATAGTGCGGGTAAATTACAACCCATAGCTTATGCCTCCAGGTCACTTTCGCGGGCGGAGCGCGGGTACGGAATGGTGGAGAAGGAGGCGCTCGCGTGCGTTTCCGGTGTCAAAAAGATGCACCAATACCTTTTCGGGGCCAAGTTCGCGTTAGAAACCGACCACAAGCCCCTCACGTCCCTACTATCCGAAAACAAGGCAATAAACGCCAACGCCTCAGCACGCATTCAACGGTGGGCACTCATGCTGGGGTCTTACGATTACACCATAAGGCACAGACCAGGCACAAACAACTGTTTCGATGCGCTGAGCAGGCTACCCTGGCGACCACGGAAGGGTCTGATGAACAGGACTGTGAGATAGTCATGGCAATCAATGCCTTTAAGTCCACAGATTCGCCCATGATTGCTCGCCAAATCAGAGCCTGGACCACCAGCGACCCCACGTTATCCCTAGTAAAAAGATGTGTCCTAACTGGTGACTGGGCACAGGCTCGCGATGCCTGTCCTGAGGAGATCAAACCTTTCCATAGGCGAATGCATGAGCTGTCACTTCAAGCAGACTGCCTGATGTGGGGCAGCCGAGTAGTTATGCCTCTGTGAGGCAGAGAGGCATCTGTCCGAGCTCCACCGCGAGCACCCAGGGATCGTTCTCATGAAGGCCATAACCAGATCCCACGTCTGGTGGCCTGGCATTGACGCGGACTTGGAGTTCTGCCTCCGACGGTGCACCAATTGTGCCCAACTCAGTAATGCCCCCAGGGAGGCCCCCCTGAGCCCCTGGCCCTGGCCCACCAAACTGTGGTCGCGGGTGCACGTAGACTATTCGGACCCATTCATGGGCAAAATGTTCCTCGTAGTTGTAGATGCATTTTCTAAGTGGATCGAATGCACTATTTTAAACTCGAGCACCACCTCCACCACTGTGGAGAGCCTTGGAACCATGTTCGCAATGCACAGCATTCCTGACATATTGGTCAGTGATAATGGTCCATGCTTCACCAGCGCAGAATTCTAAGACTTTATATTTGACCACAGCATAAATCACGTTAAGACGGCACCGTTCAAGCCGGCCTCCAATGGCCAGGTGGAGCAAGCAGTGCAGATCATTAAACAAGGCATGCTCAAAATCCAAGGTCCCACGCTGCAGGGCCGCCTGTCGCGACTGCTGCTGGCATACAGATCTCGTCCGCATTCATTGACTGGAGTTCCTCTCGTGCAACTATTAATGAAACGGACCTTTAAGACAAGGCTCTCATTAATCCTCCCAGACATGCATGACATCGCTAAGGCAAAGCGCCGTAAGCTAACCGAGTACCATGACCGAAATTCGAGGGGGAGGTGGAATGAGATAGTGGACAAAGTGTTTGTGCTAAACCATGGCAGGGGTCCCAAATAGCTTGCAGGGGCAGTAACAGGCAAGGAAGGAAACAGGCTACTGGTGGTACAAATGGACAATGGCCAAATCTGCCGGAGGCATGCAGACAAGTCAAAAGTAGATTTACCAACAACACTGCTGAACCAGAGGCAGATTACAATGTGGAACTCCCAACAGACTGCCCAGGCGAGACACCAACAATCATATTGAATGAAACAGACAGCCCAGGCGAGATACCAGAAATCACCCCGAAAGAACAACAGGCACCTAGGCAAACAACTGAACCACAACTAAGACGCTCCACGCGAGAGCGTAGACCATCTGAGAGACTGAACCTATAAAAACAATAAGACCTTGGGGGAGGGTGATGTCATATTTCTCACACTATTGTACATAACTGTATCTTACTATGCTATACATGACTGTAACCAGAGATGACCTGTAACCACAAGCTTACCTTACCACCAGGGGTTCACTTGCAGGAGACACTGGATACCTGTCCCAGACAGGTATATAAGGACAAGTCTCAGGCAAGTGTGCCATTCGAGAGCTGTGTAATAAAGGTGCAGGTCCTGAGTGACCTTGACTTCAGTATGTGCCTCGTGTGAATCTGTACTGCAGGGACAGGACTTTACATAAGCCACCGGCTGCAACTGACCAATGGCATTCACATGCTGCAACACACACCCGACCCCTTAGGACGAGGCATCACATGTTAAAACTAGTTTCTTACACGGGTCATATAGCGTTAACAGTTTGTTGGAGCATAACAAATTGCGTGCTCTATCAAAAGCCCTTTCCTGGCTGTCCCCCGAGACCTAATCGCGACCTTTGCGTAGGAGCACATGTAGCGGCTCTAACAGCGTGCTCAATTTGGGAAGAAAGTTGCCAAAATAGTTCTGGAGCCCCAGGAACAAACGCAGCTCCGTCGTGTTACGGGGTCTGGGTGCTCTCTGGATCACTTCCGTTTTGGACGCAGTAGGTCTGATCCCGTCTGCTGCTACCCTCATCCCCAGGAATTCTACCTCTGGAGCTAAGAAGACGCACTTTGCCTTTTTCAGTTGCAGCCCTACCCGGTCCAGTCTGCGTAGCACCTCCTCCAGGTTGTGGAGCTGTTCTTCAGTATCGTGAGCCGTGATGAGGATGTCGTCTTGAAAAACCACCGTCCTTGGAATCGACTTGAGGAGGCTTTCCACATTTCACTGAAAGATCGCGGTGGCCGAACGAATCCCGAATGGACATCTGTTATACTCAAACAACCCCTTGTGTGTCGTGATGGTGGTCAGCTTCTTCGACTCACTTGCCAGCTCCTGGGTCATGTAAGCTGAGGTCAGGTCCAATTTTGAAAAAGGTTTACCACCGGATAGCGTCGCAAAGAGGTCCTCCGCTCTCGGTAGTGGGTACTGGTCTTGGAGTGACACCCGATTGATGGTGGCCTTGTAATCGCCACATATCCTGATCGACCCATCCGCCTTGAGCACCGGCACGATCGGGCTCGCCCAGTCACTGAATTCAACTGGCGAGATGATGCCTTCCCTCAGCAGGCGGTCCAATTCGCATTCTATCTTTTCCTGCATCACGTACGGCACCACTCTGGCCTTGTGGTATACTGGCCTGGCGTCCGGGTTTATATGAATCACTACCTTGGTCCCCATGAAAGTGCTGATGCCGGGTTGAAATAATCATTCAAATTTGTCCAGTACCTGTGAGCATGATACTTGCTCCACAGAAGAAATTGCTTTGACATCGCCCCATTTCCAG
The DNA here is from genome assembly GCF_044704955.1 of Pristiophorus japonicus. Taxonomy (NCBI): domain Eukaryota; kingdom Metazoa; phylum Chordata; class Chondrichthyes; family Pristiophoridae; genus Pristiophorus; species Pristiophorus japonicus. The sequence continues at coordinate 158,276,241 of NC_091977.1, read as the reverse complement.
TTCATGACAGCAAGCCAACTCCTCCCCAGTAGTGCGGGACTGTCCCCCGGGACAATTCAGAGTGGCAACCTGTTCTCTGAATCTTTGTGGGTCATGACTACAGTGGCACTGCCTAGCACCGGAATGATCTCCTTTGTATATGTCCGTAGCTGTGCGTCAATCGGCAATAATTTTGACCTCCTGGCCTTGGACACCCACAACATTTTGAACTGTTTGATACTCATCAGGGACTGGCTGGCTCACGTGTCCAGCTCCATTAATACAGGGATGCCATTGAGGAGCACTTTCATCATTATCGGTGGCGTCCTGGTATATGAACTGTATATGTGCTCCACATGAACTCGCTGAACTTCAGCTTCCAGCAATTTCTCCCAGTATTCATTTGGCCTCGTAGGGCTTACATCGGGCCCGTCCTCCTCGTACATCAACCTGGCCGCAGGCTTCCTGTACATACGCGCCAAGTGACCGCTGACGTTGCAGTTTCTGCAGGTATATTGCTGATACTTGCAAGCTCTGGCTGAGTGTTTGCCTCCACACCTCCAGCATGAGCTAGAGGCCCCAATTTTGGAAACAAAATGTCCATTTCCAGTCGATCGTCTCTGACTGTCTCTGTAACTGTGCTTAAGCACACAATCAACAGGCTTTGATGGCCCCATTACTGGCCGCATTGTCCCTTGCGATGGCATGAATCGCCGTTCAGCTAGCCATTGTCTCTGTTGAATTCCCCCTTTTGGGTTCGACTGCATGCTGGGGCATGTCCAATTGCCCTTGCCTGCCTAGAGAACTGTGTGCCGCGTTAACAATGTTGACTCCCTGGTCGTTTACCGCATTTGAGCCAAGATTTTTGCCATAAATCATTCTGGTCTCTTCCTCCCCTGAGATAATTGTCTGGGCTATCATAGCCGCCGCTTCCAAGGTCAAGTCTTTGGTCTCAATCAGTTTCCTGAAAAACCGAGCGTGCCCGATGCCCTCAATAAAAAAGTCTCACAGCATCTCCGCTCTGCTTGCATCTGGGAACTTACATAGACTCGCCAGTCGCTAGAGATCTGCCACGAAGATGGAACGCTTTTCCCTTCTCGCCGTCGGTGCGTGTAAAACCGGTGTCTCACCATCTGCATGCTGCTCGCCAGTTTATGGTGTTCCCCGATCAACTTACTGAACTCTTCAAACGTCTTGTCCGCCGGCTTCTCTGGCGCGAGAAGGTCCTTCATCAGGGAGTACGTTCTGCATCCACAAACCATCAGGAGATGAGCCCCGCGTTTGTCGGCCAAATCCTGTCCCAACCATTCCTGAGTGACAAAACTTTGCTGCAGTCACTCAATAAAGTTGGCCCAATCATCACCAACACCGTACCTCTCTTCTGTGCTGCTAGTGGCCATGCTCGCATGGTTTAAATCCCAGTTTCTCGTCGCTAATAATATGTCCTTACTATACAGTATAAATGCACATGAGGCCCATACTTGAGAGAAGATCACTCTGTGACCAGTTACCTTTATTACCAAGCCCGCAAGAGACAGACGGTGGGTGGAGCTTCCCCTTTTATACCGTAAAGTCCAGGTTAGGAGTGTCTCCCACAAGTTCGCCCCCTGTGGTCAGTGTTCTCAAGGTGAACAACTTAGGTCAGCATATACATGGGTTACAATGACAGTTGAATAAAAACATAGAAACATAGAAAATAGGTGCAGGAGTAGGCCATTCGGCTCTTCGAGCCTGCACCGCCATTCAATGAGTTCATGGCTGAACATGCAACTTCAGTACCCCATTCCTGTTTTCTCGCCATACCCCTTGATCCCCCTAGTAGTAAGGACTACATCGAACTCCTTTTTGAATATATTTAGTGAATTGGCCTCAACAACTTTCTGTGGTAGAGAATTCCACAGGTTCACCACTCTCTGGGTGAAGAAATTTCTCCTCATCTCGGTCCTAAATGGCTTACCCCTTAACCTTAGACTGTGACCCCTGGTTCTGGACTTCCCCAACATTGGGAACATTCTTCTTGCATCTAACCTGTCTAAACCCGTCAGAATTTTAAATGTTTCTATGAGATCCCTCTCATTCTTCTGAACTCCAGTGAATACAAGCCCAGTTGATCCAGTCTTTCTTGATATGTCAGTCCCGTCATCCCGGGAATCAGTCTGGTGAACCTTCGCTGCACTCCCTCAATAGCAAGAATGTCCTTCCTCAAGTTAGGAGACCAAAACTGTACACAATACTCCAGGTATGGCCTCACCAAGGCCCTGTACAACTGTAGTAACAGCTCCCTGCCCCTGTACTCAAATCCCCTCGCGATGAAGGCCAACATGCCATTTGCTTTCTTAACCGCCTGCTGTACCTGCATGCCAACCTTCAATGACTGATGTACCATGACACCCAGGTCTCGTTGCACCTCCCCTTTTCCTAATCTGTCACCATTCAGATAATAGTCTGTCTCTCTGTTTTTACCACCAAAGTGGATAACCTCACATTTATCCACATTATACTTCATCTGCCATGCATTTGCCCACTCACCTAACCTATCCAAATCACTCTGCAGCCTCATAGCATCCTCCTCGCAGCTCACAGTGCCACCCAACTTAGTGTCATCCGCAAATTTGGAGATACTACATTTAATCCCCTCGTCTAAATCATTAATGTACAATGTAAACAGCTGGGGCCCCAGCACAGAAGCTTGCGGTACCCCACTTGTCACTGCCTGCCATTCTGAAAAGTACCCATTTACTCCTACTCTTTGCTTCCTGTCTGCCAACCAGTTCTCAATCCACGTCAGCACACTACCCCCAATCCCATGTGCTTTAACTTTGCACATTAATCTCTTGTGTGAGACCTTGTCGAAAGCCTTCTGAAAGTCCAAATACACCAAATCTACTGGTTCTCCCTTGTCCACTCTACTGGAAACATCCTCAAAAAATTCCAGAAGATTTGTCAAGCATGATTTCCCTTTCACAAATCCATGCTGACTTGGACCTATCATGTCACCTCTTTCCAAATGCGCTGCTATGACATCCTTAATAATTGATTCCATCATTTTACCCACTACCGATGTCAGGCTGACCGATCTATAATTCCCTGTTTTCTCTCTCCCTCCTTTTTTAAAAAGTGGGGTTACATTGGCTACCCTCCACTCCATAGGAACTGATCCAGAGTCTATGGAATGTTGGAAAATGACTGTCAATGCATCTGCTATTTCCAAGGCCACCTCCTTAAGTACTCTGGGATACATCAGGCCCTGTGGATTTATCGGCCTTCAATCCCATCAATTTCCCCAACACAATTTCCCGACTAATAAGGATTTTCCTCAGTTCCTCCTTCTTACTAGACCCTCTGACCCCTTTTATATCTGGAAGGTTGTTTGTGTCCTCCTTAGTGAATACCGAACCAAAGTACTTGTTCAATTGGTCTGCCATTTCTTGACAATGTGAATGTTACTTGCCCACTTCTTATGTTCTTATGTTCTCATGTACTTCATGAAATTCTATCATCATGAGGAATTAAGTTACATTCGACTAAAAATTCCGATTGCATAGCACCCATTATTTGGGTGCGATGGATAAAATTTTGGGTTGAAAATAGCGTCCGAGCCACCCGTGCATAATTCTGATGCAGGTGGCGCTGGACACCATCCTGGTGAGGGCATTAGCATTGACACTGGGAGTGCGCACCGGAAGTATGTAGAGTAAGCAGATCATGATGTGAATCAGCTGACTTTTTATCTAATTAATTTCTCCAGTACTATTTCTTTACTGATACTAATTTCTTTAAGTTCCTCATTCTCACTGGAGCCTTGGTTCCTCAATTTTTCTGGAATGTGTCTTCTACCATGAGGAGAGATACAAAATATATTTTTAATGTCTCTGCTTTTTCCTTATTCCCCATTATAATTTCTCCTGTCTGCCTCTAAGTGACCCATGTATACTTTTACTACTCTTTTCCTTTTTACAAAGCTATCGAAGCTTTTACAGTCTGTTTTTATGTCTCGTGCTAGTTTACTCTAATATTCTCTTTTCTCTTTCTTCAGCAGTTTCTTGGTCACCCTTTGCTTAATTCTAAAACCCTCCTAAACTTCAGGCTTGCTAATATTTTTGGCCATATTGTAAGCCTCTTCCTTTAATCGAATACTGTCTTTAACTTCTCTTGTTAGCCACAGTTGGACTACTTTTCCTGTGGGGGTTTAATTCCTTAGTGGAATCTGCAAAAGGACATAGACAGGCTAAGTGAGTGGGCAAAAATTTGTCAGATGGAGTATAATGTTGGAAAGTGTGAGGTCATGCACTTTGGCAGAAAAAATCAAAGTGCAAGTTATTATTTAAATGGAGAAAGATTGCAAAGTGCCGCAGTACAGCAGGACCTGGGGGTACTTGTGCATGAAACACAAAAGGAGAGTATGCAGGTACAGCATGTGATCAGGAAGGCCAATGGTATTTTGGTCTTTATTGCAAAGGGGATGGAGTATAAAAGCAGGGAAGTCTTGCTGCAGCTATATAAGGTATTGGTGAGGGCACACCTGGAATACTGCGTGCAGTTTTGGTTTCCAGATTTACGAAAGGATATGCTTGCTTTGGAGGCAGTTCAGAGAAGGTTCACTCGGTTGATTCCGGGGATGAGGGGGGTGACATATGAAGAAAGGTTGAGTAGGTTGGGACTCTACCCATTGGAATTCAGAAGAATGAGAGTGATCTTATCGAAACGTATAAGATTATGAGGGGGCTTGACAAGGTGGATGCAGAGAGGATGTTTCCATTGATGGGAGAGACTAGATCGAGAGGGCATGATCTTAAAATAAGGGGCCGCCCATTTAAAACAGAGATGAGGAGAAATTTCTTCTCTCAAGGGGTTGTAAATCTGTGGAATTTGCTGCCTCAGAGAGCTGTGGAAGCTGGGACATTGAATAAATTTAAGACAGAAATAGACAGTTTCTGAAATGATAAAGGGATAAGGGATTATGGGGAATGGACAGCGAAGTGGAGCTGAGTCCATGATCAGATCAGCCATGATCTTGTTGAATGGCAGAGCAGGCTCGAGAGGCTGTATGGCCCATTCCTGTTCCTATTTCTTATGTTCTTCTGTTCTTGTATTCATTGCAAATTATTAATTAATTCTTTAAATGTTTGCCATTCTTATCTACCATCATAGCTTTTAATATAGTTTCCCAATCTATGTCAGCCTACTCACTCCTCCATACCTAAATAATTTGCTTTGTTCAGATTTAAGACCCTAGTTTAGAATTTAAGTAAATTACTCTGAAACTCTATATAAAATGTTGTCATATTATGATCACTCTTCCCCAAAGGCTCCTATACTACAAGGTTATTAATTAACCCTCTCCCACTGTACAATAGTAGATCTAAAATGGCCTGTTCCCAAGTTGGTTTCTCGATTTAGAAAAATATCTTGGATACATTCCATGAACTCGCCTTTCATACTATTATTGCAAATTTGGTTTGCCCAGTCCATATGAAGATTAAAGTCTTCCATGGTTACTTTATTACCTTTGTTACTGATATGTCCTTACTATACAGTATAAATGCACATGAGGCCCATATTTGAGAGAAGGTCACTCTGTGAGCAGTTACCTTTATTACCAAGACCTCAAGAGATAGACGGTGGGTGGAGCTTCCCCTTTTATACCTGAAAGTCCAGGTTCACTCCCTTGTGGTCAGTGTTCTCAAGGTGTACAACTTAGGTCAGCTTATACATGGGTTACAATGATAGTTGAATACATGACATCACCTCCTCCCCAAAGTCTTATTGGGATCACAGGTTAAGTCTCTCTGTTGGTTTACGCTCCCTTGTAGAGCGCCTGAGTTGGGGCTCCGGTTGTTGGGTGCTGGCCTGAGTGTCTGCTACTTGCGGTGCCTCAGGCCTGTCCGGACTGCCCACAGTGACTGGGCTCTCCTCCATTTAGTTCCGGTGTTCGGTCACCTTTGGTGGAGTAAATTCTATGTCGTGTTCTTCCTCTGCTTCTTCTATGGGGTTGCTGAACCTCCTTTTAGTTTGATCCACATGTTTGCGGCAGATTTGTCCATTGGTAAGTTTAACTACCAAAACCCTATTCCCCTCTTTGGCAATCACAGTGCTTGCAAGCCATTTGGGCCCTGCAGCGTAATTAAGGACAAAAACAGGGTCATTGACATCAATACATCGCGCCCTCGCATTCCTGTCATGGTAGTCACATTGTGACTGATACCTGCTCTCAACAATTTCTTTCATAGCAGGGTGTATAAGGGATAACCTGGTTTTGAGCGTCCTTTTCATTAGCAGCTCTGCGCGTGGAACCCCTGTGAGTGAGTGTGGTCGTCATCTATTGGCCAACAGGAGGCGTGATAAGCGGCTTTGTAGGGAACCCCCTTGGATTCTGAGCATCCCCTGTTTGATTATCTGCACTGCTTGTTCCGCCTGGCCGTTTGAGGCCGGCTTGAACGGTGCCGTTCTGACATGGTTGATTCCATTGCCTGCCATGAAGTCCTGGAATTCAGTGCTTGTGAAGAACGGGCCATTGTCGCTGACCAAGACATCCGGTAGACCATGGGCGGCGAAAATTGCCTGTAGACTTTCTATCGTGCCAGAGGATGTGCATGAATTTAAAATGGCACACTCAATTCATTTGGAGTTGGCGTCTACTACAACCAAAAATATTTTTCCCATCAAACGACCTGCGTAATCCACATGAATGCGTGACCATGGCTTGGCGAGCCAGGACCAAGGCCTAAGGGGGGCTTCCCTGGGTGCGTTGGCCAGCTGAGCACACATGTTGCACCTGCGAACACAAAGTTCCATAGAAACATAGAAACATAGAAAATAGGTGCAGGAGTAGGCCATTCGGCCCTTCGAGCCTGCACCGCCATTCAATGAGTTCATGGCTGAACATGCAACTTCAGTACCCAATTCCTGCTTTCTCGCCATACCCCTTGACCCCCTAGTAGTAAGGAATACATCTAACTCCTTTTTGAATATATTTAGTGAATTGGCCTCAACAACTTTCTATGGTAGAGAATTCCACAGGTTCACCACTCTCTGGGTGAAGAAGTTTCTCCTCATCTCGGTCCTAAATGGCTTACCCCTTAACCTTAGACTGTGACCCCTGGTTCTGGACTTCCCCAACAATGGGAACATTCTTCCTGCATCTAACCTGTCTAAATCCATCAGAATTTTAAACATTTCTATGAGATCCCTTCTCATTCTTCTGAACTCCAGTGAATACAAGCCCAGTTGATCCAGTCTTTCTTGATATGTCAGTCCCGCCATCCTGGGAATCAGTCTGGTGAACCTTCGCTGCACTCCCTCAATAGCAAGAATGTCCTTCCTCAAGTTCGGAGACCAAAACTGTACACAATACTCCAGGTGTGGCCTCACAAAGGCCCTGTACAACTGTAGTAACACCTCCCAGCCCCTGTACTCAAATCCCCTCGCGATGAAGGCCAACATGCCATTTGCTTTCTTAACTGCCTGCTGTACCTGTTTGAAAAACCTTCAATGACTGATGCACCATGACACCCAGGTCTCGTTGCACCTCCCCTTTTCATAATCTGTCACCATTCAGATAATAGTCTGTCTCTCTGTTTTTACCACCAAAGTTGATAACCTCACATTTATCCACATTATACTTCATCTGCCATACATTTGCCCACTCACCTAGCCTATCCAAGTCACTCTGCAGCCTCATAGCATCCTCCTCGCAGCTCACACTGCCACCCAACTTAGTGTCATCCGCAAATTTGGAGATACTACATTTAATCCCCTCGTCTAAATCATTAATGTACAATGTAAACAGCTGGGGCCCCAGCACAGAACTTTGCGGTACCCCACTTGTCACTGCCTGCCATTCTGAAAAGTACCCATTTACTCCTACTCTTTGCTTCCTGTCTGCCAACCAGTTCTCAATCCATGTCAGCACATTACCCGCAATCCCATGAGCTTTAACTTTGCACATTAATCTCTTGTGTGGGACCTTGTCGAAAGCCTTCTGAAAGTCCAAATACACCACATCAACTAGTTCTCCCTTGTCTATTCTACTGGAAACATCCTCAAAAAATTGCAGAAGATTTGTCAAGCATGATTTCCCTTTCACAAATCCATGCTGACTTGGTCCTATCATGTCACCTCTTTCCAAATGCGCTGCTATGACATCCTTAATAATTGATTCCATCATTTTACCCACTACCGATGTCAGGCTGACCGGTCTATAATTCCCTGTTTTCTCTCTCCCTTCTTTTTAAAAAGTGGTGTTACATTGGCTACCCTCCACTCCATAGGAACTGATCCAGAGTTTATGGAATGTTGGAAAATGACTGTGAATGCATCCGCTATTTCCAAGGCTACCTCCTTAAGTACTCTGGGATGCAGTCCATCATGCCCTGGGGATTTATTGGCCTTCAATCCCATCAATTTCCCCAACACAATTTCCCGACTAATAAGGATTTTCCTCAGTTCCTCCTTCTTACTAGACCCCCTGACCCCTTTTATATCCAGAAGGTTGTTTGTGTCCTCCTTAGTGAATAACAAACCAAAGTATTGTTCAATTGGACTGCCATTTCTTTGTTCCCAGTTATGACTTCCCCTGATTCTGACTGCAGGGGACCTACATTTGTCTTTACTAATCTTTTTCTCTTTACATATCTATAAAAGCTTTTGCAATCCATTTTAATGTTCCCTGCAAGCTTCCTCTCATACTCTATTTTCCCTGGCCTAATCAAACCCTTTGTCCTCCTCTGCTGAGTTCTAAATTTCTCCCAATCCCTGGGTTTGCTGCTATTTCTGGCCAATTTGTATGCCACTTCCTTGGCTTTAATACTATCCCTGATTTCCCTTGATAGCCACGGTTGATCCACCTTCCCTTTTTTATTTTCACGCCAGACAGGGATGTGCAATTGTTGTAGTTCATCCATGCGGTCTCTAAATGTCTGCCATTGCCCATCCACTGTCAACCCCTTAAGTATCATTTGCCAATCTATCCTCGCTAATTCACGCCACATACCTTCAAAGTTACCCTTTTTAAGTTCTGGACCATGGTCTCTGAATTAACTGTTTCATTCTCCATCCTAATGTAGAATTCCACCATATTATGGTCACTCTTCCCCAAGGGGCCTCGCACAATGAGATTGCTAAATCCAGGTCTGCATCTATCCCTGGCCACCAAACATGTGACCTGGCAATTGCCTTCATCATGACAATGCCCGGGTGCTCATTGTGAAGTTCTCTGATAAACACCTCTCTGCCCTTCTGGGGCATGACTACTCGGTTTCCCCACAGTGGGCAATCGGCCTGAATCGAGAGTTCATCCTTGCACCTATGAAACAATTTAAATTCCTCAGGGCATGACCCATACGTGGCTGCCCAGTCCCCATTCAGGACACATTTCTTAACTAAAGACAGTAGCGGGTCTTTATTTGTCCAGACTTTAATCTGATGGGCTGTCACAGGTGAGCTTTCGCTTTCGAAAGCATCAACAGCCATGACCATCTCAGCATCATGCTCAGTTGCCCCCTCAGTGGTGGCTAGTGGGAGCCTGCTGAGTATATCGGCACAGTTTTCAGTCCCCGGTCTGTGCCGAATTGTGTAGTCATAGGCGGCTAACGTAAGTGCCCACCTCTGTATGCGGGCCAATGCATTCGCATTTATGGCCTTGTTGTTGGCCAAAAGGGACGTTAGGGGTTTGTGATCTGTCTCCAGCTCAAATTTCCTGCCAAACAGGTACTGGTGCATTTTTTTTACTGCATATACACATGCTAGCGGTTCCTTTTCTACCATCCCGTAGCCCCTTTCTGCCTGGGACAGACTTCTGGAGGCATAAGCCAGCGGCTGCAACTGACCATTGGCATTCACATGCTGCAACACACACCCGACCCCATAGGATGACACATCACACGTTAGAACAAGTTTCTTACACGGGTCATATAACGTTAACAGTTTGTTGGAGCACAACAAGTTGCGTGCTCTATCAAAAGCCCTTTCCAGGCTATCATCCCAGACCCAATCACGACTTTTACATAGGAGCACGTGTAGCGGCTCTAACAGCGTGCTCAATTTGGGAAGAAATTTCGCAAAATAGTTCAGGAGCCCCAGGAACAAACGCAGCTCCGTCGTGTTACAGGGTCTGGGTGCTCTCTGGATCACTTCCGCTTTGGACGTAGTGGGTCTGATCCCGTCTGCTGCTACCCTCATCCCCAGGAATTCTATCTCTGGAGCTAGAAGACGCACTTCGCTTTTTTCAGTCGCAGCCCTACCCGGTCCAGTCTGCGTAGCACCTCCTCCAGGTTGTGGAGGTGTTCTTCAGAATCGTGACCTGTGATGAGTATGTCATCTTGAAAAACCACCGTCCTTTGAATCGACTTGAGGAGGCTTTCCATATTTCACTGAAAGATTGCAGCGGCCAAACAAATCCCGAACGGACATCTGTTATACTCAAACAACCCCTTGTGTGACGTGATGGTGGTCAGCTTCTTCGACTCACTCGCCAGCTCCTGGGTCATGTAAGCTGAGGTCAGGTCCAATTTTGAAAAAGTTTGCCACCGGATAGCGTCGCAAAGAGGTCCTCCGCTCTTGGTAGCGGGTACTGGTCTTGGAGTGACACCCAATTGATGGTGACCTTGTGATCGCCACATATCCTGACCGACCCATCCGCCTTGAGCACCGGCACGATCGGGCTCACCCAGTCACTGAATTCGACTGGCGAGATGATAAATTCGCTCAGCAGGCGGTCCAATTCGCATTCTATCTTTTTCCGCATCACGTTCGGCACCGATCTGGCATTGTGGTATACTGGCCTGGCGTCCGGGTTTATGTGAATCACTACCTTGGTCCCCATGAAAGTGCCAATGCCAGGTTGAAATAATCAGTCAAATTTGTCCAGGACCTGTGAGCATGATACTCGCTCCACAGAAGAAATTGCATTGACATCGCCCCATTTCCAGTTCATGACAGCAAGCCAACTCCTCCCCAGTAGTGCAGGACCATCCCCCGGGACAATCCAGAGAGGCAACCTGTTCTCTGAATCTTTGTGGGTCACGACTACCGTGGCATCTAGCATCGGAATGATCTCCTTTGTATATGTCCGGCGCTGTGCGTCAATCGGCAATAATTTTAGCCTCCTGGCCTTTGACACCCACAACCTTTCAAACTGTTTGATACTCATCAGGGACAGGCTGGCCCCCGTGTCCAGCTCCATTAATACAGGGATGCCATTGAGGAGCACTTTCATCATTATCGGTGGCGTCCTGGTATATGAACTGTGTATGTGATCCACATGAACTCGCTGAACTTCAGCTTCCAGCGATTTCCCCCAGTATTCACTTGGCCTCGTAGGGCTTACATCGGGCCTGTCCTCCTTGTACATCAACCTGGCTGCAGGCTTCCTGCACGTATGCGCCAAGTGACCGTTGACGTTGCAGTTTCCGCAGGTATATAGCTGAGGCCCCGTTGTTGGAAACAAAAGGTCCATTACCAGTCAATCATCTCTGACTGTCTCTGTAACTGTCCTTAAGTGCACCAGGTGTTGATGGCCCCATTACTGGCCGCATTGTCCATTGCAATGGCATGAATCGCCGTTCAGCTAGCCATTGTCTCTGTTGAATTCCCCCTTTGGATTCGACTACATACTGGGGCATGTCCGATTGCCCTTGTCTGCCTGGAGAATTGTGTGCCATGTTAACAATGTTGACTCCCTGGTCGTTTACCACATTTGAGCCAAGATTTTTGTCATACATCATTCTGGTCTCGTCCTCCCCTGAGATAAATGTCTGGGCTATCAAAGACGCCACTTCCAAGGTCAAGTCTTTGCTCTCAATCAGTTTCCTGAAAACCCCAGCATGCCCGATGCCCTCAATAAAAAAGTCTCGCAGCATCTCCGCTCTGCATGCATCTGGGAACTTACATAGGCTCGCCAGTCGCCGGAGATCTGCCATGAAGTCTGGAATGCTTTTCCCTTCTCGCTGCCGGTGCGTGTAAAACCGGTGTCTCGCCATGTGCATGCTGCTCGCCGGTTTAAGGTGTTCCCCGATCAACTTACTGAGCTCTTCGAACATCTTGACCGCCGGCTTCTCTGGTGCTAGAAGGTCCTTCATCAGGGAGTACGTTCTGGATCCACAAACTGTCAGGAGATGAGCCCTGCATTTGTCAGCCGAATTCTGTCCCAACCATTCCTTAGTGACAAAACTTTGCTGTAGTCTCTCAATAAAGTCGTCCCAATCATCACCAACACAGTACCTCTCTTCTGTGCTGCTAGTGGCCATGCTCGTGTGGTTTAAATCCCAGTTTCTCGTCGCCAATGATATGTCATTAATATACAGTATAAATGCACACAAGGCACATACTTGAGAGAAGGTCACTCTGTGACCAGTTACCTTTATTACCAAGACCTCACGTGATGAAGGTGGGTGGAGCTTCCCCTTTTAGACCAGAAAGTCCAGGTTAGGAGTGTCTCCCAGAAGTTCACCCCCTTGTGGTCAATGTTCTCAAGGTGTACAACTTAGGTCAGCTTATTCATGGGTTACAATGATAGTTGAATACATGACAGTTACATGTACCTGTAATTTCCTGAGTTATACTCTGCTTGACAATACAGCTACTGTTGTGGGGTTTGGGGGTGGTGGGGTGATGGAGAGGCCTAAAAATTACTCCCACCAGTGTTTTCTGCCACTTGTTTTTTAGCTCCACCCAAACTGATTATCCATCTTGATTTTCTGAGCCAAGAGTCTTTCTCTCTACTGTCTTTATCCCATCGTTTATTATCAGAGCTAACATCCCTCCTTTTCCATTTTGCCTATCTCTTCTAAAAGTATTCTGCAATATTTAGGGGGAGAAATTTGGTAGTGCCCAGTTTGGGGCATTAACTTTTTAAATTTTGAAAATTTAGCACCAGGCACAAAGGATTCTGAAGTTCTTCTAAACTGGGGTTTTATGCCCCAGGAAGGAACGGGTTGCTAAATCAAGCACTAATGACCTCAGTGAAGCATTACAGGGGTGCTCCCAGCAGAACGCCACCGAATTTCAAATGACTTGCATTCAGAAATCATCCTTCAATCCTTCACACTGGCTCATTTCAGCCCTTAAAAGGGAGGTTCCATCAATCTGCAATTGCTCATTTTCAGCAATCCTGGAACTGAAGCCGACCTGCGGACATCCCCCTGCAAAACAGATACACCATTTTGAGTACTGTTGAGGGGGATGACTCATCAGGGGAGGGCAGCAGCAGCCAAGTTCATGGCACCGTGGCTGGCTCTACTGCACAGGAGGGCAATAAAAAGAGTGGGAGAGCGATAGTGATAGGGGATTCGATTGTAAGGGGAATAGATAGGCGTTTCTGCGGCCACAACCGAGACTCCAGGATGGTATGTTGCCTCCCTGGTGCAAGGGTCAAGGATGTCTCAGAGCGGGTGCAGGACATTCTGAAAATCGAGGGTGAACAGCCAGTTGTCGTGGTGCACATTGGTACCAACGATATAGGTAAAAAAAGGGATGAGGTCCTTCGAGACGAATTTAAGGAGCTAGGAGCTAAATGAAAACGTAGGACCTCAAAAGTAGTAATCTCAGAATTGCTACCAGTGCCACGTGCTAGTCAGAGTAGGAATCGCAGGATAGCTCAGATGAATACGTGGCTTGAGCAGTGGTGCAGCAGGGAGGGATTCAAATTCCTGGGGCATTGGAACCGGTTCTGGGGGAGGTGGGACCAATACAAACCGGACAGTCTGCAGCTAGGCAGGACCGGAACCAATGTCCTCGGGGGAGTGTTTGCTAGTGCTGTTGGGGAGGAGTTAAACTAATATGGCAGGGTGATGGGAACCAATGAAGGGAGACAGAGGGAAACAAAAAGGAGACAAAAGCAAAAGACAGAAAGGGAATGAGTAAAAGTGGAGGGCAGAGAAACCCAAGGCAAAAAACAAAAAGGGCCACTGAATATAAAGAGGTTGCAGGAGGGGTCAAAACTAAAAAACATGGTTTAAAAACTAGTATTAAAACACTCTACCTAAATGCACGCAGCATTCGAAATAAAGTAAATGAGTTGACGGCACAAATCATTACAAATGGGTGTGATTTGGTGGCCATTACAGAAACGTGGTTGCAGGGTGGCCAAGACTGGGAATTAAACATACAGGGGTATCTGATGATTCGGAAAGATAGACAAGAAGGGAAAGGAGGTGGGTTAGCTCTGTTAATAAAGGATGATATAAGAGCAGTTATGAGAGACGAAATTGGCTCCAATGAACAAAATGTTGAATCATTGTGGGTGGAGATTAGAGATAGTAAGGGGAAAACATCACTGGTGGGCGTAGTTTATAGGCCCCCAAATAATAACTTCATGGTGGGGCGGGCAATAATCAAGGGAATAATGGAGGCATGTGAAAAAGGAACGGCAGTAATCATGGGGGATTTTAACCTACATATCGATTGGTCAAATCAAATCGCACGGGGTAGCCTGGAGGAGGAATTCATAGAATGCATACGGGATTGTTTCTCAGAACAGTATGTTACAGAACCTACAAGGGAGCAAACGATCTTAGATCTGGTCCTGTGTAATGAGACAGGAATAATAAACGATCAACTAGTAAAAGATCCACTCGGAATGAGTGATCACAGTATGGTTGAATTTGTAATACAGATTGAAGATGAGGAAGTAGTGTCTCAAACGAGCGTACTATGCTTAAACAAAGGGGACTACAGTGGGATGAGGGCAGAGTTGGCTAAAGGAGACTGGAAACACAGACTAAACCGTGGCACAATTGAGGAACAGTGGAGGACTTTTAAGGAGCTCTTTCATAGTGCTCAACAAAAATATATTCCAGTGAAAAAGAAGGGCGGTAAGAGAAGGGATAACCAGCCGTGGATAACCAAGGAAATAAAGGAGAGTATCAAATTAAAAAACAATGCGTATAAGGTGGCCAAGGTTAGTGGGAAAATAGAAGATTGGGAAAATTTTAAACGACAGCAAAGAATGACTAAGAAAGCAATAAAGAAAGGAAAGATAGATTACGAAGGTAAACTTGCACAAATCATAAAAACGGATAGTAAAAGCTTTTACAGATATATAAAACGGAAAAGAGTGACTAAAGTAAATGTTGGTCCCTTAGAAGATGAGAAGGGGGATTTAATAATGGGAAATGTGGAAATGGCTGAGACCTTAAACAATTATTTTGCTTCAGTCTTCACAGTGGAAGACACAAAAACCATGCCAAAAATTGCTGGTCACAGGAATGTGGGAAGGGAGTACCTTGAGACAATCACTATCACTAGGGGGGTAGTGCTGGACAGGCTAATGGGACTCAAGGTAGACAAGTCCCCTGGTCCTGATGAAATGCATCCCAGGGTATTAAAAGAAATGGCAGAAGTTATAGCAGATGCATTTCTTATAATCTACCAAAATTCTCTGGACTCTGGGGAGGTACCAGCGGATTGGAAAGCAGCTAATATAACGCCTCTGTTTAAAAAAGGGGGCAGACAAAAGGCAGGTAACTATAGGCCGATTAGTTTAACATCTGTAGTGGGGAAAATGCTTCAAACTATCATTAAGGAAGAAATAGCGGGACATCTAGATAGGAATAGTGCAATCAAGCAGACGCAGCATGTATTCATGAAAGGGAAATCATGTTTAACTAATTTACTGGAATTCTTTGAGGATATAACGAGCAGGGTGGATAGAGGTGTACCGATGGATGTGGTGTATTTAGATTTCCAAAAGGCATTCAATAAGGTGCCACACAAAAGGTTACTTCAGAAGATAAAGGTACGTGGAGTCAGAGGAAATGTATTAGCATGGATAGAGAATTGGCTGGCGAACAGAAAGCAGAGAGTCGGGATAAATGGGTCCTTTTCGGGTTGGAAATCGGTGGTTAGTGGTGTGCCACAGGGATCGGTGCTGGGACCACAACTGTTTACAATATACATAGATGACCTGGAAGAGGGGACAGAGTGTAGTGTACCAAAATTTGCAGATGACACAAAGATTAGTGGGAAAGCGGGTTGTGTAGAGGACACAGAGAGGCTGCAAAGAGATTTAGATAGGTTAAGCGAATGGGCTAAGGTTTGGCAGATGGAATACAATGTCGGAAAGTGTGAGGTCATCCACCTTGGGAAAAAAAACAGTAAAAGGGAATATTATTTGAATGGGGAGAAATTACAACATGCTGCAGTGCAGAGGGACCTGGGGGTCCTTGTGCATGAATCCCAAAAAGTTAGTTTGCAGGTGCAGCAGGTAATCAGGAAGGCGAATGGAATCTTGGCCTTCATTATGAGAGGGATGGAGTACAAAAGCAGGGAGGTCCTTCTGCAACTGTGTAGGGTATTGGTGAGGCCATACCTGGAGTACTGCATGCAGTTTTGGTCACCTTACTTAAGGAAGGATATACTAGCTTTGGAGGGGGTACAGAGACGATTCACTAGGCTGATTCTGGAGATGAGGGGGTTACCTTATGATGATAGATTGAGTAGACTGGGTCTTTACTTGTTGGAGTTCAGAAGGATGAGGGGTGATCTTGTAGAAACATTTAAAATAATGAAAGGGATAGACAAGATAGAGGCAGAGAGGTTGTTTCCACTGGTCGGGGAGACTAGAACTAGAGGGCACAGCCTCAAAATAAGGGGGAGCCAATTTAAAACCGAGTTGAGAAGGAATTTCTTCTCCCAGACGGTTGTGAATCTGTGGAATTCTCTGCCCAAGGAAGCAGTTGAGGCTAGCTCATTGAATGTATTCAAGTCACAGATAGATAGATTTTTAACCAATAAGGGAATTAAGGGTTATGGGGAGCGGGCGGGTAAGTGGAGCTGAGTCCACGGCCAGATCAGCCATGATCTTGTTGAATGGCGGAGCAGGCTCAAGGGCCTGGATGACCTACTGCTGTTCCTAATTCTTATGTTCTTCTGTTCTTATGTTCAATGCTCCCAATCCAAACCCAAGGGAGAGAGCTAATCAGTTCAATGACATTGCATTGGAGGCATTGGTGGCTGGAGTGGAACAAAGGAGGGAAGCACTGTTCCCATCAAGTGGAAGGAAGCCATTGCCCCAGGTCTTCAGGAAAATGTAGAGGGAAGAGGCAGAGGAGGTCTTGGTCAGTAGTGTTGTGGAATGCAACCTGACACAGTGCCGTTAGAAATTCAACGACATCAGTCAGGTTGTCAAGGGGAGTACATGCTTCAACAGGTCCTACATATCAGCATCTGAACCTCTGTCTGTGCACATTGTGCAAAGCACCACTCCCTCACCCTCACCCACCAAACATCTGCACCTACTCAAACTCACATCCTTATCTCATGACTTGCCTACATTCACAGCTATTCAACGACAGCAGACATATCTCCCAGACACATAGCTGGACTCTGGCTCACACACATTTGTTTCTTTTGGAGGCCAAGATGGCTTACCATAGGACGGAACAGCAGAGAACAGGCAGGGGTGAATCTCAGCTCCAGCACCTCTCAGACCTGGAGAAGCAAATGCTGTGACTTATTGAGCAGCAGGTGGTGGGAGCCATGGCCATTGGCACCACCTGTTGGGGGCAATAGCGGTATCTTTATTCCCTCTCCTTTTCACATCCCACTTTCCCACTCACACCAGGAAGCTTTATAACTTTTCAGCTCCTGATATGGTCTGCCTTGCTTGCTCCATTCCTGCCCCACAGCTGTCACCTTACCGCGAGTCTTGAGCCTTTATAATCAGCCAACAGATGACCAGGCTGTCCATGAGCCCCCAATGATAGTGACAAAGGAGAAGAGGAGGATGACCCAAGCACCGCGTCATTGCATTTCTCACCCGCAGGCACCACCTCAGAGCTTAGCATTACGCGTTCATTAGAGGCAAACTTAGTAGAGGGGTCTGCACTGTGTGATGCACTGGGGACGAGTGGGCTGCAGCAAGGCCGAGGGAAAAGGGTAGCTTGGGGGGCAGCGCCTCGGAAGGGATAGTTTGCGTGCAAGTTCTGTTGCACAGGACTCAGATGAGGACCTCGATGGGGAGGTGTTCACAAGAAGGGTGATGGGCATGCACTTCGAGATAATAGGTACAGTGGCAAAGGTGCCTGAGAGCCTCTCGCCAATGGTAAGGAGCATGGAGGAGTCCATCTCCAACATTGCACAGAGCTCTGCACATACCATGAAGCCTATTATTTCCAGTCTGCAGATAATGGTGGACTCCCAGAGAGACTTGGGAACCCAGACCTCATGCGCATGTTATGTACGAAGTGACAGCTTCCATTGCAGCACAGGCAGCAGCAACGCAATGCCTTAGTGCTGTAATGCACATAATGATTGCTGGTATCAAAGCTCAGAGTGCTCTCATGCAGTTTCAGCGGGATGCCACTCAAGCTCTGACTGCAGCCATCATCGCTTGGTGCACTACAGTTGACCGAGGATCTCACGGTATCAGAGCAGGCCACCAATCTGTGCTCCAGCAGATTGGTCGGAGGCTGACTTACTGCCCCAGGGGAGTGGAAGTGGGTCAGTGGAGCAGGAACCTGCTGTCCTCTCTCAGGATGACAGCATTCCCGATCCCACCACTGCCACTCTGCCATTGCAGTCAAGGCCACCTACAGTCCAAACTCCCAAGGCCCCACCCCACTTCTGGCCAAGAACAGGGAAACACTCATCAAGGACACTGAGGCTGTCAGGGCCCGCTGGAAGGAGCACTCGAAGATCTCAATTGAGACTCTGCCTTTGACTCGAGTGTTCTCAACATGCGACCTGCCACCACCTCATTGAAACTCCAACTTTGCACGAGGTAGGAAAAGCCATAAAACAGCTCACGAACAACAAGGCTACGGGAGCGGATGGAATCCCTGCTGAGGCGCTAAAGTATGGTGGAGAGCCGCTGTTGACGCAGATACATGATCTCATCTCTCTCACCTGGAGGAAGGAGAGCATGCCGGGAGATCTCAGAGATGCAGTGATCGTGACTATCTTTAAAAAAGGGGATGTCCGACTGCGGCAATTACAGGGGAATCTCCCGACTATCAGCCACTGGGAAAGTTGTCGCTAGAGTTCTCCTCAACCATCTTCTCCCTGTGGCCGAGGAGCTCCTCCCAGAGTCACAGTGTGGATTTCATCCCCTATGGGACACAACGGACATGATCTTTGCAGCGCGACAGCTGCAGGAAAATGCAGGGAGCAGTGCCAGCCCTTATACATGGCCCTTTTCGATCTTACAAAGGTCTTTGACACTGTCAACCGCGAGGGTCTATGGAGCGTCCTCCTCCGTTTCGGATGCCCCCAAAAGTTTGTCAACATCCTTCGCCTGCTTCACGATGACATGCAGGCCGTGATCCTTACCAACGGGTCCATTACAGACCCAATTCACATCCGGACCAGGGTCAAACAGGGCTGCGTCATCGCTCCAACCCTCTTCTCAATCTTCCTCACCGCCATGCTCCACCTCACAATCAACAAGCTCCCTGCTGGAGTGGAACTAGACTACAGAACCAGTGGGAAGCTGTTTAACCTACGCCACCTCCGGGCCAGATCCAAGATCACCCCAACCTCTGTCGTTGAGCTACAATACGCGGACGATGCCTGTGTCTGTGTACATTCTGAGGCTGAACTCCAGGATATAGTCGACATATTTACTGAGGCATACGAAAGCATGGGCCTTACACTAAACATCCGTAAGACAAAGGTCCTCCATCGGCCTGTCCTTGCCGCACAGCACTGTCCCCCCAGTCATCAAGATTCACGGTGTGGCCCTCGATAACTTGGACTATTTCCCATACCTCGGGAGCCTCTTATCAACAAAGGCAGACATTGATGCGGAATTCAACACCACCTTCAGTGCGCCAGTGCAGCCTTCGGCCGCATGAGGAAAAGAGTGTTCAAAGACCAGGCCCTCAAATCTACCACCAAGCTCATGGTCTACAGGGTTGTAGTAATCCCCTGGGAGGACAGGCACACCAACATCAGTGTCCTCGTCCAGGCTAACATCCCCAGCATTGAAGCACTGACCACACTCGATCAGCTTCACTGGGCAGACCACATAGTTCACATTCCAGACACGAGACTCCCAAAGCAAGTGCTCTCTGTAGCGCTCCTTCATGGCAAACGAGCCAAAGGTGGGCAGTGTAAACGTTACAAGGACACCCTCAACACCGCCCTGATAAAGTGCGACATCACCACTGACACCTGGGAGTCCCTAGTCAAAGACCGCCCTAATTGGAGAAAGTGTATCCAGGAGAGTGTTGAGCACTTCAAGTCTCAATGCCGAGAGCATGCAGAAATCAAGCGCAGGCAGCGGAAAGAGCGTGCGGCAAACCAGTCCCACTCAACCCTTCCCTCAATGACTATCTGTCCCACCTGTGACAGGGACTGTGGCTCTCGTATTGGACTGTTCAGCCACCAAAGAATTCACTTCAGGAGTGGAAGCAAGTCTTCCTCGATTCTGAGGGATTGCCTATGATGATGATGATGATACACTTGTCGTTGCCTGTCACCCAGCCAGCCCAAACTGCCGCCATCCAGCCTGAGGTGGTGTAGTCTACAGCTGGGCCTTCCAGGCCCAGAGCTGGTCGAGGGCATCCTGCAAGGCCATATGTAGGCCAGGATTTCGCCACCCATGGCGAATTGAGTGCAGCCAGCATTGGTGGCATGTGGGACAGCCGCTCCCGACTCCATCCCGCCCTCTGTACCCAATCTTCTATTGATGGGGCTTGTTAAGCTCGCCCTGAGAGGTTCCCAGCCAATTAACAGGAAGCCGGTCTGATGATGTAATTTGATGACAGGTCATCAGCCAGTTTCCTTAAAGGAGTCATGCGCGCATTGCTTTTGACAGTTCTTCTGTCAGCGTTCTGCAGCATTGAGCTGCTGCAAACACTGACAAGCACTGCACAGAGGTGCACGGCTGCACCCAGACTCTCACATCACTCCCTCTTGATGTTTATGGAGGGAGTCACAGCATGCAAGGAGGTCCTCTTCTCTTCCAATGGGTGGAAGAGACCTCCCCAGGACACCAAGGCAGCCTGGTTGCACATTGCACAGGAGGACACAAGTAGGAATGTCACCAGGAGGACCTGGCTGCAGTGGCACAAATCTTTCAATTATCTCAGTCGATCACTAAAAGTTGGTGCAAAGCCGCACTCAACCACATCCTGCTGTGCCACTCATCAGACCCCCATCATTCTTTCCTATGCTACTCCTGCACATCATTACTCAAACCAACTTACCTTGCACGTCCACCCATCCTTCTCTCTCTATCTACATTATCACATCCCCATCTCATCAGCCACATCTCACAATCACCGTCATCCTTGTCCAATCATATCAACTAACAAAACACAAGGGTAAGCACTTGTTTCCTTTAGCCAATGTTCATATAACATTCATGTTGATGTGTTGTCAAACATTGAAATCTTTATTTTCAGCACTTTCTTAGACAGATTTGTGTGCACCTTTGGAAGTGGCTTAGTGAGTTGTAGTGAATTGCCAGACATAAGGTTACCTCCCACAATGGTGTCGAGCGTGAAAGGAATGGCTTGAGCATTGTAGGGATTATTTATGGTGCTGGTGTGGGGTGGTGCCAACCTGGTGCATCAAGTGGCAGCCAGGGTGTACAGCATTAAGTGAAGTAAATCTGGCCATGGTGAGGCCATCCCTGGCATCCCGGGCAGCAATGTTGTTGGGTGCTGATGTCCTGTGTACTGTGCAGCATCAGGTGTTTGTGGAGAAGGTTGGTGTTGCTGTTGGTGATGTTGGTTTGTTTAGTGATGTTGGTGTTGCGGCTGATCGTGGTGGGATTCTGAGGACCAAGATGAGATTTTGTCAAGGGCACCGATGCTGCTGGAATAGATGGCAGATGAGGTTGAAATGACTGATACACACATATCACTTTGCCGGCACCACATAACAATCCTGAGGTATTTTGTAACCGCAAAAGCTCTCACTTAATCTGCAGTTGGTGTGTGATCACACACGCCGAATCCTCACCGTCAATGCCTGCTATCCTGGCAGCACCCACGACTCATTCATCCCTAGCCAGGCCGGTGTGCCAGCTCTCTTCCAGCCATCACATGAAGCTCGCGGCTGGCTGCTCAGAGATAAGGGCTACCTGTTCTCCACCTGGTTCATGACTCCCCTCTGCAACCCCAACACTCCTGCCCAGCATTCATATAATGAGAGCCATGTTGCCACCAGGAACATCATTTAAATCAGAATTTGTCCTCACCTTCAATTAAAATACTTATACAATGGGCGAGACTTTCCACTCATGATCGCCCATCTATCGTCCATCTATCACCCATATAAGCAGGCAATCGTCCATTTTTGGTCAAAAGTGGAAAGTAGGGCCGGAACATCGCCCATTCATCACCGGCCCAACTTTCGGCACACATGAATGTGCTTAATCGCCCGGCCTAAGGCTATCGCCGAGATGATTGCCGATCGCAACTTTCGCCATATCGCCCACACATCACCAAGCTGATCGCTCACCGAGAAGATCGCTGGAAATCGCTGAAGAAAAGTTGCACTCACCTGACCTTAAGTCGGCACTACTCAGCAGTACTCGGCACTACGGACGCCATTTTGAACGTCGGAGGATCTATGCTGAAAGGCTGCCTCAACATGTGCTTATGAGGTGAATCAATTTGTGAGTGATTTTAAGGGCCTTTTTAATTCTTGCCAATCATCTAATCACATTTGTATCTGTTGACGATAAATTAAGGACATTTATAGTGATTTATAGTAATGGGGTCTGTAATTTCTCTACCAGTATTGGTCATTAATCACATGCTGCAGACTGAAGATGGGAGAGGGTATATTGAAGAGCATTATGTGCCCAATCAAAGAGATGGCAGACTGCTGCGGAAGAGGAGATCTTTCACCCAATGTATTTACAGGGAAAAGCGATCATACCTGAACTTGTCCGATAACATGTGCGTTAGGAGGCTGCGCTTCCGAAAGGAGGTCATCGGTGAGATATGCCAGCTAATTAAGGGAGATCAGCAGCCTACCAACACAATCAGGACCGCATTGCCCGTTGAGGTTAAGGTAACTGCGGCACTTTCCTTCTACACATTGGGCTCCTTTCAGGCTTCAACTGGTGACATCAGCATGCCACACATTGCTCCTTTCAACAGATGACTGAAGCCCTTTACGCACGCAGGATGGACTTTATAAGCTTCCCTCTGACCAGTGAAACACAGACTGAAACGGCTTTGGGTTTCTCGTGAATAGCAAACTTCCCCAAGGTGCAGGGAGCAATAGACTGTACGCACATCGCCCTGCGAGCATCTTTACAGGATGCGGAGGTGTTTCGGAACTGAAAGGGATTTTACTCCCTGAATGTGCAGCTCGTTGTCAACCACAACCAAATAATCATGGCAGTAAAATGCAAATTTTCCAAGCTGCATCCATGATGCACACATCTTGCGTGAGAGCACTGTCTCTGACCTGTTTAAGAGTCAGCCACAAGGTCACGGTTGGATGCTGGGGGATAAAGGATATGGCCTTGCCAGCTGGCTCATGAAACCCTTGCGTAATCCCCAGATGGAAGCCGAGAAGCGCTACACTGAAAACCATATAGCTACACACAATGTCGTGGAAAAGATAATTGGAGTTCTTAAGCAGCGCTTCAGATGCCTGAACCACTCAGGAGGCAACCTACAATACCACCCTGAGCAGGTCGCTGAGTTTATTATGGTGTGCTGCATGTTGCATAATCTAGCTATCAGGAGGGGACAACAATTGCCAGAAGGGACCGCCGGTCCACCTCAGGGGAGGGGAAGCAGAAGAGGGAGATGAAGAGGAGGATGACGAAGACCTCGGGGAGGACAATCAGCCTGGCGATGAACCCATGCCCCCACAACCCCCCACCCCCCCATCACCACCCCAGCCCCCTGCAAAACTGGAAAAGCCCCGTGGGAGTTACGCAGCTGCAAAAATCTTGTGTCAGCAGCTCATAAATGAATGCTTTGCATAAACTTACATTGGTGACAGTAATAGTTGCATTATGTTTCATCATTGCCTCGCCTGTCTTGGCCATGACCATTTTTTCCAACCATTGTATTCATGTTTTATCTTATGTTATTAGAAGACACTTCAGGACAATTGTAAAGTTAAATAAAATAATTTAATAACGAAATAGAAATTTGGACTTTTTTACCTGAACCATATATAACTCTCCCCCCCCACCCCACCCTGAACATTCAACAATATTTTTAACATAACACAACGCACAACAATAACATGATTAACAAGAACTAACAATATAACCCCCCCCCCCACCACCTGCAACCACGCTTCCCGCCTGATGCTTGACCCCCCCTTGTCTTAACCCCCCGTTTTAATCCCCGAGTAATGGGACCAATACGGCTTGCAGCAGGGGCCTCAAGGCCTGCTGCCGGGGGTGGGAGGGGGGGGGGGCGGCGGGGTGCCGTTGGCAGCATCCCCTCAGTGGCTGGAGGAGAAGACATTTTGGAAGAAACGTCTTCCGAGCCAGGAGGAAGTTCTTCCTCCTGACTTGCATCTGTCCGGGTAGTTAGTGGGACGGCACTTTGGAGTGCAGTACCATCTCTCGACGCTATCACATGCTGCAAGGCATGGACAGCGTCGGTTGTTTGGCCCATTGCCACAACTATGCACTTAAAGCCCTCCGTTATTCGAGCAGACATTGCGGCAATGTTTCCAGTCAATCCACCAATGGCCTGGAGGAGGTCTCGACTGATGTTGACGCTCTCCCTTGACAGTGTGACCATGTCCTCGTTCGGATCTGCCCGCCGCAGCGCGCACCTACCTCGCTGACTCAACCTCCGTGGGGCCGGCATGGGCACTGTACACCTTGGAGTCGCCTGCTACAAGCCGCTTGGCCCCGCTACTTCATCCATTGATGAAGACCTGGCCGCAGGTACCACAGATGAAATTGGGTCATCGTCCTCCTCCTCCTCCTCCCCTTCAGTGGTGTCCTTGCCACCCGTGATGATGACCACCTGTAATAGGACAGGTGCGGCCTCCCTTTGCACCTCGGGAGTCTGGGGACCTGCAAAACATAATTGAGCTTGTTAGAACAGAAGGGTAGACATGAGAATGCTTGCGCTGGCATATATAGGAAGAGCAACACTACTGCAATGAATGTGAATGAGAGCTGTTAAATATGATTACATCATATAGTTGTACATCTATGGAATTCTCTGCCCCAGAGAGCTGTGGAGGTTGGATCATTGAATATATTTAAGATGGAGATAGACAGATTTTTGAATGATAAGGAAGCCAAGGGTTATGGGGAGTGGGCAGAGAAGTGGAGCTGAGTCCATGATCAGATCATCCATGATCTTATTAAATGGTGGAGCAGGCTCGAGGGGCCAAATGGCCTACTCCTGCTCCTATTTCTTATGTTGTTAACTGAGAGTAGTACTGAAGCTGCATGCATATGACATCACTCATATATTATAATGAAATGCCATTAAATTACTTTAAATTACCACTGGTTTACCACTGCTTTACACATTACTCATGTGGCGCAACAATGGGATCTGCACCACCAAGGTGGCAGAATGACTGTGAGCAGTAGTACTAGAGCAGGGCCTCCTCCGGTGCGCCTCTGCTCCGATCAATTTTTAGATATCTTCCTCTGCAAACGTGACAAGAGCATGGCATAAGCTAATTGACTAGGTACTATTACGAAAGACAATAGATTCCAACATTATATGCTAATACGGTTTGTATCCAATGGATGCATGGTTATCACATCTACGTTCAGAGAAAATATTTAATAAGATTGTGTTTAGTAACTAATGCTTGACACCAAACATCTTGCGTACAATCTCCAGGAAGGGCCCCATCCATGGGCCGCTACATTCAGTGCCTGAGGGGAGGTAGGTGGTTTATTTGATGCGATGGAAGTCCCCCGGGGGGGGGCATCAGGACCGCTGGTGAGGTCAGCAATGACAGGAGTGTAATGGGAGGGGACACCGTGTCCATGGGCTGTGCTCGGGGACCTCCGTGTGACCGGAGCTAATTTCCCAAAGTGTCCTAGGGCAGACAGTGAGCCAGGGCAGCTCTCTCCCAGACCAGGCTGGGTCACTCTGTGAGTGACAGCAGCCGGAGAGACTGACACAGTCTGGGTAAAGTTGACCGGACCCCTCCATGCTCAGTCATGCCCCATCCACCAAAGGAAATTGGTCTGGGTTTTTATCTGGTTTTGCCTCTCCCAGGAGATCACATGGCTCCGGTTGGGGTGGAGTATAGAATGTTTTAGTATAAGGGGTGTCGCAATTGTGGTGAGGCGGACTGGTTGGGCTGGGTGCTCTTTGCCTTTCCGTTATTGTTCATAGGTTTATATGTAACCTTTAGGACTGCTGACCAAGGGCCATG
Organism: Pristiophorus japonicus; assembly: GCF_044704955.1. Taxonomy (NCBI): domain Eukaryota; kingdom Metazoa; phylum Chordata; class Chondrichthyes; family Pristiophoridae; genus Pristiophorus; species Pristiophorus japonicus. The sequence continues at coordinate 158,249,976 of NC_091977.1, read as the reverse complement.
TGGCTCTTTGTCGGCCGGCGGGGACACAATGGGCTGGAATGGCCTCCTTCTGCGCTGTAAATTTCTGTGTTTCGATGTTTCTATGCAACCCAAAAGGAGACAGTGCCAAAATTAGACTTAAAGGGCGCAGGTTCCGAACCCAGTCCAAATCTTAGCAGGGAATCTACACAAGAATATCCAGCTTAATTTCAATCCAGCAGATTTACATATTCAGTGGATCATTACAATTTAAAATCTATTTAATACTTACTTTTGCGGAAGCAACCAAGCTGTTCCACCTCTTGCGGCACTGGTCGAATCCCCTCGGCTCGTGGGATGCCGAGGACACCACATTGACGATCTCGCCCCAAATATTTTGATACGTCTTGGGTGGAGGTTTCCCACGCCCACCCCAGGGTAATTGGTCCCACTGAGTCTGCACCTCATTTATCAAGGCCTCATTAGCCTCATCTGAGAAGGGTTTTGCCCTCCTTCTCCCTTCAATCTCTGGCAGACTCTCTCCAGATTCATCATGGGACATCTCCATCGTTAATTTTACAGCACGCGTTCAAATCCATCTTCTGCAACAGCTTTCTCTCTCTCTCCTTCCCTTTGCCTTCTGCACATGTACAGATGACCCCTGTCCTCCCGAATCACGGAGAAACTTCTTTGCAAAAAAACGAAAAACCCGCATGCGCAAAACGGCCATTGCTATGGACGCCAGCCTTCCACATCGCTAAGGCCCATTTCACATCGCTAAAGCTACCGCCCAAAATAAAAAGCCGCAAGTAGCAATCAAAAAAATGGGCGATCTTCCAGCGATCCATTAAAATAAAAAATCACTAAGGGCGGAATCACGCCCATTTTTTGGGTGATAGCAATCTGAGTGAAAAGCTGAGCACATATAGTTTTGGGGCAAATCTTCATTAAGATTGGTCTAAACCATTTAGTCAAGGAACTATTTGTCAGAAATAGGCCACCAGATCTGAAAGTTGTAATTAGAGTCCACTTAGGATGATAGATCTTCACTCACATTAAAATTGTAGAAACAGACAACCTAGAGACTTATTAAACTTAATTTTTTAAAATTTCAAATTATAGGAAAGATACATGCATACATATTGTTTGAAATTTATAAAGGTGGTTTCAAGTAAGTTCTGTAAAGTAACCTTAAATAAAACTCTGCTGCCCGTGTTCCAACGCGCACCAAGTCCTGTTCATCCATCACCCCTGTGCTCGTTGACCTACATTGGCTCTCAGTTAAGCAACGGCTTAATTTTAAAATTTTCATCCTTGTTTACAGAGATGGCCTTGCCCCTCCCTAATACTGTAATCTCCTACAGCCCCACAACTCTCTGAGGTATCTGCACTCCTCTAATTCTGGCCTCTTGAGCATCCCCGATTTTAATCGCTCAACTATTGGTGGTCGTGCCTGCAGCTGCCAAGGCCCTAACCTTTCGGATTCCCTTCCTAAACTTGTTCCTCCTTTAAGCCATTCCTTAAAACCAACCTCCTTTAACTAAGCTTTTGGCCATCTGCCCTAATGTCTCCTTATGTGACTGTCAAATTTTTTTTTATAACCCTCCTGTGAAGCTCCTTGGGGCATTTTACTACGTTAAAAGCTTTATATAAATACAAGTTGTTGTTGTATTTGTAACTGGCTGTTCATAGAAAAATACAGCACAGAAGGAGGCCATTCAGCCCATTGTGCCTATGCTGGTATTTTGAAAGAGCTATCCGATTAGTCCCACACCACTGCTCTTTCCCTGTAGCCTTGTAAATGTTTCCATTTTAAGTATATAATCAATTGCTAGTTACTATTAAATCTGCTTCTACCACCCTTTCAGGCAGTGCATTCCATAGCAGAACAACTTGCTGTGTAAAAAGAATTCTCCTCCTCTCCCCCTGGTTTTTTTGCCCATTATTTTAAATCTCTGCCCTTTAGAAACATCGAAACATAGAAACATTGAAAATAGGTGCAGGAGTAGGCCATTCGGCCCTTCGAGCCTGCACCACCATTCAATAAGATCATGGCTGATCATTCACCTCAGTACCACCTTCCTGCCTTCTCTCCATACCCCTTGATCCCTTTAGCTGTAAGGGCCACATCTAACTCCCTCTTGAATATATCCAATGAACTGGCATCAACAACTCTCTGCAGCAGGGAATTCCACAGGTTAACAACTCTCTGAGTGAAGAAGTTTCTCCTCATCTTAGTCCTAAATGGCTTACCCCTTATCCAAAGACTATGTCCCCTGGTTCTGGACTTCCCCAACATCGGGAACATTCTTCCTGCATCTAATCTGTCCAGTCCCGTCAGAATTTTATATGTTTCTATGAGATCCCGTCTCATCCTTCTAAGCTCCAGTGAATACAGGCCCAGTCTCTCCTCATATGTCAGTCCTACCATCCCGTGAATCAGTCTGGTGAACCTTCGCTGCACTCCCTCACTAGCAAGAACGTCCTTCCTCAGATTAGGAGACCAAAACTGAACACAATATTCCAGGTGAGGCCTCACCAAGGCCCTGTACCACTCCAGCAAGGCCTCCCTGCTCCGATACTCAAATCCCCTAGCTATGAAGGCCAAC